>NC_084921.1:15010000-16260000 GCF_958298935.1 Phragmites australis
AAGCGTGGAAGCTCAAGGGACATGCCGTGCATCTTAATCAACAGTATTAGTGGCAGATGGAATATGACTAATGACCCTTCAACTCCAACCAGCGTAGGAGCCCCAAGTGAACACGTGAGGTTGAAATTTGCTGAACGGCAGAGATGCCGCACAGAAGTTGTGAGCTTTGATGGAAGCACTGTCAGGTATTGCTGAATATATTACATTATTGGAGTTCAAGCTTTGATGCAATAAGTTTGATTTGATTATTATTCATTGGTCACTTATTCTGATGTTCTAAATTTCTAAAGGTCATATGCACTTGCTCCTGAGCACAACGAGGCCGCCGCCAAACCTATCTCTGAAGAACAATCATCCCTACATGATGTAAAACCAGATCCAGAAGATACAAACAGCAAGGATGTAGTCTTACCTGGAGTAAATCTTATATTTGATGGGGCCGAATTACATCCCTTTGATGTCGCTGCTTGCCTTCAAGCACGCCAACCTCTTTGGCTTATTGCTGAGGCATCAGCGGCTTCATCGGTAGTGATATGATGCGTCCATAACTCCATTATAGCCATTATGATTCTAATATCTCCAAGTTGGTGGATAAGAATTCATTTGTTGCGAGGTGGGTTCTTGAAAGGGATATATTATCAGTTTGATTCTTAGGAAAACAAAAATAGCGGGCTGCTGCTTTATGCACTATGGCCAAGTGCTTTCATACGAATTGACCAGATGGAGCTCGTCAACTGAGGGGGATGCATATTTTGAAGCCATATATTCGCATCATATGTAAGTACACGTCTTCAAGCTTGTGCTTTATTTGTTTCAGTTTGTGCTGAGATTATGACAGCGACTTGTTGAGAAAAACTGGATCCATGAAGGTTGATTTTGGAGTTTCCCCATTGTCAGATCAGCCCAAGTTACCATGCTCAAATAGACCCCTGAGATTCATGTTAGAGTGCCAATAGTGACAATGTTTTTCCCCGCAAAACAGTGCTCTTTATGTGTGGTTTAGAATCCTTCTGCCCAACATACCTAATAGATAAAGCTTCAAATTATCAAAAGAGAAAAAATCAAACTGAAAATCCAGACTAGATTGGATTAGTTTCAGGCACAGGTTGCTGGGTAAAACATAAGGAATCGACGTAAGGAATCCATCAATAGTTTCGTGAACTCTGCTGTAAATAACCTGACCAGGACTCTAGGTCTTATGTGAAATTGCAGTTCTACATTGCTACGAATTAATTTCCTCCTGGCAAACAAAGAAGGAATAATTGTTCCAAGAACATATCATACTAAAAATGTCTTTGATGAAAACGTTATAAACACAACTATCAACCATTTATATTTAGTTGGGACTTGAGGTGTCAGGATTGTATGTAGGGGGGTATGTAAGAAATTTTAGAAATTATGCCTTCTGCTCTGGATGCACCTTTAGATTTTTTTCTTCTATCGTGCGATTTAGCTTTGCCCATTTTGGGTGTTAACGTGGTGCTCTCTCTTTACTTGCAGGTTTCTTGGCCAAAATACTACTGTACTTTTCAGCTTTGTGTGAAATTTCTTAGGGAACGCTCCTGTTTCAAGATTGTCTGCAGATGCTTGAGGCTCGTTTAGAGGCTAGAACGAAGTTGTAGATTGTTTGTTGTGTGAGAAACAAGATCGTCATGTAGTACAACAGTGTTGTATAATGTAGTACGCCCGTTGGGTGTCGGGTTTTGTTGGGTCCAGCATGTCAATTTTTACATTTAGATGAAGAATTGTTAGCTCCGCTTCCCTGTTTTTTCTCCAAAAATAACTCTAGTTTATAAATTTTGGATTTTGCTAAGTGGTGAACGTTAACTAGTTAACACTTTCCTTTTTTTGGCTAACCGAGCGCTTTCCGTTTTGCATAAAGATTGTTGAAAGGTTTTAGAAATTGTTAAAGTAGGTTTAGAAATTGTTGAACTAGGTTCAGAAAACGAAAATTACACTTTCAATGAGTTGTTGGAAAGCAGAGACACCCATATTCGTTTTTTCCCTATTTTCTGTCAATTTTTCAATTCCTATGTGTAAATAGCCTAATATGGGTTTACAATCAATAACATCTACACAATCAAGAGTAAGAATCATTCGAAGAACACCATGCATTGATGGTGGTGAGGGCGTTAGTTAGCTTAGGAGCGGAGGCACAAGACATTGAGAGTTTCCATCGACTAAGCAGTTTCCTTTGGGTAATAGTAGTTTAGTTGTTCCCAGAGGAATTCAATCTGGGCAGCTAGAAAATGAGGGGGTGAAGCCTAAATCCAATGCCCGGGGATGTTCTCAATCTAGAAGATGAGCTCCAAATAACTTCCTTCAATTTGACTAGAAGTTCACCCCGAAATCGAGCTACTTCTCCCCGACCATTCAGAATGGTCATATAGAACACCAACACATAAAAAATGGGTCACTCCTTTCTCGTCTTGATAGGAAAACACTAGCCATAGGGTCAATCCCTATAACCATAATTTGGCAATCAGAGAAAAGATTTTTCTTTCTGCCAGCCTACTTCTCAAGGGTGGGAAGAATCCTATTCATAACGACCCGCTCTTTGTTGAGTGGGAATACTCTATGAAAAGTAACTAGTAGTGAATCGTCTGTGCGGAATTATTCTTCATCTGACATTGTCATTGATGGGAAAATACAATCTTTTTGTTTTGACTTTTACTACAGATAATTTATTTCGCTATGTTTCTTCAAGAACCACCTAAGGTTCCGACTAAAAACTGATAATAGATATGGTATCGGTAGAAACTATCAATTCTTTTCACTTACGACAATGGGAAGGAAAACAGTCCATTTTTTAACTAGCTGAGGAAGAATTTGCAATTAATAAATCCGGGTGGACAATTTTCCCATCTCCTGTGCGTGAGCTTGATACCTTTGGATAAAAATAACTATTTTCTACAGCCACGGCATAATTAGCGAAAATGCCTTTTCGTTGTGCCCAATGAAGGATTAAGAAGACCCACAATTCCTCTAAAAAGGAATGCTTTTTTCTTGGACCCGCAATTCCTCTTAAAAGGTCCTGTTCATTTTATCAAACTAGGTTTTAGAAAACATTCAGAAAATATTGAACTAGGTTTCGGACAATGTTAAACTAGGTTCGAATAGGTTTGAAAATTGTTCGACATGATTTCAATATTATCAAACTAGTTTTAAAAAATTGTGGGTAGATTTTAAAATTTATTGAGAGAAGTGTTCACTAGATAAAGATCATTGCCTCCCTAATTTTTTGCTGCAAATTAGCGTGTATCCTTTCGCATCCATTGCAGAGGCATTGCGAAGAAAACATATCAGAAAATGACATCAGCGAACAGGCATGGTGCCGGGTGGTTCGGCACCAAGAGAGATGTCGAAAGGGCTCGAGACCCTCGAGACCCGGCACACTTCCAAATTGGCCTCTAAAGTAGGCCCAGGGTTAGAGGGTCCGGCGTTAAAAAAAGAAACAAATGACATCAGTTGGAGCACGCCATCCGTAAGCTCTGGTTGTGCAAGGAGTATTTCTTGGTTAGGTTAGATCGTGGAACAGCGAGTGCGATACAAGTCGGTGCTCCGGGGTATACACCCGTTGCATGGAGCTCACTCTCTTCTCCTTTATGGATATTGCAAATCTACACTGCTTTTACATTGTTCTCGAATCCACAGTAATGTTGCCGTATTTTTCTGGTCATATCTAGTCAGGAAGAAGGTTTTTGCCCTTTCTCGAACCACAGGGATGGATGGATCATACGACATAAGTTCACACGGCCGTCTTTTCTACGCATCTCTAGCCTATGAACAAGATTTGAGCTCGAAATGATAAATTTAGAAGTGTCTTAGAAACACATAAACCAAGAAACGATTACATTGGAAGTGCATAGTGCCAGACTAGCAGGAAGCTAAACATGGATCTTGGAACACATTCCATTTAGGGTCGATGAGCTGAAATGCAACTTTTATGCTAAACCCTCGAACCTAACCGTACACCACCCCGTGTCGATCCTGTGCTCAGAATACGCCGGAGAGCAGGCTCGCAGCACCGGAGAGCCCGGCGCCGGTGATGGCGAAATGGACGATCATGTCGGAGCGCCCGCTTGCGTCCCCCGTCAGCGCCACCGCCACGCCGGCAATCGCACCAGCGATCGCACTGTTCTTCTGCAGAACCAGATGCACACGGAATCAGCAATTGGTTACTTTCTGTTCATTTTATTGTTTGATCTGCAATTTAAAACCAATGATTAGATTAGGAAATGGCACCAACCCAGTCATGGCATCCTCTAGCCTCCCTTAAGCCGTACGTTATCCCAGAGTGAACCCCGGCCGCCAAACCTGCCAGAAGAACAGGGTTGTACTTGAGATTTATTTTTTAAGAGAAGAGAAGATATAGCAGTTTTCCTCTGTAACTGCTTGAACACTCACCCCACTGGAATGCCTCCTTGGCAGCCGATTTTCCCTGCAAAGTTGTGAACAATTGACAGTAAGAATCAATGGGGCAAGAATTAAGCAGCAGAAGAAATCTCAGTGTGAGCTGCTGCTATTTGGCCAGTTACCACTGCGTCGAGCGACTTCTGGCCATCATCCCCTGTGGTGATGGCGAAACAAACATCAAACATGTCAGCTCCGGATCAATGCAGATGGGGAGGACGAGAAGGCCGGAGATTGTCTCCTTTCATATTCAGATTGCTCGTACCTCTGATGCTGGAGAAATGGCTCCTCTTGGGGCCGTTGGCGTCCAACCCAGCCGAGTCTCCTGAAAGCCCTGCAGAACGTGCCACCATGCATGAGCACCAGTCGTTGCCTCTCTCACTCGTACATATGCATATAGCAGAGTGTCGTGCTGCAAGATGGTGTGGCGTAGTAGGTACGTTCGACGGTGACGAAGTAGGCCTCCCGAGAGACCGCCCGGGCGGCCCCGACCCCGGCGGCGCGGATGAAGCTGTCAGCGACGCGGTTGATGAGCGGGTGGCCGAGGTCCAGGAGCCAGCGCTTGTCCATGCTCGCCACCTCGTCCCTCAGCGTCCGCGTGTCCAGCCTGCTGGCCATCTCTCCAAGTACCTCGCTTTCCCCTCTCGCCTGTGCTCGTTCGCGCTGCCTAGGCACGCGCTACTCACCAGTCACTAGGCACTAGCACACCACCGTGGGAGAGATGCGCCGAGCAGTCGAGGCTTATTGCCGCGAGGCGGGCCAGGGGACGCGTGTACGAGGCTCGGCACGTGTCCGCGGTCGTGGCGAGCGCTCCGGGGGTGCGTGGGCACGGCGAGGGTTTCCAGGGCTTTCCGCGCACTGACAACCTCGGCACGTGGTGCGGGGTGGACGGCGCGTATCACGACGGCCTGGAGGCCGAGGCGCCGCGCGAGGCCTGTTGCTGAGATTTTTTTTTTATTTCACGTCCGTTCAAAAAAAAAAAAAAGCTCTTCCCGTCCGTTTGGGCGAGGTTTATTAAAACCGCGCTTTCAGAGAGGGTGTTCAGAGGGAAATAAATCTCGTCGGCGATCAATATACTTGCCCAATCAGAAAGCGAGGATGTCACCATGGCATGCATTGCCGCCACAGAGGGAGAGGAAGAGAAGAGCGACGGAGCTCTGCCAGATTCGATTTTCATTGTCGGTAATTTTAGGTAATCTCATTACTGCCTTTTTAACTCTATTAGATTAGCTACCGGATCTAGGTTGAGATATGGGAGCACGTAATTTACGAGTAGTTGTATTATTATTTTTTGACATAGTATTTTTTTTAGAAATTATTGTTAGGTTTTTAAGTAAGATAGAGTAACAATGAGATCTAGGATTTGATAGGTAGGATTAATTGTTTGAGGTATTTAGAGCTACAATATTTGTAGTATTTTTATTTTAGAGTTAGTACTTAGGGTTTAGTATTCATTCTCGAATTTAGTTGTTGTAGGCTCAAATAATGGTATAATTTTTTTTTATCGTGGATCTATATGTTAGATAAGTTGTATTTTAAGATTTTCTTTGGAGAATGATAGATTGCTTATGGTTTGGATATGATAGATTTATCAAGATTTTATTTAGTAGATAAGAAAATAGCTAGAGCAATAAAAATGAATTTTAGGTGGTGTGCAACTAGTTAATGTGGGTTTCAAATTGGATCCTAGCAACATAAGCTGGCAATTAGGGTTATACTGAGCCGTGCAAGTAAAGGTTTTCTAAAGTTGATGCTGCTAAATGGAACCTCGAATTGGAGGAGGTATCTGGAGGTGGAAACTGCGCGTGGTTTGCCACTTGTGTTGCTTGCTCGAGCTAGGTACAGGCAAGAAGTTGGGGAATTACATGCTGAACACGAAAGTGGACCAAATACAGTTGCGAAGAATGACAAAACAGTGTTAGTTGCAACTCCAGAATAGGATGCTGGGCAGACCTCAGCTCCGGTGATGCAACCAATGGGTGTGGCTAATGAGGGGGAACTCATCCCTGATATAGTTTAACTGATGGAGTGGGGATGAAGAGTACCAGCAAGCTCCAAAAGATGACAACTCGGATGATGAGAATGGTGATTATGTTCCCGCGGAGTGGAGCAATCATGGTTTTGCAATCCTAGTTGTGAGTGATGGTTACAATATGCCATGAGAGTATAATGAGAACGAGGTGTGCCAAGGGGCTAGGTACCCTAGCATCCAGGCTATCAAGGGTGTTGTGGTTTAATGGGTGGCATCTCTTCGGAGGTAGTTCAAAGTTGTGAAGTACAGCATAAAGGAGTATGATATGTAGTATGAGATGGCTATTGCCCGTGGTGGGTGCACACATTCCAGGGAAAGTGGATTGATTTCTAGGAGGGCTCAATAGTGATAGAGCATACTTGTTAGTTAGAGAAATTGAAGAAGGAGCAAAGAAACCTATCGTCCAATTTTGTTGCTAATGTCATGTACTCGCAAATCGTGGATAACATGCACTATGAGCCCAAATCAATAATTAGGGCAATTGAGGAGAAATATCATTACACAATTAGTTACACAAAGGCAGTGGAGATGAGGTTTGAGATGTACGAAGTATGTATGATAATGTGCAATGTCTACTCCCAACCATTTGTCAGAGAGACCCTGGAAGTTACTATGACATCGTGCACTACTCCTCGGCCTGGTATGTGTGTCTTGCAGTGAACATCCTTTGCCTTCAAAGCTTGTATTCAAGCTTTCAGGCATTGTCGCCCTATCCTTTGTATCGATGGCACGTTCGTTACCGGGAAGTACAAGGGTCAGATACTCACATCAATTGGAATAGATGGAAATAACCAAGTATTATTAGTGGTGTTCGCCTTTGTCGAGAGTGAAAACACAGATAGCTAGCATTGGTTCCTAGAGCCCCTAAACCTTATTGTTATGATGAATCGATCGAATATTTGTGTTATACATGACCAGTATGTAGGGATTATGCAAACAATCATTGATATGCAGCATGGTTCAGTACAACGTCAAGTCAAAGTCATGTGGTCAGACTTGAAGAGCAAGTAGCTCACGAGGCATTTAGGTACAAATTTTTTTAGACAGCTTAAGAACAAGTAGTTTATGAATATTTTTAAGAGGTTGTGTAGTCAGAATCAGCAGCGAAAGTTCAATGCTCTGTGGCAAAGACTTGATAAGCTGATCACAAAGCAAACTGAAGTGATAGAAAGGAGGCCGATGATGGGAGAGGAGGACCTCACTGTGGCTCTTGGTCAGATCCCACTAGATCATGCAGACTTACAAAGGAGGATTGAGCATTAGCTAAAGGAGAAGTGTGCTTTGTAGTATGACACTGAGGGGGGCTACGTATGGTATCATGCTGACAAATAGATGAGGTGTACAATTGGGTCATGCATGGTGTGAGGGGACCCCCAATTGTCATTATTGTGGATTTTTTTCTGAATGGGACATGCAAGTACTTCATGGATCGGTACGTAGTAGTGTTAGCGGCAATGAATAACAATCAGTTGATATATGGGTCCAATGTGACTCAATACATGACCAATGCATCGAAGAAGGCATAGATAAACCGGGTTAGGCCCATGGGTACTGCAGAGAACCAATTGAAATTCCTTGTTGGGACAAAGGTTGGCAGGAGGGGATCGTGAGAGGAGTGTGCGGGAGTCTGTTCTTAGGAATGATGCATGAATATGGCCATGACAAAAGCCAAGATTGCTTCACAAACTGTGCTCATATGTGATTGCTGCTTGTGCTGAGATTCGGTTGGTGCCTCGTATGTATGTATTTGAGTATTTTATGAAGAAAGCTATCATGGCCACATGGAACCATGAGCTATATGGGTTCAGTATATTTGGTATGTTAACAAAAAAACGTGGACTAGAGAAATGGTAACTCCCAAATCCAGACACGATGAAGCTGAAGTCAGGCCACCGCAAGACTACGCGCATGCAAAATGACATGGACTAGTCTAAAGTCAATCGTCTTGTGAAATAGAGCAGCAAGTGTAATAAAAAGGAGATAGGCGGCACCAATGTGAAGTAGGTCCTTTAGGCGTAGAAACTAATGGGAGACGTCCACGTCCTTGTCGTGATCGTGTGTCGAATGATGGTGTTGTGTGACTAATTATTGTAGTGTAATTTGCAGTTATTGTAAGTTTCAAAGTATGTTGTAACAAACTGTATTTTTTTACATTCGTGTTGTTTGACTCATAAGTATCATGTAATTTACAGTTATTCTATGTTTCCAAGTATATTGTTACAAATTGTGTTTTGTTAAATTCATGTTGTGTGACTTATAATTGACATGTGATTTGCAAGTATGGCTTCCGAGGTTAGGGAACACTATGAGCATGTCACGTCCCAAATAATCGTATGATTAAGTCTAATTATGTGTCATTAGTGTCATGGTTAGTTTTGAGGTAATTTATTTTGGAACGCTAGTGAAATTCGTTTAAAGTCAATCGGATGAGAGAAAGAATTTCGGGAGAGAAAAGAATGAAATTCACAGTTAAAATAGACCATTTTCTCTAACACGTGGGCTCCACATGTGGCCCCACCACCCATCTCTCCCTCTCTATGGGCAGCCACCCAACCACTCTCTCACTCTCCCCGTGCTCTCTCTCTCTCTATCACTCCCGTGCTCACCACTGGCCACAAGCCAAGGAGCTCCCTCTCAAGCTCCCTCTCTCATTCTCCCCCAAAATCCCACCTCAAGAGAAGGAATCCAGGTATGCATATGGTACTCATGCGATCACGAGCTCATGAGCTATCGATCCATCCAATTAATTTTTGTTTTCCAGAAGGATTCGAGCTGGTTTTGATGTCTTTTAGCGTTCTTGGTTGAAGCACAAGGAGCACCGGCATTCTTCCTCTTTCCAATATTTTCCTCCTTCAACCGACGGTCCCCAAGCTTGGCAAAGTATCTTGGGTGAGTCTCCTAGGCTCCCATAGCATAGATGCAAGTTTTGGTTGAATGAATCCCGAGTTTGAAGCTTCAGTTGTAAAGTTCTTGAGTTCTTGAGCTTTAGAGCTAAAATGATGATTTGTGTGCGATTTGAGTTAGGAATCGTGTTGCTAGGTTGGTGAGTGAGTTTTAGACTTTATAAACTCTCTTAAACATGTTTCCATTTGGTTTGGAGAAGCTTGCAAATCAAATCGGTTGAGATTTCCCCCTTGAAGCAGCCTCTCTGGACAACCCAGATAATCCAAATTGACCCGAATATTCCGGGTAAACCTGGAGAAACCCCATTGAATTGTCCTAGGGAACTATGATAATTTAGGGTGCAATTCAAGTTTAGAACCCTTTGTATAGTGTATATCCATATTTTGATAGAATAGATTTAGCATGCAAGTAGAATTGACCAGAGAAAATACTTTAGAACTCAACTAGGCTAGAACCTGGATAGTGAAAGTGCCTAGAGGGGGGGTGAATAGGCTTTTCTGAAATTTAAAACTAAAAACAGCGGATTAAACTGCCGGATATTCTGGTGAAGTCCGGATACTCCGGTATGGTCCGGATACTCCGGTCTAGTCCGGAGTCTCCGGCCTGACAGGAAAATTAAGAATAAATTTGCACTGAGTATCACAGCTAGATTCTATGAGATGCACTAGGTCAAGAAGATGTTACTAAGCTAGAACAACAAATAAAACTAGCAAGATTGATACTATAGCAATTTAAATGACAAATGATTAAATGCACACGATCAATTGAGTTTCACAAAATAGAACACGAGAATATAT
This sequence comes from Phragmites australis, assembly GCF_958298935.1. Classification (NCBI taxonomy): domain Eukaryota; kingdom Viridiplantae; phylum Streptophyta; class Magnoliopsida; order Poales; family Poaceae; genus Phragmites; species Phragmites australis. The sequence goes on from NC_084921.1 coordinate 15,020,147, forward strand.
CCCGGAGTTCGGCCACCTCGCAAAGAAGTGCCTACGTCTCCGTTGAGGAGCTCACAAAGAGCCGGGTCTTCTCCAACCCTATCCTCTTCTAGCGACCACAAAGATCAAGCTAGAAATTCTTACTCAATATGAAGGTGCTTACAAACTTCCCGAGGCACACCACAAGTTTTGGGTGCTCTTCGGGCAACTCCTTTCCTTTTAGAAACCCAAAGCTTCAAAGGAAATGATCGCAGAAAATACTCGATGAAGAACTCAATGCTCAAGTGGCTTGAACTCTCTCCAAACCCACACTCTCAAATTTTTGCAAATTTGGCTCTAGAGATGATTGGAGAGGCTTTGAATGCTCTTAAAGTGCTCAAGAGGTCTCAAGGAAACCAGCCACAGCAAGCCCTAAATGCTATGGAGAGAGGGGGCATTTATAGCACTCTCTCACAGACTAGCCGTTACTGTTTTTGTCAGAGCTTACCGGAGTATCCGGTGTACACCGGAGTCTCCGGTCCTAAATCCAAAAACGACGTCAGAACGGTCACCGAACGTGTCAGAACTAGCCGTTACAGTTCTGTTTAATTACCGGAGTCTCCGGTGAACACCGGAGTCTCCGGTCCTGACAGTCTTTCCAAGAAGATTAAGTTCGGAGACTAGCCGGACCCTCCGGCATCTTCAGGTACCGGAGTATCCGGTGAACACCGGAGACTCCGGTCTTTCCTATTAAATATCAAAAAGATTGAAAGCTAACCGAGAGCCTCTGCCGGAGTCTACCTCGGAGACTCCGACTGCAAACAAAACATTTTACCGGAGTATCCGGTGAACACCGGAGACTCCGGTCTTTTTCCTTGAAAAGATTAACCCGAAGCCGAGACTCTCTGCCGGAGGCTAGCACGGAGACTCCGGCTGAGCGCTGAGTACCGGAGTATCCGGTGAACACCGGAGACTCCGGACTCAGAGAATTTTCAGAAAGAGTTTCGTGTCCGTGAGTGAATGTGTCTCTCAATTGGGTGATTCTAAAGGATCTCTTGAGCATTGAGACACTAATCGAGCAAATAAATTCATCCATCTAGGAAAAAATCTATCCTAGACTCAATTGCAAAAGTAAAAAGAATTTAAGCCCTATTTTATATCCTTCGTTGATTCTTCAATTGTTTCGACGGGCGTCAAACGTTATTTACCTTCACAACTAATGCTCATACCTGTTCAATACTCACAAAGCACGTTAGTTCTTTAATCGTTTTGTCATCAATAAGCCAAAACCCACTTAGGGGGCCTAGATGCACTTTCAATCTCCCCCTTTTTGGTGATTGATGACAACACGATTAAAGGATACATAAGGATATATGAAAAGGTTTTAAATTCTAGAAGATATGGTAAGCTCCCCCTAAATGTATGCATTGTTCTAAGCAAAGTTAAGCAACAATGCATTTATTTAGGAAGTGGAACACAAGAGCTCCCCCTATATCCTAGAATCCGTGGGATGCAAAAGATTATGAAAAGACATAGAGCACACAAAACTAATGAAAGAACAACAATCATCATACTAACATAAAGGTCTTATGAAATTAAATAGCACAAGGTTCATCACAATCCAGAATCCAATTGTCCAACAGCGAAAGAGATTTAAAGGAGACCAAAACTAAGGAAACTAAGATAAAGGATAACTATCTCTCCCCCTTTGGCATCAAGCACCAAAAAGAGATAGAGAGCCTACTCGCTGCTATCATCTTCCTCATCATCTTCTTCCTCGTCTTCACTTCCTTCGTTGCCGTCAGAGGGATCGTCTTGAGCTTGTTGTTGAGAACTTTCGGCTGCTGCTTGAGCTTCATCATACCATGCCCAAGGGTTCTCAACCTCAAAAGGTGCACTCTCCGCTTCATCTGACTCAATAGGAGAGCAAGGGGGTTGGAGATTCATGGATGTGTACATTTGTTTCTGACGATTCTCCATTTTCTTTAAGCGAGCACCTTGATTTTTGATTTCAGTGGCATTGTGAGTGCAAATCTTGAAAATTGCTTTGAGAGCACTCTTGATGAAAGAAGACCCTCGAGGTGGAGCGCGTCTCGAGGCAAACGGTCTTGAGCTAGGAGGAGCATGAGGAGGAGATGGAGAAGGAGATGGAGCTTGAATGTTCAAGGGCCTCATTCTGTATGGTTCATGCTTGATCTCCTTGACAAAAGTCTTTTTGGATATCCTTTCAATGATAAACATGAGATAAGGAGCATATCCACAACTTTTTATAGGCGACTTGGATGTAAAAACAATTTCCTCCCATAGAAAGTGAGCCACGCTGAAAGGAGCATGATCATTTGACATGGCTGCAAGTAGATTTCTGGAGATACTTTGAACTGTAGTTGCATCCCCACTCTTGGGTGCCAAGGTGAGCCGGAATAGGGAGTTCAAACATCGATAGAAAGGCCTCATCCCTGTGAGTTTCCCAAACTCAACTCGTCCATGATTTAGATACATGAACCCAATTTCTTCTAATGTCAGTTGATTCTCATTGTGAACCTGATCCCTGGAAGTATCTCTGACATCTAGATGGAAGTAGTGAGCGAAGCCTCTGAAACTGATCCTGTATTTGACTCCCTCTGTCATCCAGTGCATAATGGGATTTTCACATCCCTCAAACCACACTGTGGCATAGAATTGTGCAATAACCTCCTCGCACCAATCATATCTGAAAGCCATAATATCTTTCACCCTTTTGCTCTCACATGCTGCAATCACTTCAGTGAACACTGGGTTGTTCTTCCTGGCCATATAATCCCAATCAATCCATAGCATGGGAGTAATAGGCTTCTTCTTGGCCAAAATTACCGTTTCATAGAAGTCTGCCTGAAAGTCATTCCAGAAACGATAATCGGCAACATTCTTTTCAAAAACATATGGGTTGTTTAACCTTTCACTAACAACCCTTGATACATTCTTCATGTAGTTTACTGTCCTTTTTGGAGCATCAACAACAGAAGCTATTCTCCGAGGTCTGTGAAGCTTTAAGGGACCAATGACTTCATCAGCTTGTTCTTCTTCATTATCCTCGGATTCAGATGAGCTATCTTGTGCAGCACCTTTGCCTCTTTCTTCAGTAGAAGGCATCGTTCCTCGACCTCTTCCTGCAGTTACTTTGGCTGGCCCCTTTCCCCTTGCAGACTCTCGGCCTCGCATAGCTTGAGATTTGGTTCGGCAGATGGTCACAAGGTCCCTGTCACCACTTCCAGCAACTCTGCCTTCCTCGATGTGAATACCACCACTTGCGGCTATTTTGCGAACTCTTTCACCACTAGCATGGCCACTTCCGCTATCTTCTGATTGGGCAGGAGCACTTGATTCTTGAGCGCGGGGATCACTTCTTTGTTTCTTCTTCCTCTCAAAAGTGCGACCCTTCTCAAAACGGTCTCCGGCCATTGCAAGAGCACCTAGAAGCAATGAAATGAATAAACAATTTGAGGAATAAAAGATTGGACAGGAAAAGCAGAAATTTCAGGCTGATACCGGAGTATCCGGTGTACACCGGAGACTCCGGTCTGCCCCGACAGAAATCCTAACAAGCTAGGGTTTTGAAGATATGGCCAACTAGAGATGAAACAAGTTTGGGAATGAGTTCTAGAGGGTACTAGAAACTATTCTACCAAAGGAAAATAACTCTAGACAAGAGCATTGAGAGATCGGGAAGATTGATGAAAACGGTACCTTTGAGCTCAAATCCTCCGGGGATTTTTGAGAAATAGAGATTTCCGGAGATTCCGGCCTTTAATCCAAGAGAGAATCGTAGCAAGACTTGAAGATCCTTGAGTCCCTCTCAAAATCGCCGGAGAGAAGGTCGTTTGGAGAGAGGACAAGAGAATAGATGGGAAGAGGTAACTGTTCGGGCTGGGGAAATATATAGAATTCTGGAGACACCGGAAACTCCGGTGTAGACCGGAGACTCCGGTCCTGACACAGGTACCGGAGACTCCGGTGAACACCGGACTGTCCGGTAACTGGAAGCAGAACGAAATAACGCTGAGTCTGTGAACAGTGTCAGGTCCGGATACTCCGGTGAACACCGGACATTCCGGGACCTGGAACTGTCACAGCAGATTTTAGAGCTGAAGGAAAAATTGAAAAGGATTTACTGGAAGGAAGAAGTTGGACAAGAGGATTAATTTGTCAAATGTGATCAGCCAATCAAGCATCATTACATAACTATGATCACAAGTTACAAATTATGATCGGGAGATCAAAAAATCCAAATAATTTTGAGAAAAAACACTCAAAATGCAGTTTTCGCAAACTCTTAACTAGAAAAGCTATAAATCTACAACAAGCAAGTGTATGCAACAGTTCAAGCCACGTTCCGAGAATCTAGGACATTTAATTCACTTCTCAACTCACAAAACCTTTGCTCATCTAGTGGTTTAGTGAGGATATCGGCTAATTGTTTTTCGGTTCTCACATGGCGAATGTCAATATCCCCTTTTGTTGCATGATCTCTCAAGAAATGATGTCTAATATCTATGTGCTTGGTTCTTGAGTGTTGTACGGGATTGTTGGCTATTTTGATGGCACTCTCATTATCACATAAAAGGGGAATTTTGGGAGTTTTGTGGCCATAGTCTCTTAGAGTTTGCTTCATCCATAGGAGTTGAGCACAACATGCTCCCGCGGCAACATATTCAGCTTCGGCAGTGGATAGAGCTACGGAGTTTTGTTTCTTGGATGACCATGACACTAAGGACCTACCCAAGAATTGGCAAGTACCCGAAGTACTCTTCCTATCCACCTTACAACCGGCATAATCGGAGTCCGAATAGCCGATAAGGTCAAAGGATGACCCTTTTGGATACCAAAGCCCAAGGTATGGAGTATGAACTAAATATCGAAGAATCCTCTTAACGGCCATCAAATGGCACTCTTTGGGAGCGGCTTGAAATCTTGCACACATGCACACACGAAGCATAATATCGGGCTTAGATGCACATAAATAAAGCAAAGATCCAATCATGGAACGATATACCTTTTGATCCACACTTTTGCCTTCTCCATTGAGGTCAAGATGTCCATTAGCTTGCATGGGCGTTTTGATTGGTTTGGCATTCTCCATGTCAAATTTCTTGAGCATATCTTTGATGTACTTGGTTTGGCAAATGAAGGTTCCTTCCTTGAGTTGCTTGATTTGAAAATCGAGAAAGAACTTCAATTCTCCCATCATGGACATCTCAAACCTTCTTGTCATGATCCTACTAAAATCTTCACAAAATTGTTGATTAGTAGAACCAAATATAATGTCATCGACATATATTTGGCAAACAAATAAATCATTATCAATATTCTTAGTAAAGAGAGTAGAGTCGGCTTTGCCTATTTCAAAGCCCTTTTTGACAAGAAAATCCCTAAGGCATTCATACCATGCTCTAGGAGCTTGTTTTAGCCCATAGAGCGCCTTATGGAGTTTAAAGACATACTCGGGATGTTTGGGATCTTCAAATCTGGGCGGTTGCTCCACATATACCAATTCGGAGATTGGTCCATTTAGAAATGCGCTCTTCACGTCCATTTGATATAACTTGAAATCATGGTGAGTAGCATAGGCTAATAAAATACGAATTGACTCTAGCCTAGCTACGGGAGCGTATGTCTCACCAAAATCCAAACCTTCGATTTGAGTGAATCCTTGAGCAACCAAACGAGCTTTGTTCCTTGTTACTATCCCATTTTCATCTTGTTTGTTGCGGAAGACCCATTTTGTCCCAATCACATTTTGTTTTGGCCTTTCCACCAAAGACCAAACTTCATTTCTTTTAAAGTTGTTCAATTCTTCTTGCATAGTCATTATCCAATCCGGATCTTCAAGCGCTTCTTCTACCTTCAAAGGTTCCAAAGAGGAAACAAAAGAGTAAAATTCACAAAAATTTGCAATTCTTGAACGAGTAGTTACCCCCTTTTGTATATCACCAAGGATGTTGTCCACGGGGTGATCTCTTTGGATACTTTGATGAACACGTGGATGTGGCACTTGAGATTGATGTTGGATGTCTTCCACTTCATTATTCAAGAAATTGTTCGGATCTTCATGGTCTTGATGTTGATCTTGTGATCTCTTGTCGTCTTGATCTTGGGTTGACATTGATGGTTCAACTTGCATTGAAGAAGATGGTTGATCCCTATCTATTTGAGCTTCTTGAGTCTTTTCTTGTTCTAGGGGCTTGATTTCGCCAATTGCCATCTTCTTGATTGCTTCGCTTGGTATTTCTTCATCACCTAAGATATTTGTATCGACTTGCTCCACTTGGGAGCCATTAGATTCATCGAATGTTACGTCTCTCGCAATTTCAACACATCCGGTGGTTTTGTTGAAAATGCGGTAGGCGTAAGCATTTGAACCATAACCAAGCATAAACCCTTCATCTACCTTTGGAGCAAATTTAGAACTTCTAGATTTCTTGTTTAAAATAAAGCATTTGCTACCAAAGACTTTAAAATAGGAAACATTTGGCTTGTTACCGGTTAGAAGCTCGTATGAGGTTTTGTTCAACAACTTGTGTAAATATAACCGGTTGATGGCATGGCATGCGGTGTTGATTGCTTCCGCCCAAAATTGATCCGATACTTTGTATTCATCAAGCATTGTTCTTGCGGATTCAATTAGAGTCCTATTCTTCCTTTCAACCACTCCATTTTGTTGAGGGGAGTATGGAGCCGAGAACTCATGCTTGATTCCTTCTTCATCAAGAAACTCTTCAATTTGTATGTTCTTGAATTCGCTTCCATTGTCGCTTCTAACTCTCTTGATCTTTACTTCGAATTCATTTTGTGCTCTTCTCACAAACTTCTTGAGAATGGCTTGAGTTTCGCTTTTATCATGCAAGAAGAATACCTAAGTGAAACGTGAAAAATCATCAACAATAACTAAGCCATATTTGTTACCTCCGATGCTTATATAAGTGATTGGCCCAAATAAGTCCATGTGAAGAAGTTCCAATGGTCTTGAAGTGGTCATCACATTTTTCAAGGGATGAGATGCTCCAACTTGCTTTCCCGCTTGGCATGCACTACAAACTCTATTTTTCTCAAAGGTCACATTCGTTAGTCCTAGAATGTGTTCACCCCTTTGAAGTTTGGACAAATTCCTCATGCCAACATGAGCAAGTCGGCGATGCCAAAGCCAACCCATGCTAGACTTAGCCATCAAGCAAGTTTTAGGCATCACTCCATCCGTTGAAAAATCAACAAGATAGAGTTTACCCTTCAACTTGCCCGTGAAGACTATAGAGGCGTCCTCCCTTCTAGAGACGACCACACCCTCATTTGTAAAAAGACAATTATAACCAATTTCACATAATTGAGATACGGATAATAAGTTGTAATTGAGTGATTTTACTAACAAGACATTTGAAATGGAAGTATCATTTGAGATGGCAATTTTACCTAGTCCCATTACCTCTCCTTTTCCATTATCACCAAAAATGATATTTTCATGAGGTCCTCCATTTTCTTCAAAGGAGAAGAACATACTCTTTTCTCCGGTCATATGATTTGTACAACCGCTATCAATGACCCAACTTGATCCACCGGAGGAGTATGCCTACAAAACAAAGTTATGCCTTTATTTTAGGTACCCAAATTTGTTTGGGTCCTTTAGCGTTAGTCGCAAGCACTTTTGGCACCCACACATTCCTTTTTACAATTCTATCTCTTGTGCGGGGACCAACATAGAGAGCAACCACTTTACCATGGTGGTCTCTCTTTAGCATGTATGAAGCATAAAAAGAACATTGGGGGGCATAAGCCTTCGGTTGCCTTGTTTGAGTAGGTTGATCAACTTGTTTGCCTCCTTTAACAAACTTGAGGCATTCCACTCCATTTAATACCACACGATCATTTGGCTTGCTAGTATATTGGTCAAAACCAAGACCTCTCTTTTGTTTATTGTCTTTGGCTTGGATAGTCTTGTAAAGTGCATCCTTTGACTTATAAGTTTTGATGCACCCATATTTGACCAAAGCATTTAGCCTCTCATTTTCCTTTTGTAATGCTTGCAAGGATTCAATATTAGTTGTACAAGCATTTATTTCAAGGTTAGAACAACGAGAACATCCATTGCTAGTAGATGCATTAGATAGTAAAATTGCTTCACTAGAGTTAGAAGAGCCTTTCTTAAGAATATCAATTTGTGTTTCAAGAGTTCTATAATTTTCATCTAAACAAGATAATTTCTCTAGAAGCACGAAATTGTTACTCTTAAGCTCGGCAATTGAGGAATTGGCTAAATCACAATCTTTAGACAATTTCTCAACTTTTTCTTTCTCTTTAGCAAAGAGCTCCTCGAGTTCAAGGTTTCTCTCCTTTTCAAGGATGAGCAAGTCTTCTTGCCTCTCAAGGGTCTCTTCATGACTATCTATTGTATCCATTAGCTCCTTTATTTTAGTCATGACATTTTTATTCAAACCTTTGAACAAATTGTCACAATCACTATCATACTCACTATCACTATCTAGGAGCTTGGATTGAGATTTTACCTTGCGGTTCTTGGCCATGAAGCATTTTGGGGAGTCTCCATCATCATCACTCATTAAGAGTGATTTTTTTGGTGTAGGCTCATGAATAGCAATGGTGGCGACTCCTTTATCATCGGAGTCCGAGTCGGAGTTGGAATCCCACTCTTCTCCAATATGTGCTTGACCCGAATATTTCTTCTTGTACATCTTGTTTTTGTCTTTCTTGTATGACTTGACTTTATTGTCTTCTTTGTCCTTTCCCTTCTTCTTGTTTGGACAATCGGCTATAAAGTGACCAATTTCGCCACATTCATAGCATGCCCTTCTTGATGTTCTTTTCTTGGGCATGTCTCTCTTGTACTTTGAATAGCCTCCTTTTCTCATGAATTTCTTGAACCTTTTCACAAAGAACGCCATTTCTTCATCTTCGGAGCTTTCATCATCACTTGTGCTTGATTCTTGAACTTGCTTGCTCTTGCTTGCCTTGAGTGCAATTTCTTTATGCCTTGAGGTTGAGCTTTGTTTAGCATGAATCTTCACTTCATTTGCTTCTTCTTCCATAAGCTCATGAGCAAGAATCCTTCCAAGCACATCACTTGGTGTGAGTCTCTTGTAATCTCTTCTCTCACGGAGGAGCGTCACCAAAGTGGGATTTCTAGGAGCGAATGCCCTAAGAAGTCTCTTGACCACTTTGTGATCATCAATGTCCTCGCTTCCAAGTCCTCTTAGCTTGTTCACAAGCACCATCATCCGATCATACATTGCTTGAGGAGTTTCATGATCCTCCATCACAAATCTTCCTAGCTTTCCCTCAAGCAATTCTATTTTAGATTCTCTCACACTTGTAGTCCCTTCATGAGCAACTTGAAGTGTGTCCCAAATTTGCTTAGCTTCCTCAAGTCCATCTACTTTGTTGAATTCCTCCGGACTCAAGGCACTAAGCAACACACTTGTAGCTTGAGCATTGCGATGCATATTTTGTTCTTCACTTGAGGTGAGCTCTTGGTCTTCCTCCGGCAGCTCAAAACCTGTGCAAACAATCTTCCAAATACTTGGATGAAGAGAAATTAAGTGCATTTTCATTTTGTGCCTCCAAGCGGCATAATGTGTACCATCGAAGAATGGTGCACGTCCGGAAGGCACGGAAATGTAATTGCTAGAAGAATTCAAACGATCATAATTGAAAGGAACCTCACTTCCCTTTCCTTTACCATTACCATCATCACTTCTTGATGGATCATCTTTCGGACCCCTCGGACTTCCGGATGTCGACATAATAATTCCCTCCAAGCGGTGAAGCCTTGTAGGAGGTTAGGCTCTGATACCAATTGAAAGTGCCTAGAGGGGGGGGTGAATAGGCTTTTCTGAAATTTAAAACTAAAAACAGCGGATTAAACTGCCGGATATTCCGGTGAAGTCCGGATACTCCGGTATGGTCCGGATACTCCGGTCTAGTCCGGAGTCTCCGGCCTGACAGGAAAATTAAGAATAAATTTGCACTGAGTATCACAGCTAGATTCTATGAGATGCACTAGGTCAAGAAGATGTTACTAAGCTAGAACAACAAATAAAACTAGCAAGATTGATACTATAGCAATTTAAATGACAAATGATTAAATGCACACGATCAATTGAGTTTCACAAAATAGAACACGAGAATATATCCCAGAGTTCGGCCACCTCGCAAAGAAGTGCCTACGTCTCCGTTGAGGAGCTCACAAAGAGCCGGGTCTTCTCCAACCCTATCCTCTTCTAGCGACCACAAAGATCAAGCTAGAAATTCTTACTCAATATGAAGGTGCTTACAAACTTCCCGAGGCACACCACAAGTTTTGGGTGCTCTTCGGGCAACTCCTTTCCTTTTAGAAACCCAAAGCTTCAAAGGAAATGATCGCAGAAAATACTCGATGAAGAACTCAATGCTCAAGTGGCTTGAACTCTCTCCAAACCCACACTCTCAAATTTTTGCAAATTTGGCTCTAGAGATGATTGGAGAGGCTTTGAATGCTCTTAAAGTGCTCAAGAGGTCTCAAGGAAACCAGCCACAGCAAGCCCTAAATGCTATGGAGAGAGGGGGCATTTATAGCACTCTCTCACAGACTAGCCGTTACTGTTTTTGTCAGAGCTTACCGGAGTATCCGGTGTACACCGGAGTCTCCGGTCCTAAATCCAAAAACGACGTCAGAACGGTCACCGAACGTGTCAGAACTAGCCGTTACAGTTCTGTTTAATTACCGGAGTCTCCGGTGAACACCGGAGTCTCCGGTCCTGACAGTCTTTCCAAGAAGATTAAGTTCGGAGACTAGCCGGACCCTCCGGCATCTTCAGGTACCGGAGTATCCGGTGAACACCGGAGACTCCGGTCTTTCCTATTAAATATCAAAAAGATTGAAAGCTAACCGAGAGCCTCTGCCGGAGTCTACCTCGGAGACTCCGACTGCAAACAAAACATTTTACCGGAGTATCCGGTGAACACCGGAGACTCCGGTCTTTTTCCTTGAAAAGATTAACCCGAAGCCGAGACTCTCTGCCGGAGGCTAGCACGGAGACTCCGGCTGAGCGCTGAGTACCGGAGTATCCGGTGAACACCGGAGACTCCGGACTCAGAGAATTTTCAGAAAGAGTTTCGTGTCCGTGAGTGAATGTGTCTCTCAATTGGGTGATTCTAAAGGATCTCTTGAGCATTGAGACACTAATCGAGCAAATAAATTCATCCATCTAGGAAAAAATCTATCCTAGACTCAATTGCAAAAGTAAAAAGAATTTAAGCCCTATTTTATATCCTTCGTTGATTCTTCAATTGTTTCGACGGGCGTCAAACGTTATTTACCTTCACAACTAATGCTCATACCTGTTCAATACTCACAAAGCACGTTAGTTCTTTAATCGTTTTGTCATCAATAAGCCAAAACCCACTTAGGGGGCCTAGATGCACTTTCAGATAGTCCGGATCAACCCGAAGTGTCCAGCCCAATCCAGAGTATCCAGACTCGACCCGGAGGGTCTGGGTAAATAGTGAGAGCCCCACTCGAAGCCTCTCCTAGAGTGTCCGGACTCATCCGGAGGTTCTGAGTTATTTCAAAAACGGCTAATCGAGAGCCCTCACCCGGAGGTTAACCCGGAGGTTCCAGAACTCGGATACTTCGAGTCCAACCCGGAGTCTCTAGCCTCCTGTTACTTTTCCAACATTGTTTAGATCGTAAGTTTCGTTATTCCTCCATATGTCTTACACCTTTAGCTTGTTGTTATGCATATTGTAGCACACGTTGTGCATTTCATTTATGCTCATCATTGCACCCGTTCTTCTTTAGTGAGTGAAGAACCGGAGTGTGTCACTACCATGGTTGAAGGTGACGCCAGTCTACTGGAGTTTTGCGAGTGTTGCACGGGTAGCATAAGGCAAACACCTAAGCAGTAAGGCAAGCATCTCAGTATATTTCTCCTAATAGTTTGGATCTCGTATGATATGATGTGATAAATATGCTTTATGTATGTTATGCATGAGTTCGAGTTGATGTCAGGTTATGATGGGTAGGCCCTATGTTGATGCACTAATTCTCCTATCTTGAATAATTGTTGATCCGTATCCTTGTAGTCTAGGTTCAATATGATGTTATCTAACTTAAAATGTTATTGTGATGCTTAGCAAGTGCTTAGGTCCTCGGTAGAGGTTGAGCTATGAAATGTTTCATCGTTCGCAAGCATAGACTTTAATTACTTGTACAATGATCATATGATGTGTTGATGGTGTTGGTTGGATGAGTGGGGTGGATGAGGCAATATGTGGGTGGTGTTAGGGGTGTTTGTTCTACCCGGATGTGAAGTTTCCCTGGGTAGGTCGGGTGAGGGACCCGGACATCGTAGACCGCTTGTATCGTTTGAGCACTGATCATTGTTTTAGTTACCTTTGTAGCTGTGGCTTTTTGGCGTGCGGGTCGATGGTGTCGAGCATGAGGCCTGTTGGGGTATCCAGTTTGCTCTGGGAGTAGTTCTGGATGACCCCTGTACCTATTGGCACATAATCAAACGGTCAGGGCTTATTGAAAAAGGTTGACATAAGTACCTTTTGTATGGGCCCGAGTGGTCATGCAAGCCGTATGATCCTCAAGTCATGTAGGTAAAGAAGTACCCCTTGCAGGGTGTAGAAATATTTTGAATACCACGCTCTCGGTTATGAGCATGCTTTTATCCATTTGCAGCAGTCGTAGAGTTACGAATATGGTTTGGTATGGTTGAGATGTTAAGCTGGTTCATTATAGATGTTTCTACTATAGTTCCTTTTACATTATGTTTAATTGATGTTTATGGGCTAGTTTGTTACTTTGGTCAAGTATAGATGCTCACACATGTTTATATCAAATTTGCTTTCGTATATGATTTTACTTAACCATGTGGTCATACTCTTACTAACATTCCAATGCATAATCCTTAGAGTCGGACTATTTATAAGTGCCCATTATGGATTAAGTCTTACGAGTACATTCGTACTTAGCTACTCTATAGGTTTTGCAGGTGAGGAGGAGTTAGTTTTTGGCTACTTCACGCCCACCGATGTGAGTGGCGGGAATGAGTAGTGCATCCTACTCTTAGAGGTTGCGCGTTTGAGGTGAAGACTATGGGCATATGACTTCACATATCTTTTGTTTCCGCTGCGTAGTTTCTTTTGTTGGTTAGGAGTTGAGCAGGTTTTAGTCTCCTCCTAGCTCTATTTTGTTGTAAATTGTACTAACTTGGTGGATACTTAAGAACTTGTAATATAATGTTAATTACTCGCTCTTTCTTAAGCTTTGTTATGATGTTCCATGTTAGAAAGGCACATGTTATGATCTTATACACAAAACACGTACCGGGACTACCGGAGTGGTATTAGAACTTGGTTTAATAAAGTAGCCTAAAAATATTAGAGTGTTGTTTAGTAAGTGTGTCAAATCCACTAAGCAACCCACTAAAGTTTCTTTTATATCTCCTCATGATTAATATATATGAACTTGCTATACTATGCCCCTAAATGTAACGTATGCTTTAGTGATGCACTTGAATTGTTTGTTTGTGTATTGTGTGGTTTTCTCATTGTGACGCATTTGTTTATTTTGTTGCATTGATGCATCCCGATAATGGCAAATATCGGGGGCACAACCGGTGCAAGGTAGGGGCCCGGTGTGTTCTGTACAACGATGGTATGTTAGCAATAACGTATGAACATCCACCATACGATGGTAGATATGATTGTCTACTCATGTGGTGTTTACATGAGGTATCCCGTAAGGCGGATGTACAAAAAGTGAATACGTGGGCAACCACGCATGAAACGTCCCTTATGCGACGAGTTGCACAAGCACCATTCGTGCGGATACTTATTCTCTTCATGTGAAAGGTGATGTATGTATTTGTGATGATTGTTTGGAGAGAGATGCATTCGGGAAAGAAACGTGAAGATAAGGATCGAGCATACTTTCATGTTTCATTGTTCATTTCGCACCATACCTTTGAACATGTATTTTTCTTGATATATGATGCCTTAGTGCTCATCGCTTGTTTGAATCTGACATAGCAATGATAGCATTGATCCATGTCAAAATTTTATTTTTTTCGCCTCTCTTGTATCTTATCGCCACAATAGGATGATAACCCATCAAAATCTTGGAGATCGTCCCGAGGGTTCCAATGAGAGTATCCCCGTGCCGCCCCCACCGCCGAGCATGACGGATGTGTTGATATAGATAAGAGCAAAACCTCCAAGCTCAAACTGTTCTCCTTGAGGCCCTCGTGCGTAACACGACCTTCATGGAGGAGGTGGGACCGGACGCTGAGATGACTTCGTGGATTTCCTCCGAACTCAGCCGCCCACCTTTACATAGGCTGAGGATCCTTTGGATGCTGACCACTGGCTCCGGACTATCGAGTAGAAGCTCACTCTCCTCAGGTGCGAGGACCACAAAAAGACACTCTTCGCTACCCATCAGCTTCAGGGTGCGACGAGCGCGTGGTGGTCTAACTTTTTGGCCATGCACCCTACCAATCACCGAGTGTCTTGGGTGGAGTTCCGCCAGACATTATGTGATTTCCATATGCCTAAGGGCCTTATGAAGATCAAGAGGTGGGAGTTTATAGACCTCAAGCAAGGAGACAGATTGGTGATAGGGTATGTGCAGGTGTTCGATCACCTTGCATAGTACACTCATGATGAGATCAACACTGATGAGCGGAAGCAATACCACTTTGTGAATGGCCTCAACTCCAAGATGCAAGACCGACTATCGGTGCATGAGTTCTCCGACTTCAACAAGCTAGTGAGCACCTCTCTCACGGTGGAGTTCAAGTTGAAGAACCACTAGGAGGAGAAGAAGCACAAGTGGGTCCCGTCGCCTTCCATGGGCAGGGGTTCTCAATGCACGTGGACAGAGAGTCAGCCTCCTCCATCTCACATGTTAGCCTCGACTGCTCCACGACCAATATGGATGGTGCGTGGCCCATCCTTTTCCACTTCTCAAGGACAACCTCCAAGCCCCGCTAGTTCTCAAGTGAGTATGACGGGTGGCCCCGATGGTCCATGTTATAACTGTGGGTGCGTGGGGCACTTCACCCGTAATTCCCCTTACTTGAAGTCAGAAACCGTGGTGACTGCTCCAAAGTCACCACCCACTCAACCCGCTCAACAGTCCTTCCAAGCTACACATGTCTCCAAGCGTGCCCAAGTGTGTCACACCACCGCCGTGGGTGCTCAAAGAACAACAACATGCTCGTCGGTACGCTATTTGTGAATTCCCACATCGCAGTTGTTCTTTTCGATTTGGGAGCATCTCCTTGTTTCATTAGGGATGGTTATATTTTGAGTCATAAGTTGGCTGTCGAGACCCTGCCTTCTGCCTATATCATTGATGGACCCAAAACTAAGTTAAGGACTGACCAATTTGTTCTGAAGGCCAAAGTTCTTATTGAGGAAGTTCAGTTTCCTGCAAACCTGATTCTCCTTGACACTAGAGGAGTAGATGTTATATTAGGGATAAATTAGCTAACAAAATATGGTGCTCGGCTTGATTGTGCCAAGAAAGTCGTTTCTCTCAAAGGTCCCAAGGGCGATCGAGTTTCTCTTTGCCTTGGAGAGGGTGACCTACACTTGTGTCCTCTTAAAGTGGTCGCAGCAACAAATTTGCTAGATATTCCAGTTGCCTGTGAATTTCCTGATGTCTTCCTAGAAGAATTGCCAGGAATACTACCCGACTGAACCGTAGAGTTCTCCATTTAGCTATTGCCCGGTACGACCCGAATTTCAAATAGGTCCTATCGGATGCCGTCAAACGAGTGAGAGGAATTGAAGAAGCAAATTCAGGAATTGCTTGAGAAGGGTTTCATTCATCCGAGCTCCTCACCTTCAAGATGTCTGGCACTCTTTGTCAAGAAGAATGATGGTACTTTACGGATGTGTGTTGATTACCGTCCATTGAATGTCATCACAATCAAGAACAAGTATCCACTCCCTTGGATTGATATCTTGTACGATCAATTGATCGGTGCTAGGGTTTTTCTAAGATTGATTTGAGGTTGAGTTACCACCAAATCAAGATCCGATCGGAGGATATTTCAAACATGGCTTTCTCTACCCGTTATGGGCTTTATGAGTTCACCGTCACGTCTTTCATCTTGACAAATGCATCGATATTCTTCATGTATCTAATGAATAGTCTTTATGGAGGAACTTGACAAATTTGTCATGATGTTCATCGATGATATTCTCATCTACTCCAATACTAAATAAGAACATTCTGAGTATCTCCATGTTGTTCTTGGCCGCCTTCGAGATCACCAACTCTATACCAAGTTCAGCAAATGTGAGTTTTAGCTTAAATAGGTCACCTTTCTAGGTCATGTCTTGTTAGAAAATGTGGTTGCAGTTGACCCGAGCAAGGTGCAGAATGTGTTCAATTGGGTGCAACCTAAAAGTGTCACTGACATCCGGAGTTTTATCAGACTCGTGGGTTATTACTGTCGGTTCATCGAGAATTTCTCTAAGATTGCTAAGCCTATGACCGAACTATTGAAGAAGTATGTCAAGTTTGAATGGTCTGAGGAGTGTGAAGTGGCTTTCCAGACTTTGAAGTCTCGTCTCACCATAGCGCTAGTTCTAGCACAGTTGGATGTTCACAAGAGCTTCGATGTCTATTGCGATGCCTCTTTCTTTGGACTCGATTGTGTTCTCATGAAGAAGGACGTGTGGTCACCTACGCTTCACGCCAACTAAAGCCACATGAGGAAAATTATCCCACTCATGATCTAGAGCTTGCAGCTATTGTGCACGCTCTGAAGATTTGGCGTCATTACCTATTGGGTAACCCTTGCCATATTTACACAGATCACAAGAGCCTCAAATACATTTTCACTCAGGATGATCTGAATTTGAGACAGCGAAGATAGCTCGAGCTAATCAAAGGTTATTAACTGAAAGTCCATTATCATCCTGGCAAGGCGAACGTTGTCGCCGATGCACTAAGTTGAAGGGCTCAATGCAATTGTTTCTCGCTCCATCCTAGAGTCACCACGCTTTGTGATGATTTCAGGAGGTTTGGGCTCGAGATGGTTTCAGAGGGATTTCTTGCCAACTTGGAGATCAAATCTTCCCTCTTTGACCAAATTAAGGACGCTCAGAATACAGACAAGGGCATGAAGAAGATCTGTGATAAGGTCAAGGAGGGGTGAGCCAAATGTTTTTACCTGGACGGTGAAGGTGTCTTGTGGTTCGACAAAAGGCTAGTGGTCCCTAAAATTCCAGAGTTAAGAAAGAAGATTCTCGATGAAGCTATTATTCGCTATTGTCCATCCATCCTGGGAGTACTAAAATATACCAGGACCTCAGGTCCAGATTCTGGTGGACCCGCATGAAGAGAGAAATCGCTCAATATGTTGTCAAGTGTGATGCCTGCCGAAGGGTGAAGGCTGAGCACCTTAAGCCGACCAGTATACTCTGGCCTTTACCCATTCCCTCCTGGAAGTAGGAGAAGATCGGTATGGACTTTATTATCGGATTACCTAAAATGTCCCACAGGTACAACTCGATTTGGGTCATTGTGGACTGGTTGACCAAGTCAACTTATTTCTTACCCGTCAAGACCACGTACTCAGTCAAGCAATATGCGGAGTTGTATCTCACTCGGATTGTTTGTCTTCATAGAATTTTGAAGAAAATCATCTCCGATCGAGACACTCAGCTCACTTCTCATTTATGGAGGAGCCTTCATGAAGCCATGGGAATCAAGCTCTTCCATAGCACCGCATATCACCCCTAAACTAACAGTCAAACTAAGAGAGTAAATCAAATCCTCGAAGACATGCTACGGGCTTGTATTCTCACATATGGAAAGAAGTGGGGGTTTTGCTTGCCATTTACAGAATTATCCTACAACAATAGTTATCAGTCGAGCATTAATATGTCACCATTTGAAGCTCTATACGACAAAAGATGCCGAACACCGTTGAATTGGTCTAAGTCCAACGAAAGAGCTTTTCTAGGCCTAGATTTGGTCAAAGAGACAGAAGAGCGTGTCATAACCATTCACCAGTATCTCCTCACAGCTCAGTCTCGTCAGAAAAGCTATGCATATCGTCATCGGCATGAGCTAGAGTTCAAAATTAGAGATTTTATCTATCTTAAGGTCTCTCCTCTCAGAGGAACGCAACATTTTGAGATGAATGGAAAGTTGGCGCCTCGTTATGTTGTCCCTTTCTGGATTATTGGCTGGTGTGGTGAGGTGGCTTATCAGCTAGATTTACCTCCATCCCTCTTTGTCGTACACGATGTCCTCCACGTCTCGTAATTGAAGAAATACCTTTGAGTCCCAACCGAAGTCATTGAGGTCGCAACCCAAGAATTACAGCTGGATCTTTCTTATTGCGAGCATCCAATTTGCATTCTTGATGAAGCCGAACGGAAGACGTGGTGCAAGTCTTTTAAATTCCTCAAGGTTCAATAGAGTAATCACTCCGAAGATGAAGCGACGTGGGAACGTGAAGATCGGCTTCGTGCCGATTATCCTGAGTTCTTCGCTGACTTGTGAGTGTTGTAGTCATTTCAATTTCTATCAGCATGCTCCCAACGTGTTTTTTCTCACAGCATGGTTCCTAGATTCACCGTACTCTCCCCGACTCGTACCGAATCTCGGGGTGAGATTCTTTTAAGGGGGAGGTTTGTCACATCCTAAATTCATAATCGTATGATTAAGTCTAATTATACGTCATTAGCGTTATGGTTAGTTTTGAGGTAATTTATTTTAGAACGCTAGTACAATTCATTTAAAGTTAATCGGATGAGAGAAAGAATTTTGGGAGAGAAAAGAATGAAATTCGTAGTTAAATGAACCATTTTCTTTAACATGTGGGCCCTACATTTTGCCCCACCACCCATCTCTCCCTCTCTATGGGCAGCCTCCTAACCACTCCCTCACTCTCCCCGTGCTCTCTCTCACACACACACTCCTGGGGTCCCCATCAGCCACAAGCCATGGAGCTCCCTCTCCCTCCCTCTCAAGCTCCCTCTCTCCTTCTCCCCCAAAATCCCACCTCAAGATAAGGAATCGAGGTATATATGTGGTACTCACGCGATCACGAGCTCATGAGCTATCCATCCATCTAATTCATTTTCGTTTTCCCGAAGGATTCGAGCCAATTTTGATGTCTTTTGGTGTTCTTAGTTGAAGCACAAGGAGCACCGATGTTGTTCCTCTTTTCGAGCTTTTCCTCCTTCAACCGATGGTCCCCAAGCTCGGCAAAGCATCTTGAGTGAGTCTCCTAGGCTCCCATAGTATATATGCACGTTTTGGTTGAATGAATCTCGAGTTTGAAGCTTCGGTTATGAAGTTCTTGAGTTCTTGGGCTTTGGAGCTAAAATGAGGATTTGAGTGAGTTTTGAGTTAGGAATCGCGTTGCTAGGTTGGTGAGTGAGTTCTAGACTCTATAAACTCTCTCAAATATGTTTCGTTTTGGTTTGAAGAAGCTCGCAAATCAAATCAGCCGAGATTTCCCCCCTTGAAGCAGCCTCTCTGGATAACTCGGATAATCCGGATTGACCCAAATACTCCGGGTAAATGTGGAGAAACCCCATTAAATTGTCCTTGAGAACTATGACGATTTAGGGTGCAATTAGAGTCTAGAACCCTTTGTATAGTGTATATCCATGTTTTGGTAGAATAGATTTAGCATGCGAGCTGAATCAGTCAGAGAAAACACTTTAGAACTCAACTCGGCCAGAGCCTGGATAGCCCGGATCAACACGGAGTGTCTGGCCCAATCTGAAGTATCTGGACTCGACCCGGAGGGTTCAGGTAAATAGCTGAGAGGCCCATTAGGAACCTTGTCCAGAGTGTCCGGCCCAATCTGGAGTGTTCGGACTCACTTGGAGGTCCTGGGTTATTTCAAAAATGGCTAACCGAGAGCCCTCACCTAGAGGTTCTGGAACCCGGATACTCCGAGTCCAACCCGGAGTCTCCAACCTCCTGTTACTTTTCTGATGTTATTTAGATCTCAAGTTTTGTTATTCCTCCGTATTTCTTACGCATTTAGCTTGTTGTTATGCATGTTGTAGCATACGTTATGAATTTTATTCATGCTCATCATTGCACCCGTTCTTCTTTAGTGAGCGAAAAACTGGAGCGTGTCATGACCGTAATTGAAGGCAACGCCAGTCTGCCGAAGTTTTGCGAGTGTTGCACGGGTAGCATAAGGCAAATACTTGAGCAGCAAGGTAAGCATCTAAGTATATTTCTCCCAATACTTTGGATCTCGTATGATATGATGTGATAAATTTGTTTTATGTATGTTATGCATGAGTTCGAGTCGATATCAGGTTATGATGGGTAGGACCTATGTTGATGCACTAATTATCCTATCTTGAATAATTATTGATCCGTATCCTTGTAGCCTAGGTTCAATATGATATTATCTAACTTAAAATGTTATTTGTGATGCGTAGCAAGTGCTTAGGTCCTCAATAGAAGACGAGCAGTGAAATGTTTCATCGTTCGCGAGCATATGCTTTAAGTACTTATACAATGATCATAATGATAGGTTGATGGTGTCGGTTGGATGAGTGAGGTGGATGAGACGAGATATGAGTGGTGTTACAGGTTTTTGTCCTACCCGGATGTCTAGTTCCTCTGGGTAGGTTGGGAGAGGGACGTAGACACCGTAGACCGCTTGCATCGTTTAAGCATTGATCGTTGTTGCACTTTTCGTGCTTACTACATGTCGCATATGAGAATGATAAGCCGATTACCTTTGTAGATGTGACTTTTTAGTATGCAGATCGATGGTGGCAGGCATGAGGCTGGTTGGGGTATTCAGTTTGCTCCGGGAGTAGTTCTGGATGACCCCAACACCTATCGACACATGATCAAATGGTCGAGACTTAGTGGAAAAGGTTGACATGAGTACTCTCTTGCATGGACCTGTGTGGTCATGCAAGCCGTATGATACTCAAGTTATGTAGGTAAAGAAGTACCCCTGCAGGATGTAAAAATATTTTGAAATGTTGCGCTCTCGGTCATGAGCATTCTTTTGTCTATTTACAGCAGTCGTAGAGTTACAATTGCGATTTGGTATGGTTGAGATGTTGAGATGGTTCGTTATAGATGTTTGTACTATGGTTCATTCTACATTATGTCCAGTTGATGTTTATAGGCTAGTTTGTTACTTTGGTCAAGTATAGATATTCTCACACATGTTTATGTCAAATTTGCTTTCGCATATGATTTTATTTAATCATGTGGCCGTATTCTTGCTAACATCCTAATATATAATCCTTGGAGTCAGACTATTTATTAGTGATTATTATGGATTAAATCTTGCGAGTACCTTCGTACTTAGCTGCTCTATAGGTTTTGCAAGTGAGGAGGAGTTGATTTTTGGCTACTTCATGCCCGGCGATACGAGTGGGGGGAATGAGTAGTGCATCCCACTCATGGAGGTCGCACGTTTGGGATGAAGCCTAAGGGCATATGGTTTCACCCATCTTTTGTTATTTTTAGCTTTTATTTTTGATGCTTAGTTTCTTTTGCTGGTTAGGAGTTAGACATATTTTAGTCTCTTCCTAGCTCTATTTTACTATAAATTGTACTAACTTGGTGTATGCTTAAGAACTTATAATATAATATAAATTACTCCCTCTTTCTTAAACTTTGTTATAATGTTCCATGTTGGAAAGGTATGTGTTCCGATCTTGGGTACAAAATACGTGCCGGGTCTACCAGAGCGGTATTCTGATTAATCGCTGAAGTCGTAATTAAGAAAATGATCGACTTAATGATTAATTAGAATATTGTTTGAACGGTTCCTCATAGCTGGTATCAGAGCTGTTGTTCGCTATTGGCCGTTGATGCAGATCTGTAGCAGAAGGGACCCGTCCACCAGCGAGATCCATCGTCTGCACTCCGTCGACAAGGTCTACCGTCTACGGCTTTCGCGTTGTCCACACTCTGTCGGCATGGTTCGCCATCCGCATCTCCACCAATGAAAATCATCTATTAAGTAATTTGCTTCTCATCCCGTGATAAAACAGTACCGCAAAGGGTTGACGACCCTATTGGAATGGGGACGTCGACCCTGTCTATCCCTGACCCTTGATTCGGGATGGTGTCCTAGGATTGCGAAACGCGAGGTCGACTCTGTTTTTAGTGACTATGATCTGAACTTCAGGAAACTCTATCAGTAGAGTGAGTTCCTTGTTGTTATTGTTTTTTTTAATGAAATTGGAGGGGATTTATCCCCTACTAATGAATATATTAAAGGAAAACCAAAGTAAGGTTCATGTACAAGTCAAAGAAGGAAAACAGAAAAGACTGAAGGTAAACGATTACATCAAACTAGAAACTAGCCATTCTGCTATATGAGAAAAATAGCTTCCTTTCGCACGATCGATAAACATGGCGAATTCATGCACAATAAATATTGAATACCCTATCTTACAGCTAGCCCTATTTTATCTAGGATTTTTCTTGGAAGTCTTTTACAGGAGGAGATGCGGGAGGGGGGAATCGAAACCCCCCGCCTCACCACGCCTATGTGGGTGTTGCCAATCAAGCTACTGCCCGTCCGCTTTGTTGGCTTATAAATGCCACGAGTCGTGCAATCATATGCAGCGGTGGATCCAACCAGGATCTAGTTGTAGCTCGACTGAAATGAAGGGGCGGACGAGCGAGGAAGAGAAGGTGGGGAAGAAGAGAGGTGTGGGGAAGGAGAAAGAAGAAGCTAGCTCTTTTAAGAGTTTGTTTATTTGGATTTTTAGCTTATGACTTCTGATAGCAGGAAAGTCAAAAGCTGAAGCTTAAATAAATGGGATTTTTGAAAAATGGTTTTTGAGAGCCAGAAAATTGTTTATAAGGAAATAAATAGAAGCTAAGAAGCTAGTTGAGAGTAGTTTTTTCTGAAAAAGGTATACTGAGAAATTAAAAATTTATTGTAAAAACCAATAGCTAAAATAAAAAAATAGTTTTTTAAAAAACCATAAACACAGTTTTTTTAAAAAAAACTAAAAACAGAAATCCAAATAAACAATCCAGCTCTGCCACTTATCAAATGTTCACCTCTACGCCTTGTTGGTATATCATGACTTGATCTTTTTTTTCTCAAGAACGTGTATGTCACCACTTTGAAACTTTTATAGAAGAAATAGTCCTCTTTCAACAAACCTCGATGACCAAGGGATGACGTCTTGCATGCGTTGTGATCTGAGATCTTGCTCCATACTCCATAGTGGTGGTCCTGCTGCATCTGTCTGTTGGAGTGTTGGGCCTTTGAGCAGTAAAGCTGCATCCTGCCCTGCCGTTCCCGACTAGCTGTTTGTAGTGGAGAATGAAGAAATTCGTTGCACTTTCACCACTACAGGGGTCTGTCTTTACTCTTGCAGAGTTGAGCTAGTGCTGTACGTGCTTGTCATTTATATCTTGTCAAGATGTTCCCTCGTACGATTCTGTCAGCAGGGTAGCAGGATTTAAACGAAAACAGCAGCCACCATCAGTTCACAACGTGGATGTGTGCATGGGCAAATGGCAACCACGTGCGAGCCTTCTCCGTCTGTCGTGTGTTGATAATTCCCAACTCGGTGCTACCATGTTTGGTCCTGATCAATGTTTTTCCTTACCGATCCATGTGGTGAGCAGCCTATGCATTCCGCACTGCTGTGCCTCGCGTTTCACAGTTTCTTAGGTATGTTTAGTTTGCGACTAGGTTAGGCAAAATATGGTGCGTTATAAAAAATGTGGTGAATAAATGGAACGATGTAAGTATAATAAACTTTTACTATGACACTTAGAACATAGTGTCATGCGAGAGTGTTAGGGTCATTATTCATCGTGGTCACTATAGAGATCGTAAATATTTTTTCTCGAACATATAGAAGAATTATGTATCGTTATATTAAGGAGAAAAAAATAAAAGATAATATAAATTTTATCTTTTTCCACCTCCGAACGGATAAGAGAACACTCATACACTCAAACCCCCAGAACTAATACAATTGCACCACAGGCAACAGGAAAGACCAAAGAGCACCGAATGCTAGACCATCAGGTCCTGCAGTCTTTTTGCCTCGACCGCACACCACACCACGTCCTCATCTGCAATCTCGCGAAAGGTGGACTGCATACTTAGGCGTAGTGCCCTTGAAGACGTAGCAGTTGCGATGTTTTTAAATCCAACATACGTATATAATGATAAGCGAATTAAAACCGCGCGCCGCTTCTCTTATGGACTTTACGTGCTGCTTGACGCCACCGGTCTAGAAAGGAGCCTTGGCGTCGGGTCGGAGCGACATGCTGCAGGCCCATCCCTAGCAGCTGCTCAAACCAAATATGTCATAAGATCACACAGTTGACTAGGAGATGTGTGATGTAGCAGCTGTGGCTAGCAAGCCAAACGAAATACTTAGCCCGTGATGAGACAAGACCTTCCAAATACGTTGCCATGGCTCGAAGCCGACACTACCGGAGAAGAAGACCGTGTAGACCCATTTGATGGAGAACTCACTGGACGCCGCCGTGGTCCAGATATGTCGATCTGCGATTCCAAGCTATAAGCTGGTCTCGGCCGCCAGATCCTATATCTATATGAACTCAGCCATGGCAGGCATGGACGGTGCCCTCCGAATGTCACTTATCCGGGTGCTGTTGGTGAGCGCCTCACTGACGGAGCGCCTGTTGACGAGCCGGCTGGGCACCATGAAAAGCAAATACGGAACCAACTCACTGACGGATTTACCCAGCAACTGCCTATCCGATGGAAACAAAGTGCGTTTGCCCGTTTATTGCCTTCGGCTTTGGCAATCCGAAACCCGCCCACAGATTGCTCGCATCCGTAAGGCCCAACCCAGCGTAAGATCAGTAATCTGGTAGGTGGATCTATACAGGATCACTACCGTGCTCTCATTTGTATCCCACTGTTGCAGTGTGACATCTGTAGAAGAGGCGATAGACTCGAGAACTGAATACACTAGTACTAAGAACTAACATTGCCGTTGCCCCTTGTCACGTTGCCAGGGCGATTTCATCTTCTAACATATTCTAATTTATGTCGATTTTGAGGTGGATTCAGATTCCAGACATCCAACGTCAAGTTGATGCAGTTTTCACTGCAAGTAATGTGCATATAAACTAGGAGATTATAAACAATGATTTATTTGCGTGTTTTCACTGCAAGTAATGTGCATATAAACTAGAAGATTATAAACAATGATTTATTTGCGTGTTTTTTCCCCGCCTGAACAATGGAGCAGTACATCTTATAACCTTCTACAAGGTATATAAACACTTCATTGTCTTCCTCAGCGGAATAGGATTACATGCTGCTGCTCCTGACCCTGCAGCCTGACCATTCTTGACGCGTTTCTCCTCTGCTCCTGCAGGTAAGAAGGAAGAAAAGGTTGAGCAGATGAAAGCACTTGCTCAGTCAACTGCTCACCCCTCCGGCACGACAACCCAACAATATTCAGAAGCGAGAACCAACCTGGAGCAGCTGCAGCCGGTACTGCCTCTGTCCCTGCTGTATCACGGAGATGAGCCTCATGACGACGTAGAACGGCAGCAAGATCCCACTAGCCCGCAGCAAGTATACCTTCAAAGCGAAGAAACACTTTGTCAGAATCCATCACAGTAACCACTCTGAATCTCTGAACCTTTTTCTTAACAGCGCGAAGAAACATGCAGGTAGAGTTAATTGAACCCACTGTCAGGATGCTGAACGCGTGCTGATTCGCCGCTCCGACCGTCACCACGGAGACGAGGTGCCTCAGCAGCAGCACGATCGTGAACTGCACGGACAGGCAGAATTCAGAGCTCAGAGTTCGGGCACAGCTTCTCTGAACCTGACAATGTGATTCGATTTTCTGTCAGTCACCTACCGTCACCGCCACCGAGCGGCACCAGGACGCGCTCCTGCCGGCGGAACGGGCGCACTCGGCGTATTCCAAGTCGCCGGCCGCCCCGATCAATGGCGCGTCGTCCTCCTCCTCCTCCTCAGGTTCGTAGTTCAGCCTGGTTACCTCCAGGCTCCCTCTGCACAGCACAAGCAGATCAGCAAACATGTGGTAGTTGGTTAGTAACTAACTGATTGGTCGTTGCTGATCACTCGCTGAGGTAGACAGATTTGACATATCTTTCCATGGGAATTGATTGCCACGTTTCTCTCTCGTCATGTTGCACGATGGGTTGTACCACTACAAGATGAAGGGGCAGTCTGACTCATTTGCAACGGTGCAGGACAGCAGAGCACTGCGGGACACTGTTTGTCTTGTACAGATGTGCAACAACAGTGCAGGGCATCATTTTATCTGCCATCTCACGAAGGGAATGATCAGGACTTGGTGGTTGGCTCAACTAACGAAACAGCTGGGCCGGATCCACCTGACAGCCACTCGGTCCCTTATTTTTTTCCTTGTCCTCTCTGGGTAAAGAAGATGCTGCAACAGCTGCCAAAGAGAATGAGCCGGACCGCCACTGTTTGTTTGGAATGCTTGTTCCCTTGTTCGGATCATGATGGCTGAGTGTACTGGTTATCTGGCATTCAGGTTCAGATCAGATCAGAATGCATGTGTTAGTGGCATCTGGGGCCTGGGTTCCATGGACAGACAACCATCGTGGAATTTGGTAGTGGTGGTGTGGTGTGGTGTGCAATGCAGTGGAGAGCTGGTTGGTTGGTCTTCTAAGTGGCTGTCTGGCTGGCAAGTTCCAATTTATCAATGGAAGATACAAGATAGGTTGGTCAGCAACTGAGCCAGATAACCCCTTATGCTGCTGCTGTTTGGGGAAAATAAAATGGACGGTCAGAATGGATGTTCAGCAAGGGAATTTGTGACGACAGTTTTATGGAACCACTAGACCTGAATGATAATTAAATCCAACATTCACCTGGTTCTATAGCCTCTATGCGCATACCAATACAACCAATGCCCTGCTGAGAGAGAGAGAGAGAGAGAGAGAGAGAGAGAGAGAGAGAGGCACCTGATAGTGACCGCGACATCAGCAGGTTGAGCTTTCTTGGGAGGAACGGTGTAGCCAGGCTCGAAATTCTGTCAGTAAAAACACGATTGTTAAAGAAAGCCAAAAGAACCATTCGAGGAACAGGCTTGCAGAGAGTCCTTAGTCCTACGAAAGTTCTGATTACTTTGACTTTGAAAAGAGCGCAATACTTTGCGCAGCAAAATCGTACTTGCTGTGATCAACAAGGTATAACTGCTTAGTTTAGCCTCAAAGAAATCTCTAGTCTTTACGAAAGCATTACTCATGTCATGCCATCCAGGCAAAAGTTCTCCATGGGAAAGGAAGGGGTAAGATGATGAGCGATAGCATAATCCTTTTGAAAATAAAAAAATTTCGCTACTCTCAAGTAAAAAATGGCGAAACTTTCATGGATAAAACAGTGAGGAGCAGTCAACAGGCACAGAAAATGGAAATGATGATCAACAAGGCTGGGTGAATTCAGCAAACCTGAAGGCAAATCTCACAGAGGGTGCTCCCCTTCTCATCGCACCATCTCTGCACACATCCCCTGTGAGCATACTACAACAGGCACAAGAACATACACACATGCAGAACAGGTTAAGTGATTGACCATCAAGAAATCTCATCAAGAGAAGCCATGGAACTGATCGGAACAGAAGCTCAAGAACAAGAATCCATTACACACAGACGCACACATACACATACCTTGAGGGAGCCAGAGCATGCGCAGGGCGACTCCATGCTCGTGCGGCCCTCGTCCTCCTCGTCGTGGCAAATCCTGCACTGCCTCAGGGAGGAAGACGAGCACAACTCTTCTTGATCCATCCTTCTTCCTCTCTCAGTTTTCAGGCGTCCTCTCTCTCTCTCTCTCTCTCTCTCTCTCTCTGGATGGATGGAAGCGGCTTTAAATGGCCTGGAGGAAGGAAACCGAAAGGCGTGACGAGGAGGAGGAAATCCAAATGGTGTATCAGCCGGGTCCAACCGCACCAGGAACGGCCACAACAGTTCGTAGTTAGCCCTGGTCCTCCGCTGTAGGCATGGCTTCAATTAGCTCGAATGAGCTACACCACCACGGACCAGCATGATGCCGCCGATCTGGCGCTCGATGCGTACGCGATGTGTATGTGTGAATAAATTTGTTGCCATACTGCCATACGTGTTTGCAGGTAGTAGTGCTCAAGTGCTACTTTTTGTAGTGTCAGGTTGTGTTCTTTGAGGAGAGTAGGAGTGTATTTTAAAAGGTGCCCCTTTTGAAACGTATTTTTCAAAAAGACGTTAGGCATTCCATATCTGGTGCCATCGAGTTTTTTATAAATGTGCTGACATTGGATTTGATCGAATGGCAAATAGAGTCTGTTGGTAATTAGAATATCTCTGAACCTAATATCCTTTTTTGCGAATACCTCAACATAATATTCTGCACTTGTCATGTTTCAAGATAAAATTACATTTTGAAACCAAGCTATGTTAAGTAGTTACTAAATGTATGGCAATAGCATTCAACAGTTAATTTCATCAATTAATAGAGGTATACATGTCCTTTCTTGGTCTTGGAATCTAAAAGTAGTATCTTTTTATGATCATAATTTCCTTCCTACTAACAAGAGAGGAAGTTACGGTTAAAATTTGATTCGGGGACCACACCGAGTCAAACAACGGCTTATATTTTGAAATAGAGGGAGTAAACTACAGCCTGCATCAAAGTTTAGGCATCTACAACCGAAATCGGTGTTTCTGTGAACCCTGGTGAGCATTTTTTTTGCTAGGAACAGCCGAGCATGCAGGAGACGGTGGTTCTTGGCAGCCAATCGAGTGGCCGTAGTAACTTCTAGAAGTGAGAGATCATACATGACCACTTCTAGATACCAACACAATGAGGCGACTCTTAGGCCAACGAACCCCTTGTTGTCGTTCATCTCATCTCTTCTTCTTTTTTACAGTTAGGTCCTCTTTTATCTAGAACATTCTTCGGAAGTTTTTTATAGGAGGAGATGTGGGAGGGGAGAATGGAAACCCCCTGGCTCACCACGCTCATGTGGGTGTTACCAATCGGGCTACTACCCGTCCGCCATCTCATCTCTTCTGATCTCTCTCTCGGGGTTATTTTGATAATCATACCACCTCAGCTTTCTTAAGAAAGCTTTGACACAGGACTATCTAATTTAGCTATAAGCATGTGCAGTTTTTTAGTGCTTTTAAAAAAAAAGATCACCTAACCATGTCTACGCGTCTAGCTAACTGAATATTTCGACAGCTAGCCTTCAAGAACATGAAACGAAGTATCTTTGAAATTGTCCGAACATCCTACCTTATAAATTCTAGTGTTCCTAGCCGCCTGTTGAACACGACAATATATAGGAGCTAGTACTGTTTCACTTGCAAACATAGTAGTATTAGTCTTGTGTATGGCCCATTGGCCAGAGGCAAGAATGAGATTGCTTTTGTAGGTTGGTAGGAGTTGGGAGCTGTATGTATGTTCCAAGAGAATAGCGCTGGCGACCAACTAATCTGGTCGGCCACACCAGCTAATTTAGTGGCATTATTTGTCGTGGCAATGTGGATCATGTCAACAGACACCGGCTATATGTATAGTATCACCGGGGACAAGCCCAACTGGACACGGTAGTGTCATCCAACTCTTAACCTTTGACTTGTTCTATGTTTTCCCCTAGCTAGTGATTGGTTTAGGTCTCTACACTAGCAGCCAAACCTGGCTACCTTTGAGTCAAGGATAGCATAATGTTGGGAAAATAATTGTAAAGAAAGATTGAACCTAGCAAGTAGCAACTAAAAAGTGATGAGGATCAATTGCAACTAGCAAGTAGCTAGACTACGTCCTTTATTCTTAAATAGATGCCGCTTAAGTAACTTGTTATTATTCTTAAATAGATGTTGTAACTTTTCTATGTAGGAATTTTCTAAAGAGATCATATTCAAAACTATTAGAAAGCGTAGTTTTGATTAAATTAGTGTGTTGGATTGGTGGATTAAGTGGCATTAAATGAATATTGAATGAATAAGAAGGCTAGACATGGCAAGAGTGGAAGAATTAAATGATATCTTGTTCTATGTTGTGAAAACCATTCAAATCACACTCAATTTAATTAATTGGACCGGTTATCCATAAAAAATGAGTGCTAGCACCTATCTATCATTTGAGTGCTAACGTACATATGAACGACAACCTTCGCATCCACCCCTTGATTAAAACGAGATTAATTATGATGGTCCCGACGGATGCCTCAACAAGCCTAAGATCAATGCCGAGAGCTAAAACAACATCTAAAATAGATCAGAGGGAGTACTCTTTTAGAAATGTGTTGTGGTCTTGTAGCCAGCACGTCATTTCGCATCATAGTTATGGTGCAAATGATATCAACCAAGATATTTAGTCACCTTAATGGAGGGGACTAAAGCCCTGTTTATTTTAGCTCAGAATTATAATAAACTAGCTTATTTGTTCTGAGTTGAAACAAACAGCTAGCTTATTTGTCCAGATTATTATAAATTAAAACTCAGATTATAATAATCCCATAAGTTATGAAAATAAGCTTATTTTGGTTTTTTACTATACTACCCATCAAATTTAGAGAAAATTACCCGTCAATACCACTCCCCGCACCCTACACCCGAATCCCCCGCCCCTATTGAGGGCATTGCAGATTTTTGCCAATAATCCAGACTCCAATAATTTAGATTGCCAAACAGCTCATATCTTATTTCACTCCAACTTATCATAATCCAACTTATTATAATTCACCATCTATAAACCACTTATTATAATCTTTAACTGAAACAAACAGACCCTAACACATCATGTCCTATCCCGATGTGTTTGTCGCTCTTCCTCTTCCTTCACACTTCTTATTCCTCCGGTTGTTGCCATCTCTTTCAGCATGTTAAAAGTTTCCTTAAAAAAAAGAAATTGTTGACCCTTTTCCTACAGAGTATGTTCTTTTTTTCAAGTTCTTCCTTTATCAAGCAGCTAGTAGTTTTGGTTTAGAAAGAAAAGGACAACCGGTACTTTTAGCGTGTCCATGGGCGATTCCCCAAACAATAGAACTCGATCACACACTCAAATCAAATAATCCGATGGTCTATTTGGAATAGAAATTTTACAAGAATTTTACAGGACGTTCACATGAGATGATATATTTTCCGCAAGATTGCGAAATTTCTCATGATATAAATACGGTGGCCATAAAAAAGTGGGAACCCACAGCCATCAAGTGACGATCACGATTTTGACACTACTACAAAATACCACATATGTAGTGTCAGTTTGATAGTAATTAGTACTGAACACGTATCAATATCGGTTCTTAAATTCTCGTGCGCAAACAACTGCTGAGGAGATAAGAACTGGCACTGATAGTCACTATCAGTATCGGTTCTTGGCTAGAATCGGCACTGATATATCAGTGTCGATTCTAACCACGAACCGACACTTATAGATCAGTATCAGTGCCGGTTCTATTTATGAACCGACACTGATAATTGCTACTGTCACAGTTCATTTTTAAAAAATCATAACTTTTTCACATGAAGACAGATAGGGAAAAACTTTATATGAAAATTATAGCTCTCAATGAGATTTACAACTTTGTAGTTAATTTTTTTTTTAATTTGAAGTCATTTAAATGCCCAAATAACTATAATAAAATTGCAGCAGTGGTCGATGACAGTTCACATTAAAAAATTCATAATTTTTTCACACGAAGTTGGATGGGGAAAAACTTTATATGAAAATTGTAGCTCAACGAGATCTACAACTTTGTAGTGATCACTTTTTTTTATTTGAGATCATTTAGATATTCAAATAGCTATTCAAATAGCTATTCAAACGTTCAGTCAGAAGATATCAAAAGAATTTATTTTGCTACTATACTCATGAACGGACAATAGCTGAGATGGTTAGAGGGTTCAGGCGTGCGCATTGGAGGTCTTGAGTTCGAGTTTTGGTTGCCTCATGTGAGTTTGTGAATTTTAGGCGTGGTCGGGTGGGCAGACTCTGTTCGGTGCCTCTCGTAAAAAAAAGTTAAAACTTTTTTAGTCAAAAAATGTTGAATCGAGACCGACTACCAGTGCCGGTTGAAGCCATCAACTGACACTGATAGTGATTTTCAATGCCAGTTTCATACCCGGTACTGATAGTCAGTGACTATCAGTATCGAGTAATCAGTGTCGATTCAAAATCCGTCATTAATGATAATTTTAAACCGATACTAATAAGGTGTTTTGGTGTAGTGCGAGTAGTTGATATCCTCTTACTCTAGAGAAATTGAAGTCACGATAACTTCAAAATATTGTGTCCCGTTAAATATGGATGAATACAATTTGATGCTACAGTATTTTTATAAACAGAATAATCGTTACCATACTCTATAAAAAGTAGAATTACTATAGTACCATACCGTAAGTCGCTGTTCATGGTACTATAGCTATTGTTTATGTTGGTCCTACATATATGTATATATATGGATACGTATATGTATACATATAGGTATATATGCACATATACGTGTATATATGTATATACGTATCTGTATAATATTTTTTTTTGAAAATTCCAAAAAATAGTAAAAGGTATAATAGTTATATTGATAAATCGGTTTAAATAATCTAAAATAAACAGAAAAATATCTAAAACTCAAAAAAAAATAAAACAAATTTTTTTTAGGTTCGTATTACTGTCGTCTACCTATTAAAATTATATGTATATATAAAAATAATATTATTTTCCTCATAATTAAATAAATGTCTTAAATATTTATAAATTCATTCATAAATATTGAGATGTCTAACATTAGTGAACATAATTTTTTAGATTTTTTTTTATCATATTCTGTGAAAAAAAATAGACACGTCGTGGACGCGCCAATCCACCTAATTGATTATGCAAGTGGATGGCGACGAGCCTATCACCCACCGTCCAAAGATAATCCGGCCAGCGCGGCCACACGTGAGCCCACCGTCCTGGGTGTGTATGGAATGTTCGTCGTTGGAGTGACGTGACGCGCGTGTCTTCCAGAGAGACATGAGTACGTGGCGTTCCGTCCGGCTTCGCAGCCTCACGGCGGCCTTCAGCACGAGGCCACGTGTACCGATGACCGTTCGAGCTCCATCAGATTATTTTTTGTACCGCCTTTTGGGTTCCTTCTTTTCGATAGGGTTTTCTAGTCACTGTCTACAAGGCTGCACAAGGTTGCGTCTAAACGGATGCACGGGTGCATGTCAGCAAGTCAGCGTGTGCATCGGAGTTTTGAGATGAAAATAAAGTGACCTTAGCGTATAGTAAATCGTCGTGAAGGGATTTTCATTTTTTATGTTTAAATGTTTTTTTTTACGGTTCACGTCACGAAAGAATTCTCAAAGTCATTTACTTTAGGATGAGATTTTCTCTTCTTTTCTTTCACGATTCCACTAGAAGAGAAACTGTTGGAGATGAGAAAAAAAATAAAGAAAATAGGAACGGAGAAGGCAATCGAAAAAAGAACAAAATAAAGAGAATATAATTAAAGATAATCTTACCAATACTACCACACTACTACCGCCCAAGAGAGTCGTCTCGGCTTGAAACCCTCATCTCAAATGATTTAACCGTATTAGTGGTAATGACCGGTTGTCTAGGATGGAAAAAAACCATCGAAGATAAGTTTTATCTTAGATGGTGCTAATTTGGAATTATCAGAGATATTTTTCTTGAAATGTATGCGATTGTTGGTTCCAGAAGTAAGAAAAAGATGAAAAGATAAAAGTAACAAAAACAAAAACGAAACTTATATGGTCACCAAGTCACCCACTATGGTCAACAAGTGTTAGAGATACAAGGTATATTCCTTTTGATAACTTAAAAACTTAGTAATTTAAACACAATAATTGATTTAAACACTTAGCAATTTAACTTTCAAAGTAGCACTTTAGGCTAAGAAGTGAACTGTTCTTCATTTACACAAAAGAGGGCCATGAAAACACAATGCTTCCATTATAACACAAGATAATTTAATTCAAGAAATGATCTTTTAATTGTACACAAAAGATGATCAATACATGATTACTACATATTTTAAGCTTATAACCTAGTTGATCTTTTCATCATACACAAATAAGATCAGCATCATCCGGATTACAAAACCCCATATCGGATCACAAAAGCCTAAAATCCGAATTTGCTAAATCCAAATTGCTAAACTGGATTAGCATGCATCACCTACATACTAACACTAAGCCTATGCCTTTACATCGTCGGGCCACGTAGGGTGGCAATGTGGCTGATGGCGATGACGTTGTTAGCAACACTGCTATCATCGTTGTTGTATAGAGTTGTCAGAGTCAGAGTCTATGTTGGCCTTCTCCTTAGCATTGTCGGTGCCACAAACACTTCCCTCAGCGCCATCGTTGCCGCCGTCATCGCCCTCGTCGACCTTGTCCTCGATGACCATGACGTCGCCGCTCGAGCTGACCTCCTCCTCCACAACATTGTTGTTGTCATCCTCCTCCTCTAGCTCCATCTATTCCACATCCGAGGGCGGCGGCAATCTGCTGTCCCACCAAACACAGTCATCGTCTCCCTCTTCCTCCTCCTCATCGAAGGAGAGGTAAAAGATTGTATCCTCCTGTGACATTACCTCCTTCGACAATGACAACAAGGGCCAACTAATTAGTGATCGTGCCAGGAGCGAAGGAGAGGACGGAGCAATGAACGGCGGTGGGAGCGGAAGTGCAGCCATTGTGGTCAGAGCGGTAGAGGAGCAGGCATAGGTACTATTACAGAATACCTCATCATTGTCAATTCAAAAATTACTTTATTACCCGTTTTTGAACAAGCGGCAGTAATAATCATGGATCATCACTGTCAGTTTTGGTACCGACACTGATACTCACTATCATTTTCGGTTCGTGGCTCCAACCAACAGTGATAGTTAGTATCATTACCGGTTTTTGGCTCCAAATTGTTGATTCATATCCCTTATCACTGTTGGTTCCAGCTACGAACCTGCAATAATACATAATCCTGGCAAAAAAAAAATCAAAATTGAAACTGACAAGCTATAATTAAGCTTTACATTACTAAACCAACATCGCTGTTCTACATCACACTAATTACTAAACCCTAGCTAGTAGTCAAACAGCTGCACGCACGCAAAAGTAACCCTAAAACTTTAATTCGGGTCACTGTCACAAAAGAACCACCTGGTCGCACGCCTACACCTACCAGTTGGAATCGTCGATGACAATGAAGTAGTCGTCAGTGCCATCGTCGTTGTCGTCGCTTGAGTCTTTGCTATTACTTCTCTTCCTCCTCCATGCGCCATCGCCTCTTCAGTGGACAAGGACCCTGCAAATCCGGAGTCAGGCTGCACCTCATTCAAACTCTTCGGCACTGGAGCTACCTCTTCATTGTCGGAAGAAGGCGCGGGGGTGGTGGAGTGGTCGGATCCGGAGATGGTGGTGGCAAGGGAGTATCCGTGGAGGAGGAGGTCATTGTGGCGACGGCGGCGGTGGAGAGAGAGAGGACGGAGGCTGATCTCGCGTGCGAGAGAGAGAGACCAGAGTGGATGGCAATTTATAAACTTTCAGGAGAAACTGTACTTATAGTAGGCTATCACTATCGGTTCGTAATAAAGAACCGAAAGTGATAAACACTATCATTGCTAGTTCTTGGTGGTATGATTTTTTATATGCTGGTTGAACTTATGAACTGATAGTGATACTTTCTTATCACCGCTGGTTCTTGATGATTCAACTTTTTATGTACTGGTTGTGGTTATAAACCGGCACTGATGGTTTATCACTGCTGGTTATAACCGAACTGGTAGTGATAATAAGGCACAGATAACCTCTTTTTTTTAGTAGTGAGCAGAAATATAAGCTTGCGGATGGTGTTTTTTTGGGGAGGGGAGGTTGAGGGAGGTTGGTGGGTGAATAATGGAGTCAGCGCGAGAGACGGAAAAATATTTATTATCGAAGGTTTGGAAATAAAACCGTGTGAGGTACCCTATTTGAGTAATTTATCCCAGATGACTATGTATTGGATCCATTTAGAATAAAACTTATCTCAAACGGTTTTCATTATGGACTGTATGTGTTAATTTATCTCACACGGTTTCAACCGTCAGAGACAAACCGCCTAATATAACTGTTTTTTAGCGTACCAAAATGCCATGACTCATTTGGACGAGCAGTAATTTGCAATCTGTATGATGCAACCCATTGCATCGTTGACTCCGCCAAGTCCAAGTCCATAGGCCCAGCATAGAGCACAGAAGGCGAACCACAACGTACGCATACCTCCTTCAATTCCAAGCAATTACGCAAACACTATGGTACTACGAAAAGGGAGCGGCAACTTCAGAAAAGAAGACTTCGAGTGCTACGTATATGTACAAGTGAAATTATTCCTCCGGTCCTCCCGCGTTGATGAGGCCGTCCCGGACATTTCAATGGCCATGTGCTAGAACTGTAAAAAAACTCTTATCATCACTACCGCTATATCTACTTCGTACATTTTTCTGACTTGATAACATATTTAGAACACATAAATTCAAAAAAATGTTGTAGAAACTTCACGGGAACAGTGCAATTCCGTTGGCCATTAATATGTCAAAAACTATCAATATTAGCTATATGAAAGTCATATGACTAGATTTATCTTTGAAAATACTTTCATAAAACTATAATTGTATTACTATTTATTGATATAAATCTATAAAAAAATAGTGATCAAAGTCATGTCTCGGAGACAACAAAAATTAAAAAAAACATAAAAAATTGATGGACCATTAATTTCGTAGGAGTTTGTAAGAATTAGTACAAATCCCATTAAAACCTAAGAAAATCCCGTATTCCAAACAAACCTTAAATAATTTTATTTTAGAATGTTGTATATAACTATATATCATAGCCATATTTTTTAATATATTTTTATTTAGTGGTTTCATCTCTCTATTCTCTTTCTCAAAAAATATAAGAATTCTTCATGTCGATAAGAATGTGAATTGGGCTAAAATGTGACTGAATATAGGGCCCCTGAGCAATTTGAAGGTCCTTTCGCGGGTGCTCAGCCCGTACACCCTCAAGCTCTCACGGACGGGCCTGGCCCTATGCAACAATCATCCTTGGGAGCGGTGCCCAAGCCCGCCGCTAGCACCACCTCCACCCGCTGATCTTCCTTGATTGTTTTTAATTTTTATTTTAAAATTTTGGAAAAATGGGTGTCTAATTGAAAAAATGCTGAAATAAGCCTCTATCGCCCATTGGAAGGACGAAAGGCATGTTTCACTTCCAACTGAAATAAGCCTCTATTACCCACTGGAAGGACGAAAGGCATGTTGCACTTCCAACGAGCGACAGGTGGTGGGTCTCATGATTGAACAACTAAAATATAAATTGAGATCCATGGTGGAAGCCGTGTCCTCCTATCACCCATTATAGGAACGACTGTGCGTGGGGGGAGGGGTCACTGGAAAAGTTGTCGTCTTTCCAACGGGTGTCAGCTTTTCCTTTATATAGGGTCATGCCCGGCCTCCAGTCTCACACCGAGCCATTTGGTCTCACCAGAGAGTAGAGAGAAGAAGAGAGAAGGAGAAGGTGGAGAGGAGAGGAGAGAAGGGAGGGAAGGGAGAAGAAAGCGGCAAAGCCCTACCGGAATCCATCTTCGGCAAAGGTAAATGTTTTTATCTTTGTACTTTATTTACAAACCATTTAGGTTAGCCATTAGATCTAGGTTTAGACATAGGTTAGCAATAAGATCTAGGATTTAGTGATATTAGACTTAGTGTTATTAGATCTAGTTTTTTAGAGCAATATAGAGTAATTGTTAGATCTAGGTTTTAGGGATAGTTATACTGTTATTACATCTAGTATTTTTTAGCAACTGTTAGAACTAGATTTTTATAGTAGCATTAGATATGTGTTTTTTATGTTTAGTTGTTGTAGATCTAGCAAATATATTTATTGTTAGTCAAAATAATAGTAGCATTTTTGTCGATTGTGGGCAGGCATGTCAGATAAGTGATAGTTCATGATTTTTTTTTATTGAGAAAGGGACATTGTTTATAGTATGGAAGGGGTAGATCTATCGATGTTTGACTCAATGGAAAATGGTATAACTACACCAAGATAGAAGACTGTTGAACATTTGTTCAATCGGTTAATGCGCGGTTTCAAAATATATCCCGAGCGACAAGAGATGACTATTAGCATTTTGACCAACCGTAGGACTGATGGTGTTTACTAGGAGGTATAGCTACTTAGTGAAATCGAGGTTTGGAGGAGATACCTACAAGATGTAATTAATAGAGGTTGAGCACCTATGTTTCTTGTGCAATTGAGGTACAAAGAGGGAGTTGGAGAGATGCAGGGTGGAGGTGATGTGGAGGAGGAGGGTGATGAAATAGTGGAATACGAGGTTAGAGAACTAGATGTCGGGTAGTCTTTGGCCGTTCCGATGGAACCAACTGGTGAGGCAAACGAGGGAGAACTAATCCCTGGTTTAATTGAACATGTGGAGCAGGAAGACGAGGAAGATCCTAAATATGACATCTCATATGATGAGGACAATATTCACGTCCCTGCGGACTGAAACAATCCATATTTTAATAGCCTAGTGATGAATGAAGGGAATCAAGTGCCGTGGGAGTATACTAAAAATGCATCTAGGTCCCTGTTGTGGGTTTTGATGATTGACGACAATCGAATAAGGGACTAATGTGTTCAATTGAGCATGTGAACATGTGAAAGTCCTAATAATGTAAAGGAAATGACATTGGCGACCCTTAATAATGAAGAAAAAAGACATCGCGTGAATATTATGTGTGATGCACTCTTTTATTTATAATCAAGTTTATAAAAACATCGTACTATTAAGAGGGATGCATTGCGACATTTCTTAGTCATGACTCAGTGCTCAAAGTGCTCATATCTTATGGTTAGATGAGAGACATAAGTCACAACACGAATACCGGGCTAAACAGACTTTGTCATATCAGAAGTTCCGATTATAGATCAGAAGTTTTGATTGAGTCGGAATTTACAATATTTAGGAATTTGAAGCTCTCAGGTTCTCTTCTCTGGTCGAACCAGAAGTTCCGATTAATGAATCGGAAGTTCTGATGTGGTCAGACTATTCGATTTCTCAAACCTAGGGTTCTCGATTAGTGCTATGTATTGAATCAGAAGTTCCGATTGGTTGAATCGGAAGTTCCAATATTCTGGTATTTTGTACACATCAGAAGTTCTGATCTGGGATATTGGAAGTTCCAATGTGGGTTGAATCTGAGCATAACGGCTATTTTGTGGGGGTTCCCTATTTATACCCCTCTCACCCTCTCATTTTGGGCTGTTGATTCCTTGCACAAGAAAAACATCTCTAGAGCACCAAAAGAGCACCTGTCCTCTCCATAGCTTTGTGATTCACCTTGTGAAAGGGATTTGAGTGAGAGATTGAGTGAAAGTAAAATTGAGTTGATCTTTGAGCACTTGAGTTCATCTCCGAGCCTTGCTTTGTGTGCATTTCTTACTCTTGAAGATTGAGGTCTCCTAGATGGCTAGGAGTCACTCACGAGCCCCAATCGATTGTGGTGCACTGTGAGAACTTTGTGAAGGCCAGATTCTACTTCGGAAAGGGAAATAATACCAAGTTGAGCCGAGAAGTGCTTGGTACAACCTCGGGAGGTAAAGGGTTGAAAGGGATCCGACTTTGTGCCCCTCAACAGAGATGTAGGATCCCCTCAAGGATCTAAACTTTGGGAAATAAATTCGTTGAGTCTCCCTTCCATTGGTTATCTCTAACCTCTTATGGTATTTCGAGAAATTTGATTGTTATCTTGCTTTGTGCTTCATGATTGCTAGCTCTAATTTAAATTGAGTAGTCTTATACCCTGCTTGCTCTAGCATCTTGTTGCATATCTCATCATTGTGTCTAGATCTAGTTAGGTTTATTTTCAGTAAATTGAAAGTTCCAGTCCTTTGAATCGGGACTTCCGGTTTCAGTCAGAGCATCCGATTCAAGATCAAAAGATCCGACCTGCTTCTGCATTTCTGATTTAGTTGTTTGAAAAAGCGCCTATTCACCCCCCTCTAGGCCACTCTCTCGATTCTTCAATTGGTATCAGAGCCTAATTGAAACAATTAGGCTTCACTGCTTGGAGAATTCGAGATGGCCCCAATTAGGCTTAACTGCTTGGAAAATTTGAGATGATGGAGAAAGGTGATGGATCTAAGACAATAGAAAAGGGAGATGGAGCTAGAATTTTATATGATTATCCAAATGCATCATTTCCTTACATTTCTAGTTCTTCTGATAGAACACCATACTTTGATGGTACACATTATGCTGCATGGAAACATAAGATGAAAATACATTTGCAATCTATTAACCCCTCTATTTTGTGTATAGTGGAAAATGGCTACATTGTGCAGGATTTGAGCAAGCCAATCCCCGAAGATGATACCAACGAACACAAGAACGCTCAAGCTGTAAATGCAATCTTTAGCGCCTTGAGTGGAGATGATTTCAACCAGGTGGAAGGGCTCGAGAGTGCCAAGGAGATATGGGACACACTCTGTGACACCCATGAGGGCACTTCAAGCGTCTGAGAATCAAAGATTGAATTATTGAGGAGCAAATTGGATCACTTCACCATGGGTGATGGAGAGACACCAAGTGAGATGTACAACCATCTAAGGCCCTGTTTGTTTCAGCTTCGGATTGTGGCTTTCAACTTTTACAATCCGAAGCTGAAACAAACAGACAGCTTTTGGTTATAGCTTTTTAAAATCTGCTGGTTGGATTGTGGGAATCTGAGAAGCTGGTTTTTCTCAGCTTTTGATAGATTGAGAAAGTTCATTTTACTAAACTGTCCATAAATTTTTTTTAGAATCTACAACCTAAAAGCTTTTCATAATCCAGCTTTTTACAATTCAGCTTTTCACAATCCAGCTTCTATAAGCTGCTTTTCAGAATCTCTAGCTGAAACAAACAGGCCCTAAGCCTACTCGTGAATGAGATCAAGGGGCTTGGATGTAAGGAGATGATTGACAACATCATAGTCAAGAGAATGATTCGAGACATCACTCCAAGGAATGTCACATTGGTGACTCTCATCCGTGAGCGAGAAGACTTAGACACACTCAAACCTCATGATGTCATTGAAAGGATTCTAGCACATGACTTGATGCAACAAGAATCCAAGGAAGTCTATAATCCCAACAACCAAAGGTCAAGCTCAAAGAGACAAGATCTTGGTTTGAAAGCTAGAAGAGAAACCAAATCAAATTCAAGTGAGGATGAAAGTGAAGATCACCAAGACAAGTAAGACATGACACTCTTTGTGAAGAGGTTTAGGAAAATTCTCAAGAAGAGTGGCTACAACAAGGGTGGTAGAAGGAAGACATTCGGTAAGACAAAGGGAAGGCTCTCATCAAGAAAATGTTATGAGTGTGACGAACTGGGTCACTTCATTGTCGAGTGTCTAAACAAGAAGGACAAGAAAGATGATGAGTAGAAAGAAAAGTACAACAAAAAGGACAAGAATAAGTACTGCAAGAAGAGCTACAAAGGCCAAGCTTACATTGGTCAAGAGTGGGACTCCAACAACTCCGACACCGACTCCGATGAGGATGAAGGTGTTGCCACCTTTGCCTTCGCAACCACTCCACCAACCAAGTCGCTCTTTCATCACTCAAGAGACGATGAGTCACTCATTTGTCTCATGGCAAAAGGGCGTAAGGTATCATCTACTACCAAAGCCCATGCTATTGATGTTTCTAGTGAGCATGATAGTAATAGCGATAGTAATGATGACTTAGTAGATGATTTAAGTAAAATATCTTTATCTAGCATGTGTGAGTTGTGAGTTACTTGAGACAATAGAAGGGCAAGAGGAAACTCTCGAGAAGCAAGATGCATTGCTCATCTTTGAAAAAGAGAGAAACCTTGAACTCGAGAATGCCCTTGCTAAAGAGAAGGAGAAAAAATATGAAAATTTGACTAAAATGCTTGAGTAAGCCAAAGCTTCAAATGTTAGTCTTGAGAGCTCAAATGAAATACTTCAAGAGAAATTTAATTACTTTGATAAAGTTCATAAAAATCTAGAAGTTGAATTTGAAATTGTCAATAATAGCACTTCCCCCTCTAATGACGCCCATCCCATCTAGAAAGAGAATTAACGAATCCTAAGGCAAAGGGGCGAGAAACTCAAGGCCAAGCCACTGTTCCTCTGGGCTTTCTTTCCGCACTATTATGAATAGTAAAATAATGGGAAAAATTGGATTCAATTGTCAACCGGTCCTATCGAAAATAGGATTGACTATGGATTCGAGCCATAGCACATGGTTTCGTAAAATATGTATGATTTTCCCGATCTAAATCGAGCAGGTTTCCATGAAGAAGATCTTGTTCAGCATGTATTCGATACTGGTAGGAGAAGAACCCGACTCAGTATTCTTAAAAAAAGAGGGGAAGCATAACCAAGTCAAGATGATATGGGTCGCCCCTTCTTCTTGTGCCAAAGATCTTACCATTTCCAAAGGAACTAGGGCTACATTTCTTTTCAATTTCCATTAAAGAGTTTCCAATGCTACTAACCCTAAATCTATGCAAGCATTAGCAAGTCAAAATAAGAAGCTCATGGGACTCCTTCACAATGGCCTTCTAAAGTGTCATATGGGTAGTAAGACCCTCAAGGAATACCTTGGTTATAAAAAAGGCAACTTCAACCATGAAGGTCTTGGATACTATCCTTCTAAGGGAAAGAAGGTTGAAACCTTAGTACAAAAGCAAGCTTCATCAACTTTGTCAAAGCCAAAAGTATCCAAAACCATACTTATGTACCTTAAGCTACTTTTGATGCATATATGTGCTTAAAAAAGATCATCATGGTAGAATTGTTGCTAAATATTTTGGCATTAGGAATAAACATGTTTCTATTA
Organism: Phragmites australis; assembly: GCF_958298935.1. NCBI lineage: Eukaryota > Viridiplantae > Streptophyta > Magnoliopsida > Poales > Poaceae > Phragmites > Phragmites australis. Next base: position 15,063,024 of record NC_084921.1, read on the forward strand.
AAACATCCATATGGGTACAAAAAGTACTTGTGACTAACGTGAAAGGACCCAAGCAAGTGTGGGTACCTAAAGTTAAAACTTGATATACTTTGTAGGACTATAGCTCCGGTGGAAAATTTTGGATAATTGATAGCAGTTGCACAAATCACATGACCAGAGATAAATAAATGTTTTCATCAATTGACGCAAGTGGATCGTCACATGAGTATTGTTTTTGGTGATAATGGTAAAGGAAAGGTAAGGGGTTTAGGTAAAGTTGCGATCTCAAATGACCTTTCCATATCTAATGTCTTACTTTGTGAAATTCTTGAATTACATTTTGCTATCTGTATCTCAAATTTGTGAAATAGGTTTCAATTGCCTATTTACAAATATTGATGTGACCGTCTTTAGAAGAGATGACTCCTCAATAGTCTTCAAGGTCATATGAAAGATAATTTTTATCTTGTGGATTTTTCATCGGATAAAACTAACCTTGAGACTTGTTTGATGGCTAAGTCTAGCATGAGTTGGTTATATCATCATAGACTAGCCCAAGTTGGTATGAGGAATCTAAACAAACTTCTAAAGGGAGAATATATTTTGGGACTAACAAATGTTTCTTTTAAGAAATAGGATTTGTAGCGCATGTCACAAATTGGAGCATCACATCCCGCCAAGAACATCATGACAACGTCAAGACCATTGAAATTACTTCACATGGATCTTTTTGGTCCTACTGCTTATATAAGCATTGGCGGTAACAAATATGGCTTGGTTATTGTTGATGATTATTCTCGTTTCATCTGGGTATTTTTTTGCATTATAAGGGTGAAACTCAACGAACATTCAAGAAATTTGTAAGAAGAGCCCAAAATGAGTTCAACTTGATGATCAAGAAAATTAGAAGTGACAACGTGAGTGAATTCAAGAATACTCAAATTAAAGAATTTCTTGATGAGAAAGGAATCAAGTATGAGTTTTCAGCACCTTACTTCCCTCAATAAAATGGAGTATCCAAAAGATAGAACCGTACACTCATTGAGACAGCAAGAACAATGCTTGATGATTACAAGATCTCCAATCATTTTTGGACGGAAGCCGTCAACACCGCGTGCCATGCCACAAATAGGTTTTATCTCCACCGGCTCTTGAAGAAGACACCATACGAACTCCTTCCTGGTAACAAACCAAATGTTTTTTATTTTTGTGTCTTTAGAAGTAAGTGTTTTATTCTCAACAAGAAGCAAAAATTCTCTTAATTTGCATCTAAAGTAGATGAATGTTTCTTGCTTGGTTATGGATCAAATGCTTATGCATATCACATTTTCAACAAAACCACCGGCGTTGTTGAGATCGCGCATGATGTAACATTTGATGAGACTAATGGCTCTCAAGTGGATCAAGTTGATGTTAATGCAGTAGATGATGAAGAAATTCCAAGAGAAACAATCAAGAGAATGGTGATTGGTAAAATAAGACCACAAGAGCCTCAAGGAGATTCAAATCAACCATCTTCATCAACTCAAGTGGAGCCACCTATTTCAACTCAAGATAAAGATGTCTCCAAAATATTTCTAGATCAAGATGGATAAGATGAAGTTGAATCTCAATCACAAGTTCCACACCGAAGAATCTATCAAAGTGCACAAAGAGATCACCCCACCGATAACATCCTTGGTGACATTAATAGGGGAGTCTCTACTAGATCTTGAGTAGCTAATTTTTGTGAGCATTACTCTTTTGTTTCCTCTATTAAACCTCTAAAGGTAGAACATGACCTTCTTGCATTAATACACATCCAAGAGCTTGTCGAGATGCGTCATAGTATATGTCGAAGTTCTTCTGAATATCTGGCAACACTAGCACTGGGGCTGTAGTTAACTTTTTCTTCAGCTCATTGAAACTTGCTTCACAAGCGCCTGTCCGTTCATATCTCTTTTCCTTCTTTAGCAACTATGTGAGTGGCTTAGCTATCTTCGAGAATCCTTTTATGAAACATCGGTAATAGCCTGCTAGACCAAGGAAAATTCTCACTTTTGTAATGCTGGTAGGTGATTTCCAATTCAACACATATTTCACCTTACTTGGATCTACTACAACTCCTCCGGAAGATAGAACATGTCCAAGAAATGGTACCTCTTCTCTAAGCTTTCCCAAAACTTTCCTTAGGTGCTCTTCACGTTCTTCTTCACTCTTAGAGTAAACCAGTATGTCATCAATAAACACCACAACAAACATATCCAGATATTCCATGAAAACCTTATTCATGAGGTACATGAAGTAAGTTAGGGCGTTAGTTAAATCGAACGACATAACCATGAACTCATATAATCCATACCAGGTGATGAATGTTGTTTTAGGTATATCCAATTTATGAATCCTTAGCTGATGATATCCTGACCTCAAGTCTATCTTTAAAAACACTCGAGCTCCGATAAGTTGGTCGATCAAATCTTCGATCCTGGGTAAGGGTACTTATTCTATATGGTGACATCATTAAGTGTTGATACGGACATCTCAGCCAGTCATGTAAACCAAGATGTTTAACCCCCAGTCAAAGGACCGATTACATGAGGCCGTGCCAAAAAAAATACAACAAGAGGTGATCTCGCTTCTTACTGAGTTGAACTTTAATATTGATGAGAATTTTATGTAACTTAAATGTTGTATATTTGTTTTGCTAAGGTTTACACCTGAAGAGAAGGACATTGCTCTAGATGCAAAGGGTTATGATCAGTGTCGCATGATCCTCGACCAGCTCCGAGCAGCGCCATGTGATCCTCGACCAGCTCCGAGCAGCATCGTGTGCTCCTCGACCAGCTCTGAGCAGCGTCGTTGAATCCTCGATCAGCCTCAAATGGTGCCGCGTGATCCTCAACCATGAAGAAGAGACAACGACCACGAAGAGCAAGCGGTCGATCTCGTTGACCACCTCATGACCACGAAGAGGAGGCCATGACCGCCTCCACAAACTTCAACACCCTCAGTCTTATAACAACTACTTCAACTTCCATGAGTCACGTGACCAAGCCTGTGATGATTCAACATGCATAATACACATGGTTGGAAAGATAATCAAGTCTACTTTCATACTCAACAAACAGCTTGTCATTTTGACTTCCCAATAAGGAGTAATGGCCAATTTACTGAAGACTGCCAGAAGCTAAACAGGCTGCGCGAGGTTCCTCGACTTAGACCTTTCAGCTAGCTTATCTTCAAAGAAACTTAAGCAACCTTTCACATCTAGCTAGGAGGGTTGTTCCTAGTATAAATAACCCTTGTATCACTGTTATATGCAGACTTTTGATAATCAACCCCCCCCCCTGTTTAGCTGTGTGCTAACAATTTCAGAGAGAGAGAGAGATCTACCCCTTTGCTCTTGTGGTTTTCTTGTGAAATTACATAAGCAGACGTTCAATTTCTCCCAATTGGTGCTCCTTCTCCATTTGATTGTAGGTTTTATTGGTTGGTAACTTAGATTGTGGTTGAGTGAATCCTGGATTCAGGTTGTTGGTTAAAGATGGTGGTTGGCTTCGAGTTTTATTTGCCAAGTTGCACTATTATCTGGCTACTTACAGCTAGTTATCTGGCTTCTTTGAAGCTAGTTATCTTGTTCATGATACTACATTGTGAAGATCGGGACACCCTCCATATCAAGTGCTCGATAATCTATGCACATCCTATGGCTTCCACCTTTCTTCTACATGAAGAGCACATGTGCTCCCCATGGCAAGGTACTAGGGCGAACATAACACTTCTCTAACAACTCTTGTATTTGCTTCTTTAGTTCGGCTAGGTCATTAGCGGGCATCCTATAGGGTCTCTTAGCTATAGGCGCAGTTCTAGCCATAAGATCAATTACAAACTCAATGTCTCAGTCTGGTGGCATACCTGACAATTCATTAGGGAACACTTCTGGAAACTCACAGACTATTTGTATCTGGTCCACTATCGCACTTTCAAGATGGTTTAGCTTGCATTCCTCTGCTAAAGGTGTGTCTGATGCAAACTCTACCTTGACGCCTTCTCCATTTTCCAATGTGACTACCCTTCTGGCACACTATCGGTGTATCAGGAACCGGGGGTCCCTGAGGTCTGAGGCCAGGCCAGCCTCCGCCACGTGTCACCATCCCGCGAGGTCCCTCCCGCGGGATGAGGAAAATCTAAGTTCTGGGAGAAGGTGCTCGGGGCCACAGCCTCTAGTCCCCGATGACCCGCAGAATCTAAGTTCCGGGAGAAGGTGCTCGGGGCCACAGCCTCTGATCCCCGAGCACCCCAGTTCCTCGATGACCCGCAGAGTCCAAGTACGGGGAAGAAAGTGCTCGGGGAGGTGCCCGGTCACCCCCGAGCACCCTAGTCCCGCGACGATCAGAAGAGCTAAAGTTCCGGGAGAGAGTGCTCGGGGGGCTGCGTGCGGTAGCCCCCGAGCGCCCAGTTCCCCGAGGGTCAGTGCAAAAGTGCTCGGGAGAGAGTGCTCGGGGTTGCACGTGGCAGCCCCCGAGCGCTCGGTTCCCCGAAGGTTCGTGCGAGAGTGCTCGGGGAGGTAAACAGTGCCCCCGATCACCCGGTACCCTGAGGGCAAGGGTAGGCATTCTCGGGAGAGGGTGCTCGGGGAGGTGAACAGTACCCCAGAGCACTCGGTGCCCCGACGACCCAGAAGGGCTCCCGAGGGGCCCGCCGATGAGGTGTCAACTAGTCAGAGGTCCGAGGCCGCATTTAATGGGCGTGCGCGGCCTGACATCCCCAACTGCTCCCGCCGCAGTGTCAGTCCCTGCCATGCTTTGGCAGAGAGGCTTGGGGCCATTAATTGCACGGGTCCCATCCCGTATCATCCGGTGTGTCTCGGGATAACATCGCCAGGATCAAGGCGTTCCGCCTGCCGCCCTGCCGTGGCAGAGGAACAAGACAGGGTGGGCACGCCGGGTGCCTCTGTGGCTGCCCGGTGGGCCCTCTCAACGGCGCCCGTCGCCAGGGCGTCCACAGTAACGAGTGACCGAACGCGCGCCGCGTTTTTCCACCGCCCCAGTCATTTCACCCAGAGGAAATGATGACGTCTTTTTCAGTCATGGCGTCTTGGAACTTGTACCCCTTCCTTCCCGTTCGGGGTATGTCGTGGCCAGCGAGTGCATAAAAGGGTCGGCACACCAGAAGAACCGGGAGGGAAAAAAAAAGAGGAGCCCCACGACGAACCAAGCAAGCAAACAGAGACATTGTGAACAGGCTTGAGCATAGCTCCAGCCGAAGAACAAGGAGCCTCAAGCTCTTAGATAGATCATCTTTCTTGCAACCAGATACATCCTCAGGGGACATCCCTCAGGACAGTTATTACATCCATACAGGAGTAGGGTATTACGCCCCTGTGCGGCCCGAACCTGTCTAAACCCCGGTGCATTTATTTCTCTTTGCACTAGGTCAATCGTCCCCCACCACCGGTTGTTGCATTTACTCTAATTCATTTCTCCGACGAACTTATTCAGGATCATCCCCCCGGCCGAATCTCTAAAAAGGGGTCTCTCGAGATCCCTGCGACAGGAGTTAATCCTCCGACACACACTTTATCACTCCTTTGAACTTTGCTAATCAGTTCATTCCAAGGATCACATCGATCCCATGTGATTCTAGGATGATGAGGTTGCACTACACCAAAATACATCATCAGTGCCGGTTCAAAATCGTCATTAGTGGCGGGGTTTGAACCGACACTGATTACTCGGCACTGATAATCACTGACTATCAGTGTCGGGTATGGAACCTGCACTGAAAATCACTATCAATGCTGGTTAATGGCTCCAACCGGCACTGATAGTCGATCTCGATTTAACATTTTTCGGGCTGAAAAAAGTTGCAATTTTTTTTCCCGGCCAGAGGCTGCCCACCCGACTACGCCCAATATTCGCAAAGTCACGTGATATTCGCTCGCATGCGGCAACCAAGACTCGAACTCAAGACCTCACAGCATGTGCGCACGCATGACCCCTCTAACAATCTCAGTTATCATCCATTCGTGTCTAGAACCAGCATTGATACAGTTACTATCAATGTCGGTTCGTGGCTGGAACCGGCACGGATGTATCAATGCTGGTTCCAGCCAAGAACTGACACTAATAGCGACTATCAGTGCCAGGAGTTTAAGAACCAGTACTGATATATCTTCAGTGCCGATTACTGTTGAACTGGCACTGATAGGGCGCTACATATGTGGTGTTCTATAGTAGTGTTGGTTGGGAACTCTACCCCCTTAATTTAAGGTTTAACTTAGGGCAGAGGAGACTAGCTCTTATTTCTCCACCAGGTGAGCAAATTAGCATCCTATGTTTCAGAGTTGTTACTGGCAAACTATGCTTGGCCACATACTTGGATGTGATGAACAAATGTGAGGCTCTAGAATCAAACAAAATAGATGCACGGGCTGAGTTGATAAAGAACATACTAAGTACGATGTCAAGTGCGTCCTGAGCTTCTTCTGCAGAGACCTGGTTCATGTGTCCCTTCACATGATTTTGTTGGACTCTGCTGGGTGGTGTCAGTGTCTGATACTGATTGATACTGATTGCAGTTCTGAGTTGGAGCATGTGTCTTCGTTGGTGTGTTCAAGTTGAATGGGACCGCAATCTGGTTCTGCCTCCTCTTAGGACACTGATTAGCATAATGTCCAATCTCATGGCAATTGAAACATGTACATCCAGTTGGAGCCTATGGGTTAGGGTTCTTGGCTAGGGCTGGTGTGTTATAGCTTATGTTGGAGCGAGACTGTTGATTCACGGGACGAGGTGCTGCTGCTTGAGGTCTAAATTGAGCGGATGACTATTGTTGTCCCTGGTGCAGCATGGTGTGTGGGCGAGAGTTACTGCCTGTGTGTTACCCTTGTGAGGCCATTCTTCTCTTGTGATCTTCATCGAGCATACAACGTTTGTCTTCCAATACTAGTTCCTTGTTTACCAAATATTGAAAATCTGGGTAGTCATGGATGCTTAACTGAGCTTGCATCCCATAGACCAATCCATCAAAGAAACACTCATATTTCTTCTCATCAGTGTCAACATCCTTTGGTGCATACTTTGAGAGTTGAGTAAACCGGTTGACATACTCATTCAGTGACATAGACCCTTGCTTTAGGTTGCAAAACTCCTTCTTCATCATAGCGATAGTGCCTGCCAGCACATGATGGCAATGAAAAGCTTTGTTGAATTCTGTCCAAGTGACTGACTCATGATCCTCATGTGTGTTGCAGAAAGCATCCCACCAGTCAGCGGTAGGACCGGTGAGCTGATGTGTAGCATACAGAACCTTATCATGATCATTGCATTGGGCAATCAACAATTTCTTCTCAATTGTCTTAAGCCAATCATTTGCATCGAATGGCTCAGTGGTGTGGGAGAATATAGGTGGCTTAGTCCTCATGAATTCCCCTAAATTGGACTGATTGTGGTGGTGGGGCTGTGGTGGTGGCTGAGTCTAGGTAGCCTGTTGCATGTTGGCCATTGTCTGGGCCATCCCTTCTTAGATCTGGGTTTGCATAATCATAAGCTGCTCCATAGTCATCGGAGGTGGTGGTGGAGGTGCGAGGTTGCTCCAGGTGTTGACCATCTACCATAGTAGAGTGTAGATAAGAGGATAGCACAAGATTCTCAGAAGGGGTCTATGTTGCAGAGACTGATTTTACTAGGAAAACTCTTATTATATTTATTACTTACTATAACCAAACCCTACTTCTAAGATGTGGATGCAGATAAGGTGCCTAATGGTGATCCTGAAACTCACATCTGACACTCACAAGCAATAAGATCCACAAGAACCAAAGACTCCAGAACGACCTAAATGACACTACTGATCGATCTCTATTATTCTAATAGGAGACCCCCTATTTGATAGACATGGTGGGGTTGCAGGTTCTCCATCCAAGTCACTGTTTGGGTACTTTGATCCTGAGCTGGAGAGAGGTTCGGAGCAAGCTCTCTTGCTTAGGGGCCGACACTGGTGTAGGAGTGAATTCACGCAAGTAGTGTCAAAATGTCATGTTGTCCTCTTCACCTCTTCCAAGCGATGGCAAACCTCCTTCAGTTCTTGCACGGTGCTCTCATAGAGTTGATCCAGGGTGACGATGAGTTGAACTTGAATTTGGAGTGTGGTATTCTCTTCATTGCAGTAGCATCAAACTCTAGAATCCGGGCTTGAGTCGTCACGAATGGGGACGTAGCGGTATAGCGAGTCCTTAGTTGTTGCTCCATAGTCCAGGCACATGCGGTAGAGGGCTTGACAGGCGGCGTTTATATGCCTTCTTCGAAGTTGGACCTCCTTGTCTCCTTGGTGTAGGTGCGTTCAACTCTGAATACTCCCTTGTGGACGCGATGTCCATAGATGAAGATGGTGACAGACCATTCCATGCAATTGGCTTGCCTTGTTCCTTCACACATCAGCTTCTTCGGGTGTCCCATGTCAGTAAGTAAAGCTCATAGCATCCTTGGTAAGTTCCCTTGGCATAATCTATTAGAATGACAAACTTCATTGAGATCCAACTCTATCTGTAGGTTTGAGCACAAGTGGAGGATAAGTAAACCTTACTAGAAGAGAGGATGGTAAGGGGTCTTTGAGCATAGCTCTTATTCTTTCTAAAAATCCTCTTTTTAGGGTTGACCAGTTATCTAAGGTTGTGTTCAAGTCAACCTAGCTCTGATACCACCTCTATCAAGACCGGTTCAAGAAACAAACCAACCTCATTTATATGCTGAGCCCGGGAATCAATCCCAATATATAGTGACTTCATTGATTATAATCATTACAATATCTATACTTAATTGAATTAACTGAATTACAAAAGTGACCTTCAAGGGTCGAAAAACCAAATAAACTGCAGTGAAACTAAACATACTACAAAGACTCTAATCCTTTACGACTCTTCCACATGCATTATCTATGTAGAAAGCCTCTTAGAACGATCCATCTTCAGCGTACTTCTCGATACCTTCTCCAACTAAGTATTTGGTGATAGCAAGAGTGAGCACTTATCGTACTCAGCAAGTTGTGAAGGAAATAGTATGCATATGAAAGCTTTAACAAGAATATAGGTAAATAACTCTTTTGCATAAACAACATTTAAGTAAAAGCATTCAAAATATGACAATAATTAAGTGAATAACACACCACCTCAAGATTCCATCCATTTTGACCTAACCAACAACTTCCCAACACCTCAATTAAAGTTTCATCCAATAAGGTTGAACCCCTCAATCATAGTTTCCACCACTATGATTGACCACCCTTAACTATGATTTCCCCTATCACAGTTGACCAACTAACCAAAACATCAAGTTATAATCATGGTAGGTTTTTAGTGTCGCTCGTTACCGTGAGCACGATTGAATATTCAGTTTTAATTCTATAGAGGTTGTACTTTACCCACAAGTCATTTCTTCCCATTTTATCGAGCATCCGTTGGTTGACAAAAAACTAGTATTACACACTACCGAGGTGCGCGCTAGGAATCCACTACAAAGAATTTACAATGTCCCTCTCAACACATGTCTACGTGCTAAGGTTTCACCGCTGCGTGATTCCACCTCAACAACGGAAGCCCCCTCTTATGCCTTACAGATCTAAGGAAGTCCATCCCTTCCATTCCCCATACCACTAAATGATCTGCACTATACTGAGAGTAAAGTAAATTACTTAACTAAGTCCGTCTCATGCTAGGCTAGTGGTTGTACTGTAAAGACAGAAAAGTCACCCCACGAACCGGTCCATAGATTTGAGCAAAACTACCACTTTCCCATCCGTACATCACCTACCGATCATACCACATGCTTAAATCCCTATGTCATGTTTCTACAAAAATTATTCTATCATACTTCATCATTGTTGCATATGACCATTATCACGTTATGGAACAATTATCATGATTACCATCCCAAAGCAAGACTAAGCATCATATACCCTTCCATAACCCAAAACATATACTATAGCGACAATGATGATAAGGGTAAACCAGGGTAAAGCCTAACTCATGCGATTCCTAACATATTATTAGCATGCATGTTTATAAAACAAAATATTTTAAAAACTAGGATAAATATGATCAAGAGCACAACTTGCCTTCACTAAACTCAGTTGGATCTTCGAAATTATGATCCTGCAAACTTTCTGCCTCCTCCTGAATGTTGGCGTCTACTGGCAACATACGTAGAAAACACAATAACACATAAACACCAAGATCCAAAAATAACCAAATATCACACAACAGCATCATCACAAACAAGATCACAATATTCTAGACAATCTGACGAAAGAACAGGTCAAAATGGAGCTACGATTTACAAGTTATAATTTTCTAAAAATTAAAACAGGACTAAGAAGATTAACTACAGATGAAATTATGTTGCTATGAATTTTCTAGAATTTTTGTAAAGCCATCTATGATTTTTTTAGGATTTTTCTAAATTTTTCTAGCATTTATTTGAATAATAAAAATATTAAAAAATTAAATAAACCTATAAAACATTATTAAACATTATCAAAAATTAATTTCGAAATTATTATTATTATTAGAATTATTTTTACATTAGAAAACTATTTATTACGCAATATACATCAATTATGACGTCATCACAGCATTTAAAACAATTAAGAAGAAAAGAAAAGCTTACTGGGCTGTTAACTGAGCTCTTAGTTCTAACATGGCTTGACACGTTGGCAAATTTGCTGATGCGGTTGCCACATCACACTGTTGACTAGGCAAACTAGCTGACTGGGTTTATGGAAGCCCCGTGGTGACACCTGATTGACTCGTGAAGGGGTAAGTTCTAGATCAAATCTTGGCCCTTAGTTCCAGATCAAACGGCTCGCATGCTTTGGTGCTTGGCTCCAGCGAAACAGAGGCGACGGCGGTGCTCGACCGAAAACTTGCCAGCGAGGCATTACGGTACGCTACAATCGACGGTGAGCGACGTAAAGGGATCGGGAAGCTCACCTAGGGCACACGTTGGTGTTGGCAAAGCTTTAGAGAGGCTGGAGACGGTGAAGGGTGGTTTGATTCTTCGAGCTCGTCAGAGATAGGCTCTGGGCGTAGATTTCTCCTCAGCTAGATGGGCAAAAGCTTCGAGATGTTCTGAAGAAGGTGTAGGGGCCCATATTTATACACAAGGGGTTCCTAATCTCTAATTCTACTCGGATTTGAAAAGGGGTGGCGGCGGCAATCCACACTGTGACTCCGAAGATTCAAACAAGCTCAGACTCTTATCTCTTGAGCAAAAGCTCACATATGGCTTCAGGATTCTTCCTTCCTTTGATATGTAGCTTAACTCTATCTCTACCTTGCGGATTTGATTAGGATTTTGGGTGATAGGTGATTAAACTCAAGTGTCCATCTCGGGTCCGGCTCGGGCTCTGGCAAAAATGGCTCGGGCTTTAGCTAAGATTCTTGGATTATTTAATTTTGCAAATTCCTTTCTTTCCTTTGGCTAAGTTTCTAACTTTTCTTAGTTTTACGAATTTGGGCTGTTACAGAAGTTATCAAAAGCAAACTCTAGTTGCTACTTCCACTGATCATTTTGAAATAATTACATTATTTGTAGTATAAAATGAGTGTATTGCTTCGTAAAATGATTAATCATATTCCAAAATGAATATCCCATAATTATCTATCAAGGTAATGCTACTTGTAATACTTAAATGCATATAAAGTGAAATATCACAGAGCATATTGATATAAGATATTTTGCAAAAAAAGTCATGTAAAAATCTAGCAGATTTATTCACTAAGTCATTGTCTACTTTATTATTCTATAAATATATTTGTGGAATTAGCATACAAAGACTTCAAAAATTGCATAGTTCAAGAGAGTCAATCTCTAGTTTATAACTTGTTTATGATCATCATATCATATATATTACACTCTTTTTCCCTTGATGAGTTTTACTCTCAAGTTTTCTCATATAAGGTTTTTAATGAGGCATTATCAATGCAAGCATATATACCATATTATTTTCTTCTAAGATTTTTCTCCACTGAGTTTTCAAAGAGTTATTGAATTGCATATTACAATCATAACTCTTCTCATATTTTTCTCACGTGGTTTTGAAAATAGTTATTCATCGATCGATATATAAATGACGAATTGATAAGTGGGAGTACTGCAGTTGCTCTCATCATCTCCAAACCGCCACCGGCGATTGTCTTCATGCATGTTGGGGAGGGATATCTCTCCAACAGATGTCTATTCATAACGAGTGTCTATTCATCTTGTATAAATATGCACCATTAATCAATGAAATTAATTGAACTTGATCCCTGTGTACTGTTTCACATTGAGTTCCAACCAAGGTTCAAAAAATCGACGGTAATCGAACAAAAATAAATCGAACGGTAACCAAATTTGAATTCAAAAAATTTGAAAAAATAAAAAAAATCAAATAATCAAATAATATTAAAAAAACTAGACACAATTCTAAGACCTTCTGTGAAAACAAAAATTCAAAAATAATGTCGTTTGCATCATATTCTATAGGGAGGAAGTTTAAAAAAATGAAAAAAATTGAAGCGTGCGGCTCAGTTATTAACTCATGTTAAGGAAAAGTTTAACATGCAAACACATATTTTTCTTGTGTAAAACGTATCTTAAGAGATTCTTTAAAATTGATTTCACTTTATTTAGAGTTTTATTAATTTCTCTATAATTTTTACAAAGTTCACAAGCATAAAGTGAATATGTTAAGAAACAGCACTGTAATTAAAATTTTCATGTCTACTATTATTTTTTCTACGTAAATAATAGTATAAATAAACTAATAAAGGTGGTTTCACTAATTTTTGAGGTGTGATGGGTCAATTATGAATTAATCTAGTCGCAATACATTTACACAATTCTGCATGTTACAATAACTAATTCATGAGTTCATGTATTTTGAAAAGACATAGGATCATGTAAGAAGACTAACAAAATTAGTTTTATGATTTTTGGATTAGCAAAGAGTAAACTATGCATTTAACTTGGTTTAACAAATACACTTTCTCACAGAAAATTTTGAATTTTTTTATGAGTATAAATACTTTTATCATGTAGATCATATTACAAGGAAACCAACAAAATTTGTTTCACTTGATTTAAAGCTCAGATAAATTAGTTATTAATTTTACAAGATTGAGATAAGTTTTAGGTTTTTTTTTTGAACTTCACTGAAAATCGAGAAAACCACTCGATAAATCGAGAAAACCAAATAGTTACTGAGAAAACCGGGTGATTACCAACAATACGTAAAATTCGAGAAAACCGCTCGGTAATTACCGAGCGACTAAAATCACGATTTTTTCCTAAATTTTAAATTTTACCAAATAAATTTTATCCGATTTTTTTTAAATTTTTGATCGGTTACCACGGTAATCGTGAATTTTCGGTTACCGACTAACTCCGGTAAGCTGAACCTTGTTCCAACACCTTTGACTCTGTGGGCGGGCAGTGCACTGCTATCCGGTTTTGACCTTTCGAGACTGCACGAAACAGCTGCCGCGTCCCCACAACAGCTGCCGCAGTCTCGGGGCTCAAAGAGAAACCCTGCGGCGGCCGCGCCCAAAACCACGGCAGAGCCGCACAGGGACTGATCGACACGGACGGAGGCAGCCAGAAGCAGCTTGCGTGCCCCCTCGCCTTTCTTTAAATCAGACTCCTCTCCTCTCCTCCCCTCGTCTCGTCCGTCTTCGATCGTTCGTTCATCGATCGCCCCCTCCCCTTCTCGATCACACATGGCAATGGCATCTGATGACTCTACAGCCACCGGGGCCGGGCGCCGCATCGTGGTGGCCGTGGACGAGGGCGAGGAGAGCATGCACGCCCTGTCCTGGTGCCTCGCCAACGTCGTCTCCCCGGCCGGCGCCGACACGCTCGTGCTCCTCCACGCCCGCCGCTCGCGCCCCGTCTACGCCGCCATGGACGGCGCAGGTACGTAATCAATATATACATATGCGCGTTACAATCGTAAGCTTCGCTGTGGTGAACTGGTCATGGATGCGTTCACTCGGTGCTCCAGGGTACATCCTGACCTCGGACGTGATGGCGAGCGTGGAGAGGCACGCCAACGCCGTCTCCGCGGCGGCAATCGACAAGGCCAAGCGCATCTGCGCCGAGCACCTTCATGTTCGTATCTATCCAAATCATCTCTGTAGCTTACTCGATCCAGTTGAGTTGGCTCGACGATTAATTGAAATCTGTACCTGATCCGTTTGATATGATGATGGCAGGTGAAGGTGGAGACGCTGGTGGAGAGCGGCGACCCGCGCGAGGTGATCTGCGACGCCACCGACAAGATAGGCGCGGACCTGCTGGTCATGGGCAGCCATGGATACGGCTTCATCCAAAGGTGAGGCGCCGCGTGCTGATTATTCGCTTCTGTTCGTTATCTATAATCATTCATGCATCGGACTCAATGGTGCATCGATCGGATAAGGATTGCAAGTTGACAAGAAATTTCATTTTTATCTTCTGTTCCTTTTCGAATCTCACGGCCATCGCAGGGTATACTCACCCGTTTAACCTGAACATTTCAGGGCATTCCTGGGCAGCGTCAGCAACCACTGCGCGCAGAACTGCAAATGCCCGGTCCTCATCGTCAAGAGACCCAAGGAGTAGTTAGTCCTGGCAATGCTGCAGCTCAGCCAATGTGCAACTTGCGACATATGTACATATGTTTACCCAGTCATTGTATCTGTGGTTTCTTGTTCAAGCACTACAATTTTCTCTTAGAATAAGTCCTTCAGGCAACGTGTTTCCTCATTTATATTTTGTAGTGCATATTGCGCGGTGCATCCCATAGGTCTTCTCATGAGGATAAACTTACCACTCTATCAAATAACAGAGTGACAAAATAATCAAATGCCCCCCTCCCTCCCTCTCCATTGGAATCTCAACTTGTTCATATGCCTAGGGTCTGAGGTTGCTGAGGGGAGGCAGCCCTCTCCATTGGAATCTCAACTTGTCATATGCCTAGCGTCTGAGGTTGCTGAGGGGAGGCAGCGGCACCAGTCCAGGCGCAAAGTAAAAGGCCACGCGTGAGAGACGGCGACGTAGCCATGGGGAAGGGATCAAAAGTCCTTAGGTGCGTGCTCTTCATCTGTTCATCAGGACTAGAGGGTTTTGGATGTCATTTGATTTTTGCATTCCCTCCTCGTTAGTGTTCTTGGAGGTGACCATTTCGCACGGTTCATCCATTTTCTGATCCGAAAAATCCGATAAATACAGGATGCACGGTCGTGCAGTAGTCGGCCCTTCGTTTCTCGCAAAACCAGTTTCTGGTACAGCATTATCTCCTTTGACGATGGGATGGCGACGGCGACTTCTGCTTCAATAAACACCACTAATTCGATTTACCCTTGAAACAGGTGAACACATGTATGGCGTCATCAAGTCGGCAGGGTAGATTCGAAGCACCAGATAACTCGTGGCTTCGAGCCTTCGATCAAGGAACACCACGGGAACTAAATTCAACACTCCCGTCCTCTTTTGCTACTGACAAGAACCATGAACCTGAAAGACCAAGAATGCCGAGCGGTGTGCACAGCAATGCGATTCTCCGCCGATCACCAAGGTGAAGCACTGGTGTCGGCAAAAGTAAAGTTCATTTTGGAATTCTGTGAGCCAAACAACGCACTCTAAAGACAAATGCTAACAGAATAACCACCTAAAACTGGCTTTCCTAAAAATCCTTTCAAATCTCGTTTAATAAAATTAGGTTAAAATATATGAGTTACAAACCACCACTAAGGGTGAATATAAGAAATAAACACTAGTGATGACTACTCATATGACCTGCAATCTGAAACCGCGACGAGGCTTGTCTTGCCAGTCCATGTCTCCCACAACATAATATTGTTTCTGCCAACATGGCAACATCAAAACCCTGCTCCACATGGTAAACGACAGCATTTTACATTTCATCTTAACCCCAAGGGTGCCACCAGCCAGCCAGCCTCCCTACTCAAAAGCGTCCTCGTGGCGTTCAGCAATCACCGCCAAACTTGACTTATAGTTGTTGACAATCGTATGTACTATACATCTATACAACGCAGGCATATCGGTGTGGGTAGACCTGCTATCAACAGATTCCAAACCCTAGATAGCTTCAATGACTGACCAACCGGTATTTACCATTCTCATCAACCAGGTTCAACTCGAATGTGGAATCACATCAGAAAAAACTTGGAAACCTTTCAAACAGGTTCACCTCCCAACGAATAGCCTAAAATTAGAAGGCCGCACAAATGATCCAGAAATCAACAGAAGCAAAACATAGCATGACCTTAATAAGGAATAATGATCATAATAATATGCGTAGGCAGCAAAGGAGGATCCTTGCGATCATACATAATACCATTTCAGTTTGATCTTAGTTAAAGTCCAGATCCTAAAGGCAAAAGTAAGCTAAAACAGGGGAAACACAAGCCATGCTTTTCTAAGGTCATAAACTTCAATCTTACTCCTCGGCTTCAGCCTCGCCACTCTTCTTGTTGTGCTTCCTTGAATACCTCAGATTCTTCAGGAACTTGGGGTCCATCTACAAACATGGCAAAAGCAAAGATAAATGAGGGGTGCTAGGGAAAAACTTGCATAAAGGGCACAAGCACTGAAATTACATTAACCAGAACATGGAAAATGGAATTTAGGTTACTTGGGAAAAATGCAACTCCTATTGATTATACAAATTTAGCAGAGAATATAATATTAGTTCTATTGATGATGGAAATTTAGCAGGGAAGATAATACAAGTTCTATTGATGATGCACATTTAGCAGGGAAGACAATACAAGTTGCACACTGCGATGCAACATATAACATGATTGGGAAAAAGCAAAAAGAAATCAAAAGCTGTGGGGTTGCTCAGGTAACCGCTCAGGAGAAAATAATGAAGATTATTTCCCAGGCTCATCAAGCAGTGATCTGCTCCCAAAAGGTGTATCATATCATCATTGCAACACTCCAATAGGGTAATTTGGAGATGAAAACATTAAGGTACAATGGCGCAACAAGAACAGCAATTCTGGAGGAATTTTCAGATTCCGGACTAATGTTGAAGTAGTCGAAAATGAGAATTCCCAACTTACAGAATCCAGAAGACATACACTAATCAACGGGACCACAAAAAACGATAAATATTCAGAGATTTACACCATCAGGTCAAGAACAATGGTGGCTGCAGGATTGTGGCTACACCACATGAGCAAAAATCAACTAAATAGGACTCCACGTCACCAACAGCTGAGAGAGAAGAGTGATCAAAATGTAAGCGAAGGAGCAGCAAAAAGCTTAATTGAAGGCTAGCGACTAATGTTGTATACGCAAACTCAAACATGATATATTTTGATACTTGAAAATAGCACAAATCGTTCATCCAATAAATGTTCTAATAGCATGAACTAACTTCAACCACGCTGCTACTAGCACAGAATTAGAACAATCCGTGCCCTAAGAAATTCGCTACTCTGTTTCCGCGAAGCAGCACGCAACCGTGGATAAAAACAAGCCTATATGGCGCTAAGCTGCCACGCAATTCTCGTGCAAGCTAGCGGCCGCATCTACGAACGATTCCGAGCTACAGAAACAGATCGCGCGATGCGACGCGACGCTGGAAGAGGAATTAGCGGCAGGAGAGAGGGCGGCGGCTGCTTGGATCACTTACCCCCTTGGTGGAGGTCTGGCGGTTGCGCTTCGGCTTCTTGATGCCGTTCTTGTGCGCCTTGAACGACTGGTTGTGCGCCGTGTGGTTCTTCGACTTGGCCATCTCCCCCGGATCCTTCCTTCCTTCGAGAAACACAGCACAAGCAAACGATGAATCAGAGGTAGGGCTGGGGTGGGGATTGGAGAAGACGAACAGAACGTGCGAACAGATCGAGCAAGGTGGCGGAGCGTTACCGAAGCGAGGGCTCGCGAGGAGAGGAGAGCGACGAGTGGTCGTGCGGCGGCGGCGGCGGCGGCGGCTAGGGTTTCCGCAAGGGTCGAGGATGGGACGCTTATGTAGGCGAGGGATGGCTGTGCTAAATGACCTTGTTGACCTTGGTGCCTTCCGGCGGTTCGATCGTGAGCTGACGGGCTTGCACGAATCGCAAAGCCGAGGTTTGGGGTTTGTCGTTATGGACCCACGGGCCACGGCCATAGCCCAGTGGGCTCATTGGAAATGGGTCGTGTTGATGAATGTGTGGGCCTGAAAATCTCTTGGAACGTCTGAAACAAGAACTCAAAAGTGACCAAAACATGGATTTTTTTGCAGGAAAGCATAGGCAGTTCTACAGGAAAGATAACGATTTTTTAAAAGAAATTCGTGCTCTTTTAAACTGGTTTAAAATTAAATCATTGAAAATAATTTTTCAAAATGAACCTTTTTCGGCCACACCACACCAAAAGTGGCAAAATAATGCTACCACCCTGGCCACCGCAAGTAGGAGCCCCAACTCGGCCACACGGTGAGTGGTGTACCCACTATGGCATGGCCAAAAGGTTCATTTTTAAAAATTTATTTTTGAGTGGTTTATTTTTAAAAAATTAGTTTTAAAAGGTTTTTCAATAAAATAGGAAAAAAAACAACCGATATTGACCATATTTCAAACAAAATATCCTCACAAGAACTTTGTAGGAAACCACATATATCTAAATGGATGTTTCCTTTGTGTTCAAAATTCTTTTTTCATGAATAAAATACTAATACTATTTTCATATGATAAATTGTAGTAATTTTGTGTATATTAATTGTCAAAGTTTCTAAAGTTTACATACATATATTTCTAAATAGTGGCAGATCCAGGACTAGGACAATAGCCCTTGTCCTAGGTCCATAAGACCATGTAAATATTATTGAAAAAATTAAAATGTAAAATATAAAGGATTTGGCCTATTCTAGGCTAATCCTGCCCTAGGCGTGAAATATTCCTGCTCTGCCCTGTTCCTGGACAACGTCTATTTGAGAACCGAAGAAGTATTCCTAAAGTCGAAAATTTCCCCAACATATAATATATCACTCCAAAACAGGTCCTAACCCCTTGGTTAATTCGAGGTTGGATGGGAATCGCCTTTGGTGCCTTTCGTATTGTAAACTTGGAGGATTGTGACCAGCTGACCACAGTAAAAACGACCACAGTAAAAGTAACCCTTTTGTAACACTCTTACGGACTGCTGCTGAAATTGGGCGCAATACAGGTCCATCTATCAACATCATTATGAAATGTTACTGTAAAACAGGTGGTTTATACATATACATCAGTGCTGCATGGGAAAAAAACAACTGAAACTGACGCTCAATTTTAGCTGAAGCAAGGAGCTACAGTATATTACATTCTATTGAAATTTAATCGAACATCATACCCAGTCATAGGATACATGG
The DNA here is from genome assembly GCF_958298935.1 of Phragmites australis. Lineage (NCBI taxonomy): Eukaryota > Viridiplantae > Streptophyta > Magnoliopsida > Poales > Poaceae > Phragmites > Phragmites australis. The sequence goes on from NC_084921.1 coordinate 15,082,359, forward strand.
GTACCGCTTTTACTTTTTATGATGGAAGAATAAGCTGATCAATATTCATCACTTCCAACATGAAAGCCGAGCAAGTGCCAACTGACAAAGCACATGCGGCGAGCTATCACACTTCGCCACTGGTATTGTGGACTTTAGCATGGACAATGAACCATCCAAACATAGGCCGATGGCTGACGCTGATAGACATTTTAGAGGCAATGGACAGGGACAATCTACCAATTAATTCCCAAAAATCATGGAGATGGAATATAGTACTTCGATTAAGAATTCCGGTATTCAATATTTCATTTATTTGTTTTGATACCTCAAGCCCTAAAAGATAGTACAAAATACAAGAGATATCTACAGACATATGGTTACATCCTTCCTCTCAAAAAGAAGAAAACATATGGTTACATTCTACAGAAGGCAGGAATGCAAAGAGAAAACAATAGGCATCAACGTTGGAGCTTTCATCTCTATGGAGAAAAGCTTCTCTATAAAAAATTTATAGACCAGGTATTTTCTATCCGTGTGAATGTCTTGAATTTATAAAGAATGAAACTAATGTTATGCACGTATGAATCAGTAAAATCCATCTAGAATTCGACTTGATGGCTTCCAAGTTCCAACTTCAGCAGTACAATCCATGCAGCATCTGCTCAACCATCACGCTGGAATGGTACAACCACCAAGCTAGATCCTCCGATGTGTATCTAATCATGTGAAAAGTGTGACGACATCTCTTCTGTACCCCCTAACTATCAATATTCGCGGGACGTTCTCGACAAGCAGATCCATGTATTCCATGTAGCAGTAGGCCATGTGGTTCAGAGGTGGCGGTGGGAGGCTAACCAGCACCACAGCGGCCATCCTGGAGTACTTGAGGATGGTAGCATTCAGCTTCAGCATAGTGTAGAGAAACTTGTCAACCTTCTGTTCATTAACCACAACTTCTCTGCCATCCTCCATCAGCGTCCGCCCTTCTCTTTGTGCAGTTTGCTTCATCTCGGAAAGGTATGTTCTGATTCTACGCTGAGCGCTTGCATATGCTTCTTGTGGTTCATCATTCTTAGCACCAGCACTGCTCTCGGCACATGCTTCCCATGACTTCATAGTCACAACTATAACCTCAGCTTGCATCCGAAGATCATACAAAAACTTTTTTACATCAGCCTTTAGCTCTTCAGCTTCGTTGTCCTCTTCAGCTATGCAGAAGACCTGAATCTTGCAGCTTTCAAAGCTATCTTTGGTGAGTAGGAGCTGAGATAACAGAAGCATTAGTCCTCCATCCTTCACAATCCAGTATAGGTCAATGGTCCCATACTGTCTCTGGTACTCATTAGGCCACTCGTCGAGTCCTTTCACAATGACAACAGCCTTGTTAGCAATAATGCAATCATTTATGATGCTGACAAATGTCGACGGTATCTGTGTCAGATTCTCACGTCGCCAGATCTCAGGGTAACGCATCACAACAATGTTTGGCTTCAGATTGCCAAGGCCCATTGTCTGAACAATGCTGCGAAAACCATCTGACATTGAGCGTGCTACGATTATCTCCGCGACACCCTCACAACGCCTATAGTCAATATATGCGCTTAGTTGACGGCAGGCCATTTTTGCATCCTCAGCCGATTCATGGTAGTTGCCATCCATGATTGAGATAAAAATCGACATACCACGTCCCTTTTTCTTCATGCAATTGGCAAAATCTGCAAGTTTTGGATGGCATGGGACATTTTCTGGAAGTTTACCCCAAGGGCGGCAGAATATGAGAGGAATAGGGTACCAGTTTTTAGGATGAACTTGATTAGCTGCATGAAAATGGTCAGAATTATATAACATGGTGCTTGTAGCTTGTACTTCAGCTGAGGAATGTTTATTTTCATGCAAAAAAACATTGTACCTCCCAGCGATCGGAGACTTCGCAGAGCCAGTTGGAAGTATGCACTCTTAAATCCATCTCCCCAGTCACCAGCCTTTCCTTTTAGGCTGACATAGTAGTAGATGAGGCTTGCAAGAGCAAGGGAGACCACGGTAAAAGCCCATGAGATCATAAACATGATAACTGGAAATTTAGGGTGAAATCATCTGTCAATATACCAAACCTTTTTTAAAAAATCAATACAGTTTAAGGATGCAATTTATTTAGTTATATTAGGAAAAAACAACTAGTAGACTTAAAAGATGAATCTTGGGAAAAGGACAAATAAAACAGTTTCATAAGCATATATTTCAGAATTTACACACTTTTTAGTTGCTGGGCGTTCTAATGTCCAAAGATTCTTTATAAATGTTATTCTAAGTTTCTAACAGTATTTACTGATTATAACATGTTGTCATATATTTTCAGAAAAAATACATGTGGTCATAAACGAAAATGTAAGAATGAGGATGGATACCAATACAAAGAAATGCTCCAATCAGAGAAAGGCTCCAGTGGTGAAATTTCCATCGAGGGCGCCAACTAGGAGCGTCAAGGAGGTCAAGCAGAAAGCATGACAAGTTCACACCAGCATAACACAGGAGGAAAAACATAGTGATAGTGGGTGTAATTAGATCTAAGTTCCCGATCACAACACAAGCAATACAGATGAAGCTTGTAAACAGAGTTGCCACATGAGGTTCAGACCCTTCATAAGCCTTAAAACAATTAAGAACAGGAAGGATGTCATCATTCGCTATTGCTGCAAGTAACCTTGGAGCCCCTGTCATACTCTGTAGCGCTGCACCCAAAGTGGACAAAATAATACCAATGTAAATTACTACCGGAGCAGGCCAAGCAACTGTTGCAGCAAGAAGCCTGCATATATTAAGCAAATTTATGAGCTGACTACACAAAACAGAAAGTATCTGACAAAACAGCGAAATGTACTTTTTATGAACTTAGAGAAATTCAAGATTTCAAATATTTTAAACTGTATGATTCTGATTATTGTCACTCGCCCATAAAAATATGAGCATTTACTCATTACGTTCAAATTCAGTGGTTCAGACATAAACTGATCTTACCTTTTTTAGTAGGTTTTTTCCCTTTAAATTTCAGACGTGAAGAAAAGAAAATGTGACTCATTATTGTGAAGCTATAAGTAAGTATGTACCATCTATCATTATGCGGGGCCTCCTATGACAATACAAATATAGCAGCAAGAAAATTGTCTGCCAAATTCGAATAACCACTAAAAATTGCCGCAGGGGGATACCAGTACAGTGATACATCGGAAGCAAATAGGGTTACCAAAAAATGACACAAATTAGCGACTCTTTACTAATGCTCTAATAAGGTCTTTTTCTGGGAGTGAAAAGGTTTTGCTTCCTTTCAGCCAAAGTGTGGTAGAATAGTAGGGAGTGACTGAATTACATGGCATGTAAAATCCGCCTTGGTGTCGCAAACTCAATACGCTAAAGTTATCTACCACTAGGGAACATACTACCAATATTTAGAGCGCAAAACAACTGATGCCATATTTCTAAGAAATCTCAAACCTGTCAGATAGAAGCTCTTCTCTTGTAGCCAAGGCTCCGAATAGAAACACAGATAGCAGATACATCACAGTAGTTGAAAGGGTAGCATTTATTGTTCCAACTGGTATTGAACGTTGTGTGTCTTTCAGTGAAGCAGACCGGTTTGAACCGGCCATGATTCCGGTAACAGCTGGGAAAAAGAGTCCTAACAATGCGCTGAAAGAAAAGTAGAGAACTGTCAGTAAGCGTGAATTGATTATAGAGAATGAAGAAAGATGAATGAATTGCATTGTAATGTCTCTAACTAGAAGGATTTAAAATGCGAGCGTCAGAAGCAGAAAAAAAGGACGCACTTAAAATCCCAATATATTGAGCCATTTGGATCAGGGACTCCAGCATTGTTTGTACGTTGGTACTCTGAACTCCAGTTATCCATAAGTGTAGATATACTTAACCCAGTGATCCCCTCTAAGTAGGAAAAACATCAATAAAAATTCAGTACAAAATAAAGAAAATTCAACACAATGATAGTCAAAGGACTACTTACTTGAAGCATTAGGCCTTGGTGCTATGAAGACGCCAATATAAATGCAAAGTATTGAGAAGAGGACTGGTACTAAGAAAGCAGGAGCAACCTTATTGATAATTTTGACACCACCGAATACAATAAAACAGAGCAGTATGGTCAAGATGACACCATAGATCTGGAGGTCATGCAAGCTGGGTGTTGATACAGTTGTTGCACCAGCTACTGTTGTACCATTTACTAATGTATTGTTGACCACCGTTACACTCTCTGCGTTTTGATACGAGTTAATTAAACAAATAGATGAACATCAAAACTTAGATAAATGAAAGATATATGTTTCTACACCACTTCAAAAGCAAACTTTCGCAAATTTACTAATTCAAAGATAAAAAAAATATTTTCTACTGCTTCAAAATTGATAAGACAACTCTGTTTGTTCTTCATAACACCGCAACAAATTATATCCCAAATATTGCTTTTAGAAAATAAAAGTTTGTTATAATGTTCACTTAAATTCCTCATTCCAAATTTCCAACCCATGTGTGTTATAAAATGGCAAATTGATTATAGGAGTATAGGACACCGCAAATATGTGGTATTTGCAGCCCAAGCACATCCTAAGATTGGTTTTTATCTAGTGGATACTACAAAAAATGGTGGCTGTTTGACAGAACACACTTGGACATTATATTATAATAATATATCCATCTGATTTGAAGAGAGAAACAATCCTAAATGACATCAGGTACCCTTGACCCTTTTCGCCACAGTTGTAGCCATTCAGCAAATGGCGCCAAGATGAAAACATCCAAATTCCACATGTTCAGCACACCAGTATAACATACTTGCAGCTATTTCCCAAAAGCTTGCACCAATCCCCAAATTTAAACGTTGTTCTTAGCACCAAGGGTAAAATAGAACTCTTGCGTTCTTCTCTCTCTTGTTGATCACGATAATATTGTTATAATGGGCACAGTGTGTTTTGACAAATGGGCACCATTTGACAGTACCCACTAGCCCAATACGGGTTTTAGGGTGTGCCATGGCAAATGCAACACATGTACAGTGCCCTGTAGCCACTTGCCAGTTTTGCCAATGAAATTGTATTTCTAAAACCCTAGTCATACTCTGACGATTCAGCATTAGGGATAAATTAGTGTTAGCAAGGCAAATATTGTTGGACTTGGTTAAATTATTTGGTAATGTTTAAAGAGGGTAAAAGAGTCATTAGCCATTCAGTCTGATCTAAAGTTCAAGTTTTCAACAATTGTGCTGGTATATCTAATTGCATCGATAAATACAGCCATAACATGCATCAGGTGATTGTTTTCCTTGTCCTATTATTATTAAGCAGTTGTGTAAGTTTTGGTCAAATTTTGTAGTAGTTACTTTAATGTGAAACATATACAGATACCACATATGCAGAAATAAAGTTTTTTTCTCGAACACGCAGGAGTAATGTGTGTCATTGCATTAAGAAGATTGCTCCAAATACATTACATTGCCAAAATAAAATTAAAAACAAGCCGCAGCCACATGTAGTGTTCGCAACAATGGACATAAAAGCGTAGATTTATGTTACTGTCTGTCCAAATACGCAAACTACTCAGTCAACACATAAGATCTTCAGAAACAAGCCAAGAGCAAACGTATTGATTAGAATTCTGAACAACGGAGTACCTTGAAAAAATCCAGCAGATGGAACCGCATCCAAAAAGGTTTCTACAGCTCCCAGCACATACCTGAAAATAGTGATCCCGAATAAGAACAACGTAGGTCATAATGCCTGTCAGCGAGAGGGAGTGCTGAAGAGAAAAAAATACAAAGTGCGTGTGCACTCCACTCACGAAAGAATGGGATAATGCACTCAAAGTTCCTTCATCTGAAATCTCGTCAAGCACAACTAGCAAGAAACAAGAGTCAACTTTTCATCATGTAATATTCTATGATATTTGGTCCTCAATTCACCTTTCTTACCAAGGATATTTTCTTTTCTCAAGAACACATACTAACATAAAGTTTTCAGTCTCAGCCTGCAATATTGCTAAGATCAAACATAGCACTAACATTTCGCCAGTTTTATTCTACCATAAAATATTTTATTCATAATACATAACTAAGCAACAACAAACAGGATTCAGGGGGTGGAGTTTGGGCCCCTAGGGGCACATCTGCATTTCTACAGAATTCATATGAAGAGGAAATAAATACTCAGGACGAAGAACATCAAATAATTGGCATGATGTAATGCAGGCTTACATAGCTCCAGCAACTGCATTTCCAAGGAAAAAGCACAATCCAATACTAACTCCAACTTCTGGACCAAGTGCACGGCCAATTAGATAGTAAGGGCCACCACCCTGAGGATCAAAAAGAAAGGAATATCAGTCCATTAGTGTTCAAATTTGTGGATCAGCATGGTAGGATGCAAACGACAAACTCTTGTTCCACTTTTTAACAAGTGATTTACTAACAAAACACATAGAGGAAATGGAATACAAATTATTCTAGTGTATTCTGAACTTTCCAGCTTTGAAATTATCAAAAATCTATTTTACTGTCGGTTAGCTTTTCAGGCTTTAGCCTCATTGCCTATTATGTTCTACGAGCAAAGAACAAAAGCGAAATGAAGTCATTCAGTTAAGACATGTAGAGCCTGATTCAAGGAACTATCACCTACTACAAATTCTACTCATATTAAAAATACCTTCATTGCTCCATTTGTCGCGATTGCACTTAATGATATTCCAGTTAAAAATGTGCATGCACCACAGAATGCGCATAAAACAAGTGACTGCCATATGCCTCCCATACCCACAATCCTACATGAAATAGAAAACAAATGGTCAATTCTTGAACACTGGAACAAATTGGTACCTTATGCACAAGGATACAAGAAATGTCATGAACCACAAATTTTGAAATGACAAATCTTCAAGGTTGTCAATTGAAAGAATACTTTGAGGCACCAGTTTTAAATTACCAATTTACATTTCCCGATGTTGTTTTTTACTAAGTTACTATATCTAGATTTGGTTATATTATAGAAACAGGTCATTGCGCAATAAATAAATAGATCACAAATGTTACATGAAGATTATTTGTCACAAAGGGACACTTGCATTACTTGGTTCTTGATGACATGGAAAAATACGAATACGATCAGAATTGACGTCTTTATACTGCAGAAACTAACTAGAAACTAATGCAACAAACGCAATAACAAGAAACATGAATAGAAGTGTACCAAGTAAAACGAATATAGTATATTATTCCCAAGATGTTCTGTAAGCATGGAATGAAGACACCCATCATGGTACCAAGTTTATGCTCAGTTTCCTGCAAACAAAATAAACAATGTACTTATCTTTTTTTAGGGGAATACAGTTGTGAAAGCCCCTACTGTGGTAATATATATTAAATAACACAAAAAGAGTATGATTAACGAACCATACAGCAGGAAAGAAAAAAAAAGGCCTGAAAAAAAAACTAAACAAAAGGGAAAAACTCTATACGAGGCTGTTTAACAGCTGTTTCAGAATTAGAATGAAATAACATAAAAGAAGTAATAAAATCCAACAGAATAAAATAAGCTGGTCTATACAACAGGGAATACATGAAATTAATGATTATTCTATTTCGGAATTGGCATCAAACTAGCAATCATGGAAGAGCACTGGACAAGGAAAAACAACCTTAGGGCATCCGATGGTAATCCCCACATCCTCACCACTCCTAGGGCTAGCTGGTGCCTGATTTTGTTCTCCTGTCATACTGTTCATAATCAATTAGATGTATGGCATGGTTCTTTCCATTTGTACAGTAAAATAAATGGTTCTAGGTTTCTAGCAATTTCCTTAAACAACAAATGATTAGCGAAAGGCGAACATAAATGCAGGAAAAAACTTCCAAATCTCTAATTAATATGAAGATAATCTATAGAACAAGTGATCATACCTCTTAAGTCCCAAAATATTGACCAGAGAGTCAAAACCAAAGAGTTCCAGCTTGGAATCACTTTGAGATACATTAGGTGTGACATGACCATTTGAAGAAGCCATTTGCATTCTTGGGTCAGTACTTAGATTAGTACCAGGCTTCATGTGCCTATCATATAGAAAAATAAGTGTGTTCGTTATTGCATATTTTACTTTTAGAATTCATAACCAGATAATTAGGAGAGCAGGAAACCACTAGCTAGAATGATTGCTACCTTCAATTTCGAATAATTGGCACTCTTGACAAAAACTTTGTTTGCGAATACTTTAAACCTCACTATTCTCGATGGATATTTTCCTACAGTAACCATTATAACTAAGCCATCTTCTCCAGCTTTTTGTCTCATAATGTGAGCTTAAGATATTTTGGAGGGATATTTTGGTCAGACTTCACCTAAAAAGATGATTGCCTAGTTATGCCCACTTGCTCAAAATTATTTGAAACAGGAATAGATGTTCAGAGCTGCGGAAGCGCCACTACTTCGATCAAAATAGGCAAGGTTGTGTAAAGTAATGCATTCAGTTCCTACAAACCTAACCATGCACCTCAAGAAAATAGAATAGAGAACGAGATCATTTCCCCTCAGTAAAATACACATAAATACATAATACAAAATAAAATATCAAGCCTTAAATGGTCAGTTCACAAATCCAAACAGTTACACTGCAGAAACTTCAAGTGTAAGTAAAGTGACAAATATAGTGGTTAATCCTGATTACTGCAACAGGCCAACAGCAACAATGACAATGCAGTTCTCTACAAGCTATAGGTAATAATTTCTGAATAGAAACAGTGGTAGCACCATCCTGAGCTCCTCCAAATAAAAGAAACATGCTTATACTACTCAGATTCGATGACAGTGACAAACTGAGAATTACAGGTGCAGTGTTCCAACCTACAAAAGGACAATAATACTCCTAGGCTCTAAGCTATAGCAAAACCATCCTAAAAGGTTAAAAAAATGAGTTCATTAGGCAGGAGAAGGTGACTTAATAAAAAACCAAGTCATACATCAAGAATAAATTCCTCCTACCACTGAAAATTCACCCAATTCCTTGATGTGTCAATGACATGTGGGCCTGGACCCACATGCCATTTCAAACTTCACAACCACAGGACCAAACAACATGTCTAAAACTCTGAATGCACCACCTCGGCATCTATGTATTCCCTCATTCAGAATTCCAATCAAACAACCAGATTTATGTCAGCCCTACAATAGCACAATTCGCAAGGTGATCTGGCCAAACTCTGTATGACCAGTGGACCCATGACAAAAGAAACCAAGCCAGTAATTCAAGGCAGATAATGGCAGGCCTTTATATTTGTTCCTCAAACCATGTCTCTGTGACCAAGGCACAATGGTAATAACTGTTGTGTATTTTCTGGAAATTTCAATGTGTATTCCTTCTGTGGGCCGGCGTAGAGCTGCTGGACCGGGCTAGTTCTTTGGTTTCGGCCCAGGCCCGTGACTTGGTTGCTTATAAGCCAGCTGCTAGGGTTGGATTGGCGGAGCTTTCGGTGCTGGGTTTTTCCTTCTCCTCCTGGGTACTGGCGGTGGCTCAACGGCAGAGGCCGAATCCTCCGCTCCTCGTGGGCGGATTGGGTTCTGGTGGCTATGGCCGGGTTTTTCGGTTCTGGAAGCCGTCGGCTGGCAGGAGGCTGCGGGAGATTCGGAGGTATGGTTTTGGCCGAGTGCCTGCCATGGGGCCGAACTCGCATCTATATATCTTCTCCTCTCCCTCACATGAATTTCAGATGAGTTTTGATCTCCTTTTACTTGTCTCCCCTGTGATTTCCTCTCTGGTGCATTGGTGAGGTTGAGTTCGAGTTCATCTCGTGCTTGTGGGCCGGTGCTCAGTCCTGAGGAAACTTGGTTGGCGCTCTGGAGCTGCACTGTCGAGGCTCGCCCGTACTGCAGTGGCCGTGCGGTTGAGGTCTTGTATCTCCGACATCCCTCACACCGGCAGAAAAGGCAGGTTGTTGGATTTCTGGGTCAGCGGCATTTGAGTCGTGCCTTACCTCGATCTTCAGTCATCTTCATCAAGTTGCACTGTGAGCCGTCTTTTCCCTTTCTGTTCTGACTATATGGATCCCTGATATATACATGCTCTGTGATGATCTATTGTGTTGAAATTGAGTTAGAATAATAAGTACAATAGAATTGATCTTGGTGCTCTGAGTATCACCATAGGCAGTGCTTTGATTTGTTCTCTGTTAAGTGGATTTCAGTGAGCTTTTGCTGAGGCTGAATCCTTCTTTGCAGTCACTGCCAATAGTTAGCAATGCCTGGACATGAGGCTTGATATTTGATCTCAGTACATTCAGATATCTTAGTCTGTTTATTTGTCAGCCTTACTTGAGGTTCAGCTGTTATGCTGACCTCTGTGCAGAGACCTCTAGTTGTCCTGAGTTCATTTTCAGTATAATTTCTTTTCTTGGTAGCTCTGTCCAGGTATTTGTAGCTTCTAGAGCATTGTATATCAAGATCTTTTCTAGGTGTGATCTCATATTCTAATTCAATTAGTGATATATATAACTGAACAGTTTGAGAGCAAATCTTCTTAGATTTGGGGCCAACTGTTGTAAATGATCTGAGAGCCATTTTCTCTGTATCAACCTGATCAGTACTGTTTCAGATACTTGTTTCATAATTTCTGCAATTATTTTTTGCAGCCTTCTAAATTATGATCATGTTTTTGATATATGGTTCTTGCTGTTTTTGTTATGCTGAAATATGTATATATATGCTCATATTATCGCACATACTACAACAATAACAAAATTACTAAAATAAATCACTTGGGAAGCTGCATTATTCATCTTAAAAAGAAACAAAATTACTAAAACGCCTACAGATTCAGCTGAAACTACAATGCAAACAACCACTATGCAAGTTGATTAAACCAAGTACAATGCAACCGCAGTAAAACGTGAACGCGGTATGAGTCACTGTTGCATGCTAGCGTCGCACAAAGCTCTCTCCATCATCACCACCAAATTCATCCCAACTTCCCTAATCACCCTATGCCCAACGCCAACACCTAGGCAGACCCACATTAACAACGCCGGTGATCTTCGCATGCTGCGCCTCCGCACATATGAACAGCACACATAAAAAATGCGCGCGAAAATAGCATGACGCCATCACCTGGGCGCTGCGCCCGCTGACGAGCCGGGTTCCATGGACACCATCTGGACGACGGCGCGGTCGTGGGACTCCACACTGCGGTTCCTCTGCTGTGTCGGCTTCGGCCCTGGGGCCTCCACGTCGGCGCCCCCGATGCCCCCGCGCTTCATTCCCGATCGAAGGGCCGATCAATTGCGCCGCCACATCCTCGGGGGCGGTAGACGTGAGATCCAGGGTGGGTTAGGCGAGGCTACGAACCCGGGGCATTGCGGCGTTGCACCGGCATTGGTGTTGGCATGGGTTGGGATCCGGATCCAGGCGGGGAGGAGGAGCCGGTGGTGGAGGCGGTGGGGAAGGAAGGATGGGAGAACGGGCGGAAGCGGTGGAGAGAGAGGGCGATCAGGTTGTTTCTGTTCTGTGTCGTTTTCTGTTTTTCGCTGTGGGGCCGGACTGGGGTCTTTTTTCACTATTTTTTATAGGCAAATTTTCCCGTATGACATGACAACCTTGTGCTATTTGTTTTTTTAATTACAACATTCGCTATACACACGTCTCCCTTGTGCACACCACGGTTCTCTAAAACCCGAATCACGAGCGAGTAGCGCTCGTGCCACACAGTGAAAAATAATTATTTTGTCCTCGAACTCATCGTCAGATTCTACGGCAAAATTTGCCATGTTGGAGGTCTTCAGCACGATCGGAAATCCCAAGCGGTGGTGGCACGCAGACAAACGCTGCATCCATGAACATAACCAAAGCAGGGGACCAAGAAGGAATATCAGCGAAGACCTCTGTTTCTTCTTGGGCATGAGCTCGTGTTGGGCTCGGTGTAGGCTCTTATTTAGGTGTCGGTATGCGAGCATGTGGGGAAGCCATCTTAGGCTCGTTCGGCTCTGGTGTCAACACCTTAGCAACTGGCAAAACCTGTGTGGACGCCGCAGCCTCGGTCGTGCAGCAGAGTTAGGGCAACTTCAGTAGTTGTAGATAGTAGCTATCTTTTATTACTATAGTATGTAGAGAGAAAAAATAAGTAGAGGTAGAGATGAAACTGATGTGGAGAAAAATCTTAATCATCGAGAGGAATCTTGGAAAGTTAGCCTTTTAAAGGAAAGAGAAAAAAAGACAGCTCTAAGCAGTATGAGGTATGAGAAATTAGGAATGAATTCTTTTAATAAATATGCTGAGAGAAATAAGAGATAGCAATTGGAGATAACCATTGGAGATACTCTTAGCTCTGGCCTCAATCGTAGCATTCAGAGCCGCAGGATAGGGGTGGATCCACTACAAAATTTTAGAGGGAGATGAGGCATGTTAAATAAGCAATCGTCTAGTTTAAACTTCGAAGCAATATTTTACATAAGCATAGCACTAGAAAATACAAACCACATAAAAAAAACACATACCACTAATTGAGCCCAGTATTTTTCAATCAACCATAATAGTTTAATATTCTTCGATCTTTATGAGGTGAGATCTGTACACAAGCACGATAAATTAGTGATATAAGAATTTCTTTCTAGTTTTAAATAATAATGAACGTTAGAAGAGAAAAGTAAATATAGCGTATCACTAATTTAATTTGAAGCACTAACATCTGACATTTTTTCATGTCTTCAAACTGTTTTGTGATTTTGTCATTGCTAATGCTTCTAAATATCTCCTTCTCAGTATAGCATATCATCAAGTCATTGAACCATTCATGACCTATTTTATCGCGCAAATATGTCTTTATAATTGACATAGCTGAAAAGATCATCTCAATTATATCTAAAAATCTAAATTCTACTCTAGGCTTTTTTGGTTGATCTGTGTTTTAACCAGTGTTTGGAGTGGGAGTGCTAGTAGTATTGGAATTGTTTCAAAAATAGTTACCAGTGTTCTTTTATTGACGTTGAAATTTTTTTAGGATCTTACTCTAAATGGACACATTTATTTAGTTAGAACTTAAATTCAGTGATTAAATCACATAAAAATATGATAAATCTGAAGTATCGGGAATTAAGTAGGGGTATAATTGGTCGTCCGCATGAGAGTAATTTGATCTGACGGATGCGTATAATCTTAAAAAGAAGTATGTTTAGTTACCCGCATATATTGTTCCAACCTGATCAGACGGATGCAAATGTACGCCCATAGTTTGGCTCATACAACCTTAGATTTAGTCAACTAAATAAAAACTCAGTTCAATCTGTCCAAACAGAAATAACCAACTAAATACTTATTTTTTTAATAAATATAACTTAACTCAACATCCTTCCCTTCAGCTTGCATACACGATCGGCAACCAATCGTACCCTATGTGATGCAAGTTGGTCGGTACATGCATGATACTGCATTAGGATATTTGCGTAAACATATATATCTTGTCAGTTTCATGGCAGTTGGGATAACTAACTCACATAGACGGGTGACGTCTTGCAACACCAGAACAAGGCATATATTAAGGAATTAAAGAAAGCTGATCATTATTGGATAAAAAATAACGCTGGAATTAATCAGGGGGAAATAATAACTAACATAAACCGGTGAGCGTTGATTGACTGATTGATACATTTATTTTGTATCCCCGCCTGAATCCTGAATTCCTGATTATAGCGCGCGGCAACTCTGGAAGCTAAGGTGTCCAATCCCAATCACTCAAGATAGCATGACTTCGGCCTGATCTGCAGGGAGAGGATCGGAACCAATCCAAGCTCATTAACGGGAGCTGTCTCCCCACGGCCGCGGCCCGCTTGCTCGCCGGCCGCCGCACTTTTTTAGAGGAATAAGGTTGGGATTTTATCGATAGAACATGGAAATTACAACTCTCTGATTATACAGATAGAAGCTCTATTTCACCAGCGGTCGAATCATCCATATATGGCATCGTTTCGCTGGAGTTGGACAGAGAAACACACTAAAATAGCAGCTGGAAGCTGTTTCCTCAAACGAGGATGCGTAAAAAAATTTCTACATAAGAGACAGCCCGCTAGAGACGAGCTTTGATATTGCTGAACGAACAAGCAACGTAGAACAGCCATCGACCATTATCTCGCCAAATAATGAGCGAACCGATGCTTCCAACCTCAGTGCGGACACCAACGCCCACGAACACACCAGCGAGGAAGATTGACCCATAAAGGGGCATTGAAACCAACAACCTGTTCTCTCTAGGTTGTGGTAGACTAACCTCCACGTCACAATGATGATGAAACCAGTGACTCTGTCGCCGTCGCCACCACCTTCAGCAGCACCAGATTAGAGGGACAGAAAACTAACGAGCTTATTGGTGAAGGCCTCAAAACTGAAGTCGTCGCCGGAGGAAGCCAAAATCCACTATCTCCATCTTGAAGAAGACGGCAAAATGACAAGCACAACCAACCTTCACCTCTGCCGGAGACGAAGCAAAAGAACCTACGTGACTCCATCGCCAATCTGTGATCTCCTCATGCTTACCAGAGATGCAAAAAACAAGAGAAGACCAACGAGACCAGCGCTGTAGCCCGAATGGTCTGTCAATCGCCCTTGGCTATTGTAGAGAAGGGGATAGAAGAGCATGAAAGTAGCCTCTCGTGGTTGCTATTGGGAGGGGGGCCGGCTGCCGCACTTGGGGATTTGCTGATTACCGGATTGCCTGACCCTCACACGGGATGGGCTATTGGGCTGAGATGGCTGGATGTGCTATTAGGTTGGCTGGCGGCCGCTCGGCCCATTTGACCGGAGACACCGGTCCTCATCTTCTTCATCCAACAGTCCGCCTGCTGGTAGGTAGCACTCGACTCAGGCGGAGATTCATAGTGCGCAGGGGGGGGGGACTTGGGGGCTCCTAGGTGCGACGGCTGTTGTGCCCCCCGAAAGATCCACCCTGCCGCGGGAGGTGCAAGAGCCCCGTTGAGTGAGGATTGCAGGCGTCACAGCGGGTCTAGAGCCGCCTCGGGCAATGGTAGCGGCACACACCTAGGCTCGTTGTGCATGATCTTACGGGATTGGGTGGTGGTGTTGCTCCGATAGGTCGTTGTTGCGCTCCTTGAGCACTTTCTTCCTCGTCGAGGCGGACGCCACAACGGACTTGCAGGCGGTCAAGGAGGTCAACGCCATGAAGCTCTTCACGACACCATCGTCGCCGCCAGAGTGAGCCTTGGGCGTCCTTGCCACGTTGTCATGTCATCAGCACGCTCGTCGTCGCCGGTCTTGAAGCCGGAGGAACTCCTCTGTGGAGAATCTGCAAAAGCATCACCCGAGATCACTACTAATGAACCAACAAATCTAGCCAAAAAAGAAGAAGGAAATAATCAATAGATCGAGGAAGAAAAAGGAAACGCCTGAAAGAAAAATATGTAAGACATTGAATGGAAGGGGATAAGAGGGGTGTTTGCAAAAAGGAAAGAAACCTCACCAAATTCACAGCAAAAGGAGAAGGATGGTACCGGAGCAATGCTTCTCCAATGTCACTAAAATAAGCAGCTGATGTTTTCCCTAATGTTTTCCCTAAGGAAATTTGATTGTGTTAATTTAAATAATATAAATATAAAAATTAAAATAACAATTAATTTAAAGACCAATAAAAGAACCATCATATGATTGAACTTAGTGTTTTAGCAATTTAATAAAAGTAGGATAGAGGCATAGCAGTGCCATGTAGCTAAGGTTTTGTAGAATTGGATTCCATCTACAAGGAATGCAAAAATTAAATGTTACCATAGTGGATATAAATGCACAACACTTGGACCACACACCCTTGTATTCCCTGTCCTTCGGCTATCCTTATTAGACAAGGCAATTCTTCTTCGGCGTCTGCTAATCTCACATTGCACCCTGTTAAGGGATTGCTCTCAAACCAATGCATTAATTTCAGTGATTGTGTCATGGATCCCTGCAAGTGTTCTTCATCAACTCATTTGCAATTGTTTTCTTGAGGGATCGATGGACTACATCTGATAGTAGTTGTTTCTCAACATGTTATTAGCACGAAGCTCTGCCGGGAGACCAAGCTAGTGAAATGAATCTGTACTATATTGATATTGTCATCAAGTGAGCAGGTCATGATCTAGCCTATATATCCTACGCGTCATGACTCTGTCCACAAGAATTGTAAGATACGATCATAGTAGATAGATTCTCTGTCATGGCCTCCATCGGCCCGAAGCCGATCTGTCCACCGTCGATGATGACCTGGCTAGCCTGCAAACCTGCAGCCGACGTGCCCTTGCCTGTTGCGCCCCTAGCCAGAGATGGCCAAATGGGTCAATCAGGCCGGCCCGGCACAAGCCCAGCTCGGCACGGCCTGGCTATGGCACGGCTTGATAGGCCCAGATACTGTAACGGGGCGTGCCGTGTCGGCCCGCGTTTCGCCCTTCAGCCCACGACATGGCCCGTGAAGCATAGTACCATGCCAAGCCGGCCCAGGTAAGGTTACGACATGATGGGCCATGTCGGGCCGCTGGACGATGGGGCCGGCAGGACAGGGACTATGGGGCGGGGGCGGACGGCCGAGACGGGGCAGGGACGGCGGGGCAGGGGCGAGTGGCGGCTGGGGGGTGCGGGGAGCTGCCGGGGAGACCGGGCGGCGCGGTGAGGCGGTGCAGGGGCGGGGGCGGGCGATCGGGGTGGGGCTGCACAGGGGCAGGCGACCGGGGCGAGGTAGGGCGGGGCGGGGCGGGGGTAGGCGGCCAGGGCGGGGCGAGGCGACGCAGGAGAGGGCGACGCAGCGAGCCAGTGCGGGCGAGGCGACGAGGCGACGCAGGAGCAGGCGGCCGGTGCAGGATGGGGTGGGCCGTGCCCGTGCCTGGGCCACGTCTGTGCCGACCCATCTAAACCGAGCCGTACCGTACCGACCCACTGTGCTAAGACGTCAGCCCAAACAAAACCCGGCTAGCCATGCTGTACCGACCCGACCCATCTACCCTTATACCTAGACGGTGTCTAAACCGTACCTACAAACGCTCACAGCCATAATGCGGCAGGTGACGTGCCCTTGTCTGTTGCGCTCCCACCGAATTGGCCAGAGGTCTGCAGGCTGACGCCCCATGTTGCTGCACGTGCCGCGCTACTTTACCACTAAGGCTGTGTTTGTTTGCTGCTTCTGAAACTGCTTCTGCTACTGGCAGAAGCCAGAAGCCAGAAGCCAGAACAAACAAGGTTCTGGAGAAGTGGCTTCTGGAGAAGCCAGAAGCCTGTTTCTGAGGAAAATGAACTAAACCTGAGAAGCTCGCTGAGATGTGCTTCTCTGAGAAGCTATGTGCTGAGAAGCCAAAAATTTATTGTAGAAGCCAACAACCTATTTCCAAAAGCAGCTTTTCAGAAAAGCTAAAAACACTGCTTTTCAAAGAAGCCTAAAAGCAGAAGCTCAAACAAACACGACCTAAATCTTGCTGCGCATGCGTCCCTGCCGCTGTCCTACAAACTGCCAAGTACCGAGGCCCCTTGCTGTCCCACCTAGCCTCGGTGTGCACGCCGCTGGCTGGCTGCCGCTCGTGGTCGTGTGCATGTGATCTGGCTCCGCACGTCTATTGCTGCCGCCAGCCAAGGCCTGCAGCATGCTGCCGCGTGAAAGAAAAAAAAAAGAAACAAGGCCCTGTCGGCCATGCAAGCAACGATTGCATGCAAGCAATGAACAACACGAAGTTGCAATGCTTACGTACATGCATCCCTGCTGTCGATCTGTATATCGGTCCTGCCTGTTGTATTTCGAGTTCAGCCGTTGGTGAGGCATGGCGTGTGGCCGTGTCCTCATTGTGCGTGTGGGCTGTGGCCGTGTTCTGGCGCATACGTGCCGCACTGCCGCCCTTGTTGGCCGATGACCAAAGCTCTGCCATGCGCCGGTGGCCGTTCTCTCCTGCCTCCCGAAGACCGGCCTGGAGGCCCTGATGCTACCCATGACACACAGAGGACCGGAGCCACTGCAGGCTCCTACGCGTGCCCCTGCTATGCCGCTACCCGCCGTGCGCCCATCCTATGCCCCTACGCAAGCCACCCTCCTCGGCGCCTGCAGGAAGCAGTGCCGCCCCCATCCTCGCATACCTGTCGCCGAACGGCATGACCACGACGCCGTCCTTCTTACCCGCCAGCCACGGCGCCGAAAGTTGCTACGAGAGCAGGCTTGCATCCGCCTCGCATCGTCCCGATCCACTGCGAGGCCACCGTATGGCCCCACGCCACCTCTGCTTAGCCGCAGCACCGGCGAGCGCTCCGACAGTCACAACAATGGGAGTCCCACGCCATCATCACTCCCAGTGGCCACACGCGTTTGAAACACTAGCTGGGGGCACCGGACAATGGTGGATCGGGCCGGTCCAAATCAGCCTAAGTTTTGGGCTGGGCCAGCCGACTGGAATAAGAAAAGAAAAATAAAAGAGAGAAGCTACATGGGCCAGCTAGAAATAATATGGAAGGCCAAAAGAAAAAAAAAAGAGTATGAAGAAATTTCACAAATTAGAACATATGGTTTTTGAAAATTACGCATATCTTGAAGTTTTACGTATAAACCTAAGAATTTTGCAGAAAACCCTGAGAATACTTTTTCTCGCAAAAAAGTATCTCTAGAATTTGAATTTTGCATTTGTATTAGTAATTATGCAGTATTTATTTCTATATTATTGTTATTATTTAAATTGTCTGTTATACGTTTAAATTCAATAATATTCATATAATAGTATAGAAAAATATCAAAAAAATTGCGGCAATCCAATTTAGCAACACGATGCAACTTTACTAGTATTAATACTTGCGTCATTTGAATATAAAGATGGTTGGCATCACAAACAAGGAGTTTATTAAGCTAAGTGCAGATGGCTGTAACTATCTCACTTGGACATCGGATGTCCAGATTATACTTGGAGCGAAAAGGCTTCACACTGCAGTTGGTCTAGGAACAAGTAGTGCAATGGTTCGCACGAAGGATGAGAATGATTAGGCACTTTATTTTCTCTGCCACCATCTCTCCCCCACTTTGAAGGATGAGTATATGGCAATGACCAACACTAAGGCACTATGAAGTTTTGAGTACCTACAAGTATGTCAGAGAATACAACCCTACACTGCACCACATTGCACACTCTTGTTTCTCTGTGGAGAAGAGATCACAGAAGAGGAGAAAATTAAGAAGACTCTCTCTACTTTTCACCTGAATGCGACAGAATCTGTACGCAATCACCGTCAATCAAAATACAAGAAGTATTCTTAATTGATTGATGTGTTGCAGCTTTATGAAGTTCATGACGAATTCATAAACAAGAACTTCTTATGCCAGCTGCAAGGAAAGAGTAGTGGCCTAGAAATGAGTCACAACTTTTTCAAAGCACGCAAGAGCCGTAATAAGAAGCGGGGGAAGGGAGAAAGGAAAATGGTGGCAGACAAGGTCAAGCCTGATGATGTTAATGGCAAGACAAAGAAAATAGTAAAGCCATATGGTGAGCAGAACCAGAATCTGCAATGCATCAAAGCATGTTATGAAAGCATACCAGAAGAAGAAACAAGAGCAGCCAGAAGCACACCTCACCATTGCAATAGGGATGGAGGTGGAAAAAGTAGCCACAATTGAAAGGGTAGCATCTCACATGAAAGTTGATGATGCTCCCACACTGGCAGTAAAAGACCTCCTAATGAATAATGCAGAGGCCTCTACTTTGTCCTCCTCCACTGCCATAGAAGATGCCATGAAAAAGCCATTGAAGAAGTGGTCGAATATTTTACAGACTCTATCTAGAATTAGAGTAATTAGCCATTTATGTAGTTGATAAATTTAGAAGGATTGATTGAATAAATGAAAGCTCTAGAAGAGCAAGCTAGTTGCAAACAATATTTTTTGGTATTGAATAAATTATGTGTAGTGCCCGCGTGGAAGAAGTGTATTGTGGATAGTGGATAGTGGAACCACAAACACCATTTTAAGAGAAAATTTGTATTTTTAGTCTGTCAGAAATAGTTATAGAAAAGTGATGACTATCACTGGTAGTGATAAATGTATAGTAGGTTCTGAAAGAGCCACAGTTATATTACCTATGAGAACTACATTGCACATCATAGAAGTATTGTTGTACCCTAAATTTACAATAAATCTCTTAAGTTCTAAAGATATTCGCGCTAACAATTTCTAGGTAGAAACTGGTGAAGAAGATGGTTAGAAGCACCTACTCATCACTAATCGTGATAGTGAAGTAAGAACATTAGAAAAACTTATCTCCATAAGCAATGGCTTGTACTACACTCACATTAAAGTACCTGAAGTGTTCACTTATAGTGCAGAATTATTCTCCCTATGGCATGATAGATTAGGTCACCCTGGTCTTAGAATGATAAGAAACAAGGTCATGACATAAATGTGAAGAATTTTCCGAATCATGAAGATTTAGTATGCCCCGCATGTGCTACTAAGAAAATAATTATAAGACCATCTACCTTGAAGGTACAAGAAGAAATCCCTACATTCCTGGACCGAATCTAGGGGGATATTTGTGGTCCTACTTAGCTATTTCTAGTCTGTTTCGGCACTTTATGGTTTTGATGGACACATCTTCAAAGTGATCGCATGTATGTCTATTATCTACCCGCAACCACGTCTTTGCAAAGTGATCTCGCAGATCATACAGATCAGGAATAATTTTTTGGATCATCATGTGAAATTCATTAAAATGGACAACGCTGGAGAATTTACTTTTAAAGCATTCAATGATTATTGCACTGGTATGGGTATAAAGTTGACTATTATGTACCGCATGTTCACACTAAGAATGAACTAGCCGAAGCACTAATAGAAGGAATAAAATTCATTGCTAGATATTTGTTACAGCACTGTAATTTGCTTGCTACATGTTGGGGACATACAGTCTTACATGCGGCAGCTCTCATTAATTATAGTCTATCCTCCTATAACATCCATTCAACTATGCAACTAGTGCACAGTGAAATTTCAAAAAAAATTCCATTTATGCAAATCTGGATGTATGGTTTATGGGCCAAAAGTTGGAATATATGTCGGTTATGAGACTGTATCCATAATCTGATACTTAGAACCAACAACTCGATACTTGCATACGGCCCGCTTCGCTAACTGCAGATTTGATGAAAATAATTTTCCATCATTAGGGGGAGGAAATATACCCTTAGATGAAAAATGTCAGGAAATTATTTGGCAAACTGAAGGAATTGAGGCATATGATTCTCGCACTAGTGAAACAAATAGTGAAGTATAGAAAATTATTGTTTTGTAGAAATTAGCAAATGATCTGCCTAATCATTTTTTAATTTGAAGAGCTTGAGTAAGTCACATGTGCATGCACGCAATGCACTGGAGTGGGTGGAAGTACCAAGAGAAGATACCCCTCATCTTGTCCTAAGAGCTCCGAAAAAAATAAAGGATAAGAAATTTGGTTCCTCAAGTCCCGAATAGTCGGAGACGTCTGGAAAAAATGGAGAATAAGATCTTACCACATCTGATCATAAAAGTGCCCTAAAGGAAAAATGAAGGGAAGCCAGTTGATACCTGGCGATGGTATGGAACCTCAGGAAGTTGGCATACTGGATGTGAATCTTCCCACGCAGGAAGAAACCAGTGAAAATGCGCGCGCTGAAATAGAAATTGATGCTGGTAAACTAAAGGACCTTGCTCCAATAGAAAGAGATAATGAAGAAGCACCTGAAAGTGCACCTGAAAGAAATTATGAAGAGCAAGATAAAGAAGCACCTGAAAGTGCAGCCCATGATGAAATAGCAATAAACTATGTGAATTTAGGGAAATCCTGAAATAGAGAAACCACAATAGTCGACATACACCTCGCAAATAAAATTGCCACAATTGTAGATCATGACCCTGAGCCCGCATCGCTCACTGAATGTCGAATGAGGTCAGATTGTGAAGACTGGCAGAAAGCAATAACAGTTGAACTGTTATCCCTGAACAAAAGATAGATTTTTGGGCCAGTATGCCGTACACCTCCACATATCAAATCAGTATGATATAAGTGGGTTTTTGTTTGTAAGAGGAATGAAAGGAATGAAATTGTGAGGTACAAAGCACGACTAGTGGTACGTTTCCGCATTTACATACTTGCAATCTACCTTTGTGCATTTATCTTCCTAGAGTAGTTTACTAGGATTGGCTATAGATTGCAAAACTCTTTTGAGCGGTAGAGTAGACACACTAGATAAACCTAGAGCATATTAGATAGAATTTAATATATGTTTATCTTGTGAAGCTTTTGGAGCCAATTAGGTTTTAAGTGTCCTAGTTCACTCTCCCCTCTATTAGGACGTCACTGATCCTACAACGGCCAGACATTGATTCTAAAGAAACTTATTCCCCGATGATGGGTGGCATTACCTTTAGATATTTAATCCCAATGGCAGTCAATCTGGAGTTGAAAATGAAATTAATGGATGTTGTGACCGTATGGGAGTCTTGATTCGGACATTTATATGAAGGTACCTGAAGGAATACAATTGCTGAATCAGGATAGAAGAAATAGATACCTTTATAGCGTATAATTGAAGAAGTTGCTATATGGGTTGAAATAGTCGTATCCCAGAATAGAATTTTGCATATGAAGATGATTTGAATATCATTGGTATATAAAAAGAAATAGAAGAAGCAATCATGTACTTGAAGTATGAACTTGAAATGAAAGATTTTGGTAAAATCAAGTTTTGCTTAGGACTGCAGTTAGAGTATATGACAGATGGAATTTAAGTATATCAGTCAACTATATTCATAAGGTGTTAGAACGGTTTGGTTTTGAAAAGTCATTTCCCGCTAAAACCCTTATGATCGGAAGATCATTGCAAGCAGATCAAGATCCATATAGGCCTAGAGAAGAGGGGAGGAAGTATTGGGACCAAAATTCCTAATACAGTGTAGAGTCTACAAAAATATATTGTAAAATACATATGAATAAGGAAGAGATAGTCTTTTTCTTATATTATATCTCTTTTACAATGGTTCTCTCGAGGAATCGCTAGATTACACCCGATAGCAGTTTTTTCTCAGCAGATCTCATGCATGGACTTACATGCAATATGCGTGGAGGCCGGGCAAGGCACGTGGTGCGCTCGGGGCGCCGGTCAGGCGGAGGTGCGCCCAGGCGGCTGAATGGCAGGCTGGCCCAAGCGGGGCTTCAGGCAGCCTGGGTGGATAGCAGGAGGTATGGAGTTTTTTTTAATATATTTTTTTGATTAAAAATTTAAATAAATAGATTCTCCGGAGGAGAAATTACAAAACTAGGCGCCTGCAGCCCTCTGAGAGGGCGGTTAGGTCACCTAACCACTCCCTGAGAGGGCGGGAGGCCTAACCGCCCCCTCAGAGGGCGGTAAGGGCCCCTACCCGCCCCCTCAGGGGGCGGTAAGGGGCCTTCCCGCCCGCGCTCTCGGCTGCCCCCTATAAAAGGGGCTAAAATTAGCCCAAAATGTCATTTTATTCAGAAAAAAGAAAAAGTTCAGAAGAGGGAGGAGAAGAGAGGAGAGGAGAGGGGAGGAAGAGAGCTCGGCGAAGCCTTACTGCATTTGAGCCGCGGATTTGAAGATTAATTTTGGGTAAGTCTTTTTTTCCTTTTATTGTTGTTAATTAGTGCAGTAGTAGTATATGACATAGGTTTTAGACATGTATGACCTAGGGTTTAGAAAAATGTCAAATTTACTTAGAAAATTGTACGATAGCAGTGAAATGTAGAATATTATTTTTAGTATATTATTTTTACTATATTGAGGTTGTAATGTGCGACGTAGGAGGTAGCAGTATATGATAATTTGCGAACCTAGGATGTAGCATTTAGAAATTACTTATCTGATAATTAGAAATATAGTTTATTGTCTTAACATTGGTTATGTTTGCGGGTGTTTCCAGGGATGGTAGATAAATTAATTTTTTCTGATATATTATGGTGAGGGTGAAATTAGGTACAGTCCTAACGGTGTAGATCTGTCTGGATTTCATCATGTCATGAAGGGTCTTAGTAAAGCTAATGAGAGGACCATTGTGGGTGTGTGCAAATGGCCCATGCGGTTTTTCCAACTGGATCCGCAGCAACATGAGCTGAAGTTGAAAGCTGTCCTCAGCCGTGCTAGTCATGGATAGTTTGGTGAGCTTGTTCCCATCGAAGCCACATCAACTTGGAGGCAATATATAGATATATGTTGTGAACGTGGCCTGTCGCTGGTTTTGTTAGCTGAGGCGTACCTGAAAGATCAAACTGAGGTGAACTCTGCGGAAGCAGTAGCAGGACCAAGTGAGGTAGTGGAAGATGAATCAGAGGTGGCTAATGTCGGGTCCAGGGAGGATGTTGGTGATATTCCAGAGCTGCAACCGATGGGTGTAGCTGATGAAGGGGAGCACATCCCTAGCATCATTGAAGATATGGATTTGGAGGATGAAGAGTTGGAGGAAGGCCTTGCCGATGGGGATTCGTCTGACAAGGAGGGTCATGCTCCAGTTCCTGCAGAGTGGAAGGATCATGAATTTTTGAAGCTGGTGGTTAGCGAGGCTGACCGAACACCGTGGCAGTACCATGAGAACGAGGTGTCACAGGGTGTTATGTACCCTACAAAAAGGCAGTTATTGATGCAGTGAAATTCTGGTCGTTGTCTCTTCGGAGGCAATTCAAGGTTGTTAAATCCAGTAAAAGGGAGTACGATGTGAAGTGTTTGGTGCCGCAATGTCCTTGGTGGGTGCACACATTCAGAGGGAAATGGGTAGACTACTGGTAGTGCTCAATAGTTAAGGAACATAATTATCACATTGAAGAAATAGAGTTCACCCACCGGAACCTGTCTTCTGCCTTCATTGCAAATGTTATGTACGGGGAGATTGTGGACAACCTAAGGTATGAGCCATGATCAATAATCCGTGCTATTGAGCAAAGGTTCCAGTACACAATAAACTATGCGAAGGCATGGAGGGCGAAACAAAAGGCTATTGAGATGAGGTTCGGAACATATGAAGATTCATATCACAATCTACCTCGTCAATTAGCCACAATTTGTGGAAGAAACCCAGACAACTACTATGATATCAAGCATTACCCCTCTACTGATGTGGAGTACAGCGGGAAAAGAGTGTTGCAGTGTGCTTTCTTTGCATTCGCTGCAACTATCAAAGCATTTCGATATTGCCGACCCATCATATGCCTAGATGGAACATTCCTGACTGGGAAGTACAAAGGGCAGATATTATCTGCAATTGGGGTCGACGGTAACAACCAAGTCCTGCCACTAGGGTTTGCTTTCGTGGAGACTGAGAATGGGGACAGCTGGTATTGGTTCCTAGAGCGGGTTAAACATGCAATTGTTCTTGACCGACCAGATATGTGTCTCATTCATGATAGACATGCAGGATTGTTGCAGGCTTTGCTGGATATACAACATGGTAGCGTTCGACGGGGCGTAGCAGCACAGTGGCCCGACCTCAAAAGCAGGTGGTGCATGCGTCATATGGGTGCGAACTTCTACAGACAGTTTAAAAACAAAAGGGTTAATGAAGCTTTTCAAGAAGTTGTGCAGTCAAAACCAGCAACGGAAGTTCAATGCACTATGGGCAAGATTTGATGAACTCACTCTAAAACAAACTGCGGAGGCTGCACCTAACAGTGATGAACCAATAGCTCTCAGACCTCTTCCAACCGATACTCCGCAGATTGTAAGGAGATCAGGCTCATCTATTCGAAACTTCTCATAGTGGATACGTAATGAGCCAAATAAAAAATGGGCTCTGTTGTACGACAATGGTGGTGCAAGGTATGGAGTAATGACTACAAATCTTGCAGAGGTTTATAACTGGGTCATGCGAGGAATGAGGTCCCTACCACTAGTTGGAATTGTAGAAGGCATTTTGCATGGGACTTGTAAGTATTTTATTGATCGGTATGCAGCTGCTAAGATTGTAATGGAGGACAATCGTATGCTTTACGAACGGATGCTATGTGAGTACATGGAGAAGGCCAATAAGAAGGCCCACATGCATCGCGCAAATCAAGAGGGGACTGCGGAGCACAGGTTCAGTGTCCTGTGCCGGGATAAGGGTCGGGGGGGGGGGTAGACGTGAGCGGCATGTTCAAGAGTGTGTGCTCAGGAGTGAGACATGCATCTGTAGTTGCTAGAAGCCACAATTACTCCACAAACCTTGTACACACGTCATAGCTGCGTGTGCGGAGCACCATATGCTTCCCAGGCAATATGTTTCAAAGTATTTTATGAAAGATCAAATACTCAACACCTGGAATCATGAGCTGTATGGTTATGGCATTGTTGACACTTTTACAAGTAATCCAGGGCCTGCAAGAAAATATGTGCCTGATTTGGAAAAGATGAAGAACGCACCTGGCCGAAGACAAACTCGTTGGATTCGCAACGATATGGATGAATCCGAGGCTGGCCCTAGGGTCAAGCGATGCAGTCAGTGCAATGAAATAGGTCACACGTACAAGTATTGTCCCAAAAATGCACCTGGAGATGTACCTGTTGTCTAGGTGAGTTTTATGGTGCGTTGTGCTCGTTTTGTACCATTTTAATCTATGTTAATGTTGCATATAGTGATATAGTTACTTTGCATTCAAAGTATATTGTTACTGTCTTTATCTAACAATGCATTAATGTACATGTCTTTCAAATGCAGATATGGCCGACCCTGCGACCCTCGAGCTTCAAGACCTTGCCGTGGACAAGAAGCATCGCAGCTTCTTATCCGCCGAGCACCAGACGGAGCTAGGAGTGTTTCGACCAAGCAGCTTCTTATCCACCGAGGAATGGTACGGGGAGCCGGACGAGGACGTGCCTACTATGGCCTCGATGTGGTGCCGTTGTCGGGTACGTATTTTATATTAACACTTTGCTTCATGTTCTTTTTCCCTCTAAAGATTTGTAACGATGTTTGTCACGCAGCCACACTGGGCGCATGAGCAGCCTCACAGCGCTTACGAGCATTTTCGTACCCAGTTCGACAGGCTACGTTCGGACGACGTGGTATGGGAGCCATACAACATCTTGGCCGTTCAAGGGCGTGCAGGATTGGGTTTGTCACCGTTGTGTACCCGCGACGAGGATTACTGGCTCACGAAGGTGCCGCTTGTCTTCGACATCTACGTCGAAGAGTACTCACCGCACCACGTCATGAGACAGTTTGGCCGTCACCAGGCATTCACTTTCGTCCACATCCATACCGTCCCCGTGCAAGTCCACATGTACATATGCAAAATTACAGTTTTCGTAACCTTTATTTTACTGTGACTTACATTACCGTGGTTTAAATGCAGGTACACACGAAAAGGCCAGCCAGCTGGCAACCTCTGGGCAGAGCGCTTGGCCCCTTACGTGGCAACATGGGCCCAAGCGCTACAGGATGTCGTGGAGGAGGCTCGTCCCCACACCGAGCGGAACTTCAACGAGTACCTACGGTGGTATGTTTCACGTACACGCACACGTGTCACCTACACCCCAGAGGGTGTCCGGCCCCACATCGTGTCGACAACGGAGGCATACCCGGTGCATTGGGACGAGGACGCTGCATTAGCGGTAAGTTGTTTTTTGAAGTCAGTAGTCCATACTCAACAAACAAAACCGTATACTGTAATTGTTTACTTCTGTTCGTATCCGCAGGCAGATATCATTTATGATGTACATAGGGATGTAGCTGGTGCCATGGACCGCCTCCGGCAAGGGTAGCACCTCAGTGCGTCGGATGTTGCGAGCTTCATCAAGCGGGTTTTCG
Source organism: Phragmites australis (assembly GCF_958298935.1). Lineage (NCBI taxonomy): Eukaryota > Viridiplantae > Streptophyta > Magnoliopsida > Poales > Poaceae > Phragmites > Phragmites australis. The sequence goes on from NC_084921.1 coordinate 15,110,133, forward strand.
ACAAGACAGCGCGCGCCTTAAAGCTAACCTCCTGCCGATCTACCACAGATGTAGCAGGGGCGCCTCCCAGGTCCAGTGGTGTCCACGCCGAGTCATCTCGGCGGTAAGACGTGCACTGTCGTTCATCCGTGTCGGCACCCACACGACCCCTTTTACCACGTCATGGAGGCTCGGAGCAACTTGGTACGAATTTTAATTTTGAATAATATTCAACAATATCCTTTACTTACTACTGCATTGATTATTAAACTTTCATTAGGTGCACCTACACAAGACTCGACGCAGCCTCGTAGATCGAGCCCTGTGCGTCCACCCTCAGGTACTGGCGGCACCCTTCATCCTAGTTTTTAATACTTTCATCAAATTAAGTTAATATTGTGCTCAGGTTACTTCGGTGACGAGGTCGGTCTGTCTTCGGTGGCCCCAAGCCCGACCCCACCCACAACGTTCAAGCCATACTACGACACGACAGTCTGGCCTTCTTCTGCTGCACCGGCATACCATGCAGGTACAATTATACAATTTTGACTACTACTTTCCATACCACATTGTTCGTATCTAACATAATTATTTGTTCATAGGCCCCTCCAGCCAATACACATGGACGCCAGTAGAGCCTTCACAGTCCTCCTACCCTAGTCAAGAGGATGAGGCTGGCCCGGACGCCGCATATGACCTCGTTCATGACTTCTTCGGGGGCACACCTGACTACGACGTCCTCCAGCGGTCCCAGGTACCCAGTGCTCCCCTTCGGACACAGCCCATGCAGGACGAGACCTCGACACCGGTCCTCCCTACTAGGCCTACCAGACACGTCGGTCCACCCGACCCCCTCACCTACTCCAGGGGTCATGTGAGGGTTAACCAGCGGCATCGGGACCACGATGGGGCGCACGAGCGACGGCAACAAGGGAGGCAGCAGTAGACTTTTACATTTTATGTAACTTACATATGCATATTCGCTTCGTGATGTACTCCTATGTATTCAGACACGTTTACTTTGTATGGTCGACTTAGCATGTCGTAATTGCATTTCGTATTCAGACACGTTTAATGAAGAAGTGACCACACTACTGAACTTTAACCATGACTTGACAACACATGCCTCCTTGCGTAGGCTTTAAACAAGAAGTGACAACACTACCCAACTTTTTCCAAACAATAAATGACAACACAGGTACCAATAAATGTGGAATCTCTGACCATAATCAATGACACAACTTTCCCATTCTTCAAGATGGAATCCGATGCTCCTGCCACCAGCTACGCCCTTGCACTCATTCCTTTCTTCAAGAGCGAATCCAATGCTCCTGCCTCCCCCAACTATAAATAGCCGAACCTCCTTACGTTGATGCATCACTCATTTCTCATATCTCTCAAGTGCAATGTCTTCCTCAGCTCCATCAAACCCACCAAAGAAATATTGGGGGACTACCATACCTAAAGGTCTCGAATCACCAATGTGCTTCTGTAGTGACCTTTGTAAGCTCCGCGAGTCGTAGGACATCTCATACACCTATGGGCTGCGCTTCTTCATGTGTGCCAACTACGAGTATGACAAGCCTCAACATGCAACAACTGGTTATCGACCGGTACGACAACAGATATTAGCCTCATCTCTTCCGATTTTGCACCCTGTTTTACTAACCGCTCATCTTGTTCCATTTGTTTAGTCCCCTCCACCGCTCTGTGATTTTATTCAATGGCTCGACAATGAGCAAAATGACGCACAGAAGCAGTGGGTCGACATGAATATGAGGTGGAGAAGGGAAGCGTACGCATGTCGGGAGTACGAGCAACAGCAATAGGAACTTCGTCTCAAGCGGGAGGAAGAAGAGCGCATGAGGAAGGCGGCGCACGACCGTACTGTGGCTCAGGCTCGGGAGGTTGAGAGGGAAACGAAGCGGGAGAGAGCCCGCCGTGCTAAGACGGCAGGTCCCGATGCCCTCCGAAAGAGAAAGTATCCTAGATGCACTCAGTAGAGAGTATCTAATGTAATCCGACATATTTTTCCTCCCTAAGGCATGTTATGATTAGGATCGGTGCACTAATAAGTAGGTCTTAGTGCCAACCATACATGCCATCTTTATTTCCTCATCGTGTCGTCGCGGTTACAGTGTATTGTAATATTTTCACCCTATGTTTAATACTATGTTTGTCGTCGTTCGCACCCCATACTCACGTAAAATGTTGCGAGTGCTAATTACTGATTTTTTATTCTCCGACTATTACATAACCTACTCCAAATTTAAATTCTAAATTTTTTTAAAGCTCTTCATTTTTATTTCTTGAATTACACAAAAAATTACATTTTTAGAGAAAAAAAAAGACCCTAACCGCCCCCTCAGAGAGCGGCAAGGGGGCTAACCGCCCTCTCAGACCCTGAGAGGGCGGTTAGCCCCCTTGCCGCTCTCTGAGGGGGCGGTTAGGCCTGCCGCCCTCTCAGAGGGCTGTAGCTCCCTGAGAGGGCTGCAGGCGCCTAGTTTTGTAATTTCTCCTACGGAGAATCTATTTATTTAAATTTTTAATAAAAAAATATAAAAATAAAAAAACTCAGGAGGTCTGTGCAGTTCAGAGACCAGCATGCGGCCCAGGATGGACGCGGGAAGCTGACCTGCGGGCAGTCTGTGTGCTAGTGGCGGTCCAGAGGGAGACCGGGCTTGGTTGATGCGCAGGAGCCCAGACGAAGCAGCTCGACGCGGCTCGGGAGCTCAGCTTGGTACGCGGCTGCTGGGGGCACCACACGGGCTCTGCGGACGGGATGTCGAGAATCAACGGAGCTGAATTGGTGCGTGCTGGTTGATGTTCGCACGTGTTGTCGTCCGTTTTTTGTCCAAGCCGAGTGGGAATCGATACACAGGATCGTGCGCCGGCTTTTTGCGTCGTGCTTCAGCTGGACTCCGTCTGGAGCATGTGGTCGGTTGGCTGAGTACGACTGCATCACGTCGTGGAGTCGGATCGGGTCGCCGTCGACTCAGGACGGTTGGTCGGCGTGTGCGGCAGTTGGTCACCGTGACTGTTTCGTGTCGTGGATCGCTGTGGCGGCGCTGCGGGTCGGTAGGAAGACACCCATGGGCTTCGGGCGCGAGGCGACGGCTGGCGTGGCGGACGGGAACAAAACCTGGTCACGTACAGTGTACAACGAAATACACGAACGCTATCGTGCTTGATAATTCCATCAACGCGCCAGTTCAACACCTACTTCTGAACTTCTGATTGCTCAGCCACCACTATTTTTCATGTCAGCATCAATACTAGTATGAGGGATGACAGCTTCCGCTCTCCCTGACTTTCCACCTCCCCTCCACCCTAGCCCCGCGCCAGCAGACGGGTTTAGTGATGGATCTAGACAGACATTTCATGGCGAGGGCGCATAGTTTGGTATTCAATGAGATAAGATCAAGATTTCAGTCAGACACTGAATGAATTGGCATACATGTGATAAGGTATGTTGTGCGGGCTTGTGCACGAGGTGCGCAGATGTTAGAGTGCGACAAGAGGTCGAAGACACGAGGTGCTGAAAGGATTGAATGACCTAAGAGGAGTGAATTGGGTTCTAATTAAAAAGTATTTCTGTCGAATTCTAGAACAATTAGCTACATTACTCTAAATGGAAAGAAATGCAACTACACGATCAAGCAAGTAATCAAGCAACCTAGAACACAAAGTAAATGCGGAATTTGAAAGCTTGCAAAAATGTAAATACTCAAAGTAAATGCGGGAACGTAAAGAGATAGACAAGAAGACACTGATTTTTTTTCTGAGGTATCGAGGAGTTGACACTCCCTCTTAGTCCTCGTTGGATCATCAACTAAATATTTCACTCCCTCTTGAGCCACCAAGACCCAAGTGCTCCTTCATGATTGCCACTTCTCCATCTCCGAATTGACGGGTATCAAATCAAGTATATTGCTCTTCTCGAGGCTTCCACGAGAGCTCACCAAGACACCCCCCATCACCAAAGACTGGCTAGGTGTAGCCAACCACTAAGAGTAACAAGCTAATAGATTTACTTGACCAAGATCAAGCCTAAAGTATAGCTAAATGCACATTTGCTATGCTCTATACATTAATGATTTTATTCATCTTCAATTAAGAACTTTACAAATCACTCTAGTGCACTCTCTTACTTCTTGATAACGCACATAGTGTATTGGCTCCTCTGGGCTCGCAAGAGTCATTAATGAGACGAAATGAGGAGGTATTTATAAGCTAGAGGTCCAAATCTAGCCATTGTTCAACCATTTTCAGTGGACACCGAATGATCCAGTGTGCATCATCTCAAACACACCGGACCATCCGATGTGTACATTTTCTAAACATTGGCCACTGTCAGCTGTCACTAGCCGTTACTACTCTGAAATGCTCCGGCGAAGCCTCCTATTCACACACCGGACTATCTGATGTGTGCAACCACGCCAAACAGGCGTTGAAACCATCTCTGGAAAAGTTGTTCTTCTAAAGTTACTAAGTGAACACTAGACCATCCAGTGAGTAATAACTGCATCATCTGAAAATTTGCACATCTCCTGTGAAATACTCTGTCGTTCTCTTCACTCTAACACCAAACCATTCGGTGTAAGACTTGTGATTTTTCCAGTCAAAAATACTCCAGTGTGAGTAACTTTTCGATAGCCAAACCATCCAATGTATTTATCATCTCTCTAACCTGATCCAAGAATGCTCTGGTAAGTTTAATTCATTGAGCGCCAGACCATCCGGTGAGAGAAAGTTTTTTGACCTCATCCAATTCAAACTTTCTTGAGCTGTAACTTCTCGGTATCTCAATCATAGGCTTCTCTAAGCCACCTAGTGCTAAAACTTCACAGGTGTGCATCTAACCTAGTCTAGACTTAACTAAGTCAAGCTACTACTCTTAACCCCTTTTCATAGTACGGTCAAAAGACTAAGAAAAGATACCTATACTACTCTAAGTGTCCTTTATCTCCTTGTGACGCTTAGAACAAAAAGATCCTTAATCTTGATGCTCATATCCTTCATCTCCTTGTGACACTTAGAACTAGAAGATCCTTAACCTTGATGCTCATATCCTTTGATCATCCATAGAATCAACTTAGGGACTAAGAATACTCAATCATCATTGTGAACTAAATTTTTTATAGCCTTCAAAACAAACTTGTTAGTCACAATGGTACAATTATCATTAATCATAAAAACACTTACCACTTACTTAAGAGTCTAGATGCTACAATCTTCCTTTTTTGGTGATGGATGACAACACAAATAAGAAGATAAAGATATAAATTGAAGTACACCCTATCAAACTAGGCAATTAACGACATATAACAATTAAGCAAGAGAAAACCTAGCACTAGAATAACCTACCATACTAGTAGAATAAGAAATAAACTAAGTATGAAAGAAAACACAATGTGATGACAAGCGAAACACATCAATAGAGAGAACTAAATAGCATGTCATTACATCAAAGTCCAATAAGATCCAACAAGAAGAACCCAACTAGCCAAGCTAAACTCCCCCTGAAACTAAGAAACTCTTTATACACTCAAGCTAGTTCTCTCTCCTGACTCCCCCTAACACTAGACTCGCTCCCCTTTTAGCATCTAAGCACCAAAAAGAGAACACATCTAAACACTCGGGGCTGGAGGAGACGAAGGAGCCAACACTGTCGAAGAAGAGTGCACCACGAACTGAGAGCCGGATGAATCGAGCTCGGCGACAATGGTGTCGACGACAGGTGAGAGCGATCCTGCTGAAGGTTGACCAGAAGCTGAAGGAGCGGGAACCTCTGACAACATTGCATCAAGTCAGGGATCTGAGCTACAAGTACCGTGACCATGAGCAACCAACTCCTGAAGCATGACATCGAGCTCATCAAACGTTGGCTGCACAACTGGAGGACGCTCAACTGACAGCTGCTGAACAGGGACGCTCGGTTGCGGTGAGTCCTCAAAACTGAGAGGTCCAGTAGTCAAAGGTATCATCAACGGAGTAAACATTGGCCCCTGAGAAGTCCCGGCAAGCTGAGAGAAGACTCTGGTAGAGAAGAGTAGTGAAAGCGACAAGCCTGGCACCAGAGTACCCAAAAGACCACTGACACTGCTTGGGAGAGGACTCAGGGCTGGAGCAAGTGTTCAAGGTGTAGCTAGAAACTGAAGGCCTAAAGCCTGAAATAGAGATCCCAAACAACCTAAGATGAAATTGAACATCCTATCGTTGTTCTCTCTGTCGGACTAAAGTGCTGCAAACATAGCCTCCTGCTGCTGCTGAAGTGACTACATAAGCTCTAGGTTCTTCTCCTACAGTCAAATCATATATGCCTGAAGCTTCGCCTGCATCTCTGCCTGGACTGCCTGCTGCTACTGCATCCGCTGAAGGATGAGAGTGAGCTCATATGGCTGGGCAGCAGGAGTCACAAGAGGTGCTATCTCAAGTGTTGAAGAGGAAGGCACTGAAGTCTGTGGTACAACCAGAGAGGAACCTCCTACCTCGGCATCGTGTGACCTGGCGGTCGGAGGAAAGTACTAAACGTCGTTAGAATCCAAGTCGCTGTCAATATCAAAGATAGCCTGATGTAGCTCTACCTCGGCCTCAGCTAGGGTCTGGTCCTCAACAGTTGCCCACTATCGCTAGTCAACTAGAATCTGCTCCTAAGCATAAAACATAGCATGCTGACCACGGCATCTGTCTGAAGGTGCAACAGGAGAATAAAACCTAAAGTAAGTTGGAGACTGCTCATAGGTCTAAAGAAACTCAGGAAACCTGACAGAGTGAGATAGCATATATGAAATGAAGTGTGCATAGGGCTGCTATCGTACCATGGTCATCCCATTTGCAACCACATCCTCTATCTCACAAAGAATAAGATCCACAATGTCAAACTTCTAGTTAGTGAGGATGGAGAGGATCAGGCACTGCTCAATACTAGTGATCAACTCCGCATATCCAATCCTAGGCAACAAACTCTGTCTCATGGCCATATGAATAGCATCTGCCTCAGGTGTGAGCATATCTGGCAAACGAGAAAAGATGCCTCCAAGAAGAGCACGGTGTGGGGGTGTGACGTCTAGGTGAACAACCTCGTGAAGGTACCTGAGACTCGCCTGAATCCCCAATGCTGCAATAATGTTGTTCTTGTATAATCTGAGCCGATATCCCTAGAACATAAACTGAATGAAGTCTCTCTCTTGAGATATCCACACTATGGTGTAGAACACTCTGACCCACTCCTCGACGTATCTGTCCACGTCTGTGAGTAGAGCTGATAAACCAGGGAATGCATCAAAGTGTTGTCTCATGTCTACTCCTGCAGCCAACTGCATGTAATGCCAGTTGAGCGTCTTGTGCACGCTCAGACCAACCTTCCTCCTCAAATAAGAAGCATGGAAGCTCTCCAGCAGAATAGTCCAAAACCTGAGATTTACCCCCTCATCTCTCTGCGGGGTAAACAACTCACTGACATGCACAAAACGCAGCTTCATAATCCTCGGAGATTTGTAAGCTGTCAAGTCGAGCAGGTGAATCTCTACATGAGCTAGCGGCAGCTCTGATTGCTGCTGAGTCTGCTACTGCTCCTCCTCCTCCTGAGGCTCTAGCCCCTGATGAACCCTCTTCCGGCTACCTGACTGGCCAGAAGGCATCGAGCCCAACCCCATGAAAGAACAAGTGAGGGTGGACCGACATGGCATAGAAGCATCGTCACTGATCTGAAAGCCTCGCTGAACATCTGATGCATCTGCAGTTGTAAAGACACGATCCCACCTTTCTGAGCCTTTGTCTTCTTCTTCTTCGGCTACTCAATTACCTTACCCTTGTCGCAGCGCTCACAACCCATCTAATAGATCAAACATGAATAGCAAGATGAGCGAGCGCCTCGGGTTTAAGAAATTTGCATGAATTTGAGCCGAATTTGAATCCTAAGCAAGAATTTGGTGTTAATTTGGATGAACATGCTACGGATTCAAGTTTTTGACACTAGACATTGATCAATTGCAAAGGATTTGCCCAAATTTTATTAATTTTACCCGAAATTCATGAATTTGCACTCAAAAACAATATAGGGCAGGAATTTGAGCTCCAGCCAAGAGAGATGCCCACCACGACGAAGACTTGACGAAGAACATGGCTGGTGAGAGGAAGAGCACGACGGCCAGAGGCTCAGACGACAACGATGCTAGGGGGCAAGGCTGACTGCGGCACTAGAGGCGGCAGTGGAGCGGTGAGCCTACGACGGCGACGCAGGGCGGCGGGATGGCGACTCGTCGAAGGAGCTCGGCCGATGGCGCAATAGTAGATCGAAACGGGGAGGGAACGATCGAGAATGGAAGCTTATATGATAGGTGGGTCCTGTGAGAAACGCGAATGCTAGATGATCCGATGATTTGCTGTCTGAATGCCAGAAGCTTACACTGAACCAAAAATTCTAGAACAACACCGGATTATCCGCTGTCCAACTGCACTGAATGCCGAACCTTTTATGATAATAAACTTACTTCTGAATGCCAGAAGGTCTGGTGATGAAATTTTTTAACTCACATGATCTTTTTCCAGAGATTTTACAATGCTAATAGAACAGAATGCCGGATGGTCCATTGAGAAGAAAGAAGGGAACACCGGACCATCCGGTGAGAAGAAAGACTCTTTGCTGAACTAAAATCTCTTACTATGTTCAAACTTCAAATAACCATACAACAAAAACACATGTTTGGACTAGTTTGAGTGAAGACCTTACCCTCTCAAACACTCATTTGTAAATATTTACCCAAAAAGGCTATACCATACATGATTTTGCAATAGGCAATAAGAACCAATCAAGAAAGGAGGGAGAAAACTCCAAGAAAATGTATGAGCCATATTGCCTATAAATTCAATGATTAAGGCTTTAAATTTGCTTGGACATGACTCAATAGACACTAAGCACAAACATCTTTTTAATTACACTTATAGAGGTGTATGTCCATATTGAAACCGAACAACAAACTCAAAGAGTGATATTCTCCTTTGTGATATCTCTACCGCTAATGCACATGCAATGCAAAACTAGTGCATGAAAGTAACATGAGTGCAAGTTATATGACATGTGAATGCATAGCTTAAAATAAATCTATCTTATCATATTACTTCCCTTCTCAAGCTTCTTCATGGTGAACCCAACAACATGCCTTGAGTAAAACTAGGGGGCTACCAACTCAAGCAAATCTTATGTTCACCACTATCTTAAGAAGGTTAGACAAGCACCTATCTTGAATGCATCTATATGACAAGACATCACATGACATTTGAAGTATCTATCACATTCAACTCACTTCGCAATCTACAAAAGGTAGCTTCATCTAGAGGTTTTGTGAAGATATCCGCTAATTCATCTTCTGACCTTATACTACTAAGAGAAATATCAATTTTAGCCACATGGTCTCCCATGAAGTGATGACGGATATCAATGTGCTTTGTGCGAGAGTGTTAAGAGGGATTATTTGCAAGTTTTACCGCACTTTCGTTGTCACAAAGGAGTGGAACCTTCTCTAGGTGAACACCAAAGTCTAACAAGATTTGCTTTATAGGATTTGAGCATAACATGCTCCAGTGGCTATGTATTCGTCTTTCACGATGGACAAGGCTACAGAGTTTTGCTTCTTAGAACACAATGAAATTAGGGACCGCCCTAGCAAGTGGCACCCACCCAAAGTACTCTTACAATCCACACGACATCCGACAAAGTTCGAATCCGAGTAACCCAAGAGTAAGAAACTAGCGCCTTTGGGATATCACAAGCATATTCTAGGTGATGAGGACATCACTCTTTCGGATACACACACACCGAGTATTCCTCCAACAATAGGTCCATTGACACGAGCTCGTGCACGTCAACTAAATCATGAGGTGAGCTCGTTCCTTAGTGTTCCTTTATATTTTGATGAGGATGGGATGCTACTGAATAATTGTGATGTATTATTACTTAGGAACACGGGAGAAGAACAGCAAGGGCGCCCAAGCCAAGGTGGAGGTCCAATCAAGTTCGAGTCCGTTTCGGAGTCCAGGACCAGCCTGCACTAAAATCGTCGCCCAGGACGCATACGGACTCCGTTTTTGACGTTCTACACATGGTTGGAAAGCTAAGGAGATAAGCTTTCCAACGGGACTAGTCCCATATCCAAATTCTTTCTGAGTCAACAGGAATCGTCGAAACAAGTAGATATCCAGAATCTGTCAGGGTGCTGTGCCACCATCTTTTGGGCCGTTGGGCCGTGTATCGTGTTGGAGTCCATTAGGGACGTGTCCAGGGGTCCTTGGCCGACCCTAGTCTTTTATATACAGCAGCCACCGCCCTAATTAGGGTTGAGTTTTGCTTAGATATTGATCTACACACGAATTGTGAGATTTTTGCTCTTGTTCCGGACCGACTAGGCCGCCGCAAGTGTTTGTAGAACCCCAACTTCGAGTGCTTGAATTCTATTCGCAATATTTCAGATTGCATCTTCTACATTCTTGCTTGTGTTCTCGGTATGCTTGCAGGGATTGAGCCTTCTTGGCGAGGTCAACCGCGCGACACGGTTGATAACCAACGGAGCTGTGGTGTAGTAATTGCAAGGGAGACGATCTGTTCGGGTCGAAGCCTTTGGATCATCAACGTCGAGTTCTCCATCCACCGACTTATCGCTACCTATCGGAAGATCAGGCCAACATTGCTCATCAACTGGTATCAGATTTTCAGGTTGCCCGTTAGGTAATTTCGTCTTTCCCTTTAGATTAGTCTGTTTTTCATTACCTAGAGTCCAAAAAAAGCCAAAAAAATTCTGTCAATTTCCGCTGCCCTAGAACCCTTTGTGCCTTTGCAATTTTTGTTTTCAGTTGCGTGTTGTTGAGTTTGTGTCCGTGGTCGAGTCTTGTTGCTAGTTTTAGAGTCGTGTTCTTGGTTTTTAGTCAACGCTCCGTGCTATTTTGATCACGCCGCTATCCCATCGCCACCATCCCCACCAACAAGTCGAGCCATCACATTACTCGATTTGCCACCGCGAGCCGCCTTGTGTTACTTTCCGCCACGCCAACCCTAGATAGGTCGCAAGCCGCCTTGTATCAATTGCCTGCCACCGCTGCCATCCTTGTTCATCTCGCTATCCTATTGCTTGCAATACCTTAAAGAGGTCAATTTCTGCAAGAGTTGCTTGAAAAAAAACCCTAACTCGACAGGGGTTCAGTAAAACAGCCATAACTTTCTCATACGGACTCGGAATCAAGCAAAAAAAAATTTCACGGACATCTACAGAAAATGTTACATCCGTTGCTCCCTGTTTTTTCGGGTTCCGCCGAAATTTTTTTCCCAAATTCGGCTCGGAAGATTGAGTATTCGAGCCGCGAAGTTTCCGCACGCTTTTCAGAGAACGTGCTTGATTTTCTATAGGCCACATCTTGCATCCGTTTGAGCTGAAAATTTCTGTGGTTGTTGCTTGTGTGCTCCTAGTTCAGAAAACAATATCAGAAAAATACAAAAAAAAAACAAATTTCGTGATTCCTACTAGTGCTAAAAGACAAAAAAGAGGAGCAAATAGAGAACACCCAGATCATTATGCTATTTGCTGTGTCTTTCTCTGATCATCCTTTTTAGCTTTGTTTCAGCTGTTGTGCTAGGACTAGGGACACGTGATAAACCAGCAACTGTGATTCATACTTTGGACACTTATTTAGCTTTGCTCTTCTGATTACAGTTATTGCTAATCCTTGCTACCATATTGTGCCTTCCAAGCTCCACCTCCTTTGATCCGAACAGGTTCACTCTTGCAATCATCCCACGCTTCCAGAATCGTCACTGGTTGTTCCTCCTTGCTGCGTTGGTAAGAACATTTGTAAGAGCGTGGTAAGACGCTTGAGTGTGTGTGATTCCACCTTCCACAACCTAGTAGTTGATAGGGATAATATTGTGTTGTCCTTTGTTTTCTACTAACCATATCAGGTGATGGCTCTCCGTCGGATTTTAAGGATTGTGTGTCCAAGGAAGAACTCAACAAAGCCTTGCAGGATCATACTAGGCTATTGACAGACATTAGAACAAGCATTGCTAACCTCGTCACGCGAGTCAACGGCCTTGAGTTGCGACAGCCACCACAGGATGATGACCATTCACATGATGATGATGATACTAATAATGGTGACCAAGAAGATGGTGAGGTTTTTGTTGGGCAAGATGCGCGTGCTGAGCAACGTCCTCGTGCTGAACAATTACGTCGTGACCAACAACAACGTCGTCAAGGTAATGGAGGTAATAATGTTAATCACAACGGTCGCGATGATCCTTATTCTAAGATTAAGTTTTCAATGCCTCCTTTTGATGGTGCATATGATGCTGATGCTTATTTGAATTGGGAAATGACGGTTGATCAAAAGTATAGTTCTCATATGGTTCCTGAAATGCATAGAGTTAGACTAGCCACTTGTGAATTCACGAATTATGCTATTATTTGGTGGAATGGTTTAGTTTCTAGTGGCTTAGAACCTGAATCATGGCCTAGATTAAAGCGTGCCATGCGCAATAGATTTATTCCTCCTGATTATACACGTGAATTGAAAAAGAAATTGCAACGCTTAAATCAAGGTTCTAAATCTGTGCATGATTACTATCAAGAGCTTCAAATTGCTATGCTTCGTTGTAGTATACAAGAGGATGATGAGGATACCATGATTCATTTTTACTCCGGGTTGAGACGTGAAATTCAGGACCTTGTTGATTATAAAGATTACAATACTACCAATAGGTTGTTCCATTTTGCTATCTTGGCAGAAAAAGAACTGCAGGGTCGACAACAGGTGCAGAAATGGCGGAACAATTTTGGGAGTACATCTACTTCACGAGTACCACCGGGACAAGCAACAACATTCCCTTCTACATCTACACAATCTGCTGCCCCCTCCTCCAACACTCGGGCACGTTCAGCAGGAGCACCACAACCATCACGTGAGGTGAGTAAATCTACTATTTCGCAGGATCCAATGCCACGCTCTTCTTCAGGTGCAGCTACCACGGGTCGTACAACGGGCATTGTATGCTGTCGCTACCAAGGTATTGGTCACGTCATGAAGGATTGCCCAAGCCAGCGAGCATACTCCGCAACAGCAGATGGTGGATATGTTAGTCATAGTGATGTCGAGGAAGAATATGCATTTGAAGCTAATCTTGCAGCCGATCATGACATGGATAGTGAGGGGGAGGAGATTAGTGGTACCGCTGCCACGGAGAGTTATGCAACACGCACCTTCATTGTGAAGCGAGTGTTGAGTTCTCAAATGGGGCAAGCGGAGCAGCTACAACGCCATAATCTGTTCCAAACATTCCTCATTGTCAAAGATGCACGTGTTCGTACCATAATTGATGGCGGGAGTTGCAACAACCTCTTGAGCTCTGATCTTGTGAAGAATCTTTCCTTGCCAACACGTGCACATCCTCATCCATACTACATTCAGTGGTTCAATAACAGCGGTAAGGTTAAGGTAACACAATCTGCGAGAGTACATTTTTCTATTGGTTCCTACCATGATTATGCTGATTTTGATGTAGTGCCTATGCAAGCATGTTCACTTTTGTTAGGCCGTCCTTGGGAATTTGATACCGATGCTACACACCATGGTAGAAGTAATAAATACTCTCTCATGCACAAGGGAAAGAAAATCTCTTTGCTTCCTTTGACACCTGCTGAAATTGTGCAATGTGATAAAGCTTTAGCTGAAAAAGAAAAGAAAGAACGTGTTTTGGAATCTGAAAATCAGCAAGTAGCTCAATCTGTTTTTCCACCTAAGAAAGAGAAGAACACACCTAGGTCTGAAGGTATTAAGTTAAAGGGTGGTGTTATGCTTGCTACTAAATCTGACCTTGCTGAAATTCAAGATAATGATACTTTGTGCTATGCTTTCGTATGCAAAGAGGTTTTATTTTCAATTGATGATATACCTAGCTCTTTGCCTGCTGCTGTCACTAACCTTTTGCAGGAGTATAAGGATGTCTTTTCAGCTGAGATACCCCCGGGGCTGCCACCATTGAGAGGGATAGAGCACCAAATAGATTTGATCTCGGGAGCGACTTTGCCAAACCACGCTGCATATAGGACCAATCCGGAGGAGACTAAGGAAATTCAGCGACAAGTCCAAGACCTTTTGGACCGTGGGTACGTACGAGAGAGCCTTAGTCCTTGTGCTGTTCCTGTTCTTTTGGTTCTTAAGAAAGATGGTACATGGCGCATGTGTGTTGATTGTAGAGCCATTAATAATATCACAATAAGGTATCGTCACCCTATTCCTAGGCTAGATGACATGCTTGATGAGTTGAGTGGTCTATTAGTTTCACGAAGATTGACTTGCGTAGAAGGTTACCACCAAATAAGAATGAAATTGGAAGATGAATGGAAAACTACTTTCAAAACTAAGTTCGGTCTATATGAGTGGTTAGTGATGCCTTTTGGTTTAACTAATGCACCTAGCACTTTCATGAGATTGATGAATGAGGTTTTACGTGCTTTCATAGGAAGATTTGTGGTGGTGTACTTTGATGATATTTTGATCTATAGCAAGTCACATGAAGAACACATTGATCATCTACGTGCTGTTTTTACTGCTTTGAGATAGGCAAGTTTGTTTGCTAACCTTGACAAGTGCACCTTTTGCACGAATAGAGTTTCTTTTCTTGGCTATGTTGTTACTCCACAGGGAATTGAAGTGGATGAAGTTAAAATTGAAGCCATCAAGAGCTGGCCGACCCCTGGGACTATCACACAGGTGAGAAGCTTTCATGGCCTTGCAGGGTTCTATCGGCGTTTTGTGAGAGATTTTAGCACCATTGCTGCCCCACTCAATGAGTTGATAAAGAAGGGCGTTCCGTTCCAATGGGGGCCAGCACAAGAACAAGCTTTTAATACGCTGAAAGATAAGCTTACGCATGCACCTCTACTCCAACTTCCGGACTTTGGTAAGACTTTTGAGTTAGAATGTGATGCTAGCGGTATTGGAATTGGAGGAGTGCTACTACAAGGAGGTAAACCCGTTGCTTATTTTAGTGAGAAATTGAATGGGCCATCTCTTAATTATTCGACTTATGATAAGGAGTTGTATGCTTTAGTGCGAGTTTTAGAAACATGGCAACATTATCTTTGGCCCAAGGAGTTTATTATTCATTCTGATTATGAAGCTTTGAAACATATTAGAAGCCAAGCCAAGCTGAACAAACGTCATGCTAAATGGGTTGAATTTATAGAGTCATTTCCTTATATCATTAAACACAAGAAAGGTAAAGACAATGTCATTGCAGATGCATTATCTAGACGTTATACCATGCTGTCCCAACTCGATCATAAGATTTTTGGTTTAGAAACAATTAAAGGATTATATGCTACTGATTTGGACTTTAAAGATGCTTTTGAACATTGTAATGAAGGAAGAACTTGGAATAAATATGTGCTGAATGATGGATTACTATACCGTGCTAACAGGCTATGCATCCCAGCTAGCTCTATTCGCCTATTGTTCTTGTAGGAAGCGCATGGAGGTGGTTTGATGGGACATTTTGGAGTGAAGAAGACCGAGGATGTATTGGCTGCTCACTTCTTTTGGCCTAAGATGAGGCGCGACGTCGAGCGCTACGTGTCACGCTGCATTACTTGCAATAAAGCTAAGTCTCGCTTGAACCCACATGGACTTTATATGCCTCTTCCTGTTCCTAGTGTGCCTTGGGAGGATATTTCTATGGATTTTATTTTAGGATTGCCTAGGACCAAGAGGGGGAGGGATAGTATATTTGTCGTTGTGGATCGTTTTACAAAAATGGCACATTTTATACCTTGTCACAAGAGCGATGATGCTACACACATAGCTGATTTGTTTTTCAGGGAAATCATTCGCTTGCATGGAGTGCCTAACACCATTCTTTCAGATCATGATGCTAAATTTTTGAGCCACTTTTGGAGGTCACTTTGGAATAAACTTGGGACAAAGCTGTTGTTTTCGACGACATGTCACCCTCAAACCGACAGACAAACGGAGGTTGTGAACCGCACATTATCCACCATGTTGCGGGCTATTTTGAAGAAAAATTTGAGGATGTGGGAAGAGTGTCTACCCCATATTGAGTTCGCTTACAACAGATCAGTTCACTCCATCACCAAGGTAAGTCCGTTTCAGGTAGTGTATGGTTTTAATCCCCGTGCCCCTATTGATTTACTTCCTTTACCAACATCCGAGAAATTGAATTTTGATGCTAAGACACATGCTGATTTGATTCTAAAAATGCATGAGTTGACTAAGGAAAATATTGAAAAGATGAATGAGAAGTATAGAATTTATGGTAGCCAAGGTCGGAAATATATTACTTTTGAAATTGGTGATCTTGTGTGGTTACATTTGTGCAAAGATAGGTTTCCTGATTTGAGAAAGTCTAAATTGCTACCTCGCGCTGATGGTCCTTTTAAAATTATGGAAAAGATCAATGATAATGCATATAAGCTTGAGTTGCCTGCAGATTATGGGGTTAGTCCCACATTTAACATTTCAGATTTAAACCCATATTTGGGAGAAGAAGATGACATTGCGTCGATGACGACTCCAATTCAAGAGGGGGAGGATGATGAGAACATCACTCTTTCAGACACACACACACACCGAGTATTCCTCCAACAATAGGTCCATTGACACAAGCTCGTGCACGTCAACTAAATCATGAGATGAGCTCATTCCTTAGTGTTCCTTTATATTTTCATGAGGATGTGATGCTACTGAATAATTGTGATGTATTGTTACTTAGGAACACGGGAGAAGAACAGCAAGGGCGCCCAAGCCAAGGTGGAGGTCCAATCAAGTTCGAGTCCGTTTCGGAGTCCAGGACCAGCCTGCACTAAAATCGTCGCCCAGGACGCATACGGACTCCGTTTTCGATGTTCTACACATGGTTGGAAAGCTAAGGAGATAAGATTTCCAACGGGACTGTTCCCATATCCAAATTCTTTCTGAGTCAACGGGAATCGTCAAAACAAATGGACATCCAGAATCTGTCAGGGTGCTGCGCCACCATCTTTTGGGCCGTTGGGCCGTGTATCGTGTTGGAGTCCATTAGGGACGTGTCCAGGGGTCCTTGGCCGACCCTAGTATTTTATATACAGTAGCCGCCACCCTAATTAGGGTTGAGTTTTGCTTAGATATTGATCTACACACGAATTGTGAGATTTTCGCTCTTGTTCCGGACCGACTAGGCCGCCGCAAGTGTTTGTGGAACTCCAACTTCGAGTGCTTGAATTCTATTCGCAATATTTCAGATTGCATCTTCTACGTTCTTGCTTGTGTTCTCGGTACGCTTGCAGGGATTGAGCCTTCTTGGCGAGGTCAACCGCGCGACACGGTTGATAACTAACGGAGCTGTGGTGTAGTGATTGCAAGGGAGACGATCTGTTCGGGTCGAAGCCTTTGGATCATCAACGTCGAGTTCTCCATCCACCGACTTATCGCTACCTATCGGAAGTCAGGCCAATATTGCTCATCACTAGGTGTATGCTTTAGGTATCTAAGAATGCTCTTAATCGCGCTAAGATGCGACTCCTTAGGATTAGCTTGAAAATGAGCGCACATGCATACACTAAACAGAATATCGGATCTAGATACAGTAAGGTAAAGAAGTGACCTAATTATAGAATGATTAAGCTTTTGGTCAACCGATTTACCCATTTTATCCATGTAGATGTCCATTAGTAGGCATGAGGGTCTTCATTGGCTTGCTATCATCCATCTTGAACTTCTTGAGAATGTCCTTCATGTACTTCTCTTGATGGATGAATGTCCTTTCCTTCAATTTCTTAATTTGAAATCTAAGGAAGTAGTTAAGCTCGCCAATTATCGACATCTTGAACTCCCTAGACATCATGTCACCAAACTATATGCATAACTCTTTGTTAGTTGAACCAAATATTATATCATCAACGTAAATTTGACATAAGAAAAAACCATTGTCCACCCTCTCGATCTTGAATTCTTGGTTGATGAGGAAGTCATGTAGGTGTTCAAATCAAGCTCTTGGAGCTTGTTTGAGTCCATAAAGCACCTTGTGCAACCTATAAACATGATTAGGATATCTAGGATCTTCGAAACCAGGAGGTTGTTCAACATAAATGAGTTCATTAATGAAACCATTTAATAATACACTCTTTACATACATTTGATTAAACTTAATGTTATAATGTGAAGCAAATGCAAGAAGGATATGGACAGCTTCAAGTCTTGCCACTAGAGCAAATGTTTCGCCAAAATTCAACCCTTCAACTTGTGCAAATCCTTATGCGGCAAGTCTTGCCTTGTGGCGTATCACCACACTAAGTTCATCTTGCTTGTTGCGGAATACCCACTTGATTCCAACCACATTCTTGTCTTGAAGCCTCTCTTCTAATATCCATCCTTCATTGCGGGTGAAGTTGTTGAGTTCTTCTTGCATATCAATCACCGAATTTGGATCCTTAAGAGCCTCATCTACATGTGTGGGTTCTAAACAAGCGATAAACAAGTAATATTCACAAAATGAAGCATATTGATAAGAACGTGTTCTTACTCCCCTAGATGGACTCTCAGCAATCAAGTCAATGAGGTGATCCTTGGAAATATGTATTTGCTTCCCTTGTGATTCTTCAGGTATATCTTGAGGTGGTCCAACATCTTGAGTTTGAGCTTAAGCTTCCTTTGAGAGATATGGATATCTTGTGATGGAAATGATTGATCACCCTTCTCATCATCTTGATCAACTTGAGGCGTTATGGAGGTATGTGGAGTGGAAGTAGAAGGTACATCTTCATCATCCTCCTTTGGCTTGATATGCCCAATTGTCATCTTCGTCAATGCATCTCTCAAGGGTTCATCACCTACATCATCACATGAAACACCTTCTCCTTGGGAGCCATTAGATTCATCAAACTCCACATTATATGGTTCTTCAACAAAAGCAGTGGCATTGTTGAATACTCGATATGCTTTGTAGTTAGATGCATAACAAATAAGAAAACCAATATCACAATGATGCTCAAACTTCGCTAGACGTTCTATTTTCTTGAAGATAAAGCACTTACACTTGAACACCCAGAAGTATGAGATATTGGGTTTCCTCCCGATGAGAATATGGCATCTTCTTCAAGAGTTGGTGGAGATACACTCGGTTGGATGTATGACACTCCGTGTTGATTGCTTCCTCCCAAAACTTCTCTGGCATATCATACTCATCCAACATATCTCTAGCTAGAGTGATCAACATCTTGTTCTTCCTCTCCACCACACTATTTTGTTGAGTGGTGTAGGTTAATGAGAATTCATGCTTGATGCCTCTATCATCACAATATTCTTTGACTTGTGTGTTTTTGAACTCTGTCCCGTTGTCACTCCGGATCATCACAAGTGTGGCCTCAAACTCATTTTGAGCCATCTTCGTGAACTTCTTGAAGATCCCAACGGTCTTGCTCTTGTCATCTAAAAAGAAAGTTCAAGTGTATCTTGTATAATCATTAACAATGATAAGAAAATAGACATTACTACAAAGACTTTTGTAGGTAGTTGGTCCGAAGAGGTCCTTATGTAGAAGCTCTAGGGGTCTTGATGTAGACATCATAGATTTGTATGGATGAGAGCTTACAACTTGTTTCCCTGCTTGGCAAGCACTACACAACTTGTCCTTCGCAAGTACCACATCCTTCAAACCAACCATCATTCTATTCTTAAACACCTTCTTGAGATGGCTCATTCCAATATGTGCAAGTCGACGATACCAACACCAACCCATTGAAGTCTTGGTGAAGACGCATATTGTCAAGCTAGCGTCAGTAGAGGAAAAATCCATAAGATAGATATGTCCATGTCTAAATCCTTCAAAGGTTATATCATTATGCTTCTTGCTAGTTATGACAACATCAACATCACTAAATAAGCATGTGAAGTCTAAATCGTATAGTTGAGCTATAGAAAGTAAATTAAAACTAAGAGACTCTACTAAAAAAATACTGAAAATTGCCACCTTACCCAAACCTACCATATTTGCCTTAGAACTATCACCAAAAGTAACTTTATTATGATCGTTCATTTCATCTTCTAGTGAGGTGAACATCTTTATATTGCCGGTCATATGTCATGTGCATCCACTATCAAGTACCCAATACTTGTCACTGGCTTTGTAGTTCACTTACACATAAGAGATCAAGCTTGTTGTTTAGGTATCCAAGCAAGTTTGGTATCTTCGACGTGAGACACAAGAGCTCTAAGCACCCAAAGTTGACTAGAAGCTTGTCCTTAGCTTGAGTTCTAATAATTTAGCCATAACTTTTCCATTTTTAAGTTTATGCAATAGGAAATGGTGATCATTCAAAGTGGACTTATATTTAGAAGGCAAAATACGGAGGGGTTTGGTAGGAATTGCACATTCCCTTGTGTCGTGGCTGGTGACTTCACAATATTGTTAATATGAACCAACTTTCTTGATGAAGCAACTCTTGATTTTCAGTGACTTGGTGATCTTCTCCACTTGGTTGGGGAAGCACCCAAAATCTCTCTTGTTTTAGTATATTGCATTCTTCATAAGGAATTTCTTGTGCTTGTATCCCCCCTTAGTCAACTGGGCCATACACAAATTGAGACTTGCAATCTCATCTTTGAGCTCTTGCTCACTTGCATGGTTAGTCTTAGAAAATAATATAGTATCACATGAAGTGGAGCAAAGTATATCAAGAAAATCATCACAAGAGATAGATGCATTGACCTTAACAATATCAATAATAGGCAATCCATTAATGGTAGGATCAATGGCATCATAAGCTAGCTCAAGTTCTTGGTTTTAGATTCCTATTGCTCTCTTCAAAAGACTTGCTAGATGCAACTACTTCATCATGATTTTTAAGTATATTATTGTATTTAGCAAGTAACTCGTCATGACTAGAGCTAAACTTAATATTAATATTTTCAAGAGACTTGATTTTAGCTTTTTGCTTCTTTATGATAGTAGCATAGTCATTCATAAGCTTAGATAGATCATTAGGAGAAAGATCATCATCATCACTACTACTATCATCTTTCTCGTTATTCACCTTGTTGTTACCTTTCGCCATGAGTCACATATACGGTGGAGGAACTGGTGGATCATTGGTGATGGAAAGAACCGCAAAGTTGTTATCTTCATCATCACTTGAATCATCACTTGAGCTCTCGCAGGAGACCCATTCAACAACAATATAAGCCTTTTGGCCTCTACCCTTATTGTTGAAGAGCTTCTTCTTCTTCTTTTTGACTTGACCCTTCTTCTTACGCTTGTCCTCATCATCACTTGCATCATTTGGCTTGCTCTTGTTCTTATTTCTTTTATCGGGATGAGGACAATCATATAACATATGGTCATAGTCACCACAATGGTAGCACTTCTTCTTATCTCTACCACCGGACTTATCAAACTTCTTTGAGCGAAATTTGTTCTTCTTGAGAACATAGTTGTAGACCTTCTTACCCAACTTGGATATCATTCTTGTGGTTCTTCTCATGAGGAGGGCAAGCTCGGTGTCAGAGTCATCACTATGATCATCATCATCATCATTTTTTTCATCACTTTCACTTGATCATGGAACCTTCATCTTCTTTTTCTTCTTGTCAACCATCTTGACCTTAAGAGCAAGATTCTTCTTGGATGAATGCATTTCACCTTGATATCTAAAGAAGAACATCTCATGAGCACAAATCTTTCCAATGGCATCAGTGACGGTCATGTCATTGATATCCCTTTTATAAAGAAGAGAGATGACGATGTTCTATTACGGCTTAGGAAACACCATCAAGATTCTACGAATAATGTCTCCTTAAGACAATTAAGTAAGTTCAAGAGAATTAATTTCCTCAACAAGCATATTCATACAAGAATACATATCATTGCATAAATCATTGGAAAACATCTTAAATTGATTAAGATTGTTCATTAGCACAAAATATCTTTCCTCCTGGATTTTTCTAGAACCCTCATGAATTTCACAAAGATCTGTCCAAATATCATGAGCTAATTCCTTACTCCTTACTCTAGAAAAGATCTCTTCACTAAGTCCATTAAATATAGCATTTCTAGTCTTAGCATTCCATCTAACTTATTGTTCAGTAGAAAGTTGATCAAATCTAATGGAAGTAGATAGGCAAACTTTGGGGGAAATAGCCTCGAGATAACTCGTCACATGAACTTTCCAATATGCGAAGTTCTTTCCCTCAAACCTTGGCACACTACTTCCATTCCCGGGGGCCATTGCTCTATGATGCTAAGCCTATCAAGAGAATGAGGCTCTGATACCAATTGAAATGATCTAATGGTCTAAGAGGGGGTGAATTGGGCTCTAATAAAAACTACTTCTACCGATTTCTAGAATAATTAGCAACCTTAGTATAGATAGAAAGAAATGCAACTACACGATCAAGCAAGTAATCAAGCAAGCTTGAACACAAAGTAAATGCGGAATTTGAAAGCTTGCAAGAATGTAAGTGCTCAAAGTAAATACGAGAAAGTAAAGAGATGGACAAGGAGACATCAATTTTTTTATGAGGTATCAAGGAGTTGGCACTCCCCCTAGTCCGCGTTAGAGCATTCACTAAGGATATCGTTCCCCCTTGAGCCACCAAGACTCTCCCTCATGATTGCTACTTCTCCATCTCCGGATTGGCGGGCATCAAACCAAGTACATTGCTCTTCTCAGGGCTCCCAAAAGAACTCCAAGAGCTCACGAAGACACCTCCAATTATCAAAGACCGATTAGATGTTACCAACCATCAAGAGTAACAAGCCAATAGCTTCACTTGACCAAGATCAAGCCTAAACTACAGCTAGATATACACTTGCTAACCTCTATGCACTAATGATGTCCTTAATCTTCAATTAAGAACTTTGCAAATAACTCTAGTGCACTCTCTTGCTTCTTGATGACACACAGAGTGTATAGTCTCCTCTGGGTTCACAAGAGTCATTAGTGAGATGAAATAAGGAGGTATTTATAGGCTATAGGTCCAAATTTAGTCATTGCCCAACCACTCACATTTTCTGTGAACGTCGAATGATTTGACGTGCACCATCTCACACACATCGGACCATCCGGTGTGTACCTTTTCTAGACCTTGGCCACTGCCAGCTATCACTAGCTGTTACTACTCTGAAATGCTCCAGCGAAGCCTCCTATTCACACATCGGACCATCTGATGTGTGCAACCATGCCAAACAGACGTTGAAACCTTCTCTGAAAAAATTGCTCCACTGAAGTTACTAAGTGAACGCCAGACCATCCGGTGAGTAATAAGTGCATCTTCTGAAATTTTGCACATCACATGTGAAATACTTCGGCGTTCTCTTCAATCTAACATCGGACCATCTGGTGTAAGACTTGTGATTTTTCCAGTCAAAAATACTCAGATGAGAGTAACTTTTCCATCATCGGACAATCCGATGTACTTATCATCTCTCTAACCTGATCCAAGAATGCTCGAGTGAGTTTAATTCATTAGGCGCTGGACCATCTGGTGAGAATAAATTTTTCTGAGCTCGTTCAATTCAAACTTTCTTCAGCTCTAGCTTCTCGATATCTCAACTATGGGCTTCTTTGAGCTATCTAGTACTAGAACTTCATATATGTGCGTCTAACCCAGTCTAAACTCAACTAGATCAAGTTACTACTCTCAGCCCCTCTTTATAGTACGGTTATAAGACTAAAAAAAGAGACTTATACTACTCTAAGTGTCATTCATCTCCTTGTGATACTTAGAACTAAAAGATCATTAATCTTTGATCGTCCATAGAATCAACTTAGGGACCAAGAATACCCAATCATCATTGTGAACTAAATTCTTTATACCCTTCAAAACAAACTTGTTAGTCACAATAATATGGTTATCATTAATCACCGAAACACTTACCACTTATTTAGGGACCTAGATGCTACAAGTACGCAAGTGCCAGAGCACGACAAGAGGTTGTAGACGCTGATGAATATTGCAACAGGCTAAGGAGGAGAGGCAGTCGACCAGTTGGCTAGACCTCAAACTGATGTTGCGGTGCTAGGTGATAAGCAAAGGCTATCGACGGTGTTTGGTCGTGATGCACATGTCGACTGATAAGAGTTCGATGGTGGTGGTCAAACAGTTTGTGGGCGGACAATTTAAGGAAGGCTGGCGGACAGTTCACTTGGAGGGTGAACATAGCAAGGTGCAAGGTCGACAGACTCACTACATGAAAAAAGGGCTTCAGTGACAGGTGATAATCAGTATTAGTGATGGGCCTCACATCCATCATCCCAAACGCATCACTGATGAGTCATCATTAGTGATGAGTTACGACCCGTCACTTATGAAATCATAGGTGACGGGTCGTAATAATGATCCATCACTAATGACTAAATATAACTGGGTCGTAACAGTGACCCATCACTTATGATTGATGAATGTTTTCATATTTTTTAGAGACAAAAAAATCAAAAAAAAAATTTCACCCGAGCCATGCCAACGCAAGGGTCCACCGCATATGCCCCACAAGCCTGCTATTTTTCAAACTATTTTTCAGTATGCGTTATGTGGGCCTCAAACCTGCGACCTCCACTCACGCACGTAGCTCCCTTACCACCTCACCTATCACATAGATGTGATAGACATCCGAGATTTTATCCTGTTAACCTTTGCCGAAGGTCATAGGTGATGGGTCATAACCATGACCTATAACCTATGACTGATTAGTGACAGTTCGGAGCCATGATCCGTCACTAATGACTGATTTTGCCAAATTTCTTCGAGGGTTATAATTTACATATAATTTTTTTTCTTCATCTAAATTTGTAAAAATATTTTATGAATTTTTGAATATCTCATCCAAACGATCGCAATTTGATAGGTGACCCGGAGTACTTTCGATAAAACAGATATAACTTTTGTATACAGACTCTAATTGCGATGTTTTTTTACTCTACGAACATCTAAAAAAACGTTACATCCATTTCTCCCCGACACTGTCTAGTTCGACAAATTCTTCGAGGCTAAATTCAAATTGTAAGATTGAATTCTCGCCCCCTGAAGTTTTTACACCGTTTTCGGAATACGCATTTGTGTCCATAGCCGTCACCCCTTACATTAAACTTGAGCAAAAATATGCAATGGTTCCTATCTAGTGCTGCTGAGGTGAGAAAAAATAAGATAAAAATAATAGAAAAATAAAAAATATTTTTGAATTGGTCATTAGTAAATATAGAACAACTTGCCGTGCTATTTCCTCTAGAAAGGATTGTGGTGATTCTGTTGAAGTTAAAACTATCCACTTTGTAGTTGTTAAATACTCTCTCTGTATTGCAATATGTATTCCTTTTCTTATGTAGTTTTCATGAGTAATCACATAAAGACACCAAAAGATCTAATAATGCATCTCTCCCATCACAATTTTTTTTCGCCTTTTCTTTTGTTATGTTCTTGATTCTGCTTATGTGTGGACAAATTCTTACATTTCGTGAACTTAGATTTAACAACTTATTGACTATGATTGGCTCAAATACCTTCATATTTTGTTGCAATTAAATGCTCATTTGTCACATTTGTATTCTCATCAAGATTGGGCTTTCAGGCTAGTTATTCATGATGGGTCGTAACAGTGATCTATCACTAATGAAGTCATTGGTGTTGCACGAGAAAAATAAAAGAAAAATTCCGTCAGTAGTGACAGGTCATGTTGTGACCCGTCACTAATGACTGCTAGGATGACCAGCTACTGATAGATTTGTCTTTAGTGACGGGTAAAAACTTGACCCATCATTAATAACTGATCTAGGATGCTCCGTCACTGATGAGTCGTCATTAGTGATGGGTCATAACTTGACTCGTCACTGATGACTAACCTAGGATGACCCATCACTAATGAGTCATTATTAGTAATGAGTCGTAACTATGACCCATCACTATTATCATTAGTGACAGTTCATATCACAACCCATCACTAATTTCATATCTTCTTTGTCTGTATTTCACGTAGTGACTGGTGGCGACAAGCCAGTCATACTGTGTGTAGCAGAGATAAAGAGGCTAGCAATAACAATGTAGGAGCATGAGGGGTAGTGATGGTTGTTCTCTGTGGTGTGGCAACACGTGATGTGAGATCAGGATGCAAGTTTGCATTGGAGAGGGGCTTGTGCGCTTCTAAATCGGCAAGGTCGTGGATCAATTCAAGTTGTATGTATGGGTTTCTGAAGTGTGGATCTAAGGGCATGAAGAAGTTTTAATGGCTGAATTAGAAGGAAGTAGAGATTATGGAGATCTTTACTTGTAATTGGAGTAATCTGGTTGGTCTAGGACTGCAGGAGGCTACGGTGTAAGACGTTTGAGAATCGTAACCTAATAGTCAGGTGAAGAAGCAATGCTATTGTGGCAATTTCTATGTGTGACTTGAAAAGCGATAGTGAAATACTTAGTATTAAGAATGCAGTCAATTAGGAGCGTGGATGTCGCATTCAATTGGTTTTTTTATGTGATGCCCAACAAGAAGCAGTTCTCTTCAAAAAGTCTGGTAATTCTGATTTTATCTACTTATGTGGTAACATGAGCTAACTTGCTGTTGGAGTAGGTGCTATTAAAATCAAGATCTATAATAGTGTTACGTGCTTCAAGGAGTCAAACATGTGTCAATGCTAAAGAAGAATCTGATTTTGTTCAAATAGATTATGCTAATAGAAGAGAAATGTGCTCAGTTGCAGGTGGAGTTATGGAGTCTGAAGTTGTAGGGATAGCAGTGTCTTTGGAAGGCGGTGAGTTTGAGTAAAACTCATCAGACAGCTCTTGTTGAGCAGCAAAGGCGACAACTCAAGTATAATATACATAGATGTTCACGCATGACAACTTCAAAGTAGCAGATTATTCATCAAGGTAGAGTTTATTGGATATGTGTCGAATAATTGTAAGAAGTTGGTTACGTATAAGACTTAGAGTTGTATTAGCAGTATATGTTGAAGTTAGAGTATGACTCCTGTAACCAGACATCCTCATAAATATGAGAGGAGGACCCACTATTGTAATCAAGACGGTATGGCGACAGGTTCGCAGGGGCGGCAAGGGTTCTATCGAAACCCCAGAAGTGACCAGTGTTGCTAGATGCGGAGGAGCAACCGTAGTCATATCCTGGAATGTATGCTTCGATTGAATCTTGTTAACAAACATCGTACCTTTGATATCATATGTAATCATATGTATGATCTCGGTAGATCGATCCATTACTTCCATTGATAACTAATTACCTAACACAATTGATCGCACCTCTCCTAAATATGACGCTCTAATCAACCAATCGTGCGAAACAGCCGATCAAATTGAAGTGCTTGGAGTCGATTCGACTATACTTGAGCACCGACCTCGAGGAAGCTAAGAGGATTGACACTTGACAACCAAACTTATTAATAGAGACTTTACTTCTCATTCCCGTCTCCGTTTTTCTCCTGGTCATGCATGTGTAAGTTAAATGCTTCTTGTTCATCTCCTCGCGTAGTTGACTCGAAAGCGCTGGGTTCCTTCTCTCTTGAAGAGGCTTCACAACAGTTGATTTTTAACCAAGATTAACGTCTCACAAGCACTGGGTTTGTGGAGGGTTATTGTTCATGTGGTACTAGAACAATCTCTTTTAAAAATAGAATAGTAATGAGTTGATCACCAAATATGCTAGCTACTTTCTCTCGTAAGACATAGCCCATATCACTTCGTTTAATTTCTGTGGCCTCTAACAAGCCAACATTTTGGACCTTTTCACTACCTACGCAGCACAAGCATCTATCGAAGCATTTGTAGCTGACCATGCTTTTGATTGATTAAGCTAGCATGACGACGAATTCGAAGGGTTAAACTATTACTCCAAAACTGCATCTTTTCTTTGACAGGGCATTTTAAAAATAGGAATGCTTAGTAATGGGTCAATATGCAAAGCTGAACAAACTATCAACACCAAAACCCGGTCTAAATTAGAACCGCTCAAAAAAGTTGTCTCCCGTGTTGAAAAGTATTCGCTTCGCTGGTGGGCAGGCCAAACTGGCAAAGCCGAGTCAAAGTCCGACTCGGACGGAACGCTCCATCCTGGCTCCACGGTTGCAATAAAAATATAAATATTAGAAGTAATAATATAAAATAAAAACTGAAGGTGTGGAGATATAGATACGTTATAGGAGCGTTATCAAACGAATATGTCTAGAGTGACACCGTAATTTAATTTTAGATGAGATCATAAAAAAGAGAAAAAGATTATCAGCTAACTTTCCTCTAATTTTTTCATTTATTTTATTAGTAAAACGGGTCTCATATCTGTAGCCGGTAAAGAGACATAAAGATTAAAGGATGAGAGTAGATAATAAAAATAAATGAAATATTTTAATTTTAGAGATATTTATTAGATAAGAGAAGAATAAAGAAAGAGATGATACGAAAATTAACTCTTATCTTTGGAAAGGAACAGGGATACACTCTATCAAATCCATGTGCTAGCCAAATAGTTTAGCACCATCATCATTACATCAGTTGGGACCGAATCATGCCATAACATTTGAGTACTCGGTTCCATCATCGAGCCAATTCTAGTCGATTTATTTGCCACTTTATTACACACTCTAGGTCTATAAACAATGTCGTAATTAATAAAAACACTAAGCAACAGAAACTTTGCTTCCCTAAACAGGACTCTGGAAGGAGATAAATCAAAAGCATTCGATTTTAAAGCCGTCTTCACATTTAGCGTATCTGTTTCTAAAATTATTCTTCTCATTCCTGAGTCCATTGCAAAATTTATAGCTTGGATACAGCCTTTTGCTTCTGTATACATGACATCGGCAGCATGCACAATATTACCAAGCCCTACACCATAACATCGACCCTCATGATCTCTAATAATGAACTCCCATCCACCAGTTCTCTGATCATTGAGGAAGGAACCATCAAAATTAATCTTCAGAAACTCCAGTTGAGGGGATGCCATTTTAAGTTAATAGCATTATGTTCCTTTGGTTGCTTGCCAAGAAACAGAATGAATTCATGGGCCTGATTATGAGCAACTGCACAGACCCGATCAAATGGTTTCAGTCTTTCATGTGCATTCACCGCATTATGTTATGTCCATAAGACCCATAGAAAAGTAACTATCTTGATATATATGTTCTCCTTAAGGTTTAAAATGTGGCACACCACCTGCTCAGCTGAAGCAAGAGAGATAAGTTGCAGTCTAATTTCTTCCCACTGCAGGATCCGCCAGCATGCAGTTCATTGCAAACTAGCACTTCAGGAATAAATGACCCCCATCCTTGTCAAATTCTGACACATAGGACATCTGGTATGAAGATCAATCTCATGATGATTTAAGCTCATCCTGAGAGGTAGACTATTTCTAGCGAAGCGCCAAAGAAACATTTTTAAGTTGTTAGGACAATTGATTTTCCAAATGCTTCTCCAACTCATTTGTTGTTCTATTGTCAGGCTGTGTACAGTGCCACCGCCGCTAGCTCTGTCTGTTGCTTGCTGCTCATCCATTTGCATGCAGAGATTATATGCCGATTTCACTAAAAATAAGCCTTTTGGATCACAATGCCATTCAACGAAATCTTCAAAACCATCCTTGAGTGGAACGCTACAATAATTTAAGCATCCTCCAGCCTGAATATTGAATTGATCAATTATGTATCCCATCGTCCCGAAATGGGTCAATCAATTCAGCAACCATAGTCAGCAAAATTTTCCCTCTATAAGTGCATGGTTTTCTGGTGAATCCACGGACCATGCCATATGTTTATGCACTGGCTATTTCCCACCCTCCATATGATACCCTCCTTGAGGAGTTCAACTCCTTTCAGTATACTCCGCCAAACATAAGAAATGCCTTGTTTAGGAACAGCTTGAAGTACACTACCATTCGGGTAGTATCTTGCTCTCAACACACTACTACAAAACCGGCCATATATGCTGGTCCATCACTGCCGGTTTCTAATGAGTCGGCAATGATGATGCTTTACTAACGGTTCATACGCCTCGCAAGAAAAATCAGCTAATATGGAACAGTAACAAGGGGAATCACTGCCGGCTGATAAACTGAGCTGGTAGTGATGCCTTCACTGCTGGTTTATAGTACCAACCAGCAGTGAACGGGTGACCGGACCCGAATTTCTATTCCAATCGACTTTTGCTTGCAAAAGCTCACGTCCAGCCCCCCCCCCCTCTCTATTATCTCTCACGTCTAGCTACCTTATCCTCCCCACCTGTCACATCCGACTCTCTCTTCCTTATCCTCTCCCACCGGCCTCGTAATCCAATCCAAGGAGTCCACTGGCCTCGAGGCCATTTGTGAGGGCCTTAAGCCCAGCCTCTTCACGGAGTTCACCTACATCGTCTGCGAGGGGGACCCCGTCAACAAGATGCTCCTCATCATCCGAGGCCGCCTCGAGAGCTCCGCCATCGACGGCGGCTTCATGGGGTTCTACAACTGGGGCCTGCTCAAGCAAGTGGACTTCTGTGACGAGGAGCTGCTCACGTGGGCGCTCGACCCTAAGGTCGGCGCCAACTTCCCGCTCTCCACGCGCACCATTAGGGCCATCTCCGAGCTCAAGGCCTTCACGCTGCGCGCCGAGGAGCTCAAGTTTGTCACCAGTCAGTTCTGGCGGCTGTACAGCATGGCAGCTGCCGCAGACGGCAATTGGCGGCTGAGCAGTTGTGATTGTTTTTCGTGATTTTTGCGAATGTTTGTGATTACTAAATGTGTGTGGGTGAGAATGTTTGTGATTGTGATTGTTTGTGATTGTTTTGTGAATTTGTGATTTTCAGTGATTCCCAGTGATTTTTGTGAGTGTTATGTGAATTTGTGAATGTTATGTGATTGTTTGTGAGCAATACGGCGAGGTACGGTGGCGGCGAGCACGGCGAGGTCCGGTGGCGGCGGCGGCGGCAAGCACAGCGAGGTCCGGTGGAGGCATGATAGATGGATTTATTTTCTTTTTCTTTTCTTGCTGGAAAAAGGCTTCACTGTCCGTACGTATTTCCAGCTAGAAAACCAGCACTATAGCTGGTTTACCAACCGACAATGATGGGCTATTCCGTAGTAGTGACACTCTTGCACACAAAGTCTCTAGATTCTGAAGCAATCTCCAACCTTGCTTGGACAATATTGCCCTGTTAAAAACATACAAATCTCTGAACCAAGTTATCCCTCTTTTTTGATTTTATCATACAAAACTAACTCTTATTTTATATGAAAGGAGAAGAGACTCCCCCACTCCCACTCCCACTCCCACTCCAATCCCACACGTGTCAGCCCCAGGCCGGCGCAGCGCCTTCCAAGCACCTTCCCTGATCGTCTCCGTCCCCATGATATAAAGCAGAGGCCCCGTGCAAACGCACGCACGCATATCCTCGCAACTCACAAGCAACAGCTCTGTCCGAGCTCCAAGTCTCCAAGCCCCCACTCGATTCCCCCCGGGAGGAAGAGGAACCAAAGATTTGGTGCTCTCCGCAGGCCACGCACGCATGGGCAACCTCGTCTCGCACTGCGTCGCAATGGGCGCCCGGGCTTTGGTTGTCGGGCCGGACGGCTGTCGGTCGTGGCTGGATGAGCATACCGGGGTCGCCGAGCTGATGATCAACGCGCAGGGGCACATGGTGGCTCGTGCCACGGACGTAGCGACAGCTCGGCGGGTGCGGGCGATGGCGGCGGACGAGCTCCTGCGCGCCAGCGAGGTGTACCTCCTCGTGCCCGCCGGTCGGGCCGGGGCGCGGCTGGGTGACAGTGAGGTCGAGGCCATCAGGCGGCTAGTTTCGGGGAAGAAGAAATCGAGGAAGAGCAGGCCCGGCAGCAAGGTCTTCCCGAGGTCACTCTGTGTGCCGGTAAACGGGCCCAGGATCATGGGCTTGGGCCCAGGTAGTGGAGGCCTGTCTTAGATACCATCTACGAGGCATAAAATTGTGAAGAGGGAAATGATTTTTTGCATTTCAATTTGTTTTAGGGATAGGCGAAATCCGATTCTTTCATTCATATTCTTTCTTACTTGGTCTACCTTCGCTGAGATGGGAGAAGTTGTGCATACATCTTGTAAATATTTAACCCCTTGATGGAGTAGTTGCCCGAGAAATGTCAATATTTAATGGTGGATGAGAGGTGAAATTGCCCCGTGTTTTTTTTATTTGAAAGGAATTGCCCGTGTTTGTTGAATATGTCAACAGACTCAGGGAAATTGAAGCGCTTCAATTCTTCTTTACACGAAATCACAAAGAGAGAGAAAACTTCTCTATACCAGTTCTTTTCGATGACCTGAAAAGAAGATGCATGGAAAACGACTATAACAACAACAAAAATCTTCTCTACATCGTCATTTATTTCTACATCAGTAGCCTTAGGAACTACCTCTGAATTAATTGAAGAGATTAACAAGTAACACATGTAGACGGAAGGGCCAATATGGTCAGGGGTAGATGATCATACTCTTTCGGTGAGGCTTTTATTAGATGTGTGTTAAGATCATATGGACCAACATGTTCCCAGGTAGAAAGTGGGAGGATAGGCATCCTTCTTTTTTCGAAGGAGCGAGATTGGTTAGTATCGTCATCGCACTCTAAAAAAACGAGAGGTTCAAGGTTTGAATCAATGAATCCACAAATAAGTCGCCAAACTTTTGCCAGAGCATGTACGATGTAGCTCAGAGGTAGTTGCTTCTGGTGCTGCCTCAGCAATTATGGCATAAAATTGGCTTGTATCCAAATGGGTTTTGTTGATGATTGGTAAAATCGATTATGTAAGTACTTATTTAAAGTAGATATATATGATCATTAACCGTGCATATCAAGAAAAAGGCATGAGAGTTTATACGTGTTTAGGTCTTCCTTAGAATAATAGTCTAATGTCATATTTCACCTTGATGAACATAAGGAAAAGAAAATTATAATATGTATGTGTCTATATTTAATTTTAAGGATCTCGATGAGTTTTTCTTGTGTTCTAAGTCTTGAAGCTCTTATCGGGTGAATTTTATTGTGGTATAACTCTGTTGTGGATCTCAATAGGTTATTTCTGCTCATATCCAACAAGTCTTGCTATGTATTGCTTGCATTGTATGGTTTTTTTTGCTCGGAATTCAATTGTTTGGCCTGGAATCAGGTTCGCCTCATAAGCCTTTAGACGTAAACCCCCTCCTTATATAGCCAGACTGATCACAAGTAATATACTTAGAATCTCAAAATGTAATCTTCTCGAATTATACTACTTTCGAGTATCTACAAGATTCCTTCCTAATATGTAGTTTCTATACAGAACATGATAAACTAACTGGAATATCAGTACATACCTGATTTACCCTATAACGGTTATGAAACCAACTGTATTAGGTAAATGACACATGTACAATGTATACCTGTTCTAAGAATATACCGTATTTTTTAAAATATATAATTAGTAATTATTTATTCCCTGTTAGGCCACATCGTAAGTTATAAAAAGTTTTTTAGGGCAACAAGTACAATTAGTCAACCCTCCTCGTACGTCTTCACACCCGCATCCATCCTCTTCCTCATTCTCCCTCTCACCATCGCCTCTCTCACACGCTTAGACCGAGGGACATCTTGGTATCGGCTGCATGATTAGCATATTGCCTTATTGTCTTGGCTTTAGTTTAAGGTTGTGGTATCGGCTACTCCAGTTTATGTAGTCATTTTACCAATATTTTCTCTCTTGTAATGATCCGGTTCAAACCACACATTGCACATGTGCATGCTTGGACTGTGGCCATTAACTAGCTACCAGTAGGCATCATAGAAATTACGGTGGACGACATGTGTGTCTTAAGGGTTAGTGGACATGGATCTTTATAATAGGCCTTTCAGGTGCTATAACTTTTTTAATATAAGAGAAATGTTTTTTTATTCTATCTTATTCTTTTTTAAATACTAGAATAACTCGTAAACGCACGCATGCTCACACCACCATACACACGTACTCATATAACGTCTACTGAAGACTAGAAATACAAATTAATCTTAGAGATTAACGAAGTCATATCTC
The DNA here is from genome assembly GCF_958298935.1 of Phragmites australis. Lineage (NCBI taxonomy): Eukaryota > Viridiplantae > Streptophyta > Magnoliopsida > Poales > Poaceae > Phragmites > Phragmites australis. The sequence goes on from NC_084921.1 coordinate 15,144,148, forward strand.
ATTGTCAATGGGTATGTTGTATACCATTGAAAGAAAATTTTATCTTGATGAGACACACAAGAAGTAAATTTAAAGTTTGATCCCTAATAGATATAGGGTACAACTACCTTTACTAACTATCCAAACCAATGATTAGTTCTCTTTAATGTCTTCTTACTCCTGAGGTCATCATTTCTCAAAGGATTGGATTGTCTAATTAGAGAAAATGATAAGTTCTTCGAAGTCGAGTTCCCTACTATAGTGTCTGATTCGTTTGAAGTACTTTTCCATGAATAAATAGATATTTAGAAAAAGGAGACGGGGACTGGGGAGATGTCCATTTGTGAGTGGCGTCTGAAGTGCTGCGTCCATTAAGATTAGGATTTGCCTGCACTCTGTCTCGATACATTTGATGATTGGACACTGCATTGTTTAACTGACATGTGGTTCTCTCTCAATGAGAAATCCTCGAACGTATCCAAGGAAAGGATTCAATCCAAGTTGGCCAACGTTATTTGGCTACCTAATTCATTTTTAGGCTTAAAGTAGGCCGGAACCTAGGCCACCAAATTAGTGATCCTGATTTGGGAATGTTAATTTTGGTTTGGCATCCACATGCCCTATTTATGTACTCTCTATATTATAAATAATAGTTAACTTTGGCTTTTAATGTTCAAGCTTTGACTAGCTTTAATTTATAAAATATTTAACTATATAAAATGAAAAGATGCATGCATCAAAAGTATATACTCATAACTATTTATGCATGCACTTGAGGGAGAAAATAGTCGGTTAAAGCTCCAATGGTTAAGTCAAAGTTGAAATATATCTGTTATCTTAGTAATTGGTAAAACAAGAGCTTCCACACGTTTAACCTCAAAGGGTAAAAAATCACATTATCGTAGAAAAAGAAAAAGATATAAGCCATCGATTTAGTGGGTCCAAATAATAACGGGGTAGATTGGTTAAATGGCCTCTAGATGTATTTTAGATACAACTCTAATCTAATCTGCAAAAGAACTTCAATACCACATGCCAAACAAGATACAGGCTAAGGGGTCCTAAATGAAATTAAGTCACTTCAGATTCAATAGATCGGTGGTGGAAACTTTGGCTCACGTGAGACTCTTGATACCCTATTTAGGAAAAGGAAAGGAAAAAATGTCTGATAGATGGAAAGGCCCAACAAAAGATAAAGATCCCAACTGCAGCGTTGAAAGATTCTAGCTGCAGCCGGCCTCGCCGTCATGCGCGACTGTCCTCGCTGGTGGAGGTTGTGGAGAAAAGAGAGTTTGCCGGCAACGCTGGAGCACGGAGTGGCCGCCAGAAGCCCAGAACTAGCAAAACGGACTCGGTTGGTGGTGGCGTTGGTTGACGTGTGGCTCGATTCCTATCAGCGCGGCCATCGCGGGGGCGCGAAGGAACAGCGACATCCATCCGCCTTGTGGTGGCTGAGGCTACAGAGAAAAGAGAGTTCATCGGCGACGGTGGAGCAACGGAGTGGCAGCCGGAACTAGAAAAACGAAACGAGATGGCGAATCCACGGCTGATGGGCGCTGCTCCGCCTCCCTAACGAGCCGTCCTCAGCCAGGGCCGATGACTGGAGCCGCCCCCAAGCCGTGGGGCAGGATTGGTCGAAGACCCACCGGTGGCGGTGAGCTCACTGTGGGTGCACGTCGAGGACGCGCGCAGCAGGCAGTGAGCGTTGCGCAGAAGGCAGGCCAAGGACGCATGCATCTGGTGGCGGCGACACGCGAGCGTCGAGTCGGCTTTGGAGTTTGGAGTGGAGATTGAGGATGTGTCGTTGGGGCTTGCATTGAGACCCCATCAGACAAGCATGCCATCCGTCCCGTCCAAGGAACTGGGGATGATCGATGCATCCAGGTGCGAGAGCTTTGCTTCTATCCGCCTAGAAGAACAAGAAAGGCAGGAATGCATGTTTGCAACATTCAGGGGCAGAAGTGATCCAACAAGCCTCGCTAGGAACGTCTTCTTCAATAATAGTAAGACCAAATTGGTAAACCATGTTGCAGGCGGCGTGCAACAACCTCGCCATGACTGAGGGACCTAAGCTAGCAAACGCGAGCGCGAGTGGCCGTGCATGACATGAGGAGCTGATCCGCAGCAATATTGAAATGTTCCTAACGGTTTGTTTGTTTGATAGAATTTTTTCTAATCTAAATTCTCTAAAGAGGGTGAGACTACGAGAGAAGTGATTATGTGATTAAAAGTGATTTTTTAGTGATGTTTTAGGTAAATTTCGTGAAAGAAGTGATTCTACATGGAAAATAAATCAGAGGAATTACTTTTTCAGCTCCCAACATCTAGTCTATTTTAGAAAATCACTCTCATGAATTACACTCGAAGAGCTAATAACTGAAAACTATTATTTAGTAAAACTTCTCTGATTTCACTTGAAAAACTGTTTAGAGAGCTTAAGTTGATCTGGATTGGCCCAACTCTACTGGAGCCATGAGGGACTTGGGTTTCGGGCAACCACGAGGACAACAACGATGAGTTAAAACAGCATAGCTGGGAGGCCGTTATCACCAGCCGCTCAGCGCGCCAAGCGTTGGCCGCTACTCCCGTAGTCCCGTGCCTCCGCGGCTGAGGACACTCTTCCGGTGCATAGCTTATGCTAAAAATTATACAGGGTAATTGGTTCAACCAAAAGTTCTCAAATACTCATCAGAGCCTCTTGTAACTCCTGTAAAAATATCATAAATTTCGGAGCACATTAGCTGCGGTAGGGAAAAAAAATCCTTTTCCCTCTCTATTTTCCGGAAAGCAGTATTTTGTGGGCCAAGCCCATTTCATTTCAGCCCGAGAACAATTTTCTCTCCATTGCCATGACCTATTTTTTCTCTTCCTTTAGTCCACTCCGGCCCAGCCTGACCACATCCACCTTCTTCCTCTCTCTCGAAATGGGATCCTCTTACTTTACAACAGGGTGAAATCACTTTCGCTCCGCTCTCCGCTGTGAGCCGTCGGATTGAAAATGGGTAGGCCGGATCGAGTGCTACAGTACTATTTGCTACGGTAAAAGTAGTGCAATAGCGTTTCGCTATTGCTACAGTACCATACTTATGTAAAATTGCTACAGTATTCACTGTCATGTTACTGTTCACCTCCTCATAAAATATTGCTCCTTCGTGACTTCACCCGTCTAAAGTTAGAGGATTCTGATCCCCCTCTCTCCCTCTGTGCGCTTTGCACATGCACGGTATCCGCGGCTAAGCCACGATCCTTGGCCACGTGTTGTGTCCTCGCTCCTTCTCTCTCACTGTGCAACGCGCTCACACTGTGCTTGCACCTCTACCCTGCCTTGATGACTAGGGTAACAAAGTCTCGAAAACATCGTGGCACGGAGGAAAATCGAGTGCTATCATCACGCCACCTCACCGCCCAAGCCTATCCCCAGTCAATACTCATCCTGAGGCCATTTTAAGTCCACGAGATGATCCTCTTCGTGCCTTTTTGATCAAGACCGAGCCTCCCAGACTTCTCTCTCTTCCAATCTCTGTTGTGTGGACCGCACCGAGCCATTGCCGGTAGACCGGCGTAGCTAGAACCACCTCTCCTCTCTATTTAACCATTTTCCCGATCCTTTCTTTCTCTTTATTTCGCCATTTCCTTCCCTCCGATCCACACCATGATGGCCGAGATGCCCTAGATAAGGAGAAATCCATGTCTTCCTCAATTCCGGCTGCCTCCATTGAAAATCTGAATCTCCAGTGGGCTTCACTCCATTTCTTCGTGCATGGAGATCCTCTTCACTCCACCGCCTCAATGTGTACTCCTTTTTTGCAACATGACGCCATAGATAGCCCGCATCGAGCTCCTCCCCTGTTTAGCCGCCTCCGAGCTCTAATGTCCTAGTTGACCCCTTGGTAAGCTTCACTGTAGCGCTTAGTCTGACCATGTAGCTTCGTGAGCAAAAAAAGCAATGGCAATGAGGACTTCATCTTTCCATCGCTGTGCTCCACCACCTTTCACCTATGTCGGCGATCTCCGGTAACCTTTGAGCTCCGTGCCATTGCCCTAAATATTCACTACATCACCACAAAGCCACCTAGTGTGCAAACTCGAGCCCAAAATTGTTTTCGACCTATTTAACTGCAACACACTACATGAAAAAAGGGCTTCAGTGATGGGTGATAACCGACATTAGTGATAGGTCTCGCACATGTCACCTCGAATGCATTACTGATGAATTGTTATTAGTAATGAGGTATAATTATGACCCATCACTTATAAGATCATAGGTGACATATCGTAATAGTGACTCATCACTACTGACTAAACATAAGTGACTGATCATAATATTTACTTATCATTTATGACTTATGAACATTTTTCATGTTTAAGTCAAAAAAAAATCACCTGAGCTATCCCAATGTAGAGGTCTATCGTATATGCCCCACAAGCCACACTATTTTTCAAACTATTTTTTAGTCTGCGTTCTATGGGTCCCAAACTCATGACCTCCCCTCGTGCGTAGGTCTCTTACTGCCTCACCTATCATGTAGTTATGATAGAAACTGGATATTTTATCCTTTTAACTTTCGTTGCCGAAGGTTATAGATGACGAGTCATAACTATGACCTGTCAACTATGACTGATTAGTGATAGGTTAGAACCATAATCCGTCACTAATGACTAAATATTAGTGATGGTTCGTAATCTTAACCCATTACTAATAACTAATTTTGCTTCATTTAAATTTGTACAAATATTTTACGAATTTTATCGAGGGTTATAATTTACATTTAAAATTTTTCTTCATCCAAATTTATATAAATATTATATGAATTTCTTAATATCTCATCCAAACAATCGTAATTTGATAGGTGATCTGAAGTGCCTTCGGTAAAACAGGCATAACTTCTACATATAGACTTAAAATTTGATATTTTTCTAGCTCTACGGATATTTACAGAAAAAGTTACATTCGTTTCTCCCCCAGTACATCAGGTTTGGAAAAAAATTTGAGACCAAATTCAGTCTAGAAGATTGAGTTCTTTCTCTCGAAGTTTCTACACTATTTTCAGAACATGCGTTTGTATCCATAGCCGCCACCTTTTACATAAAACTTGAGCTAAAATGCACAATAATTCCTATTCTAGTGCTGCTAAGGTGAGAGAAAAATAAGAAAATATAAAAAATATTTATGAATAGCCTATTGCATTCTATCTATTCTAAAATGAAAGATTAATACGTTATTAATGACGGATTATAATTTAACCTACCACTAATACTTGGTCTAGGATAATTCATCACTAATAAGTCATCATTAATAACATGTCACATCTTAATTCGTCACTAATAACTAAGCTAAGATGACACATCACTGATGAGTCGTTATTAGTGGTATGTTACAACTACGAGCTGTCACTATTATCATCAGTGACGAATCATATTACAAACCGTTATTAATTTTGTATCTTTTTTGCATGTTTTCCACTAGTGACACAGACCAGCCACCCAACTATGGCGAGTTCGCGCTACCGCCTCCGATCGGAAAGAAAATTCTATAAGTCCCTTCAAAAAAGATCCGAAAAGACACTCTCTCGTACCGTTCCTTCCCAATTCAACGACCTAACGCAACACAAATAAAGAAAAAAAATAACACATACTATATATAATAAAAATATATTTATAAGATTAAATCTCATAAAATTTTCTTTCCTCAGGCTATCTCGAAGGACAAGATCGCCACCGGAGTGCTTATTAGAAGCCTGCTCAGGCTATCTCGAAGGACAAGATCGCCACCGGAGTGCTTATTAGAAGCCCGCGCGTCGCTCAAGTAGGTTGTTTACCCAATCACGTCGCGAAACGTAGTCAGCGAGCCATCCCGATCCGCTCGCCACTGTTCCAATGAGTTGTGCGCCGCTGAAGCCGAACCAATAGCCGCGCTGACGTGGCCACAGTTGACCGGGACACCGGGTCCATGGTGGGCTAGGCCCTTTTTCTTTTAGAAAAATAAATAAGAAAGAAAAGAAATTAGACGAGCCCATCTGTCGATCCCACAGAAGCTCATGTAAGAAGCATTTAGGAGATTTTTCAGAGCATTTTGTCAGCCCATAAGCTCAACCAGTTCTTGATTTGTTGGTAGGAGCCTATGTTTGGTTGGTGAAAAAACCGAAAGTTACAATTATATTGTATATAAGTTAAAATATAGTTATCTATTATATGCTTAGGTGGACGGATTTATTGAGTAAATCAAGCTTTCAATTGGTACCCCACACGATCTGAAACTCAGAGAATAGAAAGGCAGATGAAACAAACACCAAAACTCACTGAGTAGGATAAGGCAAGGTCCGACAAACGTTCCAAACAAGCCGGCAAGGTTGTTGCCATGCTGGCCATTAGTTGACGGTCAATGTTGGATCCACATGAGAAGTATTGATCACATGTGTGTTCAACCATATTAATATACACGGCGTATCAAGGCAATTGCTAAATCTCACCTGAGTGCTTTAAAGAGCTCTAACTCCTAAATTTAAGTGTCTTAGATTTTGTTAAATTTTGTGTTTTAGGGATGGTGGATATATGATGTAAGAAAAAATCATGTGTTTTAAGGCCTCCTGACATCCGAATTTTTGTTTATATATCAGTTACAATTAATTTGTATTGGAACTATAGTTACTTTACATAGGAGATACAATTACTTTTTGTGTGTAATTTTCAAGTAAGGATGATTTAATAAAAATTCAGGTGTTAGAGCTCCTAATAACGCCTGATTTTTTGTTTGTATAAAGTTAGATGTAATTTGAGCCGTGGATCTTAAAAATTGATAGCTAGAAAATCAGGCGTTAGAAGCCCTGAAGCACCAGGTGCTGTATACCCACTCCCTGTACCAAATACAACGTTTTTGGTGAGTACGATTTTTTAGGGCCAGGTGCAATTCTTACCCCGTTTAGATAGGCCTTTTTTTAGTTTTTTTTAAAAAAATCGGAAGCTATCTAAATAATTAGTTTTTATCCCGGTTTCTGATATCTTTTGACTGGCTGAGGAAGCGGCAACGGCTAAAATGAATTAAAAACTGAGAAACAAGTTTTGACAGACTTTTCTATCTTTTGGATCTATTAAGAAATTAAAATTTATTATAAAATTAATAACCAAAATTTAACAATTATAATTATTTTCTCGGCTAGTCAAAGTTTTAAAACCACGTTCTGTTCAAACGGACCCTATTCACCAAGGGTTGCACAAAAATAAACGGGAGAAGAATAGCTGAAAAAGGCAGTCCTAACACGCGCACCTCGCAGGTCTCAGCCCATGCATATCATCATGTCGGGCAATCGCCCCTTTTCTCCATGCGCGCAACTCCTAGCAGCACGACGGACGGCCCCGGAGGCCCGGACACGCGGCCGTGGCGCCCGCCCGCGACCGGAGCCACTTGTCGTTCGCGACACTTCCGTCTGGAGGCACGCCGTCGCCTTTGAGAGCTGAGAAGATTTGGCACGTCGCGGGGCGCGTACTCCATGCGGGCCAGGCCACCTGCATGCACGCTGCACGACCAAGCCGCGTGACGTACACGTACCATGTGTATGACCAAGCTCGCACACCTCTTCGTTCTCAGCCAAAAGATTTTTAAGACGTTTCAGTTTCAGTCGCCACCTCCCTTCCTAGAAAGTGATATCCGTCCGCAACCGTGCTAAATATATAGCTTTTTCTATATTTCTAAACGTATATACTCCTCTTTTAATAGATATTAAAATAGAATATGTATATCTTAAAATAATATATACATATTAAAAAATAATATAGATATTTTAGAACGTAGTATATATTTTAGTTATAACAGAAATAATATAGATCAAATCGAAAGTATATATATATATATATCAATGAGAGGAGACTAGTATTATTATCAAAAGGCCCACACCTCTACACGCACAAGCTTCACAAGATCACATCTTTTTTCCTTCCTTTCCCTCGGTCAGCCCGTTGTCTCTCTCCGTCTCTCGTCTTTCTGGTTCGTTGGGGTTCAGGTTGCCGCCCTTCTGAACCTACTCACCTACCTCCTGATCTCCTCATATATCTTCTCTCTTCAGTTGCGATACAGGTCTGAAAAAACTAATCATTTCTTCTTCTCTTCTCCCCTCGTTCTCTCTCTAGTTCAGTTTTGCTTTGCAGGTAGCTTGTTGGAGGAGGGAGCGGAGGGCCGTGTGTCTGTCTTGGAGATGGCAAGCTCCAACGAAAAGAACAGAGCTGCTCCACAGAGGGTAGAGGTACTCATCTCATCTCCATGCTGCTTCCATGCTTTCTCTTGCGATTCCACTGAGTTTTTTTACATACATAGAGAGAAATATCGTCCAACCATGTCAGTAAGAGTTCTTGTTTGTTCTCAGAGATTACAAGAAGAGTTATAGTTTCCTTCTTGCCACGCGGGAGTGTGTTTTGATCGAGAGCGCAAATTGGGTCATTTGCTCTTAAAAAACAAGATAGAAAAGTTTAGAAAATTCTCATGCCGGTGGAATTAGATATTTATTTCCATGCTTATGTAGCTATGCCTCACAGAATAGCTAGAAGCTGTGAAAAGAATACCCGAGAAGGATTCATAACCTGCCAGCTCAAATGGCATGATCATTCCATAGGCCTTCTGGACTTCTGGTTTTTTGAACGGTCATTGCATGGTCGAGATGAAGCCAGATTAGAAATTTAGATTTACATGTCTTATCCTGTTTAGAACACATTGATTCCAGCCAGATGAACAGAACAAAAAAACTCAAAATATCACGTACCATTTGAGCACTGGTCACATGATAGAAACCAAGTAGGAGAGGAGGATAACAATTTGGTCTTGCTGTTGTTGTTTCCAAGAGGGAGAAGAAATCAAAATTCAAACTCTGTAGGCCGTCCATTCAAACGGATTATTCTGCGGCGAATGATGCCTCCAGGTACTTATACTTTTATAGGTCAACCCGGAAAATTCATTGAATTTACTTCAATTGATTTGGTCCTCGGATTTCAGTTGAGTTGCTGCCAACCAAGATCTTTGGTCGACACCTAAGAGCCCTGGGTAAAAGGGCAGGTGGCTTCTCGGAAAAGAAGTTGTATTAGATTCTGAATTTCCAGTGTTGATTCAGTGCTGTTAGTACGTTTTCTGACCTCAGAGATGTGAAACTTCAGAGCATGATGTAATATGCTTTTAAGTATTGCATGCCTCGAAATGCTTTTACAAGAGACATGCCCAAAGAATTGTATGATTTGCGAGCAGAGAGGGTCAATTGCCGAAAAACTGACATTTACCACCTGTGCTCAATCTAGACCGATGTGACAGTTATTTTGTCCTTCTTCCATCTCGGATTATAAAAGAGAAAATTTTGCAAAGCTACAAATATCATCCTTCATACACTTATTGGCCGATCAAATATCATCCTTGTTAGAATTGTTGGCCAATCAGGATCCAACCTTCTCGGAGCCCATTCAGCGCCGGGATCAGAGACGACGACGATAGGATTGCGGGTAGCGCATCGTTGTCCTGAACAAACACAACATCCTGTCAAGAAAAATGGACGGAACAGGAGCACTTGGTGATGCAACTTGGCTGGCCTGTGTGGCTAGAAATATTTGAGGGACCACTGTGGCAAAGGGAAAAGGAAAAGAAAACACATGTTGACCGGCTTTACCGTTTCCTATTGCCGTCAAGAGCATTGCCGTATTAGCACGTGACTTAAATTATTGCCCGGCCTGGCCAGTTCAATGGTTTCGTGATAATCATATTAGGCTACCAGTTTTCTTTTCTCAAAAAAGTCTATTATATGATTTTTTTTATGTCGTGTTCAACGAACTAGTAGGCTGCGGTTGTGGCAGAAGTGTAAAACTGAAACCATCTGCTCATCTAAGAGCTGAGCTGAATTCCGGTATGAACGATGACGCATTCCTATTCTTGTTTGCAGGCATCTTCCCAGAACAAGTACGGAGGGATTTCTCCGAAGAAACCCCTCATCAACAAGGTTCGTTCATCTCAAATCAGCATGTACACAATCGAATGCATGGTCAAGTTTACAAGGAAATACAAAAAAACTGATATCGTGATGCTGCCTGCGCATTGTTTTTCAGGGCCACGAGCGTGCCTACTTCGACTCCGCTGATTGGGTCCTCGGCAAGGTAACGAATGAAAGAAACCACCCCTGTAAAATCCATGATCCGATTGCAGTCTGAAACATGTACCGTACCATTGTGTTTCTGCAGCAAGGCGCGAGCAACAACAGCACGAAGGGCCCCGCGGAGCCCCTGAAGCCTAAGCTGCAGGTATGGAAAAGCTTCCTCGATCTCCCCATCCGTATGCACCCTCGTGAGTCGTGGCTCTGACGGGCGCCTGTTTTTCCATCTGTGAAGCGGACCGCGTACCACCACCTTCCCCCGCGAAGGCCCGCGTGCGCGTCGGGAGGGACGGACTAGCTGGCGTGCTCCGGCTCTTGCGTCGGCGTCGACGGTCTTGCGCAGGGCGAACGGTGCTGTGGATGTGAGTCGCTCGGTCGTAGAGGGAGTTGCAGCGAATTGGGCATGTAAAAATACCAACGGGGATGCAATCATGCTACCGTCGTTGTGGAGTCGTGTGAAATGGATCAGATAGTTCACTCGCCGCCCCCTTAATTTTCGTTTGGTTGTTTTCTTGAGTAATTGTGCTCATGTCCTTGAGAAAATGGGGCTGATCAACCGACGATAGGCTGCATGACCCTGTGTCCTTGTTGCTGTCGCTGACACTGTCGTCGTGGCATCTCACCCGGGTCGCCGGAAAAAGGTTGTTAAAACCGCGTATTCTAAATCGAATCGAAAGTCCCTTAGTAAGATTGTAAATGGTAGGATCATAACTATATGAATCGTCAGATCGTAGATTCCGCCGGTTAGAATCGTATAATCGATTCAAACTCTATTAATTAAAAAATATGTAGAGATTTCAACACAAAGACAAACTATCTTGCTTTCATCTTATCTCTCTCCTCTCCCAAGCGTCCAACAGGTGAGGCCTACATGCTTAGCGCCTGCTCCCTTGTCGCATTTCGCACCCCCACCTAGTCGCTTTCCATCTCGCTCCTCTATTGCTCCCCTAATTCCGCTCCATCCCCTGATGGCAGCATCTCGTCCATCCAGGAGCACACCAATGACGGCGGCGGACGCGGGAGGCAAAGGCGGTTGCAGGTGCGATGGCAGTCGCCCCACCGCCAGACCTTGGGCGACTCCTCGTCAAATCAAAGCGAGCTTGGTTGCCTCCTCTTCAGATTCGGTTGCGTTGTAGCGAAAATGATTCTATTAGGCTATAATTATGATTTTGGTGATTAATGATAACATAGTCGTTGGAACTAACATATTTATCAAGAATATATGTCAGTATGTCTCATGAATGTAATACATCAAGAGGTCACCGTAGTCAGGACAATGTTTGATTGAACTGGAAATGTCTAGGAAGATTTGCCCCACCTAAAGGTCTGATCTAGACGAGTTTTGCAGTCACTGGAGTATTGTATCCAAAGGCAAAGTGAAGACTGATAACTTCACCGGATAGTCTGGTGCTCTATGTGTTGAACTCATCGAAGTATTTTTGATAAAGGGGGAGAATACTGAGGACCTCACCGGATAGTCCGATGATCTGCATTGGATAACACCAGAGTATTTCGTGTAGAGAATAATACAAGTGTAGAAGACTAAAGATCAACCCACTGGAAGGTCCGATGCTTGCTTTGTGCACAGCGGAGTATAGCATCAGAGCATTTCTTGAAAAGATGACTGCAAGTGCTGAAGAATGAAGATCAAGTCACCGGATAGTCTGGTGATCATAGAGATGGTTGCATCGTAGCATTTCTAGGGAAGAGAAGAGAATGTTTAACTCACCGGATGGTCCGATGTAAATGGAATGAACACTGGATAAATGCATCAGAGTATTTTACACAGAGAGACTGTAAAAGCTCGGATGGCTCAAGATAACTCACCGAGAGGTCCGGTGATGGATTTGAAGGCACACCAGAGTGGACGGTATTTACAGAGGCATTGAGTGGAGTTCCAATAACTAGTTTCTAAGTTTGTACTCACCGAATGATCAAGTGTTAGTACTACTGTTCTCACCGATCATCCGGTGTTAATAGCTTTTCTAAGTCATTGGAAAAATAGCTAGTTGGCGGGTTTGAGGCTATAAATACCCCTCCACTCAGTCATTTGAAGGTGTGACATGCTGCTGGAGTCTAGAGGAAGCTCATATATACTTGAGAAGACATTCAAGCCACCAAAATTCTTAAATTGATTATCTAATACAATTAAGCACGAGATTAGAGAGTGTTTAGTGCTTATAGGTATAGAGTGAGTTATAGTTAGGTGCTGCAGCTTGAAGAATGGATCAAGGAATGATCCTAGCTTATACTAAGCAATACGTCGACACCTTGGAGTCTTGGTAACTCGTTGGCATCTTGGACCTTTGTGACTCAAGCTTGTTGACCCCTCAACTTGGTATGGAGCTACGACAATACATGTGTACAAGGACACAGAGGCCCTTGCTTTTGTGGCTCAAGCTCCGAAGTGATCACGGTGGCAAGTAACCAGAAGAGAGGCTAGTGGTGAAACCTTGTATTGGTGGCTTGGTGGTTCATTGTGCTTTAGACCTTGTCTTGGTGACTTGGTAGCTCAAGAGTCATGACCGGAAGAGACTTAGCGACCAGGAGCATATCCTTTATGGAGCTCTAATGTGGACTAGGGGTGACATTTATGCCATCGATACCACAGGATAATAATTCCTTGTGCCAAATTTGTCTCTCTACCCTATTTTCGTTTTCGCATTTATATGCTTGCAATTTACCTTCCTAGAGTAGGTTTGCAATCCTCTTGAGCGGTAGAGTAGACACACTAGATAAACATAGAGCACATTTAGATAGAAATTGAGATAGATTTATTTTGTGAAGTTTTTAGAGTCAATTTAGTTTAGGTTTCTAAGTACCTTAATTCACCCCTTCTTACGACATCACCGATCCTCACATGTGTTTGCCATCAATGTCATCGAGGACCTCAGCGTCCCGACCCTTCTCTTCCTGGTTTGCCGGATCGAGGCCCCAAGGCCTAAGGTCATCGCCATCGGGCATCGGGAACAAGAGCTCAGGGGAGGTTTCCTGGACGAGGGATAGCCAAGGAACCGCGGTGACGCGGCCATGTCCTTTGGGGATCCCACCCAAGATCCGGCCCTCCTTCTGAACATGAAGCTTCTCTGGCATCGGATTCACGTCAAGCAAACTCCGATGCCAAAAATTTCAGTTTGCGTAAAGAATATTGTGAGATCTTGGTGCATTCTATTATTTGAGTGATTATTGTTATTGAGGAACCTGCATTTTTCCAGTGCTTTCCCCCCTTCTTGATTGGTTGTTTGCCTGAGTATTCTACGATATACATTGTAACCTGTATACAACATTTGCAAATGGCAGAAGATAGTGATAATAACTTCTGTAAATAGGACTGGCTCTGATAAATACAGGATCATACAACCTATATCCAGGTATCTACATATGAAGTAATTTTGCATTTTAGTTTATGATGGATGGAAGCCAAACCATTCTGATCAATTCTGAAAGGGCCATCGTCTAGAGATAAGTGGATATAATCAGCGGTTCAAGAAGTGATGCCCTATTATTGGATGATTATCTCACCTGTCACTGCTTTGTGGTGATAGGCATTGACAAACCAACAAACTTCACTATGATACTCATCACATGGAACTCCAACCTGGATCTCCAAGTCAAAATGCTAATTCTGCCTCAAGTGGGTTGATATAATATTATTTTTGCACCGGGTCAATATGCATTGCGCTGACAGTACATAATTTTTATATGATCGTTATCTTGTCCTATTATGATGAAAGGAGAATTGAATCTGTCCTAAATCAACTTTAGATATCATAATTGCGTCTACTGGATACACATTAGCAAACTAGGCGGATTGGTGCGCCTATGCCACGCCTGTTTTTTTTATCACAGAACATGACAAAAGAAATCTAAAAAAATTATGTTCACCAATTTTGGGCATCTCAATATTTATTTATGAATTTATTAATATTTAACACATTCATTTAATTATGGGGAAAATATTATTTTTATATATGCACATAATTTTAATATGTAGACAACAGTAATACGAACCTAACAAAATTTGTTCATATTTTTTTAGTTTTAGATATTTTTCTGTGCATTTTAGATTATTTCAACCGATTTATCAATATAACTATTATACCTTTCGCAATTCATTTAATTAATAATGAGGAAAAAATATTATTTTTATACATGCACATAATTTCAATATGTAGACGACAGTAATACGAACCTAAAAAAATTTGTTTCATATTTTTTTGATTTTTAGATATTTTTCTGTGCATTTTAGATTATTTTAACCGATTATCAATATAACTATTATACCTTTCGCTATTTTTCTGTAATTCCCAAACAAATTATATTATACATGTAAATATACATATATATATGCATACATACAGGTATACATACACATATATATATATATACATATACGTATCCGTATATATACATGTATACCCACATGAACAGTAGCTAAATGTCATGGACAGTAGCTACAGTGCCTTGATCCCTATAATCACTCTAATTTTTGGAGCTTTAATATATAAGACTAAGGTCAAACGTTTCTCTTCGCGATCCAGATTTCTGTTGTGAAGGGATTTTCATTCTCTTCAGCGCTCTAACAGTTTTCCTTTACGGTTACCACCACGAAGAGATTCACAAGGTCATTCCCTCCAGGACAGGATTCTCTCTCCTTTCCCTTCACGATTCCCCTCAAAAGGAAGCTATTAGAGATGAGAGAAAATAAAAGGAATAGGAACATGGAAGAAAATCAGAAAAGAAACAAAATAAAGGGAATATGGTTGAGGATTGTCTAAATATCGATTTGGTTGTCGGTTAGGTCGCTAAACTTTCTGGACATGTAAGATTCATATAATTTATATGTTGTTGAACCATCCTCCTATGATTTTTAGTGGCGTAAGATCTTTGCATTTTTTTAGTGGGATTTATCTATGGCCTATGGTGGTGTTGACTAACTTGTCCAATTTGTTGATTAAATTGAGCTATTGAATTTGCTAACCAAGCTATATAATGTGCTATTGGCTGGATGTTTGGTCTATTCTGCATAACACCTAGGAAGATGGGGACAAGCAGGGAAGAGGAGTGGTGATGGATTTGGGGGAATAATGGGTACGTGAAGAGACTGACCATTAGAGCATGATGGATATTGAAATGAGTTTTTACTTTGGATTTAATTATAGCTCAGATCAGTGGCAGCGCTTCATAGAGGCCACACTAGGCCGTGGCCCCTGTCCTTCGGCACACCTTGCCCTTGTAAGCACTATTTGCCCCCCCTCCGGCCCAGCCCACTATGCTGGCTCCTGCTGGAATTGGGCCCAAGCTCCATCAGTGGCTTGATGGTCTATAAGTTGGAGCCTTTTATTACTTTTAGCTGAGTTAGTTGTATGGTGTTGGATTGGCTGTGTCAAGCCTCATCATTTCTCGTCCAACAAGATCTATAATGTATCATTAGTCCCTGTATATGGTTGCTCTGCGCATTTGTCCGTAATCGGTGAGGTCTTCAATAGATAAATCCGTCAGTGTGTGCATCAAGTTGAATTTCCTAACCTATGACGATATGTGCTCTTAATTTAATTTTTCTCTGTTCAGACTATGATTCCATTTTCATTCTTTTCGGTTGCTGTTGGATAAGAAATTGTCAAAGCTGTGTAGAACAAGACCGAGAGAGAGTTGCTTGTTGATCCTGTAGGAAAATTATTTTTTGCATATGTTTCACCATATCAACTACATAATATTATGAAAATTTTAAGCTCTTGTTGTAACGCATAGATATTTAACTAGTGAATTTAAATTGTTAAAATAAAATCACACGATAAAATCGAGATTCATCCTGACAACCCTGTTCACAGCATAATCCCAGCAATCCGCTGGTACTCAACAGATTGACATCTGCCGATTGGCCTTTAGGTTCTGGTACCAAAGAACTTGGGCTATTCGATCTCTCTCAAGCAAAACGGAGAACTTGGCTGACTCATATGATAGCTATCGATGGGCCTCAAGTTCTGGGCTCAACTGGCATAACATGGGAGTGGATGGATTGAATATCATTGCTATTCACTACTATTAGGACTGTCTGTGTTTTTTTGGTGAGATTTCACTATTAGGATCCTTAGTTTTGGCATAATTATCAGAGATAGCAGCGGGAATTTCATCGCGGCCAAGGCAGGGAGAGTCCAGCATGTTGGTGATGCGAACTGCATGCGAAGTGTTGGTGTTGCGGGGTGATATGCCCATGCAAGTCGAATAAGAAAAGTCCCACTGGTTTTTCTCTCTCAAGAAACACGCTCCCAAAAAGAAGAAAAGAAATATACAGTGACCTGGTTTGCCTCACGTTCTCATCCTTGTTTTGTGTATTGGTTTGTATCTTGGGTGCTTGAAGTTTTATATTTTCTTCGGTCATAAATACTTGTCATTTTTTATTTTTCATGATTTTCGATGTACAATTTTGATTATTATTTTTTATTAAAATATAGTTATAATATCTAATAAAAATATAATAGTATGAAAGTATTTTTCAAGATAAATCTACACATCTAATTTTTATGTTTTTAAACTAAATATTTTGAAAGCTATTAGCAGTCAAAATTTAAAAATTTGACTGAATCTTAATTTAAACAATAAGTATTTATGATCGAATGGAGTATCTTGTATTCCATCCATCTAAGGTTTGAGTACTTTTTTATTCACCTCTTTTACCTACCGTCCTATAAGTGCAGCCATCCTCTTAACACTTTACCATATGTATAACTATATATGCACGATAGTTTTTCACATCAAAATGATAACAATAGATTACTATTAAAAATAATAGCATAACTCAGTTTATTAGGGTCATTCTCGGTCGATTAGGGGGTTTTCAGTGGAATGTGTCTATCCGGATTTGAGTTCTAGACTCAGCATGGGTCCTTACATTTTTCTATGATTAAATCTCATGCACATCGGTATGTTCAGTGGTCAAAATGCATATCCACGCTATGTGAGGTTAGACATGTCTCCATTACTTAGACGTGCGCTAATATGCACCCACATGGGTGTGTATACGTGAGTGCGTATGCGTATCTAGTACTCGAAAAAAAATCTATAATATGCATGAGCTAATATATCCCTCTGTATAGTACATGCATATAAGTTTTATAAGGTGATTTATCAAAAACCATATCGTTTCTACTAAGCAATAAAGCTCAACATAGACAGATACCCTAGGTAACAACAACCTCTTCTCCTTTGTACCCCTCCTAACCAGTCAATCTCCAAATAAGTTGTTCATAGTGGAGGATAAATTCAAGTTAAAGGCAATATGAACTGCACACCATAGAAACTTAGCAAAATGATAGTTGAAAACAAAAGGTGTTGAATGGTTTCATTGCTACTACAAAAGCAACATGTTTTACTCTCATTCTAACTTTGTCTAACTAAGTTATCTTTAGTAAGAATAACATCCTTCTTTAGGTACCACAAGAAAATCTGTATTTTTAAAGGAATCTTCATATTCCAAACCACCATGTTCGCTTCTATATTACCATTGTTCACAAGGGCTCTATACATAAAATGAACTGAAAACTATCCATTCTAATATAAATCCCATCTAAAAACATCATGATTATCGTTCAATTGAATATGCATTACATGAGCCACAAGCCGATGCCAATGTAGTAATTTATTACCCACCAGCAATCTATGAAGAGATATCCAAAGAAACTCTACTGAACATTATTGCTACAAATGTATTCTTCTTACGAACAGTGTTATACAGTGAAGGGCATAACTCTCTTAGGGTGAAGTTCCCTGGCCACTTATCTTCCTAGAAATGAATTTGGTTTCCATCGTTAAGATGAAAAGTACTCAAATTTAGGAATTTTCCTTTGACATTCATGAATCCCGACCAAAATTGTAAATCTCCTGGCTTTCTCTCCACATGAGCTATTGTTTTGTTTTTTTTAAATACTTATTCCTCACAAGATCCTGCCATAGTCCATCCTCATTTATTAACTTGAACAACCATTTTCTTAGTAGACATTGATTTTGTATGTCATGATTTTGTATTGCTAGGTCTCCTTGATCCTTCGGTTGACACAAAATGTCATATCTAGCTAGCCTATATTTTTTCTTATAGCCATCGCTCTACCAAAAAAACCTTGATCTAAAGTACTCCAATTTTTGTAGGACTCCTCTAGGGACCTCAAAAAAAGAGAGCATGAATATTTCTAAACTAGTTAGCATAGAATTAATTAGGACCAGTCTACCACCAACCGACATATGCTTACTTTTCCAACTACTCAACTTTTTTTCAAATTTCTCTTCTATGATCCTCCAATCCTTATCGCAGAACTTTCTATGATGCATTGGAATACCTAAATGGATAGGTACCCCTATGACATCCAAATAGCTGAGAGTACTGTTCTTGACCATCCTTTGTTGTACCATAGCAGAATAGCTAGCTCTTGTGAAAATTTATTCTAAGACCTGATAGTTGTTTGAAAGCATAAAGTAATAACTTCATATTTTTTGCTTGTTCTAAGTTGTGGTCCATGAAGATGATCATATCATTCGCATATTGTATGATGGACATACCACCATCCACTAAATGTGGTATGACCCCAGCAAATTGACCATTGCTCTTAGCCCGGCTTATCAAGATAGCTAGCATATCTGCTACTATGTTAAACAGATTGGAGATAATGAGTTACCTTGTCTAAGGCCTTTCTTTGTTTGGAAATTTTACCCTACTTGGTCATTCACTTTTATTCCCATGTATCCGTCTTTAACAAAAGATGTTATCCACTCACACCATGTTGGTGAGAATCTTTCATTCTTAGAATTTGTTGTAAAAAATACCACTTTACTCAAAATCAATTTTGAGAATAACTCCATTAAATTTCTTTTGATGTAACTCATGTATTATCTCATGTAATATGATTACACCTTCCATAATATTTCTACCTAGCAGAAAAGTCATCTATGTTGGACTTATTACCTTTTGGGCTACCCCAAAAATTCTGTTAGTAGCCACTTTGGTAAATATGTGGAAACTCATATTTAATAGACAAATAGGTCTACAATACTGAATTTATGAGGCTTCCATGCTTTTAGGTAAAAGTATTATTGTTCCAAAATTAAGACTACGCAAAGGTAGTATTCCTTTATGGAAATCCACTAATAAAGCCATCAGATCCCCTTTTATCAAGTGTTAGAAAACCTAATAGAACTTAGCTGGGAAACAATCTGGCCATGGTGCTTTATTGTGTTTCATTTGAAATATAGTGTGCTTCACTTCATTTTCAGAGAACACTGATGTCAACATTTCATTCTTTAAATCCGAGACCTGTGGGATGTCATCCCTCCGGGTTTCATCCAACACAAAGTGATTACTCTCCGGAGGCCCAAATAACCCTTGTAGTATGTCATAATATGCTTCTTAAGCTCTACGTCCCCACGTATTGTTACCCCATCTTGTGCAACTGAAAAATTCTTTGCTTCCTATGTTTCCCATTTGCTACCAAGTGGAAAAATTTGGTATAGAGTCACCTTGAAGTAACTCTTTTACCTTTGCCGTTGGTACTATTTAATCTCTCCTTCCCTTAACAAGTGGGCTAATCGCTCGTTAAGACATTGCTTTAAATCTATCTCATTCGGAGACAAAGGTGTATTCTTGGCCTTTTTATCCAATTTGTCTAATTATTTAGTAGTTTATTTTTCTTTTTCTTGTAACGACCACTTACATTGTTTGCCCAACCTCTTAAGTATTATCTTAGTCTTTGAATTTTTGCTTGCCATCTCTCCATAGGGGTATTTCCACTTGTTTCGTTTGTCCAAAATTCAGCTACCATATCATAAAAGCCAATCTTAACAACTAGCCTAGTTCAAATTTACATAGGTTGATTATTTCCTATTGATGCATCTCCTATGTTTAAAAGTGAAGGAGTATGATCAGATATTTTTCTTGTTAGAGCTTGAACAATTGAGAGCGAAAATTTCTGCTCCCATTCTGTGATCATGAGTATTCTGTCCAATTTCTCTTAAGTTGGTACAACCGTTGCATTAGCCCAAATGTATTGCCTCCCTGATAACTGTAATTCTCTTAAATCTGGACCACTAATAATGGCATTAAACAGGAAAAGCCAGCTCTGTTCAAAATTATCATTATTCTTTTCATGCGGACTTCTCAAAATATTGAAATCACCCCTATTAGAATGGGATAGGTTTCCTGTGTACACATTTGAACTAACTCCGATAAGAAAAGATCCTTAAAATCAGCTTGAGCCGAACCATAAACTATAACAAGAGCCCATTTGTAACCATTTGACTTGTTACACAATTAAAATTTAACATAGTACTTCCTTCTGCAATGCCTCCTATGTCATAAGTATCTAGGTCTATGCGACATAAATTCCTTACCCCCACACAAATGATTGAGGAAACCTTGGGAAAAATTGTCCCTTCCCATTTCTGATATTGCTATGAAGTCCAATCTTTGCTCCTCTGATAGATCTAAGATATATTTATGCTTTTTTGGATCTTTAAATCTATTGCTACTCCAGAAGACCCCTTTTTATCGAGAGTGATGTTTAGATGTCTTGGAACTACAACCTATTTGGACCCCTTTGTTTTTTTAAGAGTGATTCCATTGTTTTTAGAGTGATTACCGTGGACTTAACCGGGTCCTTTCGATCACACAAATGATCGATACCCGTTTCAATTACCTCCTTTGTTATATCGCCACATAAATGACACAACACGAGGTGATCTAATTCCTCATCTTTCTAAATTTCTTTCTCTTCCTTATCTAAGATCTCCGTTAACTTATCAAATCCTTGAACATGATTAAGATGCAATATCTGAATTTTTAATGCTAACAATAGACTACTCAATGCAATTATCGTTGCTACCCAAAAGAATCCCAACACTATGTATATTGGAAGCAATATAATCATCTGAAGAAGATAAAATTGAATTGTTAGTCTTAGCTGGTGCAATGGGTTCCTCCATACTGTGTCCTGACTTCAACTTTGAAGCCCGATCCACCGAGTCTTGATCTACTGTGTTGGCCCGTCGCTTGCTCCTGCGCACCCCCTCCACGAAGCCTTTGGTATCGCTGCTAGAGCTTCTAGTCCAACTAGACCAAGAGAGGCTTCCAGAGGAGCTCCTGGAACCGCCTCCACTGCAGCAACAGTGGGTATTCCTTTTGCAAGCACAGGTTCAGAGTGTTGCTTAGTGACATTTTGCTGTGCGCCATTTCTATGTGAGTTTTCGCCAAAAGCATCATCAATAGATTTCTTGTTCTCGATCTAGGTATCATCACCCATTTCTCCATTCCCATCATTATCCTCTGCATTATCTAGATTCATAGGCACCGGATTTGCATCATTGTCCTTTGGCTCCACCCTAAATTGCATCTCACAGAGATAATCACTAATGACCACATCAATATACTCTAGAATCAAACTTGGATCAAGAACATAAACTTGCATGTGGACAACATCATGCCTCCTAGTAAATTTTATATCCACCATTTGAGTAAATCCCAAAAGGGAGCCCACTACCCAAATGGTAAGAAAATCCCTTAGCTCCTTGGTCAATCCACGGAACTGCACCCACACCTTAGGCATAATATACTTGACCTCCTCGCTTGCAACCTGCTCTTCGATCACCATCTTAGCATTCTGTGATTTAGTTTGGAGTACACCCCATTCCACCATGTGTTTCAATTTTGCCTTGGATGGAAATATGGTTCTAAAAGTATTTGGTTCATTTTCTTCCACCACCCACTTCCATATGTCAGGAATCAACCTTTGGAGTTCCACTGTGACATTAGCCATGATCAAAGAACCCTCAATCACTCTCACAAAACTTCTTCGGAATCATTCTTGGTTTTCTGGCTTGACATGTGAGGGATGTAATAGAACCCTAAGCCTTCCATTGCGTAACCATATGTGACAGCTACCGGCTGTACTACTTTCAAGAGAGGGCATCTATGGGTTACATGATCCTCACTCTCATAGATATTACAAAATAATATTGTAGAACATTCCTCTTGAGTATGGCCCTTTGTAAAGTAGCGGAAACAATAAGGTTTAGATTTTCTGGTATCGTCTTTTGCTGCACCTTGCTTAGAGGATTCCGAGATATCAACCATCATCGGCAATTGATCCTGAGCCTGCGAATGCTCAACATTGTTCGCCGCTGATGGTCCCTTTGAAAGCATATAAGAGGGAACACCTGCATTTTTAGTAGCTAGTAGAGAACCAGCCTCCTGAGGAGTGAAGGCCGGCGCGACACCACTTCCCTGTCTGGCAGGAGCTGTTGCAGATGAAGCCCTACTTGCACCAAGGAGTGGAGTAGCACCTGGAACCAGTGCCATGACACCAGCATTTAAGCCAGTCTGAGGTGGTACCATTTCCCCACCTCCAAACCGCATTCCTCCAGCCGAAACCTGAGGCATGTGATGTCCATTATAGAAGCTTTGACGTTCATTACTGGCCCGTCCTCCAAAGCGACTGCGATGGTGATGAGGGAAACAACCACCACCCCAGACATTGTAAGCGTAGCAACCTCCTTGATAGCCGTCGTAATAACCCCGACCAGCATAACCAGGATGGAAGACCTGATTGGCGCGATGGAGCCCTACACGGCTGACAAAACTCCCTTGGCAGGCACCTGCTCCACACACCATGCCACGGAACGGCCCAGCACCGTGATGCACTCTCTGATTCCTGCCTCCGCTCTCCATGCCTGCCCTCACCATGTTGGTGTATATTCATGATCTGAGAGGATTCAGCACAGATGATGGCACCCTAGGGTTTCTTTGATGTGCCCCAGTATTGGAGAAAAGAGCAATGAGACCCTTTGTGGGCCAAAAAGGGATGTAAGGCTGTAGATTAAAAATGTGTTTCGTGAGGCATTATTTAGCCCGCAAGTTTGCTCGATAATTCAAATTCAATAGATCTTCCAGAGAATCAACGTGATCTCCGAAATCACCGGATCGGACATTGGTCACCATCGTCGCGCTGAAGATGACGATATGCTACTTCCAATTGTAGTTCCATTTGGAAAGAATGTCTTCCACCTACCCTCTAGCCCAGTCGCACCTGCCAAAGCATCACTGAACGTGCATGGTGGAGAGACCCTTGGTGGCGGTAAAGGATCACACCATGAGTGACCTTGAATTCATTGCTGAACAATGGCATCCACAACCGTACCCACCAATGAGCCCTTCTTTCTCAGACATGCAACCACAGATGAAGTACTTACCTTAGACAGTGATGGCGTGGAGAGATCGGCCTCCGCCACCTATAGGTCATCAACTATGAAACACACCGCCTTAGCCTCCTTCACTAGCTCCGGTGTGCCAAAAGACCACTGCAAGCACAGAACTTCCCTTCAATTGGTTCTGGACTAAACAAACTCCTTGATTTCACCAGTGTTGGGCCGATCTCCCCTCGTAATCGATCCACCTCCACTACACTTGACCCACTCTCAGGCGATATCATCGGTCGAGCCATCGGCGCAAGCGTGCGATGGCGTCGCCTCACCATCCTGTTAAACTAAGTATCAACTTGGCACCTAGCTAGTGAGTTTCTCTTCAATCCAAACACTTTCCAATGTACCACAACGTGGACAAGGTGGAGCACTATACTACGTCTTCTACTCTTGCGTCAGTAGGATGCAAGTGGCACTACCACAAAAAAAGGATGATCAATGCCAGTTCTAAAATCCTATCACTACCAGTTTTGGAACTGACAATCTTTATTCGACACTAATGATCGGTACCTATCACTGCTGGGTCTAGAACCGACAATGATAGGTGTTCTTGGGAGAAAAAAAAAAGAGAAACGAGCCGGCTCGGTTGCCACCACCGCCAGCATGCTCCGTCACCGCTGTCACTATCACGCTAGCTTGACCCTTCACAAGAAAACATGGCAGTACGAAGGCTGCCACCACAGCACACATCAGAAGGAGTGTGTTTCCGTCGTCCTTCTTGATGTTGACCACGAGCATGGAAGACGAGCCACGGTGAGTCGGCCTTTGATCCCGCCAATCTCCGTGCCCTCGGACTTGCCAGCTGCTGCGCCAGATCTACCCTGCATAAGAAAACACGACGATAAGAAGGCCACCACCACAGCACACAACAGAAGGAGCGTGTTGTTGCCGTCCTTCTTGACATAACTACGAACACAGACGACAAGCCATGGATAGTTGGCCCTTAGTCCTGCCGCGCTCCGCGCCCTCGGACATGCCATCCTTGGGGTAGCTGCACTTGGACCTACCACCCTCGGCCGACTCCCTTGGACCTACCACCCTTGACTAGCTCCCTTGGACCTACCGCCCTTGGACCCTCCGCCGTGGATCTCGCGAGGTCGGTGGGGGAGGAGGCCAGTGGGGCAGAAGATCAGGAGGGGCGGCGGGGTGGGGAGGGCGGCAGCCTTGCCTAGAGAGGAGGGGTGGTTGGGTGGGGAGGGTGGCGACCGTGCCTAGATAGGAGGAGCGGCGGGGTGGGGAGGGCGGTGACCGTGCCTAGAGAGGAGGGGCGATGGGGTGGGTTGGTTTAGAGAGAGAGAGAGAGAGAGAGAGAGAGAGAGAGAGAGATGAGCTACCGAGCTTGGAGAGGGAGGGGATTAGATAAGGGTTGTTGGATGTGAGCTGTGCACAAAAATAAATGAATTGAAGGCCAAATTTTGGGTCCGACCCTTCGCTTCACTGTCAGTTCCTAATAAAAATCAGTAGTAATACTATCACTATCGATTTTTATTATAAATCGATAGCGATGATTATTAAAAACCGGCAGTGATACACTAATAATGCTAGTTTGGTAAGAATCAACATTGATGATGCATTAGTGATGGTTTTAGATGAACTGATACTGATGAGCCATTATATATGATGGGTTATGTAGTAGTGTGGATATTCCATGGCTGATCTGAGTCTGTACTTTAGTTTATTTATATTATAGTGCATTTTAGTTCAATTAAGTAAGTTTTGGGTAGATCTATTAAAAAAAGACTTGTATCCCTAGGCGTCACTAGAAAACTTTACCGTTCCATTTTTCAAAACAGTCCTGACGGGTTCAGCATAATGCTCCTCCTACCACCAAATTAAGGGCACTTGTACTCGTATCCTAGACAATGTTAATGTTGGTGGCACGTCGATTCCTTGTGCGTGAATTTCGGGCTCCCACAAGTGGGCTGCTGGAGCGATCGAAGAGGTTCATTCCGGTAAGAGCTAATAAAAGCGCTATGTCAAGACAATCAGAATATCATCAACTCTGTACGTCATTCTGGAATTCGCTTGAAGAAGAAATGTACTGGCTGCCGACTTGACAGTCATGGCGTTACGTTTGACAGGTCACAAATAGTGTCGATTATATTTGTCCAAAATCACGCCATGCATGAAGCCGATCGATCAGGAAATGTGTACATGTTTCGTTGTGGCTGTTAACACTCCAGGTTGATCGATTCACCAGCACCCATCTACGTACTCTCACCATCGCGCGCGCATATATTTTAAACCATGAGAGAGACAGAGAGAACGTGTCACAGTGGCATCCCCACAGATAACAGCGCAACGCATGGCAGGCGTGAACGAGAAACCATATGTGCATGCATCACGTTGTCAAGATCCATCCATCCCATCCATCGATGTATCACATATACCCCCTGGATCGAGTTGGACCGGAGAGGCTGAGAACTAAAGATCGATGGTGCACCTATATGATCATGTCCACATGAGTCCATGAGCAAGCGAGCTGCGAACAGTACATATTCTGGGCATTTTCTATGTGGCCTAAATGTATTTTCTCCAAAAATGTAGGGCTTTTCCACATGCGTTCTGGTCCAAATTAACACCGTGTAACATGATCAGAGAGAAGATAGAGCCATGCATAGACTCGTATGGGTGATTAGGCCACGCATCAAAGCAGGGGGCATCGATCAAGGATTCAAGGATGATCAAATGGTTGCTTAGAAAAATGGATTTTTTTAGTACTAGTCGGATTTGAAATTTGCAAAGATGCCGCTAGATCTGCAGAGATGATATCATAAGGGTGCAATCCCTGTGAAGATAGATCTTGTTCCGTAGTCCTCTCCAGTCGTATCCTCTCCCCAGTTGTTCTTTTTAACTATCTGTACTCGATCAATGGAATCTCGTGATGCACAAGAAACATTATGTTTGTTTGCAAACCACATGTTCCATGCTGGATGGAGCACGTGTATACGAATCTTACCTGACGTCGCAAAATCACAAAAATAAGCAGTTATCTCGAAGGGAAATTAAGTACACTACACGATGTACATATAGGGGATTAAACTAGAGGGCGTCTCAGAATAACAAACCAAGCTTAAAATCCTTACTGAGATCAGGGGCAAAGAAGCATACACTGTCTCATAAAAGGGTATTATAGACGAATTTTAAATCCTATCACAAATGATTATATGTTCTGTTTCTGTAAAAATATCTATGATATCGATCTTGTTACAAACATTTACAGAACTGTCTACAATACACTTACACATAGACAAAGTTTCTATATAACCGTTTTAGTGGTCACAGACGAGTTTTTTAAAACCCATCTATGTTAATTGGCATAAACGAATTTTTATAAAAAAATCATTTGTGTCTCTCTTTCCTCACTAGAAGCAAATTTGCTTTCTAGCTGCGCAACAGGTAGCAAATTTGCTTATACAAGGAAATAGTCACACAGATACATACTTTATGATTTATAAATTAAACACATTGACACATTGTTCAGAACATCGATCATATATTGTTCAAAAAATAAAAACACAAGTATTTACATACCACGAGGGTTAAGAACATCACACATTATTCAGAACACATAAACCTAGCTAGCTATACATCATTATTAGTCGACTGACGTCATATTCCAAAAGAATGAAATGATTGACATCATGGTGACATTGTTTTCCAAACAGACGAAAAGTGATCGATAAACTTGGGGTGATCGATGCCGTCTTTCAAAAAGATGAGATGATAGACATCATCTTAAGTTGTGTTTAGTTTGACTTCTAGTAGCTTATGCTTCTCAGAAGCCAGAAGTCGAACCAAACAGCCTAGCTATTGGCTGGCTTCTGGAAAGCTAAAAAGCTAGCTTCTGAGGAAATAAACTAAAAGATGAGAAGCTGGTTTAGATGAGCTTTTCTGGATTTTGATGTGCTGAGAAGCTAAAAATTTGTTGCAAAAACCAATAGCGAAAGGGTCTCATGTGTTTCAGCACAATGTCAACGCAAGAATCATCTTCAATTAGTATCTCACAGTCATCCAGATATGACTGCACCTTGACAATCTCATGCATTAGCCAAAACTAGGATGTGTTGCTGCCAAACCCATGGTTCAGCAAGAAATGGACATTCAAGCCTGTTTTGCAGTTGATGAAAATGTCTCCATTCTGACGAATAGCAATGGAGAAATTTCCATCCGGTAGAACCGTCAATAGTGGGATTCCACATAGCAAAGAAAGACGAACTTCACCGGGTTGAAGTCGACGCCAAGCATCTGCTTCGTCGAAGGCACCATAGGGACAATCCCATCCCGCAACCTCCTGATTGTCGTGAATTGCACTATTTGCAGATTTACGACTGAAACAATGTCTTACCATCACTTGCACAAAGCGAAATAATGAAAACCTCGGTGCAGTGAAAGGAACCACATGATACTCACCTCGGTATAGTGGAAGGGATTCGACCCCCGGTGTAAGGATTGGTGACGTCCTAAGAGGGGGTGAATTATGACACTTAAAACTGTTCGGCTTTACAAACTTCACAAGATAAACCTTTATCAATTTCTATCAAAATGTGCTCTTGGTTTATCTAGTGTGTCTACTTTACCGTTCAAAAGGGATTGCAACTTATCTAGGAAGGTAAATTGTAAGTATGTAAGTGCAGAAAAGTAAGTAAGGTAGAGAGAGCAAACTTGGCACAAGAGATTTTTATCCCGTGGTATCGATGATATGAATGCTGTGAGAAACCGTCCAAATAGTATTTTAATTAATCATCAGGACGATCATTTGTTAAATCATGACCATGATGATTAACCAAAATACCATCCCGGTAGTCCCACCACGTGTTTTGTGCCAAAGATCGGAACACATGCTTTTCCAACATATAGCCTCACAACAAAGCTTAAGAAAGGGCTAGTAATTAAATTATATTACAAGTACTTAAGTATTTAACTATTTACATAATTTACAATAAAAAGGAAGTTAGGAGGATAAAGAATAGTTCACCTCCTAACCAAAACTATAAACTACGTAGTGGAAGTTTAACATCTATGAACCAACAAAAGTTAGGTGAAACCATATGCCCTTAGGCTACACCCAAAAGCCTCGCCCCACGAGTAGTTTGCACTACTCATTCCCACTACCTACATCGGCGGACATGAAGTAGTCAAACACGAGCTCATCCTCACCGGTAGAACCTAAAAGAGCAGCATGAGTACGAAGGTACTCGCAAGACTTAATCCATAATGGGTATATACAATAGCCTGACTCTAAGGATGATGCATTGAGCCATTAGCAAGGAGTAGGCCACAAAGTTAAGTAAATTCACATACGTAAGCAACCTTAAAACCTATGTGTGAGCACCTAAACTTAACCACATATCCCGTTCTACTCTGTAACCATTAACTTGCATATAAACGTAAATGGAACCATATCATGAACATAACTATAAACGAACCATCAAGGACCATACAGCATGAGTGATCACACGGGACCACTCAAGGGGGTGCTCGTACCAACCTTTCCTAGTTAGCCCTAATCATTTGAATCAGACATCGCTCGGTACGGAGCCCACTTAGGTTAACTCCTGGAGCAACCACAAGTGTCTCTACAAACCCGCCTGCTCACACCGTCGATGTGCAAACCCAAATGATTACAGCTACAGAGGTATTCAGCTTATCTTACCATTAGATCAACATGTGGTTAGTACGGAAAGTGTTAGAGCCAACTGCAACAACGGACGGTGATTAAACAATACAAGCGGTCTATGGCATCTAGGTTCCTCTCCCAAACTACACCGAGGAACTCCTCTGGTACATAAGATACCCCTAACAACGCCCATATCTCGCCTCATTCTCACACCTCATACAACTCACATCATTGTCATTGTGTTTGTAAACAACAAGTAAACCCCAAGCTTGCGAATAATGATTGCACCATTGCTCGACTTCTACTAGGGACCTATGCATTGCTAAGCATTTCGAATAACTCTTAAGTTAGACATCAACAATGTTATCAAGGCTACAAGGATATGGATAATCAACAACTCAAGGTAGAGGTAATACAATTCATCAACATAGATTCTACCCACTAAAACTCGATAATGGACCCACTACTCAGGCAAACATATACAAACCATAATTTATCAAGTTATACAATACGAGATCCAAAGCAGTAGGTTGAGTATGCTTAGATGTTTGCCTTGCTGCTTTGACGATTGCTTGATACTCCCGGTGCAACACTCACAGAACTCAAGTAGCTCGGCGGCGCCTTAACTTGCTTGGACTGTCGGCGTAACACTCTCTAAACAAATCAAGAATGCGTTGCAAACATAATCAAACAACGGAAAAGTGTGCATATGATGCATGCTTGATAATTAATAGAGCGTCCTATTTCAAAAATATTTGCAAAAAAACCACCAAATGATTAGGGTTCTAAAGTTTAAAAACTCAGACAAGGTAACCTAAGTACACACAGCCTTGCATGGCTAGTGATCAGACTGACGTGGAGGTGGTGGTCTAATCGTCGGCCTGTAGAAGGTTTTGGCGCCTGGCGATCAGACTGATGGTATGTTGGCGGTCAAACTGCTGTGTGGCGGTTAGACCAGCCCTAGTGGCGGTTTGACTGCGAGACCCCTGTCGGCGCCATTTTGCGAGGCCGTCAACGAAGGCTTCGGCAAAATCTTTGATCATGAAGTGTACCAAAATTCTCTATGGGACTAGTGGAGTGCTTCTAAAGTGACTTTGATAATATTCACCGAGCTAAACTCAAAATACCCTATGAATAAGCCCTAGGCTAGGGTTAAGCTTGGGTATAAATGATATGAGGATCGACTCGAGCTTGGGAATGATGGAGAATTGGTAGGGGGTGCCTCACCTTAGTGTAGGAAAGCTTTCTATTAGAGGGGTTCACTCCGGGGAAGATCCGATTTGGAGATCGAGCTTCGGGGTATTGTAGGGATTGAGGTGCATGAACTCGAGTGGAAACTTCACCGACAACGAGGGTGAAGGGGATGAGCTCAAGGAAGTCCCCTCTGTCGATCTCCGACCGTCATGGACGTCGAGGTGGTCTCTCCCTCTCTCTTGGGGTGGGTGAAGGAGTGAGTGAGAGTGAGAGTGTGAGAGAAAGTGAGTGAAGAGAGTTGACTGATTTCCTTAAGTGGAGCCTCTGCGCTGTGACGATCAGACTACGGATGGGTCGGACAGACGCGGGAAGCCCATGTGGCAAGCCTACTTGGCTACCCTCTGGCGGTCAAACTGCGAAGAATCCCGGTCAGATCGCGAGAGCGATCTTGTGCTGAAAACTTGATTCTATTCCCCTATTCTATTCTTCTTCATTTAGGGTTTTTCTAAAGGGCTCTAAACTACCACCAAGTACTTTTAAAACATGTTTAAACTCAAATTATCAAACAAATACGCATACACATAATATCATAATGATTATGAATGCTTAATCATGTGATTAGCATTTTGGGACGTGACAAATACCACCTCTAGTTCACATTGGAGCTCCACCAAAGATATGCTCCCGATTGCCAAGACTCTTCCGGTCACGGCTCTTGAGTCACCAAGTCACCAAGGCAATGCATCAAGCCAGATGAGCCACTAAGCCACCAAGGCAAGGTCTCGCCACTAACCACTCTTCCGGTCACTTGCCGTCGTCTTCACTTTGGAGCTTGAGTCACCAAGACAAGAGTCTCCTCATCCCCGTACAAGCTTCTTGCCGCTACTCCACACCAAATCAGAGGGTCAACAAGCTTGAGCCACCAAAACCCAAGGTGCTGGCAAGTCACCAAGATTCCAAAAAGTCAGCGTACCACTTGGTACATGGTAGGATCACTCTTTGATCCACTCTTTAGGCAGTAACACCTAGCAACACTTTTCTCTAGGCATAATAGCACTAATCACTCACTAATCTATGTGCTAATTGCCTTGGATGATCATTTTTAACACTTTGGTGGCTTGGATGTCTTCACAAATGTCTATGAGCTTTGCCTGGTGAGCCACACCTTCAAATGACTGAGTGAAAGAGTATTTATTGCCTCAATCCCGCGGACTGGCCGTTGCTTCAACGGCTCAACTTTTCTGTATGCACCGGATGATTCGGTGTAGATGGATTGTACTCATCGGACCATATAGCGTGTACATCATTCAAAAACTAGCCATTGGATATCCACTCAAACCCACTGTGAACACCGGATGTTCCGCACGTGTTCACCATCTTTATCGTGGGACCATTAGGTATGTACACTTTAACCAACCGAGCCACTGAAACCTTCTCTGCAAAAAACACTCCGACGTAACTATCCGGCGTGTATATCTCATAGTGTTGGACCATCCGGCATATAGCTTCATCTACTCCTTCCTCTGGAAATGCTCTGACGTGTACTCAGTGCTGAGCGTTGGACCATTCAGCGTGTTTTTTCAACTTTCCTCTTCTTTGTCAGAAACACTTCGTCGTGTACACTGTGCTGAGGATCAGACCATCTGATGTGTTCTTCAATTTTCTCCTTCTCTGTCAGAAACACTCCGGTTGTACACCTTGCTGATCGTCGGGCCATCCATCGTTAACAATTTTCCTATGACTTCTCCAATTCAATTAATCTTTCTCGGTTGCGGTGACTTCTTCATGTAATACATCCATGAGACCTAATAAAGTATATACTTGACAAACATGTTAGCCATATTGACTATAATATCATTAATCACCAAAATCATATTACATGTCCTAATTAAGAGGGTCATGTTCGCTACACTCGGCGAGATCTCGCTTCTCCGACGCGAATGGCGAGTGAAGACATAGAACACTCCTTGCTTCTCAATACGGTGAAACACTTGGATATAGAAGTGAGGAAGAAGAACACTCCTCGTCGCTTTATATTGAGAAGAGAGGATGGCTTGTGTATGTGAAGCCAAAAGAGCGTTGAGAGACGAGCGGTACGTGTGTGTTGGAAGCCAAATGAGCGATTAAATTTGAAAATGTTTGTGGGTCTTTAAATACAGATGGGTATTTAAAAAATTTATTTGTGTCTACTAATTAGACACAGACAGATCTTACAAGAAGCTGTCTGTGGCTATACCACAGATGGGTTTTTCTAAAAGTTGTATATGACTGTACGATAAAAACAAACGGATTTATAAAAACCATATGTGAGTTTAATCACATATAGACGTCTAACTTATTATAGATATATCTGTCTTACTAACCGTCTGAAAATATTTAGTCTATGACAACTATAAAACCGTATGTGACATATCATTTACTTTCAATAATTTTGTGGTAGTGATATGTCATTATCAAGAGAGTTGGGGGACAGTGAGTCTCCACGTAGCGATCGGGCATTAACACGAGAATTAAATTCGTAATATTTGTGATCTTCTCTGGACCGCTATCTCTCGATCGAGCTCGATTGATGAGTTGGACCCAAAATGTGTGCATTTTGTGCACTCGTGTAACGTACTTCACCATAAGCTTTTGCTTCATGCCCCCTTCATGTTTCTCTTTTTTTGGCTCTTTTTTGATAAATGATAAGCGGAATTACATATAAAGAGCCCACCACGAAAAAAAAAACCCTTGTAGAATTAAGCACAATGTAGCTCCATCCTATTTGGTCATATTTGAAACATCATTAAAGTTTTACATCGTACCATTTTGTCAACGCTAGATGTCTGCACCCAAAAGTTTCCTTGTAAGGAAGAACGGTTAAAAATTCGTAGATAGAATTCGATCTAGATCATGTTTATCCACCCCTCTCGCGCCACGACATGGTGAACAGCTTCCCTCACCGCTAGCATCAGGTTACAGACATCTATGGTTGGGGGCTTGCAAGCTTGCCGAATGGCGAAGTACTTGATTGGACTCATGGATGTTGATCGATTTCATTTGATCAATGTGTATGCAGCCAAGCCTCCACTCAACAGAGCCTTATCTGAGAAATTAGATGCTCAGTGCGAAATTCAAAATTAGACATCATGGGTAAGAAAATATTTGACAAAAATTTCTTCCATGTATATTTAGTATTTCATCAATCTCGAGGCATAATAATCCAAAAAACTTACAACCATAATCACTCTTTTACGTCATTTTATGTGTGATATTAATGAAGAAAAAGTGATTAAACAAAGTTGGTGACAACCGAGGAAAAAGTGATTACGTTCTAAATCTACACAAGCCTTTTGAATTATTGGACAATTATCACACAACAAAAATAAATTGAGACGATTGTCATGAATATCTTTTAGAAGTTTGCTGCATATGTACATCTATGCGATAGGGTATCATTGAGTATCTAAAGAAGACTTTTTTTATTGAGACACTAATTTTATGGACAATAGATCTACATAATAAAACTTGTTTAATAGGGTTGAGTCATTCAAGTCAGTGCATTATCACTCCCCGATCCATTGACATGAGCCCTACGTCACTAACAACCCATGACCCATGCACATCTTGCATGAATGGAATTAGGATGGATGCATCTATCATTCTTGCAAATGTCTGAACAAATCTGAAGATCGGCAACCCGATATCATCCCGAGCGTGTAGAAGCTACACTGATCTACGCCAAACAGGAAGTAACCTGTGCTAAAATGGGAGCCCTGGTTTTTAGGGTACTGTGTAGCTGCACACCCTATTGGTACGGGCCCGCCACTGAAGA
This sequence comes from Phragmites australis, assembly GCF_958298935.1. Classification (NCBI taxonomy): domain Eukaryota; kingdom Viridiplantae; phylum Streptophyta; class Magnoliopsida; order Poales; family Poaceae; genus Phragmites; species Phragmites australis. Next base: position 15,178,109 of record NC_084921.1, read on the forward strand.
CCAAAGCTCGATTATCGTCAATTTTATGTTGGAAGAGTTATTTGTGTGGATTCTTCGCGTGTATTTTCTTGGATTTAAAACCATGATCTCGGGAGAGCGTGCGAGAGAATGTGCACTAAAGAATTATCCGACCCTCTCAAACATTTTTTTTGCCAGCTAAGCATGCGTCCAACTTGGTGAAAATACTGGAAGATGTCAGGAACGTAGCAAAAATCAGTGGAAAATTAGGCACGTGCAACGCATGCATGCAGCGGCAGAGATCACAGGACAGCTGGAGCCTACTGGCATCTTTATATTTAGAATTTTTTTTTATTCGAATGGAAACCAGGTAGGATAGGTACTGATAGTACCAGTGAACACCCGTAGGTAAAAATCAGGGACTAAACTCGTCACCTGTAGGTACTCATTGCCCGCTGGAATACCTATTTACCCGTCGGTTGGGCGGTGGTGGCTCGGCTCAGGGCTAAGCAGGGTGGCGCAGGCGGGCCGATGGTGGCATTGGGAGAGGCTAGCAGCGGCGACGCAAGACGGGATGGGAGGCAACGGCACGATGCAGGGCGGGTGGCGACAACACGGCTTAGGGTGAGGCGAGGTGAGGTTGGGTGGTGGCTGTGAGGGGCGAGGCTAGCAGCGGCAGCATGACTTTGAGCTGGGAGGGGCGGTGACAGCATGGATCGTGGTGGAGAGGGGTAGGGAGCTAGGGATAGCAATTCCACCTGATTACTCGTTTACATGCAGGTAAATATCCTAACATGGTCAAGTACCCACGGGTACGTTCGTGAGTGAAAAATACTACATGACAGGTAAACGGGTATGAATATAGATAAGGCATACCTATACCAACGAAACCCGTTTACCCGTATAACTTACCTGACATGTGGGTCCAATTCTCCTCGTGAGTCATGGCCCATCATGTATGTCTTCTAGATCCAATCACACCCCTTCCCACAGCCTCACTTCTAGCCACGCCACCCCGAGCCCCTGACCCTTCGCTCCCTGCCCTTCCCGTCCCCGCCCTACACCTCCCCGCCCCAACCCACACCGTCACAGCTAGCCTTGTCCCTCACGGCCACCACCTAGCCTCACCCCGCCCTACCCCGAGTCGTGCCATCGCTACCCGCCATGCGTCGCGCCGTCGTCGCCCACCCCGTCCCGCGCTGCTGCCGCCTAGATCTTCCTCGTCCCATCACCGTCCAACCTCGTCCCGCGTCACACCATCACCGCCCGCCCCATCCCATGCCATCGCTGCCTAGCCCCCCCCCCCCCCCCCGCTCCGCTGACCCGCCAACGCCACCCCGCCCAGCCCTAAGCCGAGCTGTCACCGCCCAGCCGATGGGTAAATGGGTATACCTGTGGGTGACATGTTTGGTCCCCGATTTTTGCCTGTGGGGTTCGCGGGTATACCCGCGGGCGGATAAAAATTGACAGGTATTGGTATGAGTAGGCACTATCTGTACCCATCATACCTGATTGCCATCCTTACAAGGAGCGAAGGGTTAGGGCTCGAGGTTGCACGGCTAGAAGCGAGACTATGGGAACGGAAGAGATTGGATCTGGAAGACAGACAGGATAGGTCACAACTCACGAGAACTGGACCACATTTAGGTAAGTTATACGGGTAAACGGCTTTTGCGGCTATAGCTATGCCTTATTTATACCCTACCCATTTACCCATTGAGTAGTATTTTTCGCCCACAAACGTATGAGCAGGTATCAAATGCAACTCATATTTGATCCTATTAAGATATTTATCCATAGGTAAATAAGTAATCGGATGGAATTGCTATCCCTAATTCAGATATGGTCTTTTCTCCTGGACACGAGTCTCTTTATCTTTGCTACTAGACATTAAAATATGTATTGATTATTTACTACAACGTGTGCCGGAGAGAGCATGGGGGATGAAATGTATGTTTTGCCATCAGCCCACTCGCAATCCTTCTTCTACCTGTTGCTCCTTTCCTCCTTCCAATCGCTCGTCCTCACCAAAATTTGTCATCGACTAATCCAGCATGGGCACACGCACAGTCATGGAGCATCGCATCGTAGCAGTGAGTGTCACTGTCCGCAACGCCGGCCGGCAAACACCTGCTCGCCCAGGTCCAGCCCCTCGCACCTGACGAACATCTCCACGAACGCGGTGGCCACGAAGCAGTTAACGGCGAGTCGGTGCTTAACAACATAGGCATCCAATCACCATGCTTGAGAACACCAAGCTCAAGAACATCGCATCCTGAGTCTGCGCACGCCACCTCTCTCGTCCGACGCGCGTAGGCACTAGGCAGACAACAACGCGTTCCATGCCGGCTGGTCAGCTGGGCGATCTGCCGGATGCGGGAGACGAACTTCCTGCACCGCACGAAGAAATCCATCAGCGCGGCCCCGAGGACGAGGTCACGGGGAGGCAGCACGAGCGCCAAGGAATTTGAGCAAACGGGTGGCGAGCGTGAGGCCATCACCACCGGAGTCCGTGGCGTCGCTAGATTCGCCGCCGTGGCGGTCCTCGACGATGAGGACAAAGAGAACAGCGAGGACGGTGGCCGCGACAGCTCGCTCCTGGGCCCAAATCTGGTAGCGAGGAGGCATGGGGCATGAGCGACTGCTGCTCATCTTTTCGGCAACGAGGTTGAGTCGGAGTGAAAAGGGGAGGGAGTGAGGGACGCGCATGGGCGGTGGCAGCGGACCAGAAGCCCGGCCGCCGGTGTGTAAGGACTGACGACGGGTCACCGAGTACCAAGGCCAGCCACCGACGCAATGAACACGATGGCGCGTTCCTCTGTGAGCAATAAAAGGATTAGGAAGAAGAAAAATAAAGATACGAAGGGAGAAGCTGGTCATAAAGGCATTCTGAAATATTCTTATGTCCTAATCAACGATATATCTCTACTATATAAAACAAAATGAGATCATACATCACCTCTATTCTTAGGTTTCCCTTCCCTCTAATAAAAATTCAAATAATTTACTCGTTTTTATTATCCACTCTATTTATCTAGCCTCCATATTTTTTACCCGTTATAGATATATAATATATTTTATTAATAAAAATAAATAAAAAATAGAAAAAATAGTAGATAATCTCCTCTTAATTTTTGAATATGATTTTAAATCAAATTACGATATCATTCCCGATATATTCATTCGATGACGCTCTCATAATGCATCAATATCTTTATACATTGAGTTTATAATTGAGATTACTATGTTCAATATTTATATTTTCATTACAACAACGAGCACTTAACTAGTTTTAATAATTGACGTGTGTTGTAGCAAATAACCTCCATTTAAAAAAAAAGGTGTGTCCGAGAGCAAAGACCATACCTAAAGAGTGTCCAGAGTAAAATTTGTCTTATATCTACTTAATGAGGCTCATCTAGGAGCCTTACAGAGACGTGCTAAAAGGAAAGAAACACTAGAAAATCCAAAAAAATAAACATCTATCATGTCGTTGATTTTGGTGGATCCTTAGGAAAATTTAATTACAACTAATAGATTCAAATAGACTTTTGGCTGACGACATTGGTTTTTCTTTTTGTGAAAGAATATACTGGTAATATGCTTAGGCTCGATCTTGTTCCCTGCTCCTGGCCCTGCTACGTTTAGCTTTCTTCGTCCAAATCGTAAAAACAACAGCATAAAAAGGTGGTAGTGTATATTCAGTTTTGGATGACATCCATCATGTGAAAAGCTGTCCAGCTTTTTGAAGCAAAAGAGAAAAGCGAGGTCTAGATTGCAATTCTAGCTCTTCTGGCAGAATTAAACTGGTCGAGTCCTCAAAAAAAAAAAAAAAAAAAAAGATGATTGCCATACTATGTCAATGTGACACAAATGGTACGTCTAAAACATTGGCACAGTATGGTACGTCTAAAAAAAGTGACAGAAACAACACATGCATCTACACACTGAAAGATCTGATTCTTCTGTTTCATGTATAGGTTAGGGGTGAGGGCGTGTGGTTTGTTTTTGATTTTCTAGTTGAGCTATATATCATGTTTACTTCATTTTTCCTCACAAAGCGAAGCAGAGCAAAATGCTACAGTTGAGGACCTAGGTGTACTCACTTAGTAACGTCCAAAATAATTCTTCAAAGTCGTTCTAGTGAGGCAGATCAGCTCTTGTTGCACGTGCACTAGCTGCAAGGGCTCACATGTATGTTAACATTTTTGAGCCATCCAATATCTCCTCCACGTTATTCATCATTGTTTTGTCTGTCTCTTGAGGTTGGACTTATGCAAATTTTTGTGTTTCCTAGTTCAAGTTCAAATGAATTATAATTTTGCTATAATTAGACTTTCAAATGCGTCGGGGTCTAAGTCAGCAGATCAAAAAAATCATGCAACAGTGTCATGCTATACCTATCCAAATCACGATAAATTATATTTCGAAACGGCACTAAATAGAAGTGGTCGAAGAATTTCCACACTAACAGACAGCAACGCTTCAAAAAAACAAAGGTGCATCATACTAAAATCCCCTTGATTACCAGCGTGTCTCTCGTGGAGCGGTGGAGCCCCTGGGGTGCACGTAAGGACGAGGGCCCATCCAGTTTCCCAGACGTTCCACGTGTCAGGCCCAGGACCGTGCGTTACCTGGTCGGAGAACTGTGCCCACACTTTTGTTGTTACGTGCCCCCAGCTAAACGTCCCAAACGAATCCTCTTTTTTTTTTAGCGATGAGGGCATCCCGCACCCATCTCCTCCTCCCCTAGGGTGTCGTGTGTATATTTATCCAGGGACCCCCAACACAACCCCAAGCTCCACCTTTTTCAGACCCATTCAGCCCACACTCCACAGCCCAGAGCAGAGGCAAGTCTCACAAGAAGCCTCATTTCCTGCAGCTGCAGTGGCGATCTCTCTCTATCTCTCTCTTCGTCTCGCTATTCTCTCTCAAAACACAAAATGGGGAGAGCGCCGTGCTGTGAGAAGGTGGGTCTGAAGAAGGGGAGGTGGGCGAAGGAGGAGGACGAGATCCTGGCGAGGTACATCAAAGAGCATGGGGAAGGCTCATGGAGATCACTGCCCAAGAATGCTGGTGCGGAAGAACAGATACAGAGAAGAGAAAGAATCCTTGAAAAGTTGCAATCTTTTGTGTGTTCAATGAAAAAAAATCTTGCTGCAGGGTTGCTGCGGTGTGGGAAGAGCTGCAGGCTGCGATGGATCAACTACCTGAGGGCGGATCTCAAGAGGGGGAACATCTCGGAGGAGGAGGAGGAGATGATCATCAAGCTCCATGCCACGCTTGGCAACAGGTACCCATCAGACATTCAGCTCACCTCCCCCCAACTGCTTGGATTAATTTGTGTGCAGACTCTTGTGTTTGATTCCTGCATTTGAACAACTTTGGTAATATAAATCTGTTGCACGGCTTCAGAGTTGTTGCATAAAAAAAAAACCTTTGCTTTCCATGGCACCTCCATATGTCTGTTTTGGCACCTCCATATGGCGGTCGTTCAAATTACATTGTACATTTACACGTAGCGATGAAAGTTAACAGATGAGATTGCAGAATCAATGCACACAAAATTCTCATCTTATTTAGGATAATATTGAAGTATTTTGATCTAATCAATAACCCAGAGTTCGGGTTTAGCATCGAATTCTCAGTTACTGTGACTTTGGCATCTTTTTTGATGCAAGACTGCAATTTTCACAAAAGGTAAAAAGTAGAGCCAGGTGAATATGCCCCCCGTAATCATGCAATTATGCCACAAATTTTGCTTATTTAGCTTCAATAAAGTTAAATGGAAGCACAGTTTGTGCCAACCAGCTCTATGCCATTCTCCAAAATGGAAGAAGCTTTATGCACTAGTACTTTATTTTCCTCCAAGAAGAGAAGGAAACAGAACGAAAGAAGAAAGAAAGTTTGAAACTTTTATTTAGTCTTCTCACACACCATTTCGCTGGGTTGTTTACCAGAAACATTGTTAAAACACATTCTTTTTCATTAAGGGAGAAAGCACCTGCTCTTTATAACCACTGATTCTTGTGACTTTTAGAGTCTTAGTTCAGTTTTCTCCCAGCCCATGCTTTCCTGGTCAAGTAAAACCAATTGTCACCTTGGCATGGGAGCGAGGTGAAGTGGCTTCCATCTTTCTTCTCCCTCCTCCTTTCCAGCTCTCCTTTGTCGCTTTGCATCGTGGCGACTTATATTTTTCTATCCTCCCTCGTTGGTCTCGTGCTAAAACAAAAAATGGACACGGAGAAGAGGGAAAGCAACCGTTATCCACGCAACTGTACACGCCCATTTTTCTCTCTCCTGGACGTGGCTAAATCCTTCGCCGGCGACTGTTGCGTAACAGCGGCCGGCGGCAGAGCCTCTCCCAATCTTAATCAGCATGGAGGGAGAGAATTTAAAGATGACATGTACAGTGCTGCTAATGAGCCGTAGCAGCGTCGGCGTCAGGCATTGAAACTTGGGACCCCGCTGACAGGGATCCGTATGCTATGCATGCTCTATCTGTCGTCGTTGGGCAGTCGATGTGGCGCCACAGGGTCCCTTGGCTTCAGCAACATACGGGTTGATTTACTGAAGAAAGATTGGGGATGACTGACGGTGGTTGCCGGGAAACGAAAATTAACCTGCCTGGTGTCACACCAAAACTTGATCCAGATCCTAAAGATTTACGGGAGCAATCTTCCTCTTTCAAACACTGCACTGAATAATCTACTTCACTGAGGATGCATCGATTTGTGTGCTTCTTGTTTTCATCCCGAGAGCCATTTTTACCACAGAGGCTGTTGAATTCACAAGCTCATGCATGGTTGATGGTACACGTGCACTGTTGGAGCATTTGGACTGAGGCGGCGCACGCACAATAATCCAACTGCACGCGTGCTGATCACGTACACGCTCAGCTCGTGCTGCGGCGCACTACGTGTTTGGAGGAGCCTGGAATCTCACGTTCCTCACGTGTGAGATGTACGTTTCCTGACCCGGGGAATCGCCTGATCACATTGCACAAGACTTGTCGGCAGACATTGCTAGCAAGTACGTCTCACCAAGATTATACTGTGCAGTATAAAACTTAATTGTCCCCTTCTAGTTACAGGAGATCAGCAGAATTTTACTTTGCTCGAGTCATCGTCATGCATACAATTGTTCCCACCACATATATGCATGTCTCAGAAGAGTGATGCAGTCAGTGTATATACTTAGGCCATGCATTATCTACTTGCGAGATGGAAAAAAATTATAGCACTAGTCTCAAGAAGATAAGGAACAAATTAATTAGCTAGAAGAGGAAGTAAACTATGAGTACTGTTCTGGTTCACTTTATAAAGGAGTTTTTAACTATCACTGCTCTGTCTCAACGAATATAAGATGGGAACTCTTTTTTCTTTCTTCTTTTTCTGAAGACTCGTACTCTGTTTGTTATTGCATCACTGAGCTCAACGTGTACTGGCACGGACCATGTACAACTTATGAGACTTGGCAAATAGTGAATGTCGTGACCGAAACAAGAATAAATACCCGTAGCATCGCTGCTGTACGCTGCAGACGAGGCTTTCATCAATGTCGCGTTCGATCGAGCTGAATCCATGCAGGCATACTAAATCACTGCAAAGTGGAAATACGGTTGTTGGATCTCCAGCACGCATATTGATTGCCACATGCGCCTGCCGCCTGGAGCTCGAGGTCATGGACAGCCATGCCCTGCAGCTCTTGTCTTGTGTATCTCCTGTTCTTTGTAGTACAGCACAGCGCGGTTAATTGTCTGTGGCTTTTTCTTCCTTTGTTGTTCTGGCTCAGGTGGTCCCTCATCGCCGGTCACTTGCCGGGCCGGACGGACAACGAGATCAAGAACTACTGGAACTCGCACCTCAGCAGGAGGGCGAGCGACTTCCGCGACGGCGTCGTCGTCAACGTCGACCTCAGCAAGCTGCCCGGCGGCGGCAAGCGGCGCGGCGGCCGGGCGGGCCGTAGGGCGGCGGCCAAGGGAGGGAAGGAGAAAGAAAAGGCCGCAGGAGCGGATGAGCAGCAGCGCATGGAGAAGGGTCAGGAGGCGGCCATGAACGTCGTCTCAAGGCCGAGCTCCCAGGCCTGCACTGCCCAGAGTGAAGAGCAAGCACAAGCCAGTGCCAGTGGTGTGACGTCTGATGGGCTCGAGGAGGGCCCACTGGACCTGAGTGAAGAGATGGTGAGTGCGCTTCTAGGCCCGGGAAGCCCAAAGATGGAGGTGGGCCCATACGGGCCATGCATGGGCAGTGAGACTGGGCCTGGTGGGGATGGGGTCCAAGAACTGGGTGGCAGGGCCATGGACTGGGACCTGATGGGGCTGGACATCTCAGTCAGCGATGACATGTGGGACTCGCTGACGTGGGACATCGATGACATGGTGGTCCCGGATGAAGTGCAGCAGGAAGAGGTGATGTCAGACCTCTTCTTCCTGGACAATATGTAGGAGGTGACTCTGTGTTATCTTTAGCCTGGCGTTTGTGATGCTTTTTAACTTTTGATGCAGTAGAGTTGGATGTGTTTGGTGATGAGTGAGATAGGAGAGTGCCTCAGTGACTTTTTTGTCTGTTGGTCTGGCCTGATGAATGGTGAAAATGCAGGAAAATGTGAAAAAAAACACGTGGTGGAATTGCTCCTTATGTTGAGCATTCACATACATGATCCATGGAACACAGTGATGAAGTATGCTTGTGAAATTTTGCAGGCAAAGGCGATTTCACTTGGATTCCAGACCTAACTTTCAGCAGGATAAACCCATAACACATTTGAAAAACGAAGCCAACAAAGACAACGGCCGCGACGATAAAGGCCCTGTATGGAACATTACAGTGAAATTCCTGCGACCCAAGCATTTCAGCTAGTCACAAATCTAGCATCAGCTCAGCACTCTGTGTATGCGGACGTACAATCAGTTCATCTCACACAATATACTGGTCTCCCAACTGATAATTCTCAATTAAACCTGCAGCATCAGTTAAACCACACAACACAAAATCTAGTTCAGTACAGTCGAGTTCAGTAGTTCACTAGTCTCTAGTAATCAGTAATCAGTGCAGTTGTTTAGTACCTAGAGTAGCAGAGTGTGCTGGTTCTCTGTCTTCCCTTCCTCCTCTTCTGACCAACGGCAGATTCATCCTCAGTTGCGGTCGCGGTCATCATTGTCGCCGTCGCCGTTGCCCTGCTGCCTCTGCTCCCACCGTCTGCAACCGCCACCTCACTCGCTTTGATCCCCTCGGTCCCAGCCGCGTTGCAGCTGTTCTTGGTGGAGCTCCAGACGGAGGGGCGGGGCCGCAGCCCTCGCCAACGTTGGCCTCACCGAAGACTCTCCTCCCCTGACCGGCCACCGGCCACTCCCCGGCGCACTTCTTCTTGGCGCCGTACCTGCTGCGGTGCGGTTCCCGAGCGCGCGGCCGTTCAAGTTTCGAAATGGGCGGGGGTTGCAACGGTCGTGTGAAGCAGCGCGTGTCGATGGGGAAGGCTGCAGCATTGCTCGTCCTTGCTTTTCTCCCCCTTCTTGGGTCTAAACCAAATGTCAGAATCAAGCACAATTTGCAATTACAGCGTAAGCTTGATTCTTCTCAGGCACCGTATACCTTAGTAGCATGATTTCCTTACCGGTGAAATTTTGTTGTTTTCTTAAACATGGTTTAGCGAGAGAGTTTCTTTTGTTCTTGCCTTCGTTATTTTTTCTTCAAACACCACCACAGATCTTAATCACATTTGTTATTTTCCTCGTACACCTCGTAATTTCTTCGAGAGAGAATTCCTTATTTGGCATCTCCGTAAATTTTCCTTATCCTCTATATGTCATCCGTCGTGTCACTGACATATATAAGGGATTTTGTAAAATTGCAGTGGCAAGTAAAAATTTTATTCTATTTTTTGCAGTTTGTTGAAGTGTCTTAGAACCTTTAGACTGCAGTAATATCCAAGAATAGAAACAGTTCAAGTGGCAAGTACATTCAAAGGAACATTTGCTTAGAAAAATGCTTTAAAAGAATAGAATTTTTTCTAAGAACAATCAATACAAATTAGAAAATTTACGATATATTATGAATAGATTCATTTTTTTTTCATTAGGGGAGGTTTTTTTTTTCCCACACCCTCAATCGAGGGGCCTGGGGGTAGGCACGGGGTTGCACTCGGGTCGCCCGCCTGGGGGCTGGCCCAAGGAACCACTTGGGATCACGAGCCCCTCTTCTGAATAGCTTCATGTAAGTAAGTCTAGTTATTCATCAGTTATAGTAAAAAATCTGAATTATTGGAATTGATATTTCTATTCTACGTAGTAGTAGAATAAAACACCTACGAAGCATGCATGCTGGTCAATCAACCATATGGCATCCTCTTTGACTTACAATAAAGAGACTATCTGAAAAAAAAAGAACTTAACAGAAAGTGTCATAAAAGACGAATTAGCAAATACCTTATCAAAAGCGATATAAGAGGCTAAAAAATCAGCAATCTAACAAATAAATACAGAGCAACTGGTGTTGGATTGATCTTGACCATCTAATCCTAATAGACCGAGAGATAAGGTGAGGTCGGACTCCACACAAATGCCACAATCGGGGGCACCAACCAATATTTTATTCTGATCCCACCTCGTGCAGCACCATAAAACCAAATGAGAAGAAGTCTGATGTGAACAACAGATGAACTCATGAAAATTAGCCGCCTCTCCCACATCCTAATACCCTAATCGATCCTTAAAGGTGATGTTAATGTGGTGAAGATCACCGCCACTTCATCCACGACACACACGACGATCTCTACCTCATGCTGAGGTCCACTACATCCACTACGAGTGCATCACATCGCTGGTTGCACCATATCCCCATCTACCCCGAGCTAACATCAAACATTTAATGACATCATCCGGCTTCGATAATGTGTTTATGCTTCTATTAATGATGTGTATGTTCGATTTTGAGAACTAGTGATCATGTCTAAGAGCATCTTCAGCCGACTCTTCGTCGTGCTCGCTATAGCCAAATATAGCGGCGATACAGTAGCAAAAACCATCTCCAGCTGGGGCTCATCATCACGCTCGCCAAAAATGAGGGCTCGCTATCGCCTCCTCCTCGCTCGCCACATCCAGGAAGGAGGATAGCGCTCGCCATCCACAACCGCCGGCCTCCCCTCTCCCGTGAAATCTCCCTCGCGTCATTTCCCCTTCACAGCTTGTGCCGCGTTTTGCCCCCCGCCCCGCCGCCGCGCCAGATCTTGAGGTGGCGGCGTATTCCCGGTGCTTACCGTGGTGGACACGATCCTGCACGCGGCCGCGCGGTGCCTGCCCAGGCTGCTTCCCGCACTCGACGCCTCGTGCACCTACAATCTGGTGGTCCCCTCACCTTCCGCGAGCTCGCCAACGAGTCCTGCTGCTGTAAACAGGTACTGTTGGAGCTCAAGCACCCAGGAGGCCAGACTCCATAGTTTACTAGTCTATTACCACCACCTGCTCATTCAAGAATCTTCCAGCTTTCCCTCAACAGCACCAACCTTTGGCTATGGCTTCTTGATCTGTGGGTCTCCCTGGTGTCTCAATCTCAATCTAAGATCACTGCCAATCTATCTCAAGCACTTTTTCCCCTTCGGTGGTAGGAAAAGAAAATCCAAGTTTTCGATCAATGAAGATTGGGGGAAATGGGTTTGCAGCTGGATGTTTCTTGAAGGACATGCCGGTTTGATGCAATTTCTTTCTATCTTATCTAATAATTACTAAACCATTTAAATGGTTCAGCTCGTGAGTTAGCAACGTATTTGTTCCTAACTTTTGTGGGTTCTATTGATGCATTCCCATCTGAGATTTATTTGGGAAATTTGTTTCTTGAACCTTTTGGTATGGATCCCACTAGAACTCTGAGATTAGGCTTACATCCATTCTCCAGTTAGATTGTTTTGGCTCTACTATCCCAGAGCAAGTTTTTACCGGTGACATATTTTTGTTCCAAGAAGGAAAGAAGTAATCAGACAAGCAAGGTGAAGGCCCTGGAGGAGAAACAAGGAAAGCATTTGTAGATTGAGAATACTGCTCTCTTTCTTGGTTTTGTGCTTATTTGGGGGTGCATAATTCTTACGAGCTTTATCTGAATTGATTTTGTGTTCTTTTTGTTGTTTAGGCTGCACTGGGGGAAACAAAGAAAGGGAGTGAGAATGTAGTTGTATCTGTCAAAGTTAGAACTCTGTCAGCTGAAAGTGTTCTTTGGTATTATTAGCAAAGCTGAGGATTGAAGAGATAATATGTTCTGGATTGATGTTTGGGCTTAAATCTTCGAGCTGAGAGCGCATTCTGTTACACATTTGATTTTCCAATGACGTTGAACACGAAGTATTGGTTACTTCATCTCAATTATGTGCATCGCTAGGTTCTGTTGCCTGCTTCTGAATGCGAGTTTGTGTTCAATTCAGTAAGAACCAATCGAGTATAAAACAGTTAGAACTATTTAGTAGTTATAAGATATTAATAAAATATAGGTGAGTGGAGAATAAAGAGTTTTAGAGAGTGGGTTGGAGCAAGTTGAGAAATAGAGAGGGAATTAGGATAGAGAATTCCCTATATAGAGAAAATAGGGAGGTAAATTTAGAGAGTGGGTTGAAGATGCTCTAAGAGCGATTATATATAACAACTGGCTAACAAAGGATCAAGTTTCGATGATTCAGATCAAGAGATAGCAATTCTGTCGGACAGCATCATCAAAACATCAATATATCACCATTTTTTCAGCATGACTAGTCAATAGCATGCGGTATTTTGAAACAGAATCATATGAGCTAAAGAATATACCATGTCTTATATTCTCATTATCCTGATAGCACCCTGATAATAGCATACTAGAACCGTTCACAAATTGCAGCCATGTGTGGAAAATCATTAAAGCAAAACGTTATAGAAGATTCCAAAACAAAGAACATTATTATGGTGATGGCAATGGTGATAAGAAAATCTATCAATCAGACAAGCGCTGCTGAAATTATGATGTTAACAATTTTCAAGAAACATCAAAACATTTAAACCACAAAATTTTTAGGAATGACCTTTGTGTTATGTATAAAAGGAACTTCAGAAGACGTGTACGAACAGTGACTATTAATATTAGATGAGATCGAGGGCAAAGCTGAAAAACGTACAAGAATACTGTGCTTGCGCAAATGCTTACTGATAGGGAATAAATCCATAGAACAGGAGTTCATAACATTATAACAGACCTGCAAATTCATCTAGAGCACTCAATATTTCTTTTCTGCAAGGTCCAACAAGCGTCCGGTTTAAGATTGGTACCCATGCGATTCCAAACTAATAAAAACAGTTTATCAAGGCAAGGCGAGGGTGTTGCAAATTGCAACAAATCAGTACTCAACTTTTCTTTTAATATTTAAGAAACAAAAAACAAGTGGGAAATAAACATGTACTTCAAGATGCAGTCTGATCTAAATTTAAAGGCGTCCATCTTGTAAGTGGCATTGGATGCAATATTGGAAAGTAGAAAAAAAGTAAATTACCAAATATAAAATTATGCTCCCACAAATTGTTCTTGTTGAAAAGAATACATATTGTAATACTGACACTTGTGTGCACACCATGACTAAAATGTTAGTAGTAGATAAGAAAATACAAAAGAAACAGGACATTGAATCAAGAACGATTACATAACTGGAATTCATATACATCAGTCCAAACAGAACATATAAAACTGTGGAGAAAATGTCTTAACGCCGTTCATTGATTGATTCCGAATTGAATTAGGATAAGGAGTTGCGGTTTAATCATCCAAAGCCAAACGTTTATGAACTTCCAAAAACAACATGGCAGCATGAAGTCCGGCCTCATCGAGTCCTGGATAATAACCGACGCAAATTGCAATCTCGGGAAAATTTCTTTAGAATCTACGGGGTTGATCAGCTCACATACGATGGCTATGCATTCTTGATCAATCCATAAATAGGCACCGGTATAACCTGAATCCGCCGAAGAGTACGTGGTAGAAATTGTTGCCGCCCAAAAAAGAACGACTTTTACCTTTAAAAAAAATCGGAAAGACGCCGCCGCGTGGTGGTCAGAAATGCAAGACGCCGGAGCACTTGCGCTTGAACCACCGGAGCCCACGGCGGAGCGAGGCCTTCACCTTCCCCTCCACCGCGTAGGCTTTGTATCCTGCCACCCGCCGCCGCCGCTTCACCTCGGGGTCGCCGAAGCAACACACGCGGACCCCGCGCATGCCGCCACCAGCGCGCCTCCTGCCGGAGGCCGGCGGCAGCGGCGGCGCCAGCGCGAACTGCTGCGGCGGCGGCGTCGGCGACGCGGTCGTGTAGATCTCCCGGGCGAAGCAGTTCTTGTGGGCTGGCGAGCCTAACGTGGAGTGGCGAGGAAAAGCGGCGGCGGCGGCGGGGTCGGGCGCGGTTGATGGCCGGAAGAGATCGCCCCGCGTTGGACGGTGGTGGAGGCTGGCCATGGAGAGAAAGGTGGAGACGCGAACGGGGGAGAGAATATGGATTATGGAGGGAGGACCAACGTGGGGTCCGTGGGCTTAATTTGGAGCATGTTGTTTACTGTTTATGAGCTCTTTTTTTCCTTTTCAGGAGAAATGATACTAAAGGGTCATTAATTCCTCGTCGATACAAAAGTTACCTAGTCGGATTGGCGCCACTACACCATGCTTGTTTTTTCACAGAATATGACAAAAGAAGTTTAAAAAAATTATGTTCACTAATTTTAGGTATCTCAATATTTATTTATGAATTTATTAATATTTAATACATTCATTTAATTATAGAAAAAATATTATTTTTATGCATGCACATAATTTTAATATGTAGACGACAATAATACGAATCTAAAAAAATTTGTTTCATATTTTTTGCGTTTTAGATATTTTTCTGTGCATTTTAGATTATTTCAACTGATTTATCAATATAACTATTATACCTTTCCCTATTTTTGTGGAATTTTCAAAAATTTATATTATACATGTAAATATACAGGTACGCATATACATACATATACATATATGTATATATACGGATACGGATATATATATACAGGTACAAATACCCACATAAACAGTATCTACAGTGCCATGAACAGTACATACAGTACCTGGGATCTAGATTCACTTCAATTCTTGGAGCTTTAATATATAGTATTGATGCACTTCAGAATTTTCCATGAACTTATTTCAATATAATTTTTTCATAGGAGAAGAAACACCCTATAGCCAGCAAGAAATCAACGGTGGATGGCGTCGAGCAATAGTCCACCTGGCAGCCATCGGAGAAGTCACTACTGGGTTTGCTAAATCAAGCAAGCCCTTACCAATTTGCAGAACGGAGATGGAGAAGGTTGGAAAGATGGGACCGTGGGCTGAGAGAGAGTCTCAACTGGACAACTTGATGCCAAATTATTTTAATTGACACATAAATTATAGAGACAATTATATTTTCTCTTACAATACAATACATAATTAGCTGTCAATAACCGAAGGAACTATTTTGGTTTTTTTAAGATTTTTTTTCTCCGAATCTCTTACCACGAAAGATAGTTTGGTTCAAGATTGTACTATGATTTGCTCAAAGGAAAATTTCCAACATACCGTATAGGCTACTGAAATACCTTCGGGCAATGATAGTAATAAGTGGGGCTTGTCCCTGCATGTCATTTACTTTATATTTTGCGTAAAATTTTATAAATAAACAGTGAAGAAGAGTTTATGTACAGACAATAAAGAAAGAAAAATAACTACGTCAATGTTCAAGTACCACGATGATGTCCACTAATTTTAAAGTGCATATACCCGTGTGATGCTAAGTGAGATCTTGGGTGCATCAGCTAAATCTATAGCGTGTTTAGGGGGCATGCCTCGTTTGTGTGCGTGCCTAGTGTGTCAAATATGTATGTTTGTCACCTACCCTCTAAAAACCAATTGTTTGGTTCAAAAATTAAATAAATTGAGTTGGCCCATTACCACTTTGTTTTCCCACGAGCAAATGAGGTGGCTTAGTTCCTCAAGCCAAACGCCTCGTAACGAGTTGTTTGATCCAATATTCAGCAGCATGATCACATGACGAAATCATTTACAGCTGTGACCAAATACAGGCATATATCCATGAATCATCATCTCGTAAAGACGTAAACGATGATCATGAACTGCAAGCATACAAGCAACGTAATACAAACTATACTCGTCCGGATATTAGGATATGTATATCTGTACATCAACGGCTCAGAGCCGGGAGTGTTTTATTCTCCGTACAAACCTTGGAGTGATGCAGATAATTAGGCTATGGCGACGACGATAATATTCCATGCCTACACGCGTCTGTTCCTGCACGACATATACTTACTAAAGTTGATCGGGTACTCGACGACTCCGCGCTCCATCGTTTAGTCGTGGCCGTTGCTGCTCGGGTGGCCGATTCCGGGGCCAGGACCGGGATTCGTCTGCATGTCACCGAGCTCAGGCGCGCGGCGGTGGGAGTTGGCGTTGAAGCGGCCGCCCTTCGCCACCGGTGGCGCTCGCAATATAGAGGTTGTGACACCCCGCGCGCAGCGAGCCGTCGGCAGAGCTAGGCTCACCAGGAGCAGGGCCACCGTGAGCGCAAGAAAGGTTGAAGACGATGACTTGGCCATCGTGTTTGGCTGGCTAGGTAGCTAGGGAGGCGTGGCGTGGAACAGGTGCTGCTCAGCTTATCGATGAGCGTGTTTACAAGGCAGGGCATGGATGTCCCTTATATAGCCGAGGCATATGCTGTTTTCTCACATTGCCTGAGGCACAGCTTGTTTGGATGCTGAACTATTTGAAAACAGCTTGTAAAGCACATTGGCATGCATGCCAGGTATTCTAGTTTCGGTTCGTATCACTTATCTGATGGCCTCATATTTGCAAGAGTTGCAAGCTTGACGGTCGTCGTTGCATCCGGAATATAATTTGAAAGGATATTGTTAGTGGATGCAAAATTGCTAAGCGCACCAGTTTACCACCAATAGGATCAAAGGGAACTTTTGTTTTCTTTCTAATTTCCTTTTAAAAAGGTAAGTTTATTTTGTTGTGGATTAAATTGATCCGCGAATACTTTCATAAACCATTCCTATGCCGGGGATGAGATGCTCATTTTATGTTCATTGTTAAGTTTTAAGCCCGCACTTATTAGATTAAGTTAAGAGGATCCCCTGTTAGAGAATTAGACACAAGATTTAACATGGAAAAACCCTCTAATATGGTATTAGGTCTAATCTTTATCTAATCATCAAGATCACTAACTCCAGTAATTGAACATCTCTAAACATGTGGAAGCATGAACATGTCGGAGTTCGGCGATGCCATTAGGTCTTGATGGTTCAGGGGTATATAGATGGTGGTGCAGTGGCAGTCGGTGTGAGGGAGAGGTTGATGCAGCACGTAATGTAGTTGATCGCCGTGAAGGTAGCTCGATGTAGACTTGTTGGTATGACGGCGACAGTCTTCACCACGTTTCTACATCCCTTAGGATCGTCTTAGGGTTTCAGTGAAGGATGGGGAAGGCAACCTCACGGGATCAATCTTTGAGATGTCGGCTCCCCTCATTTTTTATAGGCATAGCGTGAGGTGGGACCGCAACCAATCTGTTGGTTGTGCTTCCGATCAAAGCACATAGGTGGGCTCAGCCCCTTAGGACTCGGTCTTCAATTGAGTTATGTGAGGGAAGCTGAGATCAATATCCAATATTCTCCCCCTTGATTGTAAGGTTGATATCATGAGCCCACTCTTAATGAAATATCATACTAAGGCAAAGTGTTACAACGGCTAATAAAATATCACTGAAACTCAAATACCTATAACACACAACTCAACTTGAAATGTAGATTCGTTATACTTAATGGGAGTTGGTTTACTTTATGATCATCTTATACAGAATCATTGGCTTTCTAATAACCCTATGTCGGCAATATGATCACGAAAAATATGGGGTGATAAGCCTTTAGTGAGCTTATATGCTTGACACTAATAGTTTAATCATGGATTCTATCTTTCACAACATAATACTTAATATCGATGTGTTTGGCAACACCAATCGACTTGTTATTATTCGTATAGAAAATTACGGGTCGACATCACAGTATAATGTATGTGGTTTCGTAATGTTGTCTATCATTCTTAATTCCGGGATAATATAAGTTATTTAGTTATACAGCCTGCCCGGTAGCCTAATAATATACTCCAAACTTAGTTTGCATCATTTATGATGTCGTAAGTGTTTGCTTGGAGTTTTTCCATGAGATAGCTCCTCTAGCGAGGGTGAGGATATAACATGCTGTGAATTTCTTAGTATCCACACACCTCACAAAGTCTGCATCTGAACAACTAATAACTTTAAGATTATCAGATTTTCTAAATATGACCATGTAGTGCTTAGTGCCTTACAAATAGCGATGGACTTTTGAAGGGATCAGTGATGTCCTAAGATGAGGGGGGGGTTGAATTAGGACACTTATAACTATTTCAGCTCAAAAAATAACACAAGATAAACCTATATTAATTTCTATTTAAATGTGATCTAGGTTTATCTAGTGTGTCTACTCTATCGATCAAAGCGCTTGCAACCTATCTAAGAAGGTAAATTGCAAGTAAGTAAATACGGAAACGTAAATAAGGTAGAGAGAGCAAACTTGGCACAAGGATTTTTTTCCCATGGTATCGATGGCATGAATGCCACCCCTAGTCCATATTGGAGCTCCACAAAGGATATGCTCCCGGTCAGCACTCGGTCACGACCTTTGAGCTACCAAGTCACAAAGACAAGACCTCCACCCGGATGAGCCACCAAACCACCAAGGCAAGGTCTCACCACTAGTCTCTCTTTCGTTCCTCATCGCCGTAATCACTTCGGAGCTTGAGCCACAAAGGAAAGTGTCTCCACGTGCCCGCACAATCGCCTTGCCGCTGCTCCACACCAAGTCGGAGGGTCAACAAGCTTGCAGACGAGTCACCAGACTCCAAGGTGCCAGCGTACCAAGAGATACAATGTTTGATCACTTATTGATCCACTCTCTAGGCAGCAATCAACTAGCAACTCACTCTCTAGGCCTATCAGCACTAATCACTCACTAATCTTGTGCTTAATCGTCTTGCATGATAACTTTAAGCACTTTAGTGGCTTGGATATCTTCTTAGATGTACATGAATTTCTCTAGACTACAGCACACTCAAATGACTGAGTGGAGGGGTATTTATAGCCTCAAACTCGCGCACTAGCCGTTAACCTAACGGCTCTAAAAAAAGCTATTAACACTAGATGATCCGGTGAGAATAATAGTACTAACACCGGATCATCCGGTGAGTACACTCTCACAAACTAGCCATTGAAACCCCACTCAAACCTATGTGAACACTGGATACTCCGGTGTATACTCCATCTTCATCACCGGACTTTCCGGTGAGTATACCTTAGCCATCCGAGCCAACATCTTCTTTGTGCAAATTTCTCTGGTGCCTTATCCGGTGCTTATCACATCATCACTGGACTATCCGGTGAGGTCACTGCATTCGCCTCTTTTTCAACAATGCTCCGGTGCTTGCCTCCGGTGTGTTCAAATACTCGTAGCACCAGACCATCCAGTGTAGTCATTTCTCCTGGGACTTTTTCCAATTCAACCAAAATTTTTCCCAGCGTCAGTGACTTCTTCATGTATTGCATCCATGAGACCTACTAATATATATTCTTGACAAATATGTTAGTCTCAATGACTATATTGTTATTAATCACCAAAATCACAATTATGGCCTAATAGGATCATTTTCACTACAATCTCCCACTTTTTGGTGATTGGATCTATATGCTCCGATTGGAACTGGAAGTTCCAGAACTGGCGGCTGACAACACAACCAAAGCAAGTGGCAAATAACAAATGATTCCAAATGCAAATATCATAAATAATCATAAAGTCTTACCACATTGCTTGGATGCATGTTCTTACCACTTAGTTCCCCTTTGGGTTGTGGCTCCCCCTTCCTCCATTGTCACTATCTCTCTTGATTTGACCTAAGCAAGAGCTTCTCCCCTTTTATTAACTTTCATGTATCTTGCACTTGCTACAATCTTCCCACCTTGTTCATCTTGCATTTCTTGCTTTTTTCGTCAAACTTCTCCCCCTTTGTCAACAATCTCCCAAAAAAGACTATATGCACATGTTGAACTTAAAGGGAAAAACATTAAAGTACATGGGAGAGAGCTTTACAAATCATGATCCAACTAAAAATGATACCAATTGTAATGCAATTGTAGGGATCTCACTACAAAAGAATGATACCAATTTGAAAGAGATGAAAGCACATGGATCATAATTCATGAAACTCACATAATATAGTTTAAACTCCTCCTATATGTGTACATACATATGATGAGAAAGAAACATATGCATAACTAAATAATATATCAAGATAGGAAGTTTAAGCTATATTATACATATTGGTAGCTTAAACGAACAAAGATTTGACAATGATACCAGTTGAAGCGTTTGAGCATTGCATACCCTCGGGAACATGTTAATTGCTCCAAGAGACTACAAAAGATACAATTTGAAACACATGTTAGTCTCAAAATCACAACCTATAGGATATACTCCTCTAAATATGTGCATACAAGTGTTGAATACTTGTGAGATATATGCACTTGTTATTGATAACAGTGGAGATTTATCTTATAGATTAGATCATGGCACATAAAAAATATCAATTGAAAAATTAGTGCCATAAAAGAAATGTACTACTAATAAACTATGTATGTTGCTCACGAATAAGAGAGAAATACAAGCAACATACCATATGAGATTTACATTAGGCATTGTAATAAATTGAAATAAGCACATGCAATCCTAGATAAGGCAAATGAGCTAGAAGCAAAACAAAATGCATGAATAAGAATCTAGCTACACTTACCTTTTTCACCTTTGGATGGGGATTTGGGTATGTGATGATCATAATCTTCATCAATGCACCCATCTTGTACACTTGGCTTCTTTGCTTGAATCTTCACTTCATCTTGTAAGCCAAGCCTCCAAATCCCTATAGCCACCTCGGGCTTCAAGTCTTCTTTGGAACCCAAACCGATTGGGGCCTCTTTATGTTGGTGATGACTTCCTTGGACACCTAAATGGGTTGGTTCCACCTCCGATCCTTTTTCTCAATCATGTGTGTAGCCACCTTGCCATTTTCCTTATTCTTGAGCTTGCAGTGGTTGCTCTTTATCTTGTTCTTGTAGTTGGGCTTGGTGTAGTGGTTAGAGGTCTTGTTGGAGAGGATCATCATTTTTTCTTCTCATTGGTCTCCTTCTTCATTTGCTTACATTGGAAGGACTTGTGGCCTTCTTGATGGCATTTGAAGCATGTCATGGTTGACCCCTTCTAAAGCTTCTTCACCATGAAAGCACGGTTATCTTGAGGAGGTTGGACATGTCCTTTGCCCTTCAATCTCACCAAGTCCTCCTTTAGCTTCTCTACTTCTTACTTGAGCTCATTATTTTCTTGTACAATGAGGTTGTTAGATGATTCTACAGAAAAATTCTCAATACAAATCTCATTGCAAAGGGGTGAGCTAGATAAAATAATTAAATTATCACAAGAAGTGGAAGCATATACCTTTGGATTGAAATTAAATAGAGAAGTAGATTGCTTCAAAGGATCTTAGTTTGATATTCAATGCACTCAAATTTAGCCTTAAGCTCTTCATGCTCCTTGTTTTATTTGCACAATAATTGTTCATAACTAGAAATAAAGGTAGCATGAATGTCACTAAGTGTATTGAATTTCTTAAGCTCTTTTGATTGTTTCTTGAGGTTATTTTGTTGCTCATTGATCAAATGAAGGAGTTCATTATAGGAGGGAGAATCCTCATCGGATTCATCATCACTTACATCGCTATCCATACCTTTGACCATAAGCCACTTGTAAGATAGCTTGCGAGATGGCTTGTGAGATGATGATCTTGAGGAAGAGCTTCTCTTAGAGGAGTGGATGGTGATGCTCTCATCACTTGAAATTGAATCTTCATCATCACTCACCCATCTTCCTATACTTGCGAATGCTTTGGCTCTTCCCATTGTCTCCCTCTTGTTCTTGGTCTTTTTCTTCCACTTCTTGATATGATCAATTATTTTGACCAAGTTTTTCATGGAAATTGGGTGATAAATTTTGGTATTGATCTTCTTGATGTCATTGTTATCGTAGATGATGGAGACTATCAACTTGTATTTTGAAAGAAGAGCTTGATGTTTTCTTTTCACCACTTGATCATTTTCAATTGGCATCAAAGCTAACTCATTGATCTTATTAACAAGAATGTTCAAACGAGAATACATATCATTAGAATTTTCATGGGATAGTTTCTTGATATCATTGAGCTTAGTAACAAGCACATGATATTTCTTATTACGCATATCCTTTGTGCCTTCATGTATTTCAATGAAACTATTCCAAATATCATGTGCATTGGTGAGAGAATAAATACGATTAAATGCATCAACACATATAGATAATAAAATAATACTCTTTGCCAATACATTTAATTGCCTCTCCTTATTGGTGATGCAAGATTTCATCCCTTCCTCGATTTCTTTTCAAACATGTAATCCTCTAGCTTACAAATAACAAGACATTAGAATTTTTCAACGCGAAAAAATTGTGCCATCGAAAAGTGGAGCACTACGAGAATCTATTCCAACCTCGGATATCACAACTCTAGGATGTTAAGCCTATCAAGAGCATAAGGCTCTGATACCAATTGAAGAAATCGGTGACGTCCTAAGAGGGGGTGGGTGAATTAGGACACTTAGAACTATTTTGGCTCCAAAAACAACACAAAATAAATCTATATCAATTTCTATCTAAATATGCTCTAGGTTTATCTAGTGTATCTATTCTACCGATCAAAGCGCTTGCAACCTATCTAAGAAGGTAAATTGCAAGTAAGTGAATGTGAAAACGTAAATAAGGTAGAGAGAACAAACTTGGTATAAGGATTTTTTATGGCTAAGATGGTGAAATTTTCTCTTTTAAACTTTAAATAAATACACTTGCTTGTGATTTATAAGGAATCCTTAGTTGACTTTATGGTCAATCCCTACTCTTCGAAAGCAGTTTTTGCTATGTGCCTTACTTTGAACCTTTTGATGTTTTCCTTAGAGTCACACTTTGTTTTGTAAACCTATTTACAACCTACTTTTTAGCTCCATCAGAAATTTCTACTAAGTCCCATTCATCATTATCGCTCATAGACTTTAATTCATCCTTCATAGTATTAAGCTACTCATGCGAATGTTCTTTATACGAGTTGGGACTGCTGAGGCTCATCATTGGGTGCTTTATTAGGAATTTCAGAAATCTCAATAGCTCCCCCTCAATCTATGCTATGATCAGAGTTAGAGAAGTCTAAAGGTTGGATAATCTCTTTCTTAATGAGACGCTATATTCTCTCCCTCCAAGTGTGGCCTAAAAGATGCCATGGTTTTGAATAAGTCTCATTACACATCATAGAAAATCAGATGTATCAAGAATTCATTTAGAGGAAGCAAGACCAATAATTTTTGAATTTAAATTTAACGATACACTTATTGTCTTTGAAATTACATTAATAACCATAATCGTCCAACAAAAAAACTAAAATAAGGTTCCTCTTGATGGAAGGAACACAAAAATATTATTAAGATGAAAAATGAAGCTACTATCTAATACTAATAGAAGTGATATGATGGCTTCAACTTTAACTTTCTTCTGTTGGTGACTCTAAGACTTTGTTCCTCTTTTTTTAGGGTTCTCATGGTATGGAATGATTGTAACTCGTTGGAAATGTGCACAATAGCACTTGAGTCAATTCACTATGAAATAAGGAAGAAATTAACATAAGGAGATTCATCAATAAATATTATTATATCATTACCCTTTCTTGCAAGCCACTTTAGGAAACTAGCACAATGTCTCTAGTAATGTCCTTTCTTGTGGCAGAAGTGACAGCTATCATCCTTAGTTTCTCCAGTGTTAGGAGCAGAAGGAGCAGATGTCTCGAGCGCCCTCTATGTTGCCTTGTCAGGCTTAGAGGAGAAATACAGTTTTTTCTTAGATTTATATTTCCTTGGAATTAACTCTTATTGGGGCCGCTAATATGATGCACATAATCTTTATTTTCGACCCTCAGTCTCTCCTCCTTTTGGACACACATTGCGATCAAGTTGCTCGTGGTCAACATCTCCTTCTGAGTGTTGTAGTTGATCTTAAAAAAAGAAAACTCAGGCAGGAGAGATGTCATAATAAAATGGACAAGAAAACCCTCAGATATCTTCATGTCCATGCCCTTGAGCTTGGCAGCCATATATGTCATCATCATAATATGCTCTCTAATTCTGCTGAACCCATCATACTTAGTGCTCAAAAGTTTCTGAATGAGCGTACTGGCATAAACCTTAGATGTGCCTTTGAATTAATCCTCCATAGACACCAAGTACGTCTTAGCAGTATCTGATTAGGGATTACTTCTCTTATCGCAATTGAGATAGCATTCTTCATAACCATCATAGATAAATGGTTCGACCACTCCCACTTCTCAGCAATACTATCATAAGTTTTCTTAAGTTCATTGTAATTCTTCACACCAACAGCGGGAACAATGGAAGCATCAACCCTTAGTGCATAATCAAGGTCTAGAACACTAAGGATAGCCGTTACTTTTGCTTTCCAAATGGGAAAATTGTTCTTCTTAAGCTGCTCGATGTCGTAAATTGTGGCGACAATGGTGGAAGCATTAAGAGATGAGGGAAAATATTTGTCAAGACTAGAGAATCACTATAAAATAATATTTGCACAAATTGGCCCTACGTTGGTCTGATTAAAAATCATGCAAAACTCGATTCAATCTGTATCACCATTTGGTAGAAGTTGGAATTTTTTTAATAAATACATAAATGAAACATAATTACAATTAATGTTGGTTAAAAAGTAATTATGGACTTTCATAAAATTTAGCACATGATCGCAAACAACGTTGGTCAGTTTGAAACCTGGCCAAAATTAACATTAAAATTCTCCAAATAAATCTTCTCGTTGGTTCTAATTTATCTAGGGAAAAAATCATAAATTTTGGTGCATAAAATGTCATTATTTAGGCCACATTAGTCAATTTAAGCTAGTGCATAAAAGGGAAGAAATGAGTTCACTGGAAAAAAAATCATTTTAGAGAAATAGCCTTAAATTTTGGTACATTAAAAATATATATATTTGGGGCCATAATCATTAATTAATCCAATGCATAAAAAGAAAACCTTAATAAACACTGGAAATCTCAAATAAAACAAAAAACCCAATACAGTTCAAAAAACAGGTGACCCAAAATGCAGCGCGCAACCCAAACTGCGCGGCAGCCCATTTCTTTCACTAATGCAGCCTAGTTCCACAACGTGTTGCTGCACGGCCCATCTCCCGGCCTGGTTACACCTTGTGCACTCCCAACTGCATGGCCCAATAGCGCGTTAGCATCCCAAAAACGTCGCTGACGGCCTATGCGCACACGCACGAGCCTCTCAACGCATCTCGTCCATCATTTTTTTATCCAATGGCGCAACATTGATTTTGGCTAGGACAAAAATGTCATCACCTCCTCCTCCAACCCTAACCCTAATCAGTCCAACCCCAGCCACATGCGCACGCGTGCGTGAGAGAGAGAGAGAGACGAAAGGGAGATAGGTGGCCGAGAGAAGCTCCGGTTAGCGAGTGCCGCATGCTCACCGGTGCACGTGTGCAACCAAAGTTGCATGGTGCTCCATCGAGCAGATCCTAGATAGGAGCATAAAGACGGTGTGTGAGACGAGACGGAATGGACACTATTGGAGCTTGGAACCCGTGCCTCAAGAAGGCGTCATTGGTGACAAGATGGAGACGCCTAAGACTAAAGACCCGACCTGCGTGCAACCGAGAAGGAGGAGGCCAATTTGCCAAAGAAGGAGCGAAAGCCGGCTCCAGTGGCTTCAGCAACGACAACAATGCGCTAAAAAACGTAAGCATGCCTCATCCCATTACATTAGGGTTTCCAATTTGGGACTCCCTTTTTGGGTTAGAGATTTGGGGCTAAAAGGGGATTTAGGGTTTTAGGGATTTCGAATTTGAGAGGGAGTGGGGGGATTGGGGATTTCTTATGGTTTGCCTTAGATTTTCTTGATTTCCTCAATTCCCCTCCTTCTTACATGCTTACTCGAGCTCAATTCATCCAAACTGAGTCCAATTAGTCTATCCTGAGTATAAAGGGCACACATAAACACACATACATACATGAACAACCTTCAATTCATGATCAAAAACTTTAATCCGAGCCTAATTGTTCCAATTCATGAGCATATGCATCCAAAAAACCACTAATCCGGGGCTAAATTGAACTAAACATGATCAAATTGTATCTAATTTTCATTAATTAGGATCAAACATGGGTCGGATGATAACAATCATAAGCATATATGCATAATATGACACAAACATACTGATTCAAGCTTAATTGATCTAAATCCGAGGTTAGTTCAACTTAACACACATAATTGATCACTAATCCACTTGATCCGTAACAAAAATAGGGCTAATTGATCATAAGATGGCATCAATCGAGTATAATTGAACTTAAGTTGCTAATTGATCATAAGATGGCACCATCTGCATGTTCATAATGAAATTGACCCTACCAGAAACTAGGACGTGAATTGAGACAAAAGATGGAGCACATATCGACAAATGGTAGTGTTAATTGTTTGTTGAATTTTTCTTGCTTATACTGTCAAGGTTTTTTGTTGGCCTGTGATGATAAGGCAAAGGGAAATTATGACTAAGTGGTGATTCCTGCCACTACAGTGCTCATTCCACATATTCTTACACTATATCTCATCCTTATTTCAAAAGGAGAGAAAGAACGTATGTAATAGCCATGATATGGTCTTTACTTCAAATCTGAGTCTATCTATATGATAGTTATATTGACTTATGCCTAATATGAGGCTCATGATGTTGCTAATTATAAAATTTAGATGTCTTTTGTGTTTCTTTCCTTTTTGAACATGCAAGTGATGAAAGTGGAAACCATTATTTTCAGCTCTGATGAGTGCAGAGTTCTATTAGGATAGTTTTTACATGCAGATATATACATGTAGTGAACTTTCCTAATAGAACTTGCTCTCACCCATATGTGTCTCCACATTCTGGTGCAACCGATGAAACACTTGAATTTCCTTTGTTTATATTGTCATAAATGATAAATGTGATTGATTTGAAATGAGCTGATGATATGAGGACACATATTGGCTAATGGTGATGTTGGAAATATATTTTCTCAACTAAGGCATGCATTCCATTTATGTGCATGCCAATGGCATGATATGCCGCATTTTATGGCCTAAAGCCTAGGATGTTCTCAACTTGGCCTGAATGCGATGAGCAGATTCATGGTTACTCTTATGCTTGCTTCATGAGGTGTCAAAATGATACGGTTGCTTTGGAAGCCTTCAACTCAACCTTTATTAACTCAATTGATCTCTCCCCGGGTGATAAGGGTTCTAGTAGTAGAGAAGTGAGAACCATAAAGACTGATTGTAAAAGTAATATCATTGTTCTCCTTTGTCTAATAATTATAATGCTTCGCTAGAAGTTGATTGAAAATGAGGATTGATTGAATATCAAATGAATGAGTACTTCTCTAACTTTTATATCATTTTGGACTTGACTTTTTGAATGGAATGAACTTGTCATGTGATATTTGCATGTACTTATGATATTGTGGTTGATCTATATATGTGTGCTGTTGTTGTAATATTTGTGTAGGGGGTAGGGCTAGTATCTCTGAGGTTAGTGGCTGGTAAGCAAATATATATGCATAACCAGTGTCATGGTTATCCCAGACGGTTCCAAGGTGGGGCCATTTGGAATTAGTGAAGTTATTCCTGATGACTCTAGACCTAACCGCTAGTAATATAGGACCAACTGCTGTCAGTTTCCTAGAATAACTGTTTGTAATATTGGCTTTATGCCAGACAGTTGTTATTTGCTAACCGTAGGTAATGATTCATCATAGTAGAAAGTTTTTATTTTCCAACTACCTGCAATGATTCGTGATTAGGCAATTTTTATATCATAACTGCCTGCAATGATTCGTCATAGCAGACACCATATGCAATATCTTGTTTATTCCCAAGACTTTGCCGCAAACAATTGAGGAGTTGTCTGCTTTATATCTTTTTAGCCGTCCGTATTGACATGTAATGTAGCAGTGAGTGCCAAGGAGCAATTGCCATGCTGCTACATCACCCAATTAGCAGGTTTTTTATTGTTCTTATTTTTTATTTTTCTTGATCCAGAGATTGCAACGTGTTTTAGCAACTGCTGACCATGCACAGTGCTGAACCGATGAAATCAAATTCTTTGTTTCCTTTCCAAGATGAAGACTCCTTTTTGTTTCTCTTGGGTTTTCCAGAAGGCCTTAAAAGTGCGATGCATGCTTTATTTCTTTCCTTTTTGTCCCTTTGGAACAGGTTATATTGTTACTCCCTAGGTCCGATGATGGGAGAGTTTGTTGGTGCTCAGAATTTTTTTTTCAAGAAAGTTGTACTTACGATTGACCTGCTCTTTAGAAACTGGTGCTATACCCACTCTAATTGAGCCCTTCTCTTTTCTTGCGTGGCTTTAATTGTTCCTGAAGTTTAATTGATGTGGCTGTTGAAACCGAATGGAAGTTGTAATGCTTTGGCTGCAGATCGTCAGGTGCCTGACTACACCCTGTGCGTGAGACAAATTCTATGAATTTTGTGTAAATGTTATGAGAACGGTGATGATAATTGCGAGGATGACAATAAATATGTGCGGAAGCCATCAATAACAATTTGATTCGGTTCATGCAAGTGTTTACCATCCATTTGAATCTTTCACACATGCATATACTTGTGAGAAATCAAGTTGAAATGTGTTTTGATTTGTATCTGATTAGTCATTGACAATGTTATATTTAAAATAATTTTATTTGGCATGAGCTTATGTGTGTGATCTTATTTATGGCTAACCAAAATTTAAATTAGAGCAGACTATTTCAGAGTCTAAGAAATTATGCCTCATCGGAATATCCGATATGTGGTTTCTTTACCACACCAAATAGTACAGTGTTATGGTGAAGTGAGCATCGAAGCATTTTCAGTGTTGAAACAGAAATGAAAGCAAACATCGGATGGTCCGGTGATGGACTTTGAGAGTGCCGGAGTATTTTCTGCAGAGAGTAGATTTTTGGCGCAAGTTTGATTATGTACGCTGGATAGTCCGGTGCTGAGATTGTGAACACCGGAGAACGCATCAGACCTTTTGTTGTAGAGAGGTTACAGAAGGGTGGTTTCGTGGATTGGCACACATCGGATTATCTGTTGATAAACATGAGATCACCGGAAGCTTTCACCGGACCTTTTTTTGCAGAGAGCAAAATTTTTCTGGAACAGATAGTGTTACACTCACCGAATTGTCTAGTGTTTAGGAGCAGAACACACCGGAACATCCGGTGTTCACGTTTTCTGTATAATGTGATCTGAGTTAAAGTTTTTGATTTTATGCTAACTTGGAGATGTTTTGGAGTGCGGAGAAATGTGTTTTCTTGTTTCAAGGTGTGCAGGTGATGGATGGAACTTGGCGGTCGACGGTGGGTGATCGGGGCTAAGTGGGTGTTTGGTGTCGGACGATCAAGGAGGGCTGAGCAGAGTCAAGGGTGATCCTACTGTACACATGAAAGTCAAATAAAACATGAAACAAAGGATAAAGATGGCATGTTGACAAAGACAAGCGAAGGGGATGCTAATGCAAATGACAAGGCGACTCGAGAGATTGAGAGCAGGAGAGACTTGCCAGTGATCAAGATTGCAAGACGAAGGACACACGTCATCATCGGAGTGCTTGCTTCAGGTGAAAGCAAATGGTGGCTAGTCACGCTTTGAGAAGCATGCTAGGGTTTCGTGGTTTGGCTTCAAAATCGTGGGAGGACTGGAGGGGTACGTGATATCATCGTAAAGCTTGCGTCGAGGCGAAGCCAAGTCATGAAGGGGCCGAAGCAGTCCGATGAATAGAGAAGAAAATAGACCAAAATACCCTCAGTGGTAGGTAGGAGTGTACTATAAGAGAGGGGTGTTTTGGGAAAAAGCTAGAAAATTTGTAGGTCAAGTTTTCTAGACCAATAAATAGAGGGGTAGGCCTATGGCAAAGGATGAACCAGCCATTTAAGCCCCTTATGTCACCTATATGAGAGCATTATGCTAGGGTCTTAGAGGAGAGGAGGATTTCTGCTTAGCCTATATAATAGGTGAGAGTTTTGAGAGGAAAATCTTTGTAATTTGCTTAAAATAAGGCTGATCTTTTTGAGTAATAAAGTTTTATTTTATTTCATATGCTTGAATTCCCCTCCTTCTAGTTTTCCTCTCTTGGTTCCCTTACCTTGTGTACAAGTTTTACCTCTTCGGTGTTGATTTTTGTTTTTCTTTTTTTCTGAAATTTAACACCTTGGGAGTTTGTTCTTATTGATGTTAAAGGCATAAAATTCACATACACATGCCTTGTGTGGTTTTTTTTATCACACCGGATAGTGCGGCGTTACGGCGATGTAAGCACCTGAGCATTTTTAGTGTTGAAGCGGAAATGAAAGCAAACAACAGATGGTTTGATGATGGACTTTGATAGCGCCAGAGTATTTTTTTGTAGAAAGGATATTTTTTGCGCCATGTTTGATTATGTACACCGGAAAGTCTGGTGCTGAGATTATGAACACTGGAGAATGCACCGGACCTTTCGTTGCAGAGATATTGCAGAAGGGTGGTTCGATGGATTGACACATGCCAGATTATCCGGTAATGTACATGAGATCAGCAGATGCTTTCACCGGACCTTTTCTTACAGAGAGCAAAATTTTCGTGGAACAGATAGTGTTAAACTCACCGGATGGTCCGGTGTTCAGGAGCAGAACACACCGGAACATCCGGTGTTCATGTTTTCTATCGGATGTGCTTCAAGTTGAAGTTTTTGATTTTGTGCTAACCTGGAGATGTTTTAGAGTGTGGAGAAATGTGTTTGCTCTTTTCAAGGTGTGCGAGTGACGGATGAAACTTGGCGGTCGACGGCAGATGATCGGGGCTAAGCGGGTTCTTGGTGCTAGACGATCAAGGAGGGTCAGACAGAGTCAAGGGTGCTCCTAACTATACACATGAAGGTCAAGCAAAATATGAAATGGAGGATGAAGACAGCGTGTTGACAAAGTTAAGAGAAGGGGATGCTGGTGCAAGTGACAAGGCAGCCTGAAGGATCGGGAGCGGAAGAGACTTGCCGGTGGTCAATATCGCAAGATGGAGGACACATGTCATCATCGGAGTGCTTGCTTTAGGTGGAAGCAAGTGGCAGTTAGTCACGCTTTGAGAAGCATGCTAGGGTTTCACGGTTTGATCTCAAAATCGTGGGAGGACTAGAGGAGTACGTGGCTTCATCATAAAGCTTGCGTTGAGACGAAGCCAAGTCGTGAAGGCGCTGAGGCCATCCGATGAATAGAGAAGAAAATATACTAAAATACCCTCAATGGTAGGTAGGAGTGTATTACAAGAGAGGGGTATTTTGGAAAAAATCTAGAAAAGTTGGGGTCAAGATTCGTATGCCTATAAATAGAGGGGTAGGGCTATGAGAAAGGATGAACCAGCCATTTGAGCCCATTGTGCCACTCATATGGGAGCATTGTGCTAGGGTTTTAGAGGAGAGGAGGATGGGTGTTTAGTGAAGGGATCGGTGATGTCCTAAGAGGGGGGGTGAATCAGGACACTTAGAACTATTTTAGCTCCAAAAATAACATAAGATAAACCTATATTAAATTCTATTTAGATGTGCTCTAGGTTTATCTAGTGTATCTACTCTAACGATCAAAGCGCTTACAACCTATCTAAGAAGGTAAACTACAAGAATGTTAATGCGGAAACATAAATAAGGTAGATAGAGCAAACTCGGCACAGGGATTTTCCCCCGTGGTATCGATGGCATGAATGCCACCCCTAGTCCACGTTGGAGCTCCACAAAGGATATGCTCCCGGTCGGTACCTAGTCACAGCTCTTGAGCCACCAAGTCACAAAGACAAGGCATCCATCCAGATGAGCTACCAAGGCAAGATCTCACCACTAGCCTTTCTTCTGGTTTTTTGCTATCGTGATCACTTCAGAGCGTGAGCCACCAAGGCATGGGTTTTTGCGTCCCCATACACGCTTCTCGTCGCCGCTCCACACCAAGTCGGAGAGTCAACAGCTTACCGGTGAATCACCAAGAATCTAAGGTGCCGGCATGCCACTTGGTATAAGGTTGGATCACTCCTTGATCCACTCTTTAGGCAGCAATCACCCGGCAACACTCTCTCTAGGCCTATAAGCATTAAACACTCTTTAATCTTGTGCTTAATCACCTTATATAATCATTTTAAGTACTTTGGTGGCTTGGATTTCTTCTCAGGTGTACCTGAACTTCTCTGGACTCCAATACCTTCAAATGGCTGAGTGGGTGGGTATTTATAGGCTCAAACTCGCGCACTAGCTGTTAACCCAATGGCTCAAAAAAGTTGTTAACATCGGATGATCCGGTGAAAATAATAGTACTAACACCGAATCATCCAGTGAGTACACTCTCACAAACTAGCCGTTGGAACCCCCACTCAAGCCTCTGTGAACACCGAACACTCTGATATATATTTTATCTCCATCACCGGACTATCCGGAGAGTTATCCTGAGCCATCCGAGTCTTTCCATCTTCTCTATGTGAATTGCTCCGGTGTTAGCATCCGGTGCACATCACTTCATTACCGGACTATCCGGTGACTTGATTTCAGCCAACCGAGTCAATGCAAACTTATCTGGAAATAATGCTCTAGTGTGCATATCCTTCATCACCGGACCATCCGATGCGTTGAACTTCTTTCTGCCTCTTTGCACTGTGCATTATTCGGTTTGTGCAACACATTGATAACCGTACCATCTGGTGCTTTGATCTTCAATTTTAATGGCTGCTCCGGTGTGTATCTTCTCTGATCATCGGACCTTCCGGTGAGGTCTTCAAGCTTCTCTCCCATTTATCAAGTATGCTCTGGTGAGTTCAACACCCAGAGCACCGGACCATCCAGTAAGGCAAATCTTCCTGGGACTTCTCCAATTCAGTCAAACTTTGTCCCGGCTACGGCGGATTCTTCATATATTGCATCCATGAGACCTACTAACATATATTCTTGACAAACATGTTAGTCCCATTAACTATGTTGTCATTAATCACCAAAATCACAACCATAGCCTAATAGGACCATTTTCACTACAATCTCCCCCTTTTTGGTGATTGATAACATCACAACCAAAGCAAGTGAGAAATAATAAATGAAACCAAATGTAAAGGTCATAAACGAGTATAAAGTCTTACCATATTGCTTAGATGCATGTTCTTACCACTTAGTTCCCCTTTGTTGTGGCTCTCCCTTTCTCCATTGCCACTATCTACCTTGAATGACCTATACAAGATCTTCTCTTTTGTCAATCTAGGCACCTAGCATCTTTTCTTCTCCTCCTTTGTTGACTTCGGCATTCCTATATATCTTGCTAGTTGCTACAATCTCCTCCATATTGTTCATCTTACAAACTTGTATCTTACTTCGGTCATCAAAATTCTCCCCCTTTATCAACAATCTCCAAAAAGGGTTATAAACACATGTTGAATTCAAGGGATAAACATTAGAGAATATGGGAGTGAGCTTCACAAATCATAATCCGATAAAAGGATACCAATTGTATGAATATCACTACAAATGAATGATACCAATTATAGGCTATGAAAGCACATGGATCATACATTATGAAACTCACATAATATAGTCTAAACTCCCCCATATGTGTGCATACATATGACGAGAAAGAAATATATGCAGAACTAGACAATATGTCAAGATAGTAAGTTTAAGCTATATAATGTAGGGAGGTATCTTAAATGAATAAAAGATTTTACAAAGATACCAATTGAGATATTTAAGAATTGTATACCCCCAGGGACATGTTGATTGCTCCATAAGACTACAAAAGATGTAACTAAAAATACATGTTAGTCTCAAAATCACAACCTATATGATATACTCCCCCTAAAAGTGTGCATACAAGTGTTGAAAACTTGTGAGATATATGCATTTGTTATTAATAACAATGGGGATTTATTCTATAGATTGGATCGTGGCACATGAAAGATACCAATTATAAAAACTAGTGTCATGTAAAGAACCTATAACTAATAAACCATGTAGGTTGCTCATGGGTTAGAGATAAACACAAGTAACCTACCATATGAAAACCTACACTAGGTATTACAATAAATTGCAATAAGCATATGCAATCCTAGACAAGGAAAATAAGCTAGAAGTAAAAAAAACAAAATACATGAACATAAGTCTAGCTACCATTTACCTCTTTTACTTTTGGATGGGGATTTGCGTATACGATGATCATGATTTCCATCAAAGTGCCCAAACTTGTATACTTGACTTATTTGCTTGAACCTTCACTTTATCTTGTGAGCTAACTCTCTAAATCCTCATAGCCGCTTCAGACTTCAAGTCTTCTTTAGAACCCAAACTAATTAGGACCCCTTCATATTGGTGATGACTTCCTTGGGCACCCAAATGGGTTGGTTCCACTTCCAATCCTTTCTCCCAATTATATGTGCGACCATCTTGTCATCGTCCTTCTTCTTGAGCTTGTAGTGGTTACTTTTGATCTTGATCTTGTAGTTGGGCTTGGTGTAAAGGTTGGAGGTCTTGTTGGAAAGGTTAGCCATCTTCTTCTTCTTCTTCTTGGTCTCCTTCTTCACTTGTTTGCATTGGAAGGACTTGTGACCTTCTTGATTGCATTTGAAGCATGTCACGGTGGACCCCTCCGCGAGCTTCTTCACCATGAAAGCACGATTATTTTGAGGAGGTTGGACATGTCCTTTGCCCTTTAAACTCGTTAAGTCCTTCTTGAGCTTCTCCACTTCCTGCTTAAGCTCATCATTCTCTTGTGCAATAAGGTTGTTAGATGATTCTACAACATCATTCTTAACATAAATCTCATTGCAAAAGGGTGAGCATGGTATATCAATTAAATTATTACAGGAAATAGAATCATCTATCTTAGGCTTGAAATTAAATAGAGAGGTAGATTGCTTAAAGGATCTCAGTTTGAGATTCAATACACTCAAATTTATCTTTAAGCTCTTCATACTCCTTGGTTAGAAAATTAAATTTGCACAATAATTGTTCATAATTAGAAACAAACGTAGCATGAAATGTCATTAAGTGCATTGAATTTCTTAGGCTTTTTAGATTATTTCTTAAGGGCCCTTTGTTGCTCATTGATCAAATGAAGGAGTTCGTCATAGGTGGGAGAATCCTCATTGGATTCATCATCACTTATATCGCTATCCATACCTTTGGCCATGAGGCGCTTGTGTGATGACTTACGTGATGACGACCTTGAGGAAGAGCTTCTCTTGGAGGAATGGATGGTGATGCTCTCATCACTTGAGCTTTAATCTTCATCATCACTCACTCATCTTCTTATGCTAGTAAGTGCCTTAGATCTTTCCCTTGTCTCCCTCTTGTTCTTAGTCTTCTTCTTCTCCTTAATATGATCAATTGCATTGATCAAGTCTTCAATGTAGATAGGATGATCAATCTTGGTCATCTTAGGATCAATTCTTCATGTTCTTCTCTAACTTTGAGAAGAGCTTGATCATCTTAGAATCAATTTCTTCATTGCTTGATATGCTTTGATCATCCTCTTCATCGCTCTCTTCATCTTGATCACCATCATCTTCGCTTGAGCTTGACTTTTGCTCTTATCCTCTCATTCTTGCCTTCATGTGTTGGCATTGAGCTTGCTTGCTTGTGAGAGCAAGGTTCTTGATATCGAATGAGGAAGAAGCTTCCACCCCCATGTTCATTGTCATGTCATGGGCGGTGATCTTGTCGAGCACTTGACTTAGATTCATCTTCTTGATGTCATTGTTGTTATAGATGATGGAGACTATCAACTTGTATTTCAGAAGAAGAGCTTGAAGTATTTTTCTCACTACTTGATCATCTTCAATTAATGTCAAACCTAACTCATTGATCTCATTAACAAGAATGTTCAAACGAGAATACATATTATTAGCACTTTCATGAGGTAGTTGCTTGATGCCATTAAGCTTAGTAACAAGCACATGATATTTCTCATTGCACACATCCTTTGTGCCTTCATGTATTTCAGTGAGACTAATCCAAATATCATGTGTGAGAAAATAAACACATATATATGATAAAAGGATACTCTTTGCCAATGCATCTAACTGCCTCTCCTTGTTGGTGATGCGAGGTCTCATCCCTTCATCGGTGACTCTCCAAACACTCAATATTTGGGCTTACAAATAACAAGACATTAGAATTTTTCAACCTGAGAAATTTATGCCATCGAAAAGTATATCACTATAGGAATCTATCATAACCACGAACGTCACAACTCACTAGACGGTGGAGCCTAACCGATCACAATGAGAGTAAGCCTCAAATGCCACTTGAATTTTTGGCGAAACCTTGTGAAAGGTGTGAAGCTCTAACACAAATTGAAGAGCTAAATGTGAGTCCTAGCTCTGATACCAATTGAAGGGATCAGTGACGTCCTAAAAGAGGGGTGAATTATGACACTTAAAACTATTTTGACTCCAAAAATAACACAAGATAAACCTATATCAAATTCTATCTAGATATGCTCTAGGTTTATCCAGTGTGTCTACTCTACCGATCGAAGCACTTGCAACATATCTAAGAAGGTAAATTGCAAGAATATAAATGCAAAAACATAAATAAGGTAGAGAGAGCAAACTTGACATAATGATTTTTTTCCCGTAATATCGATGGCATTAATGCCACCCCTAGTTTACGTTAGAGTTCTACAAAGGATATGCTCTCTGTCGGCACCCGGTCACAGCTCTTGAGCCACCAAATCACAAAGACAAGGCCTTCATCCGGATGAGCCACCAAGGCAAGGTCTCACCACTACCCTCTCTTCCGGTTTCTTACCGCTACGATCACTTCGAAGCTTGAGCCACCAAGGCAAGGGTCTCCGCATCCCTGTACACGCTTCTCGTCGCCGCTCCACACCAAGTCGAATAGTCAACAAGCTTGCCGGCAAATCACCAAAACTCTAAGATGCCGACGTATCACTTGATACAAGATTGGATCACTCATTGATCCACTCTCTAGGCAGCATTCACCTAGCAACACTCTCTCTAGGCCTATAAGCACTAAACACTCTCTAATCTTGTGCTTAATCGCCTTGGATAATCACTTTAAGCACTTTGGTTGCTTGGATCTCTTCTCAGGTGTACATGAACTTCTCTGGACTCCAGCATCTTCAAATGACTAAGTTGATGGGTATTTATAGCCTCAACTCTCACACAAGTCATTAACCCAATGGCTCATAAAAGTTGTTAACACCGGACGATCCGGTGAGAACAATAGTACTAACACCGGATAATCCAATGAGTACACTCTCATAAACTAGTTGTTGGAACCCCACTCAAACCTCTGTGAATATCAGACACTCTGGTGTATACTTTATCTCCATTACCAGACTATCCAGTGAGTTATCCTGAGCCATCTGAGCCTTTTCTTCTTCTTTGTGTAAATTGCTTCGGTGTTAGCATCGAGTGCACATCACTTCATTATCGGACTATCCGGTGAGTTGGTTTCAGCCAACCAAGACAATGGAACCCTCTCTAGAAATAATGCTCTAGTGTGCATAGTTTTCATCACCGGACCATCCGATGCGTTGAACTTCGTTCTGCCTCTTTGCATTGTGCATTGTCCGGTGTATACAACACATTGATCATCGGATCATCCGGTGCTTTGATCTTCAACTTCAATAGCTGCAACCTTCTCTGGAAAAAATGCTCCAGTGTGTATCTTCTCTGATCACTGGACGTTCCGGTGAGGTCTTCAGGCCTCTCTCTCCTTTGTCAAATATGCTCCAGTGAGTTCAACACCCAGAGCACCAGATCATTTAGTGAGGCAAATCTTCCTAGGACTTCTCCAATTCAGTCCAACTTTGTCCTGGCTACGGTGGCTTCTTCATGTATTATATCTATAAGACCTACTAACATATATTCTTGACAAACATATTAGTTTTATTGACTATGTTGTCATTAATCACTAAAATCACAATCATAGTATAATAAGATCATGTTCGCTACACTTAGCCTATGTAATAGGTGAGGGTTTTAAGAGAAAAATCTTTGTAATACGCCTAAAATAAAGTTAACATATTTGAGTGATGAAGTTTATTTTGTTTCATATGCTTGAATTCCTCTCCTTCTATTTTCTCTTTCTTGGCTCACTTTCTTTGTGTGGAAGTTTTTTCTCTTTGGTGTTGATTTTTGTTTTTCTTTTTAGCTGAAATTTTAACACCTTGAGAGGTTGTTCTTCTTGATACTAAATGCATAAAATTCCTATACACATCCATATGTGATAGTGTCTTGAATTTTCTTACCTTTAAACTATCATATTGGAAATCTTCTTCACCATGTGTTCATCTCTTGATCCTTGAGTAATCTCTTCTCAAGATTCAATCTTTATGTGGGAATGAGTTATGAATTGATTTGCTGTGGAATCTAGTGTTCGATTCCAACCATGAGACATACTTTTTATTGAATCTTCTAGTTTGGTTTTTAATCTTTCTTCGTAGTTTCTGAAATTTTTGAGTAGATGTAGTTTTTCCAATGTATATTTGTATTGTGTTCTGTTGTGATTTTCTTATAGAGTTACATTAGGTGTTCGAATAGGAAAAGGTTATCAATTTCATAAGAAATTTGTTGAGACGTTTATTCACCTCCTCTCTAGTTACCCCTCTCGATTCTACATCTTGACACATTAAATTATTTGGTACTTTTGTTGGACTATGGTGTCATAGATTACCGATTGGTCCTCAAACAAAATCCAGACATGTAATTTGTTTTGAACCTCGCCAAACCAATCTATAATATCCATATAGGTTATCCCCGCTACCTGAGTTTAATTTCCCTAAAACTTTCACCTCTCAGCGAGCCACATCACTTCAAAATAGAGGTTGTCCGATCATCAAATCTCAGTCTCATCTAGCAGTACGTTCTCCTCTGTCACCGCAAGTGTTAGCAATGTGCTGATTAAAGGGGCTGATTCAGCAGGTTCACCGGGTGTACTTGGCACACCCAAAAAAATTGAGATTTTAACTTAGTTCGGTCCTTTTTTTTTTGTAAAAAGTTATAGTGTGCAAAGCAACCATGCAATGTTCTCATAAAAATTACTGCTCACGCTACAACATTATGAAATTTGTTTTGTTTAGACACATACGCGTACTAGCCACATAGATGCTAAAGCTATCATGCACCATGCAATCTCATCATTCGAAGTAAACCTTAAAACTAATCCTTTTTTCCACTTTAGGGAGTTGCTCAGTAATATGCTGTCTCCGTAACACGTCAGATGGCAATCTCTTTTCCATTTCCCTATTGTGATTGCCAATACTAGCACCGAGGGAATAACTGCTGCAAAAAGAATATACAAGTGGGAAATAATTTATATTTTATCTAGCCATGAGAGGATCAACTGTGCGGTTGTGAAGTCTTTGCATGCGGATCCGCACAAAACTAAAGCGTATCAGTTATCATTGGCATAAAGCAACAAATCAAGAAATTATGACGCTCTTCTCACCGAATCTATTCCATGCTAAAAAAAAAAGCCTTCTAAAGACGTTCCCCAGGACACCGTCTGGTATGGATGCAAAACCATGCATGAATGAAATTGAAACCATCATCAAACGTTGTTCATCACCTAACCAAAAACTTGTTCCTCGTGACACACATAAAGAGGTCCCCCCCCCCCCCACCACACACCACCCCAAAAATAACTTGGGCGACAAGTGACTGCAGTTAACAATGCGTACGGAATCTCATGGTAAACTATGTCCTCTTTATATATTACATGACAGGTTCAACCAGGTAGACCCACATTTTTTAAAAAAAAATAGCCTTTTAATTAAATATTTTAGAAATAAACCCTAGAACACTAGGTTTGCGAGTTTGAACCTTTTTAGCCTTGCTAAAGCCCGTGACGTGATAACAAAAAATTACATAGGCCTCGAGCAAATTGGAGCATGCATGTTCTAGGCATAGTATTCGAAATCCCCATCAGGATGTTGGCGTAGAAACTTTTGTTAGGCCGTGCCAAGCATATAAATATTGTGGTAGTTCATCACTACCGAGAATACACCCAATGATGACCTCTTCATCCTAGGAACCAAAGACAGT
This sequence comes from Phragmites australis, assembly GCF_958298935.1. Lineage (NCBI taxonomy): Eukaryota > Viridiplantae > Streptophyta > Magnoliopsida > Poales > Poaceae > Phragmites > Phragmites australis. The sequence continues at coordinate 15,218,435 of NC_084921.1, forward strand.
CTTTTCACGCACTTCGCCACCGAAGATGGGCCGAAGCCTAAGAGCTCCCTATAGGGAAGATTCTGGGAGTGCCTTTGTTAACTTTGGCTTCGAGCGCGCCTTTGTCGACTTCATAGCATAGGGGGGAGTGCTTCACCGACTTAAGCTCTGAGCGCGCCTTCGTCAACGTCAGCGCACCTGTGATAGTGTTTCGACGAGCATCACTGAAGCTGCTAAGCAATGGACGACTCTACGACTTTTTCTTCGAAAGCTTCGACTCCACCAGGAGTCGCCTCGACACTAGGGAAGTTTCAACGCCACCAGAGTGTGCCAGAGGGAGTACGAGTCCCTCAGCTTTGTCATTGGCTCTGACCATGTCAGGCTTCGCTGCTACCAGAGTAAGCTGAAGGGTTTCGTCGCATAAATTGACTACGCTAGGCTTTGTGAATCCCAAGACACAACTCCCTTGTTTCTGAGGACCCCTATTGGCTACAACCTTTTGGCCCACCACACCGTCAAAACCTCGGCCTTCAAGCAGCTTTGTGGCCACAACCCGGTTAGTCCCCGGTTAGTCCGTGAGACTTCGTTCGCACTTTCGTGGGTGTGCGTGGCAAGCCTTAGGGAATGTGACGCCATCGACTTAAACTTCATCCATTACTTCGACTCCGCCAAGTGTCGTTACCATGACTTGAACTTGGTCTCAACAAAGGCTTTGGCCCTACTTTGGCAAAGGTTTTGGCTCAATTTCGACATTCGATGAAAGCGTCAGCTCGACTTAGTCTTCAACTTTGGATTCATCGGTGGTCTTGACTTCACCAGACTTCGTCGGCACCACAATATGCTGGAGGGAGTGCGGCTCCACCGGGCTTACAAACTCAATATGCAACTCCCTCAGCTACGCTAGTTAACGATGCCTTTGGCTACGCATGCAACTTTGGACTTTGGCTTCAATCTCTTGGCTCATCGCGATTTCAACACTTCAGACTTTGGATGGCTTGGTGATTACAACCCTGTAGAAACATTTATCTCAATTGACTCCAGCATGCCTGAGAGCGTGATTTGTCGACCTTGGCTCTGGGCACCTTCGTCAACTTTATCGTGCCTGAGGGAACACTTTGTCCATCTCGGCCCTGCCACACTTATGTTGGCTTTCACCACATTGCGCCCCCTTCGACACTTCAACATACCCAAGGGGGTGCTTCATCAACCTGGGCTCCTATCATGCCTCCATCGATTCCAGCACGGTTGAGGCATGAGAAGTGTGTGGCTTGTTCTCCAACAACTTTGGCTTCACATTGTCACATAAAAAAGCGCCTAAGGGAGTACTTCTCCCTCGCTTCATCGACTTCAGCTTCACCGGGCTCCATCGCAGCTAGAGCGTGCCATAGGGAGTATAAGTTCCTCAGCTTCATCATCGCAACTAGAGCACGCCTAAGGAAGTACGGCTTCCTCATTTTCATCGACATCGACCTCGACCACGCCATTCAGCTCAGCATCGACCATGCCAAAATTCACCAATATCGGAGTAGGCCTGAGGGATTATGGCTCTAGAGCTCATCGTTGCGGCTCTCCTTCAACTACGCTAAGCCTCATCAACAAGGGAGCATGCACTCGGCTTCGTTGAGCGCCACTGCCACTCTTAGTCTTTGACTTCGTCTAGTCTTGTTGCTACTACTCTCCTTAGATTTTGTCAAGCGAAGGGACTTCGTCAAGGGCTTTGGCTCATCTTCGACACCGGCACGCTTTGTCAGGTACTCTCGAAGGCGCCAGGTACACCTGGGGGTGCGACGCCTTCAACCCCTGCGAGCTTCACCAAATACTCTACAAGTCTTCACCAACTTTGACTCCCTTGGATTGGTCAACTTTGCTCAGCTTCGTCATCAATAGAGCATATCGGAGGAAGTGCAACTCCTTTGGCTTCATCGACTTTGACTCTGCCTGGCTCCTTCGACTACTTCAGTGACTTCATTTTGGCTACGTCAGCGGGGCTGACTTTACTAAGCTTCGTTGATTCAGGAGTATGCTGGAGGGAGTGCAATTCCCTCGGCTTTGGCAGGCTCCATCGTAAAGACTATGCCAGGCCGTGGGACTCAGTTGATGACTCCTTCGGCTATGTCGGCGACTTCGACCTCGACTATGCTATACCTCATCAACACCAATGTAGGCCTGAGGGAGTGTGACCCCATCAGATCCTTTGGCTTTGGCTCTATGCCATCAGCCTCGTAACAATCACAAGACTTTGAGTGACGCGGCTCCTTCGACTTTATTAGGCTTCGGCCTCCTACGCGCTCTCTTTTCTTCATGCCCCTTTTTTCCACTGGGTTTTTGGGCTAGAGTTTTTAATGAGATGTACCAATGCCATATGTTGTTAGAATAGATGCTCTTATTTCTAAGAGACTAAGGATCATCCTTAGTTGTAGCCACATGCCCCTCATGCTTAGGAGCCTACACCTGAGGGAGCACTGTTAGGGGATAGCCCAAATAGTTCAGGAATATGCCCATATAAAGATTTGACCCAACCGTGTGTAATGACATAAGTTGTAACTCATGTATCCCACCATGGGCTGGAGAGGGATTTACCCTTCTCCTTGCTCATATATATATATAAAAGACCCCAAAGGGTCATGATCTTCCAAGCTCATTTGGGGCACCACCACTTCATTTCTCTCATGTTGGGAAGTTTTCCCCAACTATATCCCCCTCTAATGGGTAATCAGAAATGAGTATGTACATCTTAAAAAGTAGTATATACATATCAGACAATAATATATACATCTCAGCTCAGAAAGTAGTATACATATTAGAAAGTAGTATATACTTCAGTTATAATGGGATCAACTATGTAACAAGCCGAGAGTTGCTCCTAGGAGTACATACTATTTTTTCTATATATATATATATATATATATAATGCATGTTTTCTTTCAAGCCTTTCAACCAATCAATACGACCTCGTAGGGTAGCTTTTGCTATAACTCGAGCAGTTTCTTAAAAACTTGGTATTCAGGGAAGCCTTTGTTATTCCCACTAAGATTGCTTGATAAAATAGATCGATTCATCCAAATCCTACCCTGCTCGTTCCGCTCGCAATAGCCCTATTAATTCCCTAGGTAAAAACATTATACACACACACAATAGTGCTATTTAACATATAGGGTTATTCTACACCCTACCGAGCCCAGCCCACCCGTGCCACAGTAGCCCATTGGCCCAGCCTACCCACACGTAACCAGAGCACATCACGTGTCCCCGCTGGCGCACCCGCGCGCTAGCGGAAGCGTGCACCATGTTTCGTGCCTACCCACCAAGCACGCCTGCTCCCGTGCTACATGCCCATCCAGTAGGTGTCGGTAGTTTTCCAGTACCACTGACATAACTGAACAAACTATTGAGCACTATCGACACTACCAGAGTACTAAACTACCGAATACTATTGAGCACTAGAAGGCTATTCTACACCCTGGACGTAGAATAGTTATTCCAATATGTCTAGTAGTTTAGTATTCAATAGTTTCAAGTCATAGTACTGACACTACTGAACGAACTACTGATACTACTGACAACTACTGATAACTACTAACACTACTGACATAAACTACTAAATAATTTTATTATAACTTGGAACTACTGAATATTGAACTACTAACACTACTAAATAATTTTTTTAGTAGTTGTCCAACTACTGACATAACTACTGAACAACAGAACTACTAACAAATACTGAAGAATTACTAGATAATAACTACTAACTATGTGAAAAAGGACATAAATGATATGTGATAATCGTTATGGGTAGGGCTGGACGAAAAGCTCGAAGCTCGTGAGCTAGCTCAGCTCGTGTCTGGCTCGACTCGGTTTGGCACGGCTCATTCCAAAATCTAACGAACTGAGCTAGAGTTTTAGCTTATTTAGATAACGAGCCAACTCACGAGCCAAATGAGCCTAGGCCATCATCTGTATCATATCGCTCCCTTTCACTGTGGTCATTAGTTTGCTCATTGATCATCTTTATCTTCGATGAAGAGGCTCCTCATCAACCTACTTGTCTTTCTATTGGTCAACTCCTCATTATGATGCAGCTCTTATCTTTTTTCTTTTCCCATCGATCATTTCTTTAGGCTTTTCATATATAGACGGATGTGTGGGGAACATTGTTTCATATATTTTTGGAGGAATATTTTTGTTCTAGTAGCAGAATATATATAAGTGGATATGTCTGTTGCTGTGCTGTATGTGGATTTGAAAAACATCCAAAAGAGATTTAGCTTACAACAATTATACCTTTGATTAAATCATGCAAAGAAGTACTATACTTGTAGATGTCATTACTATTGTTGTATAATTTTATCGATGCATTTTTTAGTAGATATTTATATTCTTTTAATCCTAGTAACGAACTGCTCCCTTCAAATAAAAGTAACGAGCTGCTCGCAAGCCAAACAAGCCGAGCCGAGCTGACTTTTCTGCTCATTATATTAAACGAACCAAACGAGCTGAGCCCAAACAAAACGAGCTCAAACGACCCGACCAAACGAATCGAGCTAGCTCCTTATCCAGCCCTAGTTATGGGTGATACATCCACCTGTCACCCTAAACGTGTCACTGATGACTAGTCATAAGTGATGGTCATAATCTTGACATGTCACTTATGACTTATGCTGATGAACGATTTTCATGTTTTTTGGATAAAAAAGTCAAAAAATACTGTTTCACCCGAGCCATCCCACGCAGGGGTCATCACCATTCCCCATATGTCATATGCTATTTTTCACACTGTTTTTATACTCTGCGTTACATGGGGATCGAACCAGCGACATACCCTCGCACGCATAGCCGCTTTACCACCTCTCCCTCGCGTGCGTTCTGAAGGAAGTTGGAGATTTTATCTTTTTAACCTTTTGTGCCGAGGGTCATTAGTGACGGGTTATAACTGTGACCCGTAACCGTCATTGATGACTATTTTTACTGAATTATTGATTACTGAATTGTTTGATACTGAATTCAGTGAATTGTTGATTTGCATATAAAATTTTATGAATTTCATAATATCTCAAGCCAAATTTGTACAAATATTTTATGAATTTCATAATATCTCATGTCAACGATCGTAATTTGATAGGTGACCCGGAATGCCTTCGGTAAAATAGGCATAACTTAGCATATGAACTCTGATTTAGATGTTTTTTTTACTCTACGAACATCTAAAAAAAAGTTACATCTGTTTTTCCCCGACTATATCGGGTTCGACGAATTTTTTGAGGCTAAAAACGGCTTAAAAGATTGAGTACTCGCCCCTTGAAGTTTTTACACCATTTTTGAAACACGCATTTCTATCCATAGCCGCCACCCCTTACATCAAAATTGAGCAGAAATGTACCATGTTCCTATTCTAGTGTTGCTAAGGTGAGAAAAAATAAGAGAAAAATAAAAGAAAAATAAAAAAATATATTTGTGTCTACTACGCCATCATATCTGACACCAGATATAAGTTTAGTGTTTACATTTGTGCTTTTATACGTAAAATTTAACTATAGCATGGTTATAACCTTTCTGCATAATATCTTTTTAGATCTACATAATACTTTTAGTTTTTAGTTGGGTAAATTAAGTAAGAAAAGACAGTACCTTGTCAGCTCTAATAACAGAGTTGAATCATCAGTGATGTGTCATAATATGATATGTCACTTATGACTTGTCATTAGTGATGAGTTGTAACATCACCTGTCATGCAGTTTTCATTTGGATTTTGTGTGTAAAATGAAAAAAAAGGAGTGCGAAGAGAACTCAATGGATCTTATGCTTTTGACTGGCCCAGGGGATCCGTCACTGATGACAAGTCAAATTGACGGGTCGTAATATGACCCGTCACTGATGACTAGTCTAGGACAATCCGTCACTGATGAGTTGATCATTAGTGACTGGTCACAGCTTCACCCATCACTAATATCATAAGTGATAGGTAACTTTATAACCCATCACTGATAACATATCATAAAGTACAGGTCATGGTCTGACCCTGACCTGAGACTAGATAAGTGACGGGTTGTAACATAAACCATCACTTATGACTCTTAAGTGATGGGTCCTAGCGACATGTCACTTATGTAGTGTCTTATTTGTCTTTTTTTTTGTAGTGACTGGATACTACTGTAGAATTATTGGATAACAGCTACTGGATAACTACTGATAGTGTGACACAGGACGAGCGGCACGTGACGAGCGTGGCACGAGCGCGTGAGGTGAGCGGTGTGGGGGCATGTGGCACGCGGGGTGTGGCATGGGCGCGAGATGTGGCTGGCGCGCGGGGCACATGGCTAAGCCCAATTATGTTCAAGGAAACCTAATGTTGTTTACCAGCAATTTAATTTTCTGCGTTTTTGTTACTCAAGAAATGACGACAGTGGCTACTTAATTTTTTGAATGTGATAATGTAAACAGCGAGAACTTAATCAATTTGCCTCCAATTAAAAGAAGTCCGCCATTGTCAAAAGATTAGAGAAATACTAAAGTGTTAGATAATGGAGATATGTAAATTGACAAAAAGAATAGATCACGGAGAATTCAGAGCAGATGGGACGTGGGGAAGAAGATACTTGCACTCTGTCGGTATCAGCGCAGCGGTTAAGGAAAGAAAATTGCTATTATTGGACAGTTGGCCCTCTGCAATTGGCCCTGCACATAAGTTGGTCGCCGGAGCCGAACTCATCCAACACGGCTGGCTAGAAGAGATCCAGGGCCGGCTACCTACCAATTAGGGCAAAGGCCACTCCGACCGACTACGGAAATATCTCCATCTCCACGTGGATGATCGATGGACCCAATTCGTCTTGGTCAACTCGTCACGTGCTGACCACACTGTCTCACGCGGGGAAGCAAACTCCCGCATGGCTGCAGCTGCTGCGGAGGAGGAACAGAAAAAAGACGCGGAACCGGCCAAAGCAAAGCGTTTTCAGTGTCGTCGTGCCGCCGCAAAACCCTCCTCGCCGGGCAGAGCAGAGCCAGAGCAGAGGACCTTTTGAGAATACGACGGCTGCCGTCTGACAGTTGCCAGCAGGCCCAGCACCCTCTGAAAATGGAAGGCCAGTGCTGAGGCAGTCGAGAAGAAGGAAGAAAACTCTTGTAAGACCGACTCTAACGGCTCCAGTATTTTTGATACAAAACACTGTGTCAGCAGTTGTGTCCTTTTACCGCTCATCTGGGCAGTATTCCAATACTACAGTGATGGAGTCCGAAGAGAAGAGCTCCAAATTTGCAATAGGATACGGAAGACTTTAATATTGTTTATAGCGTATGCACGTGGATCCGAGAGGAGGAGGAGAAGAGTAATAGAAGGTAGGAAATAAGATGGCTGTTGGAGCTGAAAAAAATAGATGATGCTGTAATAGTGTTAGGGGATGTTATAATAGTGTTATAAAGAATAAATTTTTAGAATATCTATTGAAGATGGCCTAAGCAACGCAACGCAAACAATCATAGAGGATTAGAGAGGTCACGAAAAATAGATTGAAAAAAAGAGTAAATTATACAAAATACTACATATATTATCATATTGTACTAGGTTTATATACATGTTGCATCTTGCACCAAGTATTGATCTAATAATTCTTACTTTGTGCCACATTTTAGTGCTAAATAGGATGGAGTGATCTTAGCCCGTATGTCAGCCACACAGAGTTTGGCATTTTGAGATAAAAAAAATTGAGGAATCATAATATCAAATGAGACATTTGAACATCGAAACAATTCGATATAATGATGAGGATTTTAAGTTTCATTACAAAATGTGAAACAAAGTTATGCCATATGATTATCCCAGTTCAATTTTTTTTAATCAAATGTCTCATTTGATGTGTTATGGTCTTTTAACCTTTTTTTTATCTCCTTTCCATATCAACTACACTGGTAGTAACTCCTATGCTACATTCAAACCGTCTGTGTGGCTTACATATGGCCATAAGGCCACTTCATGCTGTCTAGTGCTAAAAGATGGTGTAAAATGAGAATTTGTGAGCTAAAACCTGATGTAAGGTGTAATAAAAGTTTAAATCCAGTGTAATATAACATTATGGTTTCAAAACATGATGTTTTGTGTATTTCACTTAAGAAAGAAAGAAAAACGCAATCCTGCTCCTAGTAATAAATAGTACTCCATTCTTTAGTCAACCGGAGCCGCCACACCCTTGGTCTCCTTCCGAGCCACCAGGCGCCGCCGGCCTGGCCTCCGCCCGCCCGTACGTCTCTTCCTCGGCCTCCCCTTGCCGCACATGTTTGTCTCCACGCTTAAGCAAACCACGCCACCATGCTCCGATCCTTAAAGGCAAAGAAACCGTGGACGATTTATGCCCGCCTCCTCGTGTGCCCCGCAAAGATGCCGTCGTCCCCTTCTCCTCCCGGTTCGCACCCACCGCCATGCCGCTCTCTGACGACATAGCGGCCTTCTACGACGCGAGGAGGAGATCGTGGCGGACCTCACCACCGCGCTGCCATTGCGCCGCCGCAACGTGCTGGAGCCGCTCGTGGAGGCCGCCGTCGGCCACGTCGCCAGCTACTACGAGCACAAGTCCCGCCTCGCCGACGGCGACGTCGTGGCCGCGCTCGACCAGCACTAGCTCAACCCGCTCGAGCGCACCTTACTGTGGGCCTGGGGCTGGAAGCCCGCGCTCGTGTTCCGCTTCGTCGACGGCGCCGCGGAGGAGCGCCAGGCGCTGGAGGACCTCCGCGCCGCCACACCGGCGGCCGCAGAGCGGGAGCTGGACCGGGAGGTGGCGGCCGTGCAGGAGTCCCTGGCGGGCCCGCGCGTGCTGGCCGCGCTGCGCAGCCAGTCCCTGCGGAACGGCGAGGCCGACGAGGCGGTGGCCGCGGTCGGGCGGTCGCTGCGCGTGTTGCTCGGCCCGGCCGACGCGCTGCGGGAGCGCACGGTGCGCGGCGTCCTCGAGTTGCTTGCGCCGGAGCAGGCCGGCGCGTTCGTCGCCGCGATGCTGAGGTTCCACCTCGGCGGCGTCCGCAGCGCAGGGCGCAACTGGAGCTCCGGCCACGGCGGCCGCCGGGACCTCTAGCGGGCAGTCAACCACCCAACGCGCGCATGAGAATTAACAGAACCAGTCTTACGTGCATGGGAATCAAATCAAGCCCCGTCTATGTCACTGTCAGTCTGGCAATAAGAGGAGCCCGATCAGTTTTGTGTTCTCTCATCGTGTCAGCGTCGTCGTGTGTTTTTGTTCGGCATGCCGACTTGTTCATGGTCGTGGTCGTCGTCGTCGAGTCTCGGGTTTGTCTCAATATTGAGTCCTGTGTCATGCGCCGTGTGTTAGCAGTGTCAAGAGTCATTCATTGCCGTCGGAGTCCTTTTGCGGTCGGTTCGATTGGCTTGCCCCAATCCGTCCGGCCGGGTCGCACGTAACGAAACGAAGATATGAACTAGGTAAATAGAAATGGAAAAGCTTCCTATCTTTCGTATCTGCACCACCTGAAGTCCTGAACCACGTCTGTTTGTAGCCAATTTCAAAGAATCTTTCAATTAAATTTGGTGAGTTGGCGTCTAATTGTAGAGTTGATTAGTGGTCTTCTCGGCCCAGGCACTAGATTTTAGCCCGACTGCGCGGTGGCGTTGCCACATCAACTCAGGTAAACTGAGTTAACCCCTCCCCGCTATGAAAGTATGAATGTACAATGTAGTTCACATCTCCAAAATTTCAATGGCAAAATAGAAAAAAGAATGGCAAGTTCCAAGTTAGAAATGCCTCTTCACTGTTCATTAGCCTTTTGTTTTCCTTTTTGTTTGACACTAAGGCCTGTTTGGAACAGAGGAATAAAAAAACATAAGAATTGGGAAAATGCAGAAATAGGATGTGAATGAAATGGCAAAACAAAGGATAGGAAAAATACATGAAAATGTAGGAGATGACACATGGATTAGAACCATAGGGAAACTCGATTAGGTGGGTCCTACAAGGGAAAAAGGCAAGTAGCCATGTAGCCTCTTTCCCTTGTTACCACTTTTTAGTCAATATAATTTTGAAAATTAATATCAACATAGTCAAATGTGACTAACATTATTTGCTAGTATACAAGGTTTGATCTTATAGATGCTATGTGATGAATTTAGGGTTCTAAACATCTCAAAGGGATGAACATAAAGGTCAACCAAGAGTTTTATGAAGATATAAAAACATATTATTTAAGCAAGTGATCATGAAGTTAAGATCGTCACCTCTGCAGATAGATTTAGTTTCTTTGGTTGTACTATAAATAGGAGTTTGGGCTTAATACTAGTGTCTTTATGTTAGTTAGCTAGTAGGTAATGCACATTAGTTTTAGCTAGCTTTAATAGACCAGAATGAAGATCAAGACATCAAATAAGAGAAGCCACAAAGATCGAGACTTGAGAAAGGTTGAACTGGACAAGTCCTCCTGCGCTTCTACTCACTGCATAATGCGGTGGGTTCACCGCATGATACCATGATTGTGGGAAGATGGAGCAGAAGGATTTTCAGGCTTTAGAGATGAAGAGTCACTGCATGATGCAATGGCAGTGTATGATATGGTGGTTTATAGGATGGTGTATTGTTTGTCTATTGCAGAGAGATTGCAGGTCAAGCCGTCAAAGTGATACATGATACAGTGACCATATGATGGTGTAGCGTACTTTATTTCTAGAAGGTCTCAGGTTTTGGAAGAGAAGACCACCGCATGATGTTGTGAGTCATCATATGATGCGGTGATTTCTCACAAGTTCCAACTGTCGAATTTTGGACTGTTGGGAAAGGGGTTCAATGCGGTGAGATCACCGCATGTTACGGTGACTAGAAATTTTGTAGATTCTTTCACAATGACTAGTTTTAAGGGTTAGCTTGATAAATACCCCATCCAATGGCCATTTGAGGTTGCTCACTCACACCACAAGGCATATACACATATTGGAGAGGGTTTGATACAGATTGCCTGGCTGATCCTCATCTGGGTTTGAGTCTCCTTGGAGTTAAAGATCAAGGTAATTAGCACAAGATTAAGGACTTAATTAGTGCCAGTTTAGTCCTAGTGTGCATATAGCTAGGTGATTAGCCTAGAGTTGGATTAAGTGAGTAATCCACACTTGTTACTCTTGGTGTTTCCCTACACGTAGATGGCTTGGACGCGGTGAGTCTTGCAAGACCCTCCAACCGAGTTTATAGAGCAGTCGCAAGCATTGTGAGTAGGAGTGGCTCGCGCCGAAGTGGCAAAGCACTACCTGAGTGAAGATGGCGATAAGCATCCATGTGCGTCTAGTGGAAGACCTAACAACTTGTTGGGAGCTCTAATGGCATGAGTCGTAGAGTTATTTGATTAGAGAGCTTGATCTTTGTGAAGGGATCCAATATGAACTAGTGGTGAGAGGAAACTAATTGATATCATGGGAAAATGTCATTGTGCCAAGTTTGTGCTCTCTATCTCATTTACATTCCACACATGTATATTACATCCTTTTACCTTATGACTTTACATTTCATAGAATTGCATGTGTAGTTGCTAGAATTGAAATCAAAGGTGCAAAACTTTGTTGTGATAGAATAATCATGCTAGATAAATTTAGAGCATATTTAGATAGATATTGATTTAGTTTTATCTTATTAATTTAAGCCAAATAGTTTTTAGAATCCGCAATTCACCTCTCCCTTGTGGTGCGTCACCAGTCATTACACCATCATGGATGAGATAAACAAAGAGCTATGTGTACTCTTATGTTCTAACCCATCAATTTCTTATCCCCTTCCTCTATCGTTCTCATCCATCCTCTATCTCTCTCGTTCTCATCCGTCAATTCAATGAGAGAAGAAGCAGAAGGGTCGGCCATGGGCAGGAAAGAGCACGAGGCAGACCTAGTAGCCTGGGAGTAGCAGGAGTAGCCGGACACCAGGAGCGCAATGTCTCCTAGGATGGCAACGGCAGTGGTCGAAACGGGAGAGCCATGGGGCAAAGATGGCAATAGCGAACCAAGCTCTTCTAGTGTCGCTCTGCTTTCTTTCCTCTTTTCTTCACACACGCTGCCTCGGGCATACACTAAGGAAAGAAAACCAAGAGATTGGATTGGTTTCCCGTGAAATAAGCATCTAGCTACAGTAAAACATAGGAAAGTAATCAATACTTCCCGTGTTCTAAACACTTAGTTAACTTCCTTTCCTGCGATTTTCCTTTGGGAATCCTTCAATCCAAACAAGGTCTAAGCTCTCTAGCTTTTGTTAATTAAAACTATTAAGCTAGACTGATTTAAAGCTAAAAATTTATGTGGTTGTTCAATTCTCACCCAAAATAATATTAATGAGATCAACTTATATTTGTTTTTTGAACTAACCCTCATAAGATTGTACCAATTTCATTGATTAAAGAAGAATTTTACAACAAATAGCACTGGAAGACTACAAGCCAGAAAAAAGGACACAGAAAAAATATTACTCTCCTAAAATCAGGGGCGTTGAATGCTGCGCGGCGGCTAAAACCTAGGTCCTCGCTTCCTCCTTGATCTTGCTTATGAGTGAGATTGAAGATAGCTCCTTGTGATGAAAAATCTGCATGTTCCTTTCTTTCCAAATTTCATAATTGTATATAATATATGGTAGTGATCAAAGTAGAACCGCATATACGAGGAATAAAACAAACGTTTTATGCTATGGTGAAAAGAAAGAACAAAGGACTGTACAAATCGACGAGAATATTGCGAAAGCAAACCAGAGTAGCCACTCTGTTTTCCATCTTTCAGCACGAATTTTTCATCTACAGCCAGAAAGAAGCACATCTCCGTTGAGCTCCAAAATGAAACTGAGTGTCAAAATAAGCATTTGAATTGTGGTCTGCTGGAGATAGATAGTTTCATATGTTATACATCGAGATGCCTATTAGTTTATTTATGTAATCATAACACTTGTAATATTTAAATTTCTCCTTCTTCTTAAATGAAAGAGCAGTGCTCCAGCTCAGAGTTTAGAAAAAAAAACATTTGAACGGACTCAGATCACCCCTGTTGTAACTTTTGCTTTGCCTCTCATCGATTGGACTAAGTACCTTGCTATCATCGGATCATCAATAAACTAATGCTTCTATCGGTGATCGTTCTTTTATGTGGAATCATGTCGCTTGAACTAATATTTTTTTCTCTTCCTGGTAAGCATCACCCAGTTTAGTGAGGCATTTGAGACAAAAGCAGTTTTTTCCTTTTGTATCTTGGACTATGATTCTTTGTACACATTTAGCGTTCAGATCGAACATATGAGTATGTAAAAGTGCCCTTGAAAAGAATATGTACCAGGCTCACAGCAAGTTAGTGTGGCCATTCGGGCCCTGGCATCTCTTCATGACATGCTCAAATGAACTGTTCCTTTCCTAAAAAAGAATAAAAAGAAAAAGTTGTTAGCCTCAAAAGTCGTTATCTAAGATTCTCTTCAAAAACTTAGACATCCAATGACCGTGGAATTATTTAACTATTTGTCACTCTTATCGTGTGTCAATTCGGTCTCTCGCTGATATGTGAAACCACCTGAGCCACTGATAATAGAATAGGGTGGTAAATACGTTGCCACTTACCTGATAAGAGTGGTAAATAGTTAAATATCCCATGATAGTGTGGTCTTTTTCGTCTAGTAAATAGAGGAGCTATTAGCTTTTTGTTTTCTTCGGGCAGAGTAGCTATTAACTACTCCCTCCGTCCATTTATTTATTTAAGTTATATTTTTATTTGAAAAGGTCCGATTTTATAAGTTTTGATCAATAATTAGTTAAATTATATTTGTTTAGTTTACAAAAATTCTATAAACAAATTCACATTTCAAAAGTAGATTTTGATCTTCAATTTCTCTTTCAATATATTATCAATTGCTAGAAAGTTAACATCCCTTGAGGAAAGGGTAGAACCGTAGAAGGGATCTTGCGTGCATACAAGCGACATCTTAGGATCTTACAGCGGAGAATTAGCTTGGAACAGTGATATGCAGAGCGTAATTTTAGTCTCAACTGTTCATAAACCTACATGAGTAATTGGCTTGTTTCTTTTGAGTAACCAACTCATCTTAGATGGATTAGTCTATCATGAAATTACGCTACTGGTATAATTTTGATTACATGGTACTATTCCTCGTTTTTTTATGACACGCATGTCCTTGGGATGAGTTGGTTATCGGCCAACATGTTCCTTTCGTCAAACCAAACAAATGGATTAATAGCGTTGTTAGGATCTGATGGTCGAATCACTATATATATATTGCTCAAATATGCCTCAAATTTAGGCCCTGTTTGGAACGAGAATCTTTTCTCAACTCCTCGCAAGATTAAGATGTTTTCTCTATGAAAAATCTGTAAAAAATATGTAAAATGTCTAAGTTCCAAAGAAGCCCTTAGTGTAATGTGCAGTGTCCCCCTAAGGCTGATTACGGCCGCTGCCTGTACTGTCGTTCCCATATACACTGTAGAATTTATAGCCTATAAGCTTCAGGCAGATTCAAAATTTCTGATTCCCCACTCCACTCCTGATGCTGGCACAGCCTCAAAACCTCGTGCCTTTGCACGGTGTCACTCGCCGGCTCAAACTTGCATATATAACGGGCTCTCGGCAGTCGGCACACATGTTAGCGTACCGGTTCTGTTGGCAAGTCTCCATCAGCGCAAGACCAAATCCTACTCAACTACCGTCAGCTTATCTCGGCGCGTCCAGCCGCATGACTCAAGAGTCGTCATGCATGCTTGATTATAGGATCTCAAACAACTCTGTCATCGTTGTGTAAAGCGCTGGAGCGCTCATGTAACTTCTGTATATAGCTGACAATTAATAATACAAACCATTCATTCGAGCATTTGAGCATTCAATTTACACTAAGAATTTCCCTTGCCGTACCAGTTCTGAGTCAACTATTCAACGCCTGGGAAAGGCACCGGAGAGGGCCGTTCCCGATCCGTCCCTCGGCCGGCACGCGGCGGCCCGCTCTCATCACGCGAGAAGCTCGAGCAGTCCGTCAGTAACCGACGGGTTCGGGGCCAGGACCCCGAGCTTAGTCCTCAGAGCCAATCTTTTTTCTGAAGTTATAGATCCATTTTGCTGACTTCCCTTACCTATATTATTCCATTAGACAGAGGCTATTCACCTTGGAGACTTAACAGCTCTATCTCTTAGCCAGAAGCTGTTCACCTTGGAGATTAAACATACCGACTTCCCTTACAAACATTGTTCCACTAAACCATCACTTTATCTCAGGGCTCAGCACTAAACAGCTCCTAAACCCTCTAAACGCCAGCACAAGTTGTCTTTGTAATATCTCTATCTATGTGTGTGGCGGAGCAAGGCGGCCATGGAGTCGGACTAAGAGCGCCGGCTGGCGGTGGCAGCCGGTACCGGCAACAACGGCACGGCGGAGCACGGTCGCGGTTGGGCGAGGGTGAAGGGTACTCGCGGCCTTATGCGCAAGGCGAGGAGAGCAGCCGACGAGCACGGTTTTTAGCTTTGCTCGCACAGAAGGCCCATGAATGAGTTCCTAGCCCAACTCATCTCAACCCACGTCGCAGCCCAGTTAGCAAACGCGCGCGTGCAGGCGGGCCTTAAACATCCTACTACTGTACGAGAGGGAGGAGGAGACCGCGCCGGGGAGATTAGTACCACCTCGCTCCCGGGAGGGTGAGTCGGATCCCGCGGGGTGTATAAGATGGGAGGCAGTGCGGTCACTGAAGCTCACGCAGCTGCAGGGTAAGCGCAACGCTAACTATATTTTTACCTTTTACTAAAGACAAAGAATACCATGTGCACGCCCCAATTAGGAAGTACCATACACTTACTTTTAGAGGTGCCTTCATTATTCAGGTTGGCCCCAACACTCTTAGACCAAAATTTGGCATGGATTCATAACTTCTTTCGCTGTATTGTCTGTTACTCATTATTTCCTTATTATTTTGGATTCACGAGTCACCCGTATCCATGATCCATCTATCTACACAAGCAAAACGATCTTCGTTCGTATGATTTAGGCGAAATATCACACGCAGGTGCCAGGATTCACAACAAGAATCCACACAGTATGTCACAATTGGTTTCACGAGATGCAGCTATCCATCAAGTTACGCACCAAATAGGATACAAGTTGTCTTGTAATATATCTATCTATGTGTATGGCGGAGCAAGTTATCTAAACCCTAACCCCTCATATGCTCCCCCCACTCATTACACAGCAGGCACTAGCCAAGCAATGGTAGGATCTTCACCGGAGCACTCCTTCCGGCCCTCCTGGTCGTGCATCTTCTGGCCACGCAAGCTTTCGCGCGCTAGCGGGCTCGTGCAATGCTCAGGGCATCCGCGTCATGTTCTCACCTACAAATGCCAGTCCTACTACGTAAGAAACTATCAAAAGGAGGCATATTATTAGTGACAACTCTTCAGTATGCGTCACTAATATACTATTAGTGACAGATCCAGTAAAAACCTGTCACTAATTTGTGGCCCGACCTAGACCCGACCAAGACTTGTCACTAATGACCCTTCATCAGTGACGGTGAGAGAATAACCTGTCACTGAAGATAGTAGTGATGGGTTACCTCAAAGCCCGTCACTAAATGTAGCATTCTAATTAGTGATGGGTATAGAGACCACACGTCACTAAATGTAGCCTCCTAATTAGTGACGCGTTGTGAAGAGATCTGTCATTAATATGAAAGTCATTAGTAACTGGTTGTAGTTGTCACCCCTCACTATATATGATGGATGTCCTTATAACTCTCATGCACCCTCAACCACTTCACTCTCACTCTACTCACTCCCGCCCTAGCCATGGAGACGAATAAGGAGGAAGAGATGGAGGAAGCGATTGCCAACGATGAGGCGACCGCTCACGCTGTCCATGAGGAGGAACTCATCTAGTAGATGAAACGGCAGAGGTCATCGTCAATGACGAGGCCATCACACATCTCTTGGCGGAGGAGGAGATGGGTGGCGACTCCGACACTGACAAGGAGGAGGAGGAGGAGATGGCCGACGCTGGTGGCAACTCCGACGATGACACTAATGAAGTGATGATCTTACTTACCTAGGTTTATGGATGGTAATCCGAATTTAGCAATTTGGATTCAGAAGCCTTTTGCAGTTCGGATGGTTTTTTTTTAATCTGGACCTTCTTTTGTATACTATAACTGATGAAGTGATGATCTTACTTAGCCTAAATTAATGAAAAGGTCAGTTAAGTTTTTAGTCTAAATTTTATCATGTGTTTAAGTTCTGTTGTGGATGTATAAATTAATTGAATTCTCATTACTCTTACAAGTTTAAGCGCGGAATATAGGTGGTTTTTTAGTGAGAAATTGATCATAGCTACCAATATCAGACTATGAGTATGGGTCATATTTAGATGATTTTGTGTTTGAAATTATGCAATTGTAAATTTATTTATAAAGAAAATAATTAAATTAGAAGGAAAAAAATTCCATTCTTAAAAAAATATATACTAAAATCCCTCTAAAAATCATTAGTGATAGGTCATAAACATAACCCATCATTACTGACTTTCAGACCACACCTCCTGACCACATGCCCCGACCACATGTCACGACCACACCTCCTGATCACGCATCTAGACCAATCCTTAGTGATGGGTCAGCTCTATAACCCGTCATTAATGATTTCATTGTCCAACTAGTTCTTTTTCTCATCATCGGTTTATCCGGCATGCATATCTCAGTGTTTTTCCCAAAATAGTCTGTCGTTCATCTCTGGCAATCAATGAATCATCTGACGTTCATCTCTAGTAATATCTCCAACTTTCACATTAGTGACGGGTCAGAGCTATTACCTGTCACTAATGACTTTCCACGATGCATTGCCGCTCGAAATCAAGATATTGGATTAGTGATAGGTCAAAGCTATCACCCGTCACTAATAACTTGTGTATATATAACAGGGCTAAGAACTCTAGCCCCCTGATTTTGCCTAAGCCCCGATACCTTTCTTCTCGACGCTCGCAGCTCTCCTCGTTGCTGCCCTCTCCTCCTCATCGCCCCGCCCCTCCTCCTCGACACCTCGACACCAAGGCCCCTACACTCTGTCACTGAGGAGCCCCCTCATTCTCCCAGCCATCCTCGATGCCACTGTCATCTCCCTGTCATCCCCGTCCCCCTCCTTGATGCCGTCTTCCCTAACGCCCTTATCCCCGACTACCCCGACGACGAGGAGCCCATATCGTTGTCGCCGAGGACCACCATCCCAATGCTGAGGAGCCCGCGCCACTGTGCTCTGCACCGCCATCGTCCTCATTCGTCGAGGTAGGCCTCCCGTCATCCCTTCCTCACCGATGCCTAGCACCTCTCCTCGCTGACGCTCGGGTGCTCTACTGTCAAGGTAACCATATCGTGCTGTCATGCTGGACAGTTTTGTTGACTAGGATGTACTTAGCTAGATGATGATTGTTAAATTTTGAGATCAGAAAATTCTTACAGTACTCTTGTTTATATCCTTTGCATGCTGCCATGTTGGTTTGGTTGGATTACTGCTGCTGCTAGCACATACTAATTGATTTGGTGATATTTTTGTTATACTATTAGCCTGAGAAACTCTTGTTTGGTTAATTATTCAGAGAGTCGTTTAAGTGCAGTTCGTCATGAGCTTTACATTGTCCTGAATGCTAGTTGGTTTTGTGTTGTACTGATAGTTTGTTCTCTGAAAAATGGTGGCTATATTGTGTAGAGCAGTAGTAATTTTTCAGGATTAGTAACTAGTTGTATTGTTATCTTGCCCAATTGGTGAAGTATTTTTAGACAGTTAGGGAGCAGAGACATTATAAGCCTTGGGGCCAATCGAATTGATAATCAAAGAGCAATAGTTATGCTCAATTATTCATGATATGCTTCTGTTCAATGCTTCTGAGATCATGTTTATAGATTACTTGTGTATTTACCCTTCTACTGTTATTGTTGAAATATTATTTTTGCTCATATTATCGCATATTTTACAACTATCCAGAAATCCTATTCGCATATTTTGCTTGTCTGTTTAACCAACATGCGCAGTATGATGCTTTTGCTTCAATACATATGTTTTTATCTATTTTTGCTTTTTATGATGATATTTAGGAAATTAAAACTAAATTTGTAAGGAAAACCCAAAAATAAATTTAGGTTACGTAACCTATTACGACATCTCCCGTTCGGGAGTATTTGATTATAAATATGACTTGGCAACTCGTCATATTTATAAGAAGATGCTCCCAAATTATCCACATACTTTGGATATTTTGAGGATACGTGACCCAAGTAGTAGGTTTTTGTGCTTTTTTATGGGTCTAAAGAGAATTTTGGTAGTATCTCCCTGTTGTTCTCTGGATACACACCCTCTCGACTTGTTGCCGAGACGTGTATTTGGAGAATAGGGAGATACTATCGAAATTTTCTCTAGAACCGTACAAGAGCATGGATACCTACTCGGACCACATATCCTCGAATGAGATTATGACCTATCTTTGTCTATTAGAAATTAGATAGGAATCTTCGCTTTAGATAAGAAATACACCATATTTTCATAAATTCATATAAAAATGAATATAGTTACTAATACTTATACAATTATATCTGCATATTTATATCTATTAGATGTCTGCCAATTTATCTTCATTGGGATCCTCTGACGAAAGATAAACTCCTAGTTAGACGTCTGCACAACCAGGTCCCAGTAGAGCAATAGTACGAAGGCCAAGGGCACAAGCAAAGTGGTCAAGGGAAGATTACTATTATGGATTTCGATGATGACAGCATCCCTATGGAGAAGAAGGCCCTGTAGAGGTTGCAGAAGCTTGCATGTCTTAATGCTCGGGAGAGGGTGCCATTGACCCTTTTGAATTTTGATGACCTCACTGTGGCTCAAAAGAACGTCTTGTTCAATGATGGCATCAATACATTTAAGGAGTTCTCCAAGAATATAAAGGTGAAGGGTTGCGTGGCTGCTATGATAATAATCGCCAAACTTTGGAAAAGCTAGAAGAGCAAGCTTGTGAACAGAGTATATGGTAAAAGGGTTGGAACCCTTCAGCAAGTACCCACATATAAAAATGGAGGATTAGGAAGCTTTTGTGAGGTTGAAGAACTCAGAGGCGTTACAAATGGAGAGTTCACAAAGAAGCAATTTCGGGCAAAGAATAAACAGAACTATAACCTGGGCATAGGCAGGTACATGGGGACAAGGGAGAAATGGCAGGCGAAGGATAAAAAGTTAGCAAATAAAGGTCGCAAGAATCCTTGGTTGCAATTCTCAGGACAATCTCAATCGTATTTGTGAGCGAGGGGTAAGCTGTCAGATAGTGGAGAAATCATCTTCAAATCCAGCAAAATCGAGTCAATCACTGAAAAGGTAAAAGAAATAGCAACACAATCCACCTACGAGGCGTGTCCAGTTCCGGGGCTGGAAGTTAGGTTTCCCTAAACACGTTGGGATGCATGAGAAGAGGAAGAGATCAGGACCAATCGATGTGCAAGAATGGACCCAGTCAATCACGGAGAGCATTTATCAAAACCTTATGCAAAGGTTTGTGTCATATAGAGTCGTAATTCCTAGTGCACCAACAAGTGATAGCCCTATTGCTGAACACATGAGTAGTCAATCCTTCAGGGAGATCGAACAATCTATCTTCTCTTCATCCATAGAGCCAGATACTATAGACCTTTTCGATGGGTCCACGCCATGCTCGCTGCTCATAAGACCTAGTGGCTACCAAATTGTGGTTGTAAAGGGTCAAGGGCATCCAGAGGTCTAGGTGTTACATACAGTCCTAATACGTCTTGGTTATGCCGTGATTTTTATGGATTTTGTACATACCAATGTTGTGAACATAGATTTGCCCGTCCCCTCCCCCCCCCCCTCTCATGATGAGATCCGAAAATTGGGTCAAGCTCATCTTCAAAGGATCCAATAGAAGAGGGGGACATCTTAGTGCACACAGAATCATCTAGGAGCGATTCGCCTAGACGTTCAAGTTCCCTACCCCAACCTTAGCCTCGAGTTGAGCCATCTGTGTTGCCTTTGCCCACTTCGCCATCTCCAGCTATGGAACCTGAGGATAGCCCAGAGAAGAAGAAGTCCAAGCCAGGATCCAATAAGTAGCTACCGAAGAAGTACAAGTCCTCTGGTAAGGACTCAAGTGCCGATAAACACGTGATAGGAGTAGCTTGGACTAAGGATAATCCAAAATTCCAGCTTGGGAAGGCCTTGTTGATGGCAGATCCACTATGGAGGGTGGGACAACCTTGTGTCGAGTTGCATAATTATTAACTACAAGGTTGTAAAGCGAAGAAGAGTTTTGTTGTCGTCTAGTAAAAAATTGTCACTTCTTAAATAGTGACATTTATGTCAGTGTGAGCTTCAATGACTTATATGACCTCTTTAACCTTGATAGCCTGGACGTGAGGTTATTGCAATGTTGGACATTGTAAGTCATTTAAACTAGACGTTCATTAATTATTACCACTAATTTTCTAACCTAACTAACTTCTTACATATAGACACTTGATGCAAGAGACCAGAAAGAAGGAGCCCGTTGGATTCCTTGATCCTCAAATTATGACGATTTTTGTGATGGAACCAAAAGGAAATTTTTTTGTTGGATATGTGGCTAGGGAAATGAGCCACATTTCGAAGAAAGACTGCCTGATGGCCGCCCACAACACGAGTAACCATTCGATCTTACTGATTATTACCCCCAAGTGGAACTTGGTCTGGTACCTCAATTTATCAAGACCGGTAGTAGGATGTCAAGGCGAACGAGGAGTATGTGACTATACTTTAATCAAACAAATCCTCGACGAGTAAGTTCTTCATAACTTAGATTACATATTGAACTTTTCAAACTTTTTCCAAATGTTGACTAATCCTTAGCCACAGGTGGATAAAAACGAAAGTAGATCCCTCTTTGCATGTAGGGCTTTTAACATGTATATGTGCTACGATCCAAAGTATGATCCAAATGATCCAAGACTACCTTCATGGTAAGTGTTAGCAAAAATATTTGTAAATACTATACTACTATATCTTTTTCTTTCGAATTCAACCTTTTCTATTACTATTTTCATTCAGCAGGAATTCAGCATATCAGACGATAACATTGAGGAGTCTGAGCTCTTCAATATTTGAGGATGAATTGCCTCATTCATAATGACAAAAGTCATATCATCGAAAGGTGAGTTCCATTGTAGAGAGACAACACTCTGACTTGTGTAATTTGTGATTGCACTTTTGATTTATGTAGTTTATAGTTCCATTCTTGATGTGGACTTGCGCTGTTAAACATTTTGATTATGTATATGTGTATATCTTGTGACTTTGGTCCCTACAATGTGAATATCTTGAAATGCATGATGATTATGGCATGAATGTTATGATTGATCTCAATGTGTATATCTGGATGTGTATTACCTTATTTGCAGAAGAAGACGATAGCCAAATCCTAATATTGCTTCAGGATGTAGCCATGAAGCAGGTAAATCCCTTAAGGGGATGAGCACATTAGTGACGGATGAAAACATCACACGTTATTAATGACTGAGTCCAGTGACAAGAGAAAACGTCACGTGTCACTGATGATTGAGTCATAGTGATATAGGGTAAATACAGACATTACTGATGATCTAGTCTTTAGTGACAGGTGGTAAATACACCCATCACTAATGACTTTGATTAGTAACGAACAACAGATGTATTCAGATCATAAAAGACACACCTTAGTGATGGATTTCAATTGTGATCCGTCATGAATAACTGTGATTAGTGATGGATCAAAACTCGTCACTAATATTTTATTATTAATAACATAATATAAATAACGGATACAAGATCTTTCACTAATAATGATCATCATCTAGCAGATAGCACGCTCAGTGGCGCTCGCGGCGTCAGCGCCATGTCGGAGACTCGGACCACGTTCAGCCCGAGCCCGTGCCACCGCGGCCACGGCCGCCCACCGGCGACAGACGTGAGCCACGACAAAGGAGAGGCTTGAGGTGTCCGTCGCTCAAGGGAAGCCGCTACACGCCAACTGCCAGTGTGGCTATATTGTTGTGTGCATTTTTTTTCTTGTGTTTTTTCGTGCATGCTTGTTTTAGCCTTTCAGTTTGGTGTCATCTTTCTGCCGGGAAACTGTATGATCCAGTGGAAATCTTTACTTTAATAAATGTCCCATCGAACCTTAAAATGTAGGGTGCTGCCACTGCCACTGATAGTGATGGGTCTAATATTTTAACGATAGGTGTCCATATCTTAAAAAATATGTTCGATAATAAAAATACGCTGCACATTTGAACCACTAGAGCTAGGGATAAAAATAAAACAGATAGTTTATGATCTGATCCGTGCATATATAGTAAGATTTTAGATATACTAGCATATATAGATGTGGATATAAATAGTTTCATATATATATATATATATAATATGGTATTGTAAAAATTTGACGGATACAGATTATCTTATTATTAGATCAGATTATTCGCATTTTACTTAGACCTATTGCTTTTGACCTAGACCAATATTAGCTATTATCTATGAAATAGAGTATAGATTCTATCTATCTATCTATGCAATGCATTAATTTGAATTATACTGCTAACTATTAACTGTTCTATTATGCTCATTTGATAAAATCTATAATATTTCTATGTGCTAATGTGCATGTCTCTTGCTTGCGTGAAAAGAATAAAAATAGCTCTCAATTTTTTTCCTTGTAATTGAATCCTGTGATATGCATATCTTATTTTATATCTACTAGCCTAGATCTGTATAGTCCTTTAAATCTTCATCTCTTCTAAAAAAAACGTTGGCGACTGATGATATGATGACAGTACTCTAAGTGATATTCTGGTTATGCATGTGAATCTATATACTCACAAAAACTTATCCCAATAAAGATGATAATGGCTTTAGAATGAAAATAAAATCCACACAATCTTAACACTAACAGACATAATTACTATCACACTACTTGTTACTTGCACGACCGTGTCAACACATAATATCCAACAATTTTAGTCCATTTTTGATTCGACTCCGCTCTATTTCTAACTTCGGCCATATCCAAATCCATGCAATATCCGCTGACTATGAATGCGAATATAGTAAGATCATTATCCATCCGAATCCGAACCGTTTTCACGGTACCAAAAACTAATTGGCCTTTAAGATGGTAGAGTGCAGTGACGAGAAAAGGTCTAAGAGAGTAATACATTATGTAATTATAAAATTTTAATAAGTATTGGTATCTATAGATATTACATGTAATGGTATCCACTGGTGGTATCGAACCCAGAGTATGGTTCAGACCTAATAAAGCTGACATGTACCACTTCAGTTAACTAGTACGTATATTCCAATTCTGGTGGAGCTTCAGGCTCACACTACAGAGTTTTCAAGGAAAAGAAAGAGCACAGGAAAACAGCAGGTGTATAATCTATCAAACTAGTAGATATATCATTATAGTCTCGCACTCCTCGTGCATATAGGTTACAATATATCAAACCCAATGAGGGCTACCAAAGATGTCCCAACGAAAATCAACATGTTTGAACATAATTTATTATCGTCATCGTCACTATATCTAAGAACCATCTCGAAGCAAACCGATGTACATCCCTCCAATCAATCCACCGCCTACCTAGCTCAGCTGCACACCATCCATCCTGAAGCGCCTTATTTGCTACCCAGAAATAATTTAGGAGGTCTATGTCTAACTAGCTCCCTACAACAAAACTCCAAAACAATCACCAACTAATCCTGACCTATATATCAATACAGGGTTGTAACGTAAATGAAGCCCCGGCAATGATAATATTAAAACATTAATTAGTGGGCATCGAGCTGTGGTATTCAGCAAAACGTAGGTATCTTGCATATAGATGCATTTTAGTGTGAGAGGAAGAAGCGGTAATCTGGGTGATCCACTTGCCGCTGGCAAAGCCAGTCATCAGCAGCTTTCTGAAGCAATGTAGTTAACTGCTGCTCATGGTGCTGATTTGACATCCACTTGGAACCATTAAATTTGTAAGAAGCTAGACCAATCAGAGGTAAGGTGATCTTCCCTGGAATATCAGCAATTGTATTGCTATGGAAGTTATTTGTCTCAGGACGCCCACTTAACTTACCTGCCCAACGTTGCATCTCAATTAGTGAATGATTCCAGAATCATAATTCTTTAGGTTGTACTCTTTCTTTTCATATTCAACTAGACATCTATTTTGTACATGGCAGGGAATGCAATTACTGTATAGAAAGCCTAGTGATTTGCACCAAGAGGAAACAAGAGTGCTCACAGTCAGGTGCTGTTGACAGTGAATGGAATGTTAAAAAGCAAGCATCCAGATCTTGTAACGTGGGTCCTGTCGGTATCCGGTATATGGGATACCTGCACTCAACTTCCATTGCGTAAGACAAACATGTAAGTAACGAATCAATAGCTAAAGGGGTAGAAGGAAGTACCAGGCTACAGAAATCCAACTGGGTGGCAGAAGGTCACAGCTCCTGTATGTCTTCAGATCAGGAAACTTACTTGCAAAAACTGAAATCTGTGGGTATTAATAAAAGAAAAACTGTCATCTAGGTTACAAATGTAACATTTGGTTGGACAAGAACCACAATAGACATACCATATCTGCTAAAGGTTGTCTTCCATATGGTGCATCATGCTCAAAGTATTGGAAAACAGGGGACTTTTCCTGCTTGCCAGACTCATTGCCATCACTGGAGAAACCTTCAAGATCAGTGCAAATATTGTCTGCTAAACACTGGGCTGATATTCCAATGGACCTTTCATTGTCACTCTCACTGCTTACATCACTGCTTGGGTCTGGGGCATTGTCACCAACACTGTCTTCACCAAATCGTCTACAGTTGAAAACAAAAGGCAGTTTCCAAAAATCATTGTCATATAGGGAAAGTTGACTATAAGAGTACACAATCATCGTGACATTGGATGTACTACAGAAGAAATATCACACATCTTTTCTAAGATCTCCACTTGACTGAAAACTAAACACAAGCAAGCATTCTAATCTGTATGTCACTGCTAACTAATTTTTTTGATGTGAACTAGTTTCTTTTGTTTAGCTTTTTCCATAGTCAAACTTAAATGCTCCCGTATTAAAATCCAAATAATTACGAGTCCGAAGCTTTATGGAAAACTATGCTTTATAAGTTATGAAACACTTGAGGGAAGTCCCACTGTCCCAGACATAAATTTCAACTTTGAGGGAGGCCAACCAAAGACTTATCAACCAAGCTGAAATCTATGTGATCAGCAACTTAAATAAGACCAAGCAGTGCAGTCACATAATCAGCTTTCCACGTTCAAAAAATTCTGACAACCTATTTTTTAATCAATTTTCCAAGTGAAACTATTGTTGTATAATCTTACTCAGATGATTAAAAATAATAGATGCTCACCATCCTTCAGAAAAGTTGGCATTAACTTAAATGCATTTTACAGGAATGTGATGCAGGGTGTGGAAGCAATTCTTCGAGGTGTAGGAGCAGCTTTCACGGCTGCTTCCTTGTGCTGGTTTGGGGATTTACCAGCTTCGCTGAAACTTTGGCTGACCCGGGGGCGGTCACAGTACCTCTGTGCCACGGTAGTAGGCAACTTGCGCTGGAAACAGATTGCCAGTCAGTCGGTGAGATGCCAGGAGGAATGGTACTGTGATCCATGGTCTTCTCAAGGAAGTAGTGTTATGCTCTGGTTTTCAATAATACTATTACTATTACTGAACCGCAATCTGATTGGTAAAACAGCGGTTGGACCGATGAACCAATCATCTGATTGGTTTGCTCACAAGTCTGGTGTTTAACCTTGGATAATATACCCTGCATGAATTATTACTAGTCGTTTTTTTAAAAAAAAATGTTGTTGTTCTGAAGAAAAAGAAATAAATATATTTTGTTCAACAAAAAACATACACTCAGATACCTAACCAAGTCTAACTACAGTTACACAAAAATATTTAGACTTGCATTTGAAATGGACTACAAGGAACACCCACAGCAAGTACTACTGCACGTTTAAAGCTAGCATCACATTCTGCTGTAAATAACATGGAATGAACATTATCACATTTAAATAAGACTCCACAGTCCATGCAAAAATTAAAGCCTCTAAAGAATGCTGGCATGCGGAATTTGCAGGAATGGAGAGTTCATACAAGTAGCAATAACCATGAGACAGACACTCACGCAACATTATAAGTATTAGAGCTTCTTTTTTTCTGAAGAAAAAGAAATGTTCAACAAAAAGGTGCATTCTGATGCCTAACCAAGTCTAACTACAGTAACTCGGAAAATATTCAGACTTGTTTCTGACATGAACTGCAGAGAATGTCCACAGCTAGTAATACTGCGTGCTTAAATCTAGCATCACACGCTTTGAGTAAGATACCAGGGAATGATCACTATCATATTTAAAGAAGACCCTCAACAACAATTATAATCTCTAAAGAATCAACAAAGGGATCCTGTTTCAGGAAGAGCCCTCGACTGGCCTAATCATGAATGTGTCCATGATAACACGTTTTCCATTAGTTCCATAGAACTAGCAAGACCATGAAACAGAAGCTCCTGCAACATTATAAGTATGAAAGCTTCTTTCATAGATAAACTTTCACAGTGATTTCGTTTCTCTGTATTTTTACGATGAATTCCATTCTTCAAAGTGATTCTGTGATATGTTTCACCTTACAAAGATTAAATTAGCACCATACATGCGCTACTCATTAGCAGCCAGATGTGCACCTCGGTTTTTTCCTAATTGAAAGAAAACAAAATGCATTCCTCCATTTTCTCCATATTATACTTTATTGTGATTCCGTTCAAACGTTTTGCATACTTTTTACAACCACTAGTACCGTAGAAGAAGCTGACTTCAGTATTTCTAGAAAATATACAATCAAGCCAAAATAAAAGGGAAGGGGAAAAAACACCCATTTCACATATGATGACAAAAAAAGGAAAGAAAAGGTAATAACCCCTTCAAACAAGCTCGGCCTAACATATCCACAGAACGACAGAACCGGGGAAGTCATTGTCCACAATGTCAATCCATATGAATTTACCGTTCACCGTAGGTAGACGCAAATACATCAAGCGAATCTTCCTTTTTTTTTTTTGGAGAATTTCATCGTGTAAAATGAACAGAAACCACCAATATCACACTGACCCTGACCACTTCAATGACAGTGCCATTCAAGAAAACAAGCAGCTTCTTATACCTCTTACTGGATGGCGGCGGCGGCGAGGTCGAGGCATAGAGCTGGATAGCCGAGAGGAAGGGCACGTAGTACTGTACGACGCCGTCCGCGCCGTTGAGCAACAGCGGCACGCCGGCACCGTATGCGCTCCACTCCCCGAACGCTTCCCACAGATCTGCAAGCTCGTAGTACGCCGCGCCTGTTCCCCTTTCCCGTGTGCTCATCTGCAAGCCCACAAACAGTCCAACCGAACCCGTCAGTGGTCACTCGTCAACACCAAAACACGAGCAGCAAGCGCTGGAGGACGCACTCGGGGGAGGCGCCGCGCAGGCACGCAGACGGCGGTGGAGGCCATGAAGCTCTCGAGGTTGGTCGCCGGCGGCGGCGGGGGAGGGTCCCTCCGTAGCTCGGGCGTTGGCTTCGCCGACTGTTCGGCCCCCGTCGCCGCAGCCGCCGCTGCTGTTGGTGGGTGCTGCTGCTTGTTGAGGAGGTGGCGGCGGGGCGGCGGGCAATAGAAACGCTCGGCGGCGGGGGAGGCGACGCCGGGGACGGACATGACGGCGGGGCGGGCGCCGGAGCCGGCTTTGGTGCACGAATGTTGGATGCGAGCGAGGGAGGTGGCGGCCTGGTGGGAGATGGATGGGGAGGAGGCAAAGGGAGGGGAGGCAAAGGCGCGGCTGCTGCTGCGGGAGGGGGAGGGAGAGTAAGGAAGAAATTGTATATATGTAATGATATGTGTTTACCTTTCTATTTTTTTTCAATCTAGTTATTAGATAAAAAATAGATAAAATTTTATAAAAATCTTTTTAAATATGATTTTATAAAATTTGTTTCTAAGAATCAAGGACGTGCGAATAAAAATTTGCCCACGGGAATGATGGATTAGGCGCCGACTGGCGACAATGGAGTAGTACTAGTTAACTGGAGTAGTATTTGCTTCTCACTTATAGTATTTTCCAAGATCTCATATTGACTTCACCTATTTCCTTGCTCAAGGACCGTTTAGAATTCATATTTCCTAGGTTCCAAGCAGAGGCGGACCTATGTTGAAGGTGGAAGTGCACAAAATACGAATAATTTTATATTTTTTAATGATTTATCGTATATATTAAGTCTATAGACACTCACTAATCAAATAAGTAGGACACTGAATCTCTATTTTAATAAGTGGGATACTCTATTATTTTTTTCTAATCTAGCACTAGTTCCAAGGCGTAAATGACAGTGTTGTTTGATAGTTTTGATGTAAAAAAATAGAATATGGGGTCCTAGTTGAGACTACATTTTTGTTTTTGTCTCCACCGTAATTACTATGTACTTCATCCGTTAAAAAATGTAACATGTATTTTATTTTGAAAACATCATAAAAATAATTTTTTGACATTCAATTTCTCTTAAAATATGTTGTCAATTATTATAAAATCAACATCATATTAAAAATACTTTGAAATAAAAATTTATTGAAACAAATTTTATATACTAATCATAAATATAAATTAACTAATTATCAATTAAAACTTGTGAACTTTAACTTTTTGAAACAAAATACTTACATTCTTAAACGGAGTGAGTATTTCGAGAGACTAGAAACAGTTTGGTCACCAAAATGGACATAAAATATTTTCTTCTTATTTTGGAAAAAAAAAAGCTCAGCTAGTTTAAGTACATCAATGATCGTATGGTCGTAACTGGTGAACTACGGAGATCATATTTATGGTTGTTGTGATATAGGCATATAGCATTGCCTAGATTTTTTTTTTCTAGTAGATTTTGCTATTGCGACTAAAAAGAATGGAGTTTTACGTAAATTTGTATCTTAGCAAAAGCGAAGTTTGAACGTGCCTATACAAAACCCGCCACATATGTGACCACAATAGCAAATTTTTGTTAGATTAGGGTCAAATCCAATCCACGCATGGGTGGATCGTAACTTAACCTAACCAACGTGTTGGCTAAGTTCATAGAAACTACAAAATTTAGGTTAGGTAACCCTTTTTTAAGTAAAAGTCCTAGCTTAGTTGAAAAACAGTGGACGATTAGCATATTGTCGTTAATTTTTAGAAAATAAACCGTTGAATTCTAAAAATGAAACTATTAGAATTTGATATTTACTTATGTGGTAATTTTATCGAATGTCTTAAGAAACTACTCATACAATTTTTTTTTTCTTTCAACTGCTAGCCTCTACATTAGTTAACCGCTACGTTTCAGGGTCTGTTCGGAAATAGGAGATTGAGATCCAAATCATTAGGAATTAGTTCAAATTTGACTTAAATATTAAAATTCCTGAACAATTCCCCTCTTTCGAATAACTGAAAATATTACCACTCCAAAAGACAGACACATTTATGATTGTTTTTCATCTTCTTCCTGCCCACATCTTTTTTCTCGTAGTGGACTTGATCGAAACGGTAAGCTGTAACTTTCAAAGCTACCTTGGAATCCACACTGCTCACAAACAATTGTTCGACGCCGATGTGAACCTAACAGAATATGAAAATAAATTGAGAAACTAAGTTAAAATAAGTTTTAGTTTATTCATCAGGAGTGATTCGCATTGATATTTATTTGGTTTGATGATTTTCGGTTTTGCATGAGATTTAATATGATTTGAATTAATTTGGAATTTTATTTGAGCATATTGATTATGGATTGACTGAAATTAGAGTTGGAGATATGTGTTTGCTTATCTCATGATGTACAGATAATGGATGCAACTCAGCGGTCAATGACGGGATGATCGGGCTTAATCGGAGTGTTTGGTACTAGACGATCAAGGAGGTCGAGCGGAGTCAAGAGTGATTCTAGCTAAACACGTGGAGATCAAGCAAAGTATAGAAAACGGATGGAGACGGCATGTTAATAAAGTCAAGCGAAAGGGATGCTAGTACACGTGACAAAGCGACCTGAGGGATCGAGAGCGAGAAAGACTTGTCGGCGGTCAAGATCGCATGACGGAGTATACACGTCGATATTGAAATGCTTGCTTAAGGTATAAGCAAGGTGACGAGTCACACTTTGAGAAACGTGTAAGAAGTTTCGCAGTTTGACCTCAAAATTGTGGGAGAACTAGAGTAGTATGTGGCACCACCGCAAAACTTGCGTCGAGACGAAACTAAGTCGTGAAGGCGCTGTGGTCGTTCGATGAATGGAGAAGAAAAAATAGATCAAAATACTTCGATGGTAGATAAGGGTGTACTACAAAAGAGGGGTATTTCGGGAAAAAGTTAGGAAACTTAGAGATCAAGTTTTCTAGACCTATAAATAGAGGGGTAGGACTATGAGAGAGTTTCAACCAGCCACTTGATCCCCCTTGTAACACCCATTTGAGAGCTTAGAGTTAGGGTTTTAAAGGAGAGAAGAATGAGTGCTTAGCTTATGTAATAGGTGAGAGTTTTGATAGATAAATCTTTATAATCCGCCTAAAATAGGACTGACCTCTTTGAGTAATGAAGTTTATGTTTTTGCATATGCTTGAATTCCTCTTCTTCTAGTTTTTCTCTATTGGTTCTCTTGTAACTTTGCAAATTTTTCGGTTTCTGGTTTTGATTTTTATTTTGGTTTTTTTTTTTGCTGAAATTTTAGCACATTGTGAGGTCATTCTTCTTATTTCTAGAGGCATAAAATTAGCGTACATACACTTATGTGATGGAGCCTTGAATTCCCTTGCCTTTAGATAATCAACTTGGAGAGTTTTGTTGCTCTGTGTTCATCTTTTTTTGTTACTGTGCAAATTGTGATCTTTCGAGTGCTAAGACACATGGATTGATCTTAAATGAAACCTATAATTCATATACCATTTGTGGACTCATGTTGTCTCGATTTTCTCTTATTAAAACTTCTCTCTATTTTTGCTTTCGCATGAGTTTTGAGGTGTGTTGGGTAATCCAAATAGGAGAAGGCCATCAATTTTGCAAGAAATTTATTGAGGCACCTATTCACCCCCCTCTAGTCGTCAATCTCGTTTCTACAATGGGTATCAGAGCCGGTTTGATCACTTGTTGACCTTAATCGGCTTTATGATTCGTAGGCGATATGGAGAGAAGTGGGAAGATTCCGCTGTTTGATGGTCGCGATTTTTCGTACTAGAAGGTGCGCATGGAGGCTTATCTCTTAAGCTAAGGAAGTGTAATTTGGGAGGTAGTTGATTCCAACTACGAGATCCCTGCTGCTCGCACGACTCAAGTTCAAATTGAACAGTATGAGGCCAATAACAAGGCCAAAAATCTTTTGTTCATAAGCCTGAGTCGGAATGAGTTTGACAGGGTTCAACACCTCAGTACTGTCCGGAAGATCTAGATTACTCTGAGTGTCTTTCAGTAAGACACTAATTAGATTAAAGTCAGACACCAAAGTACATACAATCAAGAATATCAAATATTTGTACAAGGCCCCAGAGAGTCTTTGGATGCCATGTTTGCTCATTTTGATGGAATTGTTAGTAATCTTCAATCAACTGGTGTTTTACCTTACTCTGACCACGAGAGAGCAATCAAGCTTTTCTATTCTCTGGATTGTAGCATATGGGAAGTGAAGATCTCGAGCATTGAAGAGTTATCAAGTTACGACATGTTAACTTGTGATGAACTCTTCAGTAAGATCAAGTCCACCGAGATAACCAATACGGCTCGGATTGGTCTCGGAAACCCCCTGTATCAGAATATGGCGTTGGTTTCCGGACCTAGCGGTGGCAACCAGTCTGGAGTTGGTGTTTCTTGTGCTAACACTTTATCTAGTAGATTTGTTTTGTCTTCCTTGGTCTCCATCACAAAGGAGCAGGTGGATGTGCTTGATGATGAGGATCTTGCACTGATTGTGAAGAAATTCACCCTCTTCTACAACAACCGTCGAGACTGGAGGAGGGGCAGTTCCCGTGCCTGCTTTGAGTGTGGTGACACCACCCGCTTCAAGGCGGACTACCCCAAACTCAAAAAAAAGGAAGACCGCGATCACGACTATGACAAGCACAAGAAGAAGAACAAGAAGCCTTTCTTCAAGAAGAACCACGACAAGATGGCCAAGAAGGCGACCAAGGTGGCTTAGAGGGCGTTCATGGTAGCTCTTAGCAACATCGACACATCTTCAAGCGAGGAGGAGTGCTCAGAAGAGGATGAACCACAGGTGAAGAGCAAGAATAAGGCCAAGGACCTCACTGGCCTCTGCTTCATGGCAGACGACAACAACGACAGCGACCCCGAGCTTGATCCCCCCGAGGTATTACCTTTCTACGACCAGCTTTCCACCCAAGTCGATACCTTGAATGATGCTCACATTAGCCAGGATAGTTTACTTAAGAAAGTTGTGCATGAGTTGCAAGAGCTTAGACCTAAGTATGAGTTTGTTTTTTCTAAGCTTGCATTACTTAGGTCTAGGCGTGATGATGAGGAGTGTGAGTGGTGTTCGGTGGTTATGATAGAACTTACTGAGCTTAAGGCTTTGCATGCTCAAGTTGCCAGTTGACTTGAGACTGCTGAGAAGAAGCTCTCTAAGGAGGAGTCTAGATCCACTCTCTTAGTTACCTGCATGAATTGTATTTTGCTTGCAAAGGATGTTGAACTGAAAGCAATATGCATCAAGGAGTTGAAATCTAGATTGGAGAGTGTTAGGAGTTCGAAGGATGTGCAGCCGAATTGTCCCACCTGTATCATCTTTCAGGACAAACTCAGCTGGGTTAGAGGGCAAGTTGAGAAGCTTTTAGCTGAGAATGAGTATCTCCTTTCTCTAGTGGAGAAATACTTCGAAGGCAAGGACAAATGAATTTGATCTTGGCCAAGACCAAGATGTGTGCCGATAAGGCGAGTTTGGCTCTTGGGTTGGGTTTTGAGAGGGTGGCTTACAATAGGGAGAGTAAGACTATTTTCACCACATCTACTACCCTAGAAGCTGAGAAATCCAAAATCAATACCACACCATAACTCAATAATAAGAAATCCACACCACAGCCTACCAAAAAGAAGGCCGCACTACAACCCAAGAGAGCTTTACAGTCTCAGATGAGAGTCCCTGTGAGAGAGCCTAGAGTGACTGGCAGTCGAGTTCTCGAGAGACGCTACCACTGCACCTACTGCTAGAGAGAGGGTCACTTGGTTGGTTATTGCTTTCGTCGTAGGAGGGATGAGCGGTGTGAGTGGGAGTGGAGTACCCAAGACATGTACCGCCCCTCTGTTGGTGTACATGAGCCTTCTCCTCGCTCCTACCCATGAGTCTCTAGCATTTTTCAGTTTCTTCCTAGAGGTGGTGCCCGGCGTGGATTTTACCATGACTCATATAGTTTTGATCCACGTGTAGGAGGCTTTGAGTTCCAGCGCTTTAGCAGACCATATTTTTCTCTTCGTGATTTGCATGCACTTGCTTTTACTGCTTCAGGGCGGATGACCTAGTACTGGATTCCCAAAAAGTTTATGACTAACCCCAATACTGAGCCATCCACCTACTAATCTTCCTGCATGTAGGTGGCAGGCGGTGGCCTGGAGAACAAGTGGCTCATTGACTCCGGTTGTTCGCGCCATATGACCGGAGATACATCATGGTTCTCCAGCCTCACCCCAATGAAGCGATATGAGTACATCACTTTAAGGGAGGATCAAAATGGAAGGGTGAAAGCCAAAGGTATGGTAAGAGTAAACGAGAGTTTTACTCTCAAGGATGTGGCTTTGGTGGAGCATCTGGGATACAATTTTCTTTCTGTATCTCAGTTGTTGGATGGGGACTTGGAAGTGCGTTTCAAACGCGATACTCGAGTTTTTGATTCTTCAGGCGCTCTGATTTCCTGGATTTCCAGAGTTAGGAGAGTTTTGGAGTTGATTTTTCTGAGTCTCTTTGTTCTTCTCGTTATTTGATTGCTCAAACTTTTTCTAAGCTTTGGATATGGCATAGGAGACTAGGGCATATGAGCTTTGACTTGCTTACTTGTTTGAGTGCTCTAGGCTTGATCCGAGGATTGCCCAAGCTCAAGTTTGGGAAGAACCTCACTTATGCTCCTTATCGGCGTGGCAAGATGGTTGCCGCCTCTCACCCACCAGTCAATGTGGTAATGACTGAACGATCGGAAGAACTTCTCCATATGGAGACTATTGGTCCTTCTCGGGTTCGTTCGGCGGGTGGGAAGTGATATATACTTATCATTGTTTATGATTTCTCTCGCTACTCGTGGGTTTTATTTCTTGTGAGCAAGGATGAAGTGTTTTCACACTTTCGGAGCTTGGCTTTAATATTGTTCAAAGAACTCTCTGGTGCATTGAAAGCAATTCGCAGTGATAATGGCACCGAGTTCAAGAACTATCTCTTTGATGCTTTCTTTCTTGAGGATGGCATTGAGCATCAATTTTTTGCCCCGGGCGTTCCTCAGCAGAACAGTGTGGTTGAGAGGAAGAATTGTACTTTGGTGGAGATGGCTAGGACGATGCTTGATGAGCATATGATTCCTAGGAAGTTTTGGGCTGAGTCCATTAGCACAGTGTGCTACATCTCCAATTAAATTTTTTATGCTCGATTTTAAATTTGACTTCTTATGAGATGCGTTTTGGGAGGAAGCCGAAAATTTCGCATTTGAGAGTTTTTTGGTTTCAGTGCTTCATCCTAAAGCTTACAGGGTCAAGTTGTGTTTTTCCGATGTTAGTTTCTTGGGGTATTCTCTTCATGGCCATTCTTACAGGGTCTTTAATCTTGACCTTTGATGAATCAACCCCTTGTGCTAGCCCTGTCTATGAGTGTGTAGGTGATTAGGAGATGAGCGAAAGTTTTTTTTTAGACAGTGACCTTCCAACTTTTGGGGATGACGAGGATGATCCACTATTTCCTACTACTACACTCGCTCCCGAGCTGGTTTCTGTCTTCTCGACATCGGCAGAGGGTTCTGCAGCCTCTACTTCCACTTCAGCTGCTTTCTAGCCTGCACCAGCAATGTTCGAGGGGGATGTCATCTCGCAGCGTGAAGCCCCTCAACACATTTAGCGACGACATCCCCCACAGCTGATGATCGGTGACTTTGGTGAAAGGGTAACGAGGTCTAATGATGTTGGATATGCTTTATCTCATTCGAGTTTGGTCAATGCCATATATGAAGAGCTTGAAAACTTCGAGAGAAACCAAGTTTGGGTTCTAGTAGAGCTACCCCCAAATGTTCACACCATAGGCACCAAATGAGTTTTCAAAAACAAACAGGGGGAGGATGGTTTGTAGTAAGAAACAAGGCTAGACTAGTAGTTCAGTTTCACTCAGGTAGAGGGGATAGATTTTGGAGAGACCTTTACACCAGTAGCTAGGCTAGAAGCTATTAGGATCCTACTTGTATTTGCAGCATCCTGAGGTTTTAAGTTGTATCAAATGGATGTCAAGAGTACTTTCCTAAATGGTTTCATAGAGGAATATGTCGATGTCAAGCGACCCCGAGGCTTTGAGCATCCTAAATACCCTCATAGAGTATATAAGCTTAAAAAAATTTGGTATGGGCTTAAGCAGGCACCTAGGGCTTGGTATGATAGGCTTAGGTCTTTTTTGCTAGGGTATGGGTATGTGATGGGGTCAGTTGATAAAACTTTGTTTACTCTCAAGCACATCAATGATTTCTTAATTGTTCATATTTACGTGGATGATACCATTTTTTGTAGCTCTTATCATGCACTTGTGGCTAAGTTTGCAGAAACTATGAGCAGGGAATTTGAGATGTCGATAAAGGGCGAGCTCAACTTCTTCCTTAGGCTACAAATCAAGCAATGCAAGCAAGATACATTCATCCACCAAATAAAGTATACTAAGGATTTACTGAAGAAGTTCGACATGAGCGATGCAAAGCCATTAGCGACACTGATGGCTACCTCGACTGTGCTTGATCCGTATGAAGATGGCGAGAAGGTGGACCAACAAGAGTACAGGAGCATGATCGGCTCCCTTCTGTACCTGATGGTGACAAGACCCAATATCTACTTTGCCGTCTGTTTGTGTGCTCGCTTCCAGGCTTCATCGAGGATGTCTCACCGCCAAGCGGTGAAACGTATTTTGAGGTATCTCAAGTATGGTCTTTGGTTTTCTGCATCCTCTTCGCTTTCTTTTCGTGGCTTTTCGGATGCAGATTTTGCTGGTTGTAGAATTGACAGGAAGAGTACCTCTGATATTTGTCATTTTTTGGGTACTTCTCTTGTGTGTTGGTTTTCTCGCAAGTAGTCTACTGCTGAAGCTGAATATGTAGCTGCTGCTAGTTGTTGCTCACAGATTTTATGAATGGTTGCTACCTTGAGGGATTTTGGGTTAGATTTTAGGAGTGTGCCACTTTTATGTGACAACACCAGTGCCATGAGCTTAGCCAATAACCTAGTTCAACACTCCAGAACCAAACACATAGATGTGAGATTCTACTTCCTGAGAGACAATAATGAGAAAAGAGATATTGAGTTGAGCTACACAGATACTCAACACCAGCTAGCCGACATGTTTACGAAGCCTCTAGATGCAACAAGATTTGCCTTTTTGAGGGGATAGCTTGGTATGTGACATTCCTATAGTATTATGTGAGGGGGAGTTACGTTTGTACATACTCTATCTTACTTTTGTTGCATTTGCATTG
Organism: Phragmites australis; assembly: GCF_958298935.1. Lineage (NCBI taxonomy): Eukaryota > Viridiplantae > Streptophyta > Magnoliopsida > Poales > Poaceae > Phragmites > Phragmites australis. The sequence continues at coordinate 15,256,176 of NC_084921.1, forward strand.
CATAGCATTTTTGTAAGATAATCATGTTAGCAAGCTTCACTTATATGTTCTTTGCACTTTCTTGTACTAGTTGTGAATTTGTGCTAAGTGTAGTGGATGTATAACAATTTGTGCAAACTTAGACTATTATTGAAACATGGCATAAAATCTGTTGAGCAAGCTTGTCTTTTCTAAGAATGAACTTGAAATGTGAACATAATCTCTTGTCACCATTGAGTGTTTGCTTTAGCTTGACCAGTGCTTAAATTAGGGCTAGTTCTGTAAAAAGTTTGTGCTAGGCCACTTTGTTCAGTTCAACGGATTGTGGGTCTTTGACCTTTGTCTATGTAATGTTTAGCCCATGATTAACCCTTAGGACAACATGTGCTCTTTTGTGTCGTAAAGTCACAACTTGTTTTGACTTTGTGAAAAATTGCATATCTTAAATCCTATATTGAGTTAATAAAATGAATGATCAAGTTTTGAGCTAAAATTAAATCCAATACGATAGCTTAAGGTTTTATGTAGTTTGCCAAAGAAGTGAACCTATGGTTGCTTAAAACTCACTTGAAAATAGTTAAATGATCAAATGAGAAAGTTAACTTGTACTTTTTAATGTGCTAAGAATGTTATTTTTCATGTTGCCAAACTAAGGCTTGGATTGATATGTGGGTGTTTACATAGCCCGTCGGGTTGAACTTGGTTGCCTAGTTTGAACTTGATATATCACTAGTTTCTCTAATCTTTGCACTGATCATGAAACTGTGGATGCTTTTATGGTGACATCTTTTGGATAATTGAACAACATGATCAAAACTTGCTTCACTCCCAGTTCTTGTGATATGAACTCACTTCGAGACTTTGTGCGCCTTTAAGTTATATTGTTTACTCTTCCTAGTGCTTTGATATCTCTAGTCCTTACAAGTGCTTTGAGATCTACATGTGAAGCTTTGTAGGCTTGCAGTTTATTTGAACATTTTTTGCATAGTCTTGTATCCTTGATGTTTGTATTGCAAAAGTGGGAGAAAATATGCCCAAAGATATCATGCACAAATATTCAATAAAAGAGGAGAAAATTGAATTTATTTAGAAATGAAAGGAAAAAAATGGAATATGTGCAGTCATCAAGGAGGAGCATGTGTTATTGAGTTTTTGAGTTTTTCTTGCTGTTTTGAGGTTTTTGGCTCGTCTTTTCCTCTCTTAGGGCTTTTGCAACCTTTCTTATGCCAAGTGATATATTTTATTATTTCTCGGGGTTTTGTCACTTGGATGAGCTTATCTTAATTTTTTCAAACCAAAATCTTTGTGCTTTAAGGGTTGACAATGCACTCATCAAGGAGGAGATTAAGAAATGAAATTGAAATGTGCCTTGGTTTACTTGTGATGAGTGATTGACATTGATATTTATTTGGCTTGATGATCTTCGGTTTTGCATGAGATTTGATGTGATTTGAATTGATTTGGGATTTCATTTGAGCATATTGATTATGGACCAACTGGAATTTGGGTTGGAGATATGTGTTTACTTGTCTCATGGTGTGCATATGATGGATGCAACTTGGCGGTCGACGGTAGGATGATTGGAGACAAGCGGAGTGTTTGGTGCTGGATGATCAAGGATCTCGGGCGGAGTCAAGGGTGCTGGACGATCAAGGAGGTCAAGCAAAGCATGGAAGACAGATGGAGACGACGTGTTGACAAAGTCAAGCGAAGGGGATACTAGCGTAAGTGACAAGGTAGCCTAAGGAATCGGAAGCAGGAGAGACTTACCGACGATTAGGATCACATGATGGAGCACACGCGTTGACATTGAAACACTTGCTTAAGGTGTAAGCAAGGCGGCAGTCACACTTTGAGAAACATGCAGGCGGTTTCGTGGTTTGCCCTTAACACCGTGGGAGGACTAGAGGAGTACATGGCACCATCACGAAACTTGTGTCGAGGCGAAGCTAAGTCATGAAGGCATTACGATCGTCCGATGAATGGAGAAGATAATAGACCAAAATACCCTCGATGGAGGCATTAATGTATTACAAAAGAGGGGTATTTTGGGAAAATGTTAGGAAATTTAGGGATCAAGTTTCCTAGACCTATAAATAGAGGGGTAGGGCTATGAGAGAGTTTGAACCAGCCACTCGAGTCCATTGTGCCACCTATTTGAGAGCTTAGAGCTAAAGTTTTAGAGCAGAGAATGATGGGTGTTTAACCTATGTAATATGTGAGAGTTTTGAGAGATAAATATTTGTAATCGGTCTAAAATAGGTTGATCTATTTGAGTAATGAAATTTATGTTTTTGCATATGCTTGAATTCCTCTTCTTCTAGTTTCTTTTTATTGGTTCCTTTGCAAGTTTGCAAGTTTTTCAGTTTCTGGTTTTGATTTTCGTTTTGGTTTTTTTGGCTAAAATTTTAATACCTTGTGAGATCATTCTTCTTATTGCTAGAGACATAAAATTTGCATACACACGTTTATGTGATGGAGTCTTGAATTCCCTTGCCTCTAGACAATCAATTTGGAGAATTTTATTACTCGATATTTATCTTTTCTTGTTGCTTTGCAAGTCGTGATCTTTCAAGTGTTAAGACACATGAATTTATCTTAAATAGAACCTAAGATTCATATACCATTCATGTAGTTTTGTTGCTCGATTTTCTCTTATTAAAACTTCTCCCTATTTTTGCTTTCGCTTGAGTTTTGGATATGTTGGATGATCCAAATAGAAAAAAACCATTAATATCATAAAATAATTATTAAAACACATATTCACCTCTCTAATCACCGATCTCACTCCTACATAAATCTCTTTCCTACATAAATTAACTACAATCAGGAGCCCAGTAGTTAAGTACTGCAGTAAAAAAAAAACACAAGTGTAAATAAAGGCATCGGCCAACCAACACATCGGTTAATCAGTTCCGTAAGAACCTGGTCATCCGGCTTCACACTGGTGATTTTCCGACGACGTGTCGTGCATGGCAGAATATGGTAGTCGGTCTAATCAGTACCGGAAGTACCTCCTAATTAATACTACGCTCTCCATTTTTTTAATGCTGTTTTAGTCTCCAACACAAAGGTAATCATCCATTCTTTCATCTTTGATATGATTATCCCTCTTATGCTTCTAATTAATAGCACATAACGTAATGGTTTCTTCAGATCCAGTGACAATAAACCTACTTTTTATAATGTCTTCCACATTGTCCTCCTTCATGAGCCACAATTACCGTTGATTCCCTCCCAATTTGATGTGGTTACCTAACTATTACTCCAACAATGCAGACGACTACCGTAGCCTCTGTTGCCTTTTGCCAATAGGCCCAAATGGCTCAAAACTCTACCTTGAACCAAAAATATTGTAAGGAGATATTGGAGGATATGAGGTGGATAATGGTGTGAGAACTGGAGGCGATGGCAAGGGAGAACACATGAAAGCCAGTGGGGACCAAAATGGCAACCACAACTAAGCAAGGGCTTGGGAGGAAGAAGCAGGGTGAGTACCATGAGACTAGTCCACTTCGCCACGTTATAGCAAAACATGATGCAAATCTAAAAAGTGGAGCCATCTCACCTATTTTTGTTAGATCAAACGTAAAAAAAATACTGGTTTCCAAAGTACGAGTTGAACCTTTTCCTTCCAATTTCCCCCCTGGGGATTCTTACGCTAAGGAAGAATGACCACAATTCTACTCTACATTTGTCTTAGTATTAGTAATCGCAGTCAACCTTCTTTACCTCTTTCCCAAGTTTGATTGGACCTGCAACAAGGATTTTAGAAGGCGGTTCTTGACCTAACTAGGCCTCCCCGCTTGACTAGACTTTGTTGCATGAATTTTTAGTACAATTCTTAATCTAACTTGGACTACTTAATTTTGTTTTTCAATGTAGCACTACATACGGAAATTATTCTAACTTTTGAAGCCCTTAACTGGTTCTCCATTGACACTTTCAAGCACTACGAATGCTCTTCTTCTTTGAATTAATTAGGTTTTGAAAACGTGTTTATGTAGTAGTCTGATCACAGATTAATTACTCCTGCAGCGGTTCCGTTAATCGCGGGGGCACGTGATATCTTATCTTTGCAAATCTAATCTATGGTTGACTGTGCCGCTGGATATTAGATACCGTCACACACCGTGCAAGGAGATCCGTCCATCCGAATGTAAATGTTTAGTGCAGCTAGCTCTGATCCGAAAGTAAACTGAACGACATTATATTGTTGAAGGGGAAACAAACGCCAACTCATTTTTAGAACTTCTATACTTTCTTGTATAAATTATCGGTTGCGTTATAATTCTATATAAATATACATCTAAAAAATTCTAAAAATTACTATCATTCTTTGCATTTTGAGCAACCTTTCTATAGCCGTAGTAGCAATCCAAGTTTGAATACCAATGGATACCATCTGTAAAAAATTCTTACTTGCTCGAAATGAAACCAACAATGCAGATCGCACGCATCAAAGATATATCCATACTTGTGATTGTGAAGTTGCAGATGCTTGCAAAAATCACTATGTAAAAAACAGATAAAGAAGACACTACGATATGATCCGTCAATTATGATAAAATTGATAGGTAATGGTTGTGACCCGTCACTAATACCAATTATCTGTGACGAGTAAAAACTTGATCCGTCACCAATAACGACTCATCACTCACAGGTCATCATAGGCCAGTCATTAGTGACGGGTCAAATTTTGACCGTTACCAATGACTAACTCATCGGTGGCGGGTCTCATAAGCCTGTTATAAGTGACGGGTCAAGTTATGACCCATCACTAATGATGTTATTCAGAAATACAGAAAATGATTTAAACATTGCAAAAAATTTTATTTTTATTTTATTTTTTTCTTATTTTTTCTCACTTTAGAAACACTAGAATATGGATCATTGTACATTTTTGCTCAAGTTTGATGTAAGAGGTAACGGCTATGAACACAAACGCTCGTTCCAAAAACGGTGCAGAAACTTCCGGAGGTGAGAACTCAATCTTTCAAGCCATTTTAGGTCTCGAAAAATTCGTCAAACCTGACACAATCAGAGAGAAACGGATGTAACTTTTTCTGTAGATGTCCGTAGAGTCAAAAAATATCAAAATCGGAGTCTGTATGCAAAAGTTATAACCATTTAACCGAAGGCACTCCGAGTCAACTGATTTTTATGTCTATTGTAAAATTAACATTGGTGACGGATCATAACTGTGACCCGTCACTTATGACCCTCGGTAAAATAGTTAAAAAAGTCTTTTATCTGAGTCCCTACAGGATGCACGCAAGGTTGAGATGGTTAGTAAGCTACGCTTGCGAGGGGCTGTCGTGAGTTCGATTTTCACGGAACGTACATTCTAAAAACAGCATTAAAAATAGGTAGAGACACGTGACGAGTGGTGATAGGACTGAGTTGGATTGGCTTGGGTGAAAAATATATATATTTTTTACTTTTTTCGTATAAAAAACACGAAAACCGTATATCAGTCATAAGTGATGGATCACAAATAAATCATAAGTGACGGATCACAGTTAAAACCTGTCACTAATTACCTTAATAAATGATAGATCAAGTTTTGATCCATCATTAATGACCCGCGTTTAGCACTATAACGGTTATGATTTATCATCCTTATTCATTTTTCAGGTAGTGAATGCAGAAATGGGCAGGCCGAGAAGTGTCACCGTTGCCTGGGTGGTTAAGCCGTTCACAGAAAAACTCTGACACGTGCATGAGTTTGTAGGACCAAACCCACTGAATTTAGGTGAGGGGCTAATTGAAGCAAGTGGGTGCATATCGCTGGCACGGTTGCACCCAACGCAACAGCGCATCAATGCTAGCTTTAGGTTAGTGCCGGCAGCCCAAAATATATACTTGGACAGTCCACCGTATCACAACCATACATAAATTATGGGTGTCAGTTTCATGTTCCAAGCATGCCGTTAACAATTCCATAGTATTTTCAATATATGTGCTCTTCTTTGCAGTATAATTTCAATCGCCTCACCAGGAGCATAGAACAAGATATTGAACATGGGCCTCGGTGAGATCCCCGGTGGGGGTTTGATTGGGGAAGGGTTCTTATTAGAGGAGGCTTGAAGGGAGGCAGGCCGGTCTCGCGGAAGAGGTGAACGCGGGTGTGGGGACGGGGCACCATCGGTCGCGAGCAACGGAGGACAATCGGTGGGCTAGGGTGAGGCCAGGGAGCGTGAATCGGTCGGGTTATCATGGTGGAAACATCACCGGAGGCGATTGGGGATGGGCGGGAGGCGGGGGCGCGATGAGCGAGACGAGAGGTTGAAAATGGCTATGAGTCTTTGAATGGGCATCCAACGGCTTACATCTATTGTCTATTTTTTTTTTTTTTTTGCAAAAATAGACATGTAAAGAATAACATTTGTCATATAAATATCGAACGGCATATCACAACTATCCAGACACTTCTGTAGTCGGGGCACAAAAGATAACGACGGACAATAAGGGGCCATGCCCAACCCTACAAACTAAGATTTCTTAATGTTATCTGTAGTCATAAATATTTAATATTTTGGATAACAACATAATATTCAATATATAGTTTTGACCACTATCTTTTATTATAATAAATTTATAAATTCAATAAATTTATTATATTATGAAAACATGTTTTAAGACAAATCTACACATATAATTTTAATATATCCAAAATAAATATTTTTTGAAAGTTACCTTTGATCAGAAGGAGTAGCAAATGGCGGTATTAAGCTCCAAGTACGTATTACTTTGCCTCGCAAGATATTCATGACTACCCTTTATTCCTTTAATTGTGGCTCCAATTCAGCCACTGTCTGCAAAGAGGAACAGAATAAAAAGCGAATTATTGCAGCTTCTTTATCATAAATACATGCCATTTTTAATAAAATATATGGTCTTTATATATAGTTTGATCACTATTTTTATTACAATATAATTATAAAATCTATTGAATTTATGATATTAAGAAAGTACTTTTTAAGATAAATCTACATATAAGATTTTAAGATTTTTAAATTAAATATTTTAAAAGCTATTGTTAGTTAAATTTTTAAAAGATTGATCGAATTGTTTTTCAAAACGATATGTATTTATGACCGGATGAAATATAGAACCATGACTCTAAACCTTGGGCAAAATGAGAACGGATACTTAATTAAGCGAATTGATACACCCACGTGTATATATAGTCCCATCCCACATGAGGTCTATATTAACGAAATTTATGTCGATGCATTAATAACAGATTTTCTCAGAGGACACGCGTTTTTAAATGACATTCCTCAACACAAGCGATTTACATGGCGAGGCAGATCGAGCATAGGCATTCCAAACGCAGGGAAAAATTAAGTTCGTCTCGTTTTCACATTATGTCAAGAAAGCTCCCGTTTCCAAACCAATTATAAAAGCAAGCATGTCACAGTCTTGTGGAGATAAGTGCTGGCAATTCACAAAGATAGACGGAAGATTCAGTGCACAAACAAATGGTTGACATTGGCCAACCTTTGAAAGAAGCCGCCAACTGGTGCAACCAAGGTGAGAATCAAGCCTAGAATCAGATGTTTAGTAGAAGTGGTTGTACTTTTCACCCATCAAGAATCACATTTTGATTTTGTCAATATCTAAACTTTTTTTATAGTAGGATACCGATACGTATATAATGACTTTGCTAGTATCTAAATTTTGCATCTTTAGTCTTCAGTAGATATTATATAAATGTGCGCTTTCTGTGTGCATGTTACACTAGGATTTAAAAAAAAATTATGCAACCAAGTTGGCCAATATGCACTAGATAGAAAGGTAAAGATAAGCGGATACTTTGGTATCTTAGTGCTTTTACCAAGGAGCCGTATATTCTCCCTCTCCATATCGAACTCATGGTGAGTGCCCAACAGGAGCAGTAATTGTGGAACTTGGAATATTTCTTCAATCTTTTGTAGATGCTCCGCTCAATCATCTGCTGGTACGCTTTTTCGCTGCGACGCCACCTCCCGAGTTGCTGCCAGCAATGGCTTTGCTTGTACGCTGTTAACCCTTCCTGCTTCACCACCTTTTTGGCAACTTTTTGTGGATTTAAACTTGAGATTACAAATTTGAAATTCCAACATTGGACCTCCGATTTGGAAACCCAACAAAAAACACAAATCGAACTGGTTCTTGCAACATAGGTAAAATTGCCAAGGCAAAATGTTCTTGCAGCATAGGTAAAATTGCCCAGGCAAATTTTGACGTGGGACACTCCCACTTCGTGATATTAGCTGTAGAACACCGAAAATTTTCATCTTTGTTATAGGAAAGAAAAAACACTGCTGAAAAGTCGAAAATTGCTTGAATACATCGCACCCAATAAAATATTTATTTCCAGCCGGAGAGAAGAGAGACAAGTGGTAAATAGTCCATTTTGCCCATAGGTCCATTTGGCAGATCCTTCTTCTACCTCAGATTCATCTCCAACCGGAGCTAAGGAGCAGGCTGCATAGCAACTATTTCCCCTAAATTCAGTGGCGGATCTTCCAATGCAGAATTAGGCTGCATGCCCCCTTACATGACCGGCGGGCGCACTGAGAGCTCCTAAGCCCCCCAAGGCCCCAAGTTGATCAGAAGTTCTAGCGACGGTAGTGGCTGGAATTTCTATATATATATTTTTAATATTTGTAAAATTACATGCTCCTTTCAAAATTTTGTAAAAATAGGTTACCGTAGTCTCTTGTTGGATGAGAGTAAGGTCTTACCCTATGAACAGGTGATACCTTATGAGTCCCTCTGACCAAAATTAAAAAATGGCGATCACCAAGAGTCTCGCCCGTTTTAGCGGACAAGACCATACTCTCGACTGCTGAATGTGTGAGATTTTCCTCGTAGCGATGGTCAGTAGGCCCACCCAAAAGGTGTTGTCCACTGTTCGGACAAAACCTTTTAGGTATAAAATGAGGCCGTGCATCTCCTGCCGACATCAGCACCCTTAATTTCATCCAGCCGAGCCAAGAGAGGGGGAGAAGAGCGTGAGTTAGGGAGGAGAGGGGAGGGGAGGGGAGGGGAGGGAAGGAAAATCAGAGGAGAAGCCTTACCACTGGAAGAAGGTATGTTTTTTTTATTCTTTATTTTTTTAAACCCGGTAGGATAGCCATTGACGGTAGGTTTTGACATAGATTAGAGGTTAGATCTATAAATTTTTTTTTACAAATTTGGTAAGATAGTCACTAGACATAGGTTAGAATATAGATCTAGGTTTAGAATTATGGTTAGACATAGTTTAGCAATTAGTTTCTTTTTTATACATATTTTAGCAATTAGATGTAGTATTTAGACAAATGTTCGGTATTATGTGTATGATTTAGACATAGTGTAGACATAACTGAGGTAGTAGATGTAGGATTTAGAAGTGTTTGATGTAGCGATCCAGGGATATTTTGTTGCAATGTAGATTAACTGTTGGGCCATGTTTTTAATGAATGTTGTATTATTGTAGATGTAGTTGTACGTAATTTTTTATATTATGTCAGAATAATGTTAGAGTTTTATGTCGATTATTGGTAGGTACGTCAGATAAGTGATAATTTAGGATTTTCATGGTGACAATAAAATATTATATGGTATGAAAGAGGTAGTACTATCCATATTTGAGTCAATGGACATGGGTATCTCCAGACCTATGCAGAAGAGTGGCATGCACTTGTACGACTGGTTGATGCGGGGTTTCAAAATAGATCCTGAGGTTAAAGAGATGACCATTAGTATTGTGAGCAACTATATAAGAAATAGTTTATACTGGAAGGTGTACCCGCTCAGGGAAGATCAAATCTGGAGGATATACCTGTAGGATGTTGTGCAAAGAGGTTGGGTACCTATGTTGCTTGTGCAATGAAATAATGAGACAGTTGGGGAGATACATGGCGGGGGTACGTGGAGGAAGAGGATGATGAGAAAGAGTATGATAATGATGAGGGTAATGATGATGATAATCTGGATGTTGCACATTCATCGAATGATTCGACTGAACTGACCGGTGAGACAGGCAATGGGGAACGAATCTTTTCTCTAATTGAACAAATGGAGCAGGATGATCTTAAGGCTGATGAAACATCTTAGTATGATATGTCAGATGATGAGGACGATGTTCATATTCTCATGGATTGGAACAGTCCCAACTTTAATAACCTTATGGTGAATGAGGGGAATCATGTGCCTTGGGAGTATACGTAGAATGAGATGATCGAGTTGTGCTAAGTATCCTACCAGTCAGGCTATGAAGGATGATGTGACTCAATAGGCGACATCGTTTTATGACAGTTTTATGTTATCAAGTCAATCAAGAAGGAATATGATGCCAAGTGCGTGAATGAGGGTTACTCGTGGTGGGTGCACGGCTTCAAGGGGAAGTAGGTTGAGTATTGAGAGGTCTCGATTGTGGTGGACCACACTTGCACGCTGGATGAACTTGAGGTCAACCACATGAACATCACTTCAGCCTTTGTTGCCAATGTGATGTACGTCCAGATTGTGAACAACCTAAACTATGAATCAGGGTCCATAATCAGAGCAATTGAGGAGGATTATAAGTACAATATCAGCTACAACAAGGTATAGAGGGCGAAGAGGAAGGAAATTTAGACGATGTTCAGGACCTACAAAGTATCAGGGATGTATTATGACTTTCATAAGTATTCATTGTTGTCCCAACCTGGCAAGTATATCCTGAAGTGATACCTTTTCGCATTATGACCATGTATCAAAGCTTTCAAGCATTGTTGGTCCATCCTCTGCATCGGCGACACTTTCTTTAACGGCATGTACAAGGGATAGATCCTGACTGCTATGGGTTGATGGGAACAACCAAATGTTACCGTTGGCCTTTGCTTTTGTGGAGAGTGAGAACACCCGCAATTGGTATTGGTCATGTACCGTGTCAAGATGATAATGGTGAGTGCTTGACCGAACGTGTGCCTTATACATGACCGGCATGCAGAGATGCTTAAGGCTATTCAAGATCTGCAGAATGCTACATACAATGGCATGATGAGACCTGTGTGGCCTGATTTGTAGAGTAGGTGGTGCATGATACATTTGAGTGCAAACTTCTTCCGCCAATTTAAGAACAAGAACCTCATAAACAAGTTCAAGAGGTTGTGTGGTCAGAACCAGCAGCGGAACTTTGATGCTCTTTGGAAGACACTGAATGTGTTGACAAAGAAGCAAACATAGGAGTGTGCATGGAGGCCCGTGAGGGGAACGGGGGATGAACCAATATCTCTTGAGTCCTTACCAATAGACAATGAAGCTATCATAACACGGATGACCTGATCATCTACTAGGTCATTTAGCGAGTGGATTGAGAATGAGCTGAAGGAGGTTAGGTACGACATTATGACTACAAATTTAGTATAGATTTACAACTGGGTGATGAAAGGTGTGAGGGGGTTGCCGCTGGTGGGGATTGTAGATTCATAATTCAAGAGACCTGCAAGCAGTTTAGGGAGCGCTATGCAATTGTGCACCCGATGCTAATACTCGTCTGATTTATGAGACGAAGATGACTAAGTACATGGAGGATAAGACGGAGAAGACAAAGATATACTAGGTGAAGGACATAGAAACTGCACAGCATATATACGACGTTCTATGCATGGACAAATGAAGGAGGGGGGGGGGGGTAAGCGTTATCCAAGAGTGCACCATCTTTGATAAAAGGTGCGTTTGCAGCTGCTACAAGCGGATGCTACTGTACAAGACATGCTCACATGTGATTGCCGTATGTGCTGTGATGAGGATGATGACTCAGAGGTACGTCTCTGACTACTTCAAGAAGGAATCTCTGTTCAACACCTAGAACTATGATGTCTATGGTTTCAAGATTTATGATTCTTTCACGAAGGATCCTGGGTCTGATTGTGTGTTCATCCCTGATCCCGAGAAGATGAAGCAGAATAAGGGATGATGCAAGACGATGAGGCTCCGTAATGATGTGGGCGTGGCGTGACATGACGAGTTGCTCGGATGCTTCTCCATCGTTCAATAGAGGGACAACCCAGCCCCGTTTAGGGTTTTTCCAGGATCCAAGAAGCACGGCCTGACAAAGGCCTTTCTCGTTCAGTTTGTGCTACGTCTGTCTTGTACTATTTTATCTTATCCTTTATGTTACTAACTGATGAACATATTTGTAATTGTTTCTTCTTTAACTGTCTTCCACCCTAACTTTTGACCCCTACTATGGCGGCGCCTCGGTGAGGCAGTGCTTTTTATCGGGGCAGTGACCCGCACTACAGTGGCACTTGGGCTACGCATTATTTCTCTGGTGCCGGTGACCCCCACTATGGTGTCACAACGTCGAGGCTAGCCTTCACTGGTGCTAGTGACCACTTGTACACCGATAGTGGGTCGATGCAACCTTCCTCCTCGGACCTGGGTCCTTTGAGTTCTCACGTCCCTACCTCTGCTACGACACTCGCTTCATGAATAAAAAAAATTGTTACATATCTCACGCTTTATCGATGCTAACATGTTTTGTTCATTGTTCCATGTGCAGAGATCTATGATCTCAAGGACGTAGAGGTGCAGAGTAGCTACATGGAAATGCTCATCAAAGACGATTCTTATGTCCCTGGGTACTCCTACATCTTCGGACAGAGTGACGAGCTTGGTGTGTCGTAGCTACCTGGCGCGCCACTTATGGGGACACATCCCTCCCAGGACGACTACGCCCCTCCATCGCCCGCTAGAGGCCTGAGCGGACGATTGTTCCACCAAAACTGCTCACGTACTCAGTGCACCAGGTGAGAGTGCAGAGGCTTAGGGTCCTGAGAGCGGATGCGATCAGGGGGTCATCCCCAAGGGGGACGTAACCTATAGGCTACTATTTTATTGTTAGTTTCATGGTGCTATGTTATTATCGGTGTTATGGTACTATGTTAATGTCAGTGCAATAATGCTATCTTCACGCTACTATATTATTTTCAGTGTCATAATATCTTTCATGTATATTGTTTTTGTTTTGTGATTCTATTCGAACCATAGAGTCATACAAGAAGATGTAACATACAATGGCATGTACGATACACTTAGTGGTGTACCGAAGTTTCACCTAACATGTCTTAGAGAATGTAAAACGGCGAAGATCGATGATACGATACACAAATAACAATGTCGTCTTGATAGTGGTTCTAATCGTATTGACTTAGAGTGAGCTGCGAGGATGCTCCTGAGTCCCAACAATCCCCACCACTGTATTGCGCTGATAGAGGAGGAGGAGGTGGAGGAGGAGCATCCCTATTGTGGCATGGGCAGGTGCACCATAGATCGATATATACAGAAGGGTCGTTCATGTGTGTTATAGGAGGACTTGGCATATTCTCCATATCCCTCTGCAAGTCAATGATTTGGTCTCGTAGGTGGTGGACGTAATCTTGGATATGCTACAGAACAGGAGGATCGACCCATCTCTTGTATTGGCAGTTGTCGGGGTCATCATAGGAGGCATGTAGAAATGTGAAGGTCACAATGTATAATATTTTTAAAAAAAGGATATGGACGATTATGAAGATATAGTTCTCACCCTACCGAGAGGACATTGGAAGAATCATCTCCTGTCGGTGTATTCAGAACCAGGGGTCCCTAAGTCCCGAGACCCGGCCGGCCATCCGCCACATGTCACCACCCTGCAAGGTAGGAAGACGCTAAGTCCCGGGAGAAGGTGTTTGGGGCCGCCGCCTCTGGTTCCCGAGCACCCTAGTTCCCCGATGATCCGCAGATGAGAAGGTCCCACCGAAGTGCTCGGGAGAGAGTGCTCGGGGCTGCACGCGCCAGCCCCCGAGGACTCGGTGCCCCGAAGGTCCCACCGAAGTGCTCGAGAGAGAGTGCTCGGGGCTGCACGTGGCAGCCCCCGAGGACTCGGTTCCCCGAAGGTTCGCGCAAGATCATTCGACGACCCGAAGGGTCCCGTCGTCAGGGTGTCATCCAGTCAAAGGCCCAATGCCGCATTTAATAGGCACGCGCGGCCTGACATCCTGACATCCTGACATTCTCAGCTGCCCACGCCCCAGTGTCAGACCCTGCCATGTACTGGCAGGGGGGGGGAGGCGTGGGTCCATTAAATGCACGGGTCCCATCCCGTTTCATCCGGGTGCCTCGGGATAACGTTGCCAGGATCAAAGCGCTCCGTCAGCCACCCCGCCCTGTCAGAAGGACAAGACGGGGTGGGCGCACCGGGCACCTCTGAGGCTGCCCGGTGGGCCCCTTTTATGGCGCCCAGAGGCTTCCGCAGCGGCTGGTGGTCGAATGCGCGCCGCATTTCTCCACCGCCCCTGTCACTTCGCCAAGATGAAATGATTACGCCTTTTTCTCCGTGGCACCTTGGCATTCGCGTCCCCCCTTTCCCATTCAGGATATGTTGAGGTCGACGCGCCTATAAAAGGAAAGGATGGAGAACACTAAAAGAAAGAGAGCAACAGCCCCCGACCACAAGACGACCAACAGACCAGACAACCAACAATCTCCGGCGAACCAGGCCAAAGATAGATCGACAGACACTCGAACCAGCTCAAGTTAAGCTAGAACATAAGAGCCTCAAGCTCTTTGTAAACAGTTCTCCCCTTAGAACCAGATACCTCCTTGAAGAATCCCCTTCAAGGATAAATATAGCGCTCATACAGGAGTAGGGTGTTACGCCTCCGTGCGGCCCGAACCTGTCTAAAACCCGGCGTACCCACTTTTCCTTGCATTAGGGTGATCGTCTCCCACTAGCCATCGCATTTATTTCCGTTCCCGCTTATTTCCCACACAAGCTTTTCCAGGATCATCCCCCCGGCCGAATCTCTAAAAAGGGGTCTCTCGGGATCCCTGCGACAGGAGTTCACTCTCCGACAGCTGGCGCGCCAGGTAGGGGGGAATATCCCTGGATTGTTTGTTTCACTTTTTTTTCCACAGGAAAAGATGGCCGGTGGGCACCGTCTCCAGCGTTCCGGCTCCACTTCCAGTAACGGAGCGCTGCCCCACGACCGAGAAAGCCCCGTCGCTGCTGCGTGCCCGCGGCAGCCGCCATCCACGCGCGCGGTTTTTCCCGCCCAAGGGGATCAAGGCGCTAGGCCCATCAGCGCCGCCGCCGCTGCCGACGTACTTTCCGACCCCCAGCAGGTGGTCGGGACCCCGGCCGCCAGGTCCGCCTCTGGACCACGTCGGGTGCCGCCTCGGCGCAGGCTCGCTTTCAGTGAGGCCAGCCCAGGGAGCGCGTTGCTTGCAGCACATGCTCTCCTCAGACACCCGCCCGTTCAGGCCACGCCAAACACTCCGGAAGGCCGGTGGATGCAAGATGTCGTCGCTTTGGTCGGCACTGCTCGTCGCCAGGTGCAGGCCGGGAGTCCTCGCACCACTTCTCAGCACGGTGCCGCCAGAGCCGGCTCCTCAGCGGGCAACACCCGCACGGGCCGAGGGGTCTCCAGGCGGAGCGCCGTCCCCCTGGCCATGTCCGAAGCCCGGGACCTTCGTTTGCACCTTGACGAGCGGAGGGGCCACGAAGATGCCCGAGTCACTCTCGAATGTCAGCGGGAGACCCGGCAGGGGGTTGGGGCAGAGGACCAGGCTTCCTCTCTCCCGGCCCACGACCACCGGGGATCCCCGGCTCGCCGCTTCTCGCCACCGAGAACCCCCGCTCGTGCTGCGGGGTACGGCACCGGTTGCCGTGCCTTCACCACCGAGCTCCGCCGGGTGAGGTGGCCTTCCAAGTTCCGCCTCGAGCTGCCGGAGAAGTACGACGGGTCCATCGACCCCGTCGAGTTCCTCCAGATCTACACGACGGCCGTCCAAGCGGCCGGAGGCAGCGAAAAGGTGATGGTAAACTATTTCCATGTTGCCTTGAGGGGTTCCGCCCGCTCTTGGCTTATGAACTTACCCCCAGGATCTATCGGCTCCTGGGATGACCTGTGCCACCAATTCGTGGCCAACTTTCAGGGCACGTTCGCACGTCCCGGTTTGGAGTGCGACCTCCACGCCGTCCAATAGCAGGAAGGGGAGACGCTACGGCGATTTATACAGCGTTTCAGCCAGGTTCGCAACACTATTCCGCGAGTGGCCCCCCATGCTGTTATTGTTGCTTTCCGGCAGGGCGTCCGTGATGAGCGGATGCTCGAGAAGCTAGGTACGCACGAGATCGAGACCCCTGCGGAACTTTTCGCACTGGCCGATAAGTGCGCCAAGGCTGCGGAGGCCAGGGCGTGGCATGCTCCTCGCCCCGCTTCCGATCAGCCAAGTTCTTCCCGCTCTGATAAGCGGGAAAAGAAAAAGAGAAGGAAGCGCGAGGCCGCTCCCGTTGAGCTAGCCCAAGTCCCCGCTCACAGAGAGCCACAAGAGCCCGATCACCGGCAAGAGCGACGGCCGGGTGTCGATCGGCGCCCCGTCAGGTCCCCTGCTCGGGCTCCTCGAGCCGCTGTGCCCGCGAGGGCCCCGGCACCTGCTAGGGCGCCAGCTCCAGCAAGAGCCCCGGCCCCTGGCCGAGCTCCTGCTCCAGCGAGGGCCCCCGCTCCCGCGGGGCCCGAGCCAGGTAAATGGTGTCCCATACACCTGACCAGATGGCACGACCTCACGGAGTGTCATACGGTCAAAGGACTCGTAGAGCAGCGCCAGAGGGAGCGCGACGAGTCCCGCGGAGGAGGCGATGCCGAGGTCGTCCCCAACAACGCCGAGCTCGGCTTCCAGGAGCCCGAGCATACCGTCGCCTTCATCAACGGGGGCGCTTACACACCCTGCTCGCGCCGTGGCATCAAGGTCATGCGACGCGAAGTATGCTTGGCAACCCCGAGCGAGGAGGCCACAAGACCCCTAAGGTGGTCGGATGCTCTGATCACGTTCAGCATGGCTGATCACCCCTCCAGTACTGCAGCCGTGGGACGGCTACCTTTGGTAGTATCCCCCACTGTCTGCAATGTCAAGGTCGGCAGAGTGCTGATCGACGGTGGCGCCGGCCTCAACCTCCTTTCCAAAGAGGTTTTTGAGAAGCTGCAAGTATCCTCCCGACGCCTAAAGCCGTCACTCCCCTTCTGTGGAGTAACCCCCGGGCACTCCCTGCCCCTCGGGCAGGTTGAGTTGCCTGTCACGTTCGGGAGCCGGGACAACTTTCGCACGGAGTGCGTCCTCTTCGATGTCGCGGAGCTCCCTCTCCCCTACAACGCCATCCTCGGGCGTCCGGCGCTCGCCAAGTTTATGATGGCCGTGCATTATGCATACCTTACGGTTAAGATGCCCGGCCCCGCAGGCTCTATCTCCGTGATCGCTGACTCCGGCGGCGTTGTCTCCTGCGCCGAACAATCATACATGGCTCTGGTCTCAGCGCAGGCCGAGGTTGATGGCTCTTCAGGGGGCCCGGGACCCTCTTCATCCAGACCCCGACTCGCCGCCGACACCTCTGTTCCAACGAAGGAGGTCGAGGTGGGCGAAGACGCTACCCAGGTTGTCCGTATCGGCAGCGACCTGGGCAGCAAATAGGAAAGCGCGCTCGTCGCCTTCCTCTGGGCTAACGTGGACGTGTTTGCCTGGCAACCATCCGACATGCCCGGGATCCCTAGGGAGGTGATCGAGCATCACTTGGCTGTACGTCCGGACGCCCGCCCAGTGAAGCAGAAGGTCCGGCGGCAGGCGCCAGAGCGCCAGGAGTTTATCCGCGAGCAGGTCCGCAAGCTCCTTGACGCCGGATTCATCCGAGAAGTCCTCCACCCCGACTGGCTAGCAAACCCAGTCATCGTCCCGAAGGCCAACGGCAAGCTTCGCATGTGCGTGGACTACACCGACCTTAACAAGGCTTGTCCTAAAGATCCCTTCCCCTTACCTCGCATTGATCAAATCATAGATTCAACTGCGGGATGTGATCTTTTGTGCTTCCTAGATGCAAACTCTGGGTATCACCAGATTCGCATGGCCGTAGGGGACGAGGAAAAAACTGCTTTTACTACCCCGGTGGGGACTTATTGCTACATGTCAATGCCTTTCGGCCTGCGCAACGCTGGATCATCCTTCCAGCGCGCCATTCGTATCACTCTTAACTCGCAGGTTGGCCGCAACGTCGAGGCTTACATCGACGATCTCGTGGTCAAAACCCGAGACCGCGCCACCCTGCTCGAGGACCTTGCCGAGACTTTCAACAGTCTCCGCTCTACCCGCCTCAAGCTCAACCCGGAGAAATGTGTCTTCGGGGTGCCGGCGGGCAAGCTCCTTGGTTTCTTGGTCTCTGGCCGAGGAATCGAGGTCAATCCAGAGAAGATCCGGGCCATCGAGCAGATGCGACCCCCGGTTCGACTCAAGGAGGTCCAGCGCCTCGCCGGCTGCATGGCAGCCCTCGGGCGCTTCATCTCCAAGCTCGGGGAGCGAGGGCTCCCCCTCTTCAAGCTTTTGAAGAAATCCGGTCGTTTTGACTGGACGTCGGAAGCCGAGCAGGCCTTCCGCGACTTAAAGAAGTACCTTACCTCGCCACCCGTTTTGGTGGCTCCCTCCCAAGGTGAGCCCCTACTACTTTATGTTTCGGCCACTCCACAGGTCGTGAGCATAGTGCTGGTGGTGGAGCGCGACGAATGTTCGGGGCCGGGTGCTGGGTCCCAGCTCCCAGAGGCCCCCGACCGTTCACTTATCCTCGCGGCTCCCCTTGGGCAAGGGGTCGAGCCCGAACACACTGCTCTTCCCAGCCAAGGAATCGAGCCCGAGTGCCCGGCCAGCCCCGACCATACCGCCGACCCTGGGGGCTGTGGCAGCCCCCCGGGTGGGGCCACCATCCGGGCCCGCCGGGTACAGCGACCGGTGTACTTCGTTAGCGAGGTCCTCCGGGAGGCCAAGACAAGGTATCCCCAGGCGCAGAAGCTACTCTATGCCGTGCTCGTCGCCTCCCGGAAGCTGCGCCACTACTTCCAGGCGCACAAGATCTCGGTGGTTACCACTTATCCACTGGGACCCATTCTCCGGAACCGGGAGGGCACCGGGCGCGTTGTCAAATGGGCGGTTGAGTTGGCGGAGTTCGACCTACACTTCGTCTGTCGCCAGGCAATCAAAAGCCAGGCACTCTCCGACTTCTTGGCAGAATGGACGCCCGTCCCCTGCGTCATCCCAGAAGAGATCTCTGCCTATCCTGGGCACGACGCGCCCGGGTACTGGGTTATGCACTTCGATGGCTCCCTCTCGCTGAAAGGCGCAGGGGCCGGAGTGGTTCTCACCTCCCCAACGGGTGAAGAGCTCCGGTATGTCGTACAGTTGCAGTTCCGCGCGTCCAACAACATGGCGGAGTATGAAGGTCTCATCGCCGGCCTCCGGGCTGCGGTGGGGCTCGGGATTCGTCTCCTCCTGGTCAAAGGGGACTCCCAGCTGGTCGTCAACCAGGTTTCCAAGGAGTACCAGTGCACGGATCCTCAAATGGCAGCGTACGTGGATGCAGTCAGAAAGCTCGAGAGACGCTTCGACGGCCTCGAATTACGGCATATCCCTCGCCGCGACAATGCTCCGGCCGACGAGCTCTCTCGCCTGGCCTCCTCACGTGCGCGCGCCCCTGCCGGAGTCTTTGAAGAAAGACTCGCACGGCCTTCCGTCCTGCCTGCCGAACAGGATGAAGGGGAAACCTCGAACTCAATTCAGGGGACCCCGGCGGTGCCCTCAGTGGGAAGCCCCGTCAGGGCGCCGCCGTCCGGCGAGTGCGCTGTGCTCGCCGAATGTTCTCAAGATGCCTCGTGGATGTCTGACATCCGAGGGTACTTGAAAGAAAAGTTCCTACCTGGGGATGAGGCGTCTGCCGAAAGGGTTGCTCGGCAGTCCAAACGCTATGCCATAGTAGATGGGGATCTCTACCGACGTAGCGCAGGAGGTGTCCTCCTGAAATGCATCTCTCGGGCAGAAGGCAGCGATCTTCTCACTGAGGTCCACGAGGGCGAGTGCGGTGGCCATTCATCGTTCCGCACGCTGGTCGGGAAAGCCTTCCGGCAAGGTTTCTACTGGCCTACAGCTCTCCAGGATGCTTCCGAGCTGGTTCGGCGCTGCAGGGCGTGCCAGTTCCATGCAAAGCAGATTCACCAGCCAGCTCAGGCTCTCCATACCATTCCCCTGTCATGGCCTTTCGCGGTCTGGGGTTTGGACATTCTGGGTCCATTCCCCCGAGCAGTCGGGGGCTATGCATACCTATATGTCGCTATCGACAAATTCACTAAGTGGCCGGAGGCGGTCCCAGTCATCAAGGTGACCAAAAACACGGCGCTCCAGTTTATCCGCGGCATCACTAGCCGCTTTAGTGTCCCCAATCGGATCATCACCGACAACGGCACCCAGTTCACTAGTGCCTTATTCGGGGACTATTGCGAAGATCTCGGCATCAAGCTTTGCTTCGCTTCCGTCGCTCATCCTCGGAGTAACGGGCAGGTCGAGCGCGCCAACGCGGAAATTCTGAAGGGCCTCAAAACCCGGACCTATAACGTGCTCGCTAAGCACGGGAAGGGATGGGTAGACGAGCTGCCAGCCGTGCTGTGGGCCAATCGGACTACGCCAAGCGCGCCACCGGGGAGACTCCTTTCTTCCTCGTCTACGGCGCCGAAGCAGTCCTCCCCTCCGAGCTCACTCTGGGCTCCCCTCGAGTGCATGCATACTCTGAGGGTGAGCAGGAGCATCAAAGGCGCGACGACGTGGACTACCTGGAAGAGCGCCGGCGGCGTGCTGCTGTCCGGGCGGCTCGGTACCAGCAGAGTCTGCGGCGTTATCATCTGCGCCATGTCCGGGCCCGGTCTCTCGAGGTGGGGGACCTAGTTCTCCGACGCATCCAGTCGCGCGAAGGAATGAATAAGTTATCCCCTGTGTGGGAAGGTCCCTTCACCGTGATCGCGGTCCCCCGGGCAGGTTCTTTCAGGTTGGCGACGGAGGAAGGACAGCCACTCCCGAATCCGTGGAACATCGAGCATCTTCGACGCTTCTACCCGTAGATGGTCGTGCTCGCGGTTCAGGTTAGCAAGGCCGGGGGCTTCTCCCCGCCCGAGCAGTCTGAAGGCTTCGCCCCGTGGGGTAAGTCGCTGTCGCCCAACCTTGTAAATATTGCACATTAAGTTTTTCAATAAGCAATCGCTATGTCAAAATACTTTTTCTGGATTCCGTATGTTTAATCTGTCTGGTGAGGAGCTCGGTTGTGCGAGAAAAAGTTCGCTCTCTCTTTTTCCCCGCTGACAAAAGAATCCCGATCGGTATGCATGCGAGCAGTCGCCACTGACTTACGTCCGCCATGGTAGGCTGTGGTGTTCGGTGTCGTGACAGGCTCCCGGGCACTACCGAGTTTCGGGGTGCTCCGGGTAATCCCATCGCTCGAGCTGCTCGAGTAGTCCGGAGCTCGGGCCCCCGGGGCGGGCTGTCGGTGCTCGGTCTGGTCTGTCATACCCGGGCGCCACCAAACCATAGGACCTCTGGGTTATGCCTCTGCCCGCTCTTGTCAGCCGATTTGGGTGTTCGAGAGGTCTCGGGTCGAAAGCAAGAGTAGTCTATAACAAGTACCGCACTGGCAGAGCGCACCAGGCAAAGAAATCCTATTTTTTCTCTTAATTCACAGGCTGGCGATCACGAGCAGCTCGGCCGCGAGGGCTTCAATGCCCCGGTCTCTGGTCGGCCCCAAGGGTCCTCGGGTGGTCGTACCGCTTAGGCTTGGGTGGTCGAGATCACCCGACCTTAGGAGCCTCGTAGGCCTCTGGGCGCTCGGGCGCTCCGTTGAAAGAATCGGGTTCCCGGGCACCCGAGCTCGGAAGCACATCCCTCCTGGATCGGTGGGCCGGAAGGCCGACAGCTGTCCGGTGAGTGGTTATATTCAGACAAATCTACTTTCAGTAAATTTTTTTTTCCCGAGTCATTCTCGGGGGCTCTCGCGCCTTAATCTGTCCGGTGAGGTGGTCTCCTCGCACGCAAAAAACCCTGCCGCATGTCTACTTTTTCCCAGAACGACAGAGCGGTTTGCAGAAAAGAGTAGCGTGCTTGCGATAATGTCTGACCGAAGCCCTTCGTGGTGGTCGTGGTGCTCGGTCCGCTTTTAAGGACCCCGAGCACTACCGAGTCCTCGGGTACCCTGGGTAATCCTATCGCTCGAGCCACTCGGGTAGTCCGGAGCTCAGGTCTCGGGGGCAGGCTGTCAGTGCTCGGTCCGGCTCGTTTCAAGCCCGGGCACCACCGGACCGCGAGGACTCTTGGTCACATTCTCGCCCGCACACGTCTCCCTTCTACTAACTGAGTGGTCGCAAAGTAAAAAAGTGTTCATTAGGCACGGCGTGTTCCGAGCAGGATCGATCTATCTCCCGGGCAAGGGAGTCTGTGTCTTCATTTCTTAACCTAGGCAGTGCGGACTCGCGAGAGCTTGAGGGCTGGCTGCGCCAACGTCAGCGATCGGAACAACTTCATTTCTCGGGGATGGGAAGGTCGGGAACGGCCCGACTGAGTACTCCCCGGGACTTCCAGGTAGAGCACCAGAAGAAACATCAAACACACAGAGAAATTGGAGTTGCGAGCCCAAGGAAAAGCTGCCATTATATTCACAAGACATATACAAGGCGTTTTCTAAGGGTTCACTCCTAATATTTACATCCATTGAGACGGCAAAAGAAAAGAGGCTACAAAAGATCTAGTCGGCGGCAGAGGCGTCGGCTGAATCCTCTGAGTCATCCCCGGGGACTGGCGGCGGCGGCACCTCTCGCCTGAAGCCGGCCGCCACCTCGGCGGCGGTACTCCGGACCGCTGCCCGGGTAGCCTCCCCCTCAGC
This sequence comes from Phragmites australis, assembly GCF_958298935.1. Taxonomy (NCBI): domain Eukaryota; kingdom Viridiplantae; phylum Streptophyta; class Magnoliopsida; order Poales; family Poaceae; genus Phragmites; species Phragmites australis. Next base: position 15,278,890 of record NC_084921.1, read on the forward strand.
CTTGACCACTCCCTCCCGCGCCGGCTCCAGTGGGAAGTTCGGGTCCCTGCTTCGGTAGCAGGCCAGGACGTGCTCGGCCACTGCATGCGCCAAGCCACGTCCCTCCCGGGCGGCGAGTTCTTGGACCGCCCAAGGCAGGGCCTCGAGGCGCTCGCAGACCTGCTGCAGCCCCAACACTTGTCGTGCGGGGCCTTCACCCTTTGTGTCATCGACAAGCCGTCCAAGACCACCCTTCTCCACGGCCCGTCGCATCCGCCGGAGTATGTCCTCCAGCATATGCTCAAGGTTGACTCGCGAGACAAAAGAGGTCTCGAGCTTCTCCTTGGCGGCCCGCAGCTGTGCCTCGAGTCCCTGGTCCCCGGCCGGACCGGAAGAACCGCCAGCCGCGGTGGAGGCGGCAGCCTGCTTCGTCTTGGCCACCATCTCGGACAAGGCGCGTTCGCGCTCGGCCAGTTCCGCCTCGTGCTTCACGTTCTCCTCCGCCCTGGTAGCCACGGCGGCCAACGCAGCAGCAGCTTCGCCCTCTCGGCGACTCAGTTCGCCTTCTCGGTGACTCAGCTCATTCTCCCGCCAGGCCAACACATCCTCCTGCTGGGCCACCGAATCCTCCCGGGCACCGAGACCCGACGCCGATAGCTCATTGTCCACTTCCCGGATGGAGACGTCCTCCTCCCAGCGCTTGAATTCTTCTCTGATCTTCCGGAGATCGTCTTCCCAGTGCTGGAGGTCGGCGCGCGTCTTCTCGGTCGCGCCCTCCCGGCGGACCAGCTCGGCTTGCCGCTCCTCCGCAGCCCGCTCCCGGGCTGCGACAGCCACCTCCCTCTCCTGCGCCTGCCCCATCCTGGCAAGGGCCTCGGCAGCTTGCTGCCTCGACGCCTCGGCCAAGCGGGCGGCGTCTTCTCGTTCCCGCGCGGCCTCTGCCCGCGCGGTCTTCAGAGTTTCTCGTTCCCGCGCGGCTTCCGCGCGGATGTCTTCTAGGAGCTTCTGCTCCCGCGCGGCTGCCGCACGGGCCTCCTCCTGGGCGCCCGCCAGCTGCGCCTTCTCCAGTGCCAGGCGGGCGCGCTCGGCCTCGAGCTCCCCCTCCTTGGCGTTCACCACTGCGCCCAGCCGCCCAACCGCTACTTGGACACCTTCAATGGCGGCCAGGAAAAGATCGGCGGGCTGACCGGGCACCGGTGGGGCCCAGGCTTCTCTGCAGAGTGCCTCCAGGGGGGCCGAGCTCTCCGCAGGGCCTTGCACCGCCATCCGCCCCGGGCTCTGCCTGCCCGGGGTAGGCTCCGCCGGAGCCAAGGTCTCGGACGGCGGCCGCATTCCCGCATCGGCCGCCCTGTCCACCGGCCCCGGCAGAACATCCACCTCCACCGTTATCCGCCCCGGGCTCTCCGCGCCCGGGGTAGGTTCCGCCGGCGCCCTTCTCTTGGCCGCCGCCTCCGCCTCTCTTCCAGGGGCCGCCACGTCAATTGGTGCCTCCGCCGTTCCTATGCCGGCCTCCGTCGGCGCAGTGGGCGGGCTCGGCTCTGGCCCCGGCGCCTGTTCTCTCTCCGTCGCAGCAGCGCCTGCGGCCGGCCTACGGGAGACAAGTGAAAATTGTCAAAACTTAGTTCGGGCCGAAAATGCCCATGGAAAAGCAAGAAAGAAGACTCACCGATACCGCCATTTGACCGCTGGGAGCCTGATGTCCGGGTCCGGCGCCGTCGGTCCGGACTCCTCCCGCCGCCTCTTCCGCTGAGGGCTCGGCTGAGCCACTACGCGGGCCACGGGCGCCGTCGTGCGGGCCTCGGGTGCCGCCGCACGGGTCTCGGTCTCCACCGTGCAGGTCGCGGGCGCCGATGCAGGCCCCATCCGCACCAGGCGCGGCTCCAGCACCGGAAATGCCGCCGCTGCCGTTGGCGACGGCGGAGAATCCGGCACTAGGATCAAGGCCCGGGGACGCTTTCCCCGATCTCCCGGCGCCAACTCCTCAACAACTTCAGTGGCGCCCTCCTCTCTGGTACGGCGGCTGCTGCTTGCGGCGACCCCTTCACCAGCCTGCGCCGAACTACCAGCAACCTCATCGCCAAGTAGTTCCTCCAGCCCGGGGAGTTCGGAGGCCTCAGGACTCCGGCTTCTTGGCCGGTCCACGGGCTCCTGGGCATCGAAGTCCGGCAGCCTCGCCATAATGGCCACCCGGCTGGGGTTGGCACAGAGCGCCATCTCCGGCCACGGGAGTTCCGCCCGGCTCATATCCTCCGTTCCGGTGATCACCCTTGTCATCCCCCGCAGTTCCGCCGCCCCCAGATCCCAGCTCGCGCCAATCTGGGTCCTGGTGATGTCCTCCGGCCCGGTGTAGAACCAGCTCGGCCGGGCCCGTTCTCGCAGAGGCGCCAACCGACGACGCAGAAAATCCGCCACCACCATGACGGAGGTCAGCCCGGACTCGCGCAGCTCCAAGATGCGCTCCAATACCGGCTTCAGCCTCGCGTCTTCTGGCGGCGGCGCCTCCCACGTCGATTGCCGAGGTTCCGCCGCCTTCTCTGGCAATTTGAGGCGCTCGTGGGGATCGATGTCGACGAAGAACCAGTCCCGTCGCCATTCCTCCCACTTGCTACGCATCACCTGGGGAATGTAATGATCCCCCAGGCCTTCCCGGAGCCAAAGGTTGCAGCACCCCGCGACGTCCGCCGTGGAGTGCCCCCTCTTCTTCCCCACCGGCCGAAGGACGAAGAAGTGGCGAAGCAGCGTCGCCGACGGCATCACCCCCACGAACATTTCGCAGAGATGCGCGAAGACCGCCAACGCCACGACGGAATTGGGGCTTAGGTGCACCATTTGAATGCCGTACGTCTCCAGCACTTGCAGAAAGAAGGCGGAGAACGGCGGCACCAACCCCGCCGCCACAAAAGAAGTGAACAGGACGGTCCGCCCAGGGACGGTCGTTGCCAGCGTCAGAGTTGCCGGCCTCACCACCGCAGCTCCTTCTTGACCCTCCGGTACCAGCAGCTTCCTAATCTTATCCGCCGCCTCCTCGTTCCTCAGACGAGACTCCGGCAAGATGCTGTCCGAAGTCTTGTCCCGGCGTCCTCCTCCAACCCTCGTCATCTCGGCAAGATGGGGGATGTTTTTTGGTGGTGAAAAGAGAGAGAAGGGAGAATGCTCCGGTCGCCTGGGAGTTTCCTGAGGGCTTCGGAGCACAAAGAAGGCAGGAGCGCAAGTGCGAGAGAGCGTAAAAAAGGGGAACGGTCCGATCCATTCCCCCTTTTTTATAGCTCAAAATTCAAAAACTGCCGCCCAAGACAGTTCGCTCGGCGAAGCGTCGCCTCGATCGACGCAACTGCCAGGCGAATCCCCCGCCGATCGCGCGATGTCAGCGGCTGCCAGGCGTATTTTCCTCGATCTACGCGGCAACCGCGCGTGCCGCCCATATGGTCATCATACCCTTCGGAAGTTGTGAGGACACGCGTCTACTCATTTTTTCCGCAAGGGCCATCTCTCAAGAGTTTGCCACATGGCGTCCGCACCAGCCTCGGCCTCGGTTGCGACGAAGGGCTTATTCGTAGTCTCCATCCCGTCGGCTACCAAGGGGCCCGGGGGCTACTGTCGGTGTATTCAGAACCAGGGGTCCCTAAGTCCCGAGACCCGGCCGGCCATCCGCCACATGTCACCACCCTGCAAGGTAGGAAGACGCTAAGTCCCGGGAGAAGGTGTTTGGGGCCGCCGCCTCTGGTTCCCGAGCACCCTAGTTCCCCGATGATCCGCAGATGAGAAGGTCCCACCGAAGTGCTCGGGAGAGAGTGCTCGGGGCTGCACGCGCCAGCCCCCGAGGACTCGGTGCCCCGAAGGTCCCACCGAAGTGCTCGGGAGAGAGTGCTCGGGGCTGCACGTGGCAGCCCCCGAGGACTCGGTTCCCCGAAGGTTCGCGCAAGATCATTCGACGACCCGAAGGGTCCCGTCGTCAGGGTGTCATCCAGTCAAAGGCCCAATGCCGCATTTAATAGGCACGCGCGGCCTGACATCCTGACATTCTCAGCTGCCCACGCCCCAGTGTCAGACCCTGCCATGTACTGGCAGGGGGGGGGGAGGCGTGGGTCCATTAAATGCACGGGTCCCGTCCCGTTTCATCCGGGTGCCTCGGGATAACGTTGCCAGGATCAAAGCGCTCCGTCAGCCACCCCGCCCTGTCAGAAGGACAAGACGGGGTGGGCGCACCGGGCACCTCTGAGGCTGCCCGGTGGGCCCCTTTTATGGCGCCCAGAGGCTTCCGCAGCGGCTGGTGGTCGAATGCGCGCCGCATTTCTCCACCGCCCCTGTCACTTCGCCAAGATGAAATGATTACGCCTTTTTCTCCGTGGCACCTTGGCATTCGCGTCCCCCCTTTCCCATTCAGGATATGTTGAGGTCGACGCGCCTATAAAAGGAAAGGATGGAGAACACTAAAAGAAAGAGAGCAACAGCCCCCGACCACAAGACGACCAAGAGACCAGACAACCAACAATCTCCGGCGAACCAGGCCAAAGATAGATCGACAGACACTCGAACCAGCTCAAGTTAAGCTAGAACATAAGAGCCTCAAGCTCTTTGTAAACAGTTCTCCCCTTAGAACCAGATACCTCCTTGAAGAATCCCCTTCAAGGATAAATATAGCGCTCATACAGGAGTAGGGTGTTACGCCTCCGTGCGGCCCGAACCTGTCTAAAACCCGGCGTACCCACTTTTCCTTGCATTAGGGTGATCGTCTCCCACTAGCCATCGCATTTATTTCCGTTCCCGCTTATTTCCCACACAAGCTTTTCCAGGATCATCCCCTCGGCCGAATCTCTAAAAAGGGGTCTCTCGGGATCCCTGCGACAGGAGTTCACTCTCCGACATCTCCCCTATGAATGCTCCAATCGTACATCTGAACGACATAGTCGTAGCCATGGAGCACTTGGGATAGGACTCATTCGGGTGCTCGTAAATCCTTAGGTGACTTGGAGAACAAAAATCACTCCTATCCTACAAAGAGAAGTATTAAAGAGGCTCCTTGTACTCAGTTCGACAAAACGAACCCTCCCATCTCACTACTGACTGCCCCGCCCGCTTCTTCCTCTCCCCCTCCTGCCCCTAGCCTCCATTAATTGTTGTGGCTTCAATTTCTAGATACATGAGCCTTTTATAGATGCGTCGTAGCAGCATAGGTCCTTTTACCATGATGTAATTATTTTTTTTGCGCCATATAAAACTTGTCTTTTCGTCCAAAAGGACATCACATACTGCTACTTTTTTTTGTATCACACAATCCATCCTTCCGCTTCATAATTGTCTTTTCTTGCCACCTTGAAATAGGTTGTCATGGATTCTTGGAGGAACCACCCGATGGGAGGGCCACAATGGCATGAGCGTCCATTGTGCAGGTATAGCGATCGAGCTCGAATGTCAATGTCCTTTGTGGTTTAGACTTTTGGTAGGAGGTTCTTTATGTGTCCGGAGCTTGATGACGATTTCATAGTGCATCTCTCTCTTTTCCTTCGTCCACTCCTCACAATTATAACTTGAGTATATCACTTCTAACTTCGGGTTTATTGTCCTAATCCTTGTCATTTCTAGAAATGGATTGACCATTTTAGGCCACCATACTATGGGGGCTACATCAGAGAGGCTGCATGGCTGTGGCAAGAGGCATGACACAAGCACCAACAAGAACGTCAACACGGAGAACAAGAACACAAGCGACATGCTGAAGAACTTTAGAGGCTTGAGGAGAAACATTGTCTCCGACAGGACATTCTAACGAGGCAAAAGGCTGAGCTTTGAAGGTGTGAGGAGCACCTACAAAGGCGTGAAGCACTCCTACGCCAGTAAGAAGAGGTTGAGCACGAAGCGATCAATGCAATATTACCGTCAACTATGTCTTACCCGCACACATCCAACCATGATAATAAAATTGACGACTTTTACTAGAACTGGTCACATTAGTAAACATGTAATCCCTTTTCAGATATAGTCTTCTCATCAATAGGCTTTTCAGACCTAGCCTTTTCAAACCTAGTCTTTTCAGAAGTAGCCTCTTCAGATGTAGGCTTTTCAGAAGTATGCTTTTCAGACGTAGTCTTTTCAGAAGTAGCATTTTTAGAAGTAGTCTTTTCAATTGATATGACCACTCCTTACTGCATAATTAACTGCTTTCCCAGGGTTAATTTTTGTGGAATTAGTCCATGCACCAACACGAATCCATTATATAAATAGATGATCTCTAGGCCACATATAGAATCAAACCACCAGCCTTAACCTCCACAAGTTCGAAAAAATTGGCATCCGATCCTTTCCCCAAGAAATGCATGCTGGATACTATGCCTGATGGGGTCAAAAGTGCCCATGTGCTGCTGTGGAGACCTTTGTAGGGTGATGAAGTCCTCTGAGTTCTCCTACACCTATAGAAGGAAGTTCTACATGTGCCGCAATTATGAGTATGATCCACCCCAGGGAAACACCAATGTTGGCTCCCGCCGATAGGTAATAAATTTTGGACAAACTATTCTAAAAACAACTAAGATTTATCACTCAACATTTTGGTCTTCCTTGCAATTTCCGCCACCACTATATGACTTCTTACATTGGCTGGATACTGAGTAGTCGAAAGCGGATGTGTTCCTCCTTCACATTGAGCACCGCACTACTTGGAGACGCTTCCATGAGTTGGAAGCCGACGAGAGGAGGGATCTTACGCGCAAGCGAATTTAGGAGGAGCAATAGAAGATGAGGGAGGAGCATAACCATACAATGCTAGAGGCTCGTGAAGCAGAGAGGGAGTGGAAGCATGAGATGGCATGTCGGGCGCATGAGGCCAGACTGAAAACGACGAGGAAGGGAAAGTAATCACGTTGCACTCAGTAGACCAGATGCTGTAATCCTGTTATTTACATTCCATACGGAATGTGAGGTTTAGACGTGATACTTGCTTATGTTAGAATGATCGTGTACCGTACATGTCACCTTGTATGCTGCAGATCCCATTAAAATCACCGTGTTCAACTTTCCATTTTCATCAAATCTGGGTATCCAAAATATCGCACAAACATCTAATGACACTGGACAAATCGATAACAAAAAATTGCGGTGCATGGACACTGATTCTGCAGCAAACAAAATTGAATTTATGCACAACAAGGTGTCTCTGTTATTTCGGTGACACCTTGTTGTCGCCTAACCACTAGGTGAGACCAAGGTGTCGCATGTTCACCGGACGATAGCAAGGTCTCGCCTAGTGAACAGGTGAGACATGCCACTTCACTACCATTTTTTAATTATCACCAGAGGGGCCCACAAGGGGTCGCCCGTTCATGGGGCGTGACCTTGCCCTCGCCCGATGAACGAGCGACAGTAGCCTATTGTTGCAAAATTTTGAAACGGGCATGTAATTGCACCTGGTGAACTAGACCAACTCACTAGCAGGTCACGGGCCATGGCCACGGTGGGCCAACTCAGCAGCTAGTGAGGTGCTAATTTTTTTTACATTTTCTAACATCAATATTTAAATAAATAGACTCTTGATGGAAAGAATTACAGGAATAGACGTATGCCCTTTTAGAGGGCGGTGAGCATGCTATTGTGGCACGGGTACCCCTTACCGCCCTCTGAGAGGGTGGGTAGGCCCCACCCCCAGGCGCACCATGCCGTACCACTATCTTAGGGGGCAGTTAGTCCCCCCGCACCCCCATGCTATACAAAGGCTGAAATTCAGCCAAAATAACCATTTTAATCCAGAAAAAAGGAAGAGAGGGGAGGAGAGGAGAGGGAGGAAGCTCAGCGAAGCCCTACTGTTTTTGGTCTGCGGATTTTGGATCTCGGTTTTTGGTAATTTTTCTAGACTTATGATTTTATTAGTAATTAAAATACCACTAAATCTTAGTTTAGTAACATAATAGTAGTTACATTATATGAGACCTAGGGTTTCGCAAGGTAATAAAAAATGAAGCTTTTTTTTTTGCCTTTTGTAGTATATTGTAAAAATCTAGTTCAACACGGTAGGATAGCCATCAGATATATAGATATATTTAGAATACGGTAGTTTCGATTATCTTGATTTTACTTGGCACACATGTTTTTATTCCGGTTTCTTACTATTTTTCTTCACAGCTGCACTGGGTGCACAAGCAGGCCCACAACACGTACAAGCTTTTTAGGTCGCAGTTCGACGTCTGCGTTCTGGACCCCCTACAACCACTCGAAGATACAAGACCATGCGCCCATCGGCCTATCTCCGTTGTGCGGCCGCGATGAGGACCACTGCTTATGAAGAAGCTGCTCGTCTTTGACATCTACATCAAGGAGTAGTCACCCCACCGTGTGATGAGGTAGTTCAGACGCTTCTAGGCATTCCCCCTCATCAACGTTCACACCATTCCGCCCCACGTTTACATGTAACTAAAATCAAATATATAATCCATATCATTTGTCTCATTTATAGTCTATCTAACGTATAACGTGGTTAAACTACAGGTATACACGTAAGGGCCAACTAGGTGGCAACCTCTGGGTAGATTGCTTGGCGCCATACATCTTGGCGTGGGCTCATTCCCTTGAGGATGTCATCGAGGAGCCTCATCCTTTCACCGACCTAGCCTATGAGGAGTACCTGTGGCGGTACGTCCCTCGTACACGTACATGGGTCACCTACACCCCAAATACTGTCTGATTGCATGTCGCTTTAACTACAGAGGCCTACCTAGGCCATTGTGACATGAACGCTACATTAGTGATAAGTTTAATTAACTCATTATTTTTTTAACATATAACCTTATATGCATCGCTGAAAACTAAAAATCCTATTTCATGTTTGTTTCAACAAGTCGATATCATATACGATATCCATAGGGACGCGGCTGGAGCCATGGGACGCCTCAGATAATGGATCTAGCTTAGTGCGGTAGATGGAGCAGGATTTGTCAAATGAGTTTTCGACAAGACCGTGCGGTCCCTGAAGCTTACCTCATGCAGATCCACCCCATACATCGTCGGTGCCCCTTCCAAGTCTAGTGGGGTCCACGTAGAGTCGTTCAGGAGGTCTGTTCTGCAACGACCTCTACTAGGGCTGGCATTCACACCGCCACCTTGACCATGCCCTCTAGGGCCGGTAACAATAGGTATGCCATATGCACATGTCCTAGTTATTTGTTAGGTAGCACTTCTAGGACACATTTATATTTTCATATGCTCTTTTTTATACTATGTATTCCCTCATGATGAAGAGTTACTGAACAAACCCACCGAGAACTTTTTAGGGCTGCATCTACTCTTCGGTGATGGCTGCCTACCCAGACATAACTGGAGACGCAGAGATGGTCGTTCGAGACCTTCATGCCATTGCGAAAGAGGCAGTGGTTCGAGCCGCCGTGAAAGAGGTGGTCGTTCGACAACCACCATAAGAGGACGTGCTTCTACCACTTTCGCCGCCACAACTGAATGGGTTGGTTCCGACGATGATGGCTTCGTGCTTACTTCTCAGAGAACTTCATGCCGTTGCGAATTCTCTGATGATGGGGAAGATGACTAAGATTCTAACTTTGATTATTTTTCGTATACACTGGCACCACGTAGACTAAAATCCCCAGAATATGATTACCATTGAATGGCCTAGGAGATAAGGCACATACAACTTCAAGGGCTATTTCGTCCGTAATGTTTATGCTGCTCATTGTTGTACTTGTTAAATTCAAGATGATTCTATCATTTTTAATCTATTACCTAGTCGTGTATGTATCTTAGATGTAGTCTATATACTATTAGTAATGTTTAAATTTTATATACTCATCTCATGTACACATTATCTAACATTCAATGTGGTTTTATCATTTCACTTACATATATTTATTCTATCTTCACTTAAATATTTTCTGAAATTTTTATTATTTTTATCTTACATAACTTATAGTACTTTTGTTATTTTTATAAAAAATTAGGCTAACTACCCCTCGTAGAGTGGTAAGAGTGCTAACCGTCCTTTGAGAGAGCGCTAAGGGGAGGACATGTGGAGGGGGGCTAACCGCCCCTTTAGAGTGGCAGGGGCAGCCCTCTGAGAAGATGGTAAGGCAGGAGTGGGACCTAACCGTTCTATCAGAGGACGGTAAAGGTACCTATACCACTGTAACATGCTTACCACCCTATGAAAAGTCTACACCTATTCCTATCCTTCTTTCCATCAAAAGTCGACCTATTTAAATATTAATATTTAAAAATATAAAAAAACTTCGAGGCACCAGCCGACCCATCCCCAGCGGTCCAGCCATATTTGTTGTCTTGTTTCACGCGGTCACGCCAAGCTCATCGCACACTCGCATAGTGACAGTGGAATCTCCAATTCAAACACTCAAATACCTAAATAAAACCCACTGAACTCACTCAAGAAGTGGAGACAGTCCAATAAAAAAACGTTTTCCGAAAATAAGGGCGTTTAGGTCCTTTCTTCGGAAGCTTCGAATTGCAGCATGACGGCTCGGACTTAGCAGCAGCCGTTGTTGGGCGAGCGTAGCCGTTGTTAATCGTCATTCCCTAGCGCCACAATGTCCACTCTTCACGGCTTCGGTGCTCCACCATGGCCTCGCCCCCCGGTGCGCCGTAGCCCACGGTGATACGCCATCGTTGGAGTCAACTACGGCAGCGTCGTCTCCTACCACCTCATCCACGCATCCTCGAAGGTGGTAGAGCGGCCCGTGCTCATCGAGGCCGGGATGTGCCTTAGGAGGCCAACCTGGCTACAGGGCTCTTTTCCGTCTAGGATATCGTCAGAGGCGGCTGGGCTCCATGAAAAATAGAGGAAAGAGAAGGTAAGAAAGACGAAGAGGGCATTTTGAACTATTTCTTTCTCCTCTTCACCAAAATACTAAAATTTAATAGGCGCGTTGTCCTATAACAAAATTTCACTTCTTGGCAATTTCCTACAACAGAGACGAAAAATTTTAGTGTCTGCTAAAACCACGAGTGAGAGTGTCGCATAGCGATTGTTCATCTTTTGGTATTTTTTCTTACATTAATTTACATGTGAACTTCTTGGTTTACGAAACTTTAAGCTTAGTTACCGAAATTTTGAGCAAGAAGTTAATGATAGCTGGAAACTCAGCTGTGAGAATTCAATACTAAGATGCACATGATAGTACTCCTTATGATTACAATATCTATAAACATATATTATTTTAAATATAAAGAGTTACATGTTATGAAAGTATTTTTCATGATGAATATATATAAGTAAGATCAATCTTATTTTGTTGATATATGTTATATACAAGATACTGAGTATCAAACCTAAAAAGCTTTGACCAATAATAATTTTAAATGGACTTATATTTAGAATAGAGGAAGTCCTAGAGTGGACCAGGTAATAGAAAATAATGTCAAATGCACATGATAGATCATTCCACCTCTTATATGCCTGGGGCTAAAAATAGATTCATCATTATAACTTTCAATTTTTTTAATGAAACATATTTAGAGGAAAAATGGTTAAATATGTGCATGTGGATTCAAATTCGTATTCTAAACAACAAGTAAATAGTACTCGAGGAAGTAGTTAAGAGGTTGGAGGTGCCGGTTTTGTGCATCCTCCACCGACTCTGTTGGAGAGACCGCCGATGCTCGTTCATAGCTTTAGATGTGTCTTGGTGATGGCTCTGAGATGTTGGCTCTTGTAGCAATCCAAGGTTTCGTGTCTCCAGTCAGATCTGGTGGGAGGATTGGAGTTGGGCATTTCGGCTTTGCTTGCTTCAGGCAGTTATGCGACAAGAATGAAGGATATTTTTTCTCTCGAAAGAACAGTAAGAGTATTGTCATTTTTTATAAAAGAAGAGAATTAATCTTATTTATAAGGAAAATCGAGTTTAAAAACACGCAATAGCACGGTTTATTAGATGAGAAAAATCGACAAAATCCGTGCACAACAAACAACCTCACCGGAAACAAGAACCCAAAAGCACACCACCAGTCACCCAGACGCTATAATTGATAGAGTTCGTCGTAGGTTATCTTGCCCCAACTTCCTACAGCGAAACCATAACTACTACCTCAGTACTCTCCACGCCAACTTCCCTATTACACGGCTAGTCCAAAGTACGCACTTCAGCCCACCGTAATAAAAGATAGAGAGCATCTCAATTGAGATATCAATCCGAGGAAAGGGAATGTCCAAGCCTCCATAATGGTCGAACCCGCCACCAAGAAGATCAATGTCCGCACTAAAGCCGATTGCAGCTCCAAACCCAAGAAGGGATCTCCAACGCGACGTCTCCCGAGAGGACACGATGTTCAAGGATGCCACCGTTGCGTGTCCGAACATCCATTGCGGCAATCCAAGGTTTCGTGTCCGGCTTGGAGGATTGGAGTCCGGCTTTGGCATTTCGGCTTTGCTTGCTTAGGCGACAAACAACGAAGGAGATCGGAGGTGAAAAAGGAGAAGAGGAACATGGCGTACAGCGTTGTAAATTTTTTATTTTTCGGGTCAGAAAAAGATGGCCACGCTGTAAGACGTTGAATTCATAAACGAATGACATTAGGAGCCAGAAGTCATGTTAGAAGACCACGCATTACGCTATTTATTTATCTATGACAGTCAAGTCCACTCTTTTTATGCACGTCCGGTTCTGATATTTCGGTGATTCGAGGCGAGATTAAAAATAGATTCTATTAAATATAAATCGTTCAGATCTAATTTTTTCAGTTTGCTTTTGGATCGATATACACAGTATACATATACATATAAAGCATTTGAATTTTGAGAGCTCGAAACAGTCGCACCGCTTGACCCCCTCCAGACCGGCCCTGTTTCTATGCCCTCGTCCCAAGCACCAGCCCACTGAGGCATATACTTGTATGGGCGACCCGTAAAAAGAAGAATGCATCTCCCCTTATCTGGTTTCTCAGAGGAAATGAAGACTAAAACAGAAATAAACAAAAAAGAAGACTAAACAGAACATTTGTGCTGTTATTATCTTATCTGTGATCTGATCTTGAAAGAGATATTAAAATAATTGATGAAACCTTAATATATTTTTCTGATATTTTGTGAGATCCGACATATAATAGAATTTGTACAGAACATAAGACGTATCCTCGAGGAGTACTTGCGTTTTCCAATGGGCCTATAAAATATATCCTGAAATTAAGATACTTTATGGAGTACTTCTCCAACAGCAACCTTATGTTTTGTACAATGTTCTGTACTCGAGGTGTACTTATGTTTTCAAATGGGCCTATAATACTAAATTATAAGTAATAATAAAATTAAGTATTTATAATGAGCATTTGGTATAGATTCAGTACGGAGCCGAGACTGAATTGTGATGGTATGGGTATACCTCACTTTAACAGAGAAATATCAAATTTGCACGAATCTTTTTGACCGATTTATAGAGGAGACGATCGGTAAACTCAGTAATTGTACGGTCGGTCGGTTTCCACTTGAGAAAGTTAACCCTGCATGGGCCAAACCTGGGGTTTTCCACGCGTAGGGGCTAAGTAGGTTTTGCATGTTTTTTTTTTTGGAACTGGAATAGTGCATTCCATTAAACCATGAGCACAGCCGAATCGTTCGCTACTAGATCTTGAACATAAGCTGGTAGGCTGTCTGCTAGGAGATTGAGGAGGCGACTAATTCTTGGGGGCGCTCAAGCTAATCAACTCACAAACACATTCCGACGGCTAAACAACATCACGCGCTCGTGCTGGAATCTCCTCTCATTCCTCGTCTGGGCGCCCAGTTGTCTCCTCCCACAGAAAAAAGCAAACTGAAACAAAGAAAAACAATTAACTTGGAACAAAAAAGTCGAACTGAAACAAAAAGTGTTTCTAGATCAAAAGTTTCAAATTGGAAAAGTTTTAAGTGAAAATTTTCAAATTGATAAAGATTCAAGCCAAAAACTTTCAATTTAAATATAAGAGAAATTCACAAAAAATTAATAAAACCAGACTAGGGTTTGAGCCGCCACGGCAGCGGCACAACCTCATTCCTTCTTCGGCGATGGCGGTGAGGAGGCGGCGGCGTTGGCTCACATATCACTTCAATTCGCCGACCCTATCGTGCCTCGTGTCACATCGTGACATGCTCAATAGGCACGATCGGCCCATCATACCATGCTGTACCAGCATGAGTTAACTTCAGGAAGGCCTAAGCACGGCCCTCAGCACGCCGTGCCAGCCCAAGCACGATGATGTGTGTTTGTCTGATCTTCTGAAGGTAATATGATAAGTCGATTGGTGGAGTTTCGACGTTGATGATCCAAAGGCTTCGTCCAGAATAGATCGAGAACCCTCGCAACCACTATACCACTACTCCGTGGTTATCAACCGTGCTAAGACGCGGTTGACCTCGTCAAGAAGGCTTTTCCTGCAAGCGAATCGAGAACATAAGCAAAAACAGGTAGATACAATCTGAATATTGCTAATTACCAATAAAGTGCTCGAGTTGGGGTTCAACAAACCGATAAACGGTGAAACTTTCTAAAACAGAATAATCTAAACTAAATCCAAGTCTAAACTACGACAGCTACTGTGTATATATAGGGGGGACGTGAGGAGGTCAACCTAGGGTTGTGCAGCTGTGGAAAGAGACATACACAACCTGAACTCCGACTTCGACACGATTACAAGACCCGATAGGTCCAAAAAAGTGACGTAACACCTTATTTTAATGACTCTGATTAAACTATAAGGAATATTTGGTTGAGCTCATATCCATTGGAAAGGGATCGTCGTAAGCTTTCTAGAATGTCTAAGATTGCCTAAAACGAATTTCGTATGAGAGAGTTATGTCTATTTTTACTGATGTGTTGTCCTGCGACTCGACCACAACCACGACCATGGCTTCGACCACGACTAGAGCTTGGCCTCGAGTCCGAGTAAACTTAGCCTTCGAGGGGTGACGTCCTGGTAAGGTTGTGGTGCTTCTCCCATGTTCCTAAGAAACAAAACAATACAAAACTTAGTAGTATTTTATTCTCTACAAAGAAAATATAAACAATAAGGAATGAATTATCCATGTGTATATCCGAGGGAGCCATGGGCTCATCATACTCCCCTTCTTTACAACAAACCGTACTCGGTTTGCATATAGCATTGTCTTGTCCATAAACTTCTACACAAAGCAAAATACACAAGGAGCTATCATTATGTAATATCATAAGTTCTTTATCAAATAATTGTAATTCTCTTTGAAACGATTGTACCTGATCATCATTGATCGTAGTAAACATTATTGGTACAATGTATGCATGTATCACTTCTTTCTCCACTTCTTTAAAAGAAATGATATTTTCTTGCTCCCGTTCTTTAAAAGAAGTTCCATTGCATGGCAACCTAGTATCAATTGTATCTTTTGTACAAAGAAAGGTGAAGCAATGGTTGTGGTGCATGGTAGCATCCAACAACACTCCTATTCCTGTGAACTACTCAGTGGGTTGCAAATAGGACTAGAAAAACTTGACATGACATTAATATTACAACTGTAGTCCTCTAAATGTTCATTTTCAAGCACAATAGCAGAAGATTTCAGATTTGAACAAATATAAACTCGATGCACCATATATTTTAATTTATCATTGTATCTGCAAGAAAGATATTCTGTGACAAACATGGTAAATCAGAATTAAGTTTAATTTCTCTTCTAAACTATTTAGGTCACAAAGAACATCAAATTCAATATAATCTAAAGTATTTAGGGAAGATAACAATTTCAGCTCTTCTTGCTCACTAGCAATGCATTGAACACGTTTAATTTTAAAACAACTTTTCATTTGTAAAATAGAGTTAACACGTTCATGCACAAGTTGTGGTTGTGATATAAGCGAAGCATTACCACATAACTCTTCTTTATCACAAGGAACAACAAACAAATCATCTTGTGACAAAGATAAAACAACAATATGGTCCACTAATGGTTGCTCTGCAATAGCATGTGTAGTGGGCAATTTCAACTCATCAAAGTATTCCTCACCTTATGTGAGTGTAGCACCTTGTTTATTACCTTTGTTTTCTTCCTCGGTTGATATAGGTGCATTAGCATTTATACCTATTTGTAACATGCATGGAGCAGCAGGTGTTTCCTCTTTCTCCTTGCTGTTCTTCTTATTTTTCTTCTCTTGTTTGTTCGCTTTTTCCTACAAAATATTAGTCGCAAATGGAGGGTCAACAAGGGTTTCCTCCTCCGAAAGATGCACTTCTTCTTTACAAATAGATGCATGAGATTGAGTAACAAATATTTCTCTCTTAAGAGTTTTCATCTCTTTCCAAGTTCGTAGAACCTTTTTAGATGCATACAAATTCTTCCACCAAATGGATGCAAAACTAGTTAAAACACAAGCAGAATTCCTAATCTTCCTCTTTTAACACATTCGGCATTGGGAAAACATTTTATCTATCGCTATTTTCCAATCAATGTACTCCTCCGCACCAAAACCACAATAAGAAGGAAGTGAGAAAAGGATATTACGACCTGTGTGAGAGGATGTAGCAGTGGTGGTGGGGCTCTCAAGCAACTTCTTCTCTTCATCCATTGCTTTGTTGATTTTGCAATCCTGCAAAAGGTTAGTGATAGTAGGAGACAAAGAACTTGAAATATCCTCAGTTGGAACTAAGGATTTTTCGCATTTCAAAGCATAGCATGGCAGCTCATTATCAACAATTTTAGCAATGTCGGATTTAGTGGTAAACATAACACAGGCTTGTTGATTTTCAGATTCTTGCTCAAGCTCTTTTCTCTCATTTTCAGCTATCTCTTATTCACATTTCACAATTTCAGCAGGGGTTAAAGGTAGAAAAGTTATTTTCTTTCCTTTATGCATAAGGGTATACTTATTACCTGTACCATGATGTGTTGCTTCAGTATCAAACTCCCATGGTCGTTCTAACAAAAGTGAACATGCTTACATGAGTATTGCATCAAAATCAGCACAATCATGGTATGAACCAATAAAAAAATATGCAGGGGAACGGGCAAGCTACGCTAGCCTAAAATAAAAAAATTTCTACCGTATTTATCCAGAAAATCATGCTAGTATGAGATCATAGATTGTTACCGCTCGACGCGCAGTGCAGCGGAAGAAGAGTTGAAGTAGACCGCTCCAACATCGTGCGCGTTAAACTCCTCGAGCAGCTTCTCGATCAGATCCGCGATCAGCCCCGCGCAGGTGGTCACGCTCCTCGACCAACTCCGAGCAGGTAGTCGTGCTCCTCGACTACGTCACATTCAACTCGCTGAGAAGATCAGTGCTGTAATAGCAGCAGCGCCTCTACGGCATCCACACGTATTGGGTAGAAACACCGTGCGCCGATGTGCTAGCACCGCATGCGCGGCTAGGGTTTTGGGAGATCGTGTGGAATGGCTAGGGTTTCAGAGTGGCTCAACCTCAGCACGCCCTACCCACGCCTCTCCTTATATAGAGTTCGCCAATGGGCTCCCACGTTGGAAGCCCTTTAGGACTCTAACTTCTCATGGATCATAATCCAATCAAAACCCATACACGAATCCAATTCGCATGTTTTGTTCCAACCTATTAAGTGTGTGACCCGTTAGGTTCATGTACAAACGGCTACGACTCGGAAAGCCATTCCAAACCGAAATCAATAGCGGTCCCTAGCAGGACATGTTGACTCCTGAGTATATATAAAAGATCATATCGGCTGAACCTTGATATACACATGCACCGATCCCTTCGCCTCACGATGCCAGTCAAGCTCAAGGCGATATACGTGCCACCCTTGTGATAGCCTTACCATTCACTCGATCAAATAGTGGATTCATCATGATTAACTCTTTAATCATATTAGCATGGCCATGCACTTTCTCAATCCAATTATCTCAAGGGGCCTAGAGATATCTCTCTCGTTATCAAGGAGGGGCAAATTCCATCTTGATCGCTCATACCCTATGACATGTTTCATGACAAACCCGAAAACTACCTTTATGACTACCCAGTTACGGAATAGTGCTTGGCAGCCTCAAAGTATGCTACTACACATTCTGGGAATCAATGACGATCTCAGGTTTAAGGATCCTGCAGGTACACCATTTGAGATAACAATTGATGGCACATCATAAATAACAATCCCAGTATCTCAAGGTGGGTCTATCCAACATCATATTCTTTAACATAAATGTCCACATTATTGACCTGTTACCTCTATACATATGATCCATGAAACGTGATCATCAATCAATACATGTGCTAGACTTATGTATCATCACAATGATATGTGACCAGGGATCAACTGAGAATAACATTATGAAATAAATAAAGAGTTTCATGAACAAGTCACATACTTCCTAATCAATGTAACAATAATCATTCTTGGAATAACATATTATTCAGTAGTACATAAACATAGACGTGTGATACAATCATCTCTATGATTGTCTCTAGGGCATATCACCTTCAATCTCCCACTTGCACTAGAGTCAATCATGTAAGTATCTAATACCCATAGCTCTCATGTGCACCTCATGCTTTGGCCACGAGAGTGGCTTTGTCAATGGATCAGATGTATTCAAATCTGTGTGCACCTTGCATATCTTCATGTCACCCCGATCTAAAATCTCTTGAATAAGGTGGTAGCGCCGCAGTATGTGCTTGGACTTCTGATGCGACCTAGATTCTTTGGCTTGCGTAATAGCTCCACTATTATCACAATAGAGATCCATTGGACTAGAAGCACTAGGCACCACACCTAACTCAGAAACAAACTTTCTGATCCAAACAACATCCTTTGCAGCTTCAGAAGCTACGATATACTCGGCCTTCGTCGTGGAATAGGACACCGTTTCTTGCTTGGAACTTCTCCAACTCACTGCTCCTCCATTGAGGAAAAACACAAAACCAGATTGCAATCTCGAATCGTCCTTGTCGATTTAGAAGCTAGCATCAGTGTAACCATTTACAACGAGCTCCTCCTCACCTCCATAGACTAGGAACATATCCATAGTTCTTCTCAAGTACTCGAGGATATTCTTTACTGTTACTCAGTAAGCTTCACCCTTGTTTGTTTGGTATCTACTCGTAACACTTAGAGCATAGGAGACATCTGGGCATGGACAAAGCATGGCATACATGATGGACCTGATAGCGGAAGCATACGGGATTGCACTCATCCTCTCGAGCTCATTAGTGGTCGAAGGACACTGACTCTTGTTGAGAGTGATACCATGTGACATTGGCAAGAAACATTTCTTGGAATCCTGCATATTAAACCTTTTCAATACCAAGCCCTAGGTACTTGCTTAAGCTTATACAAAGCTTTCTGAAGCTTGTATATTCTATGTGGGTATTTGGTGTGTTCAAAGCCTAGGTCTTGCTTGACATAGACCTCTTCCTGTATGAAACCATGTAGTAACGCACTCTTGACATCCATTTGATACAGCTTGAAACCCTTGGATGCCACAAAAGCAAGAAGGATCCTAATTGCTTCTAGCCTAGCTACCGGTGCAAAGATCTCTCTAAAATCTATTCCCTCTATTTGAGTGAAACCCTGAGCCACTAGTCTATTCTTGTTTCTCACTATAGACCCATCATCTCCCTATTTGTTTTTGAAAACCCATTTTATGTCTATTGTGTGAACATTAGGGGTGGCTCTACAAGGACCCAAACTTGGTTTCTCTCAAAATTTTCAAGCTCTTTATGCATGACATTGACCTAATTTGAATCAGATAAAGCATATCCAATATCATGGGGCTCAAAGGAAGCAATGAATGCAGAATCAATAAAATGAGCATAGTGAGTGGACTTGGACCTAGTTACCCTCTCATCGAGATCACCAATCATCATGTGTGGAGGGTGTCACCATTGAATGTGTTGAGGAGCCTCACACCTTGAGAGAACCTCTCCCTCAAACACAACTAGTGCAGGCTCGAGAGCAGTAGAAGTGGAAGTAGAGGCTACATGACCCTTTGCTGGAGTAGGGTCGTCTCTAGAAATTTGAGGACCTGGTGCGAAATACAAAATGAGGTTTTAAAATTGGAAAAATCATATAACCAGATCATATAATCAACATTAGCAGCTGGAGTTTGATTTTCAGAATTAAATTGAGATTCTTTCACAACAAATCTATCAAGAGCACCCTTTTGAGATTGAGCTGCTGCTTCTAGTCTTTGTTTCTTCTTAGCTTTTCATAACCAGAATAATACTTTCTATTTCTAGAAGACATGATGAGGATTGAGGAAATAAACATCTCCCTGTTTTATAAATCAGAAAACACTAATGATTTAAACAGTACATAAATTCTAGGCTTAGCAAGATAAGAAAAAGATCAAAAGAAAAGAAGATCGAACCTACGTGGAACGTGTCACGAGTGACGATTCACGCATGTGTCCTGTCGCCGCGTATCATGTATTCGCGGCCTTGAAAAACCCACAGCCCGCGAGCAGGGCCCCTATCCTCAACCTGATGACGACAGCGCCTAGCGGCCAGACCTGGAGGTGCCGTGCAAGGCGTCGGTCAGTCGGTGCTATTCCCCCGGAGCGGCAGCAACATCCACTGGAGGGTGCATCGCGTACTCGCATCAGCAGGTGCGGCGGCAGGGTAGGGATGCAGGCACGCAGCCATGCAGGGTGCTCGACCTGGGAGATGAACAGGCCAGTGGAACACGGAACACGATCAAAAATTAACACGAACAGGCACAAGCGGAAGCGGAACAGGCCACATGCCACATGCCACGATCAGAAATTAAGTATATACTTAATCAAATTAATTAAGATTTAGGGCTCCAATTATTTGAGGCCCTGTGTGACCACCCATCTTGCCCCTGCCACTCGATGGGCCTGGCTAGAGTAGAAGAAGTAGGAGCCAACTCTAGAGCAGGTGTGGTCGAGAAAAGTAGTGGATCATCCTCGTCATCACCAAGAGCTAGAAGGTCGCTATCTACAAGGATGCTCTCGCTCATCTCCTGATCACCTGCACACTCAAAGATAGAACTAGCACATGAGGTTGATTCATCAAAAGTCGCATCACAGGATTTCATGATGGTGTTAGTGTATAGATTGTAAATCCTGTAAGCATGACTATGCAGAGAATACCACAAGAAAATGCGATCAGAAGAACGCGACTCGAACTTGTCAAGATTGCCACGCTTTATGATGAACCATCGACAACCGAAAACTCTCAAATATGAAACCTTTGGCTTCCCCCAAAGCGCAACTCATAAGAAGTCAAATTCAAGATTGAGCGTAAGAAAATCCAATTTGAGGTGTAGCATGTTGTGCTAATGGCCTCAGCCCAAAACTTCATAGGAGTCCTATGCTCATCGAGTATCGTCCTAGCTATCTCAACCAAAATCCTGTTCTTTCTTTCAACCACGCTATTCTATGGAGGAATGCGTGAGGCAGAAAATTGATGCTCAATGCCATGTTCAAGGTAGAAAGCATCAAGGAGATAGGTCTTGAACTCGGTGCTATTATCATTACCAATTGCTTTCAATACACCTGGGAGTTCTTTGAACAATCTCAAAGCTAAGCTCCGAAAGTGTGAGAACACTTCATCCTTGCTTACAAGAAAGAAGACCCAAGAGTAGCGAGAGTAATCATCAACAATAACAAGTACATATCACTTCTCCCACCGAACGAACCCGGGAAGGACCAATAGTGTACATATGGAGAAGTTCTCCCGGTCGTTTAATCATCACCAGATTGACTGATAGGTGAGGAGCGACATCCATCTTGCCATGCCGACAAGGAGCACAAATAAGGTTCTTCTCAAAATTGAGCTTGGACAATCCTCAGATCAAGCCTATGACACTCAAACAAGTAAGCAAATCAAAACTCATATGCTCTAGTCTCCCATGCCACATTCAAAACTCAGAAGAAGGTTGGGCAATTAAACATAGAGGAGAACTAGAAAAATCAGCTCCAAAAACCCCCAACTCGAGAAATCTTGCAAATCAAAGTGTCAGAATAATCAAGAACTCGAGAAGTTTTGCGCTTGAAGTGCACTTCCTAGTCCTAATTAAGCAACTGAGATATAGAAAGCAAGTGTTATTCTAGATGCTCAACTAAAGCCACATCTTTGAGAGTGAAACTCTCATTTACCTTTACCGTTCCTTTGTCCTTCACTCTACCTTTCCGATCTCCTCCGAATGTGATGTACTCGTGATGCTTTGTTGGGGTGAGGCTGGAGAATCATGATGAATGTTTGATCATGTGACGCGAACAACCGTAGTCGATGAGCTATTTGTTCTCCCAGCCTCTGCTTTCCACCTATTTATGAGAAGTAGAAGGTGGATGGCTAAGTATTAGGGTTAGTCAAAAATCTTCTGGGAATCTAGTACTGGGTCATCCGCCCTGAAGACAAAATAGTAGGTGCATGCAATTTAACACCAACATGCTGGGGGCAAGTACCACGATGAGGAAAACGTGGTCCTCCTAAGCGCTGGGACTCAAAGCCTCTTACATGAGGACCAAAATCATATGAGTCATAGTAGAATCCATACCGGGCAACGCCTCTAGGAAAAGGCTGAAAAGTGCTAGAAACTCGTAGGTAGGAGTGGGGAAAAGGCTCATGTACACCAACTGAGGGGCAGTACATGTCCCGAGTACTCCACTCTCACTCACACCGCTCATCTCTCCTACGGCAAAAGCAAAACCCAACAATGCAACCTTTCCTCTGACAGTAGGTGCGATGGTAAAGTCTCTCGGGAGCTCGATTGCCGGTCACTCTGGGCTCTCACAGGTGCCCTCATATTAGGCTGTGGAGCTCTCTTGGGTGTGAGTTTCTTCTTTGTAGGTTGAGGTGTAGGATTATTCTTTTTTGGCATGGATTGTCAGGCATTGATCTTAGTTTTCTCTGACTCTAGGGTAGTGGGTGAGGTGAAAATAGTCTTACTAGAACTGGTGTAAGCAATTCTCTCAAAGCCCAAACCCAAAGCTAACCCAGCCTTATCAACACACATCTTGGTCTTGGCCAAGATCAAATCCATTTTACCCTTACCTTCTAAGCACTTCTCCATAAGAGAAATGAGGTACTCATTCTCAGCCATGAGCTTTTCAACTTTCCCTCTAACCTAGCGGAGCTTGTCCTTAAGGATCATGCAGGTACGGCACTTTGGTTGCACATCCATAGAACTCTCACCACTCTCTAATCTAGACTCTAGCTCCTTTATGCGCTTGTCTTTCACATCAGCATCCTTTGAGAGCAAAGGGTAATTCTTGCAAGCCCCTAAGAGAGTAGATCTAGACTCCTCCTTAAGGAGCTTCTTCTCGGTAGTCTCAAGTCGACTGAAGACTTGAGCATGCACAGTTTGAAGCTTGACAAGTTCAGTCATGACAATCAAACAACTCTCACACTCCTCAATATCAGGCTTAGACGTAAGCAATGCAAGTTTAGTAGACAAAAGACTCATACTTAGGCATAAGATCCTTCAACTCACGCATAATTTTCCTAAGTAACCTATCCTAGCTAACAAGAGTATCATTCAAGATATCGACTTAGATGAAAAGCTGGTCGTAGGAAGACAACACCTCAGAAAGATCAAGCTCGGGGTCCCTATCGTTGTCATTGTCATTCACCATGAAGCAGAGGTCGGTGAAGTACTTCGCCTTCCTTTTGCTCTTCACTTGCGGCTCCTCCTCCTCCAAGCTCTCCTCCTCTCTTGAAGAGGTGTCAATGTCGCTGAGAGCCACCACTAACGCCTTAGAAGCCGCCTTGGCTGCCTTCTTGGTTATCTTATCATGGTTCTTCTTAAAGAAGGGCTTCTTATTCTTCTTCTTGTGTGATGAGCCCATGGCTCCTACATATATGATCAATACTATTAATATTCCTCAAATCATACAAGGTCCAATTACAAGAGCACGTGCACGATAATTAAACCATCAGGTGAACTCATTCCTTACTGTTCATGTTTCCTTGGATAGATTACTACTAAATTCTTGTGATGTTTTATTGCTTAGGAACATAGGAGAAGCACCACAATCTTACCTGGATGTCACCCCACGAAGGCCAAGTCTACTCGGACTCGAGGCAGAGCTCTAGTCGTGGTCGAGTCTCAGGGCACACGTAAGTAAAACGGGCATAACTCTCTCATACGAAGTCCGTTTTAGACGATCTTGGAAATTCTCGAAAGCTTATGATGATCCCTTTCCAATGGATCCATGCTCGACCAAATATTCCTTATAGTGTAGTCAAAGTCGAAGGAATAAGGTGCTATGTCACCGTTTTAGACCCTGTTGGGTCTTGTAATCGCGTCGGGGTCGGAGTCCAGGTTGTGCATGGCTCTTTCCACAGCTGCACAGCCCTAGGTCGGCCTCCTCATGTCCCACCTATATAGACATTAGCCATCATAGTTTAGGTTTAGGTTTAGCTTAGATTATTCTGTTTTAGACAGTTTCGCCGTTTATTGGTTTGTTGAACCCCAACACGAGCACTTCATTGGTAATTAGCAATATTTAGATTACATCTACCTGATCTTGCTTGTGTTCTCGATCCGCTTGCAGGAAAAGCCTTCTTGGCAAGGTCAAACGCGTCTTAGTATGGTTGATAACCACGGAGTAGTGGTGTAGTGGTTGCGAGAGTTCTCGATCTATTCTGGTTGGAGCCTTTGGCTCATCAATGTCGAAACTCCACTAATAGACTTATCATATTACCTTCAGAAGATCAGGCAAATGCGCATCATTGTGCTTGTTGTAGTCATGGTCGATGTCCTCCTTCTTCTTTAGGTTGGGGCAATCCGTGTTGAAGTGAGTGGTTTCACCACACTCAAAACAAGCGCGAGAATCGCCTCTCCTCTGGTCTCTTTTGTTGTTGTAGAAGCGAGTGAACTTCTTCACAATGAATGCAAGGTCCTCATCATCCAGTGCGTCCATATGCTCTTTTATGATAGAAACCAAGGAATACAAAGTAAATCAACTCTATGAAGTGTTAGCACAAGAAAAACTAGCTCAAGCCTAATTGCCACCACTAGGTCCGGAAATCAATGCCATGTTCTGAGATAGGGGGGTTTTGAGATTGATCCGAGCCGCCTTAGCTATCTCGATGGACTTTAGCTTGCTGAAGAGTTCATCATAAGTTAACATTTCGTAACTTGGTGACTCTTTAATGCTTGAGATCTTAACTTCCCATATGTTACGGTCAAGAGCATAGAGAAGCTTGATCGCTCTCTCGTGGTCAAAATAGGGCAAAACACTAGTGGATCTAAGGTTGCTAACAATTCCATCAAAATGAGCAAACATAGCATCCAAAGACTCTCTAGGGTTCTGTACGAACATCTGGTATTCCTGGTTGTACGTGCTATAGCGCCTGGCCTTGATCTAGTTAGTGCCCTCATAAAAGACACTAAGAGTGGACCAGATCTCGCAAGCAATACAGAGGTGCTGAACTCTGTCAAACTCATTACGACCTAGGCTAGTGAATAATATATTACGAGCCTTGTTGTTGATCTCATATTGTTCAATCTGGGCCGGAGAAGAACGAGCAACATGAATCACATAGTTGGAGTCCACAATCTCCCATATTGCACTTCCTTGGCTTAGGAGATAGGCCTCCATGCGCACCTTCCAGTAAAAAAAATCTTGACTATCGAAGAACGGAATTTTCCCATTTCTCTCTATTGTCGCATAAGGATCACAAAGCCGGTTAAGGTCAATAAGTGATCAAACCGGCTCTGATACTAATTGTAGAATCAAGATAGACGACTAGAGGAGGGGGATGAATAGGCGCTTACAAATTTCTTGTGAAATAAATGACCTACTCCTTGTTCACCTAACGCTCTTTAAAAATGCACAAACGGAAGCATAAACATTAGAGAGACAAAGCGAGAAAGAAAATTTCAAGACAACATGACTCCACAGATGGAATATGAACCATATGCTCTATTCAAGACCATTCTATGTGTCTTTGTGCACAAAAGCTTGAAACTTGAATGAATAACAAAGCAAAAAGACAGTCACCGAAAGAAACAACTTTTCAAGTTGGTGGTTTAGAGGCAAGGGGATTCAATACCCTCTTAAATACAAGTATATGAATGTTTATACCTCTAGCAATAAGAAGAACAACTTCCTAAGGTTACAAAATCATAGCTTAAAGGCAAAAATGAAAATCAATAAGAAAGTCACAACCGAACAAGGAAAACATGCAAACTTGCAAGGGAACCAATAGAGAGAGACTATAAGGAGGGGAATTCAAGTATATGCAAAAATATAAAGTTTATTACTCAAAGAGGTCAGTCCTATTTTAGACGGATTACAAGGATTTTTCTCTCAAAAATTCTCACATATTACATAGACTAAACACTCATCTTTCTCTCATCTAAAACCTTAGAATTAGGCTCTCAAATAGGTGGCACTAGGGGTTCGAGTGGCTGGTTCAAACTCTTCCATAGCCCTACCCCTTCATTTATAGGTCTAGGAAACTTGGCTTGTTACCAAAATACCCCTATCTTGTAATACACTTCTACCTACCACTAAGGGCATTTTAGTCTATTTCTTGCTTCGTCCATCGAACGGCCGCAACTTCATGACTTAGCTTCATATCGACGCATGCTTCATGATGGTGCCACATACTCCTCCAATCCTTCCATGGTTTTGAGGCCCAATCATGAAACGCTCTACACAGTTTTCAAAGCATGACTCATCACTCTCTTACACCTTAAGCAAGTGCTCTGATGTCGACACATGTACTTTTTCTTGTGATCCTGACCGCTGGCAAGTCTTTCCCGCTCTTAATCCCTCGGGTCACCTTGTCACTTGCACTGACATCTCTTTCGCTTGACTTTGTCAACGCGCCATCTTCATCTTTCGTTTTATGCTTTGCTTGACCTCCACGTGTATAGTTAGGATCACCCTTGACTCACCTCGGCCCCCTTGATCATTCGGCACCAAGCACCCGCTTAGCCCTAATCACCCATCGTCGACCGTCAAGTTGCATCCGTCACCTGCACACCATAAGACAAGCATTCCAACTCCAACTATAGTTAGTCCATAATCAAAATGCTCAAACCAAGCTCAAGCAACCCAAAACTTGACAAATCAAATCGACAACATTGTCAATCACTCATCACATATAAACCAAGATACATTTTAACTTAGTTTCTCACTAACCATCTCACACTTGTGTCTCTCATAGTTACATATTTATCTCTCACTATCTCTCACCAAACAAATAGGGCCTTAGTGTCTCACGCTTTATATCAGAAAGATTAGAAGATGAACACGGGAAAATGATCATGTAGATTGTGTTGTACCCTTTTCGTGCCGTCCCGGCACGAGCACAACCCAATTCATCGTGCCATGCCAGCATATCCACTGTGCCAAGATCCTAGGCACAACACGGCCCTCGTGTTCGTGCCATGCCGGCCCGACCCAAAATATTTCGTGTCATGCTGTGCTTTGGGCTGTGCCAAAACGTGGCGCCCTGGGCGGCCCAGAAATGGCGCAGCCTAAGTTCCAGCTCTATTCTAGCGTTCGCACTGCAGTGGTGTGGTCCTCTTCGGTGGTAGAGGCGTAGCTCACCTCTGGATTGGCGCGTGCGGAGGCGATGTGGTTCCCCTCTAGACAGGCGGGTGCAGCAGCAGCGCGGCATGCGACTCCATTGTTTTTTCTCATGTGAAGGGGAGAGATCTTGAAAGGTAAGATAAAGATACAACCCTACAGAAGTTGCCCGTGCGGTAGCAAGCGTGAACTAACCGTGCTTGGAATAAGAGTCGCTAAGCATCCACCCGAGTGCGATTTTTCAGAAAAAGCTCCATCACAGTTTATTTTCAGGAAACCTGTGACTGGAGCAATCCATTTTTTTTTTTTGCCTTACTCTGATCGGTCTATGCACTTTTGGGCGAAAAACCTTGGCAAAGTTAGTGGCATGCACCTCAATACTGCAGTAATCCACCATCTCTCACCTTGTTTCTTTCATGCCACCGCAACCATAAAGTGGATAATGCCTTTAGTCCGTTCTCCTCTTTTAACTTCAAATTTTCCTGCATTACCTGATGGGCTGACGACGGGAGTGCTAATTTGCATCGCAGCTTCTCTATTATCTAAAAAAAATAAGCTCTCGCCAGTGCGTGCATTTGAAAAAGAGATGGCTACCATCCTCCATTGTTGGGCTGCAAATAACATTAGTGGTATTTATATCCATGGCTTGTAACACTCTGTGTTTTGCCTTTTCCCATGATAATAAAATTCACTAAAATTTTAAACTTTTTATAAATAGAACTAGATGCATGTAGTTTAGATTAAATAGAGTTGAGTGTCTCAAATGTGCTTCGAATTTAAACTTTTCAAAATTCAAGTATGCATAATGTCACACCCGGTTTTAATGGACAAAACCAGATGCAGTTTATGTGTGTCCAGGATGTTCAACACACATAAGGACGTCACATGTGAAGTAACAAAAGAAATATTTTTATTAAATAACGTTAAACTCTTACAGCAATTGACATATATTATCTTCTATCAAGATATCTACAGCGGAACAGAAGCACTGGTGCCTAACAACACCGCAGGCAACCGACCGGGAGACACGCGACTAGAACTTCGCAACATCATCTTGATAGTCTTCAACATCTTCACTCACTGAGCAGCAGCACATATGTCGCATGGTATAGGGAAAATAGCAAGTGTGAGCACATAGAGTACTCAGCAAGTGGGGAAAAGTAATGATATGCAAGCTTATATCAAGAATAGGCTAATACATGCTATATTTGCGTAAATATGAGTAATAAAAATATATTTGGACTCGAAAAGCATTAAATAATTATTAAGTGAATATAACCCATACAGTCTAACACCCAGCATACAAGGCTCCCCACCTTGCATTCCATAACCGTCTAGTACTCCCTGTA
This sequence comes from Phragmites australis, assembly GCF_958298935.1. Lineage (NCBI taxonomy): Eukaryota > Viridiplantae > Streptophyta > Magnoliopsida > Poales > Poaceae > Phragmites > Phragmites australis. The sequence continues at coordinate 15,307,642 of NC_084921.1, forward strand.
CTATAACCAAAATCACAACCATCTAGTACTCCCTGTACTAAAACCATAACCACAACCATCTAGTACTTCCTGTACCAGAACCATAACCACAATCAAACTCATAACCACAACTCATAATCACAACCCACTAATCATGTGAGGATCCAAGTCTCTCATAACCGTGAGCACGGCTGTTATAACAATTTTACACTCTGCAGAGGTTGTCCAGCTTTCCCCACGAGTCAGTGAATTCCATATTGCCGTGTTGCGCAAACACTTAACACACGCCAACGGCTGTTATAACAGTTTTACACTCTGCAGAGGTTGTCCAGCTTTCCCCACGAGTCAGTGAATTCCATATTGCCGTGTTGCGCAAACACTTAACATACGCCAGTGGTGTGCCACCAAGAATCACTATATGACACTTTCCACTAACCAGAGACTAACCCAGTATGTGTCTGCCTACTAGGTTTCACCGCCAGGCTTTACATGAGTTCAACTCCTACCCAGAAGCCCCCTTTTACGCTGACACAACACACACTGGATAGACTCTAATCAGTATGCCACGCCTTACCCATATCAGCCTCGTGGTTAGTACATTACTTCTTGGGTTGTCGCTCCACGAACCGGTCCTTACTTATGTTACTTGAGCAAATATTAAACTAACATCATAACCATGATAACCATCAAAACCACTTTGCTCAAGGCCTAAGGTTCCATGTTGCTAGACCATTAACACATTAATGACCATTGTTGCATATGTTCAATAGCCAAGATTATGACACTTCTCAACATCCCAAAAGCATAGCTAAGCAATCTACCCATAAAAGACACCTAACCATAAATCATCTAGGTTCCAAGGGATGATAAGGGAAAATCTAAGGAAACCCTAACATAGGTGACTACCCATCATATTGACAGACACTGCATGCAATTTTGTAAAATAAAACATTTAAAAACATAGGTTCAATATGATCAAGGACCCTTGCCTTTTACCCAATGCTATTCAGTGTTGTCGAAATCTTGGTCTTGAAGTCCCTCGAACTGCTTCGGAACGTTATCGACTAATCGTGAGAACTATCGACAAACAACACAAAGGAAAACACTAAGAACAACATACCAAACATCATTAAAACACTTTAAAAACACTATAGTTGGATAGGGATGATTTTAGGAACATTTAGACGCAAGAATCACCTAAATTGGAGTTAAGATGAAAAGAGAACAAGCTTTCGAAAGATGGATTAGACTGAAAAGGAAATGCTGATTTTCCGGAACTATTTTTCTATGGGAAAAGCTTTATTGCACAATCACTGTGTTAGGCTTGACAACATTATTACGCAAGATTCAAGAAGTGTAGGGCAGACCAGACTTTGCTGACTTAGCTAAGGAGAATGATGGGGCGCTGACTTGGCATGCTATGCAAATACCGTCTTGGATTAAAGAAGGGATATGCTGAGGTCTAGTATCGATCACCTATGATGGATCAAAAAGGTCGAAGGTTGCGCTTCTAGGTTAAGGATACTACTGGTCACTCTATCTAGCGGTGGTGGTTCGGGTTTCATCGAAGACATCGATCAGGCGCGTGGCCATAGACATTGATGTGGGGTTCAGTGGTGTTTCAGTGAAACGAGTGAAGCATGCATAGAACGCAGAAAGACTAACTCAGCGGTATGGTTGGTTTTGGAAGGGGTCATCTGAGGTAGTGGCAAAACAGCGATAACTGCTTCTAGGTTTGGTAGTGACCGCGAACAGATGCTGGAACAAAGATGCTCGCGTTCCAGGAGATTGGCTATGAAATTTGAGGATCCATTTAAATAGAGATGTTCATATATCCCGAGAACACAATGCTATGGCATAGTTTTGGGTAGATCATCCACTGAGAGGAAGAACGATCAACGGAGATGAGATGGGTGAAAGCTGCGACATGCTATGGTTGGCAATGACGTCCTGGTCGTGTCGCTGCACAAACATGGATGGGCTCCTAGGGTCACGTAGAAGACTCTATGGGACACGTCGTGACGCAGTTGGTGCATCCATACGGCTTTCAGATTGACGGGGAACGCGAATGCAAATCCTGTGCGCGCGCAGAATACGTTCAGAAACCGGACAACGGGTATGTTGATCTTGATTTCGATAGTTTGGCTACTCTACTGGCCGAACCGGTTGGTGAGGGCGTGGGGAACATCATGGGACATGCACCGATGAAAGGGCTTGGTGATTTGACCACTGGTCTGTCAGGAACGTCGATGCCAATCGGCTACAGCGCGGCTGTCCCGCGGTTGTCCGCAACGGCGACGACCGTGATGGCGTAGATCGGGCTTTGGCCGGGCTAGGGCTTAGCTAGGGACTTAGTATGATGCTAAAACAGTATTAAGGGATGAGAAGAAGGGTTCCTCACCTTGCTTTGATGGTCGAGGAAGGAGGATTCGTGGAGAAGACGATGTAGCGCATCACGGGCGGCGGTGGCGGTGGCTTCGGCGAACGGCGACGCTCCGGCGACGCACGGACATGGCAGCAGCGACTTCTAGGGCTTGGGGGCATGGAATAGGGGTAGGAGAGGGCGTGCAACTCATATTTATAGGGCTCGGGGCGGTTGGTTGAGGTGGAGTCCAAACCGAACACAAATCGGATTAGAGTTCGAGTCAGTTACGATTTTTTTTTCGCAGCTCTCTATTCCGAGGATGATATCTCTATTGTCCGGACTCCAAATTGGACGTTTCTTGATTCTAAATTGTAGTACTAGAAACGATCTACAGCTTTGGTAGTCATAGGAACTTCTGAAAACGTCATCTTGATTTACAAAAATGCACCACAAGATAAACTATTTGAACTCAGACTTATCTGCGCAGTACTAATTTCGGGGGGCATAACTCCTAGCTCTATTATCCAAAAGAGTATTTCCATAGGTTCAAATCGAAGCTCTCGACGAGACCTACAACTTTGGTATTGTCAAGATTTGCATTTGAGGCCGTTGTGAACTCCGAAACTTCATGAGAAGATGAGGTTGTGTAGGACTCCGCGAAAATTTGTAGATTTTATGGATCTTTTGTTGGGCCATCTAGAAGACTTGGCTAAGGGTTTAGACTTGAGCAAGATTGAACCCAAAGACACTTTAGGTATATCTAGGGTTTACAAAAGAAATTTTTTCAGAAAAATTTGAATAGGGTTTGAATTTGAATTGAACTTGAAGTGAATTTAAGAGGAACGAAAAATAAGGTTGAACAAGAATAAGAGTAGATGAGGAATTTGAATTTGGATTTCAGTAGAATTTGAGAAAGATGAGAGATTGGCTTTAAACAAGAATTTGGATAAGATTTGAATTGAACTGGAGAAGGATAAGGTATGATCAAGGATTGAATAGATGATGAATTCAAAGACTTTGAATTCCAACTATTAAGATCCTTAACTTATTCACTACTGAGTTTTGTAAGAACCTTTTTAAAATCTTTTTCACTCAAAACACCAAATAGAAAGAAAAAGAACTCTAATGCATTTACCTGACTCCTAACAAAACTCAGCATGCAATGCACAAGAAATAATAACCTATATTGATTGATTGATTAAGAAAATAGGTTTTAAACCTATACTACTGTTGAAGCTATTCAATAATCTTGAAAAAATTTAAAAAATTGTAAATTCTAAAAATTAGGGCGTTACACATGATTAGGTTCATGTTGCCCGGCTTTCTAGTTTTATTGGTTTCTGTGTGCTGGATTTGAATTTGAACCAAGTTCATAATTCAAAGATGTTTCTCTAATCTTAATCCTCAAATCTGAATTTCCAATCCCGGTAGTAATTTATCTCTTAATCTATTCCTAAATATTTTTTCAAATCTATTCCTTTATTCATGTTCATATCTTAATTCCTATAAGCAAATATGTTCATGGGCTGAATCCTTTTTCGTTTCCAAACCGAGCCCAGTACTGTTGTGGAAATTGGCTCTCAAACACCCCCCCCCCCGCAATCTCTCTGCTCAACTCGCCATCGGACTGACAAACTATTTGGCAATTATGTGCTACAGTAGTTTCTTTAGAAAAAATGCATTGAACTGAATAAGTTCAGACTCTGAACCAAGCTGGGTTTTCGCTGCAATCGCTGCAGCATTTTCTTCATTGATTTGCACCATGATTACATCAACGGTAATGGGCTAATTGAGCCAGACTCTTTAGCTGAGATCCGCCTTGGCTGTACCATCCCATGTCCGCGAAATCCCAGCTGCACTACACTAACCGAAACACAAGACTCGGGCGCTGCTATCGAGCGCACACACACCCTTGATTGACTCACCACATTTCGATACAGCATTAACAATGAGATTAGCTAACAAATCACCCCCTGTGCTCGTTCCAGTAGGTTGAACTGCTTGACTCCGAGGCTTCGTCTCATTTCAGTAAACTTGGTTCGTCCCAATGCTTTTGTCAAAACATCGGCCAATTGACCATCTATTCCAACATGATCAATGTCCATCTTCCCACCCTCCAAGCATTCCCTTATGGAGTGGAACCTCGTGTCTATGTGTTTGCTTCTATCATGAGGGGCTGGGTTCTTGTAGACTGAAATTGCCAACTTGTTATCTATTAGGAGCTTGAACTTCAGTAGCGAACCTCCTGTCAGCTCCCAAATTAGACGTCCCAACCACACTCCTTGGCATGCCTCTATTGCGGCTGCGATGTATTCAGCTTCACACGAGGGCAGAGCAACCAGTTTCTACTTCTAAGAAGTCCAGGTGCTGATGCTTCTGCCGAAGAAGAATGCAGCCCCAGTGGTGCTCTTACAATCATCCATGTCTCTTGCAAGATCATTGTCACAGTAGCCGATCAACGTGTGATGACCTCCACTGGATCTCTAGCAGCAGCTATAATTCATCATCCCCTTTACATATCTCAAGATCTGCTTGACCGCCGCCCAGTGTTGTGCACTCGGTGCCTCCATAAACCGGCTAGCAATCCCCACTGCATGGGTAATGTCTGGTCGAGTATTGACCAGGTAGTGAAGGCTCCCAATCACACCGTGATACATGGTTGCCTCAACAACAGGGCTTCCATCCTTCTTGCTAAGGCGAAGTCGATTCTCCATCAGGGTATGACAGGATTTGCACTCTTGCATTCCTGCTTGTTAATGATTTTTTGCTACATAAGCACCTTGGCATAGTGTGATCTCGCCTTGCTTCTGCTGACCTCGATTCCCAAAAAACAGCCGAGGAGACCAAGGTCAGTCATCTGGAACATAAGCTTCATATGTACCTTGAACTCGATGTCTTGTGTTCTTGTACCAGTGACGATCAAATCGTCTACATACACCCCCATCAGTAGATATGAACAAGTATCTCCTCTTTTGTAGACGACATGCTCCGAGGGACACCTTGTGAAACCGAGGGAAGCGAGGGTGTCATGCATCTTTGAGTACCATGCTCATGGAGCTTGAGGAAGCCCATACAAAGCCTTCCTAAGCTTCCAAACCTTTGAGCCTTCTCATCATCAATGAAACCTAGCAGTTGTTGGATGTAGACTTCCTCTGTGAGATCACCATTGAGAAATGCAGCTTTAACATCCATGTGATGTACTTCCAATTCCTCATGCGCCGCAAGTGCCAGCAGTAGCCGAATTGTCTCCAGCCTGGCTACCGACGCAAACACTTCTTTAAAGTCCATCCAACTTTTAGGAATATTACTCAAATATGTTGGATGGAGTGATCCATTCATTTTGGCCGGATTAGGCCATCCACCTTGGCTAATCACAATCATTAGTAAAACAATTAGTGATAATTAGCATGTTGTATTATTAATTAATATTTATTACTATGAGATTATAGTTGTTAAGTGTTAGTGTGTTTATTAGTGAACTATTGGTGTGTCGATTAGAGTACCCGACTAGTGATAATTAATGTATTTTATTATTAATTAGTAATTATTACGATAAAATTAGCATTGATAAGTGTTAGTGCGTGTTGATTACTGTATGGTTAACTATTATTATTTAAAATTTAGAGATATAATTTAGTTAATTACTTTCATCCCATCCACCCTCACCCCTCCAACCAAATAGAAAATTAGCTCATCCCATCCACCTAGCTAAACAAACAACTTGGATGGACATATATAAAAGAACAGGGATACATCCATCCTTGCCCTCCAACCAAACGTACCCTTATACCTTGCTTTGTGTTTGACAATGTTGCCAGTCGGATCCTTTTTGACCTTGAACACCCATTTAACTCCGATTGCCAGATGTCTGGCCAGTAGATCAGAATATTCCTAGGTGCAATTGTCATTGATTGATTTCAGCTCGGCCTCCATGGCTCATTTCCACAAATCATTAGCCAAGGCTTCACCTATGCTTGCAGGCTATTCGACAACTAAGAGACATAGGCCACACAACTCGTCGTTGACCATGTCCGTCGTGTTGTAGACATTCTCGATAGGCCTGTACCGCAGAGGCCCAAAGTCGATGTCGAGGGCGTCGTCATGGGTGGGTGGTGTGGCCCACTCGACCTGCTTGGTCGTAGGAGGTGGTGTACTTGGTTTAGCAGTAGGTGCAATTGGCTCAGCTGATGACACCAGTTTCCGTGGTGTACGCCACAGAGAACACGGTGCTTGATGCTTTGTCACCTTCTGAAGCCTAGTCCCAGTAGTGTTGTTCTTCAAAGATCACATTGGCCACAGGATCATAAGCTCAATACACTTTTGATCCTTCCTCATAGCCGAGCAGAACACCCAGCATGGATCTCTTAGGGAGCTTGTTCTGTCCTGGCCTGAGCTTCTTCACATGTGCCACACATCCGAGGATCTGAAGATGATGCATGTTGGGCTTCTTCTTGTTCCAAGCTTTATAGTGTCTGCCGCTCCAAACATCTAGTCGGTGTTCAATTTAGCAGGTAGATGGTAGTCTTCACAGCCTCGCTCCAGTACCTTGCTGGCACAGACATAGACTTCAACAGACATCGCGTCATTTCAACCATCGTCTACTTGTGCCTTTCTACCACACCATCTTGTTGTGGTAATTAGGGCGCTGTGGTGTGGTGTTTGATGCCTTGCTCATCACAGAACTTCATGAACATGCCAGAATTAAACTCCCCCCCCCCACATGGTTCGACCAAAACGCCACCATCCTACAGCCTCGCTTAGATTTGGCTGTGGCCTGCACCTTCTGGAAGTAGCACAATGCCTCGTCCTTTCTTTGGAGGACTTGTAGCCGCATGAAGTGACTAAAGTTGTCCACCACGAGTAGGAAGTACTTCATGCCCCTCGGAGTCTCCAACGAGATTGTCCCAAACAGATCGATGTGGACCAACTCTAGTGTGCGCTCCACACGATATGCCGTGGCATGATGGAATCGTACGTGGTGTTGCTTGCCTGATGCACATCCTTTGCATAACTCCTCCAGGTCATTGATGATACGGATGCCGTGCACTATATTCCTTCTGGACATGGTACACAATGCACGAAAGTGCAGATGCCCAAAGCGTGCGTGCCACAACCAAGCTTCATTGTCATTTTAGGATAGCAGGCTCACTGGCACAATGAGACTTAGGCTGATTGTGTACAGCCAATTTTGAGTCCTTGACACTCTGCATTCCTGGTCATAGATGCACAACATGCCATCTTCAATGATGATTTTGCATCCATTCTCGTCTAGTTGTTTGATCGAGAGGATGTTTCTTGTGAGGCTCAGAATGTAGTACACATCTGACAGAACACGTGATCTCTGGTGATACACTAGAACATGACGGTGCCTTTGCTATCGCTAAATTTGACCATACCGTGCAAAGTCTCATCGAGCATGGCAAGCATCTGGCTGGTACCAGTCATGTGACAACTAGCACTTGTATCCAAATACAAAATTGCATCACCTACATCCATGGGAAATATCTTTGGTTCATCCAGGAACATGGCTTGAGGTGTAGGATCATCGGCCTGCACCAACGCGCAGGTCTACGCCATGAGGAGGGCTAGCTCAGCATCTTGCTCAACCTATGTGAGGTTTGCCTCCTCACGACGTGCATGCCGCGGTTTGTGGCACTCCCTCACTCGGTGGCCATGTGCACCACAATTGCAACATCAGCCCTTCCTTCGCTCGCCAGATTCAGAGCTTCTGATGCTACTTGTAAATGGCTTGTCACTTGCAGGAGATTATAGCTTGGGTTTCCCTTTGCTCTTCTTGGTGCCGCCAATGGAGTCTCCTTCATCCTGATCATGCTGCTTCTGTCGTGTCATCCAATCCTCCGTGAGGAGCAGACGTCCCCCAAACGAGCCACCACCAGAGCTGCCATCATCCATGTCGTAGCGCTCCTCAACTGCCATGAGACAGCCGCTCAGCTCTTCAATCATCAAGGTCGACGAGCGACTCAATGGCTAGTGCAATCTGGCGATATCATCACGGCATGCAGCGTAGGAACTTGAGAACTACCTTGTGCTCATCGATGGCATCATCGAGCAGCTCCAAGTCATTGATGATGTTGGTCAGCCGCATCGCAAACTCCTCCACACCTTCTTCTTAATTGAATGAGAGACTCTTGAATTCAGTTCAGAGAGTCTATGGTTTTGCATGTTTGAAACGCTCCACACCCAAACGTATGGTCTTCATTGTGTCCCATGCGGCTTTGGCCGTGTCATTGGTGGTCAACATCCGCAGCATCACCAAAAGTACTTCTCGGAGAATTGCGGTAAGGTCGCGATGGTCACGATGATCACTAGTGCCGGTTGTCATCACTTCCCACAGGCCCTAGGCCTGCAGTTGGACGCGCATCATTAGTGCCCGCTCGATGTAGTTTTTGCGGATGAGAGTTGGATAGTGCGCCACACTATCACTCTCCTTGATGACGTGTTTGATGACCCACAACTCACCATTCCCAACATCGCTCAACTAAGTGCGTGACGGAGTCCCAGAGTGCTGCCCTCCAGAGCTTTCTCCTCTCTCAACAGACATGGTTGCAACACATTGGTCACCGTGCAGGTACGGGGATGGCTCACACTCACCTAGCTCTGATGCCAAATGTGGTAGAAATCGGCTCTCAAGCACTCACCCTCACAATCTCTTAGCTCAACACACCATCGGACTGACGAACGATACGGCAATTAGGTGCTACATTAATTTCTTTAGAGAAAATGTGCTACACTGAATAAGTTCAGACTCTGAACAAGCTGGGTTTGTACTGCAATCATTGCATCATTTTATTCATTGATTTGCACTATATAAAGACATGATTACATCAACAGTAATGGGCTAATTGAGCCTGACTCTTCAACTGAGATCCACCTTGGTTGTGCCATCCCATGTCCGCGAAATCCTAGCTGCACTATGCTAACTGAAACACAAAGACTCAGGTGCTGCTGACGAGCACGCGCACACCCTTGACTGACTCGCCACGTTTCGACACAAACAAGCTTATTTGCCTACTGAAATCTTATCTAACCATGTTAACAATGAGATTAGCTAACAAGTACAGCCTATTAGCTCGTTGTTCTCCTCTCCGGTTGCAACCTGACCCAGATCGGCACATTAGCCTCTGTCCTTGCTGACGTTCAGTATAGCCCTTTCTCTCATCCCATGTTCGCATCTCACTCCTCTCTGTTCCTCTTTAGGGCTGTTTCCACAACAAGCACGCACACACATAGCTATTCTATCTCGCCGTCATGCTACTCATTGTCGGCCACCTCCCATGCCATAGTGGCCAAGCCTTTTGTCTAGCTGGCCTTGCCGACTCATTGTGAAACAGGCATGCCCCTTTGTGTAGCACATGACGTTCTAGGCCATTGGCTCGCCGTCGGCCATGGAGATTACTTTGCCTCTGCCGTCCATCCCCGATCGGTTCCACTGCTACTCTGAGCATGTGCACACCATCGAAAGACCCTTGCACTGTGCAGATGCAGATCCATGCCCCAAGTCCGCACACTCGCATTGCTCCGCAAGTCCCTTTGGTTGGGGAAACAACACAAACATTCTTCCCATTTTTTTCCTTCATCGTTGTTTCCATCCTGGTGTGCCACCATCATCGAAGCTAGCATCTTCAAGTCTGCCGTGTTCAATGGGTCTGATTCTAGCTGTTCCCTGGTTGCCTTGACCCATCACACGCCATTGAGTTGAGCTTCGTTAGCTCAGTTATGGTAAATTGGGGCGAAGGACCAAATCATTGTGACATCCTACCTAGCAACACCCGTGCAACCACATGACCTATGCGGGAAAGGGTTTGGCCCCTTGGTTGTCTAGTTAGCTTGATTGGCACTGTGAACGATAGAGTTTGGGCACCAAGAGCAAATAAGGGGCATCTGAAGTGAGACTTGTGGCCCGGCTACGGTTATGGACATGCGAAAATTCGGTCACAATGGTTAGACTCATGACGTGAGTATTCCTTGATGTGTGTGTGAGCATACATGCTATGTGGACCCATGTTTTGGAGAATGTCGGCATGGAGCCATACACAAGTTTGATCGGGATAACCACTAGTATAAAATATGGGGATTGTGGGTAATGGGTTGCTTCCCCCAGGACCAAAAATCCCCTTAATATTGATCAAACATGACTTTTGTTCAAATGCTTTGAACTGATTGTTACATCTTCATCTTGCATATAAAATTAGCTTTATGATCAAACTATAGTCTTATGGCCTATTCCTTGATTACTCTCCTTATGCATCTATCAAACCCCTTGGTTAAGGAATTTTGCTTCAGTTAAGGAGTCTAGCTTGTTGTTAGGACTTGCTGAGTCCCTTTCATACTCACATTTTCTTGTTGTTCAGTTAAGGAGTCTGGCTTTGACTATGCCCTTGATGAAGATGAAGAGGGGAATACTAAGGATGTGTCCGCACATTAGTTACTTGTGGTATTGGGCTATTTCATTTTGTTCCAATGTTGGGCTCTTTCAATTTGGCCAGTCAGCTCGGCTGTAATGAATTCTATAGAGTAAGGCCTTTTGTATTGGCAATCTATTATGTTGTAATCTTAATCGAATAATGACTATGATGTTATTCAGTTATACGCTATACATATCAGCTATTGTTCTAGAAAATGATATAAGAGGCATAAGGGAATCTAAAATCAGGATCTAACATGGCCCTTCTATAGTTCTACTCAAGTTTGGTCTTACTGCCAAGTTGTTGTGTGATAACATCCAGATAAAATGCTTTATCTTATTTGCCCACTTAAATTTCCATAATGTCTCCTCAATCTGGCCTGACTCAGTGGATGAAACACCCCTTTCTGCTCCCTCTTCTCAGATGATCACATGAATTTTTGTATGCCGACTTCATTGAGAACTGACCCCGTGAGTCATAATTGTCATGCTAGCATGTCTTCCATATTGTCATGAACTGGTATGGCCAAGATGATGTTTCTGTCTCGCTCCCAGAAAGTTTTGGTATTGCTCCTCGGTAGGTTTTGCATATTTGTGGGAAGGAATAAGTCTAGATAACCCCTCAAACTATTGCGCTTTGTCTACTCCACACCCCCACATAACAAACTAGGTATTTAGCACCCTCACCTTTTCAATACCATTTAATTAACCCCCTAAGCTGGTTTTCTAGGGCGGTTTCGCCAATTGGCGTGCCATGCTAGCTCCTGGCCTCGCTTGTCAGCATCCGGGCCTGAGATCTGGACCCTGGATCTTGAATTGGAGGGCTCAGGATGGTGGACCAAGTCCATGCTGCGATGGAATGAGGAGAGGGGCATGGTTCATGAGCTTACCGTGGACCAGGGCAGCCAAACTTTTCAGGCATGTCGGCGGATGGCTGGACTCTCACTGGAATGGGGTTCTAGCTAGCGGCATTCTCCGACGAGCGGTAGAACAGGGTCGATTATCGATGAGCAATGGCTAGGGTTTTTGACAAGCTCGAATTTCGGCGAGATTGGGATGAGGAGGAGGGGCGGCTTTGATTGGCATTTAAAGTGCGGAGGATGTGCGAGATACGGAGATCGGTGTAGCAGAAAGTTGGAGTCCGCTGAGCAAAATCTTCCTCGAGTCCAACCATCGAATCAGCTCAGATCTGTAGCTAACCCTACCTCCATGGTGAGCCGCCAACCAATTCCTTTCGCCCCTAGCTCGATCTCCCTTCTGCGCCACTCCTTGACATGTTCTTGGCATGTATCTACAAGTTGACGAGGCCCAGTCGGAGTTTCCCTCCCCGTCGGTCACCATTGGCACCGCCGAGCACCTCAACATTGATCGACGATGGCTCTGGACCATCTCCGCCCTAGTAAGCTAGAGCACAGGCCCCCTTGGTCCTGTCCCGTCGTTAGCCTAAACTTCCTCGGAGCCGAGTGCCACCGCGCCTTTGAGCTTGCCATCGATCGAGTCCCGGTCACACCCAACTCTTGCAGAGCCCGTGGAAGAGTTCACCTTCGCGCCCTGCAGCTTCCCGTGCTGCTCACCAGCCACGCTGGCCATCGGCTTGCTGCCGGCGAGTGCAGGCAGAGCCACCACGGCTGTGCTCTAGCTCTGTGTGGCTGCTAGCATGGCACAACATGGTGTCTAGGCACTGACAAGCGGGATCGGGTGCTAGCATGGCTACGGCAGCTAGCATGGCGCATCAGCTAGGCGAAACCGCCCTGGAAAACCAACTTAGGGGGCTAATTAAACGGTATTGACAAGGTGAGGGTGCTAATAACCTGGTTTGTTACTTGGGGGTGTGGAGTAGACGAAGCGCTATAGATAGGTCATCTAAACTTATTCCTCCTGGGAAAGACAAACATGTACTTCTTCCAGTCCACGTTTATATTACAACTGACAAACCTCTTGCGGATACATTTGTCAGATGACTCCATCTGAGTTCAAGTAAAGATCAAGTGGATCTAGCTATGATCTCAAGAAATGGACATGTGCATATATACATGATGAAAACCGTTAGCCCAGCTTCCATGCCTGACCCCTATGCATGCTGAACTTCTTTAGCCTGCCGTAGAACATGACGGCCATGAGCGCGAGCTTCCCTTCCCTACTCCACTTCCCAGAGAAGCCAACTCACGCGTAGCTGCAGCTGCCGTCAGGCCTCACTTGCCTACCGCAGCTGTACCACGTGCTGAACCCCACGTTGCCATACGCACTGCGTCATGTTACAGCTATTTAGTTAAGGGTAAGGTCATGTGTACTTGCAAGCTGGTGCACTGCCTGTCTGTCTGGCACTCTAGTTGTCTGGTGTACGTACCTGATGATCTCGACGTCGATGTTGAGTACGCGGAAGTTAAGGGGGTCGTCGGCCATCTGGCGCCGCTCGGTGATGCAGATAATGGCTATGAAGATGGCTAGGCACGAGAGCGGCGATGTGAGCAGCTTCTGCCAGGTGCTATTGCTGCTGCTGCTCTTCTCTTCTTTATGGGGCCTCGTTTGCTAGTGGTAGCCTTCCACTGGCAGAAATGTGGTGTAAGGTGGTACATATCTGCAGAGCAAGTGTGAGCATAACCGACTTAAATTTTGCATACTTCCTATGTCTCAGTCACCTGAAATCTCTCGGAGATTTCTAGTGCCCGTGTAAATATGCCGCCGTAGGATTAGGGAAGGAGGTTTTTAGGGTAGGTGGTTCAAGGTGCCAGAATTAGAGAAAGGCTGGGGGTGGCTGGACCGGCGGTGGGTGGCGGCTTGACGGTGCGGCAAGGCAATGGAGGCGGCGCCGGTGCCATGGGCGGTAGGCGGATGGTGGGTGGGGTTGACAGCGGCGGTGTGTGAAAATGGAGTTGTTAGCGCGGTGGGGGTGGCGGGCATAGATCCGGTAGCGGGAATGCCATTGTCGATGGTTGCAAGCTGGCAGAAGGTGGGCGGGACGGGTGCGGGCGTGAGGCGTGAGGGGATGCCAACGGCTCACAGCTGTCGTCTATTTTTTTTTAAAAAAAATTAAGGCATCTAAGAAATAGGATAACCCTAAATTTTACGTTAGAAAAATGGTTTAGTACTTTCTTCACTTTCCTCTGTCTCCACCTCCTTCCTCTCCTTCCTCCTCACATGTTCCCATTCATCTCCTCCTTTTTCTCCCTTTCTCTTTCCTCCCCTCTCCTTCCCCCTCCTCCATGGAGTCTCCTCCCTCTGTGGTAGTTCTGCTGCCTAGGCAGGATAGGCTCTAGGCAGAGCCCTACCGTCCGCTTACCGCCTAGCGATATTTGAAACATTGATCTTACTAACTATTTTTTGAGACCCATGTGTATCTTAGTAACTAAAGAAAGAGTATGACGTGGGGATTATGGTGGTCGTTGCATATTAAAGCAAGCCCAGCAAGTGATGAGAGCACCTATTGATATTTGATTCGACTTATCGTATCTATTCACTCACCAGAATTTCTTATCAATATAATCAATGCTACTTGCATTAATGGTCAGATTACTCTTAGTATACCAAGCTGCCTTTTGAAATAGTGTTCCATGACAGCAGCGTGATCGACCGTGCAATGATCAGTGGGACGGCAGCCAAAACAATGCAGCCTAAGGTACATACATATTATGCTATGCATACACGACATGCCAGTGGACTACGTGCACATGATTGCATGTACTATACTCGCTATTAACTAGTGCAAGGAATATGTGCTGCATGTAAACAGTCTGATACCGATGGGCGTACATCATCACCACGTAGAGCACGACGACAGCGGACGACAACGTGGCGAGGTCGACGACCATCTCGCCGGAGTGCCGGGAGCACTACCGCAGAATATGTGATCAGTGCCGGTTCAAAAACGTGATTATTGTCAGTTTATGAACTGGCACTGATTAATCGGTACTGATAGTCAGTGACTATCAGTGCCGGGTATGGAATCGGCACTGAAAATCAGTGTCAGTACCGGTTCTAGATTAGAACCGGCACTGATAGGTGCACTATCAGTGCCGGTTAGTATAATCAATCGGCACTGATATGAGTGCTATCAGTGCCGGTTGTTTGTTTCCAACCGGCACTGATAAGTATTTCCTGCCTTTTTTAAAAAACGTGACGGTTGTCGTCAGTACAGTGCCATTTTCAAATTTTTGACGTTGCCGGAAATAGACACGCATACATATCAAGTTTCATCACAGCATATATACACAACCACATATAAATTTTATTTATAAAAAATCAAGTCTCATCACAATATATATATACGGCATACTTATCAAGTTTCATTACAATAATATTATGTAGTTTAAGATTTCTTGTGAACCGATGGATCTGAACTCTGCCCTTTTTTATGGGTTGAAAGTAACGAGAAAGACGATCCAATTTCATGGAACTCGCCGGTTGGATTGATGATTTCGTCATTGATAAACCCGACAAGTTGTTCTTGAAGCGTGTTGATTTCATGAGGCATGAGACGTTCTTTGGACAGCTCGAGGATCTGCAATTTGAAGAATTGAATAAATCAATACATATGATTTTGGCGTATCGAACCTGAAAATTAGTCATCAATATGTATACAGCCTACCTCAGGATCTTTCGGCAGGATCGAATCCTCTGTGTTGAAGCTGGGCATAAATTCCATTACATAAAAACCACATAAATTATTGCCCGGACCCTGCTTCCTACAAGGAAAGCCATGTCGGACTGTCCATTCTTTCGTGTATGGCCTGTATCTAACGCTCTTCTTGGTGTATCGCGGGTACACTCTGTATGTGTGTGATTATTACCGTAAGTAGACTTAGATTCAATCAAATCAAATATTACAAGAGCAGTAACGAAATGGTCGGTTTTTACCTTTGTAGCAAGTCAATGACGGGTTGGTAGGTTTCTTTCGGATTATCTTGTGAGTCGAAAATAAAGATCTTGCTAATATCTGACTGGATGACAAGAAGGATCCAGTGAAAATTGTACATAGGTGACTATAGGTTAGTTGGTCCTAATTTCTAATGATGTATTGCTAAAAAGAGTAGAAACACGTACCCCCAGTGGTAGGGTAAAAGTATGTATTTCTTCAATTGTAGCTCTAGAAGACACTTCAATACGTAGTCCTCGGTTTTCTTTAGGTCGGTAGATTTCATCATTGTTGGGTTAACAAGATATGGGTCGATAAATCCCACATGCATGATGCACTCCTTTCTGCATCTTTGTACCTCTATTCTACACAAGGAATAAGTTAAGAGATTCAATACAATGGTACAGAAATGTATATTGTGAATTTTACGTATACGACACTTACAGAGTCCAACAACTCAAGATAGACACGTCGAGGGCATCATACTGGTACAGCCGATACATTTCCTCGAAGAATATAAAAATACTATCGTCCCCGTGGAGGAGATCTTGTTCCTTGAATCTGGCCTCAAAACTTTCCCTACCCTCCTTCGACTCATTCATGTACCACGCATGAAATTTTCAAAGTTGATATGTCAGTTTGGCCCACTCGTCCGGCGCGACCAATAGTTCGCCCAGCTTAAATTGCCATCTCTCGACTGCTTTGGGTGCCACAGACTCGTTAAAAAATTGCTCTTTTATCATATTGGCATCCTTAAGGAATCTTTCTAGTTGTTGTTCTTCCCGTACCTGATCAATAGAAGCCTGCCTCAAGGATTTCTTTCCTTTGATACGCTCGTAGTCTGATTGATACTTAGCCACAGCAGGTTTGCTCAGCGTCAAGAGAAATTTTTTTGTTTCCTTAGTGAGTGGTTTTTTCTTCTCAGGCTCTCGCTTCTTAAAAAATTTCTTGACTTCGGCGTTCACTATCGCTCTGTTTTCCTCTGCAGTTCTTTCATAAGGCAACTTCTCAGGTGCTGCCACCTTCTTAGACTGAGAGCGTGTTGTCAACTTCAGAGGAGTTGGCAATTTTGGTGGCAGTGTTGCTGACTTCGGAGGAGGAGGAGTCGGCTCACTTGGAGGCACTGATGCTGACTTCGGAGGGGGAGGTGTTGGCTCCCTTGGTGGCACTGTTGTGGACTTTGGAGGGGGAGGAGTTGACTCTCTTGTTGGCGACTTGCGTGGGGGAGGAGTCGGCTCTCTTCTCGGTTACGGTGGCAGTGGCGGCGACAGTGGAGGAGTTGGATCTCTTCCTGGTGACGGTGGCACTAGCGCCGACCATGGAGGAGTTGGATCTCTTCTGTGTGCTGGGTCTGACTCCACATCAGACGACTCGTCTGTCTCATCTTCAAACAATATGTAGCGCTTGTGCCACAAAATGAAACCACCCACGTTTGATCCGAGCCTCTTGGAACCTGTCTCTCCGGGGTAATCCATGTCAAGCTTACGGTACGGCTTTCGCACGGAGTCCACGTGGACCTTAGCGTATCCCCGTGGTATCGGAAGATCGTTCAAGAAAGCCCCTTCGATGCATTGGTCGACCTGCCCCATAGCCACCGTGATGGTAATGTTCATAGTGGGCACGACAAGCTTGCACACCTTGCTTTCTGTGATGTCATCCACGGGGTAACGGGCTAATTCTTCTTCTCCAAACCCCACGGACGCGCAGCTGCTCCAACGACCACTAGGGCTCACAATATTTTCTTCGCCTTGCTGCTATCTGATTCCTTGCTGAAATGATTCTTTGATTTCTCTGATTTTGGCATCTGTCATCTGACGCTCTTGCACAAGTTCTTGTCGCACTACAGTCAACAGGTTTTCCAGCTCTTCTCTCCTTCTCTTCTGACTCCTATAACTTTTAGCGGATTCTGGCAATCCCTCTTTCCAGGGCACCACACCCTTGCCTCTGGTGCGACCTGGGTGCTCCTTGGTTCCTAGTGCCAAGGTTAACTGGTCGTTCTCCCTATCCGACCTGAAAGAGCCTTGGGAAGACTGAGTGTGGGCATCTGCAATTCTCTGCATCACTTCCTGTTCTCTGTCGCTTTTGAAGTTCAAACTGCCATCTGCCGCCAAGGTCACCCCTCTCGCGTACAGATAGTGCTTCGCCCGTTCAATCCAGGGAGCCGTCTGAGGTGTGGCACCACTGCGGGTTACCTGTTCTTCCATCTCATCCCACTCATCGTATTTCCTCACGTACCCACGCGAGCCAGTTCTGTGGGGGTACACGTTCTTCTTGGAGTTGACTTTGTTAATCTCGCTTAGTCTTTGTGCTTCCTCTGAACGCTTGTGCTCTATGAAATCGTTCCAGAATGGTTGAACCATCGGATAATGGTCCCATTTTGGTGTTCGTCCCACCAAGCCATAATTTCTCCACAGCTTACCCTTGAAATTCTTGAACGCGATGGACATTGTTGATAGGGAACGACTCTTTGCTTTCGCCATGCTGCATCCTTCAGGGAACTCAAACTTTACCAACAACTTGCCCCACATAAGATCCTTGATATTTTCGGGAACCACCCACACGTCATCCCGTCTGCCTCTCCAAGTTCTGTATGTGACTACGACATGGTCCCTCACCAGACACCCGATTGCTATCTTGTACGGGCCCAGAATAACTTTTGGTCTCGTGGGCTCCCTGAGTGCATTGACCTCTGCGATGATGAAACGTCCCTCAGGCATCCTGCTGGGACCTCGTCCACTCCTCTCTTCTCCAGTGATCTCGTCACCACCTGGAGCATCAGCATCAGGGTCGATCTGACCCTCCGGTGCATCACCTTTGGCCGTGCCCTGCACAGCCTCAGCGGCTGTCTCCAACTCAAACTGTTCCATGTTCAAGTACAACCTCGGGCTACCGCCCCATGTCTGGTCCGGCTCCATGTTTGCGGCTCATCATGTACTGAGGCTGGAGCCGGACTTGAGGGACCTTGTATCGGAGGTGGGACGGGACGGGGCCATGCACGGCGGTTGGATTTCGTACGTGTCATTCCTACATCAACATTGTACACACAAGAAGCACTTGATTTAGAGATAATCTAAAACCGAATGCTATACTGGAGCATAGAAGAAATGAGGAGAAAGGGACGTAAAATGCAAGGGCATAAGGCATACAGAAATGCAAAAGTACAGCATATTGATCAGGTCCATAAGTACAACATACATCAGTTTTAGTTATGCAAGTGTTCATAGCCAGAGTACTATACACATAATAATCAGGTCCACACAAGCATTATACATTCAAACTACTCATCGCTATCATCACTCGGCAACCACCAGTACTCATTGCCCTCAATGTGGCCAACATCATCGCCCTCAACGTAGTCATAAGGAACCACGTCGTTCGGGTCCACGCTAGAATCCACATCATCGCCTCAAGGTGGCCAACATCTTGACGGTCCAGAACCTCGGCCGATTGAATGGACAACTTCTGAAGCCTTCTCACTACCTTCTCAATTGGAGTACAAGCCGGTTCGCATCCATAGAGTACTTGCACGAACAGGGATCGAAGCTTTCCTTAGCCATCTTCCTTAGGTCTACAACTATATCATCAATCTTTTCGATGGTCCACGCCGAACCATCAGTCATTGTTCTAAAACCATCCAAAACGGATAGGAAAACACATATGACATACCAAATTATGACAAAGCTATATATACAAAGCTATATATTCAAAGCTATATATACAAAGCTATATATTCAAAGCTATATATACAAAGCTATATATTCAAATGAAAGGCACATATTAGAATCAATGACAAAGCTATATATACAAAGCTAGTCCAATTATTGGAAAATTGCATGGTTTGAGATAAAAAAAAAATTTGTAATGGTGGCAGCCTTGCAACACCTATTGACTCAATGAGCTCGATCAAAAAGAATAGAAAGAAGAGGGAGAGAGAGAGATCAGTAGTGAGCTCGAGAGGGAGGAAGGAGGAAGGAAATAGATCTATTTTTATTGATCTGATCAGCCAAGAGGCTCTCCTTATATATAGCCCACACAATCTAATTGATCTCTATCTCTTAAGCAAATCTATCTTTACTACTTATCTCTAAATAAACTGATTTATTTTATCTCCTAATTCTAGCCAAAATTCTGCTAGATATCCTTTCCCATCCATTGTGCTAGATATGCAATATTCAGTACAGAAAGTTTGATTTTGAGGAGTTCTCTGCTTCGGCTATTAGTGTTTATCAAATGGAAAGTCTGGAGACCTGGGAACAACATGCCCGGCAAGCATATGAATTGTTTGACAAGGAGGGCAACCGGCCAATTGTGATTGAAGAACTTGCATCGGTAAATTTTGATCTTAACCTTATAGTTTATGCATGATGAATTGTCACTTATGACATCATTCATCTTTCAGGAACTTGGACTTGGTCCTTCGGTTCCACTTCATGTTGTTCTCCAAGATTGGATCAGACATCCTGATGGAAAACTCAGTGTCCTTGGATTCATAAAACTCTTGCATGGAGTTTCTTCGTGCACTATCCGTAAAGTCTAAGATACCATTCTTACATCAACCAAGGAGAAAAGTGATAGCTAATCTCTGGCCAGTGCATGGATGGTTGTAGAAGTTGCATGAAACTAATACAAAGATTAACAGATCACCTTAATGTAACAGGTAAAAAGCTCTTTAGGTCCATAATTTGTGCTCCTCTGGATTGACGTCGTACTCAAGATGTTTCGAGGAATGTACAGATTTGGTTAGGAAAAGAACAGAAGGGCTGGTTTTTGTGGTTGTCAACGTTGTGCGGTGCTCTGTCTGAGTAATGCATTGGGACCTTGTGTTGTGCTGCTTAATGCCCTAATTACACATTATACTGTTGTATTGTTCATTTATGCTTCTAATGAGGTAATGTGCAGCTTTGAAACTTTGGAACTCTTTCCAATCAAATGATATCAGGAAAAGCTAGATCTGTAGGTGTTGATCTCTAGTAATTCTTGTAATTATTTCTCATTTGGAGCTGGAAGTCCGGGACATCTCAAAGAACAGATTTCATGTGAAGGTTTGCTTTTCTACTCGATGGACATGGATACTTCGCTGAATTCAGAGTTGTGAAGGACCAATCATCTACAGGGATATTGGCCCTGTTCGGTTCGCATCAAATTGTGGCTTACCAGTTTGTGCCAACATTTGGTCATAAAGTCAATCGCCTAAATTCGTCGAAGGATGAGCAACACTGAGCTGAGATGGCAATAGTCTCGCATATCTCCAAAGGGGCTCAATATCTCCAAACAGCTCACATTTCACAGAACAAAAATAGTCTCGCATAAAAGTATATTTGAACTTCACATTTCACAGAACAAAACTAGAACCCTAGTTCGTAGTTCCTCTATTTCTCCCAAATTCTTCCATCCTTATCACAAATCGGCGTTGGGGAGGATGGGATGGTGCTTACCCGTTGAGCTTGAAGGGGATGGAGGAGAGCAGAGCAGGAGAGGTGGTCCTCGGCGTCGGCGTCAAGGGCGGCGGCGGATCCTCCTCCGTGGGGGTTGACGACGGCGATGGCTTGGGGACAAATCGGCATCGGGAGGAGGCGTCGGGGCGGCGTCAGGAGGAGGCGGCGGCGCGTCTGGGTGGCGTCGGGAGGAGGCGGCGGCATGTCGAGGCTCGGGTGACTGAAGTTAACGAGGAAGGTAGCGCTAGGGTGAATAGAGGAACGAGGATGCGGCTAAGTGTTGGCGATAAATATAGGAGACGTATCAGTGCCGGTTCTATTTCCCAACCGGCACTGATAGTTCAAGTATCAGTGCCGGTTATATATACAACCGGCACTGATAGTTGAAGTATCAGTGCCGGTTGTACATATAATCAGCACTGATACTTGATTTTCCAGCAAATTAATTCTTATAATGTGCTTTGTTTGACAAAATAAATGCATTAATGTGCTTTGTTGCATATAAAATTAGTTTTAATTCTAGAAAATTGCAAATAAATTTTATAAAATCTTTTTAACTTGTTTTATGTTGAAAAATAATTCTAGAAAAATTTAATATACACTCGATATAAATTAAAGAATATTATTACATCACTCATACATGTCCTTCATACAAAATAAAGCTTAACCTAAATATTATACAAATTTCACCAAATACATGAAAGCTGCTTTCACTGAACGATTAATGCTTCGTTATGGTCGCGGCGTATGTAGGTAGCTTCCGCAGTGTCATCAAGAGAAGCAGTTCGACATTCTCTCCAAAAGGAGGCAGGTCTTCGAATTTGTCGCAGTCTTCGTCGTCGACAACATTCTCAACACCGACGATTTTTCTTTTTCCTTGAAGAACCACGTGACGCTCCTCCTTGTTAGCTGGGTCCGGGTCCTTTACATAGAAGACTTGTGCAACATCGTTGGCAAGCACGAATGGTTGTTCTCTGTATCCGACGAGTTTGAGGTCCACGGTAGTCATACCGTACTTGTCGACCTTGAATCCCCCTGTGAGTCTGACCCACTGGCACCGAAACAGAGGGACCATCAACTCGCCATATTCAAGTTCCCAAATCTCCTCTATGAATCCATAGTAGGTCTCCCTGTTGCCAGCGCGGTCACAGGCATTAGTACGGACACCGCTATTTTGGTTAGTGCTTTTGTTGTCTTGTGCTCGCGTATAAAATGTATAGCCGTTAATCTCGTATGCTTGGAATGTGCGAATCGTAGTTGACGGGCCATTTGCCAGCAGTTCCAACAGAGCATCGTCGGTATCCTTACCCATCATGAGTTGACGTAACCAATTACCGAAATTATCTCTGTACTCTTTTGCGATCCAATCATCTGACTTCGTTGGATTTGTGGAGCGTAGCATGCTCACATGCATTTTGACATACGGGATCACTACAACTGCCTGTTGCAGAACCGCGAAGTGTGCTTGAGTGAATGAAGCACGATCTTTGATATGGATTGAAGTATGACCTATCGTCCCTTTCCCCTTTAGCCTCCCCTCATAGCGAGATATAGGCATACCAATCACGTTCAGTTTCATATAGTCAATGCAAAACTCAATGACCTCCTCCGTACTCCACCCTTGGGCAATGCAACCTTCCGGACGACCTCAGTTACGAACATATTTCTTCAGAACCCCCATGAACTTTTCGAAAGGATACATCTGATGCAGAAACACGGGGCCAAGGCTCTTTATCTCACCCACAATGTGAACAATTAAATGGGGCATTCTATCAAAAAATGTCAGAGGGAAAATAGTCTCAAACTGACATATAGTATGGACCACGTCTTCCTGCAGCTTTGCCAGTTTGTTCGGATCAATGACCTTCTGTGAAATTGCGTTGAAGAACGAACACAGCTTAATGATTGGGTCTTGGATCTTATCCAGCAGAATACCTCGAATTACAACTGGAAGCATCTGTGTTATCATCATGTGACAATCATGAGACTTCATGCCAACTAACTTCGTATCTTTCATGTTTACAAAGTTCCTGATATTGGAGGAGTAACCGGTCGGAACTTTGACATCACGCAAGCAACCACACAGGTGGATCTTCTCTTCCTTGCTCATAGTGTAGCAAGCTGTGGAAAGTTTCTTTTTGCCGTTGTCTAGTTGTATGTAGTGTAGGTCCTTCCTGAGGTTCATTTCTTCCAGGTCCAGCCGTGCATTTAGTGTATCTTTTGTTTTGCCGGGTATGTCTAGTAAGGTACCAATCAAGCTATCAAACACATTCTTCTCCATGTGCATGACGTCGATTGCGTGTCGGACCATAAGATACTTCCAATAAGGCAGCAACCAAAATATTGACATCTTTTTCCACATGGGAGCATTTTGCCCAGCCTGCATTCGTACTGCCTGGCCCCTTTCCAAGTACAACTCTAAGTGTATTAACCATCTTAAATACCTGTTCTCCACTGCGAATCTTCGGAGCTTGACGAAGCTCCATTGTCCCGTCAAAAGCTCTTTTATTCTTGCGGTATGGGTGATCCGGACGGAGGAACCTACGGTGACCCATGAAGATCATTTTCCGGCTGTTTTTTAGCCACCGCCCCTCCATTTCCTCCAAGCACTGAACACATCCATTGTACCCTTTTTTACAGTCTGCCCTGATAGGTTACCAAGAGCAGGCCAATCTGAAATCGTCACGAACAGCATCGCGCGCAGGGTGAAATTCTCGCGTCTGTACTCATCCCATACTCGTACGCCATCTTTCCACAGTACAAGAAGATCTTCCACCAATGGTTTGAGGTACACATCGATATCGTTGCCTGGTTGATTCGGCCCACTAATCAGTAGAGGCATCATAAGGTACTTCCGCTTCATGCACATCCAAGGTGGAAGGTTGTAGATACAGAGAGTCACAGGCCAAGTGCTATGAGTACTTCTCGTGTTGCCGAAAGGATTCATCCCATCCGTGCTCAACCCGAACCTTATATTTCTCACTTCATCTCTGAATTCCTTGTATTTCGAATCGAATCTCCTCCATTGCATGCCATCAGCAGGGTGTCTAAGCTTTCCATCTTTCTTGCGCTGTTCGGCGTGCCATCGCATTAGCTCGGCATTCGCTCTGTTAGCAAACAATCGCTTCAAACGAGAGACTATAGGGAAATACCAAGCCACCTTAATGGGGGGTCTTTTCTTCTTTCTCTTCACCCCTATGACATCGCCCTCGATATCATCAACACTACTCTTGTACCGCGGTGCATTGCAAACGCGACACGCTTCCAAGTTTGCATCCTCACCGCGGAACAACATGCAGTCGTTTCCACATGCATGTATTTTCTCTACTTCCAAACCCAATGGGCAGATAACCTGCTTGGCATGGTACGTGTTTTCGGGCAACGCGTTCCCCTCTGGTAGCAATTCCCTTAAGAATTCTAACAATTCATTGAAACCCTTATCGGCCCAACCATTGCTAGCCTTCATTTGCATCAGTGTCAGCACCACATGCAACTTGCTATGCTCATCTTTACAGTTCGGGTAAACTGGTGTTTTAGAGTCCTCTATCATGCGCTGGTACTTTTGATGTTGTCTTTCAATGGTGAAGTCCCCCTCCCCATCGCGCAACATTTGTTCTATGCCTTCTTCATTTTTGCCAACAAAACTGTCCCGATCATCGTTCTCGACAAAAGTATCTTCAAATGCCGACATATCGAAGTCTTCGTTAGCCGTCTAATCGTTGACTCCGTCACCTTCGACTGTTGGTTGCCCTTCACGCCCAACATCTGCAAGTTCACCGTGCTCAGTCCAACGGGTGTAGCCAGCCTTAAAACCCCTGCAAACCAAGTGTGCACGGATCTGCTCTATGTTTGAAAACTGCTTCTCATTCTTGCAGTCGACACACGGACAACATATATAGTGCTCGTCACGCTTCCCTTTTGGCTTCTTGTACGCCGCAGCAGCCCTCAAAAAAGCCTCGATGCCAACCATGAACTCTGGCCCTCGTTCCTTGTACATCCATGACCGGTCTATCTGGAAATCATTATAATTAAACACATTGGACTTATAATCATTAAACATTTCAAAATCTAGAACATATTCATCGAATTACCTCACATCCTGATTGGTCTCTTTTTAAAGGCCCATCTCCTTCCGGTACTTGGGCCGGGTCGGGGGACCCGCCTTCCAAAGGCTGCCGAGTCTAATTGCGACCCGTGGGTGGATGTGGCATCCCTACAACACCGTATTTTATGAACTGTACATGTTAAATTCAGTATGTTGATTAATTAACAGATGAAATTCATCGGATTATTATTAAAATTCATGACTTTAAAAATATACGCAATCCACATACCAGAAAATTAGAGCTAGATTTCAGAGACATTTTACAAATACCTCCCTGATTTTTTATTCTTTGGATGCCACTCGAATGACAGTTCTAGCGGTATGTTTGCAATTTTTGAATGGCAATAATGGTTCAACAAGTTGCAAAGTTGCAACTCGTTAAATCATCTACAATGATAAAATTGCGACCTTTCTCTAATTTATATGGATATTTGAGCTCTTGCTCATTTCAAATTTCAACACCAACTAACAACCACCTAAATTCTAACCTAGAGAAATCTAACAACTAAAATCCAACTAAGAATCAAATTTAGATCATCTCTATACATATAACAACGACAAAGTTGCAAAATTTACCTAAATTATATCTCAACTACATCTCTAAATCCATAACCATGGAACAAGCACCATCCATCATCAACCCTAGAGCAATTTACCAAGTAATCTATCCAAAAATGAAATATAGATCTCACTAACCTTAAAACAGTTGACTCCTCCAAATTTTGAAGGCTCCCACGCAAAAAAAAACCTTGAATCGCCAAAAAATGGCAAGGAGGCGCTGTAACACTGGGCTGCAATGGCGGCGGCTCTGTTCTGGGTCGAGACGGGGAAGAAGATGAGCTATATATACTGTAGCAGGCTTTCAGTGCCGGTTTAAAGAGAAACCGGCACTGAAATACCACTATCAGTGACGGTTTGTTATTAGAACCAGCACTGATGTATCAGTGCTGGTTCTAACCACCAACCGGCACTGATAGTAACTATCAGTGCCGGTTCTTAACTCCAGGCCCTCGATCGCGGCCGGGAGTTTTAGAACCGGCACTGATACCTCTTTCAGTACCGGTTCCTTTGAACCGGCACTGAAGGTGGCGACTATTATGTGGGGTTCTGTAGTAGTGGAGTTGACCGACATGAACAGCGCCGGGACAAGCTTCTGGACCGCGGTGACCCCCCGGAGCCCATCGGAGCCTCACTCCATGGCGCAGAAGAGCACCCCATCTGCACTGCCAAGAACGCCGCAACATGGCCACGGTGAGCGCCACGAACCACGTGCGCGTGCCCGACAGCAGGTGGTAGTACCTTATGGCAGCAGCAGCAGCTGGTCCAACCGAAGCCGAGCCATTTTGCCGCTTCGACGTCGTCGCTTCACCAGCTGTCGTTCCATCTCTCGCTGTCTCCAAGCGCGATGAGCACCTCAGAACCCTAGCGCCACCTCCTAGTAGCATCTAGGCATCTCCGTAGTCTTTCTTCCGCGTAGACGCACGTTTTAACCTTCCGCTGCCGTGCTATGCTCGAAGCTGGCACGTTCATGCCCTATGTGTGAGGTCGGCTATCGTGTCGTGATGTCTTGGGCCCCTTTTCCATGCAGGTTGGCATCTTCCAGTGCAGGGGACATGCTATCCGATTTTGTTCACATCGTTGCCCCCTCTCCGGTCATCGTCTAGTATCACTCCTGACGTCGGCCACTGTCGATGAACCCCCAGCTGAATTCCCTATCGCGTGTAAATTTCTGGCATGGACTTCCCATCATGAAACCTTGGCCGAAGCGCACGAGCATTCCGGCGTGGTTTCGCCGCAATTCCTCGTCACCACCGTGGTCTAGCACGCTCACGCGCTAGCATGGGTCGGCCACAGACCATGGCTCGGTCTAGCTGAGTGGGCCACGGCTCAGCCCACGCGCCGTTGGCCAGGTAGGTTGGCCTAGCCGCCCGCTAACCGCACCCTAATGGGCCAACCTAGCTTTGTAGCCCAAGCCTAGCCCAGTCTGGCCCAATCCGAGCCTATTTCAACCAACTGGCACTGTTCATGTGGGTCCCACTGAGTCACTATTCATGTGGGCCCAGGCTACTATTCAATGTGTCCCACCCGTGGGTCTCACTCATGAATAGTGTATTTTCATAATTTTCTGGTTTAATTTAGATTAAATCTTCTGGGAGTCATAACTTCTTCATTCTATCTTCTGGGAGTCATAACTTCTTCATTCTGGCTCTAATTCTGGTGATTTCTTCGCCGAAATTCATCTAAATTTGAGATCGATCTATCCATCATAGTGTGATATATATTAGGGCTCATTTGGCTTTTTATTTAGTATTATTTGATTCTTTCCTAGTATAGCTCATTAATGATCGTAGTCATAATTGCAGAACTGCAAGAATTCTGCGAGTGTTGCATGGAAAGCGTCAGGAGCAAGGAAGATCCTGACTACAACCAAGATCTTGAAGAAAACTTCAAAGAAGGCAAGTACTATCTCATTGATCATATTGAACCTATGTTTTTAACTCATATACCATGAATCCTTGATGGTTGTGAATTTCGTGATGGTTGTAAAATCCTTGATGTTATATGGGATACGGTGGGTGATGTGTAAAAATGGGTGAAAACTGTTTGGCGACGGTAGGTGGAGTAGTACTCTGGATCAGGATTCTCCTGGTGGCTTGAGTCACCTCTATGGTGTTCATTGCCAGAAGATACTTGCCCCGTTCGCTTAAGGACCAAGTCATTGCACTGTCTGGTCTAGCCACCTCGTGCAACCATGTGTCCTGAATGGGCAAGACTTGACTTCTCCTTCACCAGACTGAGTAGGGCATCATACTAGGAGGTTGAGAGCAGCGAGCAGTCAAGTGGTCATCTATCCCTCTATTTGAAGGTTACTAGTACCGGCCCAGTTTTAAAAAGGGGACTGGCCTTTAGTACATGGACCCTAGCGCTTGGAAGTAAATCACGTAGAAAAGCCCGACATGAAAGGTTATTGGAGTGTCTCGATATGATTCACTCCTCCGCTTGCAACGGTTGGAGGTTGAGCATATCGCGTGAGTACAATGTAATCTACAGAGTGTAAACCTATTTGAATAGCCGTGTCCATGGTCATGGACATGTGAAAACATCAATCGTGTTGACTAGACTCCAAGTGCGTGTGTTTTGATAAGTCAGTGTGTGGACTAGATGTCCATGTGATGAGGTTGTTGGCTAAATCTGTCAGGATCTGTGTGGTACTAGAGGTACACCAGATGTGATGAAAGGCGCTGCGAAATGAGGTGTAGCCTCTCGTAGGACCCAAAAACTCCCAGATATAGCTTGTTACCTAGTTTTGAACTGTTTAAGTGGTTTTGAAGTCAATCCTAGATGATATAATTGGATACCTGCATAAACTACTTTATACTTAAAACTAAACCGTAAAGCCTTATTCTTGAATTACCCCCTTTATGCATCTATCAACACCTCGAAGTAGTATAGGGCTTGCTAAGTACCTTTCGTACTCACTCTTGTTGTCATTCAGATGAGAAAGCCGATGCTGACTTCGTCGAAGGTGAAGGCGAGGATGAAGAATAGTCTTAGAAGTCGCGTTCACACCCTAGCTTCTTGTGGCTTTGGGTCTTTGCTTTATGCTGTATTTTGTTGGCTTCTCGGCTATGTTTGTATTATACAGTATGGGTTGTAACCTTTTGTACTCTAAACCTTAGCAGTTATGTACGAAGTTTGACTATGATACCACAACTGTTGTACTGTGCGTATCAGCTACTTGATCCAGAGACTGATACAGGAGGTACAAGAGATCCCAGGATTGGGGTCTTACACTTCCAATGCCTTTTAGTGGGCTATGCATTGTATCGTGCAAGTAGGTTTACTGCAAACGCTATGTCTAGCCTAGTGCAATTATCTAGATACATTAGCGCACCTATTGCACTTAAGTATGAGAATTCTAGTCCCAACACTTCCTCCTCCTCTTCTCTAGATCTATAGGGATCTTGATATGCTTGCAATGATCTTCCGACCATAGGGGTTTTAACAAAAAATGATTTTTCAGAACAAAACCGCTCTAACACCTTATGAGTGTAGTTTGACTAATGTACAAAGATCCCATCTGCCACATGCTCTAGCTGCAGGCCCCAACAAAATTTGGTTTCACCTAAATCTTTCATTTCAAATTCATATTTCAAGTATGAACTTGCTTCCTCTATTTCTTCTTCTGTACCGATGATATTCAGATCATCTACATAAATAGATATTATGCAAAATCCATTATGGGATCTTCTTATGAATACACAAGGACAATCCATACTATTCGTGTAGCCTCATTTTTTAAGAAATTCACTCAAACGATTGTACCACATTCTACCTGGATGTTTTAACCCATATAGCAACCTTTTCAATTGTACACTATAAAGGTGTCTATTTCCTCTATCCTAATTCAAAAATGGTATCCCTTCAGGTATCTTCATATAAATATCTGAATTTAGGCTCCCATATAGATATGTGGTCACAACACCCATCAATTTCATTTTCAACTCCAGGCTGACTGCCATTGAGATAAAATATCTAAAGGTAATGCCACCCATCACCGAGGAATAGGTTTCTTCATAATCAATGCATGGTCGTTGAGTGAAACCTTGTGCCACTAGTCGTGCTTTGTACCTCAAAATTTCATTCCTTTCATTCCTCTTACGAACAAAAACCCACTTGTATCCTACTGGTTTGATGTGGGGTGGTGTGCGGTATACTGGCCCAAAAAACTCTCTTTTATTCAGGGATAACAGTTCAGTTGTTATTACCTTATGCCAGTCTTCCTAATCTAACCTCATTCTACATTTAGTGAGCGATGTAGGCTCATGATCTATAACTTGGGCAATTTTATTTGCAAAGTATATGTCAACTATTGTGACTGCTCTTGTTCCTGGGTTCCCCTAAATTCACATAGCGTATTGCTATTTCATCATGGGTTGCACTTTTAGGTGCTTCTATATTTTTCTCCTCATTATTTCTTTTAAGTACACTTTCAGGTGCTTCTTCATTATTTCTTACTGTTAGAGAAAGGCCCTTTAGTTTACTAGCATCAATTTTTATTGTAGTGCGCGCATTTTCGTTGTTTTCTTCCTACGTGGGAAGATTCAAATCTGGTGTGCCTACTTCCTGAGGTTTCATATCACCAGGTCTCAATTGGCTCCCCTTCTTGTCCTTTATTTATTTTTCGGAGCTCCTAGGATAAGATGAGGGGTGACTTCTTGGTACTTCCACTCTCTTCGATGCATTGCATGTAGGCACATGCGACTTAATCGTGCTCTTCAAATCACAAAAATGATGAGGCAGATCGTTTGCTAATTTATGCAAAACAGTATTTTTTTATTTCATCATTTGCTTCACTAGTGCGTTGATCATGTGCTGCAATTCTTTTGGCCTGCCAAATAATTTTTTGGCATTCTTCATCCAAGGGTATATTTCCTCTCCCTAATAATGGAAAGTTATTTTCATCAAAAATGCAGTCAAGCGGGCTGTATGTAGATTTCCAGTTGTTAGTTCTAAATATCAGATTATGGATGCAGTCTCATAACCGACATATATTCGAACTTTTCACAAAGGTCCCATAGCGATTGGCTGTGGCGGCAGTATTGGCACATAAACCATACATCCAAAATTGCGTAAATGGGAAATCTTTGCAATTACTCCTTACACTAGTTGCATAGGTGAATGAATGTTATAGGAGGATAATCTATAATTAATTAGAGCTGCCGCATGTAAGACTGCGTGTCCCCAACATGTAGCACACAAATTACAATGCTGCAACAAAGGTTTAGCAAAGAACTCTATTCTTTTTATCAGTGCTTCAGCTAGTCCATTCTCAGTGTGGACGTGCGGTACAGAATGTTCAACTTTAATTCCCACACCAATGCAATAATCATTGTACGCTTTAGAAATAAATTCTCCAGTGTTGTCCATTCTGATGGATTTCACACGATGATCCGAAAAATTATTCTTGATTTGTATGATCTACGAGATCAACTTTGCAAAGGTGCGGTTGCGGGTAGATAATAGACATACATGCGACCACTTCGAGGATGCGTCTATTAATACCATGAAGTATCGAACGGTCCTAAAAGCGGCTAAATAGGACCACAAATATCCCCCTAGATTTGGTCGAGGAGTGCAGGGATTTCATCTTAAACCTTCAAGGTAGTCGATCTTATTATTAATTTCCCAGTAGCACATGCAGGGCATATAAAATCTTCATAATTTGCGAAATTCTTCACATTTATGTCATGACCTTGTGAGTTAGTAAGTATGTTCCTCATCATTTTAAGACCAGGGTGACCTAGTCTATCATGTCATAGGGAGAATAATTTTGCACTATGAAACACAATCTTTAAGGTAAGGAACACTTCAGGTGCTCTAATGCGAGTATAGTACAAGCTACTGCTCATGGAGGGAAGTTTTTCTAGTATTCTCACTTCACTATCACGCTTAGTGATGTGTAGGTACTCTCTACCATCTTCTTCGTCAGTTTCTGCATGGAAACCGTTAGCACTAATGTCTTTAAAATTTAAGAGATTTCTTGTAGATTCATGGAGGGAAGTTCCCATAGACAATATAATTGTGGCTCTTCCAGAACCTATTATGCATTTATCACTATCAGTGATAGTCATCACTTTTCGAGAGCTATTTCTAATAGACTGAAAATACATCTTTTCTCTTAATATGATGTTTGTGGTTTCACTATCCACAATACACACTTCCTCCATGCAGGCGCCACACATATTCTATAAATAAAGCATTCAATCATTCATATGTAAGGAAGTAGCAACAAGACTAAATACTTCATTAACTATCGAAAAAAATTGTTTGCAGCTAGGTTTGCTCTTCTAGAGCTTACATTTATTCATGCAATCCTCGTAAATTCAGAAACTAAGTAAATGGCTAATTACTCTAATTCTAGATAGAGTCTGCGAAATATCCAGCAACTTCATCTTCAATGGCTTCCTTTTCCGCTTCATCCTTCATGGCATCTTCTACAGCAGTGGAGGAGGGCAAAGTAGAGGCCTCTGCATCCTTCATTAGGAGGTCTTTCACTGCCAGTGTGGGAGCATCATTAACTTTCATGTGAGATGCTTCCCTTTCAACTACTGATGTTTTGTCCACTTTCATCCCCACTGCAATGGTGAGGTATGCTTCTGGCTGCTCCTTTTTCTTTTTTGGCATACTTCCACAACATGCTTTGGTACTTTATAGATTTGGGACTAATAGCCCCAAACACTACACTTATAGCATGTTTGGTTCTGCTCACCATATGGCTTGTCTTCTTTCTTTGTCTTGTCATTATCATCACCAGGCTTGACTTTGTCTGCCACCACTTTATTTCTTTCCTTCTCCCGCTTCTTATTGCGATTCTTGCGCACTTTGAAAGAGCTGTGATTGACTTCTAGGCCACTACTCTTCCCTTGCGGTTGGGATTAGAAGTTCTTGTTTATGCCTTCATCATGAACTTCATGGAGTTGCAATGCAACACGTCAATCAGTTCAGGATACTTCTTGTAATTCGATTAACGGTAATTGCATGCGGATTCTGCCGCATTCGGGTGGAAAGTGGAGATAGTCTTCTCAATTTTTCTCCTCTTCTGTGATCTCTTTTTCACAGAGATACATTAGTATGCAAATACGGTGCAGCGTGGAGTTGTACTCTCTGAAATGCTTGAAGTCACAGAAATAGAGCCGGACCCATTCTTGCTCCGCGAAAGGCTTGATGGTGTACATAAGGCGCTCAAAACGCTCCTATAGTACATCCCATAGTACCTTAGCGCTAGTCATTGCCATGTACTCATCCTTCAAAGTGGGAGAGAGATAGTGGGAGACAAAATGAAGTGCTTGATCATTCTCATTCTCCGTGGGAACCATTGCACTACTTGTTCCCAAACTAATTGCAACGCGGAGCCTTTTCGCTCCTAGTACAACTCGAACATCCGACGCTGAAGTAAGATAGTTGCGGCCATCAGCACTCAGCTCATTGAATCCCTTGTTTGTGATGCTAGCCATCTACATATTTAATAATACAAACATTACTACTAGTAAAGTTGCATCATATTTCTAAATTGGATTACTGCAAATTTTCCAATATTTTCTATGATATTATTCAAATTTTACTGAATAATGCATAACAGGCAATTTAAACAGTAAAAACAATAATTAATAGCATAGAAACAACAATAACAGAATCAAGTACTGCATAATTGCAAAACAAGTACAAAATTCAAAATTTAGGGGTACTTCTATGAAAAACAGAGCGTCTGAATAATTTTCAGAACATCCATGGGCCTAAACTCAAAATTTTAGGGATTACGCTCAAATACTGGAAAATCCGGGGGGATAAGAGCAAAAATTGGATTTTCCTTTTCTTTTTCTTATTTTTCTCTGGTTTTTAATTCTTTATCGGGCTGGTTTGCTTGCTATTTGGGTCAGCCTAGCCCATTCAGGCCCAGACTCCTCTTCTAAAACCGGGGCGACTAGGGTTTTCAAATCCTAGCCGCCACTCAGACCATCGTCGGCCGGTGCCCATGCGGGAGCTGTGGGGGCGGCGCTCGTGTGGGAGCTGCAGGGGCCGGTGAATCGGCGCGTGGCTCACTTCGTGCGACGACAGCATTCTACAGTACCGACGGTGTCGCGCTTCGAGCCGGGCGGCTGTAGGCGCAGGGGCAGCGCTGGCGGTAGGGCCATCGGTTTCTATGCCGGCGGTGGTGCTGCTTTGGGAAGAGATCCAGTGGCAATTCGATGGCACTGTAGCTTCAAGGCGGTGGCATGGTGGAGGTAGCCGGAGCGGGCGACAGGGGCAAGGTAGAGAAGGTTGTCAGCTTCATGCTAGCTGTATGCCCTATTTTTTTTTGTTATTTCTAGTGGTGGTGGCCTTCGAGCCACCTTGTACATGGCCAGCTTCATGCCGTCGGTGGTGGTGCGGCGAGGCCACCGGCTTCATGTCATGCACCCCCCCTTCCCCCTTTTTGATCTGCACAGGTGGTCACGGTTTGTCAACTGGCAGTGTGGTGGTTGGCGACTATGGCCCCACCATCCGCCGTGCAGATTCATTCATGTGTTGTTACTGTTTACATCAGGATGCCATTGCTTGTACAAATCGATCTCGCTAGCTACTATTCATTGCATACTTTGTACTATTCATGCATACACGATGCTATAGATCTACTTTGTACTGTTCATTGCTACGGGCTATACAATTCACAAATCTATTTAGTCATGAAAACACTAGCATCGAGAAAACATACCAGATGATCTCGTACCTTTCAATCCTTGCGAGCGAGACGATCCGATTCCCTAGCTTCTCCTGGCAAAGTTTTGTGCTGATAACGTGTTAATAAACTGCTGCTACCAGATGTAGTCCAACAATTCCTTAAGAGAACGATTGCAAAAGAGAGACATAATGTGCGAAAATACTGTCTATTCTTTATTCATTTGTATTTATAAGGAGGAGTTTTGCCCCGTATATATAGTGTCAAAAAATCCTAAGAGATAGAATCAATCTTTAAAAGATAGAGATTTATTTCAAGAAGGTAAAATTTTTAGAGATCAAGATGAATCTAAATTCTGTTGTAAAACTCTAGGTTCTCTAATAAAGAGAAATCACATCTAGAAAATCGCTTGGGAGCGGAGCGCACCATGGAGTGAACCACAGCCTTTTTTTGTTTCTCACTGCTCTGAAACCATTTGTGCCGCCCTCCCTGGATTAATTCAGACATGTGGTCAGGTCAGTGGATCCATGAAGCGTACCAGAGTAGCAGCTGGTGGTGGGAAAGAGAAGTTGCAACGGATGCCACCGGCCGCCGCCACGGCAGAGGGTGCTCCGTAGAGCCGACCATCCATGGTAGGCTGGGAGGGGCAACATTGTTGGCCGCGGGAGTGCAAGAGGGTCGGGTGCATAGTCGGGGCAGAACAATAAAAAAGTAAATATATTTTATATTCTCAATACTTGTAAGACAGAAAAACACGAGAAGATCCATCCTTCCATTTGTGAAGAAAAACACAGGTCATGGCACATAAGCTTACAGCAATTTCCTAATTTTCGACATTATGAAAACTTCCTAGCGATCTATAACAATCATTAACTTGTAGGTGTTGTTGTCCATTATGAGAACTTCATAACAATCAGCATAAAAAGTTCAAGTGCACTTGCAACTAGCTATTATTAACACATTTCTATAACTGATTAACCAGATGGTTGTCGCAACAATAAGGTGCACTACCAAATCACAGGATTTCATGTGTCATTACTAGACTTTTAGGCTTAAAATGTATGCTTCACAGTGATAAGTGGGTCATCAATTTGAACATAGGTTTACAGAATACACTACCTCAAAAAGAGGTATTACAGATAAAATTTAAACCATATCATAGATGGTTATAGATTACATCTCTGTAAAAATATCTGTGATATTGATCTTGTTATAAATGGATCCAGAACAGTCTGCAATACACTTACAGACAGAGTTTCCGGATAACCGTCTGTCCATAGTAAGAGTCACAGACGGTGATTATTTAAACCCATCTATGAGTACTAAGAGTCACAGACGGTGATAATTTAAACCCATCTATGAGTACTAAGAGTCACAGACGATATTTGGTTAAACCCGTCTATGACTACTCAGAATCACATACGGGTTTTTAAAAATCTATCTATGTTAATTATCATAGATGGATTTTTATAAACCATCTGTGTTAAAATGCCCCCCCCCCCCCACACACACACATGAAAATTTGCTTCCTGGCTGCGTAGCTAGAAAGCAAATTTGCTTGTAGGGGAAAGGGTCACACAGATACATATTTTATGATTCACAAATTAAACTCATTGACATATTGTTCAGAACATCGATTACACATTATTCAGAACATTGATCACATATTGTTTAGAAAATAAAACACATGCATTTAT
The DNA here is from genome assembly GCF_958298935.1 of Phragmites australis. Classification (NCBI taxonomy): domain Eukaryota; kingdom Viridiplantae; phylum Streptophyta; class Magnoliopsida; order Poales; family Poaceae; genus Phragmites; species Phragmites australis. The sequence continues at coordinate 15,343,720 of NC_084921.1, forward strand.
ATATAACAAAGGTTAAAAACATCACACATTGTTCAGATCACATAAACCTAGCTAGCTATAAATCATTATTTGTCGATTAACGTCGTATTCCAAAAGGATGAAATATTTGACATCATGGCGACGCTATCTTTCAAAAAGACAAAAAGTGATCGACAAACTTTCGTCGATTGATGCCGTCTTTCAAAAAGATGAGATGATAGACATTATTTAGCCTCCTACGTTTCAGCACAATGTCAACCCAATAATTAAATTCAATTAGCATCTCGTAGTCATCCGAATATGGCTGCACCTTAATGATCTCACGCATTAGCTAGAACCAGACTATGTTGCTATCATACCACCAGTCATGGTTAAGCAAGAAATGAGCATTCAATAATATCTTACAGTTGACAAAAATGTATTCATTCTGAAGAACAGTAGTGGAGAAATTTTCATTCGGTAGAACTGAATGAGGAACGCGATTGATGATACACACATAGTGGAAGGAGGGGACCTTCACAGCAGTGAAGAAGATGAAATCCACCGAGCTGAAGTCAATGCCAAGCATCCGCGTCGTTGAAGCCACTATAGGGACAATCACATCCCGCCACATCTTGATTATCGTGAATTGCACAATTGCAGATCTACGACGAAAACAATAGTTTGCCATCACTTGCACAGATCGAAGTAATGAAAACCTTGGTGCAGTGAAAGGAACCACATGATACTCACCTCAGTGTAGTGAAAGAGATTCAACCACATGCGAGATGTAGCTTCTCTGACGCGAATGGCGAGTGAGGATGCAGAACACTCCTCGCTTCTCAATGCGGTGGAACACTTGGATATGGCGAGGAAGAAGAACACCCCTCGTCACTTTATATTAAGGAGAGACGAGAGTTGTGTGTGAAACCAAAAGAGCCTTGTGAGACGAGCGATTTGTGTGTGTTGAAAACCAAAAGAGTTAGGGAAAATAAGGGGTCAAATTTGAAATATTTGCGGGTCTTTAAATTTAGACGTGTGTTTATAAAATCCATCTTCATCTACTAACTTGACGCAGACGGATTTTACAAGAAACCGTCTATGATAATATCACAGACATATTTTTTTTAAAATCATTTGTGTCTATATGAGAGAAACAGATAGATTTATAAAAACCGTTTATGAGTTCAATCATACCTAAATGCTTGGCTTGTTACAGATACGTCTATCTTAGTAACTGTATAAGGATATTTAGTCTATGACGGCTTCTAATAAACCGTCTGCTTTCAATGATTTTGTGACAGTGATATGAGCAGCCAGCAAAAAGAGATAGTATTACACGCAACAAAAATATAGCACAAACTCACTAGTACAGAACTAGTCATAGATGATGACTCATCAGTGCTGGTTGTGTAAGGATCACTACTAAAAATATATCACTACCGGTTCTTGAGACGTTAAAACCCGACATAAAAACTAACTATTAATACCGATTCTAGCCAGAATCACCACTGATAATCAGTATCAGTGCTCATTCTCGTCACAAACCGCCGTTATTACTACAGTTACCAAGCCCAATATTATCTCTCCCGAGCGCAATCTTCTTCCTCTCACCCTCTCACCCTCTCTCCTCTCATTTCTCCTCTCTCGACCGGCGGCTTAGTGAGAATGAGATCGTCTGACTTCACCCTCCAGTGAACTCAGATGACTTCAACAAGCTGTCAACTGTTGATTTGAGATGAACGGACCAGATTTGATAGTACAGTGTCGTGAACAGTAAAAAAAGGTGCTATAGTAATTGACGGATTTGCTACAGTTCTGTTGCTACAGTACCACTGCTAATGTTTGACCTCATGTATACGGATGGGGAAAATTAGTGTGTTTGCAATGGCGGGATTCAGGAGCGGCGCAACAAGGTCTGGTGGCAGGTTGGCAGCACGATATGATCGATTTTCTCTCTCTCTGTTTTTTTTACAAAAAAAGGCTTTATTGTCAGTTAGACTCATATACCGGTAGTGATACTGAGTTTCGATGCCTATTTTAGAACCAGCATTAATAGTTTCTGACTATCAGTATCAAGTAATCAATGATGTTTCAATACCTCCCACTAACAACAATTTTGAACCACCACTAATGAGGCTTTTATAGTAGTCACTAGATCTTAATAGTCGTAACTACAGATATATGGCTCTTCGGTTATCCATAATTCACATATATTGTTAGGGTTACTGATCCTTTTTACAGTGGGCGATAGAGATATATCTGTGTCTAACTCTAGGAGGCTAGAAGCTAATCATATTAACTTTGCACCAGGTAAAAGATTACTACTCTAATATGGCTATTCAGGGAAATATTCAAATTGAACTGGGTGGAGAATGATTAAAAGAGAAAATAAATAAAATAATTTACTGTCCACCTCGTTTACCGAACACGCTGAAGCACTACTTGTCCCCACAAAGTGCAGGCTAAGCTAATTTGTGGTCCTTTATAAACCAACCATACATGGAGAAATCATAACAAAGTTAATTTAGTCAGATGTCCGAGCTATGGTGGTCATGTGTCACATGTAAACTCTCTCTCTTTTTTTACTTTAAATTCATCACGCTAACTTTACATATCATTTTTTCTTCCCAGAAACTTTACATGTCATTAGTTTCATGCGTGCATGAGCTTCTACTGTAGTCTAAGATTGTGAAATTTTACAAGTTCCAGACTTGGCTACACCCTAAGGCACATCTTTTATTTACGATAGGCTCGGCAACAAAATCATCTAGGGCAACTTCAAAAACTAGAACTATTGTGCATACAACGAGTGAAATGTTGGGTTACTAAAGTTCTAGACCGTTTGGAACACATGAATTTCACAGGAACTTTGCACGAGTTTTATACGAAACTGTTCAATTCCATACGAATTGTGAAAAACTCCCGCGTTTCAACTATTAAGCAGGCAAGAGACTTACTTTTTTCCTTCTTTTTTTAAAGCGGTCAGGAGGGGAGGCCGAAACAGGCAACCTGTCTTAGTGAGCATGCTTAGCTAGTGGACCTTGTGTAATCATAAAGGGAATCTTAGCCACAATCTTGCAAAGGTGAAAGAAGGGAACGGATTACCTGCAGATTAGTAATCAAAGTAGGTCCAAGAATGTTGTGACACTGAACAAACTGAGCACTGCCCAGCTTCTTGTAGGAGGTCACGCTCTCAGGACAAGATTTAGTCTGCCACTGCCAGTGGGCTGAGCAATTCAGGCACCCCGGTCTTGTCAAACCACTGCGAAATATTGTTTAGGGTTTTGTCAAACCAATAAGAGATAAACTAAAGTATAGTATTGTATTAGTGCTCAACTTGATTCTGTAGTAATCCGTCAGCACTTCGCAGAGAAAACTCATCTGGAACCCCAGCACCTGTGTCCTGTGAATAATGTTGCCCATTTGCAATTGTGTTTGTTAGCTTAGTGCCTTGTATATATATATATATATATATATATATATATATATTGTGGTTTCAGGCATTTTGTTAGATTTGATGTTGCAGATCAAACTGCTTTTATTCTGGGAGATTCATCTTGGATGGTGTAGTGATTCTTCGTGAGATTCTACATGAGCTTAAAGTAAAGAAAAAATCTAGGGTGATTCTCAAACTAGACTTTGAAAAAGCCTATGATAAAGTTCAATTGAGCTTTTTAGAGGAGGTCTTAAGAAAGAAATATTTTCCTGAGCAATGGATTGGTTAGGTTAAATATGTTGTGGAAGGAGGTAGAGTGTGGATAAACATCAATGGCTCGTCTGGAGATTTTTTTTAGAACTTTTAAGGGGTTGAGACAGGGGACCCTTTATCCTCTTCTTTTTAACTTGATTGGGGATGCATTAGATGCTTTACTTAGTAATGCAAAGAGAGAGGGATGGATTAGAGGCCTGGTTCCACACTTAATCCCTGATGGTATTACTCATTTACAGTATGCAGATGACACTATTATTTTTTTTGGAGTTCGATGATCAATCAATTACTTACACAAAGTTCATTCTTTACTACTTTGAGAGCATGTCAGGTTTGAAGATCAATTACCAAAAGAGTGATGTGATTGTTTGTGGATCCTCTAAAGAGGAACAAAATAGAGTTGCTAGCATGTTCAATTGCAAAGTGTCTCTCCCCATTAAATATTTAGGGATTCCTGTTAGTGATGGTAAGCTCTATGTAAAAGATTTGATGTTTGTTGGACATAAAGTTGAGAAAAAGATGGGGACCTGGCAGTGTGCTTATCTTTCTACTGGTGGAAAAGCAACTTTGATAGAGTCCAATTTGTGCTCCATCCCTACTTATACCATGGGAATTTATCTATTGCCAGAGGCTGTCCACAGAAAATAGAATCTGCAAGGGCTAATTTTTATTTGCATGGTCCTAGGAATAAGAAGAAGTATCATATGGTCAATTGGGTGACCTTGGCCAGCCCAAAAGAGTTTGGTGGTCTTGGATTCACTGAAATCAAGGTGATGAATGTTCGCTTACTATCCAAGTGGATTATTAAGTTAGAAAGAGAGGATTCTGACCCTTGTTGTGCTTTACTTCGAAGCAAGTATCTTGGTGATAGAGGTTTTTATAACAGTTCAAGTGCTGGTGGATCTCAATTCTGGAAAGGGCTTCATTCCATTAAAGATTACTCTGCATTGGGCTTGGTGTATATGGTAGGTGATGGGGAAAAAACCAGGTTCTGGTTAGATGTCTGGCTTGACCACTATCTTTTGAAGATTAGATTTGAGCATATTTACAAAATTTGTTATGAGCAACAGGCTACAGTTAACCAAGTTTTGGGAAATGACGATATTAACCTAACCTTTAGAAGATCTTTTGGGTCACAAGAGGTGTTAGAATGGGATATTTTGAGTAGTTTGCTTGGGAGGGTGTTCCTATCCAATAATTTTGACCAGGTCCCCATCTTTTTGCTTGGGAGAAAAAGATGGATGTTGGAAAGTTCAGGAATTTTTTCAACTTCCTCCTTGTATAAACACATTACCTTCGCTCGTGTTAGAGATGTTAGAATGGTGGAAATCTGGGATGCAAAAATTTCTTTCAAGATCAAAATTTTTCTCTGGTCCTTACATAAAAACAAAGTTCCTTCTGCTAATCAGTTATTAAAAAGGAATTGGAGAGGGAGTGAATGGTGCAAGCTTTGTGGTTTTATAGAAACAGCTGATCATATTTTCTTCCAATGTCCTTTGGCGAAATTCTCTTGGTGTGTAATTAGAGATACCTTTCAATGGTGCCATGCACCAAATTGTTTGAGAGATTTTGTAGATATGATTCTTGCTCTAAATACAGATAATTCTTTGATGATCATTCTTCTGGGCGCCATTTGTTGGTCCCTTTGGTTAACTAGAAATGAATATATTTTTCATAATAAAATTTGCTTTACTCCTCAGTCTGTTGTTTACAGGATGATTTCTTTCGTGCGACGGTGGAAGCTTCTTAGCTCAGCAAGGAGGCGTGATGCAGTCGAGATGATGGTGCTCAAGATCAAAGAGGCAGTGGATGTTCACCAGCGTCCTTGTCTTCAAAGTTACCCTCCTACTGGGATTGGATGATTCTAAGGCTCATAACTGTGTTTTAGATTTCGTGATGGTCTCTTTCTTGTAGTGGAAGTGTTTTTAGATGTTTTGTCTGTTAGATGTCTTCAGTCTGTTAACGCTTAGAGGTTTATCACCTCCGACGTTTTGCCTGGTTGGTGATATGTTTGCTTTTGTAAGCTGGTAACCCTAGTATGAAAACTTATGCTTTCAATACAAAGCAGGGCAAGTGCCTTTGGTCTAATGTTGCAGATCAAATCAAGAAGGTTGTATAGTTGTATTTTCTTAGTAAACTAATCAGCATGCACCTATCACAATCTCTGATGCTACCTAGATTAGATTGCAGCTGATGCCAGATGTGCCAGATAGTCAGACGTACCCATGCATGAAACTTCAGGCTCGCAGGCTAATCCATCAAAGCTAAGCTTCATCAATTCATTGCCCTACAGACCACAGCACATTTCAGCATTTTGAACAGATTATACAACAAGGCTAAAAAAATATTGAACAAAGCCTAAATATTAATGAACAGAGTCAATACCTGAGCACAGTGGTAACTCAGATGTACAAATCAACATAAATTATATGCTGAATCAAATAACTAAAACGTCAATTCACTATTACAAAACAGGTGAACAGCGTTGGTTCTAAAACCTCATCAGTGTCGGTTTTGGACTCGACACAGACTATCAGTGCCGGGTATGGAACCGGCACTGAAAATAACTATCAGTGCCGGTTTGTGGATCGAACCGGCACTGATAGTACACATATCAGTGCTGATTGGTAAAACAAACCGGCATTGATATGTGCCGGTTTGTTTTACCAATCGGCACTGATAGGTATTTCCCGCAATTTTCAAAATATGGCGGTTGCCGCTAATACCGTGGTATTTTTAAATTTTGGCGGTTGTTGGCAACAGTATATGGTATATTTATTGACACGCACATATAAATTTAATTTACGAGACGTCGAGTTTTATCGCAATATATATACACAAGCACATATAAATTTTATTTCTAAAACATCTAGTCTCATCACAGTATATATACACCGCATACATGTGAGTTTTCATTAAAAAATGAAAAATAGTTTAAGGTTTCTTGCTAATCGAAGGTTCTGAACTCTGCTTTTTCTTATTGGATGAAGGTAACGAGAGAGATGAGCCAAATTCATGGAACTCGCCGGTTGGACTGATGACTTGGTTATTGATGAACCTGACAAATTGTTCTTGAAGTACGATGATTTCAATGGCCATGAGTCAATCTCTAGACAGCGTGAGAAGCTGCAATTTCAACAATTGAAGAAATCAATCCTTATGAACACGTGCCGGACCTGAAAATTAGTCATCAAGATGTATGTCGCATACCTCAGCATCGATCACGTGGTACGACACGTCTCCGTTGATTCCGTGCATGAATTCCATTATATAAAAACCACATAAATTATTACCCGAGCCTTACTTTCTACAAGGAAAATCATGTCGAATAATCCATTCTTTCGCGAATGGCTAGTGTCTGACACTCTTCTTGATGTATCGTAGGTATACTCTGCATGTGTGTGATTATTACCGTAAGTAGATTTAGATTCAATCTAATCAAATATTACAAGAGCAATAATGAAATAGTCGGGTTTTACCTTTGTAGAAAGTCAATGACGGGTTGGTAGGTTTCTTTTGGATTATTTTGTGAGTCAAAAACAACGATCTTGCTGATGTTTGGCTGGATGACAAGGAGGATCCAGTGATAACTACACATAGGTCACCATAGGTTAGTTGGTCCTAATTTCTAACTATGTATTACTCAAAAAGAGTAGAACATTCATGGAGGGAAACACATACCCGAAGTGGTAGGGCAAAAGTATGTATTTCTTCAATTGTAGCTCTAGAATATAGTTTAATGTATAGTCCTCGGTTCCTTTTGGATCGGATTGCATCATTGTCGGGTTTACATGATGTGGGTCCATGAATCCCACATGGTCGATGCCCTCCGTCCTGCATCTTTGTACCTCCATTTTACATAAGAAATAAGTTAAGACATTCAATCCAATGATACAGTCTTCTTCGACTGTAAGTTGCCCTTCATGCCCAACATCTTCAAGTTCACCATGCTCAATTCAATGGGTATAGTCAGTCTTGAAACCCCTGCAAATCAAGTGTGCACGGATCTGCTCTATGTTTGAAAACTGCTTCTTGTTCTTGTAGTTGACACACGGACAACATATATAGTGATCGGCACGCTTCCTTTTTGGCTTCTTGTACACTACCGTAGCTCTCAGAAAATCCTCAACGTCAACAAAGAACTCTGGCCCTCAATCCTTGTACATCCATGACTGGTCCATCTGTAAATCATTATAATTAAACACATTCAACTTATAATCATTAAACATTTGAAAAACTAGAACAAATTCATTGAATTACCTCACATCTTGATTGGTCCCTATTTGAGGGCCCATCTCCTTCCGATACTTGGCCCGGGTTAGAGGACCCACCTTCCAAAGGCTGCCGCATCCGATTCTGACCCGTGGGTGGACGTGCCATCACTACGACACAGTATTCTATCAATTGTGTTAAATTGACTACGTTAATTAATGAACAGAGAAAATCCACTGGATTATTATTTAAATTCAAGACTTTGAAAATATACGCAAACCACATATAAAAAATTAGAGCTAGATTTTAGGGGTATTTTACAAATACCTCCTTGATTTTTTATTCTTTGCAAGGATGCTACTCGAATGACAGTTCTAGTGGTTTTTTTGCAATTTTTAATGGCAATAACAATTCTAGTAGTGACAAATTTGCAATTGTCCATAGATTTTAATATACACACCCACATATATTTACATGTGACTATTAATCTACTCCTTAAATCATCTACAATGATAAAATATCGACCTTTCTCTAATTTATATCATAATGGAGCTCTTGCTAATTCCAAAATTCAACACCAAAGAAAAACCATCTAAATTCAAATCTCGAGCAATATAGCAACTAAATCCAACTAAGAATTAAATGTAGATCATCTCTATACATCTAACAATGATAAAGTTGTAAACTTTTCCTAAATTAGATCTCAATTGCATCTCTAAATCCAAAACCGTACAACAAGCACCAAGCATCAACCCTAAAGCAATCTACAAGTAAATCTATCTACAAAATAAATATAGAACATCATATTAACCTTAGAGCACTTGAATCATCCAAATCTTAATTCCTTCAACAGTAGAGATGGCAAAAATGGCGAATGGCGCTGTTCTAGTGGGCTTGCGGTGGCTCTGGTCGCACTTGTGGGAGAAGGCAGGCTTTATACTATAGGGCCACATCAGTGTCGGTTAGTATATAGAACCGGCACTTATAGGCACTATCAGTGCCGGTTCTCAACTCCTCAGTTGTTGTTCACACGCGGGAGTTTAAGAACCGGCACTGATACATCAACAATACCGGTTACTGTTGAACTGGCACTGATCGACCAGCACATATGTGGTGTTTTGTAGTAGTGATTTTCTAGCTCTGCACCTACATGTTCTAATTCTTTTGTTCCTCAAGCCTAGCTCGCAGGACTGTTGACAAAGTGACTCTTCTCAAAGAGAAAGATTAGCAACAAAACAAGTGTACAAAGACAGACCAAAATTAACAGCAAGCATTTCTAAATTAGCTTTGACTTAAAAAACTAACAGGGAAGACCAAGTAGATGATTTAGTTCTGGTGAAGTAAATAATAGCACTTGAAATTTGAAAGACCCGTAAGAGGGATAACACTACAAAGGGTGTGAACTATAATGTCCAAGCAGGGGCAGATAGAGCAGGGTCCCTAGGTGTGCCTCGGCACAACTAAAAGAAAATCAGAAGTTAGAGGATCCCAACCTAGCAGCATAGAAGCCCAGCCCTACTTGACAACTCCCTAATCCCAAGAGGCCTTGCAAAAGCTTGCGACGTTGTCTACAGACCTCCGACTCGGCACTCGCCCTAGGTTCTTTCGTCCTAACGACGCTCGGCACACCCTCGCCCTGCTCTGTAGGTCACCCTGACGGCATAGGCGCACCCTCCCTCTCGCCCTGCTCACCCTGACAGTGCACTAGCACTGACACACCATCTCACCTAAGTTGTCTCCTACTTGCCTTGCGCCCTCGCTGGCTCGCCCAGTCACCCTCTGGCCTCTGCGGCTCTGCCTGCTCTACTCCCATGCTCACTACTATTGGCGGAATGTGGTGGCGTCGTGGCGCATGGACCAGGATGCAGCCAACCAGCGGTGGAGGGTCCGCACTAACTAGGTTGCATCGTTGCATATTTTCAGTCAATTTAGCTAGCTAGCTCGGTGGTCGGTGCTATTCAGCAAGCCTGAAGCCTGAAGCTGAAGCCCTAGCTGTAGGGCCGACCCTGGAGGGGGGCAAGCGGGGCGATCGCTCCGGGCCCCTAAAATCTAGGGGGCCTCCGATATCATGCATTAATGGTGCATGTGCTTTGGCATTTGGTTATGGTTAATTACTTTCACAAGCTAAGAATGCTTTTGAAGTTAATTACTTTTTGGTTACGGTTATATGGCAAACACTTGATTGAAAAATATATTTGAACAATTCCAAGCATTCAAAAGTATATTTGGATTTTTACTGAGCTCAACAACCTTGAAGTCATTGGATGATATTGAACTGAAAGATTGATGCGCCAAATTTCCAAATACTTTCTCTCTAGATGGTTCATATGATGTTGAGTTAAATGACCTAATGTTTGAGTTAAGGGTTATGCAATTGACTTTGCTAGAGGCGCCAATATATTATATGGTGATTTTTTAGTATGTAAAAGAAACATATTATTATCCTAATATTTTTATTACTTATCGAATCTTATTTACTATGCTTGTGACTGTGGCATTAGCTGAAAGAAGATTTTTAAAGTTGAAATTATTGAAGAACTATTTGAGGTCCATAATGTCTCAAAAAAGATTAAATAGTTTGACAACTTTATGCGTTGAGAAGAAATTGCTGGATGAGATTGATATTGATACCATCATCAATGACTTCGCAACAAGAAATGTTAAAATAAATTGCTTAAGATGATCTTTAGAAAGTGTTTGAGGTTAGCATTGTTTTTCGATATACTTTAAGTGTTTATCGGGAAAAAATGTAATGCACCGAATATTATCTTTACAATTTATATATTAATTATTTTTTGACGTTTCATTTCAATGGGAGGCCCATTTTTAGTTTCACCCTGAGCCACCAAAATCTTAGAACCGGCCATACCCGGTCAGCCGGCAACCACAATTGCAAGGCATGCAAGCTATTCATTCCACAACGGTGTGGTAACAAGCTGAATTCCAGCAAGGTATTGCCATGTTCCTCAATCCCTTTTGTCTCAGTTGACTAATTAATTTGGAGATTAGGATTAGCTATTTAGGAATTGGAGTATTGAAAATTAAATTATTTATAGTTGTAGTTGTAGATTTACAATATGAAGAGGAAAGTGGTCCAAAAGGATATATTGTCATTCTTTGGGAAACCAAAAGTACAAAGAAATTTCTCTATTGAAGAACTGACATCATGCACAATGCTTCACATTTGTGAAGGTCCAAGAGGGGAATCACAAGAAACAAGGGCAACAAAAGACAATGGAAATAGCAATAGGAATCTATTGACCTCTTTAATTCCATCTCATCTAGAACCGCAAGAATAAGAGATACCTGCATGCCTTGGAAGTAATATGAGGTGCTCGGAAATGGTTGAAGAAACTCATTATCAAAGGTAGGGATATGAAAAAAGGAAGAAGTCGAGCTAGAAGAAAAATTAGGCCGAACCATCCTACAAAAACGAAACAGTCCCTTCGTAGTACTATTCTATTAGTTAGCGATCCCGGCTCTGTCACGGTCAGGGTTTATTAGACCACTATGATTTGGAAATGGTGAAAGAGCTTCTAATTCAGTTCATAGCAGTGAGGCTGAGAGGATTTATGATGTTGAGTGTATTCCACATGATCCGGGGAAGATGATGCACATCTCAAGCTATGATGTTAATGATCAAGATGTTGTTTGGAAGGGATATATTGCAGAAGGGCCTTGTCAATCATGCACATGCTTTTCCCACAAAGCTATTGTCGAGTAAACCCCGTCGCTTCAGCGCTAAATGGTTTGACACGTACCATTGGGTTGAATAGAGTGTAGAACATATGTTACCTTTTAGTTTGTGTGTTTCTTGTTCAAGGATGGAAGCCAAAAAAAAAGGTGATAGTTTTGTTAAAGGAGGATTTAGGAATTATCATGGACATGATGCACTTGAAAAACATGAGTGTAGTATAAAGGTGTTTATTGTAAAGCTCAAGAGAAATTCAATTTTTTTCTTAAACCTATGGAATCAATTGTTAATTCTATTGTGAAGCCAATAAAAGAGGAGAAACATGTGTACAAGGCTAGGTTGACTTGTTCAATCCAATGCTTATGGTATATTTTACACCAAGGATTGGCATGTTGTGAACATGATGAAAGTGAAGAATATAATAACAAAGGAAATTTTGTTGAACTGTTAGCATGGCTTGCTGAAAATAATGAGGAAGTTGCAAGATTGTCTTAAAAATGCCTCAAGAAACTGCCAAATGACTGCCCATGCCATACAAACGGATATTATTAATTATTTTGCCAAGGCAACCACTAGCTACATAATTGAAGAAATTGGTATTGATTTATACTCAATTCTAGCTGATGAGTCTAGTGATGTGTCCCAAAAGAAACAACTAACTTTGTGCTTGCGTTACGTTGATAAAGAATAAAGGTTGTGTGATAGGTTCCTTGCAGTTGTTCATGTGGCTAATATGTCTAGTGATGTGTCCCAAAAGGAACAACTAGCTTATAGAACATTCAATAAGTCTTTCTCAAGTCCGTGGGAAAGGGTATGATGGTGCTAGTAACATAAAATATAAAATTTAAGGACTCAAAACATTGATTATGAATGAGTCTCATTTTACTTATTACATCCACTATTTTCACATTAACTCAAATTAGTTCTTGTTGCCATTGCAAAGGGCAATGCAGATTGTGAGTGGTTTTTAATCAAGTGTCATATTTTCCAAATTTTATTGGAATTTCTTACAAGCGCAAGGACATAATTAGAAATGTTAAAACTCAAGAAATTTTGGAAGCACTAGAATTGGGTTATATTCAAAATGGAAAAGGATTGAATCAAGAGATATGATTGTCTAGGCCAGGTGACACTCGTTGGAGTTCTCATTACAAGATTATTTTGCATATTATTGCTATTTATTCTATAATCCAAGAGTACTCATAAAGCTAAGAAAATATCCCTCTCACAAGGATGATTGGGGAAAATCCATGTTGTGTGTGGAGCATTTGAGTCATTTGATTTTATTTTCATGGCACACTTGATGCTATTTATATTTGGATACACGGATGACTTGTGTCAATCTTTGCAGAGGAAGCAGGGTATTGCTAATGCTATTTCACTTGTTCATTTGGCTAAGAATAGATTGCAACATATGAGGGATGGTGGACGGGAAGAATTTTTTCAAGAAAAAGTCACATCATTTTGTATGAAGTTCCTCATTAAAGATCCTAATCCTAATCGTAGATATCAACCTTTTGGAAGATCCAAGCATTTTTACTCAAAGCAAATAAATGATGATCATTTTAAAAGAGAAGTATATCTTAGCATAATTGATACCATTCGTCAAGAGCTTGATAACAGGTTTGACAAGTTTAATATGCAATTGTTTGTTTGTATTTCAGCATTTAATCGTCTCTCAACTTATTTGCTTCTTATGATAACAGGTTTGATAACGTTAATATGCAATTGCTTGTTTGTATTTCAGTCTTAAATCCTCGCAACTCATTTGCTTCTTATAATAAAGTGCAGTTAATCAACCTTGTTAAGTTTTATCTCAAAGAGATTTTAAGTATAGATTTAACAGATCTTTCTTTTCAACTTGATAAATTTATTATTGACATAAGAAGTGATGGTGGTTACTAGGTTCAATAATCTAAAGACTCTTGGTGAGCTCTCTGTTAAGGTTATTCAAACACAAAAGCATTTGACATACAACTTGATAGGTGGTTACAATGAGTGTCGAAAGAGTATTTTTTGCTATGATTTTTATAGAATAAGTTGAGAAATCATATAGGTGATCAACTATTGAATGATTGTCTCATGGTATTTATAAAGCAAGATATGTTCTTAAAGGTTAGTGTTAACGATCTAATCAGACGCTTCCAAAGTATGGCCATCTTCGCGTGAAATTGATGTTGTAGTTTTCTTTGGATAATTTAGAATTTATATTCACATAAGACCAACTAGTACACTATTTGAATAATTTGTATTGCATTTTGCTTAATTTTAACGTTAATTTCATTGGACTTCTGATGTAGCACATATGACACATGTTGTACTAGAATATGCACACCCATTCAATTTTTCGTGTCCCAGCATAAAGTATGTGCCAGACATAATTATCAAACTATAGTAGCCAATTAATTTTGTACAATGTAGTATCAGGTGGGTATACAACATGCTCCTCAAACAAGGAAAACAAGCAGCGCATGATAAACGAAATCCGCACGTAGTTACATTTTAAAAGCTCCTCAGGTGTCAGTTTACAAAAAGCGATGCATGGGAATTTCAATCATCTTTCTGATGTAGGGCAGCAGGTAGACTATTACCATTCAGTGCTGCATGGTACACACGCTTGTCCGCCAACCCAAGATTAGAAAGAATTAAATTTCCCTACAGAAAGAGAAGATTGTTATATGGTGTAAACGATGAACACATTAATCCGTATAAAAAAGAAGGTGAACAGTGTTATTGGAGCTTTGGAAATATGAGAATACCTCCGTTGCCATCAGTTTTCTGACATTATTGGCGTAGAGCTTATGATCTTCCTTTTCTTGTTCAGAAGGATAGTATACAGGCAACCGAATCGCCTCCATATAATTTACAAATTGACAGAGGAGCAAAAACACATGACGAGCCTGCAAGTTTTAATATAAGAGGAAATAACACTTGCTTCAGAATTCAATTAATCAAGATGAGAGACCATATTAGTTAAAAATTCCAGAAATAAATGTGAAAGTCACCATGAAAGATAGACCATAGGTGAGTTTTACCAGTTCATGTGCCACATAATTCTGAAAGGAATTCTATAGAAACCATGAATATAAATTTGGATGTTCCATTTAAACATGAAAAAGTGCTCTAACCATGGCTGCCTCATGATCTGTCTGAAGTAATAAATATCTTTCTTAAAGTGTCACTGTGAAAGTGTCCTTAATGTGATAGCATGTATGCAAGATTATATTGAAATATAGAAGTTACAACAGTTAAAATAAGAAAGCAGCAAGCTAGCGAAATGCAACAACCTGGGACACCATATACAAGAAAACATAGAAAAGGAGGCAAAGAGTGGTCCAATATTATACTAGTATTCGCCAAATAGACATGGACAGTACTATTGAGCAGAAATAAACTGACAAAGTTGGCAACATCCTGAGTTAAACCCATAATAAAACCTAAATAAATGTTAAATATCAATACATGGAACAAAACTCTACTCTGGAAACAATATGAATTTTAAATGCAAGGTTCCACTATATTGCTCATGCATTCCTGTTTCTACTTGTAGGTTCCTACACTGCCTTTCTCAAGAAAGTATAAATTTGCAATCAGTACTTACTCCATCCATGGAATCCCATGCTGGACTAAATCTCCTGTAAGGGTATCTCAAAATGACTGGCTGCACTGGTGCCCTTGCAAGAAAGGCTCCCGTCTTAAATGGAAGAAGGTAATCCCCATTTGTTGTAGTACCCTCTGAAAGAAAGAAAAAAGTCTAACAGAGGAAAAGAAAGTTTTTTGAGGCAAAAATGAAAGTAAGGAAAAAAAGATTGAATAGAATAAGAAATGCAAACTTTCCAAACATGTATGATTTGTATTTGGACTAGAGCATGAAAGATTCGAATCTTTTTGGCTCACGTGATATAAATAAACTAGCTATAGACTGAAGTGCAAAATTATGGGTGAAAACTGAAAGGAAAAAAATGTTTGTGCAGAGGCAATGTAACATGATGTCGAGTATGCACTGAACTAGTAGCTCAAACAGGCTCGATTCAATTTTGCTCTCAGCCAAGCATGTTTTGATCACAACACTTTGAAAATACTTTGAATAGTTATGGCCAGCTTCACAAGACAATGCAAAGTATGCCTATGTGGTAAGAGATGACTGATTCACAGATAGGAAACAGTGCCTTCTAAAAGATAGTGCTAATAACCATTCATAAATAATCATGACTCAGAAAATTGTAAAAATTATATTAAAGAAAGAAGATAGCAGAAAAACTGGGGAAAAAAATGGTCGTGCACTAACCAGGAAACAGTAACATCATTGAGGAATTCTCATCTTGACAAACCTCTTGGACCCTTTCAGTTACAGCGCCTACATATGGTATAGACACTCAGTAAAAGAGAAAAAAACTACAGAACATTGTGAGTTGCGAAAGTGAGAAAAATCATCCTCAAAACAGCAATATTAGGAGGTCATCAACTGTTGTGATGAACATATAGCAATATGTGAAGCATTAGTAAAAATAGTTATTCAGTACTAATCGTATACTCCGAGGATGCTGACTGACAACAAAGTTTATTTGGCATATGAAGAGTAACATAAGTATAACTATTTCGAGGACTGTAGTCAATTTATACCTGAGACACCTTTAGAATCTGAAGCTTTCGATTCTCGTTGAACAAAAATGCATCCAAGACACTTGCTGCGTTACACAAAAAAGGGAGAGTCAATTTCAATCTATTTTATCCAAGATGAAGATAAATGGAAAAGATTGAGCAGTCAGGAAATTATAAATAAATGAAAATGATTAAGGCCGTTTTCTCACATAACATCGGGATAAGGCACTGTCTAGAAAGTAAGAAAACATTATTGAGCAAGAAAAGGTACCATATGAGACCAACTAGGGGCAACCTGGACACCGATTCCTACAAGAAGGATACATTTAAGCATGACAGGATATATACATATAAAAGTTAGAATACATTAATTCGTAAAATTTAAGTAAGCTATGAGCAACAAAAACAGTGAATTTTCAGTACCTTAGCAACAAAACTTGGAAAAGAAGCTGACATGTGATAAAGAATATCCACATAAGACACGTGATTGGATACAATTGCCCCTGGCCTTTCCAATTCTTCAGACTGGTCTTGATGTGCATGCTGACAAAAATTGTACCAAGGTGACAGGGGATTAGGGGAACCAGGGAACAAAATTATAGTTCAGTAGCATGGCACAAGAGCAGTAATATGCGATACTTAAACGATGCATTGTGTACCAAAGACTAGAGGCAACCATTGCCATTTCGGCTCCTATAAAATATTTCCAACGGTACTGAAATGCAATCCAATAGGAGCTTGAAGGGACAAAATCTCCATTACCAGTTATTGCAAAGTTTCAAAGAATTGACAAAATTAAATAAATGAACATAAAAAAATACAAAAAAAAATCATGCCATGTTGCAGACACCTATTATAGGTTTCATACTATGAAGTTATTGGCTGACGCCTAAGTGTATACTGACAACAAACATTGCATCAACAACTCAATAGCCAGTAACAAAGCAAGTGAACATAACTAATATAACTTTCACTTACATGACCCATCTATCAGCACAACAAACCATGATACATACGATTTTTTCTACAGAAGTCGAACTTTGACTATGAACATGCTGATTTAAGCCAGTTAGTGGCAGTCAACGATTGCAGTACTATTGCTTAATTGTATTTGTTAGTGGATTCAATTTCTGCCCTAAAACGCCATAAAAATCACTCCCACAATAAGAAGTAATTATTGTTAGAGATATATTGTGACTTATTGTGCCTGTGTAATATCCCCATCTTATAAGGAGTTGTCTACATATTGCTCACCTGTACATGTATATATCCTGGCCTATAGCCTCCCAGAACTATAAGTTGCTATTCTTAATATGGTATTAGAGCTAGGTTTTCTTTTGTTTCGATGCCACAACATGTCATGATCCAGCCACCCACCATCGGCTGCTCTCCCTTTTTGCTGGATCCGACATCCCACCGGATGGATCCGCCTTCTACCGTCGTTTTCAACTCCACCAGTCAACTGCTTCCCTTGCTGCGCCACCCGTCCGCCCGACCCGTCATCCGCCTTGCCGCCTGGGTGCGTCTTCCGTCGGACGTGTGTCGAACCACCGCGCTAGCAAGGGCGCTGGATGAGGTCGGCGTTGTGCTGCTCTTCCATGATAAGGAAGGATTTGCCACCAGATTAATCTCCACTGCCGCCGCCGCCGCTGGATTGATCTCCGGCGCTGCCGCCAGACTGATCTCCGGCGCCGTCGTCTGTCACTGTTAGCTCCCCCTACTCCCTGATTGGAACTGTTGGACTATCTTTGTTCCTTCACGCAAAGTAATTCGCCGTCTCTTAAAAAAAATTACAGCAGCTAACGCTTTATTTTGTGTTCTCGCCGTCGCTCGCCGCAACTCTTTTGTCATTTTTGCCCTTGCTCACCGCTACTTGTTTGTGCTCTCACTGTTGCTCGTCGCTATTTTTGCGCCCTCACCATCACCCGTAGCTACTCCTTTGTGCTTTCGTCGTCACTAATTCTTCAGGATGTTGTTGAACACCGTTTCAGTTCCTTGGTGCTTGGTGATCTTTGATGGTTCCAACTACTAGGAATTGTGCAGCATAAGCGTATTTACATGCGTGAGTTTCATCTTTGGGGTATTCTCTCTGGCGACATTCCTTGTCTGTCTTCCTCTGTTCTTTCGACGAAACCTGTGCAGCCTTCCGTCGATAAAGCAGACAAAGCAGCTACTGAAGTTGCAATCGCTACCTATCATAAGGTTGTCCCCGCCAACAAAATGCCTTAAAGTTTTACAAAGATCAGTTGTCTAATTGTTCTCAGTGGATAATGATGCTCGTGCAGCGTCCATTCTGATTGCTAGTGATGAGCCCCAGTTTTCTCTTGAGATTGTTGAATTCTCTACTACCTTTCAGATGTGGACTGATCTTTGCTAGAACTATGAGCCTTCTGGGGATGCTCTCCACCTGTCTATTGTTCGCGAGGAACAACTTCATCAGGGTGATGCCACAGTTTGATGCTCATATGTATATGTATATGTATATGTATATGTATATGTATATGTATATGTATATGTATATGTATTTGTATGTGTATGTATATATATATATATATAGGAAGAATATTTGGTACTCCCGGAAGTATGTAATCTCACATACGTATCTTATAACGTAGGGAGTATCTCATGTGATAAATAATATGTACATGGAGTATGTGAGTATATAACATCATCCAAGTGCTATGTATACTTTTTTAAATGATTTATACATAAGTTTTTTGAGTATATTACATTTTATGTACAAATACGAAGGTATTATCAAAATCTATTAAATTGATGGCCTTCTTTTCAATTTTTTCATGTAATTCACATTGGCCTATAGGCTTCAGGGAATACTACCTCCGTTCTCAAATAGATGTCTTCCTAGAATACGTGTAGTCAAACTTTAGAAACTTTGACCACTAATATACACAAAACTATTAGGATTTGATACATGAAAATGATAGTAGTGAATTTGTCATGAAAAATACTTTAACATCATCTAGTTTTTATCAACTTTTACCAAGAGGTATGTTTCAAAAGTAATGGTTAAACGTATTTGTTGAAGACCGTATCGATGTCCTAAACAACAAGTAAAAGAGAATGGAGGTAGTATAAGTTAGTATTCCTAACAATTATAACCTGAATCGACACATTTCATATGGCATTGCCCACACAGCCAAAAAAATGTCTTTGAGCAATTTACAACAGTGTAAATATCCATCAGTGCATACAGAGCTTGTGAGAAAAAAATCATTATCAGCGAAAGAATAGACTTCCGGTAGAAGAACGCTGTCATCAAAACCATTATTCTACATGCCCTGACCAAAGCAGAAACCCAAAATTGGCCAGCGATTGTGTCAGTGACTGCATTGGTATTTGATATAGGCATATAGCTAAACTCTAACGCGCAGCATCAGAGATATTGCTGTAGATGCATCATCGAGTCAGCGGCACCAATCACACTACCTACCAAATGCAATGGACCAAATACTGACAGTGCCTGACTACCCATCGACCTTGCTGTTTTCCAGCACTGACCAAATACCATACAAGCAAATATATGCTGAAGCAAAAAAAAAAAAGTCGCATCAACCACACGGATGACACGCTGGAGGGGGAAGGCTGCATACTAACCTCAGCATTGGGGAATCTTCGGTCCGACTCGCGGATCCAGTAGAACCCGAACACGAACAGCATCGCCCGCGCGAGCGCGCTGCCGGACCGCACCACCACCTCCCTCCTCCACCCCACCAGCCGCGGCCGTCCCCCCTTCTCCATACCCTCCACGAACAGCGTGCACGCGCGGCACACGAGGTAGTACGCCAGCAGCACGAGCATCCCCGCGACGAAGCGGAGCGGGAGGAGAAGGGCGGCCGCGAGCGCAAGCCGCGCCGTCTGCAGCGTGGGCAGCGGGCCGCGGCCCATGGTCCCGTACGCGTCCCGTCGCGCGTACGGCGCGTACCTGGCGTTCAGCTCCTCCGCCTCCCCCGCGTTGGTGGCGTCGGAGAGGAGCGGCCGCAAGGCGCTAGCGTCGGGGCCCGGGGGCGCGTCGGCGGCGGTGGTGGCGGTGTCGACAGCCATTGCGGAAGCCGCGAAATCAAGCGCTGATTGGATCGGCGCGCGGAGGGGACGAGCGCGTGTTTTTTACGGGTTTGGTGTCGGGGGAGTTTGTCTGGTCGGCGCTGGGAGGCGGAATGGAGGAGGTAGAAGGGGACAACTGGGCGTCGGATCTGGATCGGACGGTGGGATGTGTCCTTGCCGGGTGGGTCCGGAGCTTTGGATCTGGGATTGCGATATTGACAGGCGCGGGCCCACCATACGGAATTGTTGTGGGAGTGGATGGATGCGTGGGAGAGTCCATCTAATCCATGTGTCCTAAACTATTCGTGCGCATGAAGGCTGAGGCGCGCCGCCGCCGCAAGTCTCTCCAAGCGACGGCGGCGTGCAGGTATGCATCACAGATATTTGCTTTTTTTTTATAAATACCGTATGTCTATAAAAGTATATAAGGATCGCTTGCATTCTACTTCATCCGGGGCTAGTAATAGCCATCAACCGGTAGGACATAGAGATAAAACGAGATAAAGCGCAAGGAAAATTAATCCTATTAAATAGGAAAGTTATCTTCTAATTTGGATTAGATCCACGTACAACCCTATTTGTACTTTATCATCATAAGTATAATTAAGAGTAAATTTTACAAAACTACAAATACTTTAATAAAATTATTACGAAACTACATATTTAAGCAATAGTTTTACAAAACTATAAATTTCAACAATAGTTTTACAAAACTACATATTTAGTATCAATTTTATCGTAAAATTATAGATCTTTAGCAAAATTATCACAAAACTACATATTTAAGCAATAATTTCATAAAACTACAGATTTAGCACAAATTTTGTTGCAAAACTACATATTCTAGAGGAACTGTTCCCAGCCCCGTTATCTTGACAAGCGAGTCCCGCTTTGCAGTCTCACAACAGTTGCTAACTCATGAAATGGATCGTTAGGGAACTCATGAAACTACAGATATTTTAACAAAATTATCACAAATCACAAAATTACAAATTTAGTCAATAGTTTCACACAACTACAAATTTAGCACCAATTTATTGTACAACTATAAATTCTATGTCATACATGTTAACGTGACAAATGGGCCCCGCTTACAGTCACATGAACTCTCGGACGGTCCATTTCATGAGCTGACAGCTGCTGTGAGACTCTAAACGGGGCCCAATCGTCATGCTAACGGGGCTAAAAACAACTCCTCTAGAATTTGTAGTTTTGCAATAAAATCTACGGTAAATCTGTAGTTTGATGAAATTCTTGCTTAAATCTATAGTTTTACGATAATTTTACCAAAGTATATGTAGTTTTGCGATAAAATTGACACTAAATATGTAGTTTTATGAAACTATTACTTAAATTTGTAGTTTGCGATAATTTTGTCAAAATATTTGTAGTTTTGCAAAATTTACTCTATAATCAAGGCAGTACGAGACGTATGGCTATTATCCAACTCAGAGGCTTGAACGTGTATAACTTTGTGTCCCTCTTTGCTGTATTCTTTGACGACTACGCATGTGTCCCTATTTTCATATTATATAATAGATAGTCATGTATAAATACATTTGGCACTGTTCATGGAAATACGAGCAAATTAATCAACATTAGAAGATATCGTGATTTCCGGTTTGGCTGACTCAGATCTCGGGTCCTTCAACGACTTTGTCCCCGACATTTATACTAGGCTGGATGAGTTATCAGAGATCAATCGATCTTCGAAGGCGATCTACAGTTGTTCTACTTTTGAGTAGGTCGACCAAGGCGGTCTCCAAAGCGATCGTATAACAGGGTTGGATTCTTTGACCTCCGTGCCTACTTGAGCTACCGGTGGTGTAAGAAAATGAAGACCCGAGGGCTTTGATGAAGAAATTCTAGAGGACGAGCCCCAATTTACCGAGGTTGATGTTTCTTCCTCTTCAGATTCTTGCGACGAGGAGGAACATCATGAAGTTAATGTTCATGAAGTCAGAGACGAGGGAAACCTCGAGGTTCTATCCAACCTGACTACCCCGAACAATCTACTGACTACCACTATGCCACAAGGGGGCTGCCCATAGCTCTAGCAACAAGGAACGGTCAACTCATTATTCTGCCTCCTCCAGCGAACCTGTTGGTGATATGCTCTAGAGACAATCATAGAGATGATTGTATCACGTTTATATTTATGTACTTTTGAATAATATGTTAATCAGTTCCTTTAATAATTATCATTACATTGATTAGCAAGCATGTGACTTATTTGTGAAGCTCTTTGTTTTATTGTGATGTTATTCTAAATTATCCCTAGTCTTATATAATTATGTGGGACAATAATGATTCACAGACTAGCACATGTATTGATTGATGATTATGTTTCACTAATCATAGATATTGAGATATCAATTCAATAATGTGGAGACCTGTTAGAGAACATGGTGTTAGATATACCCATCTTGAGATACTTTTAGGATAGTTATATGATGTGCTATCAGTTGTAATATCAAATGATGTACCTACAGGATCCGTAGACATGATATCATCATTGGTTCTCAGAATGTGTAATGACACACTTAGGGAATGTCGAACGTTACTCTGTGACTGGGTAATCATAAAGGTAGCTTTCGGGTTTGCCATGAAACATATCATTTAGTGTGAGCAATCAAGATGGAATTTACCCTAACTATATAACGGGAGAGATATCTCTAGGCCACTCAACGTGGTTTGATTAGAAAGTGCAGAGCCACTCCAATGTGATTAAAGAGTTAATCATGAGTTTAGTAATCCGCTACAATATTGAGTCAATGCAACCTATCACAAGGATGGCACATGTCTCGCCTTGAGCTTGACTGACATTGTGAGGTAAACAAATTGGTGCATGTGTATATCAAGGTTCAACCGATATGATCTTTGTGTATATTCGAGAGTCAATAAGCTCTGCTAGGTACTACTATTAATTTCGGTTCATAAAGGGTTTTTGACTAGTAGCCGCTTATACATGAACCTAACGGGTCACACACTTAATGGGTTGGAACATAACACGTGGATTTGATCAGTAAGAGGGTTTAAACAGATTATGATCCGAGAGGGACTAGTGTCCTAATGGGATTCTAACGTTGGAGCTCATAGTAGGATCTATATAAGGGGAGGTATGGGGAGGGGTGAGCATGGTTGAGCCACTCCAAAACTCTAGCCGCACCCACTCCACCTGACCTGTTGACACCCAAGTTATATGTGTGGTACTATCATATCAACATTCCATGTTCCTACCTAGGACATTATTGCTATTATGACACTGATTGGCTCGATGTCGCTCTCGACAAGGCGATCATGGCTAGTCAAAACCCTCGTGACTAGGTAGTCGGAATGCTCCCGACAAGGAAGCTGAACCTGTAAGTTTATCCCAACTAGGAGGTCGATCATCTACGATGACCCTACTGAGTTTGATAGCTTCCTCTGCATTGATGCTCATAACATTGGACTAGTCTACTCTGACTCTTCTTCCGTTACACTGTGCATCTATTGGTAATGATCCATGATCCTCTACTCACCAAGCCACCAAGGTAAATGTGGAAACGTAAATAAGGTAGAGAGACAAACTCAACACAAGAGATTTTTATCCCGTGGTATCGATGGCTTGAATGTCATCCCTAGTACATGTTAGAGCTCCACCAAGTATATGCTCCTGGTCGGCACCTGGTCATGACTATTGAGTCACCAAGCCACCAAGGTAATACCTCAAGTCGGATGAGCCACCAAACCACCAAGGTAAGGTCTCATCACTAGCCTCTCTTCTGGTCACTTGTCCTTGTACACGTATCTTGTCATTGCTCCACACCAAGTCGAAGGGTCAACATGCTTGAGCCACCAAGGACCAAGATGCCAATGAGTCACCAAGACTTCAAGGTGCCGGCGTACCTCTCGGTACAAGCTAGGATCCCTACTTGATCCCTTGTTCAAGCTGCATCACCTAGCTACGATTCACTCTAGGCCTATAAGCAGTAAAGACTCTCTAATCTTGTGTTTAATCGCCTTGGATGATCACTTTAAGCACTTTGATGGATTGGATATCTTCTCAAGTTTGTATGAGCTTCCTCTAGACTCCATTAGCATGTCACACATTCAAATGACTGAGTGGAGGGGTATTTATTGCCTCAAACCTGCTAACTAGCTGTTTTCCTAACGGCTCAGAAAAGCTGTTAACACCGGATGATCCGGTGAGAATAATAGTACTAACACTGGATCATCTGGTGAGTACAACCTCAGAAGCTAGCCGTTGGAACTCCACAATGCCCCTGTGAACATCGGACACTCTGATGTACCTTCAAATCCATCACCGGACCTTCCGATGAGTCATTTGAGCCTTTGCAGCCTCTCTATGTAAAATGCTCTGGTGCATTCATCTTCAGAGCACTGGATCTTCCACTGGGTTGTTCTTCATTCTTCAACATCTGCAGTCGTCTCTGTAAGAAATGCTCCAGTGCTATAATCCGGTGTGCACAAACCAAACACCGGATCATCTTGTGGGTTGATCTTCAGTTTTTTGCACCTGCATTCTTCTCTACAAGAAATACTCTAGTGTTACCCAGTGCAGATCACCGGACTATACGATGAGGTCCTCAGCCTTCTCCCCCTTTGTCAGAGATACTCCGTTGGTCTTATGTCCTATTCACCGGACTATCTAGTGAGGCTATCGGTTTCTGGACATAATGTTCTAGTGAGTGCAAACTCCTTTGTACCGGACCATCCGGTGAGGCAAATCTTCCTAGGACTTTTCAAAATCAAACTTTGTCCTGGCTGCGGTGGCTTCTTGATGTATTGTATCCATGAGACCTACTAATATATATTGTTGACAAACATGTTAGTCCCAGTGCTATGTTATCATTAATCATCAAAATCACAATCAGTACCTAATAGGGCCTTTTTTGCTACAATCTCTCCCTTTTTGGTGATTGATGATAATACAACCAAAACAAATGACAAATAATAAATGATACCAATCATAAAGAGCACAAAGTCTTACCATATTGCTTAGATGCAAGTTCTTACCATTTAGTCTCCCTTTGTTGTGGCTCCCCTTTTTCTATTGCCGCTATCGACCCATGCAAGAACTTCTCCCCTTTTGTCAACCTAGCTGTCTCATGTTGCTTCTTGTATCTTCTTCTTCTCCTCTTTTGTCAACTTCGGTATTTCTAGACATCTTGTATCTTGCTTACTACTTTTGTCATCAAACTTCTCCCCTTTTGTCAACAATCTCAAAAAGGACTATAAACACATGTTGAGCTCGAGAAAAAGTATTAGAGCACATGGGAGAGAGCTTCATAAATCATGATCTAATGAAATGATACCAATTGAAAAGATATATCAATTGTAAGGATAAGAGGTATTGATATCAATTGAAAAAGACAAATAAAGATCATAATTCATGAAACTCAAATGATATAATTTAAACTCCCTCTTTATGTGTGCATACATATAATGAGACTCACTTGTGAATACCACTTATATGAATATAGCAATATATGCACATATGGACAATAAGTAGATGTAGAAAGTTTAAGCCATATCATGTATGGAGGTAGCTTACATGTAGAAATAAATTGAAAATGATACTAATTAAAGCATTTAAGCATTGTATACCTATGGGGATATGTTGATTTCTCCATGAGACTACAAAGAATATATCTAGCAAGACATGTTAGTCTTAAAATCATAACTCATAGGATATACTCCTACTAAATGTGTACATATAAGTGTTGAATACTTACGAGACATATTTTGCTTGTTATTAATAACAATAGGAATGGTACCATGTTGATTGGATCATGGCACATGAAATATACCAATTGTAAAACTAGTGCTATGAAAGAAACTTACAACTAATAAACCATGTAGGTTACTCAGAAGAAAGAGAGAAACACAAGCAACTTACCATATGAAAACATAGACTAGGCATTGCAATAAATTAAAATATGCACATGCAATCCTAAACAAGGCAAATGAGCTACAACAATTGAAGGATTTTGCATCTAGCTCCATTACCTTTTTTACCTTTGGATAGTGATTTATATATATGATGATCATGATCTTCATCAAAGCGCCCTATCTTATACACTTAGCTTTTTTGCTTGAACCTTCACTTCATTTTATGAGCCAAGTCTCCAAATCCCTATAGCCGCCTAGGGCTTCAAGTCTTCTTTGGAACTCAAACTGATTGGGGTCCCTTCATGTTGATGATGACTTCCTTGGGCACCAAAATCGGTTGGTTCCAACCCAAATTTTTCTCCCAATTATGTGTGCAACCACCTTGCCATTGTTCTTCTTCTTGAGCTTATAGTGGTTGCTTTTGGTCTTGATCTTGTAATTGTGCTTGGTGTATATTTTGGAGGTCTTATTGGAGAGGTTCATTGCTTTCTTATTCTTCTTGGTATCCTTCTTGACTTGCTTGCATTGGAAGGACTTGTGGCATTCTTAATAGCACTTGAAGCATGTCATGGTGGATCCCTCCGTAAGCTTCTTCACCATGGTAACATGGTTATCTTGAGGACGTCAGATGTGGTTCTTGACCTTTAATCTCGGCAAGTCCTTCTTGAGCTTTTCCACTTCTTGTTTGAGCTCATCATTTTCTTGTGCAATGAGATCATCACATGTTTCTACAACAACATTCTTAACACATATCTCATTACCAAAGGGTGAGCTAGATAGATCAATTAAATCATCACAAGAAGTGTAAGCCTCTACCTTAGGATTGAAATTAAATAGAGAGCTAGATTGCTCCAAATGAGCCTTAGATTGAGGTTCATTGCACTCAAATTTTTGCCTTAAGCTCTTCATGCTTCTTGTTTAGCAAATTGAATTTGCTCAATAATTGCTCATAATTAGAAACAAAGGTAGCATGAATGTCATTGAGGGCATTGAATTTCTTAAATTCCTTAGATTGTTTCTTAAGGGCCATTTGCTGATCATTGATCAAATGAAGGAGTTCATCATAGGAAGGAGAATCCTTATCAGATTTATCATCACTTACATCGCTATACATACCTTTATCCATAAGACACTTGTGTGATTACTTGTACAATGATGACTTACGTGATGATGATCTTGAGGAAGAGCTTTTCTTGGAGGAGTGGGTGGCGAAGCTCTCATCACTTGAGCTTGAATCTTCACTCATCCATCTTCCCATGCTTCCAAATTCTTTGACACTTCTGTGGGCAAATTGTTTAATGCTATTGGGCTTATTAACAAGCACATGATATTTCTCATTACGCACATCCTTTGTGCCTTCATGTATTTTAATGAGACTATTCCAAATATCATATGCATTGGTGAGAGAATAAACACGATTAAATGCATCAACATTGAACGATGACAAAAGTATACTTTTCACCAATGCATCTAATTACCTCTCCTTATTGATGATGCGAGGTCTCATCCCTTTCTCTTTGACTCTCAAAACATCTAAACCTTTAGCTTGCAAATGACAAGTTATTAGAATTTTTCAATGGGGGAAATTTGTGTTGTCGAAATATGGAGCGGATATGGGTATCCATCCCAACCCCGAACGTCGCAACTCTAGGATGTTAAGCCTATCAAGAGCACAAAGCTCTGATACCAATTGTTAGGAACGGTGACATCCTAAGAGGGGGGTGAATTAGGACACTTATATCCTATTTTTCTCTAAAAAGTTATAAGATAAATCTGTCTCAATTTCTATCTAAATGTGCTCTAGATTTATCTAGTGTATCTACTCTACTGCTTAACAGAATTGCAACCTACTCTAGTAATGTAAATTGCCAGTATGTAAATGCGGAAATATAAATAAGTTAGAGAGACAAACTTGGCATAAGAGATTTTTATCCTATGCTATCGATGGCATGAATATCACCCATAGTCCATGTTAGAGATCCACCAAGGATATACTCCGGGTCAGCACCCGGTCGTGACTCTTGAGCCATTAAGCCACTAAGGCAAGACCTCAAGCCGGATAAGCAACTAAGCCACCAAGGTAAGGTCTCATCACTAGTCTTTCTTCCGGTCACTTGTCGCCGTGATCCCCTTCAAAGCTTGAGTCACCAATACAAGGGTCTCCACGTCCCTATACACGTGTCTTGCTGCCGCTCCACATTAAGTCAGAGAGTCAACAAGCTTGAGCCACCAAGACCCAAGATGCCGGCAAGCCACCAAGACTCCAAGGTGTCAACATACCTCTCGGTACAAGCTAGGATCACTCATTGATCCTTTCTTTACAGTGCAACACCTAGCTACAACTCACTCTAGGCCTATATGCACTAAACACTCTCTAATCTTGTGCTTAATCACCTTGATGATCACTTTAAGCACTTTGGTTGCTTGGATGTCTTCTCAAGTGTGTATGAGCTTCCTCTAGACTCCAGTAGCATACCACACCTTCAAATGACTAAGTGAGGGGGTATTTATAGCCTCAAACTCGTCAACTAGCAATTTTCCCAATGGCTCAGAAAAATTGTTAACACAAGATGATCCAGTGAGAACAGTAGTACTAACACCAGATCATCCATTGAGTACAACCTCAGAAACTAGCCGTTGGAACTTCACTTAATACCTCTGTGAACACCGGACACTCTGACGTACCTTCAAATCCATCACCAGACCTTCCGGTGAGTTATCTTGAGCTATCCAAGTCTTTGTAGCCTCTCTATATAAAATATTCTGGTGCATTCATCTTCAAAGCACCGGACCTTCTACTGGGTTGTTATTCATTCTTCAAAACTTGCAGTCGCCTCTTCAAGAAATTCTCCAATGCTATAATCCGGTGTGCATAAACCAAGCACCGGACCATCCGATAGGTTGATCTTCAGTCTTCTGCACTTACATTCTTCTCTGCAGGAAATACTTTGGTGTTAGCCAGTGTAAATCACCGAACTATACGATGAGGTCCTCAGGCTTCTCCCCCTTTGTTAGAGACACTATGGTGGTATCATGTCCTATTCACCTGACTATCCGGTGAGGCTATCAGCTTCTGGACACAATGCTCCGGTGAGTGCAAACTCCTCTGCACTAGACCATCCAGTAAGGCAAATCTTCCTGAGACTTTTCCAATTCAATCAAACTTTATCCCGACTGCAGTGGCTTCTTGATGTATTGCATCCAGGAGACCTTCTAACATATATTCTTCACAAACATGTTAGTCCCAATAGCTATGTTGTCATTAATCATCAAAATTACAATCATGACCTAATAGAGCCATTTTCACTACAGGATGGCTATGTTGTCATTAATCATCAAAATCATAATCATGGCCTAATAGAGCCATTTTCACTACAGGCTATAAGGTTGTTATTATAGTACAATGGAAGTTTCAGTCCAAAGGAACTAGGGTGATAACCAACTTCAAAGAGGTTGACATAGCTATAGAATAATTTATTACTTTGTGTCAACAAAAATTACCACCAGTAGTTCATTGAAGTTACTACTGAACATGAATTGAAGTTACCACCATAAGTTACACACATTTTAGTTGTTCAGATTGGACTAGCAAGTTGCTACGTCCATCTCTTTGTGATGGTAGAGCAATTCCTTACAAAAAATGCTACTTTTTTTTTTCTCGGGAGTGAGCTTCTGCCAATATTTTAATTAAGTTTACACACTTCAAGTGCTTAGTTGTTCCTTGGTCCATTGAAGTTGTTATTCATCTTTCTTCAATGTCAATAGTAGCAACATGCTATCAACATACTAGCAAACTAGCTTGTTCTTCCATGAAAGTTGCTACTTATTTTCCATATTAATTGTTACTACTATCAACTTAGCCCTCCATGGAAGTTACGACTCATCTCTCACAAAAGGTTGCTACTAGCAAATTGGCCCTTCATAGAAGTTGCTACTCATGTTACACAAAAGTTGCTACTACCAACTTACTAGCAACACACTAGCAACTTCTTCATCATCTTCTAGCTACTCACCGCAACTTACTACGAAGTCAGAAAATGACAAAATCATGATTCTTCTTCTTCTTCCATGGGAAAATCATGACTTTCTTCAGGAAAATAGTGGTGAATAATGACAGCATGTTTCAAGGTAGGGAAGGAGCTGAGAAATGTAGAGGGAGGCCGGCGACGCACAACGAGGAGGAATGTAACAACCCAATTTCTAAATAAAAATAACTTTCATAAACAGAATAGAAAGTTTTTGCAAAACTAAATAAACCTTAAGTGTGTATATAAAAATATTTATACATAGATGTATATGTGTGTATGTGTATATATGTATAGGCATATATATATATATATATATATATATATATATATATATATATATATATATATATATATATATATATATATATATATATCAGAAAGGGCTATTTTCCTTATACAAGAATATATGTGTGTGTATATATATATATATCTATAAATAATTGTTTGATTGTTTGTTGATTGCATATGTGAGCTAATATGTATATGTGTAAAGTGTATATATTGTATATGTATAGATATATTACATGAATACACAAGAGAATACAAGAAATAGAATAGAACGGAAAAAAGAAAAAGGAAAAAGGAAAAATGAGGTCGGGTCGAAGCTCTCTAGACCAGCCCATCCCCCCCCCCTCTCCCTCAGCCTACTTGGTGATCCAGTTCGGCCGTTGTCTCTCCCTCGCCCTCTTCTTTTCGTCCCTTGGCCACACACTGTTTTCTTTCTTCCGACCCATGTGCACCGATGACGTAGCCCATCAGGACATCGTCTTCCTCCTCCCTCCCTCTCTTGTTGATGTCCGAAACACCAAAGGAGCTCCACCTAATCTGAGTAAATCGATAAATTTTCCCTCTAGAAGCCTGGCCAAAAGAGACCAAAGGAGATACACGATCGATCAACCAACCTAACCATACTCGATTGGAGTTCAAAAGATGGAGATAGAGCTTGGATTGAGATATATGGGTGCCAGACTTCAACCCAACCCTAACTGATGTAGATACGAACTCTCACCCCCTTCAGGCGTATATATGTTGACCCAATCTCCTCCTCTTGACCACTATAGTGTTTCCCATAAGTTTCTAGAGCAAAAGCACCATTGCTACACCCTCCCATTGAGCTCCAAGCACCATCGCCACCTCACACCGCCGCCAACCCTCTCTACTCCTCGTTGTGAAGAAGAGCATGAGGATCACCAAGGGAAGTCTTGGGAAAACTTAGAGAACATAAGTTGTATGCTAAGTTCACTAAGTGTGAGTTCTAGCTAAAGGAAGCATTGTTTCTCAGACATATCCTATCTACCAAAGGAGTCGCAGTGGACCCAAGTAAGGTGAAAGATGTACTGAATTGGAAGTCAGCTACCAATGCCACAGAAGTATGGAGTTTCCTTGGTTTAGTCAAATACTATTGTTGCTTCATAGAAGGGTTCTCGGACATACCCAAGCCGCTCACAGAGTTACTCAAGAAAGAAACAAAGTATGTATGGACTGCCGCTTGTGAGGCAAGTTTCAAAGGGCTTAAGAAGAAGTTGACCACAACCCCAGTGTTATTGTTACCTCATATCCAAAAGAACTTTGACATATAGTGTGATACGTCTCGACAAGGTCCTGCATGTGTTTTGATGCAAGAAGGCCATGTCGTAGCTTACACCTCCAGACAATTAAGGACTCATGAGAAGAATTATCTGACCCATGATTTGGAATTAGTATCTGTAGTGCATGCTTTGAAGATGTAGAGAAATTAACTTATCGATAAAAGATGTGAGATACATATGAATCATAAGATCTTAGAGTATATATTCATGCAAGCATATCTCAATTTGAGACAACGCAGATGGTTAGAGCTGATCATGGACTATAATGTGGGAATCCTTTATCACCCCAAAAAGGCTAACGTAGTGGCAGACGTGTTCAATCGAAAAGCCTGCTATAACATGACTATGTTACAAGAAGCTCAACCAACCCTATGTGAAGAATTCCAGCGACTTACATATGGTTTGTCATGGATATGGAAACAACGTCTATGGAAGTGAAACCTACTTTGGACGAGAATATTTGAAAAGGACAAGTAGAAGAAGAAAATATCAAGGAGATCAAGTAGAATATCAAAGTAGGCAAGGCTCCAAAGTTCTCGGAAGACGAAAAAGACATAGTATAGTTTGGCAAGCGTATCTGTGTACTAGACCAAAATGAGTTTGTAACATCCCAGTTTTTAGCCAAAAACCAAATTAAAATCTTTTCAAAAATCAGTTCAAAACTATCTTAACTTTATTTTCCAATCAATTTCCAAAAGCCTAATCTTTTCCTTCTCCTTAGGCTCACTCTTTCCCTTCCCCTCTTTCAGCACACTCCATTTCTCCTTTTCTTTTTCTTTTCACTACCTGGCTCTCTTTCCTTTCTCTGGGTCGCTCTCTTCCCGCCCTGCTCCCCTCACGCTTTCTCTCCTCCTCTCTCGCACCACACGCCAGCACAACCCGCTAGCCCCTTCTTCCTCCCGTCGTGCTCGCGCTTGCGCGTGAAGCACGCACGGTAGCTGTTCTCATCGTGCCCCACTCCCCTGCCACCCCTTTGCCACGTGACGTGTCGTCCTCACCACCCAGTCTCCTTTACCCCTCCCTACTCTGTCAGTCACCGCGTGCTACACCGGTGACGACCGTGCAGGGTAAGGACGACCACTAGTCACCTCCAACCACCGTTGTGTCGCCCTCTCTCCGTCTCTCTCTCCCGCACCCATCGTACCTACATGTGCACGTATGAAGCCACAGTGGCCATTAACGCCGGCAGCCTACATTCATGTCGCCTGAGCCACACAATACCTCACTGCCCTATCTCTACACCGGCGATGTCTACCCTCCTTCGCCTATAAAAGCCCACGTCCAAGCTCTGCCATGTTCCACTGTAGCCCATCAGAGCTGAAGGTGCTCCTCTCCCTCAAATCCTCTCTCTCTCTCTCTCTCCTACCTCACTTCCGCCACCATCTGAGGTCGCTGCTGATCTGCTAACCAGATCCACCAATGGTCAAATTAACCTCACAACGAGCTTCACCGAGCCTCACTCAACCTCCCTAGATGATCGTCCTAGCCTCTCCCTCCCTCTCTTGGGCCACCACCATGTAGCCATGGCCATCGGAGCACCTCCACCGTCGTCGGCCACCGTTGGTGCTCTGCTGGCCAAACCAAACACATAGAAGGATTCCCCACACCACATACGTGCTCCTAGAGCCCACAAACCCGAGCCAAAGAGCTTTCCCATGAGTTTCCTATGTCGACCGCCGTCACCTCCAACTCCAGCGTACAATTAGCACTACTCCAGCGTACAATTAGCACTACTCCAGCCATCGCCATCTACCACATGCCCCACCGTCACCTTTGGTGTGTCACGAGGATCACCAAGAGCTAATCCCCATCCTGAACTGAGGCTGGAAGCCATCGGTGGCGAGCTCTCCGGTGAGTTTCTTCCATGGGTACCCTTGGTGCCACCACTCTCGCGTTCCCCTGGCCAGCCTACCATCTAGCACCGTCAGTTGAGCCGTCACAGTCTCCCCTCTATCTCTGTGTAAACCTGGTGGGTGGGCCCGGCCGTATAACACCGTCTCCCCAGGCGCTATACCCCCTTGGGCCAACGGGACACCTCAGTCTAGGAAGCCAGCTCGATAGCCAAAGCCCATACACCGAAGCCAAGCCCACATGAACAGTAGCCTTTCTCAATTTTAAAAAGTGGGATTTTCTAGGGAATATTTTGGGAATATCCCCCTTTTCTTTTCCTCGATTTAATTTACCGACAAACTTTTAAAGCCCATATTTCCTCCGTTTCAACTCCGATTTCACCAATTCTTACACCGATATTCATCTAAATTCAAAATCTATCTTTTCATACTAGTTTCTTATTTATTTCAAATTTGTTTATATTTTCTTTGAATTTAATTGTGTGTTACTTTGTTGTGTGTCACATTTAGAAACCGTAGAGTTCATCGTGGAGGAGAAGCCGGGAACACAGGAGTTCGACCAGGACCCTTTCAAAGAATTCAACAAAGGCAAAGCTCAATCCATTTTTGTTTGATCATATTAAATCCAGTTTTATCACCGTGACCCGTAGTAGTCATTTCCACTGATGTAATGCATGAAGTATTACGTGTTGGCATATTTTAAACTGTTGGTCTAGTTATGACCTAATGTAGATTAGCCAGTCTTTCTGTGATCAACTTGTATACCCTCTTGGCAAACCTAGGACTTTCATCTCGGCTAGTTAACTTATGTTTAGATGATTACCTTTCTACTAGTATGATTAGGATGGTAATCTTTAATGGTATTTCATACTTAATCATGTTTAGCTTTTCGAAATGTGTAAAACTTGGTGCTTCGTGTGTGTGAGTTGTGGGATGGGGAAGACCTTGTTGGATAATGATAACAACCAAGATCGGGTTAGAGCTGCGGCAAATCAGGGTTCCGTTGGGAACACCTTGGGAGTTGAAGTACTGCCTGTGTGGCAGGCTTTGTGACGAGTGCTGCCTACGTGGTAGGCTCCGTGTGGAGACGTTTTCCTTGGCTCACTTAAGGACGGGGTTAATGTGATATCCTACCTAGTCTTTATAGTACAGCCTGCCACATAGGCTGCTAATACAGCCACTCGGCCCTATATGGGTAGGGCTTAGCCTAAACCTCACTAGCTAGTCTACTATTGTCATCCTACCTAGTCTTTACAGTACAGCCTGCCACATAGGCAGCTAGTACAACCACTCAGCCCTATATGGGTAGGGCTTAGCCTAAACCCCGGTAGCTAGTCTACTGTTGTCTGGAGGCAGGTGTGCAACGGGAGGCCATGGAGCAGGTTCAGGCGGTGCAGGCTTGGAGACCCTTTTGGAGGCCTAGTTTAAGGTCATGAACCCCTGGTTAGCTCCTGTAGATGGCTAGGGAGATGATTTTGTGGTGGGTAATGACTTGTTGACTCGCACTACCACGAGGGTGGTATGTTGCAAAACTTAGCTTGTGGGTAAAGCATATCACTCTGCAGAGGTTAAACTATTTGAATAATTGTGTCCACGATCAGGAACGAACTATGATTCGGTCACAACAACTAGCATAGAATGTGTGCATTTCCTTGGTGTGTGAGTGGGCAAGGTGTGCTCGTCTTTGGAAAGTTAGGTCTGGCCATGTGCCATGGGTTACCGTGGATGGGGTGTCTATTAAACAATAAAACTTGGGCCCTGGTGACTTTCCATCACAGTAGAAAACCCCTTTCATATAATGGTGCTGATATAATTTTTTCATAAAAATTTGTCTTATGAAAAATGAACCTTGCATGAGTAAAATTAGCCTTTCCGTAAAGATAACCTTTCAGTTTATTCCTTGTCTATCCATATGCTTGTATTTATACTCCTACCAAAGGAAAGGGTTGAGGCTTGCTGAGTACTCTTGTACTCACCCTTGCTTGTGCTTTCAGAGAACGATCCGGACTTCATCGAGGCAGATGAGTAGGCTCGGTCGCATCCGCACCCGAGTTGCCTGTAGAGTGGCGTGTTCCTCATGCTGTCTACTGTGTACTTTGATGACGTGGACTCTATTGTTTATGCATTGTTGTACTATGATGTCGTGGACTCTATTGCCTGTGTTTTATTAGGCTAGTGGAGTTTAATCATCGCCCCTCATGTTGTATGACTATGATATCATTTGTTGTAAGACTTTAATTTACCAACGACTGATCCAGAGACTAGTATAATAATAGTTTTAAGCATCGAGGATAACTTAGGCCGCTTTAGAGTTTAAGGAGATAATCCTAAAAGCTCATGAGTCAGCTTACTCTATTCATCTAGGAAGTATCAAGATGTACCAGGATCTAAAGGACCACTATTGGTGCCCTGGTACGAAGTGAGAAATTGCCGAGTATGTAGTAGTTTGCAATATTTGCCAATGAGTGAATGCAGAACATCAAAAACCAGCTGATTTTTTGCAAGCCTTGAAGATACCTAAATAGAAGTGGAAAGAAATGGATATGGACTTTATAGTTGGTATCCCACATACCTAGTCATGCTATGATTATATATCGATCATTGTGGATTGCATAACTAAGGTAGCTCACTTCATCCTGATTAAGACTATTTATAATGGTGCCAAGTTAGCTGAGCTAGACAAGTCAAGAATTGTGTGTTTACATGGAGTTCCAAAGAGGATAGTGCCAGACCGAGGTACCCAATTTACCTCAACATGAGTCTCTCAATACGAAGTTGAATTTTAGCTCAGCATATCATCCACAGACAGATGGATAGATAGAAAGAGTAAATTAAGTACTTGAGGACATGACACAAGCGTGTGCTCTCCACAATCAAAATAGTTGGGACAAGAATTTACCATATGTAGAATTCTCATATAACAATAGTTACCCGTTGACAATGACTATTGGGTAACTACCACATCTGGGTACCCCCAGGGTTTTTCATAATTCTTGAGACATATCTCTATCTCCAGGAAGGGAATCCCTAGATGAAAGGAAACCACCCGTAGGAGGCCAGGGTATCTCGTGAACAGGGAAGTTTATTTCCAAGAATGGAAGGAAGAATCCAGAGGACATACGAAGCCCCATATATATAAGAAGCTTGGGGGTCCTATGGAGGACACATCCATTATAAGTGAGTACATGCCATTACAATTAGAGCAAGCCGAGCAAGGAAATTGCCGACTAGGTTTAGATCCATCTAGACAAGCCACTCCCCTTATCATAGGCTCTATACAATATAAGACAAACATAACATAGGGTTATTATCTTAACCAAGCTCCGAACCTGTATAAAACCCTCTCTGTGTTTTCCTATGATTTGTAAGATTGGTGGTTCACCAATCATCGATAGAACATGCCATTGACTACACCAGCATGGAAGATCGGCGGTTCACCAATTATCGACAACTGGCATCATCCGTGGGGATCATGACAATAAGTGTTGAGCATTCTACATAGAACATGCCATTGACTACACCGGCACGGAAGACTGGTTTTTCGGATGAAGCATCCTATGACAACCATACCCCTCCTACCAACGAGCAGGTGATCGATCAGGAGGACTTCGGTGATGAACTCTCTGGCAACGACTCCAGTTATGAGGTAAATCAATTTATGGATCAGTGCACCAAGGATTATGGCATCGAGTTCGAACCACTGGGATGCCAAAACAATGGTGAATGCCCTATTCACCAAAAGTAGGGATCCTCCCCCATAGCTTCTAACAACATGGATTGTCACGAAACCAATCCGGAGCAATCTGACAAGAAACCCATGATGGATCTAGACACTTCCTCTAGTGAAGGTTACCCTCGAGATGTCTTCACTATCGGAGACAAGGGTGACAGTCTGGGTAATCATGATGATGACCTTACAAATGGGCAGGGCCCTCTGGCTCTAGTTACGGATGATGGTCAGCACCAGATGAGCACACCTCCCCAAATCCTTAATGGAGCACCAGTTTTACCATCTTCACACCATCAGCAGGGGCTGAACAATTCAGATACGACCGCTAAGAGGATCATTCTCCTCTAATCACAGATCTAACAACCCCAACCAGTAAGGACTGGATGAACTCATCCAGGCTGAGAATTCTCATCTGGCCTTGGCCAAAAATAGGGCCAACCGGGGTAGATCACGTAATCCCTCATTGCGAGACGTATCGGACTTGGAGAAGCGTAACACCTAGAACAAGGCTTCCCGGGATGATATCTGGGTGAATAATCATCGACAAACCTCACCAGTCAAAGATCATTTGATCAATGACTTATGTGAGGTTATCGACAGTTGGCGAAGGCGCGAGGACCTCCGAAGGGGCTTCGTCTACCCCTCGGCAATCTGATCGAGGGATGTCGCGACACTGATCAAATCGGGGCTGATCACCGACTCCCGTGGAAAAAACCTCTCGAGATTACTAGAACCAAGCAGGGCATCATCAACGGATCTCTAGCCTTCTTTAGATCTACGAAACGTAAGCTGACCAGTAAGGTTCCACCCGGGACAATTGAGAAGTACAACGGGGTGGACGTATTGAGAAGCACAACCTAATTTCTAAAATGAAAAGAAATAAAAATTACTTTCATAAAGAAAATAAAAAGATTTTGCAAAACTAAATAAACCTTAAGTGTCTATATGCAATATATGTATACATACATGTATATGTGTGTATGTATATATGTATATGCATATATATATATATATATATATATATATATGTTGTAACTTCTCTATGCATGGTAATGCAACTGGTTGCAATCGCTACTCATAATGCGGGAACGCACTCGGTAATCCAGTGGGCCCACGGGGTTGGTGGGTGGGTATTAATTACAACATGGTAGATGCTCTAGTTATAACATGGTGAATACTCTAGTTATAATATGGCGAACACTCTAGTTACAACATGGTAAACACTACAATTAGAACATAGTGAATACTACAGTTACAACATGGTACACACTCTAGTTATAGCATGGTAGATACTCTAGTTACAACATGGTAAACACTCTAGTTGTAACTAATAGTTACAACATGGTAGGCACTCTAGTTACAATATAGTAGACACTCTAGTTGCGATCTCTCTATGCATATACTTGTAACCACTCTATGTCTGTAGTTGCAACTAATAGTTGCATTCACTCTATACTATATGTTGTAACATCTATACACATGTAGTTGCAACTGGTTGCAATCGTTGCTCACAAGGTGGGAACACGTTCGGTAATCCAGTGGGCATGCGGGGTCAGTGGATGGGATCATGCTCTATGCCTATAGTTGCAATCACCTTATGCTTATAGTTGTAACTCCTCTATGCACGAAATTGCAACTGGTTGCAATCGCTACTCAGTCTCTAGTGGGCCCGCAGAGTCAGTGGGTGGGTGCGCGCTCGGGGCGCGGGTGGCGCTCGCTTAGCCTGTGCGCATTCTGCAGGTACGCTGCACATACTTATAGAATATATATA
This sequence comes from Phragmites australis, assembly GCF_958298935.1. Taxonomy (NCBI): domain Eukaryota; kingdom Viridiplantae; phylum Streptophyta; class Magnoliopsida; order Poales; family Poaceae; genus Phragmites; species Phragmites australis. The sequence goes on from NC_084921.1 coordinate 15,382,823, forward strand.
CACTATATATAGGAAAGGGCTATTTTCCTTATATAAGTATATATATATAAATAATTGTTTTATTGTTTGTTGAATGCATATGTGAGCAAATATGCATATGTGTAAAATGTATATATTGTATATGTATAAATATATACATGAATACACAAGAGAATACAAGAAATAGAATAGAAAAGAAAAAGAAAAAGAAAAAGGAAAGGAAAAAGGAGATCAGGATGGAACTCTCCAGACCAGCCCACCTCCTTTAACATCGGCCCGCTCAGCGATCCGACCTGGTCATCGTCTCTCCTTCCCTCTCTTATTTTCTTCTCTAGGCCATGCATCGTTTTCTTTCTTCCAACCCATGCGCGTGAGATGTGGTAGTCCACCAAGATGTTGTCGTCTTCCTCCTCCCTCCCACTCCTTTTGATGTCCAAAACACCGAAGGAGGTCCACCGTAATCCAAGTCAATCGATGAGGTTTCCATCTAGAAGCTCAGCCAAAAGAGACCAAAGGAGATACACGACCGATCAATCGAGTTAATCATATCGAATTGGAGTTCAAAAGATGGAGATAGAGCATGGATTGAGAAGTATGGTTGCCGAACTCAGACGCAACCTTAATCGATGCGGATATGAACTCTCACCCCTTCGGGGCGTATATTTGTCGACCCAAGCCCTCCTCTTGATCACCACAACACTTTCCCCAAATTTCTAGAGAAAAAGCACCATTGTCATGCCCTCGCACCGTTGCCAGCACTCTCTACTCCTCGTCATCGCCAACTTATAGCAGAAACGGGTTCGCAGTAAGCCCTACATCGTGTTCCGCCGATGTGCCACAACGGAAGAAGGGTGATGTCGTCCCTGTTTGTTGGAGAAAAGATTGAGGGAAGCCAGCGAAGGTGAGCCATCTGATCTAAAGCATATAGTCACAATTAGATTAGGATACACCTTCGAGATCAATTGGCCATGGCCATCGGATCGTGAATCAACGCACTTGATTTAATGTGGTTTAACGTCGTTAGCTGTCTGCCTTTACCGTCATTAATTGCCGCATCACCAAACCACATTTGCGTGCCACATCGGCAATTTTACCGACATGTCACGCCATGTCAGCACTAGGAGCTGAGTCAGCAGCCGAGTTAGTGTTTTCTTTTTTCTTTTTAATTGTTTTCGGTTATGCTGACATCATAAAGCCTAATAGTGATGCAAGATATAGGATTTAATAATTAGATTAATTCGGTTAATAAATTAAGTAATGTTTTTATTTAGTAAAATAATTCTAAAAATAGGAACAATTTGGAAAATAATTTAATAATGTTTTAATAGTTTTATTTAATTTTGTTTAATAGATAGATGAGATTGATTTGTTTCTTTAGCTGGTTTAACCTGTCTCGATGAGGAAGGAGGCCCCGGCGGAGCATAGTGAGGAGGAAGGAGGCTGCACGGCATGGCAGCTGTCACACCCAGTTTTAACGGATAAAACCAAGTGTGGATTATATATGCCCAGGAAATCTAACACACATAAGGATATCATAGGTGAAGTAACAAAAGCAATATTTTAACTTACAATCGTTTACTTCTTACAAAAAGACTACACCTAAACAACTATAATACCTAAATGGCAGCACCTAATCGATGGTAGCGGGACGAAAATATCGGCGACCAAGCATGTCACAGGCACCGACTGGGGAACACACTCCTAGAACACCAGATTGTCGTCTTGAAAGTCTTCCACAAAGCAGCATATGTATTGTGGGAGATAGCAAGGGTGAGCACATGGAGTACTCAGCAAGTGTGAAAAAGTAATGACATACAAGCTTATAACAAGAATAGGCTAACACAAGGTATATTAGTGTAAATGCGAGTAAATAAAATAGTAATGTAATTGAAAAACATTAAGCAGTTGTTAAGTGTATGTATCCCAAACCACCCAACAACTATCCATCCAAGATAACTAGCCCTAAACTATCACCATCCAGTGACTCCTGTACCAACAAGACCATGACTAAAACCAACTAATCATGTGAGGATCCAAGTCTCCCATAACCGCAGGTACGACTGTTATAACAGTTTTTACACTCTGTAGAGGTTATCCAACTTTAGTACTGTTGGAGCAAGAGTTCGTCTTGCCCTAGCAAGTACGGCGAGAGTTTCTTCTAAGGAGGAGACTCAAGCTTGGAGATGAAGTTTGAGAGGAAGGAACACCATGAATATATTGATGATAGAAAAATGTATCACTCTTGTAGGAGTATCACAGTGTTCACTGTCTTGTGTGTTCTTTTCCGCTGTGTCCGTCCTTTTCCCAGAGGACCATGGCCTCCTATTTATAGGGCCATGCGTAGGCACCACGATAATTACCACGGCAGATATTTATCTCCCCGATAGGATAGAAAGGTAGTTATCCAGGATAAGACCTAGTAATTTGGTCAGGTCCCGGATATTTGTACATTATGATAACTTGTACGTCAAGCTACGTATGACCCTATAAATAGGAGGCATGGTCCTCTGGACAAAGGACGGACACAGCGGAAAAGAACACGCAAGACAGTGAACGCTATGATACTCCTCCCAGAGTGATACATTTTCCTATCATCAATATATTCGTGGTGTTCCTTCCTCTCAAACTTCGTCTCCAAGCTTGAGTCTCCTCCTTAGAAGAAACTCTTGCCGTACTTGCTGGGGCAAGATGAACTCTTGCTCTAGCACCCACAAGTCGTAATTTTCATGTTGCCGTGTTCATGACACACTTAACCCACGCCAATAGTGTGCCGCCAGGAGAATCACTATGAAGCATTGTCTACTGATTAGGTCTTGGTACTCCAACATATGCGAGTCAAGTGTCTAACCAATATGCTAAGCCTTACCCATATCAGCCTCATGATTGGTACGGTATTTCTTGGGTTGTCAGTCCACAAACCGGTTCTTATATGTGAAACTTATGCAAAGACTATCCAACAGAGAAATAACCAACAAAACATAACATCTCTGCTTGGAACATATCCACAAGTCTACCACATAAACCACCATTATCAAACCAACTCCTTGCCCAAGTCCTAGGGTTCCACGTTACTAAAACAAGTTCATCATCACCATTGCAAATATCCACTAAACATGTATATGACACTTCCCAACATCCCAAAAGCATGGCTAAGCAATTCTACCCAAGAGATTCATATCAACTACCACTTAGGCTTCAAGGAATGTAAATGAAGAACTAGGTAAACCGTAACATATGTGACTACCCATCAAGTTGACAGACATTGCATGCGATTTTGTAAAACAAAACATTTAAAACATAGGTTCAATATGATCAAGGTCACTTTCCTTCTCCTTGCTGCTGCTCAGTGTACTCTTGCTCCTAGTCTTGATGTTCTTCAAGTTGATCTGGGGCGTTGTTGACTAATCGCACAATTACCAGCAAACACACAAACAAAATACACTAAGAAAGAGTGAAAAACAATAGAACAAGAAGACAAAACTTATCTAGAAAGAAAGAGCACTGAAAAACGAATCTAGTGATGCAAGAATCGTTGAAAAAGGAGCTACGATGAACAAGACATGGCTAAAACAATTTTAACGTTGAATCTGAAAAAGAGAAGGGCTTATTTTGAATAAAAATGAAATTTTAGGGACCTTTTTGTAAAAATAAAGGGACTATATGTAATTTGGAAAAGTTTAGGGACCTAAAAGTAAAAAAGACATGGCTCCTTTTGTAATTACAGAAAAGTTTAGGGGCTAAATTGCAAAATTACCAATTTCTGAGAATTAACCGAATTATCTTTATACTGAAAAACCTTGAATTATTATGTGGTTTGCTAACTGGGCATGACTAGGTTGACACGTCGGCAGAACCGGCGATATGGCGCTGGCTTGGCGGTTGAGCTGGTGGCTGACTCGGCTGGCCTGCTCACTAGGTCAAAGAGGTGACACGCGTCATGCTCTAATTGGCTGTCGAAGGGGTAAGTTGAAATCTAATCTTGGCGGTTGGCCTTAAATTGGATGACTCGGAAGGGATCAGCGGCTGGGGAGGAGAGGCACGGCGGCACCGAGGGGGTCATGGCGGCGCACTGATCGGAAGGTCGTTGGAATCTCGTCATCGGGCTCGAATCTCGACAACGAGCGGAGGAACACGACGACATGCTCATGGGGAAATGGATGGGGGCCTTACCAAGGGCGGCGACGCACGCGAAGAGGGCCAGCGACGGGAGAGGCAGCGGAGCGGCTCGGATCTTTGTCGACGACGATGCTCCGACGGTCAATCAGCGATGACGAAGGCACCAACACGATCAGCGAAGGCAGACCGTTCTTCTAGTGGCTTCGGCTGGGTCAGAGAGGCTCTGGAATGTCGGGTCAGCGAGCTCGACCGAGGGGGCAATTGCGGCGGTGGCGGAAAGCTATGGATCTCGGCGATTGGGTTGGAACTCAGTGAGTTTGGGATGGGAATAGATTGAGGGGGTCACAGGCATCTTTATAGGCAGCTCAAGAGGGCTCGGGGAGGACCAGGACTCTCTCTCATGCGACAGAGAAGATCAACTCGGACACAGCGGCCGGCCGAGTTCGACACGGAGACGACAAATCCAACAGGCGGCCCTCACACGTCAGCGTCTCAAGCGAAGACGGGAAACAGCCATGCGTCTTCAGCGCGGGCGCGACGCTGGCTGCTAGCGTGCATGGGAATGGGCCGAAACGCTCGGGCGCGGCCCAGGTGGAGGGAGAATGGAAGAAGCGGGCCGGCGCAGGGAAACAGGCCGAAAAGAGGAGAGGGCAGCCCGAGGAAGAGTTTAACCTTTTTCTTTTTTTCAAATCATTTTAAAAGCTTTTGAATTCAAAGCAAAGCAAGCAAATCCAAATCAAAAGCCACAAATGAAAACCAAATAAAACAAAGGAAACCTAAATGCCTAAAAACAACATGAATGCACTTAAACAAATATTTCCTATGTCAAATTAGGTTCTCTATTTATGAAAATAAAATTTACTCTTTTGAGATTATTTAACTCAAAAATAAATTCTAGCAAATTTTATAAATTGGTAAAAATTGAAAATTAGGGTGTTACAAACCTACCCTCTTGGAATGAATCATGCCCTCGAGATTCGGACAGATTGGAGAAAAGATGAGGAAACTCTGTCTTCAGGTCTTCTTCTCTTTCCCACGTTGCTTCATCTTCCGAGTGGTGACTCCATTGCACTTTGCACATTGGTATTACTTTGGTTCTGGTCACTCTTTCTGATCTCTCAAGAATCTTCACAGGGTACTCTATATAGGAGAGATCTTCCTGAACATCTAGTTCTTCTATTGGCAACTATTCTTCGGGCACTCGAAGACACTTCTTCAACTGAGACACATGAAAGACATCATGCACATCTGCCATCTGAGGCGGTAACTCCAACTGATAAGCTACTTCTCCTCTTTTATCCAATATCTTGAAAGGTCCAATGAATCTTGGTGATAAATTCCCTTTGACCTTAAATCTACGAAGACCTCTTATGGGCGAAACCTTGAGATAGATTTACTCTCCAATATCAAAAACCAATTCTCTTCGCTTGTTATTAGCATAACTTTTCTGCCTCGACTGTGGAATGTTTAGATTCTCTCGAATTATCTGAACTTGATTTTTTGCATTTCGTAGAACTTCTGGACCAAAAACTTGACTTTCTCCGATCTCATTCCAGAACAGCAGTATTCTACACTTTCTTCCATACAGTGCTTCAAGAAGAGACATTTGAAGACTTGCCTGATAACTATTGTTGTATGAGAATTCTGCATACGGTAGACTCTTATCCCAACTTTTACCATACTTTAGAGCACAAGCTCTTAACATATCCTCAAGTATCTGATTGACTCTCTCAGTTTGACCATCCATTTGAGGGTGATAGGCGGAACTGAAGTTCAGCTTCGTATCCATTGACTCATGTAGCTTCTACCAAAACTTGGATGTAAACAGTGTACCTCTATCCGAGACAATCTTCTTTGGTACTCCATGCAAACACACTATTCTTGACATATACAACTCTGCTAGTCTGGCTCCACTATATGTAGTCTTAACTGGGATAAAATAGGTGACTTTAGTCAAATGATCAACTATAACCCATATAGAATCATATCCACTTTTTGTACGGCGTAATCCGACAATGAAATCCATACCAATTTCCTCCTATTTCCATTCTGGTACTTTCAGGGGTTGTAGCAATCCTGCTGATCTCTGATGTTCTTCTTTGACCTTCTAGCAAGTATCACATAGGGCTACATATTTTGCAACATCTCTTTTCATTCCATACCACCAATAACGATCCTTGAGATCTTGATACATCTTCGTGCTTCCAGGGTGAATGGAGTATGCTGAATCATGAGCTTCTCTCATAATCAACTCCTTGATGTCCTTCTCGTTAGGCACACAGATCCTTTTCTTGAACCACACAGTACCTTGGCTGTCTTCTGTAAAGCCTAGCGCTTTATCATCCTTGATAAGCTGTCTATTTTCCTTGAGTTTCTCATCCTCGAGTTGACCTTTTTGAATCTCCTGTTCTAACGTGAAATCAACTTTCATGGCAGTTGCCTCCATATCTGCCACAAATACAAGATTGAGTTTCTCGAACTCCTTCCATAACTCAGGTTGACTTTCTTGAACCATCATCGAGTTACAGTAACTTCTTCGACTCAAAGCATCGGCCATTACGTTATCCTTTCCTAGGTGATAGTGGATTCCTACATCATAATCCTTGATTAAATCTAGCCATCGATGTTGACGAAGATTTAAATCCGGTTGAGTGATTATGTACTTCAAACTCTTGTGATCCATATATTTCTCACACCATTTTCCGATGAGATAGTGTCTCCAAATCTTCAATGCAGGAACCACAGCTGCTAACTTTAGGTCATGCGTAGGATAATGTTCATTATGCTTCTTTAACTGCCTTGATGCATAGGCCACGACTTGACCTTCTTGCATAAGAACACATCCAAGTCCTTATCGCAAAGCATCACCGTAGATATCGAAGTTCTTACTGATGTCTGGTAGAACTAGCACTGGGGCTGTAGTCAATCTCTTCTTGAACTCTTCGAAACATGCTTGATAAGCCGGGCTCCACTTAAAAACCATGTTTTTCTGAAGCAAGGAGGTAAGAGGCTGAGCTATCTTAGAACCCTTCTATAAAGCGGCGATAATATCCTGCTAATCGAAGGAAACTCTTGATCTTTGACACATTGGTAGGTGGTAACCAATTCAACACATCCTTCACTTTACTTGGATCTACTGCTACACCTCTAGCAATTTTGATATGTCCGAGGAAAGCAACTCGATCTAACCAAAAATCACACTTGCTAAGCTTGGCATACAACTGTTGCTCTCTGAGCATATGTAACATTATTCTCAAATGCTCTTCATGTTCTTCCTCACTCTTAGAGAAAACCAGAATGTCATCAATGAATACTAGCACAAATTTATCCAAGTAGTCCATAAATACTTTGTTCATAAGGTTCATGGAATAGGCTTGGGTATTGGTCAATCCAAAAGACATAATAATATATTCATATAGTCCATATTGAGTACTGAAGGCAGTCTTGGGTACATCTGATGATCGAATCTTCAACTGATAATATCCAGACCTTAGATCAATTTTGGAGAACACTCGGGCTCCCCTCATCTGATCAAACAAAACCTTAATCTGGGGTAACTGGTACTTGTTCTTAATGGTTACATCATTGAGCGTTTTGTAGTCTACACACATTCTTCGGGTACCATCCTTCTTATCCACGAAAAGAACTGGGGCTCCCCAAGGTGATGCACTCAGTCTAATAAAACCTTTACCTAATTGTTCTTGGATTTGCTTCTTTAACTCAACTAGGTCGTTAGCAGACATTCTATATGGCCTTTTAGCTATAGGGGCCATACCAGGTACCAATTCAATGACAAACTCAATTTCTTGATCTGGTGGCATACCTAGCAATTCATCGGGAAAGACATCATGAAACTTACAAACCACCTTGATCTGATCAATGGTTGTGCCTTCAAGCAAATTGAGAGAGCAATCCTCTAGTGCTGGATCAGTAGCTATGAACTCAACTTTGGTACCATCTCCATTGGTTAGGTGAACTGCCCTTCTGGCACATTCTATAACTCCATCGAACTTGGCTGACCAATCCATTCCAAGGATAACATCTATGCCCTTTGATTCCAAGACTATAAGTTTTACTGGAAAGTCTACCCCCCCCCCCCTATTTTAAGTTTCATCCTAGTGCACATATACTTTTCTCTCATTTGTCCTCCAGGAGAACTAATTTGCATAGAGTATTTCATCATAACCATAGGCAAACCATGCTTTGTAACAAACTAGGTAGTTATGAAAGAATGCGAAGCTCCAGAATCAAACAAAATTGATGTAGGCAGAGAGTTGATGAGGAACATACCGTACACCACATCCTAAACATCTTAAGCTTCTTCTGCTATGACATGGTTGACCCTCCCTTGAACGAAGTTCTGCTGTCCCCAATTGTTCTAAACAGGGGTCTGATTTCCACTACGTACTTGGGGTTGGAATTGAGTAGACTTCAGGGTGTTGGTGTTGACTAGGTTTGGATTCTTCTTAGGGCACCGGTTCACATAGTGTCCTAGCTCTCCACAGTGGAAACACCCTCATTTGGAACCAGGGGTAACTGGGCTACTCTTGATTTGCGGGGTAGCTGGTGGTCTAGAGTGAGGAGTCTGGTAGTTGGAACGCTAAACAGGGGCTTCTGTCTTAGGCCTGTACTGGTTGTTGGAGCGGAACATAGGGCCTTGTGGAGGAGTTTGAGTTGCCACACGAGATCAGGTGTTGCTTGATTGTCCTTGGAAAGACATCTTCCTTTTCTTCTCGTCTACCTGACGGCGCTTGTGCTCAACCACTAAAGCTTTGTTCACCAGAGCTTGGAAATTGGCAAACTCCTCAGGAAGTAGGGCATATTCAATGGCATCATTCAGACCTTCTAGAAAGCGTTCCTGCTTATTCTCATCTGTATCCAGTTCATTTGGAGCGTACCTAGACAACTGGGTGAACTTGGTCACATACTCCCTCATAGTCACTGGTCCTTGCTTCGAGCTCTTGAATTCTTTCTTCTTCAGACGGACATCACCATATGAAACATGGTGAGTACGAAAGCTAGATTTGAACTCCATCCATGTCATAGCTGCTGGATTTTCATGTGCGTCACAGTATGCTTCCCACCAGTCTAGGGCTTGACCGGCGAGTTTATGTGAGGCATAGAGAACCATCTCTCTGTCATTACACTAAGCAACTTGTAGCTTCATTTCGATCTCTCTTAGCCAATCACCTGCATCCATAGGCTCCACTGCATGACTGAAGACTGGGGGTTGAGTTCTTTTGAATTCTCCAAGTCTTGAAGGTTGATGGTGTGGTGGGACATGGTTTGGCTGTTGTTGCTGCGTCTGCACCATGGTTTGAGCTAGTGCTTGCAAAATCTGAGTCTGCATAACCATCTGCTATTCCAGAATCATCGAAGGAGGTGGGGGTGGATTCTGGTTGATGTTGTCCTCCTCGCCGGTGTTACTGTTCCTTCTTGTGTTCACCATCTGATTAGGGTTGGAAAGAGAGACACGGGTAGACAAGTAAGACTAGAAAACATTTAACTAAGATAATCCAACTATATTATATTATAGATATTAAAGATGCAACTGTGGACAAGGTGCCAAAGCATTTCACAGCTCACATCGACACTCAAACAAAAGATCCAAATCACACACTTAGCATCATAACAATTCTCACACTAGCAATATTATTATCCTCAACGATTACATAGATGCTCGACTCTAACGATGCTAAGACGATCTACTAAAGGATTATACTATTGGGACTCCTCTCTAGTGCGGGATCCTAACGGGGGGGGGGGGGGGAGATCCTCTTGCACGGGGGTGAGTGGATAGACAAGTCTTCTTATTCATCTTCAGATTCTTTTTGGTTGGCATCATGTTCGTCCTCGAGAAGTGTAGTGATGAAAGCAAGGCGTTGGCAAACATCTCCTAACTCCCATAAGGCGCAGTCTAGTTCATCTTCCAAGGCCATAGTGAGCACAACTTGTTCACGTAGCTTGGGTTTTCTCCAAAGGGACGCTTCAACGGTTCATTACTTCCACGAGTTCTCTGGGGACAATATGCATAAGGAGAGTCGACCATCTTGCTGTTGTATTGATCTCAAACACGGGCTATGGCTTGACGAGCTGCATCTCGAACACCGGCGGTGAAGGTTGCTCTTGGGGCCATCGCTGAGTGAATGCTCACAACTCGACGAACATCCATTCCTTCATCTTCGCTTCGCTCGTAGTCGTAGATGGTTACTTCTACCTTTCATTCCACTTATCCAGAGTACTGCTTCTTAATTCCCCTGTAGATTGGCTTCTGCGTATGTCCAAGTTCAGAAAGTATTCCCCACAGCAGGTGAGGAAGGTGTCCAGTGTGAAGACCATCACTCTCGTAGACGTCGGGAATAGGATCCATGTTACGAAAAGTGGGGCCATCAATCTCCTCTTCAGTTGGAACACGTTGAAGAATGGGTGGACGTCCTCCGGTTGACCTGCGGCGGTGAGCAACTGGCGAACCATCTAAAAAAAAGGAGACGAGATATAAGAAATAACCTTATGGATAGCAAGAGACAAGTATGAGAACTAAGGAAGAGTTCTGATGGGTTTAGACGAACTAGGGTAAACCGTAGAACAACCATTCTATCGAGGCTTGCGGTCCTACAGTCAACCTAGCTTTGATACCACCTCTGTCACACCCGATTTTAACAGACAAAACCAAGTGCAGCTTATGTGTACCCAGGAAGTTTAACACACATAAAGATGTCATAGGTGAAGTAACAAAAGCAATACTTTAACTTACAATCGTTTACTTCTTACAAAAAGACTACACCTAAACAACTATAATAACTAAATGACAGCATCTAATAGACAGCAGCGGGACAAAAACATCGGCGACCAAGCACTCCACAGGCACCGACTGGGGAACACACTCCTTAAACACCAAGTTGTCGTCTTAAAAGTCTTCCAGTAAGCAGCATATGTATTGGGGGAGAAAGCAAGGGTGAGCACATGGAGTACTCAGCAAGTGTGATAAAGTACTAACATGCAAAATTATGATAAGAACATGCTAACACATGGTATATTTGCGTAAATGCGAGTAAATAAAACAGTAATGTAATTGTAAAACATTAAGCAGTTGTTAAGTGTACTTATCCCAAATCACCCAATAACTATCCATCCAAGGTAACCATCCCAAAACTATCACCATCCTAAAAATCCTTTACCAACAAGACCATGACCAAAACCAAATAATCATGTGAGGATCCAAGTCTCCCATAACCATGAGCACAATTGTTATAACAGTTTTTACACTCTGAAGAGATTGTCCAACTTTACCCATAAGTCGTGATTTCCATGTTGCCGTGTTCATGACACACTTAACACATGCCAGTGGTGTGCCACCAAGAGAATCACTACGAAGCATTGTCCATTGATTAGGTCCTCGTACTCCAACTGATGCTAGCCAGGTGTCTAACCAATATGCTAAGCCTTACTGTTAGACTTGCGGTTATTTGCCTTGCATGGCTTTCGGTTGTAATCACCGAGATTCCCTCCTAATCACCCGATCCTACTTCTATAAATCGGTGAGTGGTTATGGCAAGGGTTTGGTGTATAAATATGTGCTTTCCGTGATCAATGAGATTACAGCATTGAGCCCAATCACGCTTTCATGGTATCAGCTTTGTTCGTTCCCTAACTTCCGCTACCGCTCTCTCGCCACTGGTTTCGACATGGCCGATCCCGATGGCCACCCCACGTCCTCTCCCGACGCGGCCGCCGAGTTTGGCCGGTGCTCTCCACACTGCCAGCCATCTCATCAACCGCCATCCCACAAAAACTCTCAGTCAGCACACACCATACTTTGCGCTCTACGGCACTCACCCATCCTATGACCACCGTCGTGTTTTCGGATGCGCCTGTTATCCCAACCTCTCCGCCACTGCCACCCACAAACTATCCCCTTGCTCCGTTCAGTGCGTTTTCATTGGCTATCCCCTTGAGCACAAAGGATACCGTTGCTTCGACCCCGTGTCTAACAGGGTCATCATTTCGCGCCATGTGGTTTTTGATGAGCACACTTTTCCATTTACTGAGTTAACTTCCACTGCAACTTGTGCTGCTGACTTGGAATTTTTGGAGGATTTTTCTGCTATACCTCAGGCATCGATCGGCCGGCTCTCCTCATCACGCTGCTCTGTACGCGGTACCGGCGCCCTCGACACCAGCCCTGTAGCACATCCAGCCGTGCCGGGCTCTGGCGCTCCACCAGCTGCTGGGCCGCCTATCCTCGCCGGGCCGGCCAGCCCCACAAGTGGTGCTACACCAACTTCAGTCGGGCTGGCTCCCTCACCGCCTGGCTCATCCAAGCCGGCCTGCCCCGGCCCGTCTTCTGGTCCGAGTGCAACACACCTCCCCGCTGGGCCGGGCATGTCTTCTGGGCCGCCGGTCCCTGCTGGTGCGGCCCCCTGGGCATTGCCCCCCACGGGCGCTCCCACGCGTGCTCGCAGCGCACGCCTCCCTGGTGGACAGCGGCTGCCTTCAGTGCTTGGCGCGTCTCCAATTGTGCCCATCGTGAACTCACATCCGATGGTCACACGTGGCAAAGACGGCATCCGACAGGCCAAGGTCAAGGAGAGTCTTCATGCCACCGCCTTGTCGCCCGTTCCACGCACTTACCGTGCGGCCTTGGCGGATCCCTATTGGCGTGCTGCAATGGAGGAGGAGTTCGCCGCACTTAAGGCGAACCACACTTGGGATCTTGTAACTCGACCTCCCGGCACCAACCTTGTCACGGGCAAGTGGATTTTCTGCCACAAGTTCAAGTCCGATGGCTCCCTCGACAGATACAAGGCCTGATGGGTGCTTCGTGGCTTCACTCAACGTCCTGGTGTTGACTTTGATGAGACCTTCAGTCCAGTTGTCAAACCTACCACTGTTCGCACTGTTCGCAGCCTTGCTATCTCCCGTGATTGGCCTATTCACCAGCTGGATGTCAAGAATGCTTTCCTCATGGCACTCTTGATGAGGTGGTCTACTGTACTCAGCCATCAGGTTTCGTTGACTCCTCTCATCCGGATAAGGTCTGCCGCTTGAACAAGTCTCTCTATGGTCTCAAACAAGCCCCTCGTGCTTGGTACAGCCGATTTGCCAGTTTCCTTGTTTCTATTGGGTTCCATGAGGCCAAGTCTGACACTTCATTGTTCATTTTTCAACGCGGGGATGACTACATCTATCTTCTTCTCTATGTTGATGATATTGTCTTGAAAGCATCCACCGCCGCTCTACTCCAGTGGACGATTTCAGCCCTTCAGTCTGAGTTCTCCATGAAGGACCTTGGCACTCTTCAGCATTTCCTCAGCATCAGTGTCACTCGACAGCCTTCCGGTCTTCACCTCAGTCAGCGCCAGTACTGTATGGAGATCCTTGAGCGTGCTGGCATGAGTGATTGCAAACCTTGCAGCACTCCGGTCGATACCAGCGCCAAGCTTTCTGTCACAGCCGGTGCTTCCGTCGCCGACCCTACAGACTATCGGAGTTTGGCCGGTGCTCTCCAGTACCTCACCTTCACTCGGCCCGACATTGCTTATGACGTCCAGCAGGTGTGTCTTCACATGCATGATCCTCGGGAGCCTCATCTCGCCGCCCTAAAGCGGATCCTCCGTTATGTTCGCGGCACTCTTAAGCTTGGTTTGGTCATTCACCGGTCTCCTGCTCATGACTTGGTGGCTTATTCCGATGAAAGCGTGATTGGGCTCAACGCTATAATCTCATTGATCACGGAAAGCACATATTTATACACCAAACCCTTGCCATAACCACTCACCGATTTATAGAAGTAGGATCGGGTGATTAGGAGGGAATCTCGGTGATTACAACCGAAAGCCATGCAAGGCAAATAACGGCAAGTCTAACACCCCCCCGCAGTCTTATCGTCATCGGAATGGACGTTGTAATATGAACAAAGGTTCCCGATCTTCCGAAAGGTTCTGGTAACTCTCGATTTGGTGGAAACGAGACACAAGTCGATCCGGCTTCTGAACAACACGATCCGAAACCCCGCAATCGCAGCACCACGTCTCCTCTGGTTATCAACCGGCGTTGTACAGTTGACCTCGCCAAGAAGGCTAAAATCCTTGCCTGCGAATCGAAGAATACAAGCAAGAACAAGGAAGAATGCAACCAAATTGCAGATGAATGATTAATCTCACGAGTTGGGGTCTCACAAACCGACGAAACGGCGAAACTGTTCTTGACAGAATAATCTAAGCAAAACTCAACCCTAATTAGGGCGGCGGCTACTGTATATAAAGGATTAGGGTCGGCCAAGGACCCCTGGACGCGTCCCTAATGGACTCCAACACGATACATGGCCCAACGGACCAAAAACGGTGACGCAGCACCGGGACAGATTCTGGACGCTGACTTGTTTCGACGTTTCCTGTTGACTCAGCAGGAATTTGGACCTCAAACCAACGCCATTGGTTTCCTTATGAAATTATCTTTCCAACCATATGTGAATCGTCGAAAACAGAGTCCGGATGCGTCCTGGGCGTCCGTTTTACTGCTCGCTGGTCCTGGAGGTCGAGGCTGATTCGGACTCGAGTTGGACTGGACCTCCTGCTGTTGTTGGACGTCCTAGCTGCTCCTCCACGCCTCCAAGCCTTCCTCTATGTGTCTCCTTGTCCTCTCCATGATTCCTAAGCAACATATAATCATTAGGTAGTAATCTATTCTCAAAATTATATAAAGAGTTGCTTAGGAACGAGCTCACCTCTAAATTTAATTGTCGTGCGCGAGCCCTTGTGATTGGACCTTGAAAGTTCAATGGAGGATCATTGTATGTATCCGAGGGAGTGATGTCCTCATCATCCTCCCCCTCTTGAATTGGAGTCGTCCTCGACTCAAGCTCATCATCGGCTCCCAAGTAAGGTTTCAAATCTGCAATGTTAAAAGAAGGACTAACCCCGAACTCTGGTGGCAACTCAAGTTTATATGCATTATCATTTATTTTCTCAATTATCTTATAAGGACCAGCAGCTCTTGGCATTAATTTAGACTTACGCAGCTCTGGAAACCTATCTTTTCTTAAATGTAACCACACTAAATCACCCGGTTCAAGTTTGACTTCTTTCCTACCTTCACTACCAGCAATTCTATACTTTTCATTCATCTTTTCGATATTTATTTTAGTTGTTTCATGCAACTTATGAATAAAATCAGCACATGCACTAGCATCACTATGTGTTCTTTCAGTGGTAGGTAAAGGCAAAAGATCAATAGGAGCGCGAGGGGTAAAACTATACACTACCTGAAAAGGACTTACCTTGGTGGTAGAATGTGTTGCCCGATTATAAGCAAACTCCACGTGGGGCAAACATTCTTCCCACATCTTCAAATTTTTCTTCAAAATAGCTCTCAACATGGTACCCAAAGTGCGGTTCACTACCTCCGTTTGGCCATCAGTTTGTGGGTGGCAAGTAGTAGAAAACAATAGTTTTGTACCCAACTTATTCCATAGAGTGCGCCAAAAGTGACTCAAAAATTTAGCGTCGCGATCTGAAACAATAGTAGAAGGCATACCATGCAAGCGAACAATCTCTTTGAAAAAGAGGTCAGCAATATAAACGGCATCATCACTTTTATGACAAGGTATAAAATGTGCCATCTTAGAAAAACGATCCACAACAACAAAAATGCTATCCCTCCCCCTCTTAGTCCTAGGCAATCCCAAAACAAAGTCCATCGAAATATCTGCCCAAGGAATAGAAGGAACATGAAGAGGCATATACAAACCATGTGGATTCAAGCGAGACTTAGCCTTTTGACATGTGGTACAGCGTGCCACGAACCGCTCAACATCTCTCCTCATCTTTGGCCAAAAGAAATGTGTGGCCAACATATCCTCCGTCTTCTTAGCACCAAAATGTCCCATCAATCCTCCTCCATGTGCTTCCTGCAACAACAAAAGACGAACGGAACCAACTGGAATGCATAGACGGTTAGCTCTAAACACAAATCCATCATTGATCACAAACTTGTTCCACGTACGTCCCTCTTTACAGTTCAGCAATACATCTTTAAAATCAGGATCAAGCACATATTGTTCTTTTATTGAGTCAAGTCCAAAAATTCTATAATCAAGTTGGGACAACAAAGCATATCGTCTAGACAAAGCATCAGCAATTATATTATCCTTCCCTTTCTTGTGTTTGATAACATAAGGAAAAGATTCAATAAATTCAACCCACTTAGCATGTCTACGATTCAGATTATGTTGAGAACGAAGATACTTAAGCGATTCATGATCTGAATGTATAACAAATTCTTTAGGCCACAAATAATGACGCCACGTCTCTAAAGAACGTACAAGTGCATACAATTCCTTATCATACGTAGAGTAATTAAGAATAGGGCCATGCAATTTTTTGCTAAAGTATGCAACGGGCTTACCTTCTTGCATCAAAACACCTCCAATGCCAACTCCACTAGCATCACATTCTAGCTCAAAGGTCTTACCAAAATTTGGAAGTTGCAGCAATGGCGCGTGCGTAAGCTTGTCCTTCAAAGTGTCAAAGGACTCCTCTTGTGCCTTACCCCAATGAAACACCACACCTTTCTTTGTCAACTCGTGTAAGGGGGCAGCAATGGCGCTGAAATCCTTCACGAAACGACGATAAAAACCTGCAAGTCCAAGAAAACTTCTCACCTGTTTGATGGTTTGGGGCACCGGCCAACTCTTTATGGCTTCAATTTTCATCTCATCCACCTCAATTCCCTGTGGAGTAATAACATAGCCAAGAAAAGAGACTCGATCCGTGCAAAAGATGCACTTCTCAAGGTTACCAAATAAACGTGCATCACGTAAAGCATTAAAAACAGCACGTAAGTGATCCATATGTTCATCCAAAGACTTGCTATAAATCAATATATCATCAAAGTAAACCACCACAAATCGTCCAATAAAAGCTCTTAAAACCTCATTCATCAAACGCATGAAAGTGCTAGGTGCATTAGTTAAACCAAAAGGCATTACTAACCACTCATATAATCCGAATTTAGTTTTGAAAGCTGTTTTCCATTCATCTCCAAGTTTCATTCTAATTTGGTGGTAACCACTACGCAAGTCGATCTTTGTAAAAATTACAGAGCCACACAACTCATCAAGCATATCATCAAGTCTAGGAATAGGATGGCGATATCGAATAGTAATGTTATTGATGGCTCTACAATCAACACACATACGCCAAGTACCATCTTTCTTAGGAACCAAAATCATAGGAACAGCACAAGGACTAAGGCTCTCACGTACATACCCGCGGTCCAAAAGCTCTTGGACTTGCCGCTGAATTTCCTTAGTCTCCTCGGGATTGGCTCGATACGTAGCACGATTTGGCAATGTTGCTCCCGGGATCAAATCGATTTGATGCTCTATCCCTCTCATAGGTGGCAGTCCCGGGGGTATCTCAGCTGGGAAAACATCCTCATACTCCTGCAAAAGGTTAGTGGCAGCAGGAGGTATCGAACTAATAACATCATCAAGCGAATACAAAACTCGTTTGCAAACCAAGGTGTAGCAAATATCATTATTAGAAATTTCAGCAAGGTCACTTTTTAGTGCAAGCATAACACCACCCTTCAATTTTATGACCTCTACCTTAGAACTAGGTGCAGACTTATCCTTTTTAGGTGGGTAAAGAGAATTAGCAACTTGCTGATTTTCAGATTTAGTATCACGCAAATTAGCAGCTCGTTCTTTATCAGCTTGTACAATTTCAGCAGGAGTCATAGGAACCAAAGTAATTTTCTTTCCTTTATGCATAAAAGTATATGTATTACTTCTACCATGGTGTATAGCATCATTATCAAATTCCCAAGGTCGACCCAATAAAAGTGAGCAAGCTTCCATAGGTACCACATCACAGTCAACATAATCAGCATAGGAACCAATGGAAAAAGAAACTCTGCAAGTTTGTGTTACCTTAGCTTTTCCAGCATCATTAAACCACTGAAGGTTATATGGATGGGGGTGTTGGCGTGTGGTCAAGCCAAGCTTCTTGACCAAATCTGAACTCACCAAATTATTACAACTACCTCCATCGATGATGACACGTGCTCGCCGATTTTGGATGACGAAGAAAATCTGGAACAAGTTATGGCGTTGCAGCTTCTCTGGTTGTTGTACCTTTGTGCTGAGCGCCCGCTGCACAATGATGCTCTGATACCACTTAATATGAACAAAGGTTCCCGATCTTCCGAAAGGTTCTGGTAACTCTCGATTTGGTGGAAACGAGACACAAGTCGATCCGGCTTTCGAACAACACGATCCGAAACCCCGCAATCGCAGCACCACGTCTCCTCTGGTTATCAACCGGCGTGCACGGTTGACCTCGCCAAGAAGGCTAAAATCCTTGCCTGCGAATCGAAGAACACAAGCAAGAACAAGGAAGAATGCAACCAAATTGCAGATGAATGATTAATCTCACTAGTTGGGGTCTCACAAACCGACGAAACGACGAAACTGTTCTTGACAGAATAATCTAAGCAAAACCCAACCCTAATTAGGGCGGCGGCTATAAAGGATTAGGGTCGGCCAAGGACCCCTGGACGCGTCCCTAATGGACTCCAACACGATACATGGCCCAACGGACCAAAAACGGTGACGCAGCACCGGGACAGATTCTGGACGCTGACTTGTTTCGACGTTTCCTGTTGACTCAGCAGGAATTTGGACCTCAAACCAACTCCATTGGTTTCCTTATGAAATTATCTTTCCAACCATATGTGAATCGTCGAAAACGGAGTCCGGATGCGTCCTGGGCGTCCGTTTTACTGCTCGCTGGTCCTGGAGGTCGAGGCTGATTCGGACTCGAGTTGGACTGGACCTCCTGCTGTTGTTGGACGTCCTAGCTGCTCCTCCACGCCTCCAAGCCTTCCTCTATGTGTCTCCTTGTCCTCTCCATGATTCCTAAGCAACATATAATCATTAGGTAGTAATCTATTCTCAAAATTATATAAAGAGTTGTTTAGGAACGAGCTCACCTCTAAATTTAATTGTCGTGCGCAAGCCCTTGTGATTGGACCTTGAAAGTTCAATGGAGGATCATTGTATGTATCCGAGGGAGTGATGTCCTCATCACGTTGAGACTGGAGCGAAACTCTGAAAAAACCGGAGTGGGGAGACCTTTGGTGAAAATGTCGGCATACTGAGATGTAGTCAGAACGTGGAGGACACGGACGACACTGATGGCGACCTTCTCGCAAACATAGTGTAAATCGATCTCGATATGTTTGGTGCGCTGATGTTGCACCGGGTTTGTCGAGAGGTAGACGACACTGACTTTGTCACAATAGACGATCGTAGCCCGAGCTGGAGGAGCATAAAGCTCATGGAGAAGCTGCCGGAGCCAACATGTCTCAGCCACTGCATTGGCGACAGCCCTGTACTCAGCCTCAGCAATGGAGCGAGAAACAGTAACCTGCCGCTTGGACGACCAAGATATGAGGTTATCTCCCATGAAGACAGCATAGCCTGAAGTAGAGTTCCGAGTATCCGGACAACCGGCCCAGTCAGCATCGGAATAAGCCACCAAGTCATGAGCAGGAGACCGGTGAATGACCAAACCAAGCTCAAGAGTGCCGCGAACATAACGGAGGATCCGCTTCAGGGCGGCGAGATGAGGCTCCCGAGGATCATGCATGTGAAGACACACCTGCTGGACGGCATAAGCAATGTCGGGCCGAGTGAAGGTGAGGTACTGGAGAGCACCGGCCAAACTCCGATAGTCTGTAGGGTCAGCAACGGAAGCACCGGCTATGGCAGAAAGCTTGGCGCTGGTATCGACCGGAGTGCTGCAAGGTTTGCAATCACTCATGCCAGCACGCTCAAGGATCTCATCATCTTTGTTCAGCCTCGTGGTTGGTATAATATTTCTTGGGTTGTCACTCCACGAACCAATCCTTATATGTCATACTTGGGCAAAGACTATCCAACAGGGAAATAACCAACAAAACCTAACATCTCTGCTTGGAACATATCCACAAGCCCACCACATAAACCACAATTATCAAACCAACTCCTTGCTCAAGTCATAGGGTTCCATGTTACTAAAACAAGTTCATCATCATCATTTCATATGTCCACTAAACATGTATAGGACATTTCCCAACATCCCAAAAGCATTGCTAAGCAATTCTACCTAAGACACTCATATCAACTACCACTTAGGCTTTAAGGAATATAAAGGAAGAACTAGGTAAACCCTAACATATGTGACTACCCATCAAGTTGATAGACACTGCATGCAATTTTGTAAAACAAAATATTTAAAACATAGGTTCAATATGATCAATGACACTTGCCTTCTCCTTGCTGCTGCTCAGTGTACTCTTGCTCCTGGTCTTGATATTCTTCAAGTTGATCTGGGGCGTTGTTGACTAATCGCATAATTACCAGCAAGCACACAAAAAAATACACTAAGAAAGAGCGAAAAACAATAGAACAAAAAGACAAAACTTATCTAGAAAGAAAGAGCACCAAAAAACGAATCTAGCGGCGCAAGCATCGCTGAAAAAGGAGCTATGACCAAAAAGATATAGCTAAAACAATTTTAAGGTTAAATCTGAAAAAGAAAAGAGCTTATTTTGAATCAAATAGAAAATTTAGGGGTCTTTTTGTAAAAATAGAGGGACATATATGTAATTTCAGAAAAGTTTAGGGACCTAAAAGTAAAAAAGACATGGCTCTTTTTGTAATTATAGAAAACATTTAGGGGCTAAATTGCAAAATTACCAATTTCTGAGAATTAACCGAATTATCTTTATACTGAAAAACCTTGAATTATTACGTGGCTTGCTAACTAGGCATGACTAGGCTGACACGTCAACAGAACTGGCGATGTGGCGCTGGCGTGGCGGCTGAGCTGGCAGCTGACTCGGCTGGCCTGCTGACTAGGTCAAAGAGGCAACACACGGCACACTCTAGTTGGCTGCTGAAGGGGTAAGTTGAAATCTAATCTGGACGGTCAGCCTTAAATCAGACGACTTAGAAGGGATCGGCGGCTGGGGAGGCGAGGCACGGCGGCACTGAGGGGGTCGTGGCGGCGCACCAATCGGAAGGTTGCGAGAATCTCGTCGCCGGGGTTAGATCTCGACGACGAACACGATGACACGCTCATAGAGAAATGGATTGGCGACACACGTGAAGAGGGCCAGCGACGGGAGAGGCAGCGGTGTGGCTCGGATATTTGTCGACGACGGCAATGCAAATTAAAATCAAAAGTCACAAATGAAAACCAAATAAAACAAAGGAAACCTAAATACCTAAAAACAGCATGAATGTACTTAAACAAATATTTTTTATGTCAAATTAGATTCTCTTTTTATGAAAATAGCATTTACTCTTTTGAAATTATTTAAGCTCAAAAATAACTTCTAGGAAATTTTATAAATTGGTAAAAATTGAAAATTAGGTGTTACAGTAGCATGCGGCGAAGAGGGATGGAGCCGACAACACGTAGCAAAAAGGGAGGAGGTGGCGATGCGAGGTGGGTTTTGTGGCACGCGACGGAGAGGAAGACTCGACAACGGCGCCATTGCTCAACGCCTCCACTTCGCTGGCTCTGACGCCTACTAGAACTGGGGCATCTCTGCCTGCACTGTCTGTGTGATCTACCTTTTGCTGATGAGATCCGTCCGCGAGATCATGCGGCGGTTCAAAGATGGGATTTTTTTCCTCTTTTGCTGATGAGATCCGCCTTGTTGTCTATCCTGTAGGTCTATGTCGGTTGACGAGAAGCTCAAGACGCTATGTGCCGAGGTCGCCAAGCTCCACGAGATTAGGTGAGTCCCGTGCTCCACTCTCCACCGGATCTTGCTAGACGGTCATTCCGGTGTTTTGCCCTCATTTTTTGCTGATTTTTAGCGGTTTTTTCCACGTAGGGAGAACAAGAATGCGTGGTTCATCAACCTCGTGTTGCGCTGCCTCAGGTAGATTCCCTTTGAATGCATTGTGCCCCATCGATTTGTCACTTACGCAGGGGGTTTTGATGGTTGTGGTGGCGTTTTTGCAGCAGGGAGGTGAAGAAGATCGAGTGGAGCAAGATCCAGAGTTTGAGGATTCAATTTGGGTTTGATTAGGTATTATGACGAGGAGGCCTCTAGTGCCAGAGAGCGATGGCGTTCGACCTCAGGGAAGGGATGATGAGGCAGCAGGAGCCATGGCTGGTGTAGTGCTAGTACCTGAGCCTTAAGATGACATAACATGCAGCTCGCTATCCATCCATCACTGCGTACCAGCTTCAGCTTTTGTTGTGTTGCAGAAGAAGCAGTAGCCACTAGTGTTCTTACATTGTTTTCCTTTTTTTTTTTTTTGCTTCGGTCGTCAATGGATCATGACTAATGAGTGCATCGTGATTGATTAATGTACAGATTGTTGCTAATTCATGAGCTATATAACTGGCCTTTTTCAAGATTCTGTGCTCAATACTTGCATTCATGCATGATGCATGCAAAGGCGCAACAAGCAGCCGCGGTGGATGTTGATTTTATTTTTTTGGTATTTTTTGAGTTGTACAGACGGTTCTAAACTATGAGCCATCTGTACTCTTTCTAGTTCACAGATGGCTCCAGTTACGAGCCATCTGTGATATTTCCTAGTACAGATGGCTCCAGTTACAACCCGTCTGTATAAATCTTTTGTACAGACAGTTCAAAACCTGTCTATACAAGATTTGTACAGACTTTTTTCCACATATAATTCGAAAAAGTGTCTGGCACGGATTTTCAGAATCGTATATACAAATGCTTTTTCTAGTAGTGTGATGTGTTTTAAGGCCCTCCAACACAACTCAATTAATCTCCAGATTCCTTTCTATAAAATCAGGGTCGTGGTCACCATCAGTACTTTAATATATTCTATGTCTAATTCGCCAAAAAAGTGTAAGTAGTCTCAGGGTAAGCTTTGGCGTTAGGCGTCACTTAACTAGAAACTTTGGAAAAATTACAAACATGATTTCCAATTTAAATGTGATTTTTTTAGTTCAAGAAGCAAAAAACCTAAAAGTTGAGTGGGTAATCAACAAATAACCTTGAGATTTAATTTTCTTATGAATGCTAAAGCTCATTTGAATGTTTCAGAAGCTTCATTACCTTAATTTGTAATCGTTTGATTGCACTGTGATTCATGCTAAGGAGGCTAGGGAGTTCATGTAAGTAAAACTCATGTATTTCAAGGCTAGGGGTGAAAACGGATTGGATACAAACCGAATAGTCTATTTTTCACATTACTATCCATATTTTAACACGGATACGAATATAAATCCGAATAATCCTTGAATACGAATATGAATCAGATTATTCTAATACAAATCTGCATCCGAATACATACTAAATTTAGTTGTATGCGAATATCCTATATCTTTAATGATAAATTGTGAAATAATAAATTTATTTGACACAAGCATGATGACAATGCAACATAAGGAAGTTCATTTTTAGTAGATTGATCATCTAACTTAACGCAAAGACATGGCAGGTCCTGAGATTTCGGTGGCCCAAGGCGAACTAAAATAGGAGGGACCATTGAACATAAACATCAAAATATTTATAAAAAAATTGCAAATACCATTTTTTTTTGTCAAGGATTCTTCTCTGTGACTATCAACTCGTTAACTCATTTTTTTTTCCTTTTTCGCTGCTAGATACATGCTTTCTATATGCCATGTTATCATACAATAATAATAATTGGATACAAATAGTCCGGAAAATTAAAATAAAAAAGTCATCAACAGTTGACAACTAGTGCAAAGCTATAAAATAATTAAATCAAATAAATAAAATCATTCAATTGAGGATTAGTCTTTGATTCGATTGAGCATGGGGACCATGCCTGCTTGCGATCATGAGAAGAGGGGAGGGGAATGGGCGAACAATGGCTTACCGCGATCGAGGTTGGGGATTAGGCCTTCGTAATTTTTGGACGATCGATGTTGAGCTTCGGGAAGAGGAGTTTCAGGTGAGTTGATGCAGACACGGTATTTTGGATGGAGACATGGAGAGGTCGAGAGGAGGGGAGGGGAATGGGTGAAGATTGTGATCGCTACTGGGAATTGGGATCGGCTTGATTGGGGTCAACGATGGCATGACGTAGTACCGCATGGTCAGGCTTGCGCACGATGCTTCGTTAATTTGTAAACTATTTGTCATCCATGGTTTGGCTGGGTTAGGTTACTAGGTAACGTAACGTTGGGCCTTAAGCAATTTGGATATTGGAGACTCACTTGGGGTTGGTTGCTACTTGCTAGCAGGCTGTGCAGCGTACAAATTTGAACTGAATTGGTAGGTAGTAGGGCATGCCAATACATATGCATACATGGCTGGGGGCCCTTGGATTTCTGGGGCCCAGGGTGGTTGCCCCGCCCGCCCTGCCCTAGGGCTGGCCCTGGGCAAAGAGCCACTTTTAATACAATATCATGATATTAGATGATTTTGGGTCGTTAGATGCGAGATGAAAGGGCTAGATTTATCGCTACAGTTTATCGTGATACAATACCAAATGATAAAATAATAGATAGATCGGAAAAATTAAGTAAGAGAACAAGATAAAACAATAGACTTTTATGTTACTCATTTTTATATTCTATAGAAGTATTTCTACATATTCGAATATAGATATTATTCATATCCATATCCATTTTGGGGAAAACGGGATATATCCATATTCACATCTGGAAAATAAATTCGGATATATCCACATTCGTATCCGTCTGTCAATCGGCTATGGACTTTTTCTTACTATATTTATGTTTGACCGAATAGCAATATCAGATAATACAGATATCTAATATCCATCTTCCAGGAGGTAGGTGCATCTATTTCAAGGCCTTCAGGTGAGAGACCAGTGTGGTAACTTATCTGGCAAACACCTGTGCCTTAGAAGATGAACATATGTTTTTAGAAATTAATTTCAGAAGGACTGCCAACTATGCTAAGTGAGAAGAGGCATCATATTGAAATGATTGCAACTTGCCCACGATGTGGTTTGAATGATGAAGATACGTTCCAAGCTATGGTCATATGTCCTAATGCTCAAGCTATTTAGGAAGCAACGGGAGAAGTTTGGAGTTTACCGGAGAGCATTTGTTTCAGAAATACTAGGCCGGAATGGTTGTTTGATTGACTAATCGGCATCTCTATTGAAGAACGTTTACATGTGATGTTGATAATCCGGAGAGTTTGGCAATTGAGGATTGACACAACTCATGATAAAGCCAACCCTTTTGTTGAGGTTACAAGGAGATACTTATGTAGCTATCATGATTCACTGTTGCAGATCCAGCAAAATGATGGAATGGACTTATTGAAAGGAAATCACTTAATTGGCTAGGTTAAATTGTATTCAAAACCTGCTGGACCAAAGCGAGACATGAGGATGGAACCATGGCCTCACCCAGACAAGGATGTGTTGTTGTCTCCACAGATGACTAATTTCATAGCAGTTCTGATGGTGTAGGGGTCGTCATAAGAGACTACACTGGACAGGTCTTGGTCTCTGCTTGGAGAAACCTGGTTCACTGTTCTGCAAGCTGACACGTTAAAAGCTGAAATTTTATGCTGCCATTGATGGATTATCACTTGTTGTGCAACACACGAACCTGTCAATTGTCCTTGAATCTGATTACGAGGCAATGTGTTCTCTTATATAGCTTTCCAGATTGTATTGCAGATATAATTATTGTGGATTGTAACCCAGTTAGTGAGTAATAAAACTCTTGTATTCCTTGCAAAAAAAGGCTCTCCTACACAATTGAATTTTTGTTTATACCCTAAGGTTACAGTCAATTTATATTACAATCGTTTTTTTAATTTTCAAGTAGTGTTGGTGTAAAAAAAAATCTGGTTTTAGAGTCCTAAAAACGCCTGAATTTTTATTCCCTACCAAGTGAGATCAAATCCCTACTAAGAAACAAGATCCAATTATTAAAATAGTCAAGTGTTAGGAAGGCCTAAAGCACCCTATTGATGTATAGACGGGCCCATTTTCTTTCCCTGGCCTCATTGTCTTGATCAGAGATGCTTGATCAAACTGATCAATAGGAGGCCTATAATTAAGCAGCACGATGACATTGCAGCAACAAGGTGAAGTTCTAACAAACTTAACCACACTGGCAGTCAAGCACATGTTTCACACATATGAAATCAATAATATTACGATAAAGACCAACAAATATCAAAAAAAAATTGAAAAACAATAAGTTGAGGATACATCCCTATAGATAGAAGGAAATAATATTATATTAATATTTTAAAAATATTGATAGCATCTATTAACTACAAGTTTTGAAATTGATTGTAAGTTTCCAAATAATTGATGGGAGAGACAGGTCAATTTTGATGGTAGACCTTTTAATCGTGTAAGATGTATTGTGAAACCGTTCAGATATGTCATAACTCGTTTACGGAGAGTAGATATACATATAAACTTTCCTGTACTGCCTAATAACCACCTTTACGTCAAGATTCGCGCCATTCGTATTCCAGGGGAGTCTTCATTAGTCTTATACACACGTGAGTTCTCGTTCAAATCCGTCTTAGAGATAATTAAACTGAAGGCATCTGCCAGTTGTCTACCGGACATTCGAAACCGACGAGATCGAGATACTGTAACCGATCGACGTACCACCCTGCCTTGCTATATAAACACCGGCGTAGAATAGATCGATCCGTACACATCTTGGCCGTTACGATCCGTACAACTCCCTTCTCGGTTCGTCGCATGCCGCAGGTGATTCGCTTTCTCCTTGATCATCCTCATGCTCCGCTGATCAGAATGACCATCCCATCCATCCCATGACATTTCACGCCTTCACTTGAAGCCCAGCCATTGCGGCGGCGGATGGTGGCGTCGCTCCCATAGAGGCCGGGAAGGCAGCCAAGCCCCAGCAGCGGGTCGTACGTGACGAAGAAGAAGAAGCGCGCGAAGCACAAGTCCGAGTCGTCAGAGGCGGACGGCGGGAGCGGCTTGACGGTCGCGTTCAGGATGGCGTTGTCATCGCGCGGCGGCGGCGGCGGCGAGGAGCAGCAGCAACGGCCTAACAAGAAGAGGAGGGTCGTATGGACTACCGAACTGCACAAGAAGTTCGTGAAAGCATGCAGAAGCCTTGGGAGAGGTACGGTACTGCAGTAGTGTCATTGTCACTCGTCTCGCTCGCTTTCTTAATCTGATATTCTGGTGACGGAACTCAAAACTAATTGCTATTTAAGCTTACGAGTATATCACATTAGATTTATGTTTGTTTAAAAAGGTGTGAACCTAATTGTAAATGTTAGTCGTGAGATTTTTCTCTGGTTGCTTATAGATGCTGTGCCCAAGAAAATACTGGAGAGGATGAATGCTCCGGACCTGACGAGGGAGAATGTTGCCAGCCACCTTCAGGTAATTCAAAGGTCGTCTTTTTCACAAACTAAACTAAACTAAACTAAAATTTGAAGTATAGACTAATAGCACCCTTTTAGCTAACAACTGCTCACGAATTGCAGAAATATAGAATCAAACGAAAGAAGAAGGCCATTCGTAGGAGATGTAATAAAGCTAGAGTGCCAATGATGGACCACGCAGCTCAACCCCTTCAAGCAGCTGCTCCACCCGCTCTGCATCCTCCTCCTCAAGCACCCTTCGCCACTCCCAGCGTGTCTCAACCGCAAATAGGAGTAGGACATGAGCAACTAATCCACCCACCAGCAAGCTCCAGCGGCAACAATGTCGCAAACTTGCTTCATCAGCACCCGAACTTTCCCATAGTACAGCCGGTGCAGCATTATAGCTTTGCGCCGGTCCAGGACGCCGCGATACTGCAGCGGACGCTTACCATAGAACTACAAGCTGCATGGATGCAGGAGGCTGACGCTGCTTCAGGCTACAATCACACGCTCCTAAGGGACTACAGCCAGACGGTGACCAGTGCTCCGGCGGCGCCGTGCCGCGCGCAGAGCCATCGTCCGGAGCCACAGATGCAAGCATCTCGAGCTGTGAACATAAGCGGAGGTACGGACCTGACTGATTGCTTCTTCTTGCTCTCTAATAACACAATATACTAACACCGTTACATGGATGCTCTGATTTATGCCATATCTCGTCGTAGAATGCTTGGTCCCTGAGGCCAACGTGATAGATGAACAGATGGAGGCACGCATGGCGCAGCTGCAGATCGCTGTGAATCCTGAAGAGGGACAAGAGCGATGCGCTGGACCAGAACCAGATGTTGCTGCTTCCGTCGGTCCAGATAGCAGCACCCTAGACCAATTTTGGACGGTAATAAACGACTGACTCCCTTGAAAACAATGGTGTCATACCGACCAGTTTTCATCGTAATTCTGATGGGTCTTGCATGGTTATTGTAGATGAACAATTCAGAACCTTCATGCGACTACGGATTCCCTCCAAACAAGCCAACCTGATTAGCATGGTGGCTGTGCCGACGGCAGATTTCCACACCATCCGTCAGTTCTTTGGAAGGATAAGGGAATAGCCTGTCTTGGCAAGCTTGAGCTTCACTTCAACTTACTAAAGCTGTATGGATCTTAAGCTCTGCTAATAAGGATGAAGCTTTTGGTAGAAGCTAATAAGCCCTTCGAGGCACAGGGCCTCAGTTTGCTAGCTCTTCGTTTGGTGATTTTTTTATGTCGTGGTCGATTTTTTTATTATTATTTGTGAGGATGCTGGTTATGTGGACTTCTCTTGATATCTTTATTTGATATGAACAATGAGTATATCTCGGTTTGAATTTCATTTATAAAATTTATCTTTTGTTTTTCTTTAATTATAACCTTTATCATTTGGGAATTTGGGATATATATATAACTGATTTAGCTCCAAGGGAGAGTACAAATGGTTGGCACATGGAGACGAGGTTTACGATTATCGAAACAGGGCATAATATATGTGTATGCTAGCTGACCTAGTACCCACGCCACAAATTGAAGTTGACAATAATTGTG
This sequence comes from Phragmites australis, assembly GCF_958298935.1. NCBI lineage: Eukaryota > Viridiplantae > Streptophyta > Magnoliopsida > Poales > Poaceae > Phragmites > Phragmites australis. The sequence continues at coordinate 15,411,866 of NC_084921.1, forward strand.
GTTACCAAGTTGCAAGGTAGTTTTAATGGGATGTTCGGTAGAGATCCGGTTTCTCTTCGAAATATTTCAATTTTAGATTCTTACTCGACACATTTCTATAATGAACCAGAATTACCTCTATAAATCATTTACCTAGTTGTCTATATCCGGTTTCTTAAAGGAGAGGATGACAATGCAATTGACCAATTTGCCTCATCCTTATTTGATGTTCTTTTATTTTTTTCAGTGAGTGTTTTATGGTTATTAGGTAATGTTAACATGTAGAACATGTCAATACAGAACTTACAAAATTGGTTTCCTAATGTGTGGAGTGATATTCTTTTTACTATGCATTTTAAAAGTGTTTAATGGCGTGAGAGAGGGAGGCAGAGACAGCTAGACCCACTTGTCAGTTGGTGGTGCCAGTTCCACTTGCCCTCTAGGCAGATTTAGACCAAGATAGCCCTCTGGACAGATCAAGAGAGAGAGCCCTTTAGACAGATTGAGATAGACCGATTTACTAATATGTGGAGTTATATGCTTTTTACTCATTTCAAAGTGTTTAATGGCGTGAGAGAGGGAGGGAGAGAGAGCTGGACCCACTTATCAGTTGGTGGTGTCGGTTCCACTTGCCCTCTGGATAGATCGAGACAGAGATAGCTCTCTAGACAGATCAAGAGAGAGAGCCCTTTGGACAGATTGAGATAGACTCTACCGAGCGGCAAAAAAGGGTAGAGGCGGCCAGATCCAGCTGGGTTCAAGGGCCGGGAGCGGGGCGGGGGCATAAATGCAATGGGGTGTTTTTCATGTAAAATACCCCATGAGTCTTTGCTGAGGAGCTACTGTTTGGATCGAGAATCGCCCCCATTGTCCTTTTCAAACAGGCCCTAAATTTCAGCGACCAATATTTTGCTAGGCAAAATACATTATTCCGCTTATTCAACAACGTAAATCAGTACCTTTCTCAGGCAAAAATAAAAAGAGAAAAAACAGGACTTTTGGTGCCTTTATTAAGATGGGTTTTGGTGCATTTTCGAAAGCAGCTACTAGTACGCGCCATTTTTGCATTAAGCAGCGTAGTGTGCAAGGACCAACATTTTTTTTTTAGGAATTTCATAGGATTCGAATCCTATACCCTCTTTGCGAAAAATTATATTCTGATCTTTATAGCTAGTACTAATTAATAAATGTTGCATTAGCTTGTTGCACATCTGGTAAACGAGAGGCACCACGCCACCACCTAGTAAAGTACTATTGCCATGTGACCGTCACATGTCCTACGACTTGGCTATAACTTGGTGGCAAATCAAGCACATGCCGGTAAATACTTATATGAAATCTTCTTACCAAGTACTGTGTACTGCTACAATTAGTACACGGTACTTGAGAAACTATCAGAATTTATTGCCGATCAAGATCGAGTTCAGGAGAACTATTGTATAGTGTACAGCCGATCTCCTTGGCGTCATCAGCAAAGCAAAGCAAGTTCCGGATGAGCTTTTTGCATCGATCAATGTATACAGCTCTAATTTATTATTAGAACGTTTCAAATTTATAAAATCGAAGTATAAAGATTATAAAACATTAAACAGAGATCACTGAAATTTTTATTCTTCATGAAGGATTCACATTTAACTAATATTCTTTTTTGCGAGAAATTTAACTATATATGCTTGCACACAGCATGTTAATCCACGTCACATATATGCAGCATAGTGTCGATTCCAAATATTCATGTCTATAAATGTTGTGAATGAAGTAAGCAAGAACAGGAACCATAATTTCTGAACAAGAATAGCTTTGAGACGCGCGAAAAGTTACGACTTACGCGTAGTTCAAGTATCGAAGAAATACTGTAAGCAAGAATACATCTTTGTTGATCAAACCGCTGTAGGTAGCCGTAGGGCGGCAGCGGAGGTAGCAGACGCACTGACACCGTCGCCAGCGACGGCGAGGGGCCCGCCGCGCGCGAGCATGGACCTGTAGATATCCACGAGCACCTTCTCGTCGTATTCCTTGAGCTGCGGCGGCCGCGCGAACGCGCCGTGGGTCGTCGTGGCGCAGTAGGGCGCACCGGCGCCGTACCCGACGGCCGGGGAGGAGGCCAACCGCAGCATGGCCGAGATGTACGCGTCACGGAGCCGCACAAGCCACCCCCGCGGCGAGAGCGCGCGGAGCACCCGCCGCCCCAGGCCGCGGCGCACGCGCCACCCGTGGCGACGGCGCCGTCCGGGGCCCTCCTTCGCAGGCGCGCCGCCGCCTAGCTCCGCGGTGGGGAGCGGCTGGCGGCGCTGCGCGGCGGCGGCGTCGAGGTGGTAGTAGCCCCGGCGCTTCCAGTAGCCCTTGATGCCGCCCTTGTGAGTGCGGTCCATGGCTTCGTTCTTAGCCGCCGGACGGCGCTTGATTCGGAGGTGGACGAAGCTTGCGGGGGAGCTTCTGATTGAGATGGTAGTGTACAATGCGACGGTAGCAGAATGGAGTAGGTATTAAGAGTGAATTCCTTTGGTTTTTGGTGTGCAATAATGCCCTTGCAAGATTGGTTATTTCAGAGCAAGCAAATAAAAAGGAAATACCTAAATTTCAACAAAACTATAACATTTTTACATAAACTATTGCATCGTCCAGTCACAAAAGAGCGTCAATTGGGAAATTGACGTGATCATCGATGTAATTTTCGAAGTTAATTCCTGATGATATTTTCGGTATATCAGACCATAGATACGTGATCGACATGTTTGGTACGTGTGGTGTCTGAACTCAAGAATATCAGGGTTATTCAGGTTTAAGCCTCCCACAGGATAACAGTTATATATTCTGCGTATTCTTTTATAGATAATATGAAACATATGTCTTCCTCTTCCTCTTAAAGTTCGGTCCTCCTCTATTTATATAGCAGGAGTTGTAGACATAGAAACAAATAGTACAGATCGGTCTAATCTTGACGAAACCAACTATCCATAGCTAGAGTAGTTATGCAAACCCTACCTTGGTCGATCGACCTACCCTGTCCTGTCGCCCCACGCCGCATGCCCGCATGCGATGCCGTTCCATCGGTTGTGTGGTGCCACGCCTGTCTGTAACGCTATCCCGTAGCATTTAATGCTACAGGGTGGGACATTATCCATCTGTGTTGGCCAAGACTTCGTTCACTGGAGGTTGTACCTGGAGAAAGAAAATATTTGAGTAGATAGCATTTAATGCGACTTGATAAGTTAGGATGAAATACCTACCCTGCGATCGGTGAGGCTAGCCGCAAGGCTTACCTCCGCGACCAGGGGGCTGGTCGCGAGAGCCTTGCCTAGTTGCACTATAGGGCCACAGTCTTATGAAAACATATCTACCGCTAGCTGGCACTCTCTTGTGCGGACTCCCCTTGACAGGGGACCCCTTACTTAATACACCAACAGTAGCCCCCAAGTTCTCCCACTGATGTGGTCGATTGTGCAGTTCGCCATGTGGTCGTGGCCGGACTTGGTCGCACCACTTGGTCCCCAGGTGGACAAGAGTTTACCCCGCGAGTGGTCATCAACACAGTCTTCCCTCATGGTGGGCTCAGGAGACCGCATCCTGAGGGGAGGTTAAAAACAAAGAAAGAGATCATGGGAGAGAGAGACAATGATGGTCGTCAGACCCAAGGGAATTTCTGCTTCTTATATGTGGCTTTTCGAATTTCCAACTGGCCGAGCTTCGCGGCGGTTGAGATATTATAATTGTCCTATAAATGGGGGGCATCAATGGCTCTCCGCAGATCATTTTATCATTCTCCAAGCCCCCAGCCCTTGTGCTCAGAGCCCCTCCTCTCCATCACCGCTTGTGCTCTTGCCACAACCTTTGCCACATTCCAATGGCATCGCACTCTGGTAAAGAACCTAGCTTCCCCAAGTCCATGTGCACTATAGTGAAGATGAGGTAGATGTGTGAGAACCATCTGTTTCCCTGTCGCCTATCTTTGGTTTACCACCCTGAGGAAGATGCGCCTGCTCTCCGCCAGGGGGTGATTGTTATGTTCGTTTCCTTCTTCCTCGTCGGCCTTGTGCCATCCTCATCTGAATTCTTCACCGTTATCACCTTCTATGACATCTTTCACCTCCACCTCAATCTTAATTACATCATCATGCTGAGCATTTTCGCTCACATGTGTGAGAATTTCATAGGGGTCGAGCCATGCCTCGATATTTTCAAATTCTTCTAAACGGTCAGGTTACAGATTGGGTCGGCCACCGAGAGCAGCGGGTTCCGACTTTGTGTGGTGTCGTGGGCTCCTACCTCGAGATGGACCTTAAGTCATCGTGGCCAGCCTAGATGGGTGAGTGGTTCTACCTCCAGATAGAAGATTTTTTGGACAATATCCGCTTGCCAGCCAAACCGGCACAAGTCACCAAGAACTGGGGAGCACCCCTACGGCAACTCCAGAGCTGGTGAACCTCGTTGCTCAGGTTACGCAGCTCACGGATGCCAGGCTATCGGATCAGACATCATCCAGGACTTCATCAAGAGTCGGTTGTGCCCCTTGAGGAGGAGAGAATGCCCAGCCTATCTGTACTCAGGGAGTGAGGACGACAACCGGGAGAGCTCATCAGGTAACGCCACAACCATTTTCATGGCACTTGTTGCTAATTGTGTGGTATCTTAGGTATCTCCTTTATTCATATCTCCCCGACCAGGCCGTCTATTCGCGAGTCGAATTCCTAATGGCTTCTACTCGAGGAAGAATGGCCCTCTGTGAAATGCTATACCACTATGTGACCTCCCTCTGTCAGCGAGGGCTTGGGTCAGATTGGTATGTTTGGCCTTTTCCCGAAATTTCCACCTCCAAGCCTTCTCCTGGGTCAGAGTTTCACAGTTTGCATCGTCGCAAGGTATTCTCGAGATTGATGTCTTACGCCTGATCATAGACGAGGTCACAGTGATCGCCCATAAAGTTGATCTTGCTACCTATATGTCCTCTTCGCCGCCTAGCGCCGCTCTAGCCGGCCGTCGACCCGGTCATGAAGCAGACCTAGCTGGCCATGGAGGCGATTAGACTGCTCAGAGCCAGGTATCGATGTGGGCGATGGTTCTAGGAGCAAAACCGCTCAGTAAAGGGTCAACCAGCATTGCCACAACCGACCTAGCTCCAACCAGCCTTCACACAATCAGGGGCGATCAGGCTGCTATCGGCCAAGTGTCCACTCATGAGGGAAGAAACTGGCGGAAGACTTGGGTTTCGTGGGAACATCTAAACACGTACATGGGACACCGATCCCTGGTAGCTCATCGGCGTCCTTGTCTTCCCCGCCCATCAGCTTTACGAGGATGAGACTTGTGCTCACTCCTCCGCTAACACGATAAGTTCTTCGGTTAGGAGTGGATCCTTTGAGCTCTTCTTTAACTTTGTCACCCATGGTCAAACCTTAACCCGGGCTCAGACCTTGATCGTGCCTAATCTACTAGTGCCTCAGCAAGGTGTTCCCTGCCCTCAACCAGGCGCCACTCCGACTTTGGAAGCATTGGTTGTGACTTGTGAGCACGCAAAGTCGGTCGTGGAGCCCGTTCTAGCCTTCGACCTACTCTCCCTAATCGACCACTTCCCCGCCTCCATCCGCAAACTGATTGCAAAGAAGGAGGCGGCAAATGACTGGTGCACCGAGCTGGAGAAGTGGGTGGTTAAGGAAAAGATAGCACAGCTCCTGCTTCAACAGGAAAACACCAAGTTCCAACAGGAAAAAGACATGCTCACTACTGAGCATGCTGAGCTTAAGGAGAGGGAACAAAGGACCCGTAGTATTCTTGAGGAAGCCTTTATGGATATTCAGAGGCCTCTAAGGAGCGTTGGGCTGGATGCCCCTGACCCAAAGAATGAAAGGACTGTTGAGGGCTAGGCCTTCGCTATCCACGTCCTGATAGAGGGGTTTGCCCAACTCTCGAGCATTCTAGCGGAGAGGATGTCAAAGGACGTGGCGAATGTGGCGAAGGCCAAGGCGGCATATGTCGTCAAGTGATACCACAGTCGTGACCCCCACTTCAACCTTGAGACCGTCTAGGAGGGGATTGCGACAGTAGGTTCCTTAGCAAGGAAGAGGCTGGAAGAGGAATGCCAAGGGCCGATGGATTATGTGGCCATCGAGGAAGCCAGTGAAGAGGAGTAAACATCAAATTGTAATTTGGGCCTATATCTTGTATGAATGAGGCTTTTAATTTCTCTGATGAGCCTGTGTCGCTGTTGTGGTCGTAGGGTCCTTGGATTGACCGAACCACTTGCCTGCTCTGGACCCCTAACCACTCCTATAGACAGAGAGACACATCTAGGCAACCTGCTCGCTCTAAGACCCAATCATGTTTACTCACTAGTTCATCGACCAGTGCAGTCGAGAAGCGGTGGCCGAGTGCGAGCATGGGTTTGCAGTCGAGCAAGAGATCCTGTAGAGTGACCTTCTATCACCACTTAGTCATGTGCAATTCTAGGTCAGCCAAGCGAGGCTCGACCAACTAACCCCTGTGAGGTTTGTGACTTGTTTGCTTGGTTAGCTTGACAGGAGGAGCTACTCGCGGCGTAGAGAGACCTGGAGCGGATGACCAGAGAGAGCAATCAATGACGAGAATACTTCTATGACCTCCTCAGCTGGGCTTTTACACCCTTTGAGTCACTACTGCAGTCCGTCAGCATTCGGGTTCACCCAACTTGAATCCCCTCTCAACGGTTTGGTACTCACCTTAAAAATGAATAGGCAAAGTAACTAGCAGTACGGGAAACTAGGGAAGAAGGACTATATCTGAACTACTCTAGCCCCTGACCACCTGGTCGACGTGAAAGCTGCCGATCTGGCGGTCAAGCTCTTGAATCGGAAATACTCACAATCTGTTGGGAGACCATTCTCATCTGAGAAATCCTGCAAAACAAAGAGTTTGGTTATGGAATTGGAAAAACTTACAAGCTTTCATTCCACGCTTGCCCCAGAAGATCCTACAAAATAAAAAATGCGTACTCACGCTCGAGTAGCCTTATACATAGAACTTGCGCAGCTGGTCATTATTCCAAGAATTGTGCATTTTATGGCCATCCTCCATAGCTAGCTTGACTACATCAGGTTGTGTAACCTTGTCCACTGTGTAGGGCCACTCCCACTTGGGAAGAGCTTATTCCGACTTGCCTTATTTTGAACTTTTCTTATGACTTGGTAACCTACGACCAGGGTCCGCTCTTGCACCCGACGATCGTGGTAGCACATGAGGCTCTTTTGGTATCGGGCTGCTTGAATTAAAGCATGATTTTGTAACTCTTCGATTAGGTTTATGTCTTCCTCCCGTCAAGCCACCTAGTCTCCATCCGAGTAGTTGGCCACTCGAGGAGACAGGAGGGTGATCTCAGTGAGGAGCATTGCTTTGGTACCATAGACCAGAAAGAATGGAGTCTCGGTAGTGGCTCTACTGGGGTTCGTTCGTAGCGACCAGAGTACTGTGGGGAGTTCATCAACCCAACATCTTGAGAATCTCTGAAGCTGATCAAAGACTCGGGTTTTGACCCCTTGTGGTATCATCCCATTTGCTCTTTCATCATGTCCATTGCTTTGGGGGTGTGCCACCAACGCAAAGCATACTCTGGTCTTAATCTCTTTGCAGTAGTCTCGAAAAGCGCTACTGGTGAACTGAGTACCATTGTCCATAACTATATGGTTCAAACTACCAAACCACACTACCAACCCATGTATGAACTTGATCGTTGCTACGGCAGTGATCTTCCTAACGGGCTCGGCTTCGATCCACTTACTGAATTTGTTGATTGCCACGAATAGAAATTCAAAACTGTCAGGGGCTTTTGGGAACGGTCCCACGATATCGAGCCCCTAGACAGTGAAGAGCCAAGAGAGTGGTATGATTTGCAGTGCTTGGGCTGGTAGCTTAGTATGTCGGTCATGGAACTGACATGTCTTGCACCATTTCACCAGCTCGCAAGCATCCTAGAGGGTCGTGGGCCAATAAAATCCTTGCCAAAACGTATTTTAGACTAGAGTGTGGTATGAAGTGTGGCTGCCACATATGCCTCCGTGGATATCAGAGAGCCTTGTGCTCTCCTCTTCTTGTGTGATGCATTTTAGTAAAAGATCATTGCTCCCTCTTCGGTAAACTCATCCCTCTACCAGGGAGTATTTGCATGCTCACCGCGTGACCTTTTATGCTGACACATCATCATTAGAGATTGCTTGATTCTGAAGGTAGTCCAAGATCTGATCCATTCAGGTCATACCCGAATCAAGTAGGGCGACCACATGATGACCACCCGAGGTCAATGACACCAAAGGAGGCGTTGTCTCAAATGGTGTTGCCTCTAGTGCTCTGTTTCCAAGCGGAGCATCCCCTTCACTTTGGCCCGAGACCGCGGTGGATGGTCGTGTGAGCCTTTCTTCAAAGACTCCAACCAGGATAGTTTTGTGAGAAGCTAGACGGGCTAACTCATCAGCTAGGAAGTTGTCCTCATGAGTGACATGTCTGACCTCAAAGCTGATAAAGCGTCGCTCTAGCTTTCTCACTTCAGAGACGTATGCCATCATTGTTGGATCAGAGCACTGAAATTTCTTTTGCACTTAGTTCACGACCAGTAGTGAATCCCCTATCGCTAACAAGCGTTTTATCCCAAGCGTTGAAGTAGCTCAGATTCCGGACAAAGAGCCCCTCGTATTCTACAATATTGTTATTGGCTGGAAAACATAATTGAACTACATACCCGAGGATATTCGATCAGTTAGGTTAGGACAACTCCAGGCCCCGCTCCCTTCAACGTAAATGACCCATGAAAGTGCATGGTCCAGTGCTCATCCACCTCTGGTCATTTTTTTCTTCTCGGGCTCAACGGATGACCACTCAGCCACAAAATCGACCAGCGCTTGGGGCTCGATAACCGTTCGGGGGACGAACTGAATACCGAACTCCCTGAGCTCTTCTGCCCACTTTGTTATTCTTCCTGCTGCATCCCTATCGTGGAGAATTTCTCTAATCGGGAGCGAGGAGATCACCTTAATTGTATGGGCCTAGAAGTAGTGTCTGAACTTGCAGGAGGCCATCAGCACGACACATAGTAGATTCTGAGCCTATGGATACTGAGCCTTTATGTCATGTAGGACCTCACTAGCGAAGTACAGTGGTCGCTGAAGACCTTCTCATTCGATGATCGGGGCTGCGCTCGTGACCTATCGGGTAGCTGCAGCATAGAGAAAAAGCTCCTCGTCTGGTCGAGGAGCAGTAAGTACAAGAGTGGACAAGTGTGGACAAGAGGATGTTAGTATAACCGATCCCAAAGTCCGTCACATCGAACAAGACCTTTTTGGTCCTGAAGTTACTCGGGGAGCTGAATGTGATGGGCAGCTCGATTCGCCCCAATGATTTTGCTAAGGAGCTAGGGGTGATTCCAAAGATGGGAGGAGAGGGTTTTAATGCGCTCATTGGAATCTGTAGGGCGTCCAACACGTCGGCGAAGATGATGTTGAGGGAGCTCCCTCCAACAACCACTACGCGACCCAGACAAATGTTTTGCACTGTTGGATCAACCATGATGATGTAACGACCAGGGCGTTTGACCTACAGGGTGGTTAGCCTGGATGAAAGTGAAGGGTACCCTGACCACTTCAGGTGCAGGCTTGGACCTGGAGTGGTCACCCACACCTCACGGACCATCGACTTGTACTCCTTATTCAAGGAATACATTGCAGTGCCCCTGAAATCATGGTGGACCTTGTGATCGGCCTGCTAGAAACCCAACGCTAACTAGTCGCGGTCGGCCCCATCCTCACTATTGTTGCCGCACCTAGACCTGCACTCCCTAAGCTCCTTATCGATGATGCCACATACGACCTTGAATTCGATTAGGTCATGGGCATCAGTACAGTGTATTGGGTAGTAGCTTCGGCCCTTCCTTCCATCCTTTTTCTTGAAGTGCCAGCGTGGTTGGCTGGTCTGCTCGATCACGATGACGTTGAGCGATCCAGCCTAGCATTTGTTCTTCTTTTTCTCCTTTTGGCCGACCCCTTGGAAGAGGCAGCTGGTCAGATGGTGACCATGGCTTTGCGTCGATCTAATACTCTCAGGCTCAGTGGCCTGCATGCACTTCTCAATGAACTCGAAGAGCTCGATAGAGCTTAGAACTTCCTTGGTGGCTAGCTTCTCGACCATCTTCTGGTCTCTGACCCCCCCCCCCCCCACCGGAAGGCTATGACAACGAACTCATACGTGATCCTTGGAATGGTATTCCCTCGTTCGGTGAAACATCGGATGAAGTCTCGCAGCAACAATGCCCTGTCACTGCCTAACCTAATATAGGTCATCCTCGACACCTAGCCGGGGCATAGATCCCCTGGAAATTGGTGATAAACTGGCCCACGGGGGAGGTTCATAAGCCAGGACTGGGTTGAATCGGTCAAGGTAGTCAGGAAATAGTTGGCCATGACTTTCCTGTGGCCTCCCACAACCTGCATGATGCTTTTATAGGTCTGCAGGAACTCCTCGAGATTGGTCAAGCCGTCTTATTTTTTGGCTTGGACTAACCAAAACATGTCTGGCCAGCACACCTCTCAAAGCTCATCCTGTAATGGGGGTCACTCGTTGATGGCTAGTGGCACGTGCTCGAGGAGAGAGATGGTGGTCTCACTGCCCAGGCGATGGGTTGGACGAATCCAATGCCTCCTTGCTAGGGAAAGATGAGTGGTCGGGCTGCTTGCCCTTTTTCAACTCACGCCGAGCGCGATCTCGCTGCTCTCGGTCAACCCTATGATCCTGGATCATGCTGCAGAGGTTGCGTTGGTGAAGAGAGTCGCGCAGGTCGGTGGGTTGGCTGTCCCAATGTGATGGGGGTCTTTGAGCATTTCCTCTGATCGAGGGAGCATGAGATCTTTCCTACCGCAGGGCCTATTGTGAGTCTTGGTGATCACGACCTCTACCAGCCCTTGCGACGGACGTGACATTTGCCACCATAGTTTGGCATCGGGTAGTCTCAACCAGGAGGGCGAGGTCGTACAACCAAAGGGCTACTGGCTAACCCTTCGATACAGCTACCAGCGGGTGGCTAAGAATCATTTGCACGGTGTAGCGAAAATGGCCCTATTAAGCTATGATTATGATTTTGGTGATTGATGATAATATAGTCATTGGGACTAACATGTTTGTTAAGAATATATATTAGTAGATCTCATGGATGCAATACATGAAAAAACCACCAAAGTTGGGATAAAGTTTGGACTGAATTGGACAAGTCCTAGAGAAATTATTCTCACCGGATAGTCCGGTGCAGAGGAGTTTTGACTCAGTGGATCATTTTGTCGAGAGGCTTTTGAACTCACCAAATGGTCCGGTGATTAGAAGTCTATAGACATCAGAGTGTTTTTACTCAGCAGAGGAAAATGAAGACCTCACCGAAAGGTACGGTGTTATAGCATTGTATACACCAGAGTATTTGTTGCAGAGAAGGTTGCAACTATTGAAGACAGAATATTAAGGCACTGGATGGTCCGGTGATGAAGCAAATAAGCACAATAGAGCATTTAAAAAAGTGTATGAGAATTCCCAGAATATGGTGTTGTACACACTGGAAAGTTCGACAATGAAGGAATGACAACACTGGAGTATTTTCCAAAAGTGAAGAGATTGGCTTAGTCAGGCTTAAGTCTACTCACCGGATATTCTGGTGATGGAGTTTCAATTACATTGGAATGCCCGGTGTTCAGAATGTATTTGAGTGGGGTTCCAATGGCTAGTTGTTGATGGTGTACTCACCGGATGATCCGGTGCTTGTACTACTGTTATCACCGGATCATTCAGTATTCACAATAAAGTTAAGTCGTTGGAGCAACAACTAGTTGGTGAGTTTCAAGCAATACATACCCAACCACTCGGTAATTTGAAGGTGCTGGAGTCTAGAGAACCTCATACACACCTGAGAAGACATCCAAGCCACCCAAGTGCTTAAAGTATTCATCCAAGGTGATTAAGCACACCATTAGAGCGTGATTAGTGTAAATAGGCCTAGAGAGAAGTGTTGATAGGTGTTGAAACCTAGAGAGTAGATCAAGGAGTGATCCAACCGTGTACTGAGAGGTACACTGGCACCTTAGAGTCTTGGTGACTCACCGGTAATTTGTTGACCCTCCGACTTGATGCGGAGCAGTGATAAGAAGATTGTGCAGGAACACAGAGGTCTTTGTCTTTGTGACTAAAGCTTCGAAGTGAAGACAACACATAAGTGACCGGAAGAGAGGTTAGTGATGAGACCTCGCCTTAGTGGCTTGGTGACTCATCGTGTTAGAGGCCTTATCTTGGTGACTTGGTATCTCAAGAGCCATGACTGGAAGAGACTTAGTGACCGGGAGCATATCCTTTGTGGATCTCCAAATTAGACTAGGGTGGCTTGTGTGCCACTGATACCACGGGATAAAAATACCTTGTACCGAGTCTGTCTCTCTACCTTATTTATGTTTTCGTATTTACATACTTGCAATTTACCTTGCTAGAGTAGGTTGCAATCCTCTTGAGTGGTAGATTAGACACACTAGATAAATATAGAGCACATAGAGATAGAAATTGAGATAGGTTTTGTAAAAAAAAACCAAATAATATTCTAATTAATCATCAGGATGATTATTTGCTTAATCATGACCACGATGATTAACTAGAATACCATCCCGGTAGTTCCAGCATGTGTTTTGTGCCCATGATCAAAATACATGCTTTCCAACATATAGCATCACAACAAAGCTTAAGAAACAGCGAGTAATTAAATTATATTACAAGTTCTTAAGTATTCAACCATTTACAATAATTTACATCAAAATGAAGCTAAGAGGATAAAGAAAAGACCACCTCCTAATCAAAATTAGAAATTACACAGTGGAAGATTAACACCTATGAACCAACAAAAGCTTGGAGAAGCCATATGCTGTTAGGCTCTACCAAAAGCCTCGCCACAAAAGTAGTTTGCACTACTCATTCCCACCACCTACATCGGCGGGTGTGAAGCAGCTAAACACAAGCTCCTCCTCACCGATAGAACCTAAAAGAGCAGCATGACTACAAAGGTACTTGCAAGACTTAATCTATAATGGGTACATATAAATAATCCGACTCCAAGAAGAATGCATTGAGGTATTAGCAAGGAATCGACCACATGGTTAAGTAAATCTCATAAATGAAATGCGACTTGATGTACACATGTGAGCATCTATACTTAACCACAGGTACCATTCTATCCCAAAAACACCACAAGAACATATGTAGCTGGGAACTTGACATACACATGTCGTCCTCCCGAGCTTCATCGGTGGTTACATGGTTCACTCGGCCACGCATGGGAAAGTTTGCCATCTTGGAAGCTTAGGGGAGGGGTTGAGCTAACAGTGATGGCATGGAAGCAGTGAGCATGGCTCTAGGCTTCGGGAAATTGCAATCTGCGCATAGTAACCAACACGGCCGTAATTGTAACATGGGCCATTGGGGCCACCTGTCATACTCCCCTGAGAACCGGTGGGTCTTGGAAGCTGCCCTTGCATAGAGGAGAAAGGTTGGTGTCACACTATCCACAATGGCTGTGGAGCAGTCGAAGCCGACATGTGAGATGGAGTAGGTTGACTCTCCATCCGCGTATGTTGAGAGCTCCCGCTCATGGAAGGCGACGGAACCCTCTTGCGCTTTTTTTTCCTCCTAGTGGTTCTTTAGCTCGAACTCAACCATGAGGGAGGTGCTCACTAGCTTGTTGAAGTCGGTAAACTCATGAGCCGACAAGCGGTCTTGCATCTTGGAAGAGAGACCGTTCACAAAGTGGTATTGCTTCCGCTCGTCGTTGTTGACCTCTTCTGGTGCATACTATGCAAGGTAGTTGAACACCTGCACATACTCTATCATTGACTTGCCTCCCTGCTTGAGGTCCAGAAACTCCCACCTCTTGATCTCCATAATCTCTTTGGGAATATGATAATCATAAAAAACCTGGCAGAACTCCGCCCAAGACACTCGGTGGTTGGTGGCGTGTATGGCCAGAAAGTTGGACCACCATGCATCAGCAGCACCCTGAAGCTCATGGGAGGTGAAGAGAGCCTTCTCGTGGTCCTAATCGGAGAAGTGCGAGCTTCTGCTCAATGGTTCAGAGCCAGTGGTCAGCATTGAGAGGATCCTCAGCCCACGTGAAAGTGTGCAGCCGAGTCTTAAGGAAATCTGAGAAGTCATCTCGGCATCTGGCTCCACTTCCTCTGTGAGGGGTTGTGTTATGCATGAGAGCTTCGAGGAGAGCCGTCTGAGCTTAACGGTTTTGTTCAATTTGCAGTAGGACATCCTCCATGCTCGACGGTGGAGGTGGTATATGATTTTTCTCATTGGAACCCTCAGAAAGATCTCCCAAACTTTGGTGGGTTCTAATCCTATTAGAGACGACATAATGAAAAATGGCAAAAGGTTAAATTCCGACTTCATGAAAATGACACCGATCATACCCAGGAAAATGATGCATACTAGAGCATCATAATATAAAGAGAATGCATGATAAAAAGTGTAGTGCAACATATGCAAGAATGTAGCCTAGCTCACCCTCGCAACGTTTTCTGCGCAAATGCCAGCAGTCAGACCGCCACTTGGCGGTCAGACCGCAAGCAATATGGTGGTTAGACCACTGCCTACTTGGCGATCAGACTGCTAGGAGTCTAGTGCCAGCAACAGTATGCGCCACTGCTTTCCTCATACTACGAACACTTCCAACTATAAAAGTGATTCGATTCGTCAACCACAACCTTCACTTTGATATGTCTCTAAATACAATACACTTAGGGGCATAATATAGCAAATTTAGACATATTAGCAAGAGGAGGTACAAAAGAAACTTAGGGGCATAATATTTGCTTTAGTGGATTTCACCCCTTACTAACCCACGTCTTAAGTGTTTTTAGGCTACTTCATTAAACCAAGCTCTGAAACCACGTTGTGAGGAACCGACCAAATAGTATTCTAATTAATCATCAGGATGACTATTTGCTTAATCACGACCATGATGATTAACCGAAATATCATCTTGGTAGTCTCGGTACATGTTTTGTGCCCAAGATTGAAACACACATATTTCCAACATATAGCATCACAGTAAAGCTTAAGAAAGAGTGAGTAACTAAATTATATTATAAGTTCTAAAGAATTCAACCATTTATAACAATTTACATCAAAAGGAAGCTAAGAGGATAAAGAACATATCACCTCCTAACTAAAACTAGAAACTACACAGCGAAAGATTAGCACTTATGAACCAATAAAAGCTAGGTGAAGCCATATACCGTTAGGATCCACCATAAGCCTCGCCATACAAGTAGTTTGCACTACTCATTCTTGCCACCTACATCGGCAGACTGAAGTAGCCAAACACGAACTCCTCCTCACCGGTAGAACCTAAAAGAGCAACGTGAGTACGAAGGTACTCACAAGACTGAATCCATAATGGGTACATATAAATAATCCGACTCCAAGAACAATGCATTGAGGTATTAGTAAGGAATCAGCCACATGGTTAAATAAATCTCATAAGCGAAATGTAACTTGACATACACATGTGAGCATCTATACTTAACCACATGTACCATTATATCCCAAAAACACCACAAGAATATATGTAACTGGAACCATAATAAGCACATTGGTTAATAGGACCATCTCAAACATAACCCAACATGCTATACCATACCATCCCACATTCGTGACTCTAGGACCAAAGTGGATGGATAGAAGCATGCTCATAACCGAGAACACAGCAATTTAAATTAATTTTACACCCTGCAGGGAGTACAACTTTACCCACAAAACCCGGGTCCATCCTCTTGGCCCTCGAGACAACCTTTCTCATACCCGAAACTACTCACTTGCACATGCCCCTATGGCACCGGGGTTACCATGAGCTTGTCCTGAACACCTCTGCCTCCCCATCACCTTGCTTCTCCTATTTTTGTTATGTGTCATAGGGCCGCAAGGCAAGCATCAGCACAGCATATGATACTCAGCTCATTTGTCCATTATCTGAATATGTGGTTGTACGGAAAGTGCTAAAGCCAACGATATCAACAGACGGTGCTTAAACAATACAAGCGGTCTATGGCATCTGGGCTCCTCTCCTGACCTACCCCTAGCACCGCCCACATCTCTTCTCATCCTCACATCTCATGCACCCCACATCATTATCATTGTGTTTATAAACAACAAGTAAGCCCTAAGCTCACGAACAGTGGTCAAACCATTGATCGACTTCTACCGAGAATCTAAGCATTGATAAGCATTTTGAATCACTCTTAAGTTAGACATCAACAATGTTATCAAGGCTACAAGGATACGAATCATCAACAACTCAAGAAAGAGGTAATGCAAATCAACATCGGTTTTACCCATCTAAACCCGACAATGGACCCACTACTCACGCAAACATATATAAAGCGTAATTTATCAAATTATACAACACGAGATCCAAAGTAGTAGGTTTAGTATGCTTAGATGCTTACCTTGCTACTCCGGTGGTTTCCTGATACCCCCGGCACAACACTCACAAAACTTTGGGGGTCCGATGTCACCCTCAACCACTTAGACCAGTGGCGCAATGCTCTCTAAATGAATCAAGAATGCATTACATAAAAAAATAAATGATAGAAAACAATGCAAATGATGCATGCTTGGATAACAATAGAGCGTTGTGTTTCAAAAACATTTGTAAAAGACCGCCAACTGATTAGGGTTCCAAAGTTTGAAACCCCGAGCAAGGTAACCTAAGTACATATAGCCTTTAAGGGCGGGCTGTCAGACCAACGTGGAGGTGATTGTCTGCCTGTCAGCTTGCAAAAGGTTTTGGCGCCTAGCGGTCAGACCAGCCCTAGTGGTGGTCTGACTGCGAGACCCCACCGGTGCCACTTTGCGAGGCTGCCGATGAAGGCTTCGGCAAAATCTTCAACCACGAAGGGTACCAAAATGCTCTATGGACTAGTAGAGTGCTTCTAAAGTGATTTGGACAATATTCACCGAGCTAAACTCAATATACCCCATAGATAAGCCCTATGATAGGGTTGAGCTTGGGTCAAAATGATATGGGGATCGACTCAAGCTTGGGAATGATGAAGAATTGGTAGGGGATGCCTCACCTTAATGTAGGGAAGATTTCTATTGGAGGGGTTCACTCCGGGGAATCTTCGATTTGGAGATCGAGCTCCAAGGTGGTTTGAGGCTTGAGATGGAAGAAACGCGCATAGGAACTCCTCCGACAAAGAGGATGAAGGGGATGAGCTTGAGGAAGCCTTCGAGGAGCTCAAGGAAGTTCCCTCCGTCGATCTTCGGTCATCGTGAATGTTGAGGTGGTCTCTCCCTCTCTCTTGGTGTGGGTGAAGGAGTGAGTGAGAGTGAGAGTGTGAGAGAGAGTGAGTGTGAGAGAGTTGGTCTATTTTCTTAAGTGGAGCCTCTGTGATGTGGTAGTCAGACTGCAGGAAGCCCATGTGGCTGCCCCTGACGGTTAGACTGCGGGGAATCCCAGTCAGACTGCGAGGGTGGTCTTGAGCTGAAAACTTGATTCTATTCCCTTTTTCTATTCTTCTTCATCTCCAAGGCATTTAGGGTTTTCCTAAAGGACTCTAAACTACCTCCAAGTACTTTTGAAACATGTTTAAACTTATCAAACAAATAAGCATAAACATAATGCCATGATAATTATAAATGCTTAATCACGTGATTAGTGTTTTGGGATGTGACAAGTTTATCTTGTGAAGTTTTTGGAGCCATTAGTTTCTAAGTGTCCTAATTCATCCCCCTCTTAGGACATCACTATTCCTCACACACAGTTTGCAAATTCTATGTGGGTATCATGGCCTCATAGTCAAGCTACCAAGTGTGGAGTGGAGACATATCGTGAGGAGGGGAGCCACCCAGTGCCCACATGGTGCGACGGCCTAGGTGACGATGCTGCCACAGATTGCACCCTATGTAGAAGTTCCTCTGGACGGCGCTATAGTTGCGAGGGCTGTATTAGAGTGCCTCCCTGTTCGGTGTCAGGTCGGTTTCCCTTTGGGTGCATGGCCTGGGGCTTATTTGATAGTACCCGGAGCACGAGGGCTTCAAATACCTACCCTGCTGCATGGTCAGCCATGCAAACTTCATGTTGAGTCTTGGAGCTTTCGGACTCCGATTCGGTGTCCCATGCTTGGAGCACACCGAGCTCATTTGGGTCGTACCCCATGACAAACACCTTGCGGTAGAGTCCTCCAAGCGAGACTCAGCAGTTGCCGTGGATCCGGCCATAGGTAGCCCAATCAAGTTATCAGTACTTACCAAAACGTGAAAACGTGCCCCCTACCTAACGCGTCAATTGTTGAGAGTTAATCTCTGACAATACTTCTTGGGTATACCTGGTGATGGGTGCGTGATCGACGTGTTCGATGTATGTGGCATATGAACTCAAGAACACCAAGGTTATCCAGTTTTAGATCTCCCGCAAGATAACAGCCCTACGTCCTGTGTATTTATTTATGGATAGTATGAAACTGTTTACAAATGTCTTTCTCTTCATCTTTTAAGCTCAGTCCTCCTTTATTTATATAGCAGGAGTGGTGGACATGCAAACAAACCGTACCAAGGGAACACTTGAGTAGATAGCACTTAATGCGACTTTATAGTTAAGATGAATACATACCATGCGACCAGTGAGGCTGACCATAGGGCTTACCTCTGCGGCCAAGGGGCTAGTCGCAAGAGTCTTGTCTGGTCGCGCGATAGGACCACAGTCTTATAAAAAAAAATATCTATCGTCAGCTGGCGCTCTTTTATGTGGACTCCCACTGATAGCAGACCCCTTTATTCAATACACGGATAGTACTATTCTGACTACTAATTATTAGTATAAAATGTACGGAAAATATAGCAAAGCTATAATGTTTTGAAACTACTATTCAATACAAATCTAGAAATATAATATTCGAAAGTTCAATTGACATTTTCAAAAAGATATTGATAGTAAGAATTTAAATATGTTGACTGTATGTAACCTAAAACAACGCTATTTTGTGACCGCAGGCGACATTCTAAGTTTCTAGTTTGCTTAACTGCACTTCCCTTAACCTTGCGTAAAATTGTCTTTAACCACTTGAGACACACTGACAGTCTAGGCGCACTAGCCATACTCCCAGTATCGAATATAAGAACAGGTTGATGTTTATGTATTACTCCAAGTAATGAGTTCATCCGCAAGCAAAGTGTATTGCCGCTACAAATCCGTGTAGTAAGTGTTGACAGTCAGCAAACGGCATGGTTTAATGCGTGTGAATTTGGCTCGTGGTTCTAGCTAGTTAGGCCTGTTTCGAGTGACTTATGTGGAGCTTTGTGCAACAAAAGGTAAAAAAAAAAAAAAAGTTCGAAATAAAAGTATAAATAGCTTTGCGATATCTTATGCAAACAAATGTAGTTTCGGAAAATTACTTGAAAGGAGTAAGGGAAGAAACTAGCAAGTTGTGCTTATCTTTCAAGCTTTTAGAGAAACCAACAAAGAGAATGCATCGATTTAGTTGCCTGGCCAATTTGGAAATTCTTGTGATCAGTTTTTCTTTTCCATTGAAATGGTTGGTTTGGGTTTACTAATTTAAGATACTTACTATTTGAAGTAATTTTCTAGCCGATGTTGTTGGCATCTTGAGGTATTCGGGATGTGAGTCGGACCATTACTCTCTGCAATTATGTATGAGTAAAATTAAAAATTTGATAATTTTAAAGGAAAAATCGAGTGGCTCCAATATTGATTTATGTTGTGATTTCAAATCCAGTACTTGTATTGGCTTCAATTTGCCATTCCATGGTTAACTAGCAAATTACTTTTTTCTACTTTAGATTGAACTGTCCGTTTTCTCGGCCTATATATACAATTAAATAACACATTTAGTAGCAAATTCTGCTGCTGGTGTGGCCATTGTACGTCAAGCTTCACTACACTCTCCGGGTGAAAAATTAGAGCTACCATGTTGACGTGAGACTGTCATCGCAAATTAGGCCTCAGTTCGTATTTCCTTTTCCCACAAAGATTCTATCAGTCTAGTGCATTTACATAACAGTCGTACTGGCACAGCAAGCTAACGCATGGCACATGGCTTTGCCGGATAGCACAAATTCATCAGTTCGTCGTGTACTCTTTTCTTTAACAACACGCCTGCTTCATGTTTGTGTTCAAAGTAGTGATTTTAATTTCGTTTTACAATTTTTTTTATTTATCGGTGAAAAGATCAAAATTCTTGAAATTATAGTCATTTTTCATTCTCTGCTATCTGGATCATATATTCTATATGTCCGTGAAAGAAAATCCAGAGCTAGATATTTCATTTCCTTTTGAAATTTTTAAAATTCATAAAATTTCACTAAAATTTTGAGGAGATTTTAATCCCTTCAAAGCTCCACCGAAAAGCTTACTGATTTTCAATAACGCAGTGCTACCAACATCCTAAGGAGCAGAGCAGAGAAGAGCATCAGTATGTAATTGCAGAGACTACCAGGGGCGTATACGGGGGAAAATGTAGTAGGGGATAGCGTCGCATTTAAGTAGGAAAGGATAGCAGTAGAGTGTCTGCATCCCCTTCCCCTCCGTCCCTCTCTATTAATGGCGATGGGTGGTGAGGTGAGGCGACGATCGGTGTCCGGTGACGCCCACATCCGAGCCGTGCCATCGCCCATGCGGTGGCACCATGTGCGATCTGCGTTGTTGTTCCTGAGCCCGTGTCCGCCCGCGTTGGCCGACGACGCACGGGGGCACCATGGCGCGGTCAGCCGGATTTAATCGGCTCGCCGTCCTTTACTTCGGTCGTGAGTGGTCGGTGGCCGATCATGAAGCTCAAGGACAGACCATGTAGGAGCCCTTTCCAAATTTTTAAAATTGGGTGGCCTTTTTCTATCTTTCAAACCCAACACGTCTCTCATGTAGCAAAGCTAAATTTATGTACTTATAGCGAAGCTACTGAACCTAGGATTTGAGCTAGGAAAATCTTTGAATCAAAGCGGAAGCAAACATGTAAAAGAAACAATGGAAACCGGCCACACAGTACTCTCAGTGCGGACGATACTATACTCTTTTATGAACCATGATCTTAAAAAAACCCAGAAATATGAAGGCTTTGCTACGTATTTTTAAATAGCTTTTTCTCTAAAAATCAACTTCTCATAAAAGTGAATTATTCTATTTTGGATTGGCCCGAGATAATGTAGATCAGTATGCCAAACTATTTAGATGTATTATGGGTGCATTGTCCATACTCTACTTAGAAATTCCGATTCACTATTAAAAGCTCAAAAATTCATATTGAAAAGGGGTTGAGAAAATGATCGAAAGGAAACTGAACAGTTGGATACTCTGATGAGTAAGCATCAGTCCTGATTCGGCAGGTTTGTTTTTCTCTATTCAGTTCTTAGTAGCCTTTGCATTTATATGATATCTTTTTATTATTATTTTACGAGCGGTACTAAAAAGACTTTACTACTTTTATTCTAGATTTTACTGATAAGGTGACCATTTCGAGAAAAAGTACTGTCTAGCGAAATGAAATGTCATATGACAATCCAAAGATCATGGTGACTTAGGGACCTGAGGCCTCAACGTTCAAAATATGACCATGAAACCATGTATGTTGAAAAATTAGATTTATGGTGAAATTAACAAAAACAAAGTGTTTAGTATAACGATTGTTATGCTATTATGCGATATACATGAGTCAAGTAGTTTGAAGAATTTATGGTTGATTTTGTTTATTTACAATTGTTTTAAGAGTAAACGTAATCGGTGATAGGGATCGAGACTATGTTAAAAAAAGAATTAAAGTCAAAATGGTCAGTAGTCATGCTAAATGTTCGAGCTAGAAATAGTATACGTGATCATACTATAATATATACATAAAAGATATACAAACTAGGATATGATAAAGATAATCATAGCATAAAATATACGTAGATGATATATACAGTCTATAAAAAAATTGTATCAAGGTGTGTCGTGGGAAGCGCAAACTTACGCTAGGTTGTGGCACTTCAGGACAGAGAATAAAAAATGGGCTAAAAAGGGTGCATGCATCCATCAGGTACACGGTCATCATGCATGTGGTTAGATTAAACAAATCAACGTGCATTTATGGGTCTTCTTAGTGCATTTAAGAGGCAGCTAGTCGGCAGGGCGTGGAGCCTTTTTTAAGCTGACGAATAAACAAAGAGAAAAAGTCTGTTTGGGCACTATTTGGTACGTGGCTGGCTGATTCGCATGTAGCCAGTGTGGACGATCCGCATTGGAGCAGCGCGAGGCAGCGAGTCCAATCGGATTTGTGACTTGCCGACATGGGTCAGTGACCGACTCGGTCAGGGCAGGCACCGGCTACAAGTGACCAAATCGGTTAGGGCCAGGAGGCCTGACCCATAAAAAAGAAAGGAAAAGCTGGCGGCCGAGTCAGATGTGTGGTCTCTGGAAATAAAAGGACATCGATCGGTTGGTGCGTTCTGTGACAGAACCGAGAGGTTGGGAGTGAGAGGAATTTTTTATAAGAAAAAGAACTCATCTAGGATTAGACTTTTATAAGATTCTTTCAGAAATAATACGAAGATATATTTTATGAACTTATCTATATAATAAATATTAAATTTTATAAGTCGATGAGTTGTTAATTCTATTCCATCCTTGTTTTTATTGTTTAATAGTTCAATGTTGATTTTTTTTTTATTCTTCGGTCAACAAAATTTGTCTTAATTTTATCCATCCAAAATCATCCTAAAACAATAAAAACTCTTCTTACAGTCATTAGGGATTAATCTATTTTCATAATTCTTGTATAATCACAAAATTAGAGATTAATCTATTTTCGTCACCATTTATCACAGTCTTCTTACAAATGCCATAACTCTTGATTCAGACATCCAATTGACTTTATTCTTAATAGAATAGTTTGGTAATGTTGCCTAGTTTTCACTGTTAAAATTTAAGGGCGATCGGACTAACAGATCTTTCTATTATTTTTATGATAAGGTAGTAGTTTGTCCTGAACTAATTACGAGGTTAAATTGAGTTTTTGACTAGGTTGATTTAAAATTTGATTTTGGTTTTCACAATCATTCACCCTTTTTTGTTCAATCCCACAACGGCCCTACTCTATAAATGGTTATATAAACTAGAAATTAGCGAGGGGATCTGACAAGAATTGCTATGGAACAATACCTTAGTTCTAAACCATTATTATTAGTTAATTGGAAATCATGTGATTCCCATCTTTTGACTGGTTTGATGATGGTAAAACAAACTCTCTTTCATTTTAGTACCTTCATCATAAATGATGGATCCCAAATCAGGTTCCAGAAAGATCAATGGTTAGGAAACTCGTCACAGAGAGACCAATACCATTGCTTATATAATATCGTGCAAAACAAGCATGACACAATTACCATACTGTTACAATCTTTTCCACCAGATATTTATTTTCAGAGGAGCCTAACATGGGCAAATTGGTAGCATGGAACGAGCTACTTTAATATCTTATCAATATTAATTTATCACAAGAGTGATAAGTTTCGATGGAACCTGAACCAATTTGGGAACTTCTGTGTGAATTACCTTGATCGCGCTCTACTACATAATGACATTCTAATTATAAATAGGTAAATGTGGAAAATAAAGGTACCTTAAAAATTAAGATTTTCCTTTGGTGCCTGCACAAAGGGGTACTATTAACAAAAGAAAACTTAGCTAAAATACATTGACAAGGTAGTCAGAAGTGTTGCTTTTATAAAAAAAAAAGAGACAATTAAGTACCTCTTTTTTTACTGTCGTTTTACCCGATTTGCATGGTTTATATATAGTCCATGTGGCTTCGAATCTTTATCCACGGCGTAGTGCATTTTTTTTTAATTGGCTCTAAGGTCTTAGTAAAAATGGAAAGCCAAATTAATAGTGACAGTAGCTGACTTTTGTTGGTTCTTATGGCTATGTATAAATGATATTGTCTTTAATAAGAATTTTTTTTTTCTCTTTTGCATGCTATATATACTTGTGCCTATTGGCTCAGTACGTGGTATGTTCTGCAGCGATAGGAGCATCAAGAGACGGTGGCAGTTGCGTGCACATAATTTGAGCAGGTGGTAAGTGAGTTTTCTTATCTGGATTGGATGGTAGTCTA
This sequence comes from Phragmites australis, assembly GCF_958298935.1. Lineage (NCBI taxonomy): Eukaryota > Viridiplantae > Streptophyta > Magnoliopsida > Poales > Poaceae > Phragmites > Phragmites australis. The sequence continues at coordinate 15,435,985 of NC_084921.1, forward strand.
ACTGCGGATCGATGCTTATCCACCATAGACCAAAATAGCACGCAATAGCAGGCAGACATCAAAGAACCGAATGCAGGACAACAAGAGTATCACTATGTAAGAAACCAGTAAAGGAGACACCATATTAGTGACGGCTGCTCAACACGTGTCACTAATGTCCTATTAGTGACGGGTCCAATAAGGACGCATCATTAATGTGTCTTCTGATCGGCACCAAATATAGATCCATCACTAATAAGTGATCATTAATGACGGGTCATAACATGATTTGTTACTGATGACTAGCTCATCAGTGATAGGTCATCCTAGACTAGTCATTAGTGATGGGTCGTCCTAGGCCGGTTATTAGTGACGTGTTGTCCTATGCCAGCCATTAGTGACGGGTCACAACTTGACCCGTCACTAATGATCTACTCATCAGTGACAGATCGTCCTATGCAAGTCATTAGTGAGAGGTCAAATTGTAATACGTCACTATTAACTAAATCTAGTCACTAATGACGGTATTCGCAAATATTTTTTATTTTATTTTATTTTTCTCTTATTTTTTCTCACTTCAGCAGCTTTAGAATATGAAATTTGGCAAAATTAGTCAGTAGTGATGGGTCATGTTTATGACACATTACTAATGACCTTTAGAAAAAATGTTAAAAGGATAAAATATCTGATTTCTATCATAACTACGTAATAGCAAAGGTGGTAAGGTGGCTATACGCGTGAGGAGGAGGTCGCAGGTTCGATTCATATGAAACACAAACTGGAAAACAATATGAAAAAAAGTGACTTGTGAGACATATGGGGTGACTCGGGTGAAAATTTTTTTAAAACTTTTTTGTGTTCAAAAAATACGAAAAATGTTTATCGGTTATTAGTGACGGATCAAGGTTACAACTCGTCACTAATGTTCAGTCAATACTAACAGGTCATGATTACGACTCGTCACTAATGTATGTTATTATTAATTACACGATAAAAATAATAGGTACCAGATTCATCACTAATATATGTTATCATTCGTCCCAAGTGATTTTTTTTTCACTACGTAGTGTATACACAAACGACAGCGCGAGTGATTTCACGAATTAAAGCTGAATTAGGCCAGATGCCATGTCACCGTCTTGCGTAGCTATCTGAAAGGTAGCTGACCTGATGAAGCAAGAGTAGGGCATTGGTGCGTCTCGTTATGGTCCCGGCATGGCACATATTTAGCATCATCGATTAACATATTTGCTACGAGTGCACGTCAGAGTTTAAGTGCCGCGCTATGTACTACGAACCGATCGTACACTTGGTTAGTCGGTAACACCTCACATCAATCATGGTATACCAACACCTTAACCACCAAAGAGTATGCGCGCGAATTGAGACAAAGTGGGCCTCCATCGTATTCAACCACTAACAGGGGCACATGGCAGGCGACATGTTTGCAGTTAGGCCTTTATATTTTCTGAAGAAGGGGGCCTGTCTTTTACTTATCTTGGGTTGCATCTGAGCCTCACAAAGCCTAAGCTGGATGACTTCTTTCCTCTCATTAAAAGAGCAGAAAGGAGATTGGTCAGCACCTCTTCTTTCCTTACTCAGGCTGAGGGACTTGAAATGATAAATTCTGTTCTTTTATCTCTTCCAACTTTTTATATGTGTACTCTTAAACTTCCTAGGAAGTTATCAAACAAATTGATAAGTATAGAAAGTATTGTCTTTGGAGATGATCCGAAATCAATGGTAAGAAACCTCCTCTTGCTGTCTGGAAGATGGTATGCAGGCCAAAACAAGAAGGTGGTCTGGGAGTTGTTAGTTTGAAAGTCCATAATGAAACACTCCTGCTCAAAAATCTCCATAAGTTTTTTAACAAACAAGATTTGCCTTGGGTTCATCTTCTCTGGGATAACTACTACAAACATGGTACCTTGCATGCTGCTCCAAAGAAAGGATATTTTTCGTAGAGATATACTGTCAAACTTTTGGATATCTACAAAGGAGTTGCCTCACCTATTGTTGGTAGTGGCAGCAAGATTCCCCTCTGGGGTGATCTTTGGACTGGTTTTATTCCTCAGCAGGCATATCCTGAGTTGTTTTCTTATGCCAAGGATACAAGAACTTTGCAAGAAATAAATCAGTTAAATCAGTTGCATGAAGCTTTCCATATTCCTCTTTTGATTCAGGCTTTTACTGAATTGCAATATCTTCAAGATAATCTTTCCACTTTTACGCTGAACAATCAGAAAGATGTCTGGAGTTACATTTGGGGAAGTCCTCTTTTTTCAGCAAGCAAAACATATAAGCATCTTATTGGGCATAGGCCAATTCACCCCCATTTTTAAATAGAACCGGAAGTCTTGTTGTCAGATGAAGGACAAGGTGTTCTTTTGGTTACTTCTTAAAGATAGGCTTAACACAAGGGAGATTTTGCACCGAAAGAATATACATCTTCAATCATATACTTGTGATCTTTGTATCCTTCGGATTGAAGAAAGTAAGCAACATCTTTTTATGCTCTGCAACGTTGCTAGAAACTGTTGGGGTCTTCTTCAGCTTAGAGTCAATAATAATTTAAGTATGACACACAATTTTAGACTCTTCGAAAGGAAGTTGGCTGTGCCTTTTGTAATGGAAGTTATTATTCTAATATGTTGGAGTATCTGGTCCAGAGAAATGATTGGATTTTTAATGATGTTGATCCTTCCATTCAAACTAAATGGAGTTTCTTCAAAAAGAATTTGTACTCGTTATCCACATGGCTAAAGCTAATCAAGTTGATTCGATGAAACAATAGTTTGTCTCTTTAGAATAACTTGTATAGGCCTCTTTTTGCTTTTTGTTTTTGGTTTGTAATCTTCTTTCTAAACTTTCTTTGTTTGTTGTTCTCTAAAAACAGATATAGGGGGGGTTGTTTGAGGAGCTTGTGGGCGGGCTATTTTATGTTGTTACAGTCCATTCCACTTGACTTTCGCATTTCTGTTCTGTTCTGCATTTCGGAGGCCCATAACAGCTAACAACTCGACTCCAAACTCACGCGTCACTGTGTCAGGTTACCTTCCACAATTGACACGAGAAGTGTCAGTCTTGTGCAAGTGCAAACCCTTCCTTTAATATTGTAACACGTACGTGAATCTAAACGTAACTAAGGCACTGCACGCGTAGGGTTTTCATGACCAACGGATCGTTTGCTGATAATCCCTTTACACGGAAAGATCATTTCTGAAAGGGTTAGTTTTCATCCTGGCACGACTGCATCCTGCACGAAGCCCTTCTTGTTTTTGAGAACTCTGTTAGTGACAGTTCTAGCTGAAAGATGACAGTGACATTAGCGTACGGACAACGTTGTGGGATTTGTGTGGGCTGAACAATGATTACGTGGGCAGACAATCAATCGAGACAACGCAGATCATCGACGACACGTTGAGGAGAAGTCAACATCATGGGAGGATCATATCATGACCTGCAATTAAGGAACCTGCAGAGTTTGTTGAGGAAAGCACTGTTAAATTAAACAAAAGTCCAGAACATCAACAAGCAAAATCCGAACTATCACTATCATGACATCATTGGCATCATTGGCACGTAGTATCCCTATTTCATCAGGCAATCGCGAGTATAGACGTGCAACTGATCGAAATAATTATGCATATACTGTATCGTAGGACGAGAATGATAATTAAAGGAAGGTAAATAACGTCCTAATAATTTTTTTTAAAATAGATGATCTTAACTTATTTTTCACCTAATACATCTTTAGAAGGAATAACCATAAAGAGCATTGCAGCAAAAATTCATGCTCAACCCAGAAGTTTTGATTTAAAAATTAAATTTGAAAATTCAATAAAAAATAGGTCTTATGGTTAGAATCGAACGCTAGGTTATACAATAAACCAATACATACTCAACGCTACACAAAAACTAGATCTTTAGGAGAAACATAAAAAACTCAAGGAGATGATCACTGGGTGAAAAAAACATCTAAGTTGATGGATTTGAGGCAAAATAATTCAATACTCAATTGTGAACTTTTGTACGTAAATTTTATGCCTCTAGAAACTAGAAGATTAACTCCAATAAAGGTAGAAAAATTCAGCTCAAGCACGAAAACGAAAATCATAACTAAGATCGAAAACTTGCAAAAACAAAAAATAAAGGAACCAATAGAGGGAAACTAGAAGGAGGGGAATTCAAGCATATGTCAAAACATAAACTTTATTACTAAAAGAGATCAGGCATGTTTTAGGAAAATTACAAATATTTTTCTCTCAAAACTCATACCTATTACATAGACTAATCACTCATCATTCATTTCCTCTAAAACCCTAGCACTAGACTCTTAAATAGGTAGCATAAGGGGCTTAAGTGGTTGGTTCATCCTCTCCCATAGCCCTATCCCTCTATTTATAGGCTAGGAAACTTGACCCCTAAGTTTTCTAGCTTGCTACCAAAATACACCTCTTTTATAGTATACTCCTATCTATCACAGAGGATATTTTAGTCTATTTCTTGCTCCATCCATCGAACGGCCATGGTGCCTTCACGACTTAGCTTCACCTCGATGCAAGCTTTGCGATGGTACCACATATTCCTCCAATCTTCTCACGGTTTTGAAGCCCAACCGTGAAACCCTCTGCACGTATCTCAAAGAGTGACTTCACTTGCTTACACCTTAAGCAAGTACTCTGATGTTGACACGTGTACCCCGTCTTGAGATCCTGATCATCGGTAGGTCTCTCCCGCTCCCAATCCCTCGGGCCGCCTTGTTGCTTGCACCGGCATCTCTATCGTTTCACTTTATCAACGCACTGTCTTCATCCTCCGTTTCATATTTTACTTGATCTCCACGTGTATAGCTAGGATCATCATTGACTTCGCCCAACCTCCTTGATCGTCTAGAACCAAGCACCCGCTTAGCCCCGATCACCCGTCGTCGACCACCAAGTTGTATCCATCACTTGCACACCATGAGACAAGCAAACATATTTCTCCAACTGCAACTCCAACTCCAATTAGTCTATAATCAAAATACTTAAACCATGCTCAAGCAATCTAAAACTCGACAAACCAAAACGATAACCTTATCAATCACTCATCACATATAAACCAAGACACATTTCAACTTAGTTTCTCAATCTCCCCTTGATGAGTGCATTGATAACACCTCAAAGTACAAAGATTTTGGTTTGAAGAAGATAGGCTCATCCAAGTGACCAAAAACTCAAGAAAAAGTAAAACCATATCACTTGGCATAAGAAAGGTTGCATAAGGTCTAAGGGAGACAAAGACAATCCGAAATCCTCAAAACAGTAATAACAACTCAAAACCACAAAATCAAATGCTCCCCCTTGATGAATACATATTTTTCATTTATGCAAGATTTTTCTTTAATTTGGTGCAAATTTTTCATCATTTTTCATTTATTGCTCCCCCTTTGGCAATGAAAACATTAAGTACAAAATATTATGCAATACATGAACATGAATCCTAATAAGCTCTCACAAGTATATGACAAAACATTTACAAAAGTTAGAAACATCAAAGTGCTATGAAAAGTAGAAGACGGAGCTCACAAATGCACAAAGGCAAAAAAAGAAACAGTGATACAAGAACAATTAGTTAGCGCATTTAATTTCACATAGCCGAATCATGTTCAAAGAGACCACCACATAAACATCCACTCGTGCCGAGGCAATACAAGCATTAAGAACTAGTCAACTTTAATCTTAAACTAGACGAACAAGTATTCATGATAGTAGGCTTTACAAACACTCACATATGAAATCAAGACTTAGTTAGATCAAGTGATTTAAAATAAAATTGAGCAATTAGGCACATTTCTTTCATTTTTATCCTCAAGTTCCCTCATATCCAAGCAAAGTGCCGCACGACTGGGTACGAAAAACACCTTGAGGCTTCAAGACAACTGTATTGGATCATATTTTAGTACAAGATACTTGATTTCACAAGATTATTTATATTTTCACAAAAAATCAAGTTTCACATGATCAAGTCGAGTAGTGTCTTTGCGACACAAGGAACACATATTCCCCAAGGTTCTATTATAAGCTAAACATTTCACAAAGATAGAAAATATAGTGTAATATTTCTCAATCCACTGACTTGAACCAATAAGTCTAGAGCAAGATATTAATCAAACTAGGCTTAACACAAGCATTGACTAAGCCAAAGTAACTATGAACATGATGATCAAGAATGTAACATTTCATAGTCTACATGATTCATAAAATTGTTAAATTTTATCTTAACCAAAGCTAGCTTACTTGAAATGTTTCATGTCAAAGCACCAAGAGGAGTCTAAGATTAAAAGATTGCAACTACTTAACTTAGTCCAAATTCAAATCTAGCAATCAAAAATGCTAAAGACATACAAGTCAAAGGTCAACTACTATGATTATCTTACATGATGCGATGTAATGCAAATACAACAAAAGTAAGATAGAGTATATACAAATGCAACTCCCCTTCACGCAATGTTATAGAGATAGAACACACCAAACTTTTCTCTAAAATAGGCAAATCTAGTACATCTAGAGGCTTGGTGAAGATGTCGGCTAGCTGGTGTTAGGTATTAATATATTTTAAGTCTATATCTCCCTTCTCATTGTGGTCTCTCAGAAAGTGAAATCTCACATCTACGTGTTTGATTTTAGAGTGCTAAACTGGATTATCGGCTAGGCTTATGACACTGGTGTTGTCAAACGAAAGTGGCACACTCCTAAAATCTAACCCAAAGTCCCTCAAGATAGTAACCATCCATAAAATCTGTGAGCAACAGCTAGTGGCAGCTACATATTCAATTTTAACAGTAGACTGCACAACACTAGACTGCTTACAAGAAGACCAACATACAAGAGAAGTACCTAAGAAATGATACGTACTAGAAGTACTCTTCTTGTCAATTCTACACCCAGCAAAATCCGCATCGGAAAAACTTTGAAGAGAAAGTGAAGAGGAAGCAGAACAACAGAGTCCATACTCGAGAGTGTGCTTGAGGTACCTCAAAATGCGTTTTACCGCTTGGCAGTGAGACGTTCTCAGTGAAGCTTGCAAGCGCACGCAAAGGCATAAGACGAAGTTGGAGTCCAGTCTTGTCGTCGTCAGGTACAAGAGGGAGCCAATCATACTCCTGAACTCTCGCTGGTTCACCGCTTCGCCATCTTCATTCGGATCAAGCATAGTCAAGGTAGCCATCGGTGTTACTAAGGGCTTCGTGTCGCTCATGTAGAACTTCTTTAGCAACTCTTTAGTGTACTTCATCTGATGGACAAGGAAGTTCAAGGAAGAAGTTGAGCTCACCCATCATCGACATCTCGAACTCACTGCTCATAGTTTCTGCAAACTTGGGCACAATGCATGAGATGAGTCATAAAAAATGATATCATCCACGTAAATCTGAACAAGTAGGAAATATTTGCTAATTGAAAGTTCCAATGTGTCAAGTTGGAAGTTCTGATGTGTGTATTTCTCCAGTTTATGTTTGGGTCAAACAAGTCGATGCTGTTACTTTGCACTGATCGGAAGTTCCAATGTGGGTTGAGAAAGTTCATAAACTTAGTATGATTACTGAGGATTTTGATAAATGCTAATGCTAAAATTGTCTGCTTTGTAAAATATGATCTTATGATAGTTCAAGGAGAAAGGCATTGGCATCCTTCAAGTCTGGGGACAAACAAGCTGCTTATCGTTATGTGAGGCAGTCTAAATTGTCTCCCAAAGCCGGAGTGGATGCACAGAATTGTCGTAAAGGCTTGAAGAAGTTATCAGCCTAATTGCAAGTGCTGAATCAACTAAGAAGGTGCAATATTTTTTTACGAATGCACATAAAGATTAATTAAAATTAGTTGTATATACTCTATACATATTACAAACAGTGGGCATCTTGTTGCATAAACAATTAATTCTGTACGTGCTACTAGGTCTATGAGGCAATCCAAATTGGTATCCAGGCAATGAAAGAGAACAATGTCAGCATACAGGAAGTTAACGCCCACCTGAAGGAGGTTTATGAGCTTGTTGCTGCACAAAGAGAAGTTGATGCTGCCCTTGGTAATTTGTTACCTGTGGATTCTTTACTAGAAATTCCAGAGCTTCTAATTGAGGAATTTCATCTTACAAACTGAGTTCTTTGTTTAGGGAAAAACAATAATGCGGTTTTGATGGAGTCCGAGTTATATACTAGAACATGAGCCCTAAAAAAAAGTCATGTCCAATCTAATTAACTAATTTTGTAAATTGAGCCTAAGTCGACGCCCATGTCTAACCAAAACTAACCTAGCCCAAACCTTATCCAGCCCAAGTCTGCCCATATCCAACTTGGCCTTGGCCCAAGGCTCCTGCAGTGGCTTTTCAAAAATGCTTTTTTTGTGCAGTTATTAGTTAGAAGCATCATTTTAAATATGTAACAAAAAACATATTGGGAATAGCAAATATTTCTCTAACTAACTAAGATCCCATAACACAGCGTAGCACAACAACCAGGAACAGACCTAGCCGGAAAAAAATTATATGAGACCCTCTGCAGAAAGGCCTCCGTGAGACCCTGATCTACACCGTTCGTTCTGGATCCAACGGTCTGATTGAATATATATGAGAGAAGTACAGGATACGTGTCACGCAGAGATGAGAGTCTTTCTGTGAGACCGGGTCTCACAGAATTTCCTTCTGACCTAGCCTAAAAAATCGAACAAAAACCTGCTAGCTACAATAAAAAAATCTACAATCTCCTAACCAACAAAAATGAGTAAAAGCTCATGCCCCGCTTCTATAATACTGGATCGGTCCCTCACAACAACAGCAAACGGACTCTAAGTCCAACCAATCCAAATGGTTCAGACCTACTCTATTTTTTTTTTAAAACTAATATTTTTTTTTCAGAGGTGGTATTGTTTAATGGTATGTGGTGCAACCTATTCATTCATTCATGTGGCTTTTTTATTGACCTTATGATGTGACACATATTTGAGTGCCGCATGCACTTAGCATTAAAGAAGATATATGTATGCATTGTATTTGGCTGGTAAATATTGCTGGATAAATGATCATGTTCCCAGTTGTCTAGTGTGAGCAATGAGCTGCACCCTGCTACCCTTGCTTCCACTGAAAACTTCACACGTATGATTGGATTTGTTATAGAAATAATTTGTGCTAGTGTTAGTCTAGGTTTAGTCCCACATTGTTTTTGCCTTATACTTCAGCGTCCCATGTACTTCTATATATAGACCTTTGGTTTACACTCGGCTCTAACAAGATTAATGAATTTTTATATGTACTTTGTGTTTTCTTAAGATTCTGACCGTGCTATTTTGCTGGATCAGTATCACTCCAGTCGTTAGATGGTGAAGGAGATATTGATGAAGAATTCAGGAAGCTTGAAGCAGAATTGCAGGATGAGATCCCCCGTATGTAAGTTCAAGAACCAATGTCACATGCCAATGAGGAATCACCTGATGAAATGGTTGAATCATTGAGCAATAACATGTCAAGCATTGAACTCGAGGACATCTAAATGCTCCATTTTTCACTTACTCAATTTGACTTGTACATAGTGTGATATAGTAAAAAATCTTCTGCTCCCGTCAGTATGTGTTGTATTTTTTCTGACAACATCCTTCTAAAAAGGGCAGTTCTGTTGTAGATATATTCTTGACAAACGTTGTAGATATATTATTGTTTTCTTGTGCCTCAGCAGTCTGCCTTCTACCTTTTAAAACCTGTGGCAATACCTTAATGACCGTACACTGTTTAACGCTTATATCGTTCCGTTTTCCAGGCATTTCAATTTACTATGCTAGTATTCGTTTCTCTGTGATACTGTCCATAATTGAGAAGAGAAAAAAAAATGATACCATTCACGTAAATCTGAACAAGTAAGAAATATTTGTCATATGTGAGAGTGAATAAAATTTTATCAACTGATCCCATGACATACCCATTCTCAATCAAGAAAGACCTAAACCTACCATACCATGTCCTAAGTGCTTGTTTAAGCCCATACAAGGCTTTCTAAAGCTTGCATACTCTATGTGGGTATTTGGTATGTTTAAAATTTGGGGGTTGTTTGATATAGATCTTTTCCTGTATGAAATCATTTGGGAACGCACTTTTGACATCCATTTGATATACCTCAAAACCCTGAGATGCCACAAAAGTAAGAAGGATCCAAATGGCTTATAACTTAGCTACCTGTGCACACGTCTCTTCAAAGCCTATCCTCTCTATTTGAGTGAAACCCTGAGCCACTATTCTAGCCTTTTTCTCACTACAGACCCATCCTCCCCCTATTTGTTTTTGAAAATCCATTTTGTGCTTATGGTGTGAACATTAGATGTGGCTCTACAAAGATCAAAACTTAGTTTCTCTCAAAAGTTTCAAGCTCTTCATGCATGATATTGACCCAATTTGAATCAGATAAAGCATGTCTAACATCATGGGCTTAAAGGAAGCAACGAATACAGAATCAGTAAAATGAGCATGGTGAGTGGACTTGGACTTAGTTACCCTCTCATCGAGATCACCAATCATCGTGTGTGGAGGGTGTCGACGCTTAATGCGTTGAGGAGCCTCACACCAGCTATGTTTGAGGGGGAGCCTCACACCTTGAGAGAACCTCCCCCTCAAACATAGCTGGTGTAGGCTCGAGAGCATTTGAAGTGGAAGTAGAGGTTGCAGGACCCTCTGCTAGAGTAAAGAAGTAGGAGCCAACTCTGGAGCATGTGTGGTTGAGGGAAGTAGTGGATCATCCTCGTTGTCACCAAGAGCTGGAAGGTCGCTATCTACAAAGATGCTCTTGCTTATCTCCTGATCACCTGCACACTCAAAGACAGAACTAGCACAGGGGGTTGATTCATCAAAGGTCACATCACAGAATTCTATGATGGTGTTAGTATCAAGATTGTAAACCATGTAAGCATGACTATGAAGAGAATACCACAATAAAATGTCATCGGAAGAACGCGACTCGAACTTATGAAGATTGCCACATTTTAGGATGAAGCACCGACAACAAAAAACTCTCAAATGTGAAACCTTTGGCTTCCTCCCAAAGCGCAACCCATAAGAAGTCAAGTTCAAGATCGAGCGCAAGAAAATCCAATTTGAGATGTAGCACGCTGTGCTAATGATCTCAGCCTAAAACTTCCTAGGAGTCCGATGCTCATCAGCATCGTTCTAGCCATCTCCACTAAAGTTCTGTTCTTTCTTTCAACCATGTCAATCTGCTGAGGAATGCGTGGAGCAAAAAATTGATGCTCAATACCATATTCAAGGTAGGGTTCAAAAACCGTCGGTAACCGCCCAAAAATCGCGGTTACCGACCTTCTCGGTCCGGTCCGGTTTCAGAAACCGAACGGTAACCGAAATTTGAATTCAAGAAATTCGAAAAAATAACAAAAATTCAAACAAAATTAAAAAAATATTTAAAAAAACTAGACACAATTCTAAGACCTTCTGTGAAAAAAAATTCAAAAATAATGTCATGTGCATCATATTCTATAGGGAGGAAGTTTAAAAAAATAAAAAAATTGAAGCGTGCGGCTCAGTTATTAACTTTTCATATCTACTATTATTTTTTGTATGTAAATAATAGTATAAATAAGCTAATTAAAGTGGTTTCACTAATTTTTGAGGTGTGATGGGTCAGTTATGAATTAATCTAGTCGCAACACATTTACACAATCATGCATGTTACAATAACTAATTCATGAGTTCATGTATTTTTAAAAGATATAAGATCATGTAATAAGACTAAAAAAATTAGTTTCATGATTTTTGGATTAGCAAAGAGTAAACTATGCATTTAACTTGGTTTAACAAATAAAATTTCTCACAGAAAATTTTGAACTTTTTTATGAGTATAAATACTTTTATCATATAGATCATGTTACAAGAAAGCCAACAAAATTTGTTTCACTTGATTTGAAGCTCAGATGAATTAGTTATTGATTTTACAAGATTGAACCCTTTTTTAGGTTTTTTGTTGAACTGCGCTGAAATTCGATAAAACCGCTCGATAAATCGAGAAAACCGAACGGTTACCGACCCAAACCGCTTGGTAACCGACCAAATCAAAAATGCAAGAAAATCACTCGGTAACCGACCCAAACCGCTCGGTAACCGACCCAAACCGAGTGGTTACCGAGAGGGCAAAAACACGATTTTTTTCGCAAAAATTCAAATTTTGCCGAATGAATTTTCTCCGAATTGTTTTGAATTTTTGACCGGTAACCGCGGTTATCACGGTTTTTCGGTTACCGCCGGAGGTCGGTAATCGACCTCCGGTCGGTAACGTGAACCCTGATTCAAGGCAGAAAGCATCAAAAAGATAGTTCTTGAACTCGGTACTATTATTACTATAAATTGCTTTCAATATACTTGAAAAATCTTTGAAAAATCTCATAGCTAAGCTTCAAAAGTGTGAGAACATTTCATCCTTGCTTACAAAAAAGAAGACCCAAGAGTAGCGAGAGTAATCATCAATAATAACAAGTACATACCACGTCCCACCCGCCGAATGAACCCGGGAATGACCAACAATGTCCATATGGAGAAGTTCTCCTAGTCATTCAGTCATCACCAGATTGACTGGTGGGTGAGAAGAGACAACTATCTTGTCATGCCAATATAGAGCACAAATAAGATTCTTCTTAAACTTGAGCTTGGGTAATCCTCGGATCAAGCCTAGGGCACTCAAACAAGTAAGCAAATCAAAACTCATATGCCCTAGTTTCCTATGCCACATCCAAAGCTCAAAAGAAGGTCGAGCAAGTAAACACTGAGAAGAACCAGAAAACTCAGAAAAATTGGCTCCAAAAGCTCTCTCAACTCGAGAAATCTTGCAAATTAAAGTGCTAGAAGAACCAAGAACTCGAGAAGTATTGCACTTGAAGCGTACTTCCAAGTCCTTATCTAGCAACTGAGATACAGAAAGTAGGTTGTAGCCCAAATGCTCAACCAAAGACACATCTTTGAGAGTGAAACTCTCATTTACCTTTACAGTCCCTTTAGCCTTCACTCTACTTTTCTGATCATCCCCGAATATGACATACTCGTGATGCTTCGTTGAGGTTATGTGGTGCGAACAACTAGAGTCAATAAGCCACTTATTCTCTAGATCTCCACCTGCCACCTACATATGAGAAGAATAGAAGGTGGATGGCTCAGTACTGGGGTTAGTCAAAAACATCATGAGAATCCAGTACTGGGTCATCTGCTCTGAAGCAGAAATACTAGGTGCATGCAACTCAACACCAACACGCTGGGGGCGAGTACTATGATGAGGAAAACTTGGTTCGCCAAAGTGCTAGGACTCAAAACCTCTTACACGTGAACCAAAACCATATGAGTCATGGTAAAATCCATGTCGAACAATGCCTCTAGGTAAACACTGAAAAGTGCTAGAGACTCGTGGGTAGGAGTAGGGAAAAGGCTCATGTACACAAGCAGAGGGGTGGTACATGTCCTGGGTACTTCACTCCCACTCACGCCGCTCATCTCTCCTACGGCAAAAGCAAAATCCAACTAAGTAACCTTTCCTCTGAGAGTAGGTGCAATGGTAAAGTCTCTCGGGAGCTCAATTGCCGATCACTCTGGGCTCTTTCACAGGTGCCCCCATCTTAGGCTATGGAGCTCTCTCGGGTGTGAGTTTTTTCTTTGTAGGTTGAGGGGTAGTCTTATTCTCTTCTGGCATGGATTGTGTGGTATTGATCTTGCCTTCTCCAACTCTAGGGTAGTGGGTGAGGTGAAAACAATCTTGTTAGAACTGGTGTAAGTAACTCTCTCAAAGCCCAAACCTAAAGTTAACCTAGCTTTATCAGCACACATCTTGATCTTGGCCAAGATCAAATCTATTTTGCCTTTCCCTTCTGAGCACTTCTCTACAAGAGAAAGGAGGTACTCATTCTCAACCATGAGCTTTTCAACTTGCCCTCTAACCCAACTGAGCTTGTTCTTAAGGATCATGCAGGTGGGATACTTTGGCTACACATCCATAGAACTCCTGGTACTCTCCAATCTAGACTCTAGGTCTTTTATGCGCTTGTCTTTCACATCAACATCCTTTGAGAGCAAAGGGTAATTTTTGCAAGCACCTAAGAGAGTAGATCTAGACTCCTCCTCAAAGAGCTTCTTCTCGGCAGTCTCAAGCCAACTAGCGACTTGAGTATGCATAGTTTGAAGCTCGACAAGCTCACTCATGACAACCAAGCAACTCTTATAATCCTCATTCTCAACCTTGGATCTAGACCTAAGCAACTCAAAATTAGAAGAAACAAACTCATACTTAGGCCTAAACTCTTTCAACTCATGCACAACTTTCTTAAGTAACCTATCCTGGCTAACGAGAGTATCGTTCAAGGTATCGACTTGGATGGAAAGTTGGTCATAGGAAGGTAGTACCTTAGAGGGATCAAGCTTAGGGTCACTATAATTGTTGTCATTTGCCATGAAGCAAAGACCGGGGAAGTCGTTGGCCCTTTTCTTATTATTCACTTGCAGTTACTCCTCCTTCGAGCTCTCCTCCTTGCTTGAAGAGGTGTCGATGTTGCTGAGAGTTAGCACAAACACCCTAGAAGCCACATTGGCCTCCTTCTTGGCCTTCTTGTTGCGGTTCTTCTTGAAGAAGGGCTTCTTGTTCTTCTTCTTGTGCTTGTTGGAGTCGTAGTCGTGGTCCTCCCTCTTCTTGAGCTTGGGGCAATCCGTCTTGAAGTGAGTGGTATCACCACACTCAAAACAAGCACGAGAGTCCCCTCTCGTTTGGTCTCTTTTGTTGTTGTAGAAGTGGGTGAACTTCATCACAATGAGAGCAATGTCCTCATCATCCAGTTCATCCACCTGCTCCTCTGTGATAGAAACTAAGAAAGATAAAGCAAAACCACTCGGTGAAGTGCTAGCACAAGAATAGCTAGCTCCAGCCTGATTTCCACCATTAGGTTCGGAAACCAACGCCATGTTATGAAACAAGGGGTTTTTGAGGCCTATGCAAACCACCTTGGCCAGCTCAATAGACTTGAGCTTGCTGAAGAGTTCATCACAGGTTAACGTGTCATAACTTGGTGACTCTTCAATGCTCGAGATCTTCACTTATCATATGCTATGATCAAGAGCCTAGAGAAGCTTGATTGCCCTTTCATGATCAGAGTAGGGTAAAACACTAGTGGATCTAAGGTTGCTCACAATTCTATCAAAACAAGCAAACATAGCATCAAGAGATTCATCGGGTTTTTGCACAAACATTTGATATTCTTGGTTGCATGTGCTTTGCGTCTTGCCTTAATCTAATTAGTGCCTTCATGAAAGACACTCAGAGTAGTCTAGATCTCTCGGCAGTACGAAGGTGCTGGACCCTGTCAAACTCATTCCGACTCAGACTTATGAACAAAATATTTCTGACTTTATTGTTGGTCTCATACTGTTCGATTTGAACCTGAGTCGTGCAAGCAGCAGGGACAATATAGTTGAAATCAACTATTTCCCATATTGCACTTCCTTAGCTTAGAAGATAAGCCATATTGCACTTCCTTAGCTTAGAAGATAAGCCTCCATACGTACCTTCTAGTACGAAAAATTCTGACCATCGAACAAAGGAATCTTTCTACTTCTCCCCATGTCGCCTATAGATCACAAAGCCGGTTAAGGTCAACAAGTAATCAACTGGCTCTAATACCAATTGTAGGACCGAGAATGACGACTAGATGGAAGTGAATAGACACCTCAACAAATTTCTTTCGAAATAGATAGCATTTTTCTATTTTCACCCAACACACCTCGAGAAGGAATCACCACAAAGAGCAACATAGCAGAAATTCATGCTCAACCCGGAAGTTTCGATTCAAAAACCAAATTTAAAAATCCAACAAAAAATGGGTCTCATGGTTGAAATCGAACTCTAGGTTCCACAATAAACCAATCTATGAATCAATCCTACACAAAAATTGGATATTTAGGAGAAACACCAAAAACTCAAAGGAGATGATCACCGGGTGAAGAAAACCTTCACTTAATGGATTAAAGGTAAAGGAATTTAATACCCAATTGTGTACTTTTGTATGTGAATTTTAAACCTCTAGCAACTAGAAGATTAACTCCAACAAGATGGTAAAATTCAGCTCAAGCACGAAAATGAAAATCGCAACCGAGATTAAAAAAACTTGCAAAAAAAGGCAAGGGAACCAATAGAGGGAAACTAGAGTAGGGGAATTCAAGCATATGCAAAAATATAAACTTCATTAATTAAAGGGGTCAGCCCTATTCTAGGCAAATTACAAAGATTTTTCTCTCAAAACTCACACTTATTATATAGGCTAAGTATTCATCCTTCATCTCCTCTAAAACCCTAGCACTAGGCTATTAAATAGGTAGCACAAGGAGCTCAAGTGGCTGGTTCACCCTCTCCCACAGCCCTACCACTCTATTTATAGGCCTATAAAATTTGACCCCTAAGTTTCCTACTTGTTACAAAAATATCACTCTCTTGTATTACACTCATACCTACCATCGATGGTATTTTGATCTATTTCTTACTCCGTCTATCAAACGGCCATAGCGTCTTCATGACTTAGCTTTGCCTCGACGCAAGCTTCGCTATGGTGCCATATAATCCTCCAATCCTCTTACGGTTTTAGGCCTAACCGTGAAACCCTCTGCACGCTTCTCAAAGCGTGACTCGTTACTTGCTTACACCTTAAGCAAGCGCTCTGATGTCGACACGTATACTCTATCTTGCGATCTTGATCATCGGCAAGTTTCTCCCTCTCCTGATCCCTCCGGTCGCTTTGTTACTTGTACCAGCATCCCTTTCGCTTGACTTTATCAACACGCTGTCTTCATCATCCGTTTCATGCTTTACTTGACCTCCAAGTGTACAGCTAGAATCACTCTTGACTCTACTCGGCCTCCTTGATCGTCCAGCACCAAACACCCACTTAGCCCTAATTACCCACCGTCGACCACAAAATTACATCTATCACCTACACACTGTAAGACAAGCAAACACATTTTTTCAACTCCAATTCCAGTTAGTCCATAATCAAAATGCTCAAACTAAGCTTAAACAATCCAAAACTTGATAAACCAAATCCACAATTTTACTGATCACTAATTAAATATAAACTAAAATATATTTCAACTTAGTTCGTCAGTATTTACGCAAAACGGTCGTGCAGCAGGAGTATATTGCGGTGTAAGTAAAAAATGCATGGAATCCACCACCCAGACCTACAGCAATCCAGACAGAAAGGAGATCAAAGGGCAATGGCAACCAACAATGGGTACCCTGGCCGGAAAAGTAGTGACCGTGAGTCAGGTGATGAAGTGTCCTCGACCTGGGTCGTTCTTTGCCATGCGGGGTGACCAGTGCGTCTTCATCCCTACACGTAGACAGATATGATGTACTATATTAGTAACTGAGATTAGTATATGCGCTCCATCATCTTTAGTCCATGCCTTACCACAGATGAGTGCGGCTGGTGAGTGTGAAGCACGAATGCATGCATGAGTACATTAGTGCTGCTACTATCCGCCGCGGTTGCTGCTTCGTGCATGGCCCGGCCACAGACACGCAACGCGTCGATCCGTGGCGGTGCACGCATGTAAATTAATGCATTATTGGCCATGGTGGTTTACCTCCGCCGTCCATCGACCACCAACCAAAAAAAAAGCGTGCTCAAATGCGGAGAGCCCGGCTGCCTACGTAGCCACTACTAGCTAGCATGTGCTAACCTTACCGAACAAATTAAAAAGCGCTACGCATCGCATTTCTCCATGCGGCCCAGACGGTACCATTACATATTCTCCGCCCATTTTTAATCGACGATCAGCAGCTCCAAGTGGCTCCACTGTCCCCGGCCAGTGAGCCTTCTTTTTACTCTCACATGCTCCAAAGATTCCAACGCACACACCACCGTCTCCCTCTACCTACCTTTGGTTGGAAGGGCGCAGCAGTTCCACGCGCTGGCGCTGCTGCCTTTGGTTGGGAGGAAGAGTTGATAATTGTTAGCTGCCCACCCATCATTTTGGCAGCTACACGAGTTCAAAATATTACTTTTAGCTGTGAAGATTGTCTCACTTCATTCCGGACACGCAGTCTACATCGATACATGTTGACCAGGCAACGAGTCTGTTGAGTGTTAACCCTACGCAATTCCGATTCAGACCGGGTTTGAACCGTGCTGACTCGTGCTTTTGATGGTGGACAGCCGATATGCATCTCAGAATCGATGGAGCGCACGCATGAAACAAAAGTAGCCCAGTTTTTTTTTCTTTGGCGAAGTACTAGTCAGAAGCACTCATATATGCGAACCACATCATGGGTCTGTCCTAGTATACATCTATACTAAATTAGAAGCCTAACATCATGTAGCGTCTAGAAATCCTCAGTTTTATTTGGTGATCACTGCTTAGAGCGAGTCCAATAGAGAGTGAATGCATATCTCAATTCCATAGTGAGGTCCTGCAAGGGAACTATTTGCGTATGCCATCTTGGTAGGGAGATCTCCAACAAGCACCTTCAATTTCCTACCCGACTTATGTGGAGGAAAAGCTAGAGGATGGAGTGATTGTCCCCTATCTAAGGGCTGGTAAGAAGTGATACTAAAATCAGTCATCCAAGCAATCCCAGCCTATATTATGAGATGCTTCCATTTGCCTGGTGCAATTTGTGACAGAATGAGGACAACAATTTCGAATCACTGGTGGAGCATAGAACATGGCAAGAAAAAATGCTTTGATGTTCCCAGGAGTAAGGATCAGAACGGACGGAAACGGTCGAAAAAACCCTTTAACCATTTTTATTTTCACATTTTCTCTCGAAAACATAATCGAAAACAAGAAAGCTGAAAATAGGTACGAACTTAGGAATTTTGGATATAAAAAACAAACCAATCTGAATATAAATACGCTAGTATTGGTCAAAAATCAATAGTTTAAACTAAGAACATCAATCCGTAGAACCAAGACTTCAAGGATCAGCGCGATATATAATTAATTCATACCAACAAAAGTAATACATACCATACACAGATGAACCACGTAATAGCATAAGTCTCAACTGAAAAACAACCATAATATCGCAACTCAAGTACTTGACATAACATACAATCACATAAAAATTAGGATTAGAGGCGATGCAGGAGCTTGAACAACATCGGTATATCGGTAGGTCGACGGTTGACTAAGACTGGACCACTGGAGTTTAGGTGAAGTTTGGGATAGGGATGTTGTTTGGGCTGGTCGGCTGGACTTAGCCTGTGAGCTATATTGTGATTTGTGAAGTTTGATCTCAATTGAAAAAACAGGAAATTTCCAATTAAAAACGGAAAATCCAAAAATAGTCGGTAAAACCCTAATCATTTTCATATTTACATTTTCTCTAAAAATGAAATAAAAAAGGGTGAGAAAATATAGAAAAAGGATCGAAACAAGACAAAATTTATCCCATCTATTTTTATCCCTACCCGGAGTGGCTAACGACTTCAAAAGCTACGAGGGCATGGGGTTTCAGGATATGGAACTTTTCAATCAAGCAATGCTGGAAAAACAATGTTGGAGAGTTCTTACAGTTCTTGATTCGCTTTGTGCTAGAGTGCTTAAATGGCGTTATTTCCCTTATAGCACATTCTGGAATGCGCTCTGGCCAAGAAACTCATCTCTCAGATTCTCACATGGCGTAGCCTTTTGCATGGTAAGGAACTCTTGATGAAGGGTAAATGAAAAAACTATTCGAATAACTAAGGATTGTTGGGTTCAGCACTTCCCCATGCTTAAACCGAATATTCCCCTACCTGATTATTTAAATGTGCATTTTCTTATAGATGAAGAAGCAGGCAGCTGGAATGAGGATATTATTGTTCGGACCTACTTCGATGAAGACGAAGCCGAGAAGATCCTACAGATCCCTTTGTGCCACACCTTATGTGCGGATCGGACTTTTCCGCTTGGCCATATACGAAGTCATATATACACTGTCAAATCAGCATACTCACAAGATTGGAAACCTTTCATAATTTTTTATGTGAAAATGGCAGAGGTGAAACTTAAGATCAATGGGAGATATCTAAACTATGGAAACGCCTATGGGCCATTAAGGCGCCACTTAAAATGAAAATTGTCTTATGGAGAATGGCTCATGATTGCTTGCCGTCTTGCCCACGGGAGCACAACAATAACATAGACATATTCCAGCTGCCGAGAAGAGATTGTGGAGCATGCCATTTTGATGTGACAATATGCTTATGAGGTGTTGTTATGCCCAGTGGCGGATCCAGTTCATATTAGGGTGGGGTGCTAGGTCTTTTGCTCTTAAGCTTTTTGGGTTGGGTCCATGCTATGTGAGAGGAATTTTTTAGATTTTTTCTAGATTTTCTCCTTTATTTCTCCTGGGTTCGTGGGCCCCATGCTGCAGCCTCCCAGCACGGGCCCTGGATCCGCCCCTGGTTATGCCCACACTTCTCGGTAAGCCAAACATTACTATAAATGCTAGTTTAAAATTAATATCACTGTTGTTTTTTAACTAATATTAGATTAGTGGTAATAATCACTATTATAGAATATGTTTTATATATCGGCCCATCACTATCGATTTCTTATGAGGTAGTAATGATGGAGTATCACTATCGGTTCGTATCAAGGACCGGCACTCACTACTGCAAAAATTCTTAACACTGTTAGCTCCAAAACTATCTTCACTGCCGGTTTTGGAGCTGGCAGTGGGCAGTGATAGTCCCCGACTATCACTGCCGGCCTGAGGACTGGCAGTGAAGAGGTTATCACTGCCGACGGAAGGTTTCAGCTGGCAGTGATAGTCGGTTATCACTGTCGGTCGAAGGCTTCAGCCGGCAGTAATTGTCAGTCCCCGATTTAACGTGTTTGTGGCTGAAAAAACAAAAAAAAATTATGACGGAAAACGCACATGATCGACTACTGCTCATCCACCCTCGACCAGAAGCTCGAGTACCGATTATCACTGCTCACTCGCTATCTTTTCACACGAGTTTCAGGACTCGAACTCACTACCTCGATTAGAAGCTCCGCGCGCGTGACCTCTGTAACCATCTCACCTCTCATTCGTTCTTGAGTACGATAGCAAAATCAATCCTTTTGACCTTTTCTGATCGAACGTTTGAACAACTATTTGCACATCTAAATAATCCTAAATGAAAAGGTTATCAACTACAAAGTTTTATATCTTGTTGAGTTCTACAATGTTAATATAAAGTTTGTCTCCATTCGACTCTGTATGAAAAAGTTTATATCCAATTCGTGTAGTGTTCAGCAAAACAACCATAACTTTTACATATGGAGTTTGATTTCGACGTTCGACCTCTACTTTCGAAGCTAATGAGAAGGCGCATCCAAAAAAAAAATACAGGTCTTTAAACCCAGACCTTTCTTGACTCTAAAAAAGGCTAGGAAAACCCTCGACAGAACCTCTGAAGTTTTTGGTTGAAAATCAACCTTCTTCGATTTGCCTGAAAATTTTTGGAGACATAGTGCTATGTCTGAAAGTTAGTTCTGCACAAATATTTCATCAAACCGAGTTACTAAAATCATAATAATTTTTTTAAAATTTGCAGTTTTCAACTTTATGGCCATGTGTGTCTCTTTTTCAATGATTACTACTAGTGTTTTACACTAGATCCAGGTCAAAAGTTTATGGTCAGGTATGTGACTCCCTCTGTAATAGTTTTAGACATTTATTTGTGTATCTATATGGTTTCAAATAAAAAATAATTAAATGCAACCTTGTAGATCTTGTCGAGAGCTGTAATTTTCATATAAAGTTTGTCTTCATCCGATTTTGTATGAAAATGTTATGATTTTTTTAAGATGAGCTATCATCGATCACGACTGAAACTTTTTAAAGATTATTTGGGCATTTAAATAACCTCATATTAAAATGTTTTCAACTACAGAATTGTAGATCTCGTCGAGATGTACAATTTTCATGTAAAGTTTTCCCCATCGAACTTCATATGAAAAGGTTATGAATTTTTTAAGATAAGTCGTCATCCATTATCACTGCCGGCTCGTCACACGAACCGGCAGTGATACCCATTATCACTGCCGGTTCATAATATGAACCGGTAGTGATACTTGTCGAACTATCAATGCCAGGTTGTCACATCTCAAATCCATAATCACGTAATTAAGTCTAACCACGTTTTGTTAATGTCATGATTAATTTTGGGGCAATTTATTTAGGTATGCTAGAGCACTTCGTTTCGAGTCAATCAGATGAGAGAAGGAAATTCGGGAGAGAAAGAAATAGAATTCGCAGCTAAAATGGACTGTTCTCTAGCACGTGGGACCACATGGCCAGCCCCACCACCTCTCCCTACACTTGG
Organism: Phragmites australis; assembly: GCF_958298935.1. Taxonomy (NCBI): domain Eukaryota; kingdom Viridiplantae; phylum Streptophyta; class Magnoliopsida; order Poales; family Poaceae; genus Phragmites; species Phragmites australis. The sequence continues at coordinate 15,458,319 of NC_084921.1, forward strand.
GCAACACCCACCTGCTCCCTCTCTCTCTCTCTCTCTCCCTCACTCCACTCCCGTGCTCCCTCTCTCCTCAACCGTCCAAGCCAAAGAGAGCAAGAGTTCTCCCTCCCTCTCAAGCTCCCTCTCTCCTTCTCTTCTGTAGGAACATGTGCTTGAGCTATTTGCAAAACCTATCTGTAAACTATAGCATCCTACCAAAGAGAGTATGCACATGCAAGATTGAGCTTATCAACACATGGTAAAAACTCAAACAAACGTCTAGACTCCTCTTAATAATACGACATTTATCCTATTAATCCGGTCACTTCTCTTCTCAAATCACAATTGACCAGAAAAAGAAAATGCCCTACATTTTATACCTTTGCCTTGAGCTAGCCATCCCGTTGAGCCTGACGAACACATCATCCGAGTCCCGATGTTTCTTCTAGGCTTGTCATCAACTCTTCACTTGAGCTTGATGACAATGTTCATCCTCGCTTCCCATCTCGATCCTCTCTTGATCTTCCAGAAGCTTGATGAAGTTCACTTGATTGCTTCTCATATACCAAGCATGGAAGACTTTTTTTTTTCACATCATCTTCATCTGGTTCACCACCGAGGTATGAACCGCAAGCATCAAGCACAAAAGTTATCCACTAAGCTTGTCTTGATTGTGCTCTTCCAACTCGGTACATTGAATATCTCGATTCAATATTTTGCTTCATATAGAACCTAACCTCAACTTACTCTCAAGCACATAGCACATGAGTTAGTCTATAAAAACTCTATTTATAATTCCATACCTTTAGTTGCTTGATCTCCACAAGTAACTTTGATCTTCACGCTTATTGTCAATATTCTTAAGACCATCCTCAAACTCCAAGGTCTCTTCCTCTCTAGCTTCTTCTTAATCACATGAGCATCACTTAGAGCTCAATGACCTTGATGCAAATATTTTGATCTCATGGCACTCCTCAATGAATCTATGATTTATCACTTAAGCATCTCCTATAGAATAATCTACTAACAATTCTCAACATAATTATTAGTCCATATGTATTATTATTAATTACTAAAACCACACTAAGAGACTAGATGCACCTTCACCCTCATCTCGGCATAAGCCCACGACGATGGCAAAAGCCCAACATAATGGCACTAGCTCCGCATCTCAAATGCCATAGGCCTCGGTCGCGTGACGTACTGCCTTGACGGCCCCGCGCCTCGGCATAAGCCCACGACAATGGCAAAAGCGTATCACAGTGGCAACTTGATTCGCACCTCGTAGGCCCTAGGCCTCGGTCGCAAAATGCATTGCCTCGATAGCCCCATGCCTCGTCAAAGGCCCATGACGATGGCATAAGCCCATCACAGTGACACTAGCTACGTATCTCGAAGGCATCAGCCTCAATCGTGTCGAGGTCAAAAACCCTCTGCCACTCGTGTAGAGGTCCACACCCTCCGCACCTCGAAAGCATTAGCCTTGGTGCATCGAGGTCAAAACCCTCCACACCTCAAAGGCATTAGCCTCAATCGTGTCAAGGCCCTCCATCACTCGTGTCGAGGTCCAAACCCTCCGCACCTCGAAGGCATTAGCCTCGGTCATATTGAGGTCCAAACCCTCCACACCTCGAAGGCATCAGCCTCGGTCACGTCAAGGTCAAAACCCTCTACCACTCGCATCAAGGTCCAAACCCTCCGCACCTCAAAGGTCATATGCCTCCTGTGTGTTAAGCACGAAAACCTCCACCGCCTCGGACCAAGGACCACACAAATAAATCACTAAGGTGTTGTGTCGTCACTCTAGCCGCACCCTCTGCCAGCTCACAATCGTAAGAAACGAGGGGGTTGCAGGAGTAACACTCCCTCTATAAGATGCGGGATGCGCCCTCCCGCTCACTCTCCTTCACAGAAATCCTCGAGTTTGTAGTCAAACTCACCTTCATCCACCTTTCATGGACTGGCCAAAAAGCGCGAGGGGGTCAGGGAGTTAGGGAGTCAAAAAGGCTTGGTCGATCCCGCACATGTTGTAGGATTCTGCTGACCCTGTCAAATACATTATTTTCAAGACAATTGCAGGAACAATACAAGGGCTAAGATCCCAAAAACTTGAGTGGACTCAGAATATGTTGGCTCAGGGGCGTCACCATCACCACGACGACCCTCGGCCTCCCCTTCGACTATGCCTCCAGCCTCCATTGCATGGCTCTAGATGGCCCTTCCTCCATCGCGCCTCACCATGTCTACTATTGAAGGTGTCACAGACTTCCTCCCTCAGCCTCACTGTCAACTATGCCTCCAGCCTCCTCCGCGTGGCTTTGGACGGCCCTGCTTCCGTTGAGCCTTGCCGCGTCTACCGCTGAGGGGGTCGCGGACTTCCTCCCTTAGCCTCGCCATCAACTTCACCTCCAGCCTCAGCCGTGTGGCCTTGAATGGCCCTGCTTTCATCGTGCCTCACCGTGTCTACCGCTAAGGGGTTGCAGACTTCCTCCCTCATCCTCACCGTCAACTACGCCTCCAGCCTCTACCGCGTGGCTCCAGACAGCCCTGCCTCCGTCGAGCCTCACAACGTCTATCGCAGAGGGGGTAGCAGACAACCTCCCTCAGCCTTGCCATTGACTTCACCTCAATCCTCTGCGGTGAGGCCCCGGACAGCCCTGCCTACGTTGAGCCTCACAAGTCTACCGCTGAGAGGTTGCATACTTCCTCCCTCAGCCTCGCCATCGACTACGCGTCCAACCTCCGTAGTCTGGCTACGTATGGCCCTGCCTAGGTCGAGCCTCACCTCGTCTGCCACTAAGGGGTCGCAACTTCCTCCCTCAGTCTCGTCATCGACTATGCCTCTGGCCTCCGCTGTGTGGCTCTAGATGGCCCTGCCTCCATCGAGCCTCGCCGCGTCTACCACTGTCGGAGGGTGAACTCCTGTCGCAGGGATCCCGAGAGACCCCTTTATAGAGATTCGGCCGGGGGGATGATCCTGGATAAGCTTGTTTGGGAAATAAGCGGGAACGGAAACAAATGCGATGGCTGGTGGGAGATGATCGCCCTAATACGAGAAAAATGGGTGCACCGGGGTTTAGACAGGTTCGGGCCGCACGGAGGCGTAACACCCTACTCCTGTGTGAGCGCTATATTTATCCTTGAAGGGAATTCTTCAAGGATGTATCTGGTTCCAAGGGGAGAGCCGTTTACAAAGAGCTTGAGGCTCTCGTGTTCTAGCTTGGCTTGAGCTGGTTCGAGCGTCTGCGTCCTCTTCTTCACCCACTTCCGGTCCCTTTTACGTGTTCTCCATCCTTTCCTTTTATAGGCGCGCCGACCTCAACATATCCTGAATGGGAAAGAGGGGATGCGAATGCCAAGGTGCCACGGAGAAAGGCGTAATCATTTCGTCTTGGCGAAGTGACAGGGGCGGTGGAGAAATGCGGCGCGCATCCGACCACCCGCCACTGTGGAAGCCCTCGGGCGCCACAAAGGGGGCCCGCCGGGCAGCCTCAGAGGTGCCCGGTGCGCCCACCCTGTCTTGTTCTTCTGCCAGGGCAGGGTGGCAGGCGGAGCGCTTCGATTCTGGCAACGTTATCCCGAGGCACCCGGATGAAACGGGACGGGACCCGTGCATTTAATGGACCCACGCCCCCCTGCCAGTGCATGGCAGGGTCTGACACTGGGGCGTGGGCAGCTGAGAATGTCAGGATGTCAGGATGTCAGGCCGCGCGTGCCTATTAAATGTGGCATTGGGCCTTTGACTGGCTGACACCCCGACGATGGGACCCGTCGGGTCGTCGAATGATCTTGCGCGAACCTTCGGGGAACCGGGTCCTCGGGGGCCGCCACGCACAGCCCCGAGCACTCTCTCCCGAGGACTTCGGTGAGACCTTCGGGGAACCGAGTCCTCGGGGGCTGCCACGTGCAGCCCCGAGCACTCTCTCCCGAGCACTTGGGTGAGACCTTCGGGGAACCGAGTCCTCGGGGTCTGCCACGTGCAGCCCCGAGCACTCTCTCCCGAGCACTTGGGTGAGACCTTCGGGGAATCGAGTCTTCGGGGGCTGCCACGTGCAGCCCCGAGCACTCTCTCCCGATATTTGGGCTCTGTGGATCATCGGGGAACTGGGGTGCTCGGGGACCAGAGGCGGCGGCCCCGAGCACCTTCTCCCGGGACTTAGCTTCCTCTTACCTTGCAGGGTGGTGACATGTGGCGGATGGACGGCCTGGTCTTGGGACTTAGGGACCCCTGGTTCCGAATACACCGACAGCAGCCCCCGGGCCCGTTGGTAGGTGACGGGACGGAGACTGTGAATGGGCCCTTCGTCGCGGCCGAGGCCGAGGCTGGTGCAGACGCCATGTGGCAAGCTTTCGAGAGGTGGCCCTTGCGGACCTGAACCTCAAGTACGCCCCAACGGGAAACTGAGTGGACGCGTGTCCACACAACTTCCGAAGGGTATAATGACCGTACGGGCGGCACGCGCGGTCGCCGCGCGGATCGAGGAAAATACGCCTTGCAGCCGCTAACATCGCGTGATCGGCGGGAGATTTGCCTGGCAGTTGCGTCGATCGAGGCGACGCTTCGCCGAACGAACCGTTTGGGCGGCAGTTTTTGAACTTTGAGATATAAAAGGGGGAACGGATCGGTCCGTTCCCCCCTTTACGCTCTCTCGCACTTGTGCTCCTGCCTTCTTTGTGCTCCGAAGCCCTTAGGAAATTCTCAGGCGTCCGGAGCATTCTTCCTTCTCTCTCTCTCTCCACCACCAAAACACCTTCCATCTTGTCGAGATGACGAGGGTTGGAGGAGGACGCCAGGACAAGGCTTCGGACAGCATCTTGCCGGAGTCTCGTCTGAGGAACGAGGAGGCGGCGGACAAGATTAGGAAGCTGCTGGTGCCGGAGGGGCAGGAAGGTGCTGTGGTGGTGAGGCCGGCGACTCTGACGCCGGCGACGACCGTCCCTGGGAAGATCATCCTCTTCACTTCCTTTGTGGCGGCGGGGTTGGTGCCGCCGTTCTCCGCTTTCTTCCTGCAAGTGCTGGAGACGTACGGCATTCAACTGGTGCACCTAAGCCCCAACTCTGTGGTGGCATTGGCGGTCTTCGCGCATCTCTGCGAAATGTTCATGGGGGTGATGCCGTCGGCGACGCTGCTTCGCCATTTCTTCGTCCTTCGGCCGGTGGGGAAGAAGAGGGGGCACTCCACGGCGGACGTCGCGGGGTGCTGCAACCTTCGGCTCCGGGACGGCCTGGGGGATCGTTACATTCCCCAGGTGCTACGCAGCAAGTGGGAGGAGTGGCGACAGGACTGGTTCTTCGTCGACGTCGACCCCCACGAGCGCCTCGAGCTGCCGGAGGCGGCGGCGGAACCTCGGTGATCGACGTGGGAGGCGCCGCCACCAGAAGATGCGAGACTGAAGCCGGTGCTGGAGCGCATCCTGGAGCTGCGCAAGTGTGGGCTGACCTCAGTCATGGTGGTTGTGGACTTCCTGCGCCGTCGGCTGGCTCCTTTGCGAGAGCGGGCCCGGCTAAGCTGGTTCTACACCGGGCCGGAGGACATCACCAGGACCCAGATCGGCGCGAGCTGGGATCTGGGGCAGGCGGAGCTGCGGGGGATGACACGGGTGATCACCGGAACGGAGGACATGAGCCGGACGGAGCTCCCGTGGCCGGAGATGGCGCTCTGCGCCAACCCCAACCGGGTGGCCATTATGGCGGGGCTACCGGAGTTTGACGCCCAGGGGCCTGTGGACCGGCCACGAAGCCGGAGTCCCGAAGCCTCCGAACTCCCCGGGCTGGAAGAGCTACTTGGCGAGGAGGTCGCTGGCAGCTCGGCACGGGCTGGTGACGGGGCCGCCGCAAGCAGTAGCCGCCGTGCCAGAGAGGAGGGCGCCACTGAAGTCGTAGAGGGGGTGGCGCTGGGAGACCGGGGAAAGCGTCCCTGGGCCCTGATCCTAGTGCCGGACTCTCCGCCGTCGCCAACGGCAGCGGTGGCATTTCCGGTGCTGGAGCCGCGCCTGGTGCGGATGGGGCCTGCATCGGCGCCCGCGACCCGCATGGCGGAGACCGAGACCCGCGCGGCGGCACCTGAGGCCCTCACGACGGCGCCCGTGGCCCGCGCAGCGGTTCAGCCGAGCCCCCAGCGGAAGAGGCGGCGGGAGGAGTCCGGACCGACGGCACCGGACCCGGACATCAGGCTCCCAGCGGCCAAGTGGCGGTACCGGTGAGTCTCTTTTCTTGCTTCTCCATAGGCATTTCTGGCCCGAACTAAGCTTCGGCATTTTTCATTTGTCTCCCGTAGGCCGGCCGCAGGCGCTACTGCGACGGAGAAAGAGCGGGCACCGAGACCAGAAACGAGCCTGCCTGCTGTTGCAGCGGAGGCGGGCACCGGAACGGCGGAGGCGCCAATCGTCGTGGCGGCCAGCGGGAGAGAGACGGAGGCGGCGGCCGAGAGGAGGACGGAGCAAGCGTCCGGATCCTTGGCTCCGGCGGAACCTACCCCGGGCGCGGAGAGCCCGGGGCGGATGACGGTGGAGGTGGATGTTTTGCCGGGGCCGGCGGACAGGGCGGCTGATGCAGGAATGCGGCCGCCGTCCGAGACCTCAGCGCCGGCGGAGCCTAAACTGGGCAGGCAGAGCCCGGGGCGGATGGCAGCGCAGGGCCCTGCAGAGAGCTCGGCCCCCCTGGAGGCACTCTGCGGAGAAGCCTGGGCCCCACTGGCGCCCGGCCAGCCCGCCGACCCCTTCCTGGCCGCCATTGAAGGCGTCCAAGTAGCGGTCGGGTGGCTGGGCGCAGCGGTGAATGCCAAGGAGGGGGAGCTCGAGGCCGAGCGCGCCCGCCTGGCGTTGGAGAAGGTGCAGCTGGCGGGCGCTCAAGAGGAGGCCCGTGCGGCGGCCGCGCGGGAGCAGAAGCTCCTAGAAGACATCCGCATGGAAGTTGCGCGGGAACAGGAAGTTTTGAAGATCGCACGGGCAGAAGCCACGCGGGAGCGAGAAGACGCCGCCCGCCTGGCTGAGGCGTCGAGGCAGCAAGCTGCCGAGGCCCTTGCCAGGATGGGGCAGGTGCAGGAGAGGGAGGTGGCAATCGCAGCCCGCGAGCAGGCTGCGGAGGAGCGGCAAGCCGAGCTGGCCCGCCGGGAGGGCGCGGCCTAGAAGACGTGCGCTGACCTCCAGCGCAGGGAAGACGACCTTCGGAAGATCAGGGAGGAGATCCACCGTTGGGAGGAGCACGTTTCCTTGCGGGAGGTGAACAGCGAACTATTGGCGTCGGAGCTCGACGTTCGGGAGGATTCGGTGACTCAGCAGGAGGACGTGCTGGCTCGGCGGGAGGGCGAGCTGAGTCGCCGAGAAGGTGAATTGAGTCGCCGAGAGGGCGAGGCTGACGCAGCGGCGGCGGCCATGGTGACCAGGGCGGAGCAAAACGCGAAGCACGAGGCGGAACTGACCGCCCGTGAACGCGCTTTGTCCGAGATGGTGGCCAAGATGAAGCAGGCTGCCGCCCCCGCAGCAGTTTGCAGTTCTTCTGGTCCGGTCGGGGACCAGGGACTCGAGGCACAGCTGCGGGCCGTCAAGGAGAAGCTCGAGACTGCCTTTGTCTCGCGGGTCAACCTCGAGCATATGCTGGAAGACATACTCCGGCGGATGCGGCGGGCCGTAGAGAAGGGTGGCCTCGGACGGCTTGTTGAAGGCGAGAAGGGCGACGGCCCCGCACGACAAGTGTTGGGGCTGCAGCAGGTCTGCGAGCGCCTCGAGGCCCTGCCTTGGGCGGTCCAGGAACTCGCCGCCCGGGAGGGACGTGGCTTGGCGCATGCAGTGGCCGAGCACGTCCTGGCCTGCTACCGAAGCAGGGACCCTAACTTCCCGCTGGAGCCGGCGCGGGAGGGAGTGGTCGAGGCTGAGGGAGAGGCCGCCCGGGCAGCGGTCCGGAGTACCGCCGCCATGGTGGCGGCCGGCTTTAGGCGAGAGGTGCCGCCGTCGCCAGCCCCCGGGGACGACTCAGAGGACTCAGCCGACACCTCTGCTGCCGACTAGATCTTTTGTAGTCTTTTTTCTTTTGTTGTTGATGTAGGAGTGAACCCTTAGAAAATGCCTTGTATCTATCCTGTGAATATTAATGGCAGTTTTTCCTTGGGCTCGCAACTCCAATTTCTCTGAGTGTTTGATGCTTCTTCTAGAGTTTCACCTTGAAGTCCCGGGGAGTACTCAGTCGGGCCGTTCCCGACCTTCCCGTCCCCGAGGATAAAGTGGTCCTGATTGCTGTTGCTGGCGCAGTCGGCCCTCGAGCTCTCGCGAGTCCGCATTGCCTAAGTTAAGAACAAAGACAGACCTCCTTGCCCGGGAGATGGATCGATCCTGCTCAGAACACGCCATGCCTAATGAACACTTTTTCACTTTGCGACCACTCAGTTAGTAGAAGGGAGACGCGTGCGGGCGAGAATGTGACCAAGAGTCCTCGCGGTCCGGTGGTGCCCGAGCTTGAAACGGGCCGGACCGAGCACTGACAGCCTGCCCCCGAGACCTGAGCTCCGGACTACCCGAGTAGCTCGAGCGATAGGATTACCCAGGGTACCCGAGGACTCGGTAGTGCTCGGGGTCCTTAAAAGCGGACCGAACACCACGACCACCACGAAGGGCTTCGGTCAGACATTATCGCAAGCACGCTACTCTTTTCTGCAAACCGTTCTGTCGTTCCGGGAAAAAGTAGTCACGCGGCAGGGTTTTTGCGTGCGAGGATACCACCTCACCGAACAGATTAAACCGCGAGAGCCCCCGAGAGTGACTCGAGGACATAAATTTACTTAAAGCAGACTTGTCTGAATATAACCACTCACCGGACAGCTGTCGGCCTTCCGGCCCATCGATCCAGGAGGGATGTGCTTCCGAGCTCAGGTGCCCGGGAACTTAATTCTTTTAACGGGGCGCCCGAGCACCCGGAGGCGCACGAGGCTCCTAGGGTCGGGTGATCTTGACCACCCATGCCTAAGTGGTAGGATCACCCGAGGACCCTTGGGGCCGACCAGAGACCGGGGCATTGAAGCCCTCGCGGCCGAGCTGCTCGTGATCGCCAGCCTGTGACTTTAAAAGAGAAAATAGGATTTCTTTGTCTGGTGCGCTCTGTCAGTGCGGTACTTGCTATAGACTACTCTCATTTTCGACCCGAGACCTCTCGAACACCCAAACCGGCGGACAAGAGCGGGCAGAGGCATAACCCAGAGGTCCTATGGTTTGGTGGTGCCCGGGTATGACAGACCAGACCGAGCACCGACAGCCCGCTCCGGGGGCCCGAGCTCCGGACTACTCGAGCAGCTCGAGCGATGGGATTACCCAGAGCACCCCGAAACTCGGTAGTGCCCGGGAGCCTGTCATGACACCGAACATCACAGCCTACCATGCCGGACGTAAGTTAGCGACGACTGCTCGCATGCATACCGATCGGGATTCTTTTATCAACGGGGAAAAAGAGAGAGCGAACTTTTTCTCGCACAACCGAGCACCTCACCAGACAGATTAAACATACGGAATCCAGAAAAAATATTTTGACATAGCGATTGCTTATTGAAATACTGATTGCGTAATATTTACAAGGTTGGGCGACAGCGACTTACCCAAGGGGCGAAGCCCTCGGACTGCTTGGGCGGGGAGAAGCCCCCGGCCTTGCTGACCTGAGCCGCGAGCATGACCATCTACGGGTAGAAGCGTCGGAGATGCTCGATGTTCCATGGATTCGGGAGGGGCTGTCCTTCCTCCGTCGCCAACCTGAAAGAACCTGCCCGCGGGACCGCGATCATGGTGAAGGGACCTTCCCACACAGGGGACAGCTTATTCATTCCTTCGCGCGACTGGACGCGTCGGAGAACTAGGTCCCCCACCTCGAGAGACCGGGCCCGGACATGGCGCAGATGATAACGCCGCAGACTCTGCTGGTACCGAGCCGCCCGGACAGCGGCACGCCGCCGGCGCTCTTCCAGGTAGTCCACGTCGTCGCGTCTTTGCCGCTCCTGCTCACCCTCAGAGTACGCATGCACTCGAGGGGAGCCCAGAGTGAGCTCGGAGGGGAGGACTGCTTCGGCGCCATAGACGAGGAAGAACGGAGTCTCCCCGGTGGCGTGGCTTGGCGTAGTCCGATTGGCCCACAGCACGGCTGGCAGCTCATCCACCCATCCCTTCCCGTGCTTAGCGAGCACGTTATAGGTCCGGGTTTTGAGGCCCTTCAGAATCTCCGCGTTGGCGCGCTCGGCCTGCCCGTTACTCCGAGGATGAGCGACGGAAGCGAAGCAAAGCTTGATGCCGAGATCTTCGCAATAGTCCCCGAACAAGGCACTAGTGAACTGGGTGCCGTTGTCGGTGATGATCCGGTTCGGGACGCCAAAGCGGCTGGTGATGCCGCGGATAAACTGGAGCGCCGTGTTTTTGGTTACCTTGATGACTGGGACCGCCTCCGGCCACTTGGTGAATTTGTCGATAGCGACATATAGGTATGCATAGCCCCCGACTGCTCGGGGGAATGGACCCAGAATGTCCAAACCCCAGACCGCGAAAGGCCATGATAGGGGAATGGTATGGAGAGCCTGAGCTGGCTGGTGAATCTGCTTTGCATGGAACTGGCACGCCCTGCAGCGCCGAACCAGCTCGGAAGCATCCTGGAGAGTTGTAGGCCAGTAGAAACCTTGCCGGAAGGCCTTCCCGACCAGCGTGCGGAACGATGAATGGCCACCGCACTCGCCCTCGTGGACCTCAGCGAGAAGATCGCCGCCTTCTGCCCGAGAGATGCATTTCAGGAGGACACATCATGCGCTACGCCGGTAGAGATCCCCATCTACTATGGCATAGCGCTTGGACTGCCGAGCAACTCTTTCGGCAGACGCCTCATCCTCGGGTAGAAACTTTTCTTTCAAGTACCCTCGGATGTCAGACATCCACGAGGCATCTTGAGAACATTCGGCGAGCACAGCGCACTCGCCGGACGGCGCCGCCCTGACGGGGCTTCCCATTGAGGGCACCGCCGGGGTCCCCTGAATTGAGTTCGAGGTTTCCCCTTCATCCTGTTCGGCAGGCAGGACGGAAGGCCGCGCGAGTCTTTCTTCAAAGACTCTGGCAGGGACGCGCGCATGTGAGGAGGCCAGGTGAGAGAGCTCGTCGGCCGGAGCATTGTCGCGGCGAGGGATATGCCGCAATTCGAGGCCGTCGAAGCGTCTCTCGAGCTTCCTGACTGCAGCCACGTACGCCGCCATTTGAGGATCCGTGCACTGGTACTCCTTGGATACCTGGTTCACGACCAGTTGGGAGTCCCCTTTGACCAGGAGGCGACGAATCCCGAGCCCCACCGCAGCCCGGAGGCCGGCGATGAGACCTTCATACTCCGCCATGTTGTTGGATGCGCGGAACTGCAACTGTACGACGTACCGGAGCTCTTCACTCGTTGGGGAGGTGAGAACCACTCCGGCCCCTGCGCCTTTCAGCGAGAGGGAGCCATCGAAGTGCACAACCCAGTACCCGGGCGCGTCGTGCCCGGGATAGGCAGAGACCTCTTCTGGGACGACGCAGGGGACGGGCGTCCACTCTGCCAAGAAGTCGGAGAGTGCCTGGCTTTTGATTGCCTGGCGACAGACGAAGTGTAGGTCGAACTCCGCCAGCTCAACCGCCCATTTGACAACGCGCCCGGTGCCTTCCCGGTTCCGGAGAATAGGTCCCAGTGGATAAGTGGTAACCACCGAGATCTTGTGCGCCTGGAAGTAGTGGCGCAGCTTCCGGGAGGCGATGAGCACGGCATAGAGTAGCTTCTGCGCCTGGGGATACCTTGTCTTGGCCTCCCGGAGGACCTCGCTGACGAAGTACACCGGTCGCTGTACCCGACGGGCCCGGACGGTGGCCCCACCCGGGGGGCTGCCGCAGCCCCCAGGGTCGGCGGTATGGTCGGGGCTGGCCGGGCACTCGGGCTCGATTCCTTGGCTGGGAAGAGCAGTGTGCTCGGGCTCGACCCCTTGCCCAGGGGGAGCCGCGAGGACAAGTGAGTGGTCGGGGGCCTCTGGGAGCTGGGACCCAGCACCCGGCCCCGAACACTCGTCGCGCTCCACCACCAGTACTACGCTCACAACCTGAGGAGTGGCCGAAACGTAGAGTAGCAGGGGCTCACCTTGAGAGGGAGCCACCAACACAGGTGGCGAAGTAAGGTACTTCTTTAAGTCGCGGAAGGCCTGCTCGGCCTCCGGCGTCCAGTCAAAACGACCGGATTTCTTCAAAAGCTTGAAGAGGGGGAGCCCTCGCTCCCCGAGCTTGGAGATGAAGCGCCCGAGGGCTGCCATGCAGCCGGCGAGGCGCTGGACCTCTTTGAGTCGAACCGGGGGTCGCATCTGCTCGATGGCCCGGATCTTCTCTGGATTGACCTCGATCCCTCGGCCAGAGACCAAGAAACCAAGGAGCTTGCCCGCCGGCACCCCGAAGACACATTTCTCCGGGTTGAGCTTGAGGCGGGTAGAGCGGAGACTGTTGAAAGTCTCGGCAAGGTCCTCGAGCAGGGTGGCGCGGTCTCGGGTTTTGACCACGAGATCGTCGATGTAAGCCTCGATGTTGCGGCCAACCTGCGAGTTAAGAGTGATACGAATAGCGCGCTGGAAAGAGGATCCAGCGTTGCGCAGGCCGAAAGGCATTGACATGTAGCAATAAGTCCCCACCGGAGTGGTAAAAGCAGTTTTTTCCTCGTCCCCCACGGCCATGCGAATCTGGTGATACCCAGAGTTTGCATCTAGGAAGCATAAAAGATCACATCCCGCAGTTGAATCTATAATTTGATCAATGCGAGGTAAGGGGAAGGGATCTTTAGGACAAGCCTTGTTAAGGTCGGTGTAGTCCACGCACATGCGAAGCTTGCCGTTGGCCTTCGGGACGATGACTGGGTTTGCTAGCCAGTCGGGGTGGAGGACTTCTCGGATGAATCCGGCGTCGAGGAGCTTGCTGACCTGCTCGCGGATAAACTCCTGGCGCTCTGGCGCCTGCCGCCGGACCTTCTGCTTCACTGGGCGGGCGTCCGGACGCACGGCCAAGTGATGCTCGATCACCTCCCTAGGGATCCCGGGCATGTCGGACGGTTGCCACGCAAACACGTCTACGTTAAACCGGAGGAAGACGACGAGCGCGCTTTCCTATTTGCTGCCCAGGTCGCTGCCGATACGGACAACCTGGGTATCATCTTCGTCCACCACGACCTCCTTCGTTGGAACAGAGGTGTCGGCGGTGAGTCGGGGTCTGGATGAAGAGGGTCCCGGGCCCCCTGTAGAGCCATCGACCTCGGCCTGCGCTGAGACCAGAGCCATGTATGATTGTTCAGCGCAGGAAACGGCGCCGCCAGAGTCGGCGATCACGGAGATAGAGCCTGCGGGGCCGGGCATCTTAACCGTAAGGTATGCATAATGCACGGCCATCATAAACTTGGCAAGCGTCGGACGCCCGAGGATGGCGTTGTAGGGGAGAGGGAGCTCCGCGACATCGAAGAGGACGCACTCCGTGCGGAAGTTGTCCCGGCTCCCGAACGTGACAGGCAACTCAACCTGCCCGAGGGGTAGGGAGTGCCCAAGGGTCACTCCACAGAAAGGGAGCGACGGCTTTAGGCGTCGGGAAGACACTTGTAGCTTCTCAAAAGCCTCCTTAGAAAGGAGGTTGAGGCCAGCACCACCGTCGATCAGCACCCTGCCGACCTTGACATTGTAGACAGTGGGGGACACTACCAGAGGTAGCCGTCCCACGGCTGCAGTACTGGCGGGGTGATCAGCCATGCTGAACGTGATCGGAACATCCGACCACCTTAGGGGCCTTGCGGCCTCTTCGCTCGGGGTTGCCGAGCACACTTCGCGTCGCATGACCTTGATGCCACGGCGCGAGCAGGGTGTGTAAGCGCCCCCGTCGATGAAGGCGACGGCATGCTCGGGCTCCTGGAAGCCGAGCTCGGTGTTGTTGGGGGCGACCTCAGTATCGCCTCCTCCGCGGGACTCGTCGCGCTCCCTCTGGCGCTGTTCCACGAGTCCTTTGACCGTACGACACTCCGTGAGGTCGTGCCATCTGGTCAGGTGTATGGGACACCATTTACCTGGCTCGGGCCCCGCAGGAGCGGGGGCCCTCGCTGGAACGGGAGCTCGGCCAGGGGCCGGGGCTCTCGCTGGAGCTGGCGCCCTTGCTGGAGCCGGGGCCCTCGTAGGCATGGAGGCCCGAGGAGGAGCCCGAGCAGGGGCCCTGACGGGGCGTCGATCGACACCCGGCCGACGCTCTTGCCGGTGATCGGGCTCTTGCGGCACCCTGTGAGCGGGGACCTGGGCTGGCTCAACGGGAGCGGCCTCGCGCTTCCTTCTCTTTTTCTTTTCCCGCTTGTCGGAGCGGGAAGAACTCGGCTGGTCGGAGGCGGGGCGAGGAGCATGCCACGCCCTGGCCTCCGCAGCCATGGCGCACTTATCGGCCAGTGCGAAGAGTTCCGCAGTGGTCTCGATCTCGTGCGCACCTAGCTTTTCGAGCATCCGCTCATCGCGGACGCCCTGCCGGAAAGCAACAATAACAGCGTGGGGGGCCACTCGCGGAATGGTGTTGCGAACCTGGCTGAAACGCTGTATAAAGCGCCGTAGCGTCTCCCCTTCCTGCTGTTGGACGGCGTGGAGGTCGCACTCCAAACCGGGACGCGTAAACGTGCCCTGAAAGTTGGCCACGAACTGGTGGCACAGGTCATCCCAGGAGCCGATAGACCCTGGGGGTAAGTTCATAAGCCAAGAGTGGGCGAAGCCCCTCAGGGCAACATGAAAGTAGTTTGCCATCACCTTTTCGCTGCCTCCGACCGCTTGGACGGCCGTTGTGTAGATCTGGAGGAACTCGATGGGGTCGATGGACCCATCGTACTTCTCCGGTAGCTCGGGGCGGAACTTGGAAGGCCACCTGACCCGGCGGAGCTCGGCGGTGAAAGCACGGCAACAGGTGCCGTACCCCGCAGCGCGAGCGGGGGTCCTCGGTGGCGAGTAGCGGCGAGCCGGGGATCCCCGGTGGCCGTGGGCCGGGAGAGAGGAAGCCTGGTCCTCTGCCCCGACCCCCTGCCGGGTCTCCCGCTGACGTTCGAGAGTAACTCGGGCATCCTCGTGGCCCCTCCGCTCGTCAAGGTGCAAACGAAGGTCCTGGACTTCAGATGCGACCAGGGGGACGGCACTCCGCCTGAAGACCCCTCGGCCCGTGCGGGTGTTGCCCGTTGAGGAGCCGGCTCTGGCGGCACCATGCCGGGGAGTGGTGCGAGGACTCCCGGTCTGCACCTGGCGACGAGCAGTGCCGACCAAAGCGATGACATCTTGTATCCACCGGCCTTCCGGAGTGTTCGGCGTGGCCTGAACAGGCGGGTGCCTAAGGAGAGCATGTGCTGCAAGCAGCGCGCTCCCTGGGCTAGCGTCGCTAAAAGCGAGCCCGCGTCGTGGTGGCACCCGGCGCGGTCCAGAGGCGGACCGGGCGGCCGGGGTCCCGACCACCTGCTGGGGGTCGGAAAGTGCGTCGGCAGCGGCGGCGGCGGCACTGATGGGCCCAGCGCCTTGATCCCCTTGAGCGGGAAAAAACGCGCATGCGGACGGCGGCTGCTGCTGGCACGCAGCAGCGACGGGGTTCCTTCTGACGTCGGGCAGCGCTCCGTCACTGGAAGTGGAGCCGGAACGCTGGAGACGGTGCCCACCGGCCATCTTTTCCTGTGGGAAAAAAGTGAAACAAACAATCCAGGGATATTCCCCCCTACCTGGCGCGCCAGCTGTCGGAGGGTGAACTCCTGTCGCAGGGATCCCGAGAGACCCCTTTATAGAGATTCGGCCGGGGGGATGATCCTGGATAAGCTTGTTTGGGAAATAAGCGGGAACGGAAACAAATACGATGGCTGGTGGGAGATGATCGCCCTAATGCGAGAAAAATGGGTGCACCGGGGTTTAGACAGGTTCGGGCCGCACGGAGGCGTAACACCCTACTCCTGTGTGAGCGCTATATTTATCCTTGAAGGGAATTCTTCAAGGATGTATCTGGTTCCAAGGGGAGAGCCGTTTACAAAGAGCTTGAGGCTCTCGTGTTCTAGCTTGGCTTGAGCTGGTTCGAGCGTCTGCGTCCTCTTCTTCACCCACTTCCGGTCCCTTTTACGTGTTCTCCATCCTTTCCTTTTATAGGCGCGCCGACCTCAACATATCCTGAATGGGAAAGAGGGGATGCGAATGCCAAGGTGCCACGGAGAAAGGCGTAATCATTTTGTCTTGGCGAAGTGACAGGGGCGGTGGAGAAATGCGGCGCGCATCCGACCACCCGCCACTGTGGAAGCCCTCGGGCGCCACAAAGGGGGCCCGCCGGGCAGCCTCAGAGGTGCCCGGTGCGCCCACCCTGTCTTGTTCTTCTGCCAGGGCAGGGTGGCAGGCGGAGCGCTTCGATTCTGGCAACGTTATCCCGAGGCACCCGGATGAAACGGGACGGGACCCGTGCATTTAATGGACCCACGCCCCCCTGCCAGTGCATGGCAGGGTCTGACACTGGGGCGTGGGCAGCTGAGAATGTCAGGATGTCAGGATGTCAGGCCGCGCGTGCCTATTAAATGTGGCATTGGGCCTTTGACTGGCTGACACCCCGACGATGGGACCCGTCGGGTCGTCGAATGATCTTGCGCGAACCTTCGGGGAACCGGGTCCTCGGGGGCCGCCACGCACAGCCCCGAGCACTCTCTCCCGAGGACTTCGGTGAGACCTTCGGGGAACCGAGTCCTCGGGGGCTGCCACGTGCAGCCCCGAGCACTCTCTCCCGAGCACTTGGGTGAGACCTTCGGGGAACCGAGTCCTCGGGGGCTGCCACGTGCAGCCCCGAGCACTCTCTCCCGAGCACTTGGGTGAGACCTTCGGGGAACCGAGTCTTCGGGGGCTGCCACGTGCAGCCCCGAGCATCTCTCCCGATATTTGGGCTCTGTGGATCATCGGGGAACTGGGGTGCTCGGGGACCAGAGGCGGCGGCCCCGAGCACCTTCTCCCGGGACTTAGCTTCCTCTTACCTTGCAGGGTGGTGACATGTGGCGGATGGATGGCCTGGTCTCGGGACTTAGGGACCCCTGGTTCCGAATACACCGACAACCACTGAGAGGGGTTGAAGACTTCCTCCCTTAGCATCGCCGTCGACTATGCCTTCGGCCTCCGTCACGTGGCTTCGGACGGCCGTGCCTCCATTGATCCTTGCCTCGTCTACTGTTGAGGGGGTTACAAACTTCTTCCCTCAGCCTCGCCATCAACTATGTCTCCAGCCTCTGCCGTGTGTCTCCAGATGGCCCTGGCTCCGCCGAACCTCATCGCGTCTACCACTAAGGGCGTCTACCGCGTCGAGGGAAGAAGTCTGCAAGCCCCCTAAGTGGTAGAATCAGCTTCGGACGGCCCTGCCTCCATCGTGCCTCGCCGATTCTACCACTTAGGGGTTTTGCAGACTTCTTCCCTCGACCTTACCATCGACTTCACCTCCGGCCTTCGTCGCGTGGATCCAGACGGCCCTACCTCCGCTGAGCCTCGCCTCTTCTACCGCTGAGGGGGTCATAGACTTCCCCTCTCAATCTCACCATTGACTTCACTTTCGGCCTCCGCCGTGGGGCTCCGAACGACCCTACCTCCATGGAGCCTCACCGCGTCTACCATTGAGGGGATCGTGAATGGCCTCCCTCAGGCTCTCCATTGCCTACGCCTTTGGCCTCTGTCGCATGGCTCTAGAGGGCCCGACCTCCGTCGAGCCTCACCGTGTCTATCGCTGAGGGGATTGCATACTTCCCCCCTCAGCCTCACCATCGATCTTACTTTCAGCCTTCATCGCAAGGCTTCGGACGACCCTACCTCCATCGAGCCTCGCCACATCTACTGTCGAGGGGATCACGAACGGCCTCCCTCAGGCTCGCTGTCCACTATCCCTCTGGCCACGGTCGTGGAGCCACAGACCACGCTGCCCCTGACGAGCCTCGTCGTCCCTTGGCTCTGACGTCCACTACGCCTTTGGCCACAGACGTGGGACTCTAGACTATGCAGTCTTTGTAACCCTTTCGATGTCGCCTCCGTCGAGCTCCCTCCTTGTCTACTCAACGTCTGGCTCCTGTCGTACAGCTCCGAGCGACGTCACCTCTGTTGAACCTTGTTCGCACCACCCGCAAACCTTGCCGCCCTCGCTCTTGACCCAAGACAACTGTGCTGCAATGACGGAAGATTGTCCAAGGTATTCCGCCTTTGAAAGGGGCTGGAGCTAAATCTCTGTGCATTCGCTCGCCCCTCAGAACCTCAGAACCAGTGGATAAGAGAGTGCTGTTAGAGGAAACATCCCGGCCTGAGATATTTAGATGATGTATCATGGCATTACTATAGCGATCATAATCTTCTAGTTATCATATTACATGTGAATGGGTGAAAGGGCCAGAATATCCTCATGTGCATATAATTGTAACATAATATCTTAAGGATAGGGTGGTAATTTCTCGCATCCATTCTCTCTATAAAATAAACCCTCAATGGACAAGGGAGGGGACTCAAAGATTTTCCTATTATACTAAATCTGTTCTCTCTCGCTCTTTCTTTAGGCTCACTGTTCATCTCTAAGCTTAAGCCTCCTTGCTAGGAGGCTCTGGTCGTGTTTTGTTCAGAGCATGTTTTTCATAAGTATTCATAGAGGATGTGACGAGACAGCTCAGGTAATGGCTAGGTTAATTGATCAATTTTCTTATTTAGACCTTGTTTAGATGAGCTAAAACTAATAGTTAGCTAGCTAATAGTCAGAGATAATTATTAGCGGGCTAATTGTTAGCTGGCTAATAGTTAGCTAGGCCTGTTTGGATACATTAGCTAATAGGTGGTTGGATTGCTAGTAAATGACCGTCTTACCTTTGGCTAGTACTACTTCCTTGGAGAGATAGGGTTAGGTGAGAGGGTAATTCTGTCTTTTCGTCATCTATTAGCTTAAATTAGTTAGGTTAGATCAGCTAATGAGATAACTATTAGCTAAAATGTTAACTAATAGTTAGCTACCCTATTAGCTGGTCTGTTTGGATCAGCTAAAGCTAATTTTAACAACTAACTATTAATTCTAGCTTAGCTCTAACTGATCTAAACAAGATCTTAGTGTGATGAGGTTCGGACGTGATCCGGACCATCTTCTGTAACAATCGGTTAAATTAATAGTGTTGCCTATTCTCTTTTCAAAAAAGAGTGCGCATGCGTCCGGTCCGGAGCGCTCGTGATCGATCCTTGAGTTATCAATCGCGGCACGGAAATGCCCTTTGGTGTGGCCGGCTGCCCAAGACAGGAGTCCGGGCGATCGCTGCTTCGCTGCCCGTGGCCTGTGCGCGTATGCTCCACGCGCCTCCCGCCCAAACAGGCCGCCGCCCGTGGCCTCCCTGATTGCCCGCATGTGTAAAACTAGCAGGCGCGTCCCCGGCTCCAGGCAGCTTCCGGCACGCCCAGCTCACGCGTGCGCTGGCCTCGGTGCTCGCGCGGGTGTCTCTCTTATCTATCCGACGTGCGCATCCCACCAAGGTCAAAGGTGCAAAGCGTCCAAGCCGGGTGGGTTCTGGCAGTCACGGCCGAGACGTGTGGGTGTGGCTCCCTTCCGCCTGCTTTCTGCTTGTCGTACCGACGGGAAGGCCCACGGTGCACATGGCGCAGGTGATCTGAACACTTGGTCTGAGGAGGGGAACACGTCTGACGTCTGGAAGGATCCATCCAAGTTGATTCCACCGCTTCCGGTGCAACTATCTGTTCGGATCCAATGTACTCCAGCCCAGGCAGCAGCCAGCACAACGCAGTAATTCTGTTTCGCACGGGCGCGGTGCGCTGCTCGCGCATCCCGGCGGGCCCACTCCCGATTTTTGAAAAGAATTCAAAAAAATTTCCTTAAAAAATTTTCAAAGCAAACTTTTCGTTTTAACTTTTACTCAAAAAATTTTCTTAAAACTTTTGTGGTTAATTTTTTCGAAAAACTTGTCTAAAAAATTATTCGGATAATTTATTGAGAAAACTTTTCTAAATACAAAAAGCTGCAAGACAATTTTTTTTAAAAAAAAACGAAAAGATAGGAAGAGCTGTGTAAAAAGTTGCTACTTCTACCCTTATCGCACGTGAGAATTAGCTTTGTCCCGCACAACGGCATACGTCATTGTAGTCAACGGTGAGTGGTCAACGTGCATGATACGGAGAATGCATCCAAACTATTCGAGTGATGTGATGTATCAGTTAAGATCCATTTAATAACGAAACAGTACTCGTTAATTAGCAATTACAAGGCATTGTTTTCGTTTGATATCCATGAGTTAGTAAGACTTTAGGCACCGCACCGCACCGCACCTATGGATGGATATCCTTCCAAGCTGTTGAAATGTACGTGCGCTCATTATTTTCAGAAATGTTGGCTGTTTGGCCTCGGGATGTGAGCAAGTTTAGAGGCCTAGCTAATAAATTTTTAGAGTAGGTCATCTTTAACTTTATAAATTTTTAAAGTTAAACCTATAGATAGATGGATGATTTTTGATTCAGTCATCTTATTTTTTTTAAAATTAAAAATATATATATATTAACTATTTTATTTATCTTATAAATTTCAAATCATATATAAATCTTGAAACTAGAGCTTTGCTAAACATGATCTTACTCTTGTTACTCACTTGGCAACAGCGGTGGCGGTGCAAAGCTAGAGGTCGAGGAGCAGTGCCATGCGCGTCTCCTCGACCTTGGCCGCGAGCGCGACACACGCTCCGACGATAAGGTGTGCCATCCAGAATTGGCCAATGAGCCGAGCATGCCGCCAAGGAAGCATTGGTCAAGGTACGTAGTGGTAAGCACGGAGAAGCCTAGCCTCCCCACGACCCATGTCACCCACCCGACCGCCACCTTCCTCCTTGATGGACCGTTGTACCCGTCCTTCCCCCTCATCCGCCAGTGGCAACAACATCCCCTCCTTCCCCATGAGCGCCTCGAACAGCACCGACAGCTGGTTCATTTGCTGATTGAGCTTTTGTCCTTCTTGCTTGCACAAATTGCTCTGACAAGTTGCAGATTTTAGATCATGCTACTTTTTTATGGTTGGTGGATCTGCTCACCCCCCCCCCCTGCCGAGGAGTGGGCGCTCACGATCAAATAGGCCATCTTTGATGGAGAAGAGAGTAGGAGAAGAAAAGATCTTGGTGCTCCTAACCTTATGGTGAAAGTGATATGGGAATAAGAAGTTGTCTTAAAATAAAAAAGAAAGGTACAGTAAAAACAAATTACCAACCAAAAACAAAGACAAAAAGAGCCCTAACAAAGTTACTCTAAAGAAACAAGCTATTGAGACATATCATCCTTTCTAGAATCTTTAGCTCGATTAATAATATGAGTGAAATCTCTCTTGAAGAAGCTCCAAACAGTTTGAACGAATTATTGAAAACTTAGTCATTTCTTATTCCCCAGATGCTCCAGCATATGATTGTGATAATTTCCATTGCAAACGGAACGGCAAAGTAAGTTGTCTCTTTCCTGTGGTAAATTACGAAGGATAATAAATAGTGTCGTTTGAAGAGATGCCAAAGAATAACAAAAAAAAAGTTAAATTCCCATTCACGATAGCTCCATTAGTGATCACGGGTACCAACCATGGGACCGTGCTATTTCATGGGCGTATGCTGGTACAGGAACTTACAACTTTTTTGGAATAATTTTTCCTCTATAATTTTCTTTTTTTGAAAGTTTTTTAAAAAGTTATCAAAACAAGTTATCAATTAAGTTTTCTGAATAAAATTTTAAAATAAGTTTTTAAAAAAGTTAACTAGAAAAGTTTTTTAAAAAATTACTTAGAAAAGTTATTCCAAAAAGTTTTCAGGAAAAAATTCGAAAAATAAAAAGTGAATCTGTCAGAAGGGCTACGTGAACGAAGTAACGCGTGCTCGAAAAAGAACCGCTGCCAACCACGTGGCATCGGCAAAGATATAAGGTTTTTTCTCCTTCTCCTACCAATCTACCCAGGCCAAACGCAGCTCCTGCGAGCCTCCACCGTGGCGGCCGAAGCAAGTTGGCTTCGCGGGGCAAACGGCCAGGGCACCGCGTTGTACACCCAAGACGCGACTTCTGTTTTTACGCACGCAAAAAAGCGAGGGAAAGTGACCAAGTGCGGAGCTAAACTAAACCAAACCAAAGCCAGCCGACCACGCCACCATCCGTTGCACTCCTGCCAAATTAAGTACCCCATCATTCCACTTCACACTCCAATCCCAATCACTCTCTCCCTCTCCCCCACCACCTCACCATGGCTGTTCTCCTTGTCCTTCTCCCGTTCCTCCTCGCCGCCGGCCTCGCCAATGCTGACCCACCGCCCGCCGTCATCGTGCTCAAGGACGGCACCACCTGCACCCTCTGCGCCTCCTGCGACAACCCCTGCAACCCCTCATACTACCCGCCTCCGTCCCCTCCCCCGGCTCCGGTCACAACGCCGTGCCCGCCCCCGCCTTCCTACCCCTCCGGCGGCGGCAGCGGCGGAGGCACAGTGGTCTACTCGTCCCCGCCACCTCCATCCAACAACGGCGGCGGTGGCGGCAGCGGAGGCTACTACTACCCACCGCCCACTGGCGGGTCTGGTTCCTCCGGGGGCGGAGGAAACGGCGGCAGCGGTGGAGGCGGGGCCTACCCGACGCCGCCCCCGCCCAACCCGTTCCTGCCTTACTTCCCCTTCTATTACTCAAGCCCGCCGCCGCAGTTCCACTCCAGCGGCTCGGCCTTGGCCGCCTCAACGGCAGCGACGGTGCTTCCGCTCCTCTCCGGGTTGCTGCTGTGGTGAGAGCGAGATAGAGCTGCCGTGTCAATGCGCTGTGCTTTTTACACTAGGGGTGGTGATTCTCTTGTGGCCGCTGTAATTTTAGTAAATTTTAATTGTAATTTTATAACTTCTAGAACTACCAATACTCATATAAACGGATCTAGTAGTTGAACCGTTCATTCCCAAACAAAACGATTTAAGAAATATGTTCACTTAGTCTTTTCGATTCAAGGCAATGGAGCCTGACAGTCTGTGCAGTGTCTGTGCAGTACTTGGCTCGTATGTGCTCTACGATGAGCTCGCGAGCTTGTTTCTGCTCACCTGGAGCAGACTGTGTGAGTTGGTGATTGTTCTGCAAATTTTCCCATTCGAGGAGGTGCTTGCAACCTCTGAGCAGATTGTCCTCTGCGCTACAACGAGGAAAGGAGCAGTACTACCGCCTGCCTCCCTGCCTCCGCGCTTGGCCGCTTATTAGGCATGAACATTTTCTACCTCCAACGCCGATCCTTTTTTGACCGTTTAACCGTGCACATTTTGAATGAGAATGAGAGCCAATGCAACAACAATTCTATTGATCTCTGGTGTTTATAATACAAAGTACAAGCACTAATCGTGCAGCTAACTAACCGCTAACTGAAGGATCAGGCTAACAGAAGAGCCATTGTGCGGCTAGCGGAGCGAGTCCAAAGCGTGCACGAGTCTCACTAACACCCCATCGTAGCCTTGGTGTCGATGCATAGGCTGGTTCTAAAGTCCTGAAACGCTGCAGTTGGAAGACCCTTTATCATTATATGTGCAAATTGCTGCCCTGTAGGGACATGAATCACTCGAATGTCGCCAAGGACCACCTTTTCCCGGATAAAAATGGATGTCTAGTTCAATGTGCTTAGTCTGCTAATGGTGGACAGGGTTGGCCACCGTATAAACTGTAGAAATATTATCATAGTATACAATGGTTGCCTTCTGAATAGTGCAGTGTAGCTCGCCTAGTAGTTGCTTCACCCAAACACACTCAGCCACCGCGTTTGCAATGGCCCGATATTCAGCTTCTGTGCTCGATCGGAACACCGTTGCTTGCCTCTTAGAAGACCAAGAAACCAATGACTCACCAAGAAAAACATAGTACCCAAACATTGATCGGCGAGTGTCTAGGCACCTAGCTCAATCACCGTTGGAATACGTTGTGTTGTCGCTTGACGAAGATGTTCGGATGTGAAGGCCATGTCCTGTTGTGCCACGAACATACAGGAGCACTCGCTTGATCATTACCAAGTTATAGTCCCCTGGATCATGCATGTGAAGACATACTTGTTGGACTGCATAGGCTAAGTCAGGTTGAGTTACCGTAAGGTATTGGAGAGCTTCGGCCATGCTCTGGTAATGGCCTGGATCAGAGAGCTTTTTGCCGCTTGAACTCGAGACCTTCGGCTTAGTATCCACATGCATCAAAATCGGCTTGCAATTAGCCATTCCGGCGCTTTAGAGGAAGAAGCCATTCTTGGAGCACTGAACATTGGTGCTAAGAAAGAACCGAAGAGGTCCCATGTTCTTCAGCTTGAATTATTGTTGGAGGCGCTGAACGAGGTGGTGAAGAAGAGTGTCGGAGGAGGTTGTCAACACCATGTTGTCGATGTACAATAGTAAAAATGCTATTTGATTCCTCCGTCATAGTATAAACAATGAAGAATCATACTGCATCGAGACAAAGCCGAGCGTGGTGATGAAGTTGGTGAAGCGGAGGTACCAATCGAGCAACGCTTGTTTTAAGCCATAGAGGGACTTGGTGAGACAGCACACTGCATCAAGTTGAGACGGGTCGACGAAGCCAACATGTTGTTGATAGAACACCTATTCGTTGAGTGTACCGTGAAGAAAGGCGTTGGACACATCAAGTTGATGCGTCAGCCAGCATCGAGAGGCGACAAGGTGAAGCACAGCCTAGATCGTCACCGGTTTGATGACCGGACTAAATGTCTCACCTAAGTCTATCCCTAGGCGCTGTGAGAATCCACGAATGACCACCTTGCCTTGTAGTGATCAAGGCTCCCATCCTATTTTAGCTTATGCCGAAAGACCCATTTTGCACTGACGACATGAACACCGTGTGGTCACTGCACCAAGGTCCAGGTCCCGTTCGCACGAAGGGTGTCGAACTTGGTATGCATAACGTCTCGCCAATGTGGATCCTTCAGTGCAGCGTGGAGAGAGGATGGTATTGGTGAGATGGTGTCGGCAGTGGCCACAACGGTGTACTGAGGGTTGGGCTTGAAAACCCCAGCTCTCGCGCGGGTCACCATGTGGTATCATGGCTCCGAGGTGCTTGATGAGGACGTCGTCACAAGAGGCAGGTATGCTGGGCTAGAGCTAGCTGCGGTCGTTGACGAACGTGGTACGACGATTGGCGTGTCATCGAGCACAGGAGGTGCGTACTATACATGCTGCTAGCGCGATGGGTCGGATGCAGAAGTTGGTCAATCATCGAACACTGCTAGCGCACGTGGGATTGGCAATGGCGATGCTGTACAGGAGCAGAGCTTGGTGAAGACTGCGATCTTGTCGAATGAGCGCATGGGGATGCGACACTCGTGGTCGCCGGTGCGGGACCATGCATTCCTGGCGTAGAGCCTTGTCGTGGTTCACGTGTCGGATCGTTGTATCACGGCGCACTCGGTGAAAGAGTGCGTCAAGATGCATGCGTTGGAGAAGCAGGTTTTGTGGATCGTCCTGGGGCGTGGCATGTTGCGAGCCCCTGTTGTCAGCCATTGTATAGTCGGGTGCGCCGACATAAGGATGGTGTCAATGTCAGCTAGCCGTGCATTAGCCGGAGGTGATGAGCCTAGCAGTGGACTGCAAACATCGAAAGCGTAGGGGAAGGTTGACTCGTCGAAGATAACATACCTTGACATGATGACACGACATTTGGCCGGATTGTAACACCTCTATTCTTTGAGATCACGTGAGAAACCAAGAAAAATGCAGGGTAGAGAGCGTGGTGACAGCTTGTGAGGTGTGGTGGCAGTGAAATTCGGAAGGCACAAGCATCCAAATACACATAAGTGATCAGGAGGTGTGGCGAGAAGAGTCTGGTAGGGAGTGAGGGATCCGGTGGAAGTGCACATTCGTTGATTGATGAGGTAAGTTATCGTAGTGAGATCCTCGACCAAAAAGCAGGTGGTAAAGATGAACAGAAAAGTACGTAAAATGCTTTCAGTGTTACCATTTTGAGGAAGGCTGGTGCAAGGAAAAGCATGCAAGGCTGGTGCATGACAATGCGCTCGGTCTTACCATTTTGAGGAGAGTTCCAGGTGTGCACGAGAGTCTCGCTAACACATTTGATGCGTCCGTCCACTGATAGGTGTGCAGAAATTCTTATATATAATCTCCAAATGTACGAGTATCCGTGGCCGAGAAATCTGAATCCTATCGGCGAAACTGCAAAAGAAATCTCTGCCACCGGAGAAGAAAATAGATCGAAGTGGACGACACAGACTAGTTGTCCACTTTGTCAGAGCCTCGAAAGGCGAGAGCAACCATCCAAACTCCAACGCTCAAATAGCTGTACGCTCCAGCAGAAGCAAATAAAGAACTTCGTGTTGCATATGCAACCATGAAATATAAAAATTCTTATCTGAAAGGTGTAGATCTAGATGAAAATAATACAGTACTATAGTACAGTGCAAGTTGTGATTACCATGCACCAGCCTTGCATGCTTTTCCTTCAGCTGTTGGTGGTAAGCTTTGTAAAGGTGTGTACGTGTATACTTGATGAGAAATCAGAGAGACTAGAAAATCACCTTTATTTGCTGGCTTGGAGCTCGGTTTCCTGCAGTTTCAAGCTACTGAAAGAGCTGTGGAGCATGAAAAAGTGAGAAAAAAAGAAGTAGAAAAGGTATCATAAAAGTTTGCAACACGCAGGGGGGAAAAGGTTGCCGAGTGTAGCTTCGATTTATTCAGATCTTCTGGGGCCGAAAATTGTAGGATCCTGTCTGTAGTTCTACTGCACTCCTACTGATTTTGAACTTGTATATGCCGAAACCTTATTTCAGTTACGGAATAAAGCTTCATTTGTCTTAAAAAGTACTAACATAGAGTGAGTCATAATATTTGAGATAAAAATGTCCCTATCCTGGCAATGTTCTGCTAAACCTGTCATGGACCAACTCCTTTGCTTCTGAGCCAGCTTCATTACTAAAGATCTTTTTTATTATTTATTTTTAAAATCAAAATGCAAATATATACATCTGTTTTGAAAAATTAGACATCTAGACTCTAGTCGCCTATGAGAAGGGCAACGCGACAGGTTTAAAAATAAAAAAGTATTGTGTCCCAATACTCTCAAAATTCAAAACACTATTAAAATAGTCATGAAAAATTCTGAAAACATTATGTGGTGTAGATGATGCTATCATCTAGCTCTCTAAAACATTTCAATTCAAAACATATTTTATGACTATTTCGATAGTGCTTTAGAATTTTTATGACTATTTCGATAGTGTCGTGAATTTTGAGAGTATTAGAACATAATATTTTTGATTGATAAATCTGTCGCCTGCTGCCCTTCCAACGGGCAACATGAGTCCAGATTTATAATTTTTCAAAACGGGCATATATATTTGCAATTTTTTGATTTTAAAATATCAAAATAAAAATTCCATTGCTGAACATCTGAGGCGTAAATGAAGCGGTCCAGCCTGTGACTGTGAGGTCCATCGGCCTATATGTGCTTGGAGAGATGGGCTAGCAGAACCTTGCGCAGTATACTCAATCTTACTCTCTTCTTTCCCTCTCTCCCTGAAAATACTGGGATACAAATGGGCCTGTGGGCTGCGCAACCGTTTGCATCAAGCATTTCCATTCTTAAACTTTATGGTTTGGTTACGGAGTCTGGTGAAAACTTTGATGTTATTTCCCGTGATATTTATTTGCAAGGATGTTAGCACACACTGTTTGCAATGAGGGATCATGTTTCGCTTTCCTTCCAAACATGGCCTAGCTTCCAAAAAATGTCTGCTCTGGAATTTTTGCCACATAGGCAAGTACATGCTGATTAGTGGGATTTGGATCTCGAGTGACAAACTAAAAAAGTTTAGGAACTCAGATTTGCATTTTAAGAGTTAAGAGTGATTGATGGCAACATAGGACAAATTTAAGGACCCTAGATGCATTTAATTCCCACATTTAGTTAGGGTTTAGGTTTTAGATTCAATGGAGAGGAAATGTGGCCAATATTTAGAAAATGTGCAATCAACTGGCAATAGACATCCCCAAACATGCGGCCTTTGCATCAGTGCGACCGGTTCCTTCTTTGCCGCACCGCCACCACCTCGCCTATGATGGATTTTCCTCTTCCCTGTCTCTGGTGGCTTGCAACCGCTAGACTCACTATAGTGTAGTGTTGGTCCCTCCTTCCATATGCTCGATGGTCACCATCCGATCCACTATCTTGTCTTTGCTTCGGCTCCTCCCTCTATAATTGATGTGACCTTGGTAAAACCCACCCCTAACCCAGTGGTGACCATAGGAGGCAATGTTGGAGAACAAGCCTCTATAGCCAATAGCCCAACATGGCCTTAGTGAACTCCAACCCCTAACATGGTGGCAGTAGCTGGAGGCAAAGCCAGATAATGAGGTCCTAGGAAAATTTGATGATTTTTATTGTCTGTGAAGTAGCAATTCTTTTATAAAAGCTAAGAGCTTTGAACACTACTAGAAAAACCCTAAATCTAGTCGGTTCAATAACCGTGGTCATAGTCGGTTTCAAAAAACCGATTGTAGAAATCGCTATCACAATTGGTTCTTGTATCGGACGGTCACACATAGTCGTGGAGCCAAGAACCAACTATGATAATTCCATATCTTCAAAAGGGTCTTTCAAGCCTGATAGAGAGAATGACGCACTTACTATGGCCCTAGGAAACAAGGAGCACCCATGTCGCACTCGAGGCAAGGGAGCTGGGGTTCCATGGCGTACGAGATTCCCATAAGACATCGTATTGTATAGGAGTTGGATGAGATCCAAAACTGAGTGAGAACAATAGATAAGTGAATAGCTTAAAGCACATATAAGTGAACAGCTCGAAGCACATTTCAATTGAGGTCGCAGCAGGGTAGGCTTATTCAGTCGAGGAAAGGATGATCATGCGTACCAACCTGATACCTATAGCTACAGAAAGGTAATGGTGGACATAGGACTTCCCGAATTCATTGAGATTAGGCTGGACATAACCACTAAGGATGAGATCACAACTTTAGAGGATGATGTCCACAATCTCATTATGTGGTGCAAGCATTATATCATCTTGATCCTTTTAGCACCGGACCCCTATTTCCACCATCACATTCTCCTTAATAACTGATCCTTCTGTTTCCATCACCACCTTCTCCTCTAGGCTAATCTGAACATCAGAAGTTGGATAAAACTAGTCATCATAAATTTAACAAAGCAATGGCTAGCATGAGGACTACACATGAGAGACGGGACATGTCCATGACCTCTCCTAAGAAGGCCTGACACATAGCACGCAGGGTGTCCTCCTTGAGGGACAAATAATATAGTGGGGCCTCGCCTAAATCAAATGTCAACAAATATGTAAAAACCAAGGGCAAGGAGCGCAAGGATTGCAATCATCTACCAGTTATTTAAAAATATGAGCGAGGTGTGCCATTCTGTATGCAAGCATAGTTAGAGAAAATATCATACTTGTGCCATAATTTACATGATTGGTACCTGAATATGACCAATGAGAAGCGCCCGTTTTGCCTTATGATGGCATATAAGTATAATCATTTTCCCCAAGCCAAGGATAAAATCATTATTGATTTTGACAACTTGTGCAACCTCTACTACTTTTTGTGCCCCGGTGTCAATCATATGAGATGCTGGACACTTTAACTTTCTACAACCTCAGTCTCTGTTCATGTAAGTACAACTAAATAGTGTGCCCTTAACTAATTTGTTGTTTACAAATAAATGTATCAGGAAACCAGATCCCTTAAGAAGCAGATTAGATTCCTTATGTAACACTCTAGAGTCCAAACTAGCTTAAGTTCACCCACAAATTGGGTAAACCATACACTCACACTAACCCGCTTACACTTTTGTTCCCGCTTCATGTAAAAGGGTTAACTCAGGGTTGGTGGCATAGACTCTTGGCCTTATATGTTGGTGTAGCTCACCCTATACTAGCAAGGTGGGACTAAACTTCCAAACTCATATGCGAACACACAAGGGCCACCATGTATTTTAGTTTGGGCCATGATGTCACATACACCCCCTTAAAGGGCCCGATGCCCTCATCGGTCAAAAATACCCAAAACCAGGGCAAATGATAAGGAACATTCCCTTTTACCACACATCCATAATTCTAGTGCCGGCACAGTGCCATGTCAAGCGCCCTACAGGGCCCACACACACCACACGCCACATGTCAGCACCCTAGCCCGCACGTGATCATGTAACTGTGAGGGTTAGCTTTGATACCATATGCAAGACCTTAGAGTCCATACCTGCTTAAGTCCACCCACACACTGGGTAACCACACACTCACACAAACCCGCTTACATTTTTGCCCTTGCTTCATGTAAAACGGTTAACCCGAAGTTAGTGGCATGGGCTCACCCTACACTACCAAGGTGGGACTAAACTCCTAACCTCACATGAACGCACACACACATGGGCCACCATGGGCCTATTTCATACTGGGTCGGGATGTCACACCTTGATCCACAAACATTCTGCCTAAGTTACCTTTGAAACTAGCAATATAAGGTTGAGGAGTACATAAAAATATACTATACTCTAGCAACAACAAAGACATACATACTTAGAGCCAACAACTTCAATTAAGTGTTTCAATGGTATACTCATTCATGCCAGGCATAGGAAAATTGGTGTTTCTTTGATCCAGGGTCACAGGGAGCTGCAGGCTTAGGTTCAGGTTCGCGAACCTTGCAACTTCGCAAGATCACAGTTCGGTCACGTGAAAACTTTTTTGGCATTTGATTGAGAACCAAACGTAAGTTTTGTTGGCTATGTACATGTGCAGTGACCACTCGCTACTACTTGTCCCCATACAGTATGATAGCCGCATGGTGTTCTTTGTAGCAACATCTATTATTGCCATTTAGAAAATTTCACAAAAATGAACTTTTAAAGTTTTTCAACAAATCAAATCAAATAAGAGTTAAAATGGGCAAAGTATTCCAAAGGTACAACATATTTAAAATTTGAAATTTGAAATTGTGCTTAAACAAAATCATATTACATTTAAGAGTTTTTATTGCTGACTCTAATTTGAATTCTATTTTTTATTCCGAGGAAATATTCAAACAATTTCCACACCCTTAAACCTTTTGGGCCAAGTCTGTTGTCCATTCTCAATTTCTCACTTAAATTGAACTAACCTAGAACTTCCTCCTTTTTCACTTTCCTTTCTTTCCACCACAAGCTGATTCCCCTATCCTTTTAGGCCATCATGGCCCATCCATCGATGTTGCACCGTCCACACCACCTTGGCCCATTTTGGCTCATCTTGCGTTGTGCCATGCCAGCTCGTTGATGTGTGGGGCTAACTATCGAGGGTTAATCCTTGACAATGCGTCCGGGGTATACCAGTCGATGGGAGCGTGATCCACCTTTCCTATGGGTGTGTGTGTATGGATGATGAACTCAAGAACACAAGGGGTTATCCAGGCTCAGGCCTCCCGTGGGATAACAACCCTACGTCCTATATATTTTCTTAAGATGGGGATCAACTTGGTTACAGAAAGAGTTCCATCTCTTACAAGCCTAGTCCTCCCTCCTTTATATAGTAGGAGGAGAGACGTATATACAAACAGTACATACTATGACTATGGTAGTCTCATTCCTGCTGAAAACCCCTACTGCAAGGCCATCATTACGGAGAATAGGCATCCTAGTCCACCTGGTCGTCTTGTACATCATGTCCCATCAGCCACACACCGTCGCGCCCCGTTGCGTGGCCATCCATAGATTTAATTGCTACGGGATGAGCTACTACACCACAGTGCCACACACGACTTTGCTTGTCGAAAGGAGGTGCCTGGGGAAGGAAAGCACTTGAGTGAGTAGCATTAAATGAGATTAGTCTAGTTTGGTGAATACCTGCCTTACAACTAGCAAAGGCTGGTCGTGGGGTTTCCTTCCATGATTAGGGGATTGGTCGCGCAAGCTCTACTAGATGTGCGCGCTGGAGTCAGCTATTGATAATATCTACTATTAGTGGGCCTTTACAGGTGTGGGCCCACAAAACTAGGGATCCATTATTCTTTATATCGACAGTAGCACCCAAGCTCCCCTGGGGATACGGGAAACTGAGTGGTTTTGCCTTGTGGTCGTGGTCCGACCGTACCACTTGGATCCTAGGTGAACATAAGTTTTAGCCCAGGGAGTGGTCATTGACGCCACTCCCTCATGTGGTTGGCTCAAGTATCGCTTCCTGATGGGAGGTTAAACATCTAGAGAGAGAGAGAGAGAGAGAGAAGGATAGAGAGATGTATGTGGGAAAGAATCATGTGAGAGAGAAACATTAATTGCCACTGGACCTGAGAGAATTTTGGTTCCCCACGTGCGATCCTTCGAATTTTGAAACGGGTGAAGTCTGTAACGGTTGTGATATTGCACTAACCCTATAAATTGGAAAGCCAAAGGCTCCCCATGACCTTTTGCCAATCTCTCTGAGCCTTTACACCTTCACACCCAGAGCCCCTTGTTTCCGTCACTGTTTGTGCTTCCGCTCTCCCCTCCGCCACATTTCAATGGCACCATGCACAAGCAAAGAGCTTGGCTTTCCCAAGTCCAAGTTTAACACGACGAGAATGAAGCAAATGTGTGACAACTATCAGCTCCCTCATCGCCTATCTTTGGGGTACCGCCCTTGGGAGGACATTCTTGCTCCCCGTGAGGAGGAAATCATGATGTTTGTCTCCTTCTTCTTGGCCAGCCTCGTTCCTTCCTTTTTAGAGTTCTTCACCACCGTCATTTCCTTCTACAATGTCTACCACCTCTACTTCAACCCTAATTCAATTATCATTTTGGGAATCTTTGCTCATATGTGCGAGAGTTTCATTAGGGTCAAGCCGTGCCTTGACCTCTTTAGATTCTTCTACATGACCAGGTTACAGATTGGCCCGACCATCGGGAGCTACAGATTTTGCCTCTGCAATGGCATTGCGGGCTCCTACCTCGAGGGCCTTAAATCGCCATGGTCATGTTGGAGAGAGGAATGATTCTATCTTGTTATAGAAGATTCCTTGGACAACATTCACATTCTGAGCCAACCAGCGTAGACCACCGAGCACTGGGTAAGTGGCTTGCGATTCTCGAGGCACAGGTTAAGTGGCTTGCGGATGCTAGGCTGTCTAAGTGTTGTCCACGACTACATCAAATGTCAGTTGTGCCCTTTGCGGAGGAGAGCACATCTGATGTACAAGTACATCGGGAGTGATGACATCATCTAGGAGAGCTCTGCAGGTAATATCGTAGCTGCTTCCTGAGCATTTTTTGTTTTTCTTGTGCGGCATCTTAAGTATCCCCTTCTTACCCAGATCTCCCTAATGAGGCCATCAATTCGTAGGTTAAATTCTTATGGCGGCAGCCCTGAGGAAGGGTGGCCCTCTGTGTGATGCTCCTCCGTTGTGTGATATCCCTTCGTTGGAGAGGGCTCAGATCAGACTAGTACATTTAGCATTTTCTCATAATTTTTACCTCTAAGCCTTCTCTTGGGTGAGGGTTTCATGGTTTCGTGTCGCTACAGGTTCTCCCCGAGGTCAACATCATGTGTCCAGTGATTGATGAGGTCATGGGGGTCATCCGGGAAATCAACTCTAGTGCCCTCCCGACCTCTCCATCATCCAGTACTGCTTTGGTTAGTAGTCAATTTGGTCACAGTGATAATCAAGCTGCCTGGAGTCAGATATCGACCACGGGTGGAGGTCCTGCGAGCGGTACTGGTCAATAGAGGGTTGACTAACCTTACCCCAACTAGACTCACTCCGATTAAGTCCGTACTGACCAGATCCACACTGACCAATCCCGTCCCGACCAGAGTCGCTCTGACAAGGCCCATACTAACCAGGTCTGCACCGACTAGACCACCCCAACTAGAGTCACCTTGACCAAGCCGAGGGTGATCAAACTGCTGCTGGCCAAGGCTCTATGTCAGTGAGAAAGAGAGTGGTGGAGGACTCGACTTTCGTGTGGAAGCATGCAAACATGCCCGTGGGATACCAGTCACAAGCGGCTTCATGAGGACAAGGCTCATGCTCACCCCTCCTCCCACACGGTAAGTTTCTTGGTTAGTCTTAGGTCCTTGATTTATGTTTTCTTTCTTGACTCCATAATCTGTTGCCATTGCATGTCCTCAACCCCACCATAGGCCTTGGTCGTAACTCCTCCGGTGCCTCAGCAAGAGCCCCCAGCCTCCCGCAGCTCCAACACTGTGACCATTGGTCATGACCTTCGTGCCTGCAGAGCCGGTCATGGAGCCTACTCTACCTTCTAACATGTTTTCCTTGGTCGCCAGCCTTCCTGCCTCCATCCGAAGATTGATTGCCAAGAGGGAGGCAATGGACAGTAGGTGCGCCAAGCTGGAGAGGCTGATGGCTGATGAGAAGGAGGCAAGGCGCTCACTCCAGCGGGAAAATACCAAGCTTCAACAGGAAAATACCGTGCTTACTGCTAAATGTTCCCAACTCAAGGTGGATGTGCAAAAGACCCGTGATATTCTTGAGGAAGCCTTTAAAGCAATCGGGTCACCCCAGAGGAGAGTCGGACTAGACACTATTGACCCAAAAGATGATAGGGCCACTCTTGGCTGGGCCTACACCATCCAAATCCTAACAGTGAAGTTTGTCCAGTTCCCAGGCATCATGGCAGTGAGAACCTCGGAGGACATGACGACGGCAGCGAAAGTCGCGATGAAGTATGTTTTCGAGTGCTGTCGCAGTCGCGACCCCAACTTCAACCTTGAGATCATCCAGGAAGGGGTCATGACCGTCGGTCTTATTTCCATGGAGAGGCTTGAGGCGGAGTGTCAATGGTCGGTGGATTTTGTAGGGTCTATCTTTCAAGTGTATATCATCGAGGAGGCCATAGAAGAAGAGTAAATCTCAATCTGAAGTTAGTCCAAGATCTGAACTATCCAGGTCGTACCCGAATCAAGCAGGGCCACAACATGATGGCCACCCAAGGTCGACGACATAGAAGGAGGCGTTGCCTCCAAAGGTGTTGCCTCTGGTGCTCTGTTTTCAAGCGGAGCATCCTCTTCACTCGTGACCTATGGGGGTAGCGCTGGATGGCCGTGTT
This sequence comes from Phragmites australis, assembly GCF_958298935.1. Taxonomy (NCBI): domain Eukaryota; kingdom Viridiplantae; phylum Streptophyta; class Magnoliopsida; order Poales; family Poaceae; genus Phragmites; species Phragmites australis. The sequence goes on from NC_084921.1 coordinate 15,493,366, forward strand.
AGTCTTTCTTCAAATATTTCAACCAGGACAGGTTCACGAGAAGAAGCTAGATAGCCAGCTCATCGACTAGGAAGTTGTCCTTGAGAGGGACATGACCTCGAAACTGAGAAAGCGTCACTCTAGTCTTCTCACTTCCACGGGGTATGCCACCATTGTCGGCTCAGAGCACTTGAATTCCTTTTGCACTTGTTTATGACCAGTAGTGAGTCCCCTACCGCTAATAGGTGTTTTATCCCAAGTGTGGAGGCTACTCGCATCCCGAACAAGAGGTTCTTGTATTCTGCAATATTGTTAGTGGCTGAAAAACATAATTGAACTACGTACCTGAGGATGGCGCCGGTCAGTGAGGTCAAGACCACTCCAGCCCCCGCTCCCTTCAATGTGAACAATCCATCAAAGTACATGGTCCAGTGCTCATCTATCTCTAGTCGTTGTTCTTGTTCGGGCTCAAAGGACAACCACTCGACCATAAAATCAGCTAACGTTTGGGACTTGATAGCTGTTTAGGGAATGAATGGAATATCAAACTCACTTGAGCTCTACTACCCACTTTGTTGTTCTTCCTGTAGCATCCCTATTGTGGAGAATTTCTCTAATGGGAAGCAATGACATTACCTTGATTTTGTGGGCCTAAAAGTAGTGTCTGAGCTTACGAGAGGCCATCATTATGGCATATAGTAGCTTCTGAGCCTGTGGGTATTGAGATTTCGCGTTGTGTAGGACCTCACTGATGTAGTACATAGGTTATTGAAATCCTTCTCGTTCGTTGACCAAAACCGCGCTCGTGACCTGTGGGATAGGTACAACATAGAGCAAGAACTCCTCATCTAGTCTGGGATAGGTGAAACATAGAGATACCTTTTGAGTTCCTGGAAGGCTGTCTCTACTTTTCGCATCCACGAGAAGTGGTCACTTTTCTTTAGGAGCTTGAAGAGCAGCACCCCTTCTCTCCTAACCTTGAGATGAACATGCTTAAAGTCGCCACACATCCTGTTAGTTTCTAGACTTCTTTTAACCTAGTTGGGTAGTTCATCTAGTCGATGGCTCTGATCTTGTCAAGGTTTGTCTCTATTCCATGAATGGATATGAGGAATTCGAGCAACTTCTCTGATGGGACTCCAAACGTGCACTTCTCTGGGTTTAACTTCATGCGGATTTCCAAAGGTTGTCGAACGTTTCCTAGAGGCACCTGACCAGGTCATCCTTAATTCTATTTTTCACGACCACATCATCAACATATGCCTCAATATTTCTATCGAGCTATGGTCAGAGAATGAGCTAAATGCAATGTTAGTAAGTGGGACTGACACTTTTCATACCAAAAGATATTTTTACATAACAAAAGACCCCAAAGGGTGTTACAAAAGCAGTCTTCTCCTCATCTTCCCTACACATGCTAATCTAATGGTACCCTGAGCATGCATCTAAGAAGCTTAGCAGATCACTGCTAATCATTGAGTCAACAAGCTGGTCGATCTGGGGCAGAGGGAAGAGATCTTTTAGGTATGCCTTATTGAGGTCGGTGAAGTCAACTCACATCCTCCACTTGTCGTTGTGTTTCTGAATCATGACTGGGTCAGCAAGCCATTCGGGGGGATACTGTACCTCATAGATGAAGCCTACTTCGAGGAGCTTATCGACCTCCTCTCGAAGCACTTCCTTTCGGTCGGTGGAGAACCGATGCACCTTTTGTTTTTCTGGTCACACATCCGTTCGTACATACAACTTGTGCTCGATCACATCCCTAGAGACTTAGGGCATATCAGATGGACTCCATTAAAAGACATCCATGTTCACCTGGAGGAAAGTGATGAGCACGAGTTCCTATTTAGGGTCCAATCGGTCCCTATCTGGACCGTACTAGATGGATTAGTGTCATTTAGGCAAATTGCCTTGAGCCGATCGTTTGGGCTAGCGATGGCATAGACTTCCAGCGAGAGACCACTCGGCCCGACATCCTCTGGCTGTGACCCGGGAATTAGCACGATCATGTCGAGGCTCTTGTTGTCACAGTGTAGGGTCGTCATTACGTTGCCAAAAATAGTGATGGCCCTTGTCACACCAAGGATCTTGATTGCCTAGTATACATAGTGGGCAACGACCATGAATTGGGCCATCACGGGTTGCCCTTAGGATCACATTATAAGCGGTCCCGAAGTCCACCACATCGAACAGGACCCTTTTAGTCCTAAAGTTATTTGGAGAGCAGAAGGTGACGGGCAGCTCGATTTGCCCCAACGGTTTAGCCGAGGAGCCAGGGGTAATTATGAAGAAGGGAGGAGATGGCCTCAACACACTCAAAATCTGTAGGGCGTCCAACACACCGACGAATAGGAGGTTGATGGAGCTCCCTCCATAGACTAGTACGTGACCCAATCAGGTGTTCTACGCCATGTGTTCGACCACAATGAGGTAGCGACCATGGGTTCGTACGCAAGGTGGTCCACCTGGCTGAAGCTGAGGGGTACCTCCGACCACTTTAGATGAGGGCTCGGGCCTGGTGTGGTTGCCCACACCTCATGGACCACCGACTTGTACTCCCTCTTTGAGGAATACTTTGTGATACCTCCGAAGATGTGGGTATAACATGTGGTCGACCTATTGGAACCCTAGCACCAACTAGTCGGGGTCGGCCCCATCCTTGCCATCATTGTCGCTCCTGGGTTTGTGGTCCCCAAGCTCCTTGTCGATGATGCCCCGCACGACCTTACACTCGGTCAGGTCTTGGGTGTCTGTACAATGGATTGGGAAGTAGTCTCTGCCCTTCTTTCCGTCCTTTTTCTCGAAGTGCCGGCGTGGTTTGCTGGTCTGCCCAACCACTATGACCTCGAGTGATCCTGCCTTACACTTGTTCTTCTTTTTCTCCTTCCGACTGACTCCTTTGGAAGAGGCTGGTTGGTTAGAGGTCAGCCACGGCTTCGGGCCACTCTGGCACTCTCGGGCCTCAGTAGCTTGCGCGCACTTGTCTGTGAGCTCAAAGTGCTTGGTGGTGCTCCAGACTTATTTGGTGGCCAGCTTTTTGACTATCTTTTGGTCTCTAAGCCCCCTTTGGACGGCGATGACCATGGATTTACTCGTGATCTTTGGAATGATGTTCCAGCGTTTAGTGAAACGTTAGATGAAGTCTCACAGTGACTCATCCTATTGCTGCCTAATTTGGTACAGGTCATCCTTGACCCCTGGTCTAGCATATGTTCTTTAGAAGTTGTCGACAAATTGGTCGCACAAGTCCTCCCATGAGTGGACCGACTTGGTTGAGCTAGGACCAGGACCAGGATGAGCCGATCAAAGTGTCTGGGAAATAGTTTGCCATGACCTTCTCATTGCCACCCGCGGTCTACATCATGGTAGTGTAGATCTATAAGAATTCCTCTAGGTTAGAACAACCAACATACTTTTCAGCTTGGACTGGTCGGAACTTGTCCGGCCAGCACACCTCTTGCAATCGTGTCAATAAGGCTTGCACCCCGTCCCATGATGGGGAGCCACTGGTTGATGGGAGACCGCACATGCTAAGGGAGAGAGATGACAGTCACAAATAGAGGAATCTGACACCTCTCCACAATGGGGAGACGAGTGGTAGGGCCGCTTGCACTTGTCATGGCCTTGCCGAGCATAGTCCTCCTGCTCTCAGTTGGCCCTCTGGCCTTTGATCGTGCTGTGGATGTCACGTTGGCGAAGAGAGTCACATAAGTTAGTGGTTTAGGTATCCCAACATGATAGGGATCTCCTAGTACCCCCCGTTATAGTTGGGGCACGAGATTTGTCTTGCCGTGGGGCCTGGTACGGTTCCCGGTGATCGCGGCCATCACCATTCCTAGAAAGGGGCGCGGTCTTTGCTACATCAACTTGGTGTCATGCGGTTTCTGCTAGGAGAGCGAGGTCGCACAGCTATGGCGCCATTCGCGAACCTTCTGGTATTGCCACTGGCGGGTGACTATGAGGCATTTGTATGGTCTGCAGGTTTTGTGCTGGCGTCATGGCCTCGAAGTCAAGCTGCTGACGACAGAGTGATGAAATATTGTGAGGGAGAGAGCCCTCGACATTTGTGTGCTGCGAAGGCCTCAACGATGATTCCACCAAGGACTACTCGCTCGGTAGGCGCTCCTCTACGTGGCGTTGTAGTTCCTAGGACCGTATTGGAGTGCCTCCTTGTCCAGCGTCAGGCAGGATTCCCTCTAGGAGTATGGCATGGGGGTTACTACTGGCGCCTGGGGGACGAGAACCTCGGCTATTCCCAGCTTCATGGGCTACCGTACAGACTTCTTGTTGGATTTTGGAGTTCCCAGACTCTGTTTCAGTACTATAAGCTTGGAGCACATCGGGCTCATCTGGGTCATATCTCATGACAAACACCTTGTGGCGTCCAGGGTCCTCGGAATGAGACTCAACGGTCATCGTGGATTTGACCATGGGTAGACCAATTAAGTTATCGACACTTCTAGTGCCGACACAGTGCCATGTCGTGCGCCCTACAGGGCCCAAACACGCCACGCACCACATGTCCGCACCCCTAGCTTGCCCATGATCGTGTAACTATTAGGGTTACTTTGATACCATATGTCAGACCTCAGAGTCCATACCTACTTAGGTCCACCCACACACTAGGTAACCACACCCTCAAACAAACCCGTTTACATTTTCGCCCTCGCTTCACGTAAAAGGGTTAACGCGGAGCCGGTAGTGTTGTGCCTCCCTCCTACTCCAGCCTTGTCCTCCCTCTCTCTCCTCAATCTCTCCATCTTTCTCCCACTCAATACATGCATACAATGAGACATATGTAATGTAAATCAATAATAAAGGCACCTTCATTAATACATAGTAATTCATGTCACACATATATACATCATAGTTCTCACAGTTCACCCCCCGAAAAGTTGATCGAGTTAAGCTAGTCTAGTATCCCTCTACCTCTCTCGCGATGAGGATCGTGTCTCCGCACAGACGGTTGATGGCGTTTGTATGTGTGGGGATGCGGGGGGGGGGGGATGGTGGTGGAGTGGAGGACCCGGCCATACCTGATTGACCGTAGCGTCGCCTAAGCTCCAGGTTCACCGGCGTGTCAAAGACATCAAAGTATGACTTCTGAACGCTAGTACGGTTTGAGCATTCGACCTCCTATGCAGCGCATTGACATGCCACCCTCTCTTCCTCCTCTTCCTGGGCATGCTTACTGGAGGTTTTTTCTTGCTCGTCTGCAGTGCACAACTGACGGGCCATCCTCACATCCTCCTCCTCTTGGCTGCACTAAGGGGCCACTGCTTCTTGCTCCTTCTTCGCATCATCGTTGTAAGGCCATTCTGTCGAAGAGTTTTCCGATGGTACTAACTCTGAAATACTTTCATTAATACATAGTATTCATGTCCTATATTAATACATAGTAATTAATGTCCTTCATTAAAATGATGTCATTTGGCGATATGTAAGCTGTCAAACCCTCTGGTAGGCTTCCTCCTTGTCGCATACTCTGTACTAAAAGGTACGGTGTAATCTGAAGGTTTGTCACTGGTCAACGGCACAATCGGTTCATGAAACTCGTCATTTTAGTTGATAACATGTTCCATGAAGAACCCAGCGATTTATTCTTGAATGGAATTTATTTCTATAGGTTGTAACTCTTTTGTGTGTAGTTTGGAGTGTGGCGTTTGAATAATCGAAAGAATTAGTCCTTGAACACGTGTAGAAATTGAAAAGAAGGCATCGATATGTTATTTCATACCTCAAGATCATTGAACCTGACAGCGTCTCCGTCCGGGCTGAATCCGTGCATGAAATCTAGAACATAAAACGCACAGAGATTCGTGCTGGGTGGCTACCTCATACACTTCAAGAGGAAATGATTCATCAGTGGAATGAAATGAACCTTTTTATTCAGTTGGAAATGCAAGATATGAATATTCTGTGCGTACCAAAAAGTCACTTTTTACATTATACTCCTTCCTGAGTGGAAAGTGAATAACACTCTTTTTACAGTATCTTATGTACACACTGTATGTGAATATGAATACCATTTAAACTTAGATGCAATCGTTGAGACGATGAAATGATCGAATTTACCTGTTTAGTATGTCGATGAGGTTTTCGTAAGTCGTCTGAGCTCTCTTTTGGAGTACAGGACAATGATCTTGCTCAAGTCTAGATGGATGATAAAGAGGATCCAATGAAAGCTGCAGGAATATTATGTCACCATAGCAAATTAGTACTAGAATCGAGTTGCCCATAAAAGCAGAACACCCAGGCACGCAAGCACGTACTCATAACTGTATGGTAAGAGTATGAATTTCTTGTATTGGTGGTGAAATATACACTTCAATATGTAGTTCTCGGTGAAGTCTGGACTCTTCCTTACAAGCGTCTGGTTCACAAGGCCATGATCGATGAATCCTATTTTATGATCAACTTGTTGTCTGCATGCGCGGTTCTCCATTCTATTAAATAGAGAAGTTTGCCCTGCAAATTCAAGGTACAAGATCATATAACAGGATTTATATGCATAAGTCACTTACAGAGTCTACGGTCTGACTATGGCCACGTCGAGGGCACTTTCCTTGTACAGTTCATACAAGTCCTTGAAATACACCAAGAAGGAGCCGTTCCCGTTGAGAAAATATTCTTCTGTGTATCTTACGGGGAACGCCTGCAAACCCTACCTGGATTGATCCAAGTAACACTGATGTAATCGATGCATTTGAGTTGTAAGGTTTCTTTCTATATCTGGTTTGACCAAAGGTTTTGTCAACTCAAATGGCCATGTAACATCCAAATTTGCAATATCCGCTCCCACAGTAAGCCGTGCTAGTTCTTCTGCTGATAGTCCAGAAGTAGCCAGGAAGTCCCCAATGCTTGGAGCATCCTACACGATTGGAGATGATTTGCTCTTGGCCTACTTCTTACTGATACGTTCGTAGTCACTCGGTGACTTACTTGAAGCCGCCCCTGTCTGTTTAGATTTAACCATATTTATGAAAAATTTCATATTATCTTCAGGCACAACATGCTTCGGTGGAGGTGGTGGAGGATGGAAATGAGTCATGACACTGGCATCCACAATCTTTTTGGTTTCCTCATCAGTGAGTGAATAGACATCCTTGGGTTCAACCAACTTCTTAGATGCCACCAGCTTCTTAGATGATATCGTGTGATTGGATGTTTTAGAACCTGATCATGTTTTCTGAGCTGATGGCTGGCTTGTTGATTATGCTAACTTCTTGAGCGGTGGACTTCTTCGAGGCGATGGCTGAGGAGGTGGACTTTTTTGGGAGATGGTTGAGGAGTGAAAGATCTTTGAGGTGACGACGGCTTGGGCCGTAGTGGAGAGTAGTGATTCTCGGTAGCTATCCCTGGTGGAAACACTATGTAGGCCTTTTTCCATGCGATGAATGTGTGCTTCTTCTCTCCTATAGTGTCGCCCCCTCCTTTGCGGGGTAATCCACATCAACATGATGGTACTGGTCAACTGCCTCGTCTACTTCAACCACAGCATAGCCCTCCGGTATCGGACGTCCGTGCAAATGTTCGTGGGAGCCGCGGGGATAAGCCACGCCAGAAGCCACCTTGATGGTAATGTTCCTAGCACCAATGTGCAGTTCACACGATGTTTGTGCTCTGATGCGATCCACGTGATAAGTGATGGAGTCAGCTCTGGGATTTCCCGTGGATGCACAACTACTCTGACGAGCACCGGGGCTAGAGCACGCAACATTAGGAGACGTTGCAGGCCGTTCTCGATCGCTCGTAATGGCGCCTCGTTCATGCATGAGGGCTTGTTGTACTGCTTATGCTATCTTTTTGTCTGTATGTTCCCTCTCACGTTGTAGTGCTTGTTCAAGCATTTGCATTATCCTAGCTTGTTCTGCCTCTCGTTTTGCTTCTCGCTTTGCTTAGGATCACTTTCAACTCTTGTAACTATCGACGTCGCCTGGGAATCCATATTTCCAACCCATCACCCCAACGCCTCAAGTGCGACCACCGTGCTCCTTGTTTCCCAGGGCCAAGATGTGCTCGTTCCTATCCCTGTCTGGCTTGAAAGAGCCTTTTGCAGACTGCTCGTGGGCTTCTGCAAGCTTTTTTGCAAGAGTTTACGTCACTTCCTGGTCTTTAGAGGTCGTAAAGCATAAGCTTCCATCAGACAAGTAAGAAGCACCTCTCCCAAGAAGGAAGCGCATCACTCGATCACTCCAGCCCTCCATCTCAGGCGTGACACCTCTCTCTCGCAGTTGATCTATCTGTTGTTGCCACTGCCGTTCTTTCCTCACGTACCCACGACTGCCGACTTTGTGGGGGTAGAGGTTCTTCTTTGAGTTCGCTTTGTTCACCTCACTCAACCTCTATGCTTCTTCCGACAACTTGTACTCCGCAAAGGCTTACCAATGATCTTCTAGTTGTGGCCACTTGCGAAAATATGGTGTTGTACCTTTCTGCACATACATTCTGTTCAGTGTGCCCTTCTAGTTCTTAAATGAAAGACTCAAGATCATTAGCGTCTTACGCTTAACTACTTCCATATATGTCCCTTCACGGAAGTCACACTTCTCTAATATAGGCCACGAGATGTCATTCTTGATCAAATCAGGAGCCACATGCTGATCACCTCGTTAGCCAAGCCACAATTAGTAGCTGATGGGCACGTGATCCTTAACAGCAATCCCATAGACTGACTTGTATGGCCCCAGAACTCTCTGAGGTGCAGTTGGCTCCCCTACTGGTGAGACCTGCGTGATCACAAATTATCCCGTAGGCATCTTCGAGGGACCTTGGACATGATGTCGCTCCTGGGATTGCTCATTGTCGTGACCCTCCAGAGCATCAAGCATTTGCGCATAAGCGAAAAAACTATTGCGAACTTATACGATAATATGTAGAATAGATGCATTCATCTACTTATGAATTACCTCATCGCCTCCATAGGCATCTATTTGTTCCAGGTTGAGGTAGTGGCTCAGGCTACCTTCTTTAATATTTGACAGCGGCACTACATCTTCTTCTGGCACCTGGGCCGGATCGGTGGTTGGTGGTGCCATCCCTTCCTGGGAGTTCTGCATGCGATGATGACGAGCGGTTGAGTATTCTACAGATAGAGATAATGCTGACGAGGGAGGGAGAGAGGCTATCGAAAGAGTGAGATAACCATGAAGGAGTCGATAGATATAATGCATACACATACAATATTATAACTAAGTACATTATGACCACATTTAACAAAAAGATGTCACATCTTACGAAGCAAAATAGGCATAAAGGTACTGACAATTGACACATTCATCTTACAAGTCACATCATCTTACATAGCAAAATAATGATAATTACAACCAGAACTAGAATTATAACATCTTTACACGTTTCATCACACTTCTTCTTATTTTTGAAGTTAGCCAATTTTAGCTCAGGCTTGGATGATTTGACTGTTGTATGCTGCAACAACTTCATGTTTAGACTTGTATCCTTTGTAACATGCTCCTTTGAATCCATTAACTTGTGCGTGGCATTCCTTCCAACACGAGAACACTTCACTTTGTTGGCCACGATGGACAACATACCATGCCATAGCAGTCCTAAATTTCAGATAATAGGCATAAATGACATACTGGATAGTGCTTTTCATAAAAACTCATCATAACAGTGCATTGATCAGTACTAAAATAAGCATAGCAGCAATATCTATACATTAGGGTGTGTAAGAAGAAAAGCAACAAAGAAAACAAAAATCAGTCACAAGCATCATATGCAACCACCATCCAACAAAGAGTCTATTATTTGATTGATCTGCATCAGATTATGGAGATAATTATATACGATTGCAAGCTCAACTAGGATACTGAAAAGACGTGCAAGGTGCATGTGTAATAACCATCTCAGTCGAGTTTTGCAGTCATATGTATGGTAAATAGTTCTCCAATTTCATCATTTGTAAAAAAGTAAAACAAGTATGAAAACAGTGCAATTTTTAATACAACACATAACATGAGTTGAACTATGCTAGGGATGAACAATATACCATGTCATAGCAGTCCTAAATTTAAGAGAATATGCAAAAATGATATACTATACAAACCACACTAACACCAAAAAATGTTACTGCTGAGAAAAGATAGTGTTCATGTTATATTACAGCATAGTGGCATAAGCAAATGGCCTTATTAGGACTTCCGTATTGATTACCTGTTCGGAAAGGAAGCAAATGACCTTATTACGACTCCAGTACTTGAGAAAAATGCTAGCTTTCTCTCCGACTAGGTAATCAGTACTAAAGTCCTAGAAGTAATAAAGAAATATGGCCTCGAGCCATATCATCATCGCCACTATTATATTGTATTTCAAAAGAAATGTTTGCTTCTCTGTAGAGAGCATGACCTTATTAGGACTTCGATAATTTGCACCAATGTCCTCCACTGTCCTATCATATCAATGTTTTTGAGATTTCAGCTAGCAAATAGAACCTGATCTAGTTCTTCAAAATTTAAGACATCATCATGGATATGGCTGCTATGCCAACAAAGTGCACAAACTCTGAACAGAACAAATAATAAAGTGTCGAGGCATGAGAACTGAATATCAATTTGCAAAATGACTGCTCAGAGAAGCTATCATAACAATTTACCAAGTATCAAATATATTAGATAGACTTTGAACTCATAGCAGCACACATCCAGGGATCAATTTAGCATGTATTTCACTGGATAGCTAAACCAACATGGATTTCTCAGTGTAAAGGTACAGAACCGAACATACAACAAGCAACATCCAAGTCTATGTTAGTGTACTCAGAAATCAAGCCCAGTCTCAGTGCATTTTTTCATCACAGAGAAATGAAAAGAATGAAATGAGGTACAAAGTATGACTAGTGACACGAGGTTTCACTCAATAACCAGACGTTGATTATGAAGAAACTTATTCTCCGGTGATGGGTAGCATTACCTTTAGATATTTAATCTCAATGATAGTCAACCTAGAGTTGAAAATGACGAAATTGATGGATGTTATGACTACATATCATTATGGGAGTCTAGATTCAGATATCTGAAGGGATACCATTAGCTGAATCAGGATAGAGAAAATAGACATATTTATAGTGTACAATTGAAAAAATCGTTATATAGGTTAAAACAACTTGATAGAATATGGTAAATTGTTTAAGTGAATTTTTCAGAAAACGAGGCTACACATTACAATCAATTAAAAAATCACTAGACTACCCCCAATAATAACCATTTTTTAACAAATATGAGATGATCCCACGGTTTAGCGCCGTCCGAAATATCGGCACGTACGAACTTACCCGCATGCGTCGTATGTGCACCCGACAAGCGCGTTCTCGCAAGCACGTAAAACACGCGGAAATATTGGCGTCACGTCACCAGTCACCTTAAAACGATCCACATATGTGCGTGGTTGGTTTTGTGCACGTGCACAAAGATGCTCGTGCATAAAGATGGTCAACTGGGCCGGGCCTAACGGGCCAGCCCATGGCACGGAAAAATTGGCCCGGCCCAGGCACGGCACGGCACGAAAGTAAATGGGCCGTGCCGGCACGGCACGGTTAGGCGGGCCGTGCCTGGGCCGGAGCCGCGGCACGCCGGGCCGGCACGGCACGGCCCATTTAAGTTTTTCTATTTTTTAAGGTTTTATATAATTTATTTATCCCTAATACATAAAGAGATCCTTAACAGGGTGGTAGAGTCATTGCTTCCCATGTACGAGGTCTTGAGTTCGATCCCTGCATTCGGCGGTTTTTTGATGTTTTTCGGGATTTTCACGTGTTAACGGGCCGCCAGGCCAGGAAAATACTAATGGGCCTATCGTGCCACGGGCCGGCACGGCACGGCCCGATCTTAAATGGGCCGTGCCTGGGCTGCAACCACAGCACGTGGGCCGGCACGGCACGGCCCGTTTAGCTAACGGGCTGTAACGGGCCGTGCCCAAAACGGGCCGTGCCTGACTGGGCCCGTGCCGTGCCGGGCCGGGCCGCCCATTTGGACATCTTTACTCGTGCATGTGCGACTTTCTGAATGCACCAGATGGATTCCCATTTGAGCAGCACAAATGGCTTTCGGTTTTAGTGAATGGTCGGTAACGAAACCTTAATTGGCTTTCAATAAACCCTGAGTAAAACTCTTTTCTAAATTTTTTTTGGCCAGCAACGAATAACTAAAATTAAGGGGAAATTCCTAAACCACCGTTACCTTTGGAGTTTTTCCTTCATAAACACTCATAAATATTATTATTTTCACTAGTAACACACCCACGACTTTTAGGGGCTGTCGGACCGACTGGTCCCTGGAGGCAGCTCCCAGGAAGGCGACCCGGGTTCGATCCCCGGCGCTCCCTCTCAGGGCGTTCGTTCATTTTCTCTGCAAAATGGATGAGTGTGGATCCTGTTTCTGAAAAAAAAAACACACCCATGACTTCCTACGTCTCCAGAATCATTTAACCGGACAAAATTTATCAATATAGAGTGCAAATAATGTAGTGCTATGTCGGACTAATATAACGCTCGACACTAGAAGTCACATTGACATCGCCATGCCATGCTACAAGCCATGCAGGCAACTCGTCGTGTGTTCAACGGCCTAGGGGTAGTGGCGAAGCTTGCATCTACATGAAACAGAACATAGAAGAATCATGGATAGGAGATTGGAAAGAAACAAATACAAAGGGTTTTCCCACAAACCCTAAAAGTTGTAGATAAACATATTGGACATCAGCAATGAGGGCGCTCACGGGAGACTGTGTCGCACCATGAAGCACCCTATTCTTTCTCAAAAGATAGTTATGTATTTATGTAGGGTCAATCTATAGTGCGCTTGAATGAGGAATACACTCAATTTTTGGACCATCCAATCTTCGATCTGGTGGACAACGTGCATCTTCTACCTCTAGTCATTTTTTCTACAACTTCCTCCTCCTGATATGCTCGCCGACGAGCATCTCCACCACGTGACACCCCACCCCATCCTCCTGCTCCCTTCTCCAACAACTCCTGTATCATCATGCTTACCAGGTTTCGCTGGGCTGTTGCTGTGAAGCCCCTGCCTCGCCACCACATCGCGTGGTCCTGCTGTCCTGAAGGATCGAGATGTTACCTAAAGAGGGTGTGAATAGGCGTTTCTAAAAAATTAAAACTTTGCAACGGATTAAATAGAATTCGGAACCTTCGGGTTCAATCTAGAACTTCTGACCTTTGGTCGACACCTGCTGCTTCCCTTAAGGGAAAAAGAATCTACCATAAAAGAGATGGAGATTGACTAGATTCCACCCTGCCGGTTGACAACATCCAATGTCTCCCACAAGGGTGCCTGCACAAGAGCGAATACAAGAACAACAAAAATAAGCAAATAAGACATGTGATTTGTTTCCCGAAGTTTGGATCCAAGGATCCTATGCCTCCGTTGAGGAGCTCACAAAGAGCCAGGTCTCTTTCAATCCTTTCCCTCATGGAGCGACCACGAAGATCGAGCTCGGAGCTTAATTAATGTCCTCTTCCAATGCGGAGGTAAGGATGGCCTTCGCAAACTTTCTTATGGCACACCACAAGCTTAGGTGCTCACGAGTGACACCTAGTCATCTAGGAGGATGAACCTAAAAGAGTAACAAATGCGGAATCGACTGGCTTGACAATGAACCAAGTGCTCAAAGGTTGGAGATGAAGCTCACTAGCTCCCACACTTGCAATCCCTCACTCTAGTCCCAAATCCTTCTAAGAATCGAAGCTTAGGTGAGTGGGGAGAACTCTAGAGGGCTTTCAATGCTTTTATCTCAAGTTTGTTTGGCTCCTCAGGAGAGGAGGGGTGAGAGGTTATTTATATCCAACCCCAAAATTTGACCATTACAGTGCATTCTGGCCTAACCTAAAACTTCTGAGTAGAACCTGGAACTTCCAGGTTAACACGTGACCAGCAACCGAGGACCCTAACCTGGAATTTCATCCAGAGGTTCTGGTAAAAGACACCAGAATCTGGAACTTCTGGGTTAACTAGAAAAACCAGACCAAGCACCCCTGCCTGGAGCCCCATCTGGAGGTTCTAGCAGCTCGGAACTTCCAGATTGCACCTAGAACATCCGGATACATAGAACTTGATAGCACACTCCAGTGTACATCGGGTGACTTGTGTCTCTCATAAGTAGTATAAATAGGTACTTCGAGCACTGAGACATCTTGGTACAGCATACCTATACTCGATTTCAAAAATAAAATGAATTTAAATGTATTGATTGGTCACATGTCGCTTCTGTTCTCCTTTTTTGTATATCGTCTTTTAATTTCTTCATGGGAATACATGTTCATAAACTGATTAAACTTTATTAGTCCCTTGATTGTTTATCATTAATTATTCAAAACCCACATAGGGAGTCTAGATGCTTTTTTAATCTCTTCTTTTTTGGTGATTTATGAAACCATGATTAAGGCTTATAAATGATAATTGAATTAAAGATTTTGAATCCTAAGATGTATGGTGAGCTCCTCCCTAAATGTGTGCATTGATTAAAATTTGATTTTAACATCAAATGCACATATTTAAAAAGATTTTACGAGAACTCCCCCTATATCTTAGTATTCGTGGGGTGCGAATAGTGTGAGTGTACATGATAAATCTATGATGCATATGAAAAGATATATCACACAAAAAGAATAAACTCAGCATTACACCAAATCATATAGGCATCACATACTACTCACACAATCATAGTTAGGACTTAAAAAATAAAGTTCAACATCTATCTAGCACACCATATAGGTCATCACATCATTTAAATAAAATCTTACATGTCCAACCACCGAAAGATAAAGATTTAGCCGAAGGATAAAGGAACTAATGCTACACAGAATCTGGAAGTTCCAAATTCACCCAGAAGTTCAAGGTTCTAGGAAAAAATTAGACAGCTAAAAGAAAGATTACATTCTCTCCCCCTTTGGTATCAAGTCACCAAAAAGGAAAGAGAAGAAAAAATAGAGATCTCAGTCGTTGTCATCCTCGAAGTCATCATCCCCATCACTGTTGTCATCATCATCCTCATTTGAGCTTTTATCGGCACCTCCAATGTCTTCTTCTTCTTCTTGTTCTTCTTCTTCAGTGTCTTCCTCATCACTTTCTTGGGCACGAGCAGTAGCGAATGGTTCGACACCAACAGCAGTGGCTTGGGTTGCATCGTACCAATCCCAAGGATTCTCAAAAGTCTCAAGCTCACTAACTTCCTCCTCGGAAGCTACCGTGAGCAATGAGGCTCAATTCCCAATTTGGCATGTATTTCCTTTTGCCTGGCCTCAAGTTTCCTCATCCTCATATTTGTGCGATCATTATGCTCCTTGATCTTGACTGCATTGTGGGTACATACCTTGAATATATATTTGAGAGCTTTCTTAAAGAAAGAGGATGACCCACGAGGGAGAACCACACCTTGGTGCTGCCCTAAAAGGAGAAGGCACGCTTGCATGTCCACTAGCTTGACCATCATTTAGTCTTATCCTCGAAGGCTCATGCTTGACCTCTTTCACAAACACTTTCTTAGTGACCCTTTCAATCATAAACATAATGTATAGGGCATAAGAACAACTTTTGAGAGGAGTGATGGAAGTGAGATGGATTTCTTGCCAAATGAAATCAAACACACTAAAACCTTCGGCATCACTATCCATCTTTGCAAGAAATTTCCTTGTGAGAGATTGAATCGAAGTAGCATCTCCACCTTTAGGAGCTAATGTACTTTGGAACATTCTATTGAGGAGCTCATAGAAATGTTTCATACCTTTGATTTGTCCATACACAACTTTACCGCTCTCATGATCATACATAAAATCCATCTCGCTAGCGGAAAGTTGAATCTCATCATGAATTTTTGCCTTCCTAGTATCACGTATATCAAACCCAAGCATATGTGCAAAAACCATGTATTTGACTTCATACTTCATTCCTTCGATCATCCAACTCATGGTTGGGGCTCATCATGATCGAAATAGAGAGTGGCATAGAATTGTGCAATTACCTCAACACTCGAATCATATTTGAAGCCCATGATCTTCACATTCTTTTGCCCACAAGTTGTTATGATGGCATTGAATTATTGATTATTCCTCTTGGACATATAGTCCCAATCAATCCATTTCATGTAAGTGATTGTCTCTTTGGGAAAATGACTGAAGCATAGAAATCTAGTTGAAACCAAGAATGAAATCTATAATATGTGGCTTGCTTCTCATATTTATACGGATCATTTTCCCTCTCTTTCTTGCAAAGCCCCGACTTGCCTTTATAATCAAATGTCCTTCTACCAAGCTCATTTATATTTGTTGTGTTATAAATAGGGCACAACTTCAAAGCTGCTACAGAGATATGACCTTGTTGCCTAGAGTGATCTTCTTCTTCCTCAATGTCATCTTGCCTTCTAGATCCAGAAGCTACTACCTTTCCTTCGCTACTATTTGCTCCCCTTCACTTCCTAGGTGGCAAAGCAACACCACGAGTCACATTTACCATTTGGGCCATCTCTTCATTGCGGATGCTACTTGACCATGAAACGAATACTTTCCAAACAACCTTGCGGGCTCCAAGCTTCACATGTCCACTGCCACCTTCCTCTGAATCGATCGGCTGCGACGGTTGGACACTTGGTGCTTCAGCTTGAGGATCATATCGAGCTTTTGTCCTCCTTTGGAAAGATGAACCCATCAAACCTTTCACCAACCATCTCAAACTGCTCTGAGAAAGATATGGAGGATATGTCTGAGATAGGGTATTGATTGAGGAAGAATTGGATTTAAAGAATATGATCTAGGTTTAAGTTGCTGGATAATCCAAAACTTTCGGGTTGAATCTAGAACTTCTGGATTGCCCGAGCAAGGGCAAGAATTAGGGATTTGAATGATTTAACCAAAGGAATAACAAACCCTTACAAAACAAGACTCTATGATAGATAAGGAACTAATTCACCAAAGAAAATCGACTCTAATGCTCTACATTGAGAGATCAGGAAGTTCGGTTTTGAAAGATACCTTGAAGATCAACCAATGAACCTGAAGTCAGATCGGAGGTTAGCCCGGAGTTTTCGACCTAGAGAGAGATGACTTGGGCGAAGGACTTGAGATCTTGAGGGTGAAATCGAGAGATCTTCGGTGAGGGCACCACCGGGGGGAGAGGAGGGTCAGAGGTTGTAATAAAATGAATGGAGGTTTGAACCAAGGGGTATGTCTTGGGGAGGGTTATAAATCTCTGGAACCCAGAGCTTTCGGGTGGAAGCCAGAGCTTCTGGGTGAAGACTATTTTTCAAAACCGAGAGGGGTCACCTGGATGGATCTCAGAACTTATAGGTGAACTGACAGAATCCTGAACTTCTGGGTTCAACCCGGAACCTCCGAGTCCTATCAACCTGAGAGAGCTAGATAGAGAGCTAGGAATTTCTAGAATCCAGAACTTTCAGGCTGAAGCTGGAACCTCTGAGTTCTAGAGGATGACATATAACATTTTGAGAGAGCTTGAGCTTGAGATTCGATTTGGATTTTTGAGAGATTAGAAAGTTGGACATATAAGAAGTTTTGTCACTTGTGACTTGTGATCAGCCAACAAACAACAATACATAACAATGATAACAAATAGCAAAACATGATCATAAGATCAAACAATCAAATCTTTTGGAAAACACCTCTAAAAATATTTTTGCAAACTTCTAGCTACCGAAGCTACTAGACTAGAGCAATTAATTTTATGCAACACATCAAACCACATTACGAGAGTCTAGGATATTTAGCTCACTTCTAAACTCATAAAGCCTTTGCTTGTCTAGTGGCTTGGTGAGGATATCGGCTAGTTGTTTTTTGGTTCTCACATGGCAAATATCGATATCCCCTTTGGTTGAGTGGTCTCTCAAGAAATGGTGTTAGATATCAATATGTTTGGTTCTTGAGTGTTGCACGGGATTGTTGGCTATTTTTATGGCACTCTCTTTGTCACACAGAAGTGGAACTTTGGTTATGTTGTAGCCATAGTCTTTCAAGGTTTGCCTCATTCAAAGAAGTTGAGCACAACAAGCACCCGCTGCAACATACTCATCCTCGATGATGGATAGGGCTATGAAATTTTGTTTCTTTAAGAACCAAGAGACCAAGAACCTACCTAAGAATTGGCAAGTTCTTGAGGTACTCTTTCTTTCCACTTTGCAATCGGCATAATCGGAATCCGAATAGCTAATTAAATCAAAGATAGAACCCTTAGGATACCATAAGCCAAGGTTAGGGGTATGAACCAAATATCTAAGAATTCTCTTAACAGGTATCAAATGATACTCTTTTGGAGTGCCTTGAAATATTGCACACATACACACACTAAGCATTATATTAGGCCTAGATATACAAAGGTAAAGAAGGGATCCAATCATGGAGCGGTATACCTTTTGATCCAAGGTCTTACCGTCTTTGTTGAGGTCGAGATGTCCATTTTCTTGCATGTGAGTTTTTATAGGATTGACATTATCCATATCAAATTTCTTGAGTATATCCTTGATGTATTTGGTTTGACATATGAATGTCCCTTCCTTGAGTTTCTTGATTTGAAATCCTAGAAAGAACTTCAACTCTCCTATCATTGACATCCCAAACCTTCTGGTCATAATCCTATGAAAATATTCACAAAACTTTTCATTAGTAGAGCCAAATATTATGTCATCGACATATATTTGGCATACAAATAAATCATTATCAACCCTTTTAGTGAAGAGAGTGGTATCAGCTTTGGCTATTTCAAAGGCCTTTTTGATGAGAAAGTCCCTAAGGCATTCATACCATTCTCTATGTGCTTGCTTAAGCCCATATAATGTCTTACGGAGTTTCTACACATGGTTAGGGAACTTGGAATCTTCAAATCTGGGTGGTTGCTCCACATACACCAATTCAGAGATTGGGCCTTTGAGAAATATACTCTTCACATCCATTTGATATAGCTTGAAATCATGGTAAGTAGCATAGGTAAGTAATATACGAATTAACTTGAGCCTAGCTATGGGAGTATAAGTTTCACCAAAATTCAAACCTTATATTAGAATGAAACCTTGAGCAATCAACCTTGCCTTGTTTCTTACCACAGTCCCATTCTCATCTTTCTTGTTGTGGAATACCCATTTGGTGTCAATCACATTTTAATTAGGTCTTTTCACCAAGGACCAGACTTCATTTCATGTGAAGTTGTTGAGCTCTTGTTGCATAGTTATCACCCAATCTGAATCTCCAAGTGCGTCTTCTACCTTAAAATGCTCCAAAGGGGAAACAAAAGAGTAATATTCACAAAAATTTACAACTCTTGAACGAGTGGTTACCCCATTTTGTATATCACCAACGATATTGTTAACCGGGTGATCTCTTTGGATGCTTTAATGTACTCTTGGATGTGGCACTTAGGATTGAGTTTGAATGTCTTCAACTTCATCATCATCAAGGAAATTGTTGGAGTCATCATGAGCTTGATCTTTGACTTGAGCTGATCTAGGTGGCTCCACTTGGGTTGACAAACTTGGTTGATCTTGACTAACATTGGGCTCTTGTCGTTCTTTCGGCTCTTGAGGCTTTATCTCACTGATGGTCATCTTCTTGATTGTCTCACTTGGAATATCTTCATCACCTAAAATATTAGGATTAATTTGCTCTACTTGGAAGCTATTAGATTCATCAAATATCATATCACGTATGATTTCAACACAACCAGTGGTTTTGTTGAAAACACGGTATGTATAGGTATTTGATCCATATCCAAATCAAAATCCTTCATCAATCTTAGGTGCAAATTTAGATCTTTTAGCCTTCTTATTTAGAATGAAGCACTTACTACCAAAAACTGTAAAGTATGACACATTTGGCTTGTTACCGATTAGATGCTCGTAAGCGGTCTTCTTCAAGATTTTGTGAAGGTATAACTGGTTCATGGCATTGCGTGAGGTGTTGATGGTCTCTGCCCAAAATTGATCTGAAATCATGTACTCATCAAGCATGGTTTTTGCTGACTCGATTAGAGTCATATTCTTACTCTCGGCAATCCTATTTTCTTGAGGGGAATAGGGTGCCGAGAATTCATACTTGATAACTTTTTCATCAAGGAAGTCTTCAACTTGAGTATTCTTGAACTTATTTACGTTGTCACTTCTCACTTTCTTCATCTTCACATCAAACTTATTTTGGGCTCTTCTTGTAAATTTCTTGATTGTAGCTTGAACTTCACTTTTACCATGAAAAAAGAATACCCAAGTAAAACGAGAATAATTATCAACAATAACTAAACCATATTTGTTACCATCGATACTTATGTAGGCAACTAGTCCAAATAGATCCATATGGAGAAGTTACAATGGTGTTGTGGTTGTCATCATATTTTTGGCGGGGTGTAGAGCTCCAACTTGCTTTTCTGCTTGACATGCACTACAAATCCTATCTTTCTCAAAAGAAACATTTGTTAGTCCTAGGATGTGTTCCCCTTTTAGAAGTTTAGACAAATTCCTCATTCCAATATAGGCTAGTCGGCGATGCCATAGCCAACCCATAGACTTAGCAATCAAACAAGTCTCAAGCTTCACTTTATTTGTTGAAAAATCAACAAGATAAAGTTTGCCCTTCAAATGACCTGTGAAAGCTATTGAGGAATCCTCCCTTCTATTGACGGTCACACCCTCATTATTAAAGAGATAATTGTAGGCCATTTCACAAAGTTATGATCCGAACAACAAATTGTAGCTCAAAGACTTAACAAGAAGTACATTGAAAATTGAATGATCATTTGAGATGACAATTTTACCTAGACACATTACCTCTCCTTTTCCATCATCACCAAACACAATGTTTTCATGTGATCCTCTATTTTGTTCAAATGATGAGAACATGTTTTTCTCTCCGGTTATATGATTGGTGCATCCACTATCAAGTATCTAACTTGTTCCACCAGGAGAGTATATCTACAAAACATATTAAGCTTTTGTTTTAGGTATCTAAATTTTCTTGGGTCCTTTAATGTTAGTAACTAGCACCTTTGGCACCCACACAATCCTTTCACAATATGGTCTTTTGTGCGGGCACCAACATATAGAGCAACCAATTTATCATGGTGGTTCCTCTTAAGCACATAAGAGGCATAAAATATGTCTGTGGATGCATGGCCTTTGGATTGCTTTGCTTGTGTGGTGAATTAACTTTCTTGCCTCCCTTGATGAACTTGAGGCACTCCTTTCCATTTATCAATACACATTTACTTGACTTGCTCTTATGCATATCAAAGCCAAGGCTCTTCTTTTGCTTGCTGTCCTTGACCTCAATGGTCTTGTATAAGGCATCCTTGGATTTGTACGTCTTCAATCATCCATACTTGACCAACTCATTTAAATTGTCATTTCTTTTTGTAATACTTGCAGGGATTGAGCATTAGTAGCACAAGCATTTATATCAATGTTGTAACACTTTGCACACCCTTCATTAGTGGAGGCACTAGGGAGGCTTTTTGCATCATTAGAGAAGGAGTAGGTGTTACTCCGTAGGGTATCAAATTGCACTTCAAGAGCTTTATAAGTTTCATCCAAACATTTGAAATTCTCTTGAAGTGTGTCATTGACACCCTTTAGACTAGCACTAGATTCATTGGTCAAGCTTAATTGCTTGGTCAACTCCTCAACCTTCTCCTTCTCTTTAGCAAGGAGCTTCTCAAGTTCAAGATTTCTCTCATTTTGAAGGATGAGCAAGTCCTTTTGCTTCTCGAGCTCTCCTCTTGGATCTCTATTGTCTCCATTAGTTCTTTTATTTTAGTTATGGCCTTTTTATTTAGACCTTTTAGCAATTTTTCACACCCACTATCACTATCACTATCGCTATCTAGGAGCTTGGGTTGTGATTGTACCTCGCGCCCCTTTGCCATAAGGCAAGTGGGTGTGTCATCATCGTAGCTCATGTCACTAAAAAGTGAACTGGTTGGGGGAGTAGAGAGGATGGCAATGGTGGCAACCCCTTCATCATCAGAGTTGGAGTTAGATTCAGAGTCGGGGTCGTTGGAGTCCCATTCCTCGATGATGTGAACTTGACTAGAATAGATCTTTTTGTGGGTCTTGCACTTGTCCTTCTTGTAAGGCTTGTTCTTCCTCTCTTCCTTACCCTTTTCTTCTTGTTTTTAAGATAGTCGGCTATGAAATGGCCTACTTCGCCACACTCATAATAAGCTCTCTAGGATTGTCTTCTTTTGGACTTTTCTTGTACTTGCTATAGCCGCCCTTGTTCAAGAATTTCTTAAACTTCATCACAATGAGAGCAATTTCTTCATCATCGGAGCTCTCTTCTTCGGTTGAGCTTGATTGTTCAACTTGCTTGATCTTACTTGCCTTCAATGACATTTCTTTGGTCTTGGAGCTTGAGCTTTGCTTGACAAGGTTCTTTACTTCCATGGCTTTCTCCTCCATGAGCTCATAAGCTAGGATTCTTCCTAACACATAACTTGGCGTGAGTTTCTTGTAGTCCCTTCTCTCGTGGATGAGTGTCACCAAGGTGGGATTCCTTGGTGCGAAAGCTCTCAATAATCTTCACCACCTTGTGGTCATCTAGATCATCACTTCCAAGGCCTCGAATCTTGTTTGCAAGCACTATCATGTGGTCATACATCTCTTGAGGGTTTTCATCGTCTTCCATCACAAACCATCCCGACTTTCTTTCTAAGAGCTCTATTTTTTATTCTCTCACACTTGTGGTGCCTTCATGTGCCACTTTGAGAGTGTCCCATATCTCCTTGGTCTCTTCAAGCCCATCCACTTTATTGAATTCCTTGAGGCTTAAAGCACCAAGAAACACACTTGCGGATTATGCACTGCGGTGGAGGTATTGCTCTTGATCGGGAGTGAGCTCTATGTCCTCATTGGGCAGCCCAAAACTTATGCAAACAATTCTCCAAACACTTGGATGAAGAGAGATTATATGAATTTTCATCTTGTGCCTCCAAGCGGCATGGTGCATCCTATCAAAATATGGCGCACGCCCGGACGGCATGGAAATATAGGAATGTGATGCATTCAAATATCATAATTGAAACCGATTTCAACTCCCTAGTTCTTACTGTCACCCGACTTCAAAGGATCCACCTTAGGACTCTTCAGGCTTCAAAGACTTTTATCCCTAGACATCGACATATTCAATTTCTCGAAGAGGTAAAGTCTTGTAAGAGATCTAGCTCTGATACCAATTGAAGGACCGAGATTCCTGTAAAAGACACCAGAATAAGGAGGTTTCAATCTATCTGGAACTTCCAGGTTAACTGGAAAAACCAGACCGAGCACCCTTACCCGGAGCCCCATCCGGAGGTTCCGGCAACCCGGAACTTCCGAATTGCACCCGAAACATCCGGATACACAAAACTTGATAGCACACTCCGATGTACATGGGCTGACTTGTGTCTCTCATAAATAGTCTAAATAGGTACTTTGAGCACTGAGATATCTTCAAGTCAATATGTACGTATTTCTCTTGATAGTACTGCATACCTGTACTCAATTTAAAAAATAAAATGAATTTAAATCTATTGAGTGACCACATGCCACTTCTCTTTTCTTTTTTGAGGGAGTCTAGCGTCTTTTAATTTCTTCATGGGACTAATACATGTTCATAAACTCATTAAACTTCATTACTCACTTGATCACCTGTCTTCAATTATCCAAAACCACTACCACATAAAGACTGATCACTACCGGTTCCAAAACCCCATCGCTGCTGGTTTTGGAACCTGAAGTCTTTACTCGGAAGTGATAATCGTAAATATCACTATCTGGATCCCAACTCATCACTAATCACTATACATCAATGACAAGTCTGGATCCCAACCCGTATTTTTAATATATATATATATATACAAAAATAAGACAATTTTTTTGTGTATTAGTGAAAAAGGGAACTGGACACATCTTCAATGTCTGTTTCCTATGTAGTCTCCGAGATAAGACGAACTTCATATAGATCATCGCCGCCACCTTTTCCTGCATCATTAAAATAATGTTGCAACAATGGGTGATAGAGTATAAAATCTTCATTGCATTGTGGAGCAAAACAAAAAATAACACAACTCACCAATTTCTGCCTTAATCCCAAGACCAAAAAAAGAGGTGAATTTTGCCTGCACGAGAAAAATATGAGCAGGGCACCAATACTCTGATAATCTTACATACCTAATTCTATTATAGATTTTGGGTATAAAAAATAAACAATGCATTTTTCTAACACCTCAGCTATCATATATACTACATCCCGACAAGTAATATTAAACAACATTCCTATATAGATGCATTATCTTGGGAGGATAGTCTGAAGCATCTTAGACCATGTCATTGGTAGATCCTAAACTTTTATGAATTTGAATAATCAACTCATGAAATGAGTACAAAATACAAATTCCAAAATGAAATGTGTGATTCACGATATGCAATATATTGAAAATACTACCTCACAGAATAAAGCAAACAAAGAGAGAACTCACTTCTTCTCGAATCTTTTATAATCTAGGTGCACTATGTCTTGTAATGCCACCACCCTGTCAGATAGAAAAAAGATATGGCATATCTATAAATAAGATAAAGCAACAAAGTCCTTACTATTAAAGAGAGACAAGAAGACACCTCACACCGATGACCATTGGCTGAGCTCAAAATCATTGATTTGAATAAAGTTAAACTATGTTTATTTCATGAAAATAGAGAGAACAAAGAATTCCCAAACCATATTGAAAGATTTGATGTAGTGCTTCCTCCAGGTGCTGCTCATCACCATATCTAAAATGTGTAACTTCACTCCTAACCTAGAGATAAGAAATGCTAAAAGATTTACAAATGGCACTGCAGAAATTTGCTGTTATTTGATTCTATGCTTGGCCTTTCTATAGTTAAGATTGTCAATTCATAGCACAAGTTTCTACTTTTTTCCTTGCAAATGTCATTAGTACCTTTGTTAGATCCTCTATGCAGCTTGCTGGAAATTAACTGAGAATCTTAGTGTTATGCATTTTCATTTCAATCTCCAAGATTGAAACGTGCGACATCATATTGTATTATGATGCATAAACAGCTAGTGGGGTTGAAATAACATCATTTTCCTTTCCCATATATGCAATATATAGAGATTTCAATTATTAATAATTAAAGCCTCATGTCGAATTCCACTCATATTATGATGCAGGGCATTGGTTTCAGTTCATCATACTGCATATAGAAAATTCAAGAATCAGAACACACTGCAGCAACAAAACCAAGTGCCTTCAACCTAATCAATTAAAGCATTTATCACTCAATCAAAATTTTCGGTGAAAACTGCATCTCAAGACTTAATTTCAAGTACAAAGCATCAAGGTGTGTAATTTAGGGAAGATGAATGACTGTTAGAGGCACCCATAGAGGCATTAAGTAACATGATCCTTCCTAAAGATTGTACATGTATGTAATTTCTTGCCTTTAGGGCCATGCCAATGATTGTGAGGTGAAACCCGTAGGTCAGCAGCAGAGCGGACCACTCAGAACCAAGGAGGTTAAAATACGACCCAAATTCATACCTGAGATGCAAGAACACGTGAGCTCACAATTGCAATATCCATGACAAAGCATTCCAAATCTCTTAAACTGGCACATCAAGATTGAAAGAAAGTATGAACTCACGACAGGAGCCAGATCCCAAGATCATGCCCAATCACACCAAAGGACACCTGCAAAGTAGGAGTGATTCAGCACACGATTGCTCTGCATGACAACCGCCATTTGCTACCACCATCTTCCAAGAAGCAAGGAATACTCTGGCTGCTCACCTTTGTGAGGGAGAACTCATTGTTCGAGACGACGGCCTTATCAACACCGGTGGCTGGCTGTGCCGCGGAAGGGGACACACCTACCAAGCGCCAATCTAGGCTCCCTTGCGGCAGAACGCATGGTAGAGGAGTCAACAGGGCACACGCGCTGATGCGAACAAGCGAGTGAGTGAGACGCCAAGGGCGGTGGAGAGACGGTCCCGTGGCGCGGTGGATCGATGGAAGCGAGAGGAGGCGGGGAGAGGCAAGGGTAGCGGCAGGGCGGGGAAACCCTAACCCCATCCCGTGCCCCTTTTATCAGCATGCGGGCACACAGGCACCCCTTCCTGTCCGGCTCAAAGGCTGGAGCAGCCCAGGCCCAAGTTGAGATGCCTTGCGAACTATCGTGGGTGAGAAATGACATTAGTTACGGCTAATAACTGATACATGTCACTAATGCTTATTCATTACTGATACCTGAGTCATTAGTGATAGATGTTCTTTATCACCCATCACTAATAACTTAGTCGTTGATACCCGTCACTAATGACCATGTCATTAGTGACAACTTATCAACTGACCCATCACTATTGTCATTAGTGACAGTTGTCATTAGTGACGATTGATTTTCTCACTTGTCATTAATGATTTATCATTAGTGATGGTCTGATATAGGTCCCAGTCCGGGATGATATTAGTAACACGTTATTATTAGTTGTCACTAATAAATCATTAATGACACGTAATAAGCAACCGTCACTCATATATCATGTCATCTTTGTTGCTTTTTACCTAGTGGTCCAGCGCTACGAAACCGATAAGAAAAGGCGCGTCTCAATAATAGAGTCAGGATGACAAAAACATACGTAACCGCGGCGTTGACAACAAAGATGAAAGATTCTTCCCGACATGAGAAGAAGGCACAAAAGTGACTGGCAAGGTAGCGAAGGGTGAAGAGCCCAATCCATGAACACCAGTCCGACCTGATCTCCAAATAGCGGTGCATGCCACCAACATTCTCGGCAATCAAGTATGTTTGCTTACCAGTACAAGAAACATGTGGTCAACACAGCTTTTAAGCTTACAAGAAAAAAAAAACAAAGTTTCTAGGACTAAGCACTATTTAATGCCTGATCGGAACACATGAATTTTATAAGAAACCGTCGAATCAAATTTCTGTGTTTCAAATAAAGAATCAGGATTTTCAATGAAAAACAAGCATCTGGCTGTCACTATAAAAAACTATTTTTCGAGACACCTAGATTTCATTTCTATAGACGGTTCATAGGACCAACCGTCTGAGAAAGTGGCTACACCCCCGTGCTGCTGAGGACCGCATGTGGAAATTTATTTTCACAAGCGGTTTCTTATATCAACCGCCTGTGAAAATAGCTTCATAAATAGTGCATCGTCTCGGGGAGCATTTAGACAGGCTCTACTGTTGTCCGAACAGTAGAGCAGCTCAAGTGGTGGCGGATTTAGAAAATAGGGGGAAGGTTTTGTTTTTGAATTCCTTGGAGGAGCTAAATAAGGTATGTGTATCCCATCTCTAGCTTGTATTTTTTTTGAGTTTTAGATTTAGATTTAAGGCTAAATTAAGGTTTAAATGTGATCTAGAGATGCTCATGGTTCTTGCCATTTAGATCATCAAATTAGCTCAAATTTGTTGCAATATTGATTTAATTGTGTAGATTCACATGATTTCTAGCATTATATTTTAAAAATATAGCTAGAATTTGATGTTTTTTAGTCTTAGGAGGTTTCATCGTAAATGGGGATTTTTTCTCTAGATCTAAATCTAGATCTAGATATCTAGGGAGAGGGAGAGGGAGAGGGGAGAGGGGAGAGAGGAGAGAGGAGAGAGTAATGAATTCACATTATTTTGAGCCATAAATTTACGTCAATGTAGATTCAATTGCATAGACATATTATAATCATTACAAGCCGATTTTTTCCTTTTTTTAAAAAAAAATCTTTTTAATTCTGATTTTCAAATTAATTAATTGATGTATCTAATTTTGTAGTTGCAGTTAAAGATGGACAGAGCATGGATGTACGATGCGCCAAGACATGAAGAAATATACATCAAATGACTCTCTACTTTTATTGAAACCGCCGAGAAGGACACTTTAACTAAGAAGACAATAGAAATATACTGTCCATGTTCTGACTGCAAGAACCAAAAATTATGGGATAAATCAAGCATAATCAAATCACACTTGATCTTGAGAGGTTTTGTTGAGGATTACAAATGTTGGTCCAATCACGGTGAACAATGTACAAGCGAACCAAACGAGGACATCGCTGCTGATCAAGTCGATGGTGATGATGAGGGAGCAGTCGAAGGTGACACTGATGTTATGATAGATGCTGATGCTGATTTTGATCTCGATGATGATGTTGATTTTGATCTAGAGGAAATGTTGCGCCACGTAGAACCGCATGTTTTAAGGGACACGAGAGGTTTAGATAATTTCGAGGCGTTACAGAAGGCATCGAATGAACTTTTGTATGAGGAATCGAAGGGCTGTGGTAAGGAGTTTACGGTGTTGCATTCGGTGCTTGAACTTCTAAGGTTGAGGCCAGCAATAGATGGTCCGACAAGCGTTTCTCGGATTTGTTGAGTCTCTTGGCAAACATGCTTCCGAAGCCTAACTCCTTGCCCACCACCACTTATCAGGCAAAGAAGCTTATCTGCCCGTTGTCATTGGATGTGCATAAAATACACGCGTGTCCGAACCACTGTATCCTCTACTGTAAAGAGTACAAAGCCTTGGATAGATGTCCAGTGTGCAATGCGAGTCGGTACAAGAGGAATGATGATGGTGAGGACGGAGATGCTTCCTCCAACACGAAGAAGAAGAAGAGTAATGCTGGTCGTGATGACCTAGACACTTCTTCCAACGTGGAGAAGAAGAGAAGAAGTCCTGCGATGGTGATGTGGTACCTACCAGTGATCTCCCGCTTGCAGCGTTTGTACTCGAACCCTAGGGACTCTGAAATGATGTGTTGGCATTTCAATGAGCGCAAGAATGATGGAACTAAGGTTCGACACCCCGCTGATGCTAGGCAATGGAGAAAGTTCGATGCCATGTATCCAGAGTTCGCTGAAGAACCAAGGAATGTAAGGTTCGCATTGAGTACCGACGGAATGAAGCCTTTCGGTGACATGAGCACCTCACATAGCACTTGGCCAGTGGTCCTGGCCATCTACAACCTTTCTCCATGGCTATATTCTTATCCAAGGACCGAAACAACCTGGCAACGATATAGATGTGTTTCTGGAACCATTGATGGAAGATATGACGAAACTGTGAAACGAGGGGGTTCGGGTGTGGGATGAGTTTCGACGACAGTACTTCACGCTGAAAGCCATGATTTTTGTTACCATCAATGATTATCCCGCCCTTTTTTCCCTATCGAGACAGGTTAAAGGGAAGCAAGGATGTGCAGTGTGCTTGGACGAAACCGCGTCTGTGTACCTTCCGTACTCATAAAAGGTAGTGTACATGCGACACCGACGGTTCTTACTCAGAACTCACAGATACCGCAAGATGAAAAAACATTTTGACAACACGGTTGAGAAAGATACTGGCCCGAAACCTCGCAGCGGGGCACTAGTGTTTCAAATGGTCAGTAGCATCAAGGTTGTTTTCGGGAAGCTGCCGAAGGGTAAAAAGAGGAAGAAAAGTGAGATGCCAACCAGCACACTGTGGAAGAAGATGCCGATTTTCTTTAAGTATTTGCCCTACTGGAAGGACTTGGACGTCCGTCACAGCATCGATGTCATGCACGTTGAGAAGAATGTGTGTGATAGCATCCTTGGCCTCTTACTGGATATACCGGGCAAGACAAAAGATGGAATCAAGTCACGTAAGGACTTGGTGCATTTTGAAATCAGACCAGAGCTACACCCTGAAGACAGACCAAATGGGAAACATTATCTTCCCCCGGCTAGCTACTCTTTGACACCTGAGGAGAAAAATGCTCTATGCAAGTGCTTACATGGGGTGAGAGTCCCGGCTGGCTACTCATCCAACATTAAGAACCTAGTCTTGATGAAAGATTTGAAGCTAATCGGCATGAAGTCTCACGATTGTCATGTGATGATGATGCAGATGCTCCCTATTGCAATCAGGGGTATCAAGCCAAGATACATAAAGGTGGTCATCACACGATTGTGTCACTTCTTCAACGCAATTGCTCAGAAGGTGATCGATGGTGAAAAACTGGGTGCTCTACATAGTTACTTGGTAGAGACTCTATGCCAACTTGAGATGTGCTTCCTCCATCCTTTTTTATATCATGGTACACCTCTTGGTTCACATCGTGAATGAGATAATTGCGCTGGGCCCTGTATTCTTGCATCAGATGTATGCGTTTGAGCGGTACATGGGCATTCTCAAGGGCTATGTACGGAATCGTGCTCACCCAGAGGGTTCCATGATCGAGGGCTATAGTACCGAGGAAGTCGTTGAGTGTTGCATCGATTACATAAAAGATTCTAATCCGATTGGTGTACCTGTATCTCGACATGAGGGGAGGTTGTCTGGGAGAGGGACCAAAGGAAAGAAAAGATTCATCGATCATGATTACAAAGCAGTGGAAGAAGCACATTTCACCACCTTGCAGCATATCCAGTTAGTGGCGTCATACGTCGAGCAACACCTGAATGAGCTCTACACAAAAAAATCAAGGCCGCTCGTATGATTGGATCTTGAAAGAGCACAAGCGTCGCTTCACCACATGGTTCAAGAACCAAAACCTTTCGGATGGTGAATTTGTAGATAAAAAAAAGTGAAAATGTTGGCTTGTGGCCCATCAAGTTTAGTTACGTCATGGCAAGCATATGACATTAATGGGTACACGTTTTATACCAAAGCAAAAGACAAGAAGAGCACGACCCAAAATAGCGGCGTTCGAACAGAAGCCTATGACACAACAAGGGAAAAGGTCACCTACTATGGGTTCATAGAAGAAATCTGGGAACTCGACTATGGAATGAATCTGCAGATCCCCGTCTTTCGGTGCAAATGGGTCAAACACCCAAATAGCGTGGCGGTGGACAACTACGGCTTCACAACTGTCGACCTCAGCATTGTAGGCCACAAAGATGACCTGTGGGTACTCGCTGATCACGTCGCATAAGTTTTCTATATAATCGACCCCGCGAATGAAAAGAAGCACGTAGTTGTTGCCAGAAAACAAAGAATTGTCGGAGTCGAGAATGTGGAGGATGAGGAAGAATACAATCAGTTCGACGACGTGCCGCCTTTTGGAGATCCAGAAAAGATCAAACTTGTAGAAGCGACCCTCGATAGATCTGTGATGTCGTACATGAGTCTGGATGGTGTAGGGAAAACAGTTGAAGGCAAATAGTACCATGTTATGCGAATTATTTTCCAATGTGACAGAACCTGAAATTTGTATAAAATTAGGATAAGCTTTAATTTGTATTGAGGACTTGTATGCATGATGTAAGAGAGATTTTGCTTTAATTTAGGGCATCTATATGCTTTAATTTAAGATGCTTTAATATGTAATAGAATAGTATTTTCCAAACAAGCAAAAATCATTTCACAGGTTTCTGAAGGCGGTTAACGCATTTCCACAAGCGATTTCTTAGGTGAACCGCCTGTGAAAATGGATTTCCACAGGTGGTTGGCTTAAGGAACCACCTATGGAAATAATTTCCACAGGCGGTTTCTTACGTTAACCGCCTGTGGAAAACGTTTCTGTTTATATAACCGCGCGCAGCCCCGAAAACCCTTGCGCTTTGACAAACTTTCGACCGCGCCGTCAGGCTGTCCCTCCGTCCGCCGCTCGTGCTCTCCCTTTCCGCCGCTGCCCCCGACGAGGAGGGCCACTGCACGATGCCGCCGCCCCCGAAGAGGAGGACTGCACCGACACCGAGGAGGAGCCGTCGCCGCGGAGTTGGACCGCGCTGATGCCGAGGAGGAGCCGCTGCCGTCGAGTTGGACTGCGCCGACGCCGCCGCCGAGTTGGACCGCGCCGACGCCACCGCCGAGTTGGACCGCGCTAATGCCGCTGGTGAGTAGCTCCATATCCCCCTCCCAGCCGAGCCATCGTAGTCGGTTTTCCGGCCGGCCGTGTGATGCCCTGCTTTTCTTTGTGATGCCGGCCATCGTGCCATTGTGATGCCGGCCATCGTGCTGTTGTGATGCAATGATGGGGAGGAGCCCAAAATCTGTCCGTCACCATTTTTCATGTGTGATGAACTTCAATTTCTGTGATGAACATCAATTTCATCAAGCTCTCCGATGTGCACTATATAGATTAAAGTTCGTGTAAAGAATATAAATGATGTGAAAATTTTATGATGTTTATCCGATTGATAATGCAAGCCATTAATTTGTATACACTTTGACTATTATTTTTTTCACGTCGTCATTAGCTATATGGCCTTAATATTTGTGGACTTGTATTTGCCATTTCTTTTACCTACTGTTCTCTAGGCAGGCATTTCTTTGCTGGTCAACTCAATACACAACCAGTTTAATTATATCACCACTCTACATATCCCTTCGAAAAGAAATGGTATATGTGCCTTTTGCTTTTAAATTCGTTTCTTACTGTTGTACACAAATGTTTTGGAGAGAAAAGCTGCTTCTTTTCCCTCAAAGGACGACTGGTTAGACAGATGATTGCTCCAAATGCTCACCACATTAACGATCTGAAGCAAATATGCGATCATGCATGCATGATCTTCTCGTAGCTCCTAATTAAGTATGAAGTTCTTGTAGTGATGCATTATATATGAAACCGGGTTTTAGTTAGTTTTCTTTCTTTGGCCTGTTCGATCTGTTGTTCATGATCTGGAGAAGTTCTTCCATTCCATGCATGCATGTCCCATTTGATCTTCTCCATATCTTTTCTTATGCATGGTTAGATACTTGCAATTGGAACTAAGTCGTTTCTTTCCAAAGAAACATGCAATCAGTACCTCCCACTCTGGAAGTATCCATTAGTTGCTGACTATAATATTATTCCTGTTGAGTTCTGCCTTCTCAAGATCTTGTCCTTTAATTCCATCATTTAGTCAGAAGTACTGTAATGGAGGCCTACACGCCCTCACTGATTCCTGCTTGAGAGTTATTCCGGGTCGCCTTATTTGTGTGAGAGAGCGAGTTTGGTCTATATATGATAGGATTTACTGTTGATGTAGTCCTTAATTTCCCTTGGTGTTAATTGTAATATAACATATATAGCCTCCGTATATATGTTTGCCTATTATTTTTTCTTATAGAATATTGTTTGCAACAATAGAATTATGATCACACGAAAGTACTTTCAAGTATAGAATCTAGTGATACCATTTTTTATCAAAAAATCGACATGTATTTAGAGATTTCGTTGGTCAAAGATCTCGAAGAGCTTGATTCTAGAAACAAACGGAGGGAGCAAAACATTTTAATATACACAAAAACCTAGGGACCGACAAATTATTTGCAGAACAAACAATTTTATTTGTGGTGGTGTGCGCGCCCTTGCATCTTCCTTGTAATTAATCGAGAAAATGATGCCTAGTTTGTGACAATTGATCAAAAATTAAAGTCTTGGCAGTCATATTGTGCATTGATGATAGGGTGAATGGTAATTCTATATGGATTTGGTAGGAATACATAAAAGTTCTATTCTTGAAAGGACGCTTGTTAAATTAAATGATGTCCAGCATTATTCACTTCAAGTAAGTGTCCTAGATTATTGGCCCTTTCCCTTAAGTGATACTTGTGGAAGCCATTGAGGATACATATGTAAGTTAAATGAATTTAATATGAACAAAAGTGATGCTATGCAAGTGGTTAGCAAATTAATGGTGTTCTTGAAGAACATTGCTTCCCTGCTAGTCTGAAGTGATATTGTTACTTGCACGGATTTGGTAATTTCATGGTCTCCTAGTCTGTTTATAGGCATCACTTTAGGATCTCAATCCATTGGCAACCTGGCTTGAAATTTCTCTTGGATGATTCTAACCATCCTATCATTTTGTAACTATTTATTTGATAACTGTAAGCCGTTGATAATTGCGATTGTAGGGCACTAGATCCTGAGTGCACGGAAAATCCACAATACCATTGAACATGTACGTGTGTGTATATGCATAACCTGTTTGAGATCTCATCCAAGGGTGAACACATTTGGGAATAAATTCTAGATGGAGATGAGCAGTTATGTTAAGCTGAGCTCCAATGCGCGCAGTCAGGCTCGGTGGCACACCTAGCGACCTTGCCAATAGAGCTAACGCTGAAATTGACGTCACCACTCCAGAATGAAGTCAGGCTCGACCTTGCCAATAGAGTTAAGTTATCCATATGGCTGCTCTGCATAACTAACGTAGATGTTACATATAGTTCCAAAGGCCCAATATGACTTGGTCAAAATGAAGTTAGTTTATGATTCTTCCCATTATGTTGCTCTTATTATCCCTTGTATCTATAGCTTTGGGACACAGGGGCGTGATCTGCTCAAGATTGGATCACACACAGAGGCGTGATCTACACAACAAGTTGACAACAAGGACCAAGTCCGCATAAGTTGTTCTGCATCTCTGCTCGTACTCCCTCGTTAGAGAGCAGGAGGTCGAGCAGAGATGCAGAACAGTGAGGAAAAGGCCATGGGTTGTCGTAGATTTCCTATTATTTGCTAGTCACAATTCTTTTAGGATCTTTTAGGATCTGTTACATTGATTCCTTTTCTTTCCTCTAACAGTTTAAAATCCATACATTGATTCCTTTTATTTCCTCTAAAAGTTTAAAATCCATACATTGATTCCTTTTCTTTCCTCTAAAATAATCTAGTTGTTGAGTAAGTACCATGGGGTCTAAAAAACCAGAAGCAAGCAGGAGGTCTGATAGGAGCCCAAGCCTGCTCCCAATAGAGGGCACTTCGGCACAGACGCCGCTCCCAATAGAGGGTGTCCCAGCACAAGATGGGGCGGATGCAACCAAGAGGTCGGATAGGGGCCCAAGCCCTCACCAGTCGTCCTCCTCCGACAGCAGCGAAAGCTCGGGGTCGTATCACAGCCCAAGCCCTGTTCCGTGCGATCGGGAGATCCGACGTCACGAAAGTGACAATGACTACAATCCTACTTCTGTGCCCGAAACTTCGGGTCCCTCTGGGGGTACGCTGAAACGAAGAAGGGGCGAGCGTAGCAGAAACAAGTTGTCGTCCGGTATTTATACAATAACACAGGTCGGTGTTGAAGAGGAGCCTGTTGCACCTCGTGAGGCCTGCGCTAAATTCTACAATAGTTGCGGATTTTTTGTCAAGGAGTACGTCCCAATCACTATAATTGATTGGCGGTTGCTACCGGATGAGACGAAGGAGCTCCCGTGAGCAACATTGCAGAGAACCATCCGATTCCCCGCGGGAACAGAGGAAGCCACCAAACATAATGCATTGAAAACTGTGGGAAAGAGCTTCCGGAGCTGGAAGAGTGAGCTGAATAAGGAATTTGTGAAGAAGAACCTGGTACCCTACAATAAATACGAAAAGATTACATCAGACCAATGGGCGGAGTTTGTTAGGTAGAAGACCACACTTAAGGCCATCAAACTGGGTGAATCGTTCAAGCACCTTGCGAAGAAGAACAAGCACCACCATCACCTGGGCTCGTCTGGGTACGCCCCCAAAATTCCTGAGTGGAGGAGGCAAGAAGAAGAGGCTGCCCGGGCTGGGAAACCCAACCCTTTGGAAAATTGTGTCGAGCGAAGCAGGAACTGGGTCTACGCTCGGTCACAACGAACCAAGTCTGAGGACTTAGCCTTCAATAGCCCCGAGACCATGGAGGTGACCCATACCATTCAAGGGCTTGCTAAGGAAGGGTCTCTAGAGCCCGACAGGGAGAATGACCTGCTTACCAAGGCCTTGGGGAACAAGGAACACTCAGGTCGCACTCGAGGCATCGGATCAAAAGTGGGCTGGAAGCATGGGTTCCAAGACGCCGCGGGCCAGTACAAGACCCGTAATAGATATAAGAAGTCCCTAGAGGAATAGATACAAGAACAGGTTAAGGTCCAATTCATGAAAATATGGAATGAAAAGAAGAAGGAAAAGGAAGCATTAATGCTGATAGAGCAACCAACCAGCCCAGGCTTTCAAAGCAGCGTTGGGTCCATGCAGGCCAATAACCAGAGATATCCTATGGATGACATCACAGAGGCTACCCCTTGCATGCTACATGTTCCGGTAGGCAAGGGAGACTTCACTGTTGAGGCGGCCACGGGCCAGGCCATTCCAGGCCGTTTGTTTCACAATCAAGACATTCCGGCCAGTTACGCCAAGGTACAAGTGGACTCGGTACAGCCACTTTTCATGAAGTACAAGCTAGACATCAGCACACCTGAGGGTATCGAGCTTCTCGATGAGGCTGTTGGCAACTTAATTCTGTGGCCCAGACAGGATATCATCTTCAACCATCAGAAGTCACAATCGCCAGCGTGACGGCCACCCCCGCGCCCAGCATCTCTGCCTCAGGCACCTACGCTCCAGAGCCGAGCCTCTACACCTCAGGCAACTCCGCCCCAGAGCCAAGCCTCTCCTCCTCAGGCAGCCTCACCCCCGCGCCCAGCATCTCTGCCTCAGGCACCTACGCTCCAGAGCCGAGCCTCTACGCCTCACGCAACTCCGCCCCAGAGCCAAGCCTCTCCTCAGGCAGCTTCGCCCCCGCGCCCAATATCTCCACCTCAGGCATCTTCGCATCATGCTTCACCATCTGCAACTCCGACACCTCCGCCTCCAGCGTCTGTGACTCCGTATATTCATCACCTGAGCATCGAAGAGTCCCCAAAATGATTACCCCATATGAGAAGACTCTACCTGATC
Source organism: Phragmites australis (assembly GCF_958298935.1). Taxonomy (NCBI): domain Eukaryota; kingdom Viridiplantae; phylum Streptophyta; class Magnoliopsida; order Poales; family Poaceae; genus Phragmites; species Phragmites australis. The sequence continues at coordinate 15,529,965 of NC_084921.1, forward strand.
CGGTGAAGAGGTGGCTTCTGTCCTCAAAAGAAAAGGCATCATCCGCTCAGGAATCTCCAGCGAAGGGTGATCTGGCAAAAGAGACTGGCAAAATATTGAGTACCCCTCAGATGGATTTCTTGCCTACACCGGATGTTCCTAAGAAATATGAGCATTGCAAGCCATTTCTGCGATCGTTTCAACTCCAAGAAGGTCCATGGGAGATGAGAAAATTTCACGAATGGTACATGCGGGCATGTCACGCGGGGTTCTCCGTAATCACTGCTTCTGTCCCCGCTAACGTTTATCTAAGCGGAGACTCCTTTCTCATGTTGGATTTTAAGGACATGCACACTTTGTTCCGCCGTGAAAAACTCGACATCAATCTCATAAGTGTGTGGTGCTTGTAAGTGCCTATAATATACCCCTACGTTCATATATCTTCCAATGTATGCTATAGAAGCTAATGACTAGTGACATGTTCTGTAGGATGCAATTTAACAATGCGGAAAAGTTGAAGAGGCCCGTCGAATTCATTAATCCGCAACGAATTTCCCAGCCCAACATGGTTGTGAACTTGAGGAATGATGACTCCCAAATTAAGGGGAAGAGTAAAAAGGATAAAGCAAGGGTCCTAAAAGACTTGACCAAATCAAAAGGCTCAAAATGTCAATCTACATAGGAAGGGCTATGCTAGAAATGTAGGACAAGGACTGCATCTTGGCTCCCTACAACTTTAAGTAAGTGTGATACGTCATGAACCTCACATAAGTATTCAACTTATTTGATCGATCAAGAGTCTAACATAAGTATTCATGTAGCGACCACTATATTTGTATAATACTGATGCCGAAGTCGAGCAGACTCGTGGTCCTTAATTCAGCCGATTTCCAACAAAAATCCTATCAAGATTTCATTGACGTTATACGGAGGTAAAAAAAATCCCCATACATAAAATTCTTATAAATCATTTATGAATTGATAATTAATTATTGGCATTCAAATAGGGCCTACAAGTGGTACGTAACGAAAGGTGGGATACACGATACGGTCAAACCGGATGCGATGACGGTCCGTACACACTTTCCGGTAATAACACACTTGTAATACTTGCATCTCGCTATTTATGACGAAGAGTCTTATTGAACTAACGAATAGAACATGTTTTTATTTGAAGTGCCACAAACAAGGTTTCAATAGCGTTCTTTGTGGATATTATATTTGTGAGTTTCTTAGGATAAACGGAAGGTACACAACGAACCCTGAGGACGTAAGTCATCATTGCACCTGCACATTCTTGTTTGGTTATGTTTCTATTATCAAGAGTGTTTTAACTCTTTTAGTTGTGTTTTCAATTCAGGCACGGATGATCCAATGTACCGACCAATCTCTCACAGACAAAGATATTTAAAATGTCCAACGTGACATGTGCCGATTTATTTTGTACGAAGTCATCCACAAGAGTGGCATATTCTTTGATCCCGGAGGTGAATTAGCTAGCCATCCGAGGTTTTGTGAGTGGGAGAGGAAAGACTTGTGATGTTGTGAATATTATTGTACTTGTGTTAAATATTGAAATCTGTGATATTGAAATCTGTATTGAAATTTGTTAAAATCTGTGTGAAATCTGTATGCTCATTATTTTTTGAAAGAAATACATACCGTCTGTGGAAATCTTCATATCTATAGGCGGCACATAAAGTGGGCCGTCTGTGAAAATGGATTTCCACAGGTGGTTGACTTAAGAAACCGTCTGTGAATTTCACAGGCGGTTGTCTTAAGGAACCACCTGTGAATTTCCACAGACGGCCTGTTTTGCGCCTGTGAAAATCATTCATTTCCACAGGCCTTCGGTCGCAGACGGGTGCTTTAAACGCCTGTGAAAAGGTGTTTTCACCCGCCTGTGTAGTAGTGTGTACTGTAAATGTTACCGGCATCTATGTTGAAAACATTTGCATTCTATCATATGCAGTCCTCTTGTGTATTCTATGTAAAAAAGACTAAAAAAAATTGGTTTTCTCGTAGACCAGGTTCTGCTATTCGGTACTGTTCCTAGATCAACACTAGATGAAAACTACATGATTGGTAGACGGTAAATTAAATGCAAAAACTAAAAAAGTTGAAAAAATTGTAATATTGGTTATCTCTAGCGTGACAACGACGGGCCTCTAGTGCTTGAAACTTCATTGAATATAATGTCTCTGGCGTAAGTGATATACCCTGAAATTAGAGCAACTTCAAAGATATTTATGTTTTTGTTCTTTTTAGCACTTTCACTGTAATATAGCCATGATTAGTAGTTATCTCGACATAAAAATATACGTGGCAACAAAATTTCCCTACCAATAATGTTCCAATTTGTATCAAATAGCACTTCAAGTACATGGCAGGGGTATAAGCCTAAGAGACTTGTTTAGAGCCAGTTTATTAGAATCTAACTAAGAATTTCACAAGAAACATTTCGACCCCGGTAAGTGCTGGAAAAAACCTTCTGGTCTGTTCCATATGGAGAATTAGATGTATAACACTCTTATAACCCAACATACAACTAGCTTGCACTACTAAATGTACATATATATGTATTAGTTGCAGAAAGCAAATAAAATATTTCCAGATTACAAGTCTAAAATTGAAATTCTGTATTTATGATTGAATTCTAAATGAATATATCTTTTATTGTTATAGATTTTTCCATTCCAACAGCAAACTATATGAATATGTTACCTGGTACTAATTTATCGTACATTATTCGAGCACTGTTAGTAGAAGGATTTGATTCCTAAAATTAAACTGGTAATTCCAGCAAACTATTACTGAACTCAGCTATGATGAGCAACCATTTCTATTTTAGGAAAGACATAACTATTGTGGTGACATTTGGTCTTTATACCTTTAGAAGAAGAAGGATGAAAAGGAGACATGCTTATTCTGATGTACCCACTGTGACGAAAGGTAGAAAACTAAACTTATGGCATAAAATCGAGTAAAATTTTATAGTCATTTTTCTCTCATTTTTTTTCTCTTAGCTTAGATATCACACTCACTACTGTAGAAATAGTCATCAGTACCAGTTTAAAAAGTCATCAGGAGTAGTTTTTGAACCAGCATTGATAATGAGTATTAGTACCGGTCTATAACAAAGAACCGGCACTAATGCTCAAACTATCAGTGCAAGTCCATAAGAACAAATCGACACTGATAGTCTGAGTATCAATGCCGATTAGTGTGACAAGCCGACACTGATACTTTTGTAGACACAAATAAATTATGAATTCAATAATACAACATTAAAAATCCAATTTCAAATTTGTATTCAAATATATGTAGACATTCATCACAGGAAGATATATACATATGGATCACAAATAGTTCATCTACATCCACACATAATCATGAGTTTATCAACATCCACACATAAATATTATCATAGTTCACATCATAGGTTAAACACATTTCAAATGTACCCATCCCTGATTCTACAGTGCACGTCGAATCATATAGTCTTCATAGTTGACATCTATGATATCAACTCCATATATCTTATCCAAATGGTGCAGTGCATAAATGAGCGTACTATCTCAAGCAAGAAATGGCAGATCCATCACAATTCCATAAACCGCGAAACCTCCTCCACCGAACTCCACATAAGACTGATACCTGTCTTCACGAACTCTCTTGACTTTCAAGCCAATCATAGTGAAACACAGCCACTCTATGACATAACATAAGAGTAAACCCAAGCTAACATCCAAATACATCATGTTGTTCAAGTAAAAATACTACAGGCAAAGAGTGTGAATATGAATAGAAAATTTGATAATATATGAAACAATACTATAAACTAAAATTCATGGCACCAACCGTGTCAAGTACATATAACCGCGACAACAGACTGATAGTCATTGAAGCCACATCCTCCACATTTTGCTCAAGTGCTTTCAATTTGAAATAGTTGTAGTTAGGTAAATGTACCCAATTTGATCCTCAATCTCTTGCAAAACCGTTGTCACCGTGTTTTTTGAGCCACATGGATCTCAGGTGATTGGATGCCAGAGACAATAATATTGATAGATTCTTCATGTGCCGACATCTAAAAACTAATTGATATCTTCCATGTACCACTATCACCTATAGTTGTAGTCACAATAGGTTGTGTATAAGTCTCTATGTGAGCAATCATTCCATTTAATCAAACTCGATGAGGAATCACCTACATCAATGCATGCATATCTTTAATAACTACATATTTTCAATTATTAGTTGTCCAACCAAAATAGATGTGAGATATACCATTTTGATCATCCCTGAGGGAGCCAGGGAGGGCGGGTGTCAAGTTCGTAAAGGAATATGTCAGGAGGATGCGGCGGGATGTAGACACTACTTTGGATACATTCACGATACCTGCTAGATCCATGCGGCATCTACATAAAGTAAGGCATGTGGAAACCAACAAATTTTACTTCTCTAGAGGCCGGCCCTGGGGCACGGTAGTATGAACAAGGGTTCCCGATCTTCCGAAAGGTTCTGGTAACTCTCGATTTGGTGGAAACGAGACACAAGTCGATCCGGCTTCCGAACAACACGATCCGAAACCCCGCAATCGCAGCACCACGTCTCCTCTGGTTATCAACCGGCGTTGCACGGTTGACCTCGCCAAGAAGGCTAAAGTCCTTGCCTGCGAATCGAAGAACACAAGCAAGAACAAGGAAGAATGCAACCAAATTGCAGATGAATGATTAATCTCACGAGTTGGGGTCTCACAAACCGACGAAACGGCGAAACTGTTCTTGACAGAATAATCTAAGCAAAAACCCGCCCTAACGAGAGCGGCGGCGGCTGATAATAAGGGTCTAAGGGTCGTCACACCCCCTGGTCACGCCCCCCTAATGGGCTCAACGACGATACACGGCCCAACGGACCAAAAACGGTGACGCAGCACCGGGACAGATTCTGGATGCTGACTTGTTTCGACGTTTCCCGTTGACTCAGAAGGAATTTGGACCTCAAACCAACGCCATTGGTTTCCTTATGAAATTATCTTTCTAACCATATGTGAATCGTCAAAAACGGAGTCCGGATGCGTCCTGGGCGTCCGTTTTACTGCTCGCTGGTCCTGGAGGTCGAGACTAATTCGGACTCGAGTTGGACTGGACCTCCTGCTGTTGTTGGACGTCCTATCTGCTCCTCCACGCCTCCAAGCCTTCCTCTATGTGTCTCCTTGTCCTCTCCATGATTCCTAAGCAACATATAATCATTAGGTAGTAATCTATTCTCAAAATTATATAAAGAGTTGCTTAGGAACGAGCTCACCTCTAAATTTAATTGTCGTGCGTGAGCTCTTGTGATTGGACCTTGAAAGTTCAATGGAGGATCATTGTATGTATCCGAGGGAGTGATATCCTCATCATCCTCCCCCTCTTGAATTGGAGTCGTCCTCAACTCAAGCTCATCATCGGCTCCCAAATAAGGTTTCAAATCTGCAATGTTAAAAGAAGGACTAACCCCGAACTCGGGTGGCAACTCAAGTTTATATGTATTATCATTTATTTTCTCAATTATCTTATAAGGACCAGCAGCTCTTGGCATTAATTTAGACTTACGCAGCTCTGGAAACCTATCTTTTCTTAAATATAACCACACTAAATCACCCGGTTCAAGTTTGACTTCTTTCCTACCTTCACTACCAGCAATTCTATACTTTTCATTCATCTTTTCGATATTTATTTTAGTTGTTTCATGCAACTTACAAATAAAATCAGCACGTGCACTAGCATCACTATGTGTTCTTTCAGTGGTAGGTAAAGGCAAAAGATCAATAGGAGCGCGAGGGTTAAAACCATACACTACCTGAAAAGGACTTACCTTGGTGGTAGAATGTGTTGCCCGATTATAAGCAAACTCCACGTGGGGCAAATATTCTTCCCACATCTTCAAATTTTTCTTCAAAATAGCTCTCAACATGGTACCCAAAGTGCGGTTCACTACCTCCGTTTGGCCATCAGTTTGTGGGTGGCAAGTAGTAGAAAACAATAGTTTTGTACCCAACTTATTCCATAGAGTGCGCCAAAAGTGACTCAAAAATTTAGCGTCACGATCTGAAACAATAGTAGAAGGCATACTATGCAAGCGAACAATCTCTTTGAAAAAGAGGTCAGCAATATAAACTGCATCATCACTTTTATGACAAGGTATAAAATGTGCCATCTTAGAAAAACGATCCACAACAACAAAAATGCTATCCCTCCCCCTCTTAGTCCTAGGCAATCCCAAAACAAAGTCCATCGAAATATCTGCCCAAAAAATAGAAGGAACAGGAAGAGGCATATACAAACTATGTGGATTCAAGCGAGACTTAGCCTTTTGACATGTGGTACAACGTGCCACGAACCGCTCAACATCTCTCCTCATCTTTGGCCAAAAGAAATGTGTGGCCAACATATCCTCCGTCTTCTTAGCACCAAAATGTCCCATCAATTCTCCTCCATGTGCTTCCTGCAACAACAAAAGACGAACGGAACCAACTGGAATGCATAGACGGTTAGCTCTAAACACAAATCCATCATTGATCACAAACTTGTTCCATGTACGTCCCTCTTTACAGTTCAGCAATACATCTTTAAAATCAGGATCAAGCACATATTGTTCTTTTATTGAGTCAAGTCCAAAAATTCTATAATCAAGTTGGGACAACAAAGCATATCGTCTAGACAAAGCATCAGCAATTATATTATCCTTCCCTTTCTTGTGTTTGATAACATAAGGAAAAGATTCAATAAATTCAACCCACTTAGCATGTCTACGATTCAGATTATTTTGAGAACGAAGATACTTAAGCGATTCATGATCTGAATGTATAACAAATTCTTTAGGCCACAAATAATGACACCACGTCTCTAAAGAACGTACAAGTGCATACAATTCCTTATCATACGTAGAGTAATTAAGAACAGGGCCATGCAATTTTTCGCTAAAGTATGCAACGGGCTTACCTTCTTGCATCAAAACACCTCCAATGCCAACTCCACTAGCATCACATTCTAGCTCAAAGTTCTTACCAAAATTTGGAAGTTGCAGCAATGGCGCGTGCGTAAGCTTGTCCTTCAAAGTGTCAAAGGACTCCTCTTGTGCCTTACCCCAATGGAACACCACACCTTTCTTTGTCAACTCGTGTAAGGGGGCAGCAATGGCGCTGAAATCCTTCACGAAACGACGATAAAAACCTGCAAGTCCAAGAAAACTTCTCACCTGTTTGATGGTTTGGGGCACCGGCCAACTCTTTATGGCTTCAATTTTCATCTCATCCACCTCAATTCCCTGTGGAGTAATAACATAGCCAAGAAAAGAGACTCGATCCGTGCAAAAGATGCACTTCTCAAGGTTACCAAATAAACGTACATCACGTAAAGCATTAAAAACAGCACGTAAGTGATCCATATGTTCATCCAAAGACTTGCTATAAATCAATATATCATCAAAGTAAACCACCACAAATCGTCCAATAAAAGCTCTTAAAACCTCATTCATCAAACGCATGAAAGTGCTAGGTGCATTAGTTAAACCAAAAGGCATTACTAACCACTCATATAATCCGAATTTAGTTTTGAAAGCTGTTTTCCATTCATCTCCAAGTTTCATTCTAATTTGGTGGTAACCACTACGCAAGTCGATCTTTGTAAAAATTACAGAGCCACACAACTCATCAAGCATATCATCAAGTCTAGGAATAGGATGGCGATATCGAATAGTAATATTATTGATGGCTCTACAATCAACACACATACGCCAAGTACCATCTTTCTTAGGAACCAAAATCACAGGAACAGCACAAGGACTAAGGCTCTCACGTACATACCCGCGGTCCAAAAGCTCTTGGACTTGCCGCTGAATTTCCTTAGTCTCCTCGGGATTGGTTCGATACGCAGCACGATTTGGCAATGTTGCTCCCGGGATCAAATCGATTTGATGCTCTATCCCTCTCATAGGTGGCAGTCCCGGGGGTATCTCAGCTGGGAAAACATCCTCATACTCCTGCAAAAGGTTAGTGGCAGCAGGAGGTATCGAACTAATAACATCATCAAGCGAATACAAAACTCGTTTGCAAACCAAGGTGTAGCAAATATCATTATTAGAAATTTCAGCAAGGTCACTTTTTAGTGCAAGCATAACACCACTCTTTAATTTTATGCCCTCTACCTTAGAACTAGGTGCAGACTTATCCTTTTTAGGTGGGTAAAGAGAATTAGCAACTTGCTGATTTTCAGATTTAGTATCACGCAAATTAGCAGCTCGTTCTTTATCAGCTTGTACAATTTCAGCAGGGGTCATAGGAACCAAAGTAATTTTCTTTCCTTTATGCATAAAAGTATATGTATTACTTCTACCATGGTGTATAGCATCATTATCAAATTCCCAAGGTCGACCCAATAAAAGTGAGCAAGCTTCCATAGGTACCACATCACAGTCAACATAATCAGCATAGGAACCAATGGAAAAAGAAACTCTGCAAGTTTGCGTTACCTTAGCTTTTCCAGCATCATTAAACTACTGAAGGTTATATGGATGGGGGTGTTGGCGTGTGGTCAAGCCAAGCTTCTTGACCAAATCTGAACTCACCAAATTATTACAACTACCTCCATCGATGATGACACGTGCTCGTCGATTTTGGATGACGAAGAAAATCTGGAACAAGTTATGGCGTTGCAGCTTCTCTGGTTGTTGTACCTTTGTGCTGAGCGCCCGCTGCACAATGATGCTCCTATAGGTCGCTGTGTCATCACTGCCCAAGATTTCGTTGCTCTCCTCAACAACTGGTTCTTCTTCTTCTTCTTCCTCAATGTCAGAGGCGCTGATGTACCCATCTTCCGTTGCAATGTATGCCCGCTGACTTGGGCAATCCTTCTGCACATGACCGAATCCATGGCAGCGACGGCACTGAATGCCCGAGGTGCGTCCCGTTGATGCAACAGAGGAAGCACTCTTGGAAGGTCCCTGCAAAACAGAATTTTTACCTGAGCCTGAAGGTCGTGTAGTGACCGGATTTGGTGCCGTAGCGGCTTGTTGCTTGCTCGCTGGTGAGGGAGCCCTGTAAGTGGATGGTTTGGACAGCCCCAAGGATGGTCCTGTGCGCGGCGTGTATGTGGTGCTAGCCTTGTACTTGCCCTGCTGCTCACGCCCCTGCAACTCCTCTGCAAGCATAGCAAACTGAAACAACTGGTTGACATTGTTAAATTCTTTATAATCAATAATATCCTGGATTTCACGTCTCAAACCCGAATAAAATCGACAAATAGAATCTTCGTTTCCCTCTACTATGCCACAACGCATCAAGCCCTTTTGAAGCTCACCATAATAATCCTGCACAGATTTATCTCCCTGTTCTAAGCGCATCAATTTCTTACGCAGGTCTCTATGATAAGATGGGGGAACAAATCTATCACGCATAGCAACCTTAAGCTCTTCTTATGTACGAGGTGTGGCACCATCTGCAGCTAAACCAGTCCACCAAATAATAGCAAAATCTTTAAACTCACTAGTGGGTTGTCTAACTCTATGTTGTTCAGGTACTTGGTGGGCACTAAATTTTTGCTCTACTGTCATCTCCCAATCAAGATATCCCTCAGCATCATAATGTCCCGAAAAAGAAGGTATAGTAAATTTAACCTTAGCATAAGAATCTTCAGGAGCTCGATTATACATACCTCGATGGTGGTGGTGATGTGGAACACCACCCATACCTGTGGTGTTAGTGCGAAGACGACGCCGTAATCTGTTTTGCAATGTCGCCGCTGGATCAACATTACCATCGTCATCATACAACTCATCACTGGTGTTGCTTCCATTCACATCTTCGTTGTGCACAGGACGATTTTCCAAAGCATTTACCCTGTCGGTGAGCTCGGATAACTGTTTGTCCACCCGCTCAACCGCGTTTGCGAGTTTCATCTCAATTATCGCTTCAGTGACAGCCTTGATGACTGTCTCCTTCATCTCCTTCTGAGCATTGTCTACAACAGCTTGTAGCTGCTCTTGGCTGACACACTCCTTGAAGTCCTTTGGCGTTTTATCTCCATCAACTGACATTGTGGAAACAAACACAACAACAAACAGTGAAGGTTATCCCTAATAATCGTACTACAAAGGTGGAGTGGTGCCTCTCAATCAAGATCAGCAAAGGTAGTCACCTTACCAAGCTCTTACCAGGGTTCTTACCAGCAAAGCAAAGGATACCTGGAAGGCGTGCGAGCGATTGCAGGATGCAAACCAGTGTTGTCCAGAAGAATCTGTGGAGCTTGGAAGGCACACAAAGAGAACAAATATGTATATGTGGAACACAAATCAGAAACAGATAGTAATGCTGAATTATAGTCCCAAGTACTTGTTCTCGTTGCTGGCCTAAAGTGTTGCAAGTACCAAGTATGTGTGATAAACAAGGTGGAGAAACAAGTATGATGGATAGCAAGAGCAACAGAAACAAAGAACTAAACAGCACACGCTAACACAGCTCACTTTGCCCTTCTCTATGTGCTCCTCTAGATATTGTTCCTCTTTTGCCCCTCTCTTTTTTCTATTTTTTTGGCTGTCGTTGTTTTTTTGGAAAAATTCAACTTTTTCTTTTTATTTTTTTGATATTTTTTTTTCACTTAGGAGCACACAAGAGGGAACCACAGAAAATCTGAGCTTAAACAAGTGAAAGACGTGGCCTGTAGAATTTTTTGAAGTTCAGCCGGAAAATGAGAAAAATATTTGGAAATTGAAAACTCAAACTTCGGAGGCGAATTTGGGAATTCTGATTTCTTCGAACCTGGCGAAGCGGGGGACGAACGGATCCAAAACGCCGTTTCGATGCGAAAAACTCTGTGACTTTTCTGAAAACGGAGTTCGTACGCGAAAGTTATGCCCGATTTGAGAAACGACTCCGAATTAGAGGACAAAACGGGAAGAAAGTGGGGAAACTGTTCTTGACAGAATAATCTAAGCAAAAACCCGCCCTAACGAGAGCGGCGGCGGCTGATAATAAGGGTCTAAGGGTCGTCACACCCCTTGGTCACGCCCCCCTAATGGGCTCAACGATGATACACGGCCCAACGGACCAAAAATGGTGACGCAGCACCGGGACAGATTCTGGACGCTGACTTGTTTCGACGTTTTCAGTTGACTCAGAAGGAATTTGGATCTCAAACCAACGCCATTGGTTTCCTTATGAAATTATCTTTCCAACCATATGTGAATCGTCGAAAACGGAGTCCGGATGCGTCCTGGGCGTCCGTTTTACTGCTTGCTGGTCCTGGACGTCGAGACTGATTCGGACTCGAGTTGGACTGGACCTCCTGCTGTTGTTGGACGTCCTAGCTGCTCCTCCACGCCTCCAAGCCTTCCTCTATGTGTCTCCTTGTCCTCTCCATGATTCCTAAGCAACACATAATCATTAGGTAGTAATCTATTCTCAAAATTATATAAAGAGTTGCTTAGGAACGAGCTCACCTCTAAATTTAATTGTCGTGCGCGAGCTCTTGTGATTGGACCTTGAAAGTTCAATGAAGGATCATTGTATGTATCCGAGGGAGTGATGTCCTCATCACACAGGCTGCAAACATCGTGTTTAGAACGATATCTTGATGTTGGTGTAACTTCAACTTGAAGATAATAACCGGGTAACAAATTTATATCCTAGTGGCTACCTATCTGTAATTTGGAATGTGCTCGACCTACAGGTAGAGGGATTCAAACTATGTTGTACTTAGCTAGCTCAAAAAGTTGGTTAAAATTATCAGGCCAGTTTACTCCTTTGAATAATCTTGTCATAAGAAAGTTCCAACTCAACAATAACAAAATTGCAGAACCAACCTTTTCATTCTACAACATGATCGCTTTCATTCTTCAACCAGTTTATAAGCATATAGGTACTTTCACATTGAAACAATATAACATAACATGTATATTAACAATGGCTAACATTTAATCAAATCAACTAAAATGCATTCTTTCGTTCTTCAACAAACCAAGAGCACAATTGAACTAATGCTATGTAAAGATCATCAGTTCCTTTAAACACCAAATTGCCGTCTGTTACACATTAAAGTAACCACATTTTTTTTTATCGAATCGATGGCACGGGCGACGGGGATGAGGACGGGGCTCCGAGGTGGCTGGGACGGCAGGGCTAGCAATGCTTCGGGGATGAGGATGGTGTGCGGGTGATAGGGATGAGGACGGCATGCAAGCTCCAAGGATAGCGATGGTGGGGAGGCGGTGTCAGCTTCAAGATGAAGATAGTGATGGGGATGAGGACAGCGTGTGGGCTCTGGGGATGGCGACATCTGGGAGGCGACGTCAGCTTTGGGATGAGGACGGCAACGGGGATGAGGACGGTGTGTGGGCTCTGGGGACGGCGGCAGTGGGGAGGCAGCGTTAGCTCTGGGATGAGGACGGCGATGGGGATGAGGACGGCATGCGGGCTCTAGGGATGGCGATGACGGGGAGGCAGCGTCAGCTCTGGGGATAGTGACGGCGACGCTGACGGTAATGGGGAGGCGACGTTGGCTCCGGGTGAGACAGTGGGAATCGGCAAGCGCACATGGGAGGAATGGAGAGGTTGCGGCTAAGTCCTGCTTATATAGGGATAGAGTATCAGTGCCGGCTGTGACCTACAACCGGCACTGATACTAGAATCAATGCCAGTTTTATAACCTAGCCGGCACTGATAGTTGGACTATAAATGTTGGTTTTGAACCCCTAGCCGTCACTGGTAGTTGCACTATTAGTGTCGGGTTTTTTCTATAACCAGCACTTATATTGTGATGACAGAAAAGGGCACCGGAGTCAGGGATGATGGTGTGGCGGTGAGGTGGCGGAAAGGGGCGCTAGAGTTGGGGATGATGAGTTAGGGTAGAAGAAGGCGTCTTTTTTAGACTGTAGACTTATTAGTGTCGGCCTGTAATACAAAACAACACTAATACTTAGTATCAGTGCCGGCTCATGGTTAACAGCCAGCGCTAATACTGAGTATTAGTGCCAGTTCAACCCGGCTGGATCGTTGATCGAGCGCGGGAAGTTATGAACCGGCACTGATGGGGCGGCACAAATGATTGTTTCTGTTGTAGTGACTACAAATAAGTATCATTTTAGAATATGTGCAATCAAACTATTTTAACATTCACCAATTAATATCATTATGCATATTTATTTTGCTCATATGAAGTTATATGAGTAGATTTATCACAAAAAATATTCTCGTAAGATTGTAGTTTTACTTTACAAATATACTACAATAGAAACTAGTGGTCATAGTTCTGTTTGGAGACCGGCAACATCCAAAACATTGTATTCCTCTTTTTTCTATTGCCTCCTTGGCGTTGTACAGATTTTTTTGTTGTTTTACCTTATATATATAGCACCGTAGGCGATCACCCTAGTGTTTTCTTAAAAGAACATAATTTATTTGTCACTAGAAGAGTATCAGTCTCTTACAAGATAGATGTACACTACTACAGATCAAGCTATTAGTGGTGGTTCAAAATCACCATTAGTGGCGGGTATTGAACCGACACTGATACTTGCACTGGAAGTTCCCATCACTGTCAATTCATGGATCCAACCGGTAGTGTTGCCCTTTTCCACAAACAAACAAAAAGAAAAATATCTGCACGTCCAACCCAAGCCGCTCCCTCGAGCCGCCTTGAGACACTCCCATCAGCTGCCACTTGCCATTGCCTGTCGCTCGAGCCATGGTAGGATCCAGTGCCCTCCTCTATTGTTGCTGGGACCTGCTCGACGTCGTACTCCCCAGGGCCCTCCTTCGGATCATCTTCCACGCCGAGATCCCGTCATGGTTGTCTTGGCCGCCGCACCATGATCCACCATGGTCATCGTGATGAGAGCCCGTGGCGGGGGACAAGATCCACACCGAGATCCCATTGCAGCCGCAGGCCCAGTAGATCCCGCAGCGGCTAGTCTTCTCCCAAAGGTGCAACGAGGGGATCTGACCATGCCGCCCCGCCCTGCCTCATCGGTGGCAATGCCCTGCTCTGGTGAGCCATGGACGCATGCGGGTTTGTTGGGGGGGTGGAGGGAGGGAGAAGTGACGTGAGACGAGAAAGAGAATGAGCGAGAGAGAAGAGACAGAGACAGAAAGAGAGCGTGGAGTGAGGACAGGAAGAGGCTTTGAATTTTTATTTGGAGTGTGGATGAGCGGACATGAGGACTTTAGATAAAAGTGGGTTGAATGCAAATTTTGAGTCTAGTCTACTGTAGCAACTATCAGTGGTGATTCTTGGTTAGAATCGACACTAATATCACTATTAGTGCCAGTTTGTGTTATATATTAGCACTGAAACATCAATGTCGGTTTGTAACACGAAACGGCACTGATAGTCTGTAGCAGTAATGATTCTTAGTAGCTCCATCATAGTTCTATTGTAGAAGATTAAGAACCGGTAATGATATTTGCACTATTGGTTCTTGCACAACCGGTAGTGATGAGCCGCCATCTATGACCGATTCTATAGTAGTGGTAACAATACTGAATACAGACTTGAAGGATACTAATTTCTTTTTTCTAGAAAAAGAAAAGAATATTGATTGCTTCGTTTATACAATAAAAAAAAAACTGCACTCGCCTGCTAATCTAACAGATGTTAACATCCAACATGCAAAGAATATCTACCAGAACCAGAGGACCAGAAAACCACATAATTTTCGTATATTGTGTAAATAGCAGATAGGAATATAGATGAGATTTAATCACGGTCACACATACCTAAGGGGATTCTCCACGAGTGGATATCCTGCACCTCTCAAAAGAGCTCATCTTCTGACCAAAGGAGCCTCCATTTATCATATTTTCATTCTTTTATCTTCTCTCTGGCCGGTTAGGGGATATTCCCATCCACACTCCATCAATGATGAGTGCCAAATTTCAAACAACAGCCAACTCCAAAATGGAGATGGACTTATCTTGTATAGACGAACCACATCCAGGATCCCAAGAGAGAATATAATGTTGACTGTTTGAGTGAAGAAAATGAAATCCACAATTGAGTATAGAAAAGCCAATCACATACCAAGCATATGTTGAGACTGACTGCTTTGCTAGATCCGAAATCACATACCAAGCATATGTTGAGACTGATTGCTTTGCTAGATCCCACAGCGCAAACTTATACTAGTACGATCACTGCTATAGTGCTATTCCAAAGTCCAAACATGAAGCAAGGAACGTTATCCGGTATCTTGGACAACAGGAAAATAAAATACAAGGCACCACTACTATAGAGCAGTACATCACTGTCAACTCTAAAACCCACTTCACTACCAGTTTTAGAGCCGGACGGGCCAGCAATAAAATGGGTTATCACTGCCAACTAAAACCACCAGCCGGCAGTGATGCCTGTGGTATCACTACCGGCTGGTGATTTCAGCGGACAGTGATATCTAGAGCATCACTGCTGGCTGAAACTTTCAACCGGCAGTGTTTTACCTCTCCTCCCTCTCCTCTCTGTCCTCCCTATCTCTCTCCTCCCTCCATCTCTCTCCCTCTCAATATATCTATCTCTCTCCTCTTTGTCCTCTCTCTCTCCTTGATCTCTTCGTCTCTCTCTCCCTCTCAATACATACATACAATAAGACATGTTTAATGTAAATCAATAATAAAGACACATTATTAATACATAGTAATTCATGTCCTTCATTAATACATAATACTTAATGTCATTAATACATATGGTGTCATTTGGTGATATATAAGCAGTCTAACCCCTGGTAGCCTTCCTCCTTATCGCATACTCTCTACTAGAAGGTATGGTGTCATCTGAAGGTTTGTTTTCCGTCGATGGCATGATCGGTTCATGAAACTCGTTGTTTGGGTTGATAACATGTTCCATGAAGATCCCGGTGATCTGTTCTTGAAGGGCATGTATTTCTGCAGGTTGTAACGCACATGTGCGTAGTTTAGAGCGATGTGTTTGAAGAATAGAAAGAATTAGTCCTTCAACACGTATAGAAATTGAAAAGAATGCATCGATATGTAATTTTATACCTCAAGATCATTGTATCTGACAGCGTCTCCATCTACACTGAATGCAAGCATGAAAGTAAGAACATAAAATCCGCAGAGATTGTTGTTGGGTGGCTGCTTCATACACTTCAAGAGGAAAGGATTCGTCAGTGAAATGAATTGAACCTTTTTATGTAGTAGGAAATGCAAGTCATGAATATTCCCTGTGTACCGGAAAGTTGGTTTTTACATCATACTGATTCCTGAATGGAAAGTGGATAACACTCTTTTTGCGGTATCTTATTTATTCCTTGTACGTGAATATGAATACCAATTAAATTTAGATGCAATCATCGAGAAGATTAAATAATCGAGTTTACCTATTTAGCATATTGATCAGGTCTTGGTAAGTCATCTTATCTCTCTTTTGCGAGTCCAAAATAATGATCTTGCTCAAGTCTGGGAAGATGACAAGGAGGATCTAATGAAAACAGTAGCAATATTATGTCATCATAGCAAATTAGTACTAGAATCGAGTTGCTCATAAAAGCATAATACCCTGGCATGCAAACAATTACTCACAGCTATAGGGTAAGAGTACAAATTTCTTGTATTGATGATGAAACAGGCACTTCAATAAGTAGTCCTCGGTGAAGTCTGGACGCTCCCTTACAAGTTCCTCGTTCACAAGCCCAGGATCGATGAATCCTGCTTTATTATCTAATTCTTGTCTGCATGCGCGGAACTCTATTCTATGAAGGGAGAAGTTAGCCATGCAATTTCAAGGTACAAGATCATATCACGTGAATTATATGCATAAGTCACTTACAAAGTCCACGCGCTGACTATAGCCATGTTGAGGGTATCTTCCTTGTACAGTTCATACAGGTACAAGAATTGACCTAGAAGGAGTCATCCCCATTGAGGAAATATTCATCTGTGTATCTTACAGGGAACGCATGAAAACCCTATCTGGACTGCTCCAAATACCACTGATGTAATCATCGTGTTTGAGTTCTAAGGTTTCTTTCTATATCTGGTTTGACCAAAGGTTTGCCCAACTCAAACAGCCATATGACATCCAACTTTGCAATATCGGCTCCTATAGTAAGTCGTGCTAGTTCTTCTGTTGTTAATCTAGAAGAAGCTAGAAAGCCCCCAATACTTGGAGCATCCTGAATGATTGGACCTGATTTGCTCTCAGCCTGCTTCTTACTGATACATTCATAGTCACTCGACAGTTCACTTGAAGCGGCCCCATATGTTTAGCTTTGGCCATATTCATGAAAAATTGCATGGTATCTTTAGGCACAATAAGCTTTGGTGGAGGTGGTGGAGGATGGAAATGTCTAGTTATACTGGCGTCCACAATCTTTTTGGTTTCCTTAGTAGTGAGTGAATAAACATCCTTGGGTTCCAAAACTCTCTTAGATGGCACCGACTTCTTAGATGATGTCGTCTGCTTGGATGCTGCGGAACCTGATCGTGTTTTCCTAGCTAATGGTTGGCTTCTTGATGACACTGGCTTCTTGAGCGGTGGACTTCTTCTAGGAGATGGCTGAGGAGAGGGAGATCTTTGAGGTGATGGCGGTCCAGGGTGTTGTGGAGAGAAGAGGTTCTCGGGAGCTATCCCTTGTGAAAACACTATATAGGCCTTCTCCCACGCATTGAATGTATGCTCATTCTCTCCTGTAGTGTTCGCCCCCTCCTCTGTGAGGTAGTCCACCTCAACATGATGGTACTGGTCAACTGTCTCGTCTACTTGTACCATGGCGTAGCCCTCCGGTATCGGACACCTGTGCAAATGTTCGTGGGAGCCGCGGGGATAAGCCACGTTGGAAGCCACCTTGATGGTAATGCTCCTAGCACTAATGTGTAGTTCACACGGTGTTCGTGTTGTGATGAGGTCCACGGGATAAGTGATGGGGTCAGCTCCCAGAACTCCTGTGGACGCATAGCTACTCCGACGACCACCGGGGTTAGAGCATTTAAAATTAGGAGACGTTGGCATCCATTCCTATTCGCTCATAATGCGCCCCCTTCATGCATGAGGGCTTTCTGTACTGCTTATGCTATATTTTCCTCTGTATGTTCTCTCTCCTTTTTGTAGTGCTTGTTAGCATTTTCATCATCCTAGCTTGTTGTGCCTCTCGTTCTGCATGGAATCTCTTTCGACTTCTGTAACTGTCGACATCGCCTGGGAATCTGTATTTCCAACCCATCACCCCAACGCCTTGTGTGCAACCACTATGCTCCTTGTTTCCCAGTGCCAAGGTGAGCTCGTCGCTATCCCTGATTGGCTTGAAAGAGCCTTGTGCAGACTACTCGTGGGCTTTCGTAAGCTTTTTTGCAAGAGTTTGCGTCACTTCCTGGTCTTTGGAGGTTGTAAAGTATAAGCTTCCATCAGACAGTAAGACGCACCCCTCCAAAGAAGGAGGCGCATCGATTGTTTGCTCCATCCCTCTGTCTTAGGCCTGACATCTCTATCTCGTAGTTCATCTAGCTGTTGTTGCCACTACCATTCTTTCCTCACGTATCCATGACTGTCGACTTTGTGGGGGTAGAGGTTCTTCTTCGAGTTTGCTTTGTTCACCTCACTCAACCTCTGTGCTTCTTCCGACAACTTGTACTCCGCAAAGGCTTGCCAATGATCTTTCAGTTGCGGTCATTAGCAAAAATTTGGTGTTGTACCTTTCTGCACATAGGTTCTATTCAGTGTGCCCTTCCAATTCTTAAATGAAATGCCCATGATCATTAGCATATTATGCTTAACTACTTCCACATATGTCTCTTCAAGGAAGTCAAACTTCTAATATCTTGGGCCACAAAATGTCTTTCTTGATCGAATTAGAAACAACGTGCGGTTCACCTCGTTCGCCTGTACACAATTTGTAGCTGATGGGCACGTGATCCTCAACAGCAATCCCACAGACTGACTTGTATGGCCCCAGAACTCTCTCTGGTGCAGTTGGCTCCCTTGCTCATGAGACCTCCGTGATTACAAATTGTCCCGTAGGCATCTTCGAGGGATCTCGGACACGATGCCACTCTCGGGATTGCTCATTGTTGTGACCCTTCAGAGCATCAAGCATCTACGCATAATCCAAAAAACAATTGAGAACCTATACGACAATATGTAGAACAGATGCATTCATCTACTTATGAATTACCTCGACGCCTCTACAGGCGTCTGTTTGGTCCAGGTGGAGGTAGTGGCTTGGGCTACCTTCTTCAGTGTTTGATGACGGCACTATATCTCCTTCTGGCACCTGAGCCGGATCGGCGATTGGTGGTGTCATCTCTTCCTATGAGTTATGTATATGATGACGACGAGCAATTGAGTATTCTACATATAGAGAGCTGATGAAGGAGGAAGATAGAGATAAAGCTGACAAGGGAGGGAGAGAGGCTGTCGAAAGAGTGAGATAACCATGAAGGAGTCGATAGATGAAATGCATACACATACAATATTGTAATTGAGTACATTATGACCACATTCACATCTTACGTAGCAAAATAGGCACAAATATGCACAAAAGTACTGACAAGTGACACATTGACCTTACAAGTCACATCATCTTATATAGAAAAATAATGATTACAACAAAAACTAGAATTATGATATATTTACAAGTGAAATCAAAATTCTTCTCCTTATTTTCAAAGGTAGGCAATTTTAGCTCAGCCTGGATGACTTGACTGTTGTATGCCGCAACAACTTCCTGTTTGGACTTGTATCCTTTGTAATATGCTCCTGTGAATCCATTATCTCCAAATAATGATATACTACAAACCACACTAACACCAAAAAATATGTAAAACAAGTATGAAAACAGCATTAGCATCAGATTATAGAGATAATTATATACGACTGCATGCTCGACTGAGATAGTGAAAAGACGTGCAAGGTGCATGTGTAATAACCATCCTAATCAAGTTTTGCAGTCCTATGTATGGTCTCCAATTTCATCGTTTGCAAAAAGAAAAACAAGCATGAAAACAGTGCAATTTTTAATACAACACATAACATAAGTAAAAAAAAATACGACCCTAGTGACTATAGCAAATAGTCTTATTAGGCATACATAATAGGTAAGATGGATGATATTGACCATAGTTTGGACAAATCCTTCTTCTTCCACTACTATGTGAACCTAATAAGGCCAAGGTGCAAGTGTTGTAAATAATAATGCGACAATAAGAAATGACAGCAATTCGTAATCAAGAATTTCCAATGACATGTGTATAGCAAGAATTGGATAGTAAGTTTATAAAAGTGCTCTCAGGAAATGAATAACAATTGACCCCAGGACAATCAAGGTCCTGCTGCTAATTGTTCTATTGAGTACATAAATGATGGGACAATTTACTAAGTTCTCATCTAGTTATTAGAACCTAGACAGAATTTTCAAAAATCACACAATATCATCATGGACAATGCTGCTATACCAAATCAGAGAGCACAGATTCTGAAAAGGACAAGCAATTTCCTGTCGAGACAGAAATAGAGACTGAACAGCATGATTCAAACAAGTAATGAAAGAACAAAAAGGATGAATCAACTTCCTTATTCAGAATCTAATATGTTAATCAATTTCTGAACCTACAGCCTCACACCATCTAGGGATCAAATTGTAATAGGTAGCCCACTTCAGAGACAACACAAGAAATATGTCTCAGTATACAAGTACAGACCAGCAAGGACCGAAGCAAAATATGTTCTTATCATTTGAACACACAAAAGGGCCATAAATAGCATATGTTCTTATCATTTGAACACAAAAGGACCACAACCAGCATCTGTTCTTATCATTTGAACACACAAAAGAATCGAGGCAACATATCTGTTCTTATCATTTGAACACATAAAAGGACCACAAGCAGCATTTGTTCTTATCATTTGAATACACAAAAGGACCACAAGCAGCATCTATTCTCATCATTTTAACACACAAAAGGACTAGCACACAAGCATATGTTCTTATCATTTGAACAAACAAGTAGCCGGTAATAAATCAATATGAACTTGTGCTTAAACCCTAGGAATCAGGGGAGGGATAGCCGAGAGGCCTACCTCGACGTCAGGGTGGTGGTCCATGGCAACGGAGGTGGTGGACGAGGGCGCACGGCATGGCAGCGTGGGCTCCTCGGTGTCAGGGTGTTCATCGTGGTGGAGGCGGCAGGCTCCTCGGCATCTGGGTGGTGGTCCTCCACAGTGGTGGCGGTGGATGAGAGCGTAGTGCACAACAGCACGGGCTCCTCGACGTCGAGGAGGAGGCAACGAGCTCCTCATCGTTAGAGTGGTGGATCTTGGCGACACGGGCTCCTCAGCATCAGGAGGCGATTCGGCGAAGGGCACATGCTAGGAAGGGGAAAAAATTTTTCCAAGTGTCAGATGAAGCGGGCGTCGAGTACTTTTATAGGGTATGACTTTCACTGCCGGCTCAAGATAACGACCAGCAGTAAAAGTGGATCTTCATTGCTAGCTCAATAAGACTGTTTCACTGTCAGTCGAATATGTTCACCGCTAGTGAAACCCCTTCACTGTACATGTGGGGTGCAAAAAAATTGATTTAGCTACACGCGCGTAGAGACTCGAACCCATGAACTGCCCCAAGTAAGACCGAACAATTAAATCGTTGCGCTACTCAAGTATTTTTGGTTGAGTTTGTACTATCTATAATTATTAACATTCTGTTGACCTAAAATCCTAATACATATTTATTTAAATTTGAACTTCCTATATACCAAAATTAAGTTTTATATATACCTAAATTTCATGGTTCAATTTTCTAGTTCAATAAAAAATTAAAATAAAGATGTTCATACCTAAGTTTCTATATTGGGGCTTGCTATATATCTTAATTTCATTGATAAATATTTTGAATCATTAAAAATTGAAAATAAATATACTCATAACTATAGCTAATGTAAATCATGTAATATGCAAATAGCAATATGCTAGTGCTATTGCTAATTCATTAAAAAATAAAAAATAGTAATACATAGCAATAGTGCTTTTGCCATTGCTAATTCATTAAAAATAAAAAATCAATATGCTCAATAATAAAGACATCTTCCACCGTAAACTACAAATTGAAGCTTCCATAATATAAGTGAGCTATAATTGCATCTAAATATTCATACATAGTAATTAATATAGTTTAGCTACTTTGTCTTAACGATTCACCCTTCATTATGATTACGGCATACATATGGAGGCTCGTCGGTGTCTTCCATGGCACCTAGGTCAACATCCTCTCTGAAAGGAGGTGGTGCGTCGAATTGATTGTAGTCTTCCTCATCAATGATATTCTCCACTCCGATAATCCTTCTTTTTCCTTCAAGAACCACGTAGCGCTCCTCCTTATTAGCCGGGTCTGGGTCCTTAACATAGAAGGCATAAATAACATCATTCACAAGTACAAATAGTTCTTCTCTATATCCAACGAGTTTTTAGTCCACTATAGTCATATCATACTCGTCGACGCTTCTCGTTCTCCCGATCTACTTCGTCCGGTGTCATCCACCTCCGTCAGCAGTCTCTCTTGGCTCCAGTTCATCTACTACCTTCTCTCAACACCCTCCACTATCGCCGCCTTCTACAACATTTGCACCGCCAAACCCTAATCGTTCGGCTCTTCTCCTCCGGCCGCTACAGAGTTCATCGAGAGTGGATGCAGCGGTGCTACCTGACCAAGACTCCATCCGCAATAACGTGTTTGACCACCCGGTTGCCCGCCCAGTCCTGAGTAGAGTCAACGGATGGCAAGTCAATTCTTCTCACTTGCTGCCTCAACTGGATATTGGCTTGCTACAGAGGTAGTAGCAATCTATGAATCAACGGGTGTTACTTACACTTGCAGGTTGCAGCTGGTAAAATTGTTTAGGGGAAAATGACTACATCATCTGAAATACAAAGGTAATTTGTTTGTCCTATTTGATCATTTAAGTCTTACTAGATGCATTTCAATGCCTCTTTTGTTCTCGTATGGTGCATGATTTTGTTTGTATTACATGTTGTAATATGTTTCATTCAGTCAATATTTTTACTAGCACACACAGTTAATCATTTCAATCACCTGCCTATGTTCTGGGAGATTTACAATCCAATTTTGTTGGATGCTCCTAGGGGTAGACGCAGTGCACTAAAATCAAGAGAATGAAAATGATTTAAGCAAAATTATGATATTGTTGATGGACCTGACTCATCTTCCTTTAGAGCATTCTCAATATCATTTTATGTTTCTATCTAGCTTATGTGATGCCTTCAGTGCCAGATGAATGCATGAAGTTCACAGGAGGCTATGGATGCCCATCCAGACTCAATTCTCATTTTAGTTTCTGTTTTCTATTTATACTTGGTTACATTCACTTCACATGTCTGAATCTGAACCAAGTGTTTATCGAAGAACCCTTTACTAGCTATTTCCTACACACTAGATTGAAATTTTACTGAATGTAGTGCTTCTGGGTACTTTGGTCGACCTATTAGCAGTGGCACCAAGCAAAATGGTGGCCTTGTGATCTTAACATATGAGAAGCTTTAGCACCCTCCATCCTCTATTCTTGTAATTTATTAACTGGTAAACTACAATTGGTGCTCCCAGCTTATGAATGTGAGTAGCCGAGGATACTTCAAATTACATATCTTTTTTAGTACATCTTTTAAGTTTACTGCATATGTTGCTTGTATATGTAGCCAATCCTATAACAAATTTTGTGTGCCCTGTTTTTCTTCCTTGTGCTTTTTAGGGCTTGAAAATGGTGAAGTTATCTTTAGAGTGGATATCTGCTTGGTTTTGTCTTTTTTTTTTATGTACATGAATGTACCAATATTGTTTGTGGAGGGAGCACAAATATGAAATGCTTCTGTAAATTCAGTTGTGATAAATGCAATGATATATTGGCTTACCTTTTGTGACAACCATACTCTACTACAATTACGTTCATCACAAATTCCATTTTATGCAATATGTATACTGATCAGCCATGATGGTAAAGTGAAGAGAATGCATGACCAATCTTTTTGTCATAAAATGGTTGTTTTCTGTGGCGATCACATTTTGTCAAAGAATATGAGCTGCCTGCCTGGGCAACCCCTAGACAACTTTATGTTCTACAAATTTTCCATCACAGAATACATTATATGACGCGGCTTTTTGACGATGGCCGTGACGATGGATTTATGTTACAAAAACTAATTTGTGATAAAAATTGACCATTTTGTGATGATATTGTCATGTCATATAATGTCAAATTTGTTGTTGTGTCTTCGACATATGGGTCGACTACAACTGATTGTTGTAGAACTATGAAATGTGCTTGCGTGAATGAAACGGGGTCATTAGTGTGGAATGAGTTTGTACCTATTGTCTCTTCCCCTATAGACTCCACTCATGGTGAGATACAGGCACACTAATTGATTTGAGATTCATGTATTCGATGCAGAAATCAATGACCTCCTCGGTTCTCCGGCCCTCAGCCATGCAGCCTTCTAGCCGATTTTGGTTACGAACATATTTCTTCAGAACTCCCATGAACCTCTCGAAAGGGTACATCTGATGCAGAAATATGGGGCCAAGAATCTGTATCTCTTTCACAATATGAACAGTGAGATGCACCATGACATCAAAAAATGATAGAGGGAACAACGCATCAAGCTAGGATAGAGTCTCAACCACGTCTTCCTGCAGCTTATCAAGCTTGGTCGGATCGATGGCCTTCTGTGATATCGCGTTGAAGAATGAACACAACGTTATGATTGGGTTTCGGACCTTCGGCGGCTGAATACCTCTAATTGCAATTAGAAGCATTTATGTCATCATCACATGACAATCATAAGACTTCATGCTAGTTAATTTCAAATCTTTCAAGTTTACTAGTCACTTTATGTTGGCGGAGTAACCAGATGGAACTTTGATTCTACGTAAGCACTCGCACATTGCAATTTTCTCCACCTTACTTAGACTGTAGCTAGCGGTACCAAGATATTTCTCGCCTTCTTCCATATCTTCGGGATGTAGATCCTATCTGAGTTTCAAATATTTGAGGTCCTTCCGTGCTTGGAGTGTATCCTTTGTTTTACTAGGTATGTCTAGTAACATACCAAACAAGCTATCACACACGTTCTTCTCAATGTGCATGACATCGATTGCGTGTTGAACCACCAAATCCTGACAATGAGCTAAGTCATAAAAAATTATATTTCTTTTTTAACTAGGATCTCTAATATTATATTTCAGAATCGGTGTACTCCCGCATCCCATTCTAAGATTAGATTTTGGAACCCTAAGTCCCTTTACCATCTCATGTACCTGTCTCCCAGTGTGATGCTTAGGAGGTGATCGAGTCTCAACTTTCCCATCAAAAGCTCTCATGTTGCTACGTATAGGTGATCCTTGCGAAGATATTTACGATAACCTAGGTACACCGTTTTCGGCTGTTCTTCAGCCACAAGCTCTCTGTTTCATCCAAGTAATGTGCACATGCACAGTAGCCTTTGACAGTCTGGTCTGATAGGTTGCCAAGGGCTAGCCAATCCTGGATTATTATGAACAGCATTCTGCGTATGGTGAAATTCTCTTGTTTGTATGGATCCCATACCTACACACCATCATTCCACATTACTACAAGATGTTTTAGGTAGACATTGACATTATTGTCAGGTTGCCTCAGCACTAGTATCAGCACCGGCATCATAATGTACTTTAACTTCATACAGAACCAAGGAGGAAGGTTGTAGATACATAGAGTCACAGGTCAAGTGCTATGACTACTGCTCATGTTGCAGAATGAATTCATCTCATTTGTACTCAACCCAAATCTTATATTCCTCACATCTTCTGCAAAAAGCTCCTTGTAATTTCTATCGATGTTTCTCCACTGTGTAGAATCAGCAGGATGTCTCAGCATTTCATCATTCTTGTGCTCCTTAGCATGCCATCGCATCAGTTCGGCATGCCTTTTGTTGGCGAATAAACGCTCCAAACGGGTACACCATTGATATCATCAATGTCGCGCTTGTAACATGCTGCACCATAGACGAGACACGCTTCTAAGTCTGCATGCTCTCTGTGATACAACATGCAATCATTTGGATATGCATATATTTTCTGCACTTTCAACCCCAATGGGCACACAACCTGCTTGACCTGATATGTGTTTTCTGGCAGCACATTTCCCTTTGGAAGCAATTTCTTCAAGAATAGTAACAACTATGTGAAGCTTATATCAAACCACCCATTGCTTGCCTTCAATTGTAGCAGTGAAAGAACGGTACGCAACTTTGTGTGCTCCTTCTTGTAGCCCAGGAACAATGGTGTTTTAGAGTCTTCTACCGTACGTTGGAACTTTTGAAACTCTCTTTCATTGGTGAAGTTCCCCTCCCCATCGCACAACATCTGCTTCAGATCATTAGCGTCAGCATCAGCCCATATCTCCTCTAAATCATCATCGACCAATGTATCTCTAACAGGGGGCATATTTGTGTATTCATCGGCCGGCATATCGGTGCACAAGTCTTCGTCTTCTTTGCCAATGTATTGCCCTTCCTGTATGATCTTAGCTTCACCGTGCTCGGTCCAACAGGTATAGCCAGGCATAAAGCCCCTTGGCATCAACTGGGAATGTATTTACTGGGTGGTGCAAAACTGCTTCTTGTTCTCACAATCGACGCATGGACAGTACATATATTGAGACTGTGTATTTGACTTGTGCGCCGCGGCTACTACCAGGAAACACTCCACATTGTTCTTGTACTTTGCACTCACACGGCTTGCATCATACATCCATCTTCTGTCCATCTACAATTATATCATTATTATAAATCCAAATTCATCTAGAAGATTTTGCAATCACCGATAAATAAATTACATTGTCATCTCCAAGCAACTATTAGCCTGGGTTGGAGGAGCTGTCTTTTATATGCTTTCACATCTGCTTCTGATGAGTGTTTGTTGGTGTCATCCCTAGAAATTTTTATTATTATTTAACCCTTATGTAGGACTAATTAAGTAAAAATAAAAAATAAATATGCTCATACATAAAGTTTCTATGTTGGAGCTTGCTAATTAAATAAAATATATAAAATATAATTGTATCTTGCTACATACCTAAATATCATGATGAAATTTTCTAATTCATTAAAAAATCAAAATAAATACAACTCATACCTAAAGTTTCCATATTGGAGCATGCTAATTAATAAAAATATAAAAAATATAATTAGAGCTTGCTACATACCTAAATATCATGGCTAATTTTTCTAATTCATTAAAAATCAACCATAAATATGCTCATACCTAAAGTTCCTATATTGGAGCTTGCTAATTAATTAAAATATAAAAAATATAATTGGAGTTTTCTATATACCTTAATATCATGGCTAAATTTTCTAATTCATTAAAAAATAAAATAAATATGCTCCTACATAAAGCTAATGTAATTCAATAATAAAGACATTTTCCACCATAAGTCACTAATTGAAGCTTTCATATCATAAATGAGGTATAATTGCATTTACATTGTCTCAAAACATCATGGCCATAGGTTCATCTCCATCATTTCAAAATCTAGAGCAATTTAGCAAATAAAATTCAACTAGAAATGAATTGGAGATGAAGTTACATAGAACACCTAGGGCATGATGATTCTCAAAATTTTGAAGCCACCAAGAACTTGGTGACCAAAAATGACCGCCACCGAGTAAGAACAGACCTCCTCTCTGTCGTCGAGCTTGGAAAAGGAGAGGACAACTTTTAAATAGCCGAGATATCACTACCAGTTCATATAACCATCTGATAGTGATGCTCTATTATTACAACCAGACAGTGGCTTAAGCCCGTAGTGATGAGGGAGTTGGGCGTCACTGCTGGCTTAAGCCATCGGCCGGCAGTGGTGACCCTTATCACTGCCGATTCATAAGCCACGATGACTAATTCTTTCCGCATGACTTATGAACCAGCAGTGATGCAGAGCCGGCAGTGATGCTCCATCACTACCGGTCCATTAGGAGCCGACAGTGATGGGCTGACATAAAAGGCTAAATCTGTAGGAGTGCACTGAAGAGACTTGCTTAGAAAATAGACCCAAAATGTTATATCAGCACAATTGGGTGGATTATCAGTAGAACTTTTGTTTCTTAAATCATGTAGGAGGTATCAGAATTGAGATGTATAACATAAGTTTACCAAATCATTCCCCACAGATGAAGATTTATCAAAAAAAACTTGGTATCGTCCATGAAACCTGAACATTTGTCAAAATGAACAATGGTGTTCTTAATGCTGGTGCTAACTAAAATATCAACCACAGCAAGTTGTAACCAGTTTCTTAAGCTCTACTTACTTCAAGAAAATAATTTAAGACTTTGATTGAGTCTAACCAACCTTCGTAGTATATATTTCCAGTTGAAACTGTTAAAAATTCATTCTGTAGTGTCATCCACAAAAACTGGATGCGCAGAATTCAATAGCGTGTCGAGGCCTGCTATAAATATATTGACTACTCGAAAGATGGTTGATTTTAGCTTAATTCTTGCTGCAGTTGCAGTGACAGTTGATGAATGGAATGGTGTTCCATGTGGCAATACAGAAACTAACATTTATAAATAGTAGCATTATGAAACTGTTGAGTCACCCTGTTATAATTAACCGTTCCATCCGCTGTTCCAGTGAGTTTAATGAAACCCTAGGACAAATTAACTTGATTGGAGACACTTGTTAGCACACCGCCGAACCAACTTGCAGGTACGACTACAACTCATTTTTTTAATAATGGAAAATCGTTTCCAGCGCTTGCACCGTACAATGCACAAAACTTGGTTCATTCATCATTGCCATATTACACAAGCATGTTTGAATATACAAATAGATAAACAAATTACATGATAATTGAAATATCATCCACCATAGAGTTTGTTATTAAATCATCACCCATTCTCGGTGAATACTTCCATATCAATGACCTCCAATCTTTAGCACGCCTTGTGCACATCTGCCCTCTCTTCCTCTTTTTGTAACACACTCCAAGCTAGAGCCAATATGTTCTTCTGAAGAGTATCTGCATAAAAGATGTGATACTCTTTTTTTTTAAAGTGATATCATTACGGCATAGCCATATAGCCTAATATAAAGTTGCTCTACCAATAAAGATTTTAATTTTTTTGCTTTTGCCCAACACCCCTAAGACAATCACCCATCATATGCGTGATATTTCTATGTGTGTTTATATCAAGAGTAACTTTGATAACGCGCCACACTGATTTAGCAAAATGACAATGAACATGTGTTGTATGTTTTCATTATGATTACATAAGCAACATTTGATATTCCTATTCCAATTGCTTTTTGCTAAATTATCTTTGATCAATATAACATCTCTCTCCACATACCAAAGAAAAATCTTTATCTTCACTGAAAATTTTAATTGCCATAGAAAATTACTGAGGAAGGATATGCCTTTGCTAGTCATATGTTGATAAATGGATCGAACTAGGAATTGTTCGTCCGTATGTAGGTTCCATCTAAACACATCCCTTTCTTAAGACAAACGTATGGTGACTAGCTTGGTCACTAGGCTATGCCATGCTATAACTTGACCCTCTATAATCGGTTTGTGGAAGGATATATGAATCGGTATGGTGCTCATTATCTCCACCACTATGGCATTTTATGTCTCACAATGTTGAACCATGATGTAAATTGTTCGCTAAGTGGAGTAGCTCTTATCCAATTATCTACCCAAAATCTTATTTAGGTGCCATATTGTATTTTGGAATGCGCCCCATTTTAGAAATGCCTATTTAACTTTCATTAGTCCGAACTAGAAGTGTGAGTCTCCTGTTTTCCTTTCACTTTGTGAGAGTCTTACTTTTATAGTATTTGTTTTTTAGCAATGTTTGCCAAACTCCATCCTCATTCAATAGCTTAAAGAGTCATTTACTGAGTAGACATTTATTTTGGAGTGAGAGGTCAATTATGCCTAAACCCTCTTGATCCTTAGGTTGGCACATAATGTGAGGACCCATCCAAATTGTATTTGAATTAATCATTAGGGTGATTGTTTAATAAGATAAGAGCTAGCACATGTCCGTCTCTCGATGCGCCACATGCTAACCTACATCTCATTACAACAATCGTAACCACCAATGATTAACCCGAATCCAATCCCAACAATCCCCACATGTTCATTTGGATAGTTCCCATGAGAGCTATTATCCAACACATATCTCTACCAACATGTGCATCACAACATCGCGATTAAACGAGGGTTCAAATTATTATAAGTTGATAAATTAAACAAATGACAAGGTATTATCTAGCGTAAATATACATAAATCACAACGGAATAAACATCTTAAAGAAAATAAAGACTAGTGGCATCATTTGTCTACAAGGCAACCGACCAGAGCTAGTAGTAGTATAGTGACTACTCATCACCACACCGCTCCTGGTGGGGTACAAGTAGCCGGCATCTAACTTCACATGCAAAACAATCAACAAAGCACGGTAAGTACGAAGGTACATCCAAGGCACATATGGGTATATATCCCTGACTCTAAGGATAATGCATTTGGATGAATTAGTAAGGAATAGGCCACAAGGTTAACTTGAATTCTGTGAAAACAATTTAACGACATAGACATGTGAGCACCTACATAACCTAAAAACTTAGGCTATCCTAGCAAGACCATAACAATATAATCATAACCACATGCAAATGTGATTATCTCAACATAGAACATACCTGAGCCATCTTATCTCATCCCACATATAACCTCCATATCACCAATCCAAACAAGACTCTACGGTGACATCTAATGAACATTAAGTTTGTTCATAACCAAGAGCGTGGCAATTTGAATTGATTTTACACCCTGTAGGGGAGTACATCTTTACTCACACGACACAAGACCACCCTCCATACAACATGTCAGTTGCAAGCGATGATTCATGTGATAACCATTCATGTACCCACCCTGAACCTTTGTTCTCATGCCTGAGTATGTGGAGGCTACCTAGATCTACCACTGGAACAATCTCACATGCTTCTACAAGCCCTCTCACTCACATCACGGGCGCATGAGTCACATGAACGCGGTAATTTATGATACTTGGCTCATCCTTACCCTATTCGGATATGTGATAGTATGGAGTGGTGGTTAAGTCAACAGGTAATGAATAGTGCTTAAACGAGGCAAGCGGTCTATGCCATCCGAGTTCCTCTCCCGACGTACCTCTAGCGTCGTCCACATCTCGTCTCATTCTCACCAACTCTTCATCCCAACATCATTACCATCGTGAAAGTAATTAAGCTTATAGCTCGCAAACGATGGAGCATTCCACCGCTCGACTTCTACCGGTAGCCTATGTATTACTAAACATTTCAGATAAATTTTAAGTTAGACATTAACATTATTATCCCCAGGTTACAAGGATTGGGATCAACAATCCTTCTTCTTCGAAGGCAAGAATCTATTATATTTCTCCCATATTTTGGTGAATTGTTAGTCAATCTGTTAGATATTGCTATGTGTCATATATGCATGTTTAGCACATATTATAAGAAGACTAGAAAATTTGATTTCACCAATTTTGGACTTGTAATGAATTAATGGTGAATTAATGAAGCTTGGTCCCCATGGATCGACGTCTATGGCTAGGTGGAGCTTTGTCCTATGGCTATGGGGAGTGGGGGAACTCAGGGGAAACGAGAGGAAAGGAGTTGGGGGCTTCACCTTGGTGGGGAGAAGATTTCTAGAGGGTTGGCCGGCTCCCGAGAAGCTCCAATGTGGAGATGGACTCCGGGGTGCTCTGACTGGCCTAGATGTGGAAGAAGACATGGGGAGCTTCTATCGTGACAAGACGATGGGGAGGATCTCGGGGAAGTCTTCAGAAAGCTTGGGGAAGCCGTCTCTGTCGATCTCCGACCGTAGTGGAGGCCGAGGTGGAGCTCTTCTCTCTCTCTCTCTCTCTCTCTCTCTCTCTCTCTCTCTCTCTCTCTCTCTCTCTCTCTCTCTCTCTCTCTCTCAGGTGGGGAAGAAATGAATGATTGAGGGAGTGAGAGGTGATCGATAGGTCATAAGTGGTTGCTCTGAGCCTTGGCGGTCAGACCGCGGGTTCATCCCATGTGCTGAAAGT
Source organism: Phragmites australis (assembly GCF_958298935.1). Classification (NCBI taxonomy): domain Eukaryota; kingdom Viridiplantae; phylum Streptophyta; class Magnoliopsida; order Poales; family Poaceae; genus Phragmites; species Phragmites australis. The sequence continues at coordinate 15,562,077 of NC_084921.1, forward strand.
CCTCTTTTCTTTTCCTCGTTTCTTCCTATTTTTACATCATCCTTCCTAAATGGTTTTGGATCCTTCCTAAATGGTTTTGTACTATCTAACTATTTTCAAACAATTCTCACTCATAAATATAGGTGGAAAAAGCGAGGCGTTTAACGACGTAACCTTTTCAGAAAGTTTTTAAAAAATATAAAACAAAAACCAAAAATATGAATTATAATGTCATGATGTATATGCATGCTTAATGACTAGGTTAGAGTTTTTGGGGTGTGACACATAATATTTCACTTTGCAAGTCCATACTTTTGATTATGACTGTCATATACTGTCAGAAGAACCTGGATCATAAATAATCCAGTCTTTTGAGCACTTCTCAAGGATTCTCAAAGAATGACACCATGAACATTGATAGGGTGCTAAGGACAGAATTAATCAACACTAATCTACCCCCTGCTAATATATGTTTACCCTTCCAACTGCTCAATCTCTTCTCAAACCGTTTCTCAACTTTTTTTCAATCGCAGTTACGTAGTTTGCAATGCTACATAGGAATGCCTAGATATCTAAAAGGGTATAAGTCAATTTCACATTTAAATATTTGTGCATATTAGTACTCAAACTCCTTTGTTGCCCAATAGAACAATATTTCACTCTTATAAAAGTTGACTTAAGGTCAGAGAATTGTTTAAAGACACATAATATGAGCTTCACACTTTTTTGCTTGCTCCATATTATGCTTGATGAAGATTATGATGTCATCTACACATTGCGTAATAGATAAACCATCATCCATCAAATGTAGTACAACCCCAAAACCTAACCATTCTCTTTAGCTATGCCAAATAAAATGGCCAACATATTAGCCACTATGTTAAAAGGATGAGGAATAAACCTTGGAAAAGAAGAGGAGCTTATGCCAAGATGGAGCCATCTAAGGGGCCCACTTTTCACTTTCCAATGATTCTTTGGATGACCCGCACAAATTGACCACCAAATATTCCGTCCCAGCACCCCAAGCAATACCATATAAATGCAATTTGCATGGTCTTAGGAGTTGTCCATTAGGACTTGCAGCTTCCAACCCCAACCCAACTCTCCAATTCAAAAACTTAAACAATGACTACAGAATCAGAGGTTTGTGGGCTCAAGAATCTCTATAACTCGAGTTCTCGTTGCATTTTTTCTTCTCATATTAGTGAATTTAGGATTGGTTTAGATTTCTTATGGTGCAACCGTGTGCATAACCACAATAATATGTGCAGTGGTATTTAGGACCGTATAATAACATAATGAAACTAATCTCAACGAGGACCCATATTTTCTTTCATGGTGGCTGTACTAATCTATTTGCACAAACCCGCAGACACCGCGGATAACGGAGCTCCATGTAAGGATGGACTGCAATGGCTGCGAGCACAAGATCAGGAAGACCCTGCGTGCCATTGAGGGTAAATAATTCTAATCTGAAACTCAACAGTTTCTTTGACTTCAATTCCCACCTCATCCAGGCATCCAGCTCGGCTTGTGATGAGCATTCCGAAAACATCTACAGAATGTAAACGACATCTTAAAGTAGTTATGGAATGGCTTTGTGAAGGTGTTAGCGAAGTATATATAGATCAAGCTAACCACAAGATCACAGTGGTGGGAATCGCCGATCCTGAGAGGATTGTCAAGGCCATCAGGAAGACCAAGAGGGTGCCCACCATCTGCTCACACACCGATCCCGCGGCCGAGGCTCAGCCTCCACCCGCCGAAGGGGAGGCTCCACCTCCCGCCGACCCGCCAGCGGACGCGCCTCCGCCAGCTGAAGCGGCACCGGCGGAGCCCGCACCGGAGAACAAAGAGGCGCCACCCGCCGAGACCCCAGCCACCGACGCCACCGTGATACACATGGTGCATGACTACCCTTACGACCACGGCCACCATCTGTACAGGGAGCACTGGGCGAACCACCCCGTCGACATGCACGGCGTCAGATACGACGCTGCACCTTACCATGTGACGCACAGCTACAGTCACCACCGGCCGAGCCCTTACGTAGCCGAGTACGGGTACGGGGGCTCTCCTGTCCAAGAAGGCAGGTACTACAGCCATGACTACTACCCAACCAGGGGCAAAGGAGATGGCAGCCAGATCACCTCCATGTTCAGCGATGAGAATCCAAACGCATGCAGCATAGCCTGAGATCAAGAGGCGATCTGATGCCAAAGAAGGTTGCAAAATGCGGAGACAGGTAATGCTTTTGGCATATGTAATAGGGCTTGTGTTTAGTGGTAAGATTTGAATGTGGGGTTTGTGTGATGTAGTAAGAGGGAGAGTAAGGTAATGGAAGATGAATAATAAGATGCTTAGCTTTTAGTGGGAGATGATTTTCCTGGCAATCACCACCATTTTGTATTTTCGCTACCCCTTCCATGCTCCTCCATCTGAGATAATCTGATAAAGTTGTGGTCCTGTATGTGGTAAAAGGAAGTGGGGCACAGGTGGTCCACTGTTTCATAACCAGTTCTAACACTGTACTGTCTAGTGTGTAGCATGACAGGGATAGGCACTTCACATGTTATTCTTAAAATGTTTACATCTGAAATGTATGTATCACAGTTTTTCCTTTTGAAGAGCAAAACCACAATAAGGAATTTGTTGAGAACATAAGGCTCATTGTGTTCTCAAAAACATAAGCTAATCTATTTATTGGTAGGAAAAACAGGCACTATTCTAATGCACTTTGCTATGCAGATTTTTTCAGAAATGATGCAACCTTGATCTCTCTTCTTTTCATTTCTTTTTTTTATATATATAAGCAGGGGAAGTGCTTATCTTTGTATTAATCAAGTAGAACAAGTCAGCACAAACTTATAAATCTGATGTGATCTGCAACTATATTAAGTTTACAAAGGTAAGTAGAATTTTTTGATCAACTGATAACACAAAAGGTTAATTAATTCCATTTAACCTTTGAGCAATATCTCGAGTACTACTAGCATGGCATAAAGAAAATATGAGGCGAGCAGTACTGCGAGGGAAGTACTAAATACTGACCTAGCGAGGTGGTAACTGGCATGACAGAGACCAGAAGAGGCCGAAGTGAGCAGTTACATCACTGGATGGGGGCAGGTTCTGTGTAGTGTTTTTTTTTCCCTCTTTCCAGTCCACTTGCAACTTTCACAACGTCAGACGATAGACTTTTTTTTAAGGAGCCGTAGGAGGGCTGCATATTATGTTTACTATTTAATGGTTTCTGTTTCGTTCGTATGTGTTTCGTTTCTGGTATTTTTGGCATCTACGTTCTGCTCTTAAATTCTCCGTATACGTGTTTCGCCTTAGCAACAAATCCCCATGTTCCGCTCCTCTCTCCCCGTCCAGGATCCATGCGCACCATAAATCTCGCTCTCCCCTTTTGTCCTTCCTCTCACCAACCGGCCTCCACTTTGCCCCTCAACAGCCGCAACCGGGACAACGCCGCCTCGTGTCCGGCTGGCACGCCACCCCACCCCCCTCACCCGTCAAACCGTCGAGCGTCCTGACACCCTTTCTCCCACCGTCGCTGCGCCCCGAAACTAGAAGTCCTCCCGTTGGAGCGGCCAACAGGAGGCACGCCCAGAACTCGATCTCCGGATCCCCGCGCACCGCTGCAGTGCTTGGCAGCCTCGCGTCGAGCACTTGGTGGGCGCGACGCCGAGGTCTGCTCTGCTCCAAGCCGCCGCCGCGCCACCATCGTCCTCCTCTATTTGGTAAGACCTTGCGCCAGGATCCTTGCCTCAACCTCCTCCTTCTTCCCCCCGCTCCAATTCGAGGCTTCCCAAACTGTAGCACCGCCTCCCCGTTTTCCACTTTCTTCCTCGGGGCTGACCACCGTGGGCAACCCAACCTGGGCATGCCCCAGTCTACCTCGACAGGGAAACGAACTCCCGTTGTCGAGGCACCCCTCACGCGGCCCCTATCCCGGCCGAAAGTCCCCCCCCCCTGGCGCATGGTATCCACCGCCGCGCCATCTCAGCCTGCGCACGCGCCGTCTCCCTAATACTAGTGTCCCTGGCTTCCCTCTCCCCTAGCCGTGTTGCGCCCCCCACCCAGCCACCGCCTTCATCTCTTTTGCCCTGAACCGCGGCGCCCCTGCGCGTGCTGTCGTGCGTGGAGAAGAAAGCGGAGGGGAAGAAGAAAGAAATGGATAATGCACACTATACGACAACACTTTTCTGGGTTGTTTCACCTGCCTTCTATCTCGTCTCACTTGTGTACAATTAGGGAAATGCTGCTTAACATGTATGTTTAGTGTGGCAAGTCTGGAAAAGTTAAAATTTTGAGGATTTCTTAATACTTTGATCATCAAAAGTTATCCTTTTAATGAGGGGTAATGATTTAGGCATTAGCTTAGCATATGGCGATGAACACATTGTGTTCCATTTTAGCATCTAGGTTTAACTTGCTGTAGTATTAATTGCATGTTGTTAAGGCACAAGATTTCTTCTAGAATTGCTAATTTCATGGTGTTTAAGAGTATGTTGGTAGTAGAATAATATCACAGTTGGTCAAGTAAGATGTTGATGTTATTGACTTGTTTACTGAATGTTGACAAAAGGAAAAATAGAAATACTGTTGGCACACCCATTGTACATGCAAGGAGATGATTCAGGGCAGTAAGATGGATTTTTTTGGGAGAGAGGTGTAGGCGAGGGAATGTGATGCTGTTATATAAATCTAATGGGAATTCGTTCCAGCTTCTTGTCAGAAACACATCTGGCTCATAGGAAGGATTACTAGAGGGTGTCAAGGAAACAGAACTAGATGCATGCAGCAGGGTGTGGTGTGAAACTATGCGTTTTTATCACGCTTGTGGGAATATCTCCAGCTTCATGGTCTAATAATACTGTTTAGACCGTAATTGACCATTCCAATTTTTCACGGACTTTAGAAAACCGTACAAAAAAAAAGATCAGATGATGTTCCAATAGAATGATAATCTCGCTTGAAAGCTGAAATATTCAATCTGATGTCATATCTAATCTACAGGCTTCCGTTTGTTATGGACAACATGTTTCTATCATGAAGCGGTAAATTGTAATCTGATTTATGTTTTTTATTAACTGTAAACCTATTTCAATTTTTAGATAGGTGCTAATGTATTCATGCTTGAATTATATTTGTTTTCCATGAATTTTGTAGGCCTCCAAGGAAGCATTCTAATTTTCCTTCATGGACTTCTTCTTTGGATGAAGGACGGTATAGTAATCTTGGAGGCATATGGGATACATTGGCTTCTCATAATTTAGCTTCCTTTGGTTCTCATGTTCATGGGAAATTTTTGCTTTTGCAGGTATTTATTTTGAGGTTTACTCATTTCTTTTCTCTATATTGTTTCAAGAGTTGTGTTCTGGTGCTCCCTTTCTGTAAAATTTGAGAATCTTAATACAAAACTAGCTGATGTGGTTGCAGACAACACTTTTGGTTCCCGTTGCAAGATAGCTTTCCATCATAGCTCATGTGACACTCAGTCAATTGTATTGTCTCGTGTAAATTTCTAGCTCTCGTTGCAACGCACGGATATTGAACTAGTATTAATAAAAAGAGCAGCCTAACGAATTAATAATGCAACCCTATAGGGAAAGGAAAACTGAGCAGAAAACCATAATATAATAGACAACTATCTAACTAAACTAGGTCTAAAACACTGCAACCCTAGACCATCTACCTATAGTAGACCTGAGATAGTCAACTCGACAACACTAGACCATCTACCTGTAGTAGATCTAAGCTGGTCGCCACCAACACAGGGAAGGAAACTCCTAAAAAAAGTAGGAATAGGTTTCATCGGAGAGGCTCTCATACAGGGTAAGAAGCACCACAACATCTGCAACGAGGGAACGACGCCCAAGGACAATGATGGTGACGACATCGATAGGAGGCCGAAGCAGGGCTTTCGCCAGATTTCCCATCAGGGAGAGTTGGGGCTCGATGACAACGGCCATCCAAGTGTGCTAATGCACAAATCCTGGCTGAGGCATGAAGATCCCAACGATAGTGTGAAGAAGTCAATAACAGCACGCGGATCTAGCCACCGCACCATTGCAGCGCCGGGCGTGCAGACCTGGCCACTATGCACGTTGTTGTGCCCCTGCACCGTTGTGCCTCCGGGCCGCAGGGCTCGCTGACCTAGCCGTTGGGTGCGTAGATCTAGGCCACCGCGCATGCGTGAAGAGGGCGAGGCGCACTAGGAGCTCGGGCACTGCAGCTGGCCCATCAAGGCGCAACGCAGTGGAGGCTCAGCGAAGCGCAGCTTCCCGCCCAATCACCGACGGGAGCAGCATGGATCCCACCCCAACGCCATCACGGATCTGGCCTAAGAGACCACCAGAAGGAGCAAGCTCCTAGCTTAGGATGGCCAGATCCGGCATGTAGTAGCATGGCAAAACGTGTCAACTCGAGATCCAGATCTGCGTAAGGAAAGGAAGGGAGAGAGTGAGGAGGAAGCCATGGTCAACACCACTTAGTGTGAGACGAGGATCCCCTGACGTCGCGTGCCGTCGCTAACACGTGGGGTCGAGTCCACGCATCAGCAATGAAGTCACTGTGATGTCGGCGTCAAGGGATCCGGATCCCTGGGTGTGGCGGCCAACAGAGGGCGAGGGCAGCGGTAGTTGGAGCGTTGAGGTTTTGCCGCCTGACGCGAGGGCCAGTGGCAGCACCCCCGAGTTCTGTTGGACTTGCACTTGGAAATTTGGGGCTAGCAGATCTGTTTTGCCAAATTTTGAAGGTATTAAAGGATGCAGTTCAGTATCATATATATATAATATGTGGGTAGATATGACTCTATAGTGTTAAGTTCCGTACTACATATACAAATATATACATCGGAAAAAGGCCGTTGTGTTGTATCATAGAAGTGTTTAACCCCTTAAGTTCAATTATTCCTTTTAATTTTTAAAGAGAGAAAGGGCTTGACTGAAATTATGCACCCCCTCATTCCCTTATAAACAAACAAACCAGCTCTTAAATTGATACTGGAACTTGCCGAGCAAACTGATCATGTGAAAGTGGTTTAAGGTATAACTCGTAGAGAAAGGAGACAATGCGTTTTGCTGTTTCAAGTTTAGATAAGCTTCAGCTCGTATTGGCTAAAGATATGATATTCTTTAAAAGAAACTTAATTCAAGGGCTCACCCCGCGTATTGGTGCAGAAAGGTAGAGACAGTCATTTCCAAAAAAGTTTGAATAGATAAGTGAATAAGGTGAGAAGACAGGGACAGACGGAACCAAACATACTGGCAAATGAACTATCATGTCTTGCAAGTTTTCTACTGTTCCGCAAAAGGGATTTGCAAAAGAAATGATAAATTTCTCAAGTTATGTTATTTGTCAATTTTTAATGCACATAAAACTTATTAAAAATAATAATTGATGTAAATGATACTGACATACTGCTGTGTTAAGACACATCAGGAGTTTCATTGGTCTGCAGTTTTCACCATTCTCAGGACCATTATGAACACAAGCATTGAGATCTTCTGAAAGATGGACAATGGTCATCATTTCAGCAGAAAATATTTGACTTTGCATCACCTACACATTTGGAGAAAACAATAGAATTATGACATCATATATCATTAACCTGGGGAAGTGCCGGAGGAGATGTATGATCCAAATCATCGCAGTTGTCAACCATTGATAAATTTGATTATGAAAATACTTATTTAAAGTAGGAAAATTTGGTCATCAACTATGCAACGATTGATGTATGATCCAAATCATCGCAGTTGTCAACATTTGGAAATACTTATTTAAGGAGAAAAACATAAGATTTTATAAAGGTTTGAACCCTCTTATAATAATAGTCCTATGTCATATTCTGTATTTTTATCTCAAAAAAAAGACAAATGCAATTGAGTGTATCTAGATTTAGTCCAAAGAATCTCGACAAGTTATCTCCTGTTCTAAATCCTAAAGTTATTTTCAAATAAATCCAATCATGACTCAAATTTGTTATGGATCTCATTGAGTTAATTTTACTTCTATTGGACCAGGTTTGTTGCAGGTTACTTATCCAATTTCTGGCTTATCTCTGTCTTTCGTTGCTCTATCCACCTCCAAACGTACCTCCTTCTCCCTTTATATATCTCTTTCCATCTCCGGACGTACCTCCTTCTCTCTTTATATATCTCTTTCCCTAAGTCTTTGTGATGACCAACGTAAACTAGCCGAGCTAACTTTCTCTGAAGTCTGGCTGTTGGCTAGACCCTCTTAGTCAACATAGAATCCTTGTGGCCGTGTAAATGTCCTCATACTGTTTTGCGTTAACTCTCATCAATTTTAGTGGAAACTTAACCGGACATCATCATAGTCTCCGTTTGTTATTGAGACATACATATATACATACATACATACATATGAGCATAATATGCTGCAAAAAGAATATTCTTCTAGTGTAGTGGGTTCCTGGATCAATTGCAATATTCTGGAGAGCAATAGCTTGGAAGGTAGTTTTTTCTTGCTTGGAATTGAGCTCGGCTTAAGCTCAAATTGATTTTGAACTAAACTTGACTCATTTTTGCACCCATAACAACTTTTTGTCACAGGTACAAATTGTTTGTAACACACTTATACATGATGTATAGAGCGTGCACCATCTACAACCTCGTCTCATACTCGCTATTTTTCAGCCTTATGCGCTCCTATGAGTCAAGCATATTAAAAACAAAGACAAAACATTATTTTATGAAATCTTTCGCGGCAACTTGCACAAAGCTTAGCAATCATGCACATCGAAAAGAAATGCTTTATGAATTAATGATGGGTACGCACCAGCGATTCTATCGTGAGCAAAATTTAACGAAAAATATCCGGTTTTAGCGTAGACGTTTATGTATGGAGGTAGCTGTTCCATTCCAGTCACAGTGATTAGGACAACCAAACTTAATCAAACCGATTAGCCCCTTAATCATCGTTGGCATTAATTAGTAGACGCGGCGACGCAACCCTTTCTTTGCCTGCACGTCCGCGGCGGGGACGAAACCGAAGCGAAACATTTGCAGTTTAGCACCTGTAAAAAAGCCTCGTGTCACGGAGAGGCCCTTCGCGTCGCCGCTCGCGTCGGGATCCAGCGGCGGCGGCGGCGTGTGAGCCGCCGCGGCCATGGAGACGGCGACGATGGCCACGGCGGTGGGCGCAGCCATGGTGCTCTACTTCGTGCTGACCCGGCGGCTGGCCAACGAGGACGTCTCCTTTGGCGGCGGCAGGGGGAAGCGGCGGAGGGGGCGCGCGGCGCGGCGGCCGGCGCAGCCGCCAGCGACGTGGATCGAGGCGGTGGTCACGCTCGCCGGGACGCTCCGGTTCACCTACTCGGAGACGCTCGGGAAGTGGCCCATCGGGGACCTCGCCTTCGGGATTAAGTACCTCATGCGCCGCCAGGTGAGACAGAGATTCCTCCTCGCTAGCCAACCATTGGGTTGCTTGCTTCTCGGATCCGACGGAAATGGCGCGGCTTCGTTTCGAATGCGGCTGTAACCTTGCATTCTGGATCTGAAATGGGAGTCCCCTTTATTCGAATTGTGTTTCCCAAGAGCGTGCTGCGCTGCTGGTAGGAATAAGATTTGGGTTGGAAGGTTGTTGGGGTTGATACAAAGTAGATACATGCGCGCAAATCTTGGTAAATTCTAGCGCTGATTGGTCTCCATGCCGCTAAAAATTGCAACTTTAGAGGCATCAAGGTTGTGGGTTCTGTGGTGGAGTTAGGGCTAATTCTAGTGTTATGCAGCTGAACTCGCTATGTTAAGGTCGAATTGGTTTAGTATTGTTGGTGAATTTTAATTTGCGGATATTTCGGCTAGGAGCATTATCAAGTGTTATTCGACCTTTTCAAGTTTCAAGTTTTTGTTTTTTTGAGTAATCTGCCTCTTTTGATGAAGTTTGTGATCTGATTTGCACTCTTAATCCTGAGAGAAGTGTTGACGTGGTTGATCTCCCGGAGATAAGGTAGTTGTGATTATGAGATAAGTTTTCGTTTGAGGGTTGCATAACTGATTTACTATTTGCATAGCTCAGTAAAGGATTATATTGATTCCTTTTCATTCCACGTATTCTGTGACAAATACTGATTCTTGAATGTAACTTAAGTAGAATCTTGCAGATAAAATCCTGTGGTGTGTATATACCTAATGATTCACTGTAATCTTTCTGTGACTTTTCAGGGAAATTTACATGTTGCCAGTGTATATGCTGGAAGTAATTGCATTGAACTGAGCGGACCTGAAATCATGGAAGAGCTGATTGTTTTGCGACGATTAATCGACTTGTGCTTTCTTTTCTCTAAGAAACCATTCCCAGTGTTCCGGGAATTAGCTGGGTTTTCACAAGAGGATGTTTTTATTGAGGAACCAAAGGCCGGGGTGAGTAAGTATTGGTAGCTATTTTAGTGTTCTCTTCATTTGTTAAGGCATGGTTAATTTCTAGTGATTATAGGAATATAATTGTTTTTTTTTTCAAGCTATGACATTCATCCTACTTTTACAGATTTTAAAGCCTGCTCATACAATTCTACGTGATGAGTGCACCAAATCCTTTCTCGTTTTGATTCGAGGGACTCATAGCATGAAAGACACCTTGACCGCTGCTACTGGGGCTGTGGTACCATTCCACCACTCACTTTTAGATGAAGGTGGTGTCAGCAAATTAGTGTTAGGTTATGCACACTGTGGGATGGTTGCAGCAGCCAGGTGGATTGCGAGAGGCATAATACCATGCCTCCATCAAGCAATCAGTCAATACCCAGACTACCAAATTAAGGTGCATACTTCTTATATATGTTTTGTGGTCCACCTTTTTTTATACCTGATCATGTTTTTGAATCAACAAGACATAGTAGAGATGATGAAAAGTCTTAGTCATAGTTCCTCATCTATTTTGTTATTTGAAGAACTTATTTTCTTCTGTTAGATTGTTGGGCACTCGTTGGGTGGCGGTACTGCTGCATTACTGACCTATATCCTGAGAGAACACAAAGAGTTCTCTTCAACAACTTGTGTTGCATTCGCACCAGGTATATCAACTGTTGTTTTGTATGCATCAAATATAATTAAGCAATTGCTAACAGCTAATTTTTTTGTTGTCAGCTTCATGCATGACATGGGAGTTAGCAGAATCAGGCAAGCACTTTGTGACCACGATTATCAATGGAGCTGATTTGGTTCCCACAGTATCAACTGCATCTATTGATGATCTCCGTTCTGAGGTCACTCCATTTTCTCCTTTATTAACCTCCATTCTTATTCGTTGCCTTAAGTAATGTTTTTCTCATTGGGGAGAATGTAATTCTTTTGTTATATTTGTGCTTCGTTTGAATGCACCTTAGTCCTTAAACATCAGTAAATATGACACCACAGTGTGTTTCTTCAAAAATTTGGTAGCCATGAATTTCACTGCCTCTTGCTCAATCCTCATGTCTTATCCATCATTCAGGTAACAGCATCTTCATGGTTGAATGATTTGAGAGATCAAATACAACAAACACGTTTCCTAAATGTTGTTTACCGGTCAGCCACTGCTTTAGGAACTCGCCTGCAATCTTTCTCTGGTGCTAGAGAGAGGGTTGCAGGTGCTGGAGCATTTCTACGTCCTGTTTCAAGCAAAACCCAGGTAAATATTTGACCAGAAGCTGGCAAAATGTATTGTGTAGATTAATTAATTTTGTGTTGTAGTATAGCACATAATGTTTCATAGGTAGGAATGTGGTTCCACGGTGATGCTTGCACCTCATTGGTTTTGTTTTTCCAGGTTAAGCATTCTCTGTTATACAACATTAAATTTGGATATGGTTGTTTCGACTGAATAAAGTCTTGATGTCCTTTTAAATCCGACTCATCATACTAAAAGCTCTGAAGGACACCGTTCAAATGTTCAGCGCATAAAAGATTTGCGTGATAGCTTTGTGTTTAGTTACTCTTTGAAGAAATTATCCACCAAACCCAAAGAATTATTGCAGCCTTAATGAATATGTCAATGCAGGTTGTGATGAAACAAGCACAGAACGTTGCACAGGCTGTTGCTAGAAGTAGGTCAGCATTTTCTTCATGGTCATGCATGGGTGCACGTCGTCGAGGTGTAGGCGTAATAGCTGCAAGTCCGAAGGATGGTACGACAACAGAAATCCATGTAACATCTACAGTGGAGTCAGAGTCCTTCGTTATAGAACAACATGGCACCAAGCCCGTGGAGGAGCTGCAGTATACTGCAGCAAGTGTTTCGGTTCATGAGGAAGCAGATGAAGAGGATGCTCTTTTGAGTGAGCATGAATCCCCTCGGGAGCATGCGGAGGAAGAAATAACCGAGGGTGAGTTGTGGTTTGAGTTCGAGAAGGACTTGGATTGTCATGCTGAAGTGGAGGCACGGACTCGACAGGAAGAGGCAGCTGCAGCCAAGGAAATAATGGAGGAGGAAAGTGCTGTCCTAAAAAATGTAGAGGATAGGCAGTCCTTTTCATCAGATAGTTTGGAGAGGCAGCAATTCTACCCACCTGGTAAAATCATGCACATGGTTGCCATGCCTCCTACGGATGTTGATCCGGATGATCCAGTTGCTACTGATGAGTGCTCTGTTGGAATATACGAGACCCCTAGAGATCTTTACAGCAAGATCCGACTATCAAATACCATGATCAATGATCATTACATGCCAATGTACAAGAAAATGATGGAAATATTGATTGAGAAGTTTGCAAAGGATGAGGACAATATTTGTACAGACTCTACTGTAGAATAATATGGATAACTTATACATCAAAATGTACAACAGTTTCCTTCCTGATTAACTCGCATTAACCATTATATGATTGCAATGTACAAACGATATGCTGTGCTGACCTGTTCAAGTAGATTTTAGTTAGGGTTCTGTAATTGTGATGTGAAAATGTAAAAGAAACAAAAAGGAGCTGGCCAATGTGTTATTCAAGATGACTTCTCAGTTCTCACTTTGCCTGTTTGAACAACTTCTAATAGTTTAGTCAAAACATGAATGTCATCATTGTACAAATTTTGTGCACGGGGTCCTTCATGAACTACTCTTAAGGAAGGGCTTGAAGAGGCCGGATCCTATCCAAACCACTGGGTACGATTGCTCTGTGTGGCTGTCGTGTAGGCCCCGGCTCCCAGAAGGGTAGAAGGGCTTCCAAAAATTGGCGCACGAGCACTGCGAAGTAGGGGTGGGACATCGCTCACATCTTGGCAAATTGTGTTCGGGTTTGCGGGTGCCGGCGCGACACGTCAATCTATAAATGATCTTCAACGGGTTGCCTCCCCCGGCAGGTACAGGTTAATTTTCAGCTGGGCCTCCCGCGCGGCTCTTAGATTATTGCCAACCATTTCTCTTCACGATACAGATTCTCATTCCCTTCAACGTTTACTCCTCTAAAATTAGTTTGAGCACTGTTACCTTCATACACAAGTCTTTTCTGATAAAAGAAATTCCAGTTGCTTTCCTTTCTACATTCACCCGTGTACACAAAGCCATCTTACAAGTCCAGTAAAGTATATCTAATGGCCTTGTTGATTTCATGTCATGCATTCCACCAGCAATTTATAATAATATTTATATTAATACTGATATTATGGCTCACAGCATCAACTCACCTGATTACAGTGCATTGCATACCATTGGTTACGCCCTTGGCTACTACTAGTAAACAGTATTTATATTGTTAACATATAGGATTATCTCTTGTACAGCATGACATTATGGTTAAAGCAGTGACAATAAAATAAATCCAGATGGTAGTTACCTTCAAGGTGATCGTTGACAAATAAAACTAGCAGAGAGAGAGAGAGAGAGAGAGAACAGTGTAATAAGGTAGCAGCTTCAGCTTTAACTGCCTTTTATTATGCATTGAGAAAGAATGAATCGAACAGTGTGACATGTCTTGCCCAAATTGACTGTGATAAACGAACTCTACATGGCTTGGGCATCATATCCTATACTTGCAACTTGCAAGGAAACTGTTCTTGAATTTCTTCTCCTATTTGGTCAGAGACATCTAAGACTATAGGAACCCTTATGACATGTTCAACTAATCGTATGGGAAGACTTTTGCCGAAGGAGAGAAAAGGTAAGAAGCTAATGAAAAACTTGTGGGGATGTATAAAACTCGCTTTCGCTGAAGAACGGTCTCAAGTCCTCTTGGCACATGAACTCCAAAGGGAAGGAAACAATGTGATCCCAACGGCCTGCAACCCTCTCCATGGGGTCGGTACCTGCCAGGTCTCCATCTTGTTGAGCTTCTGGTTTCAATAGGGCAATACCCAAGTCAATGGTTGTGTGGCCAATTTTCTCCTCCTGATGAGCAAAGCTTTGCCTAAATTGGTACCTGCAAGAGGTTCATATCATTTCAGGGACCAGTGAGCAAAATGTTTCGACTGAATTGGACTAAAACGGGAGACAGGTTCTGCATTCCGCACCTATTTGACGAGTTAGATGCACACAATGTCAGTCACGAATATTTATTCACATATTGAGTAAAAATAATAACCATATATATCGCATATGTTATGATTGTTCAACTATTCCACATACCTAAAATGCAACTACATTAGATGACCAATAAGCAAATTTAGCAATATACTACCATGAAAGTTGTTATGTTAGAGCTAAATGGAAGAAGTTACGAGTGTCCAATATACGGGATGAAGGTTCTATTGATTATTTGGACATATTAGTAACTTTAAATAAAAAATATCAACTAAAAACTTGTAGATATTATCGAGAGCTATAATTTTAATATAAAGATCATCTACATTCGACTCCGTATGAAAAAATTACAAGTTCCGGAAGATAGACTCGGATAGTTGTCAGATAGTCTTCGGATACATCCGATTTTATTTTTAAATATCCGATATTCGACGGATACGTAGTTCCGTACATCTGAATTCGATATCTGATACAACTATCTAAGATCCGATCCGATGTCTAAGATTTGTTTCAGATATCTAATATCTAAGATCCGATTAGCATCTAAAACGGTTTGGACGATCGAACAAGTGGAAAGATTTCGGCCAGTTTTCACCCCTAGTGAAACGTATAATCACTTAATGCCTATAATTCTATTAACGTTTTGAGGAACATTTTTGCAAGAAAAATCTTCTTTTTAAAAAAAATCTATAAGTTGGACAGATTTAATGAGAAACCTCTTTGATATGTTGTACTTATGGGTAAGCTTGCACATTCATTGTTTTTTCTTGATTACCAAGGTACAGAAACATTATTGCCATTTCCCTTAATCATTATCAGGTGTTATGAGCTCCTTCATCCATTATCAGCTTTGAAAATGGTATATAGATGATAAATACATTTCGTTGTATTGCAAGGATCACATTGTACATTATTGTGGTGGCTACATTATTATCTTTTTTTTAGTTTTTTGTGGGTGAATACTGCGTAGTGCCTACTGCGCCTTTATTCTTAAGGCCCGTGTCAAGTCGAGATTCACAGCCCAGGAAGGCAGGAATGGAACCCCAGAGTTTGAGATTTTGAATGAAAACATTTTCTCTTTTCCACATTCATGCTCGAATTCCCATGTTATTCAGATAGGAGAGGTTGGGCTGTCCAACCCCAGGTTTGCATTTTGCAACCAGAAGAACTCGAAGATGATGAATGAACAAGAATAGATGATGCCACTGTTATTCAGACTCCACCATGGACCACCACACTTGTGCGATAGCGAATCAGAACAAGTATATATGTTGAGTCATTGCCGCTTGCAAAAACACTGTGGATATGGCATCACGAATTCACGACCGACCCAAAGGCCATAGCTCATACACACACAGTGCATACGCACGCAGGAATTGAAACTGATACAGCACAAGCCTGACGGAACATGGCAATGAAAATCTTCTGTTACACACTAGGTCACCCATACCATATGAAACATCAAAACCCATTACTATAGAATCTATTTAACGAGACGCTACTATATAAACGGATCTATAAAACTATTTGTACAAAAAGTACCACAAATAACTCTAAATTAGAACCGTTTGAGAAAATAGAAATGAACAGTTACAACAAAACGAGACGTTACAGTGTATACGGTTATAAATTACAACTGTCTACACTAATAGTGTGACTTGCGACCAGCCTATATAATAATATAGGGGGCTGGTGCAGATAGAAAAAATATTTTTTTATTGATTTTTTGAACTCAGAAAACTTAGTACGGATGGCTACCATCCGTACAAATCTGATTTGTGCAGACGGTTCAAAACTTTTTTCACGTACGATTAAAAAAAACTTACATAAAATTTTTAAACCACCTATATAAATTATTTTTTTTACTAGTGACTCCCTCCCACCAGAAGCAGTAGTGAGTCCCACTACAAGCAGGCGATACCTCACGATCCAGATGCTTCAGCGGCGTTAGGGACATTGCTCTATGTGCTGTGCAGTAATCGGCGCAGAGCCTTCATAATGGGCCGGAGTCCCGCCTCGTCTTCCACGCAACGAGCAGCAACTGCAGCCATCTGCTTGCCAAAATACGGCAAGAATGACATACATATTCATAGTATTACTGTTTGAACCTATATGTATTTCTCTTTTGAATCACAATTGACGAACCAAGAAGTACCTAAGCATAGAGAATGCAACTTGGTTATGGTGCTCTCTCTAGTCTACATATTTTTTTTTAATAGAGAGAGCCACTGCGTATTTAACTTAATATTAGAGTCAGTTGTACTCCCCCAGGTACTCCATGAGTAGTATGATAAGCAGAAAAGCTGGATCTTGTACTCAACCTTCGATACAAAAATTCAACTGAGGTCCATTTGTTTAGACTAGTAACCATGCCGGGGTGTGGCCCCTTCGTGGTGCGTCACTGTCTCTGAAGGACATCGTTCACCTCTCGAGGCACCTCTAGCCCAC
Organism: Phragmites australis; assembly: GCF_958298935.1. NCBI lineage: Eukaryota > Viridiplantae > Streptophyta > Magnoliopsida > Poales > Poaceae > Phragmites > Phragmites australis. Next base: position 15,578,961 of record NC_084921.1, read on the forward strand.
TGAAGCTGGCGATGTGAGTCTCGTTCGTGAAAAAAAAACATATACACGTGCTATACATATGAATAATGATATTACTACAATTTCTCAATTATGCTGACATTTTTTATATTCTAAATTAACATAAATCAAGTAACCGAATATTTAACAAAACACTGCAAGCATAATGAAGGCTAGTTTAATTTAATCATAATGTAAGGAAAAAAATATCTAGTACAACTTCAATATATCTCACCATTCCAATACGTCTCCATACACAATATTCTTTATGCCCTTTCCTATAGGATCTATTTTTTTATTGGTTTAGCAAGAATCCAAATCGTTTGCCTTACACACATGCAACTAATAATGTTGCGACAAATGCATGCATATGAAATCGGTAACATTACATCAGGAGTTAAAAATTTAAGCAAAATACGGTGTAGAAATTTACAGATACATATTACAACTGTACATAACTGAAGTTAAAAAAACTTATATAAAGGAGAAAAATAAACGATACAATAGTCATAAATAAAAATAATACCATAACTAATCCTTCATTTCGAATGATGCACATCTAATGCACTCAACAAATTCTCGTAAAATTGTAGATATGTTATCTTTAGATTCATTCTCGCCGTATTTCAGCATGTCAACCAAAAACTTCTTTCTTAGTTCGTGCACATCCTGTAATTGCATTATATTTCATTATAATTTTAAAAAAAAATACATAACCAGATGTCCAATTGCTTAATATAAACCACAATACTGTTGAGAACACTTATAGTGCCAAAAAAATTGCACACGGTTGTTGGGATCGAAGTCCCAGACAAGGCGGGCCTTCAGAGGTGGGAGTGACGAAGGTCCCTTAGAGTGGCACGTACTGGAAGTGGAACAGCTTTCAATTACCTTTCACGGTTACACTGTGGCTCTATTTATAGCCCGTACCCAGCGATCACAGGTCCTGTTTACATATCTTACCCCCTAACCTGCTACATTCCTGGAATATCCGGGGGTAATATGGTACAAATGAGCGTGATCCCATAATTACAACAGTACCCAGGACAATCGTAGTCGGGCCCACTGTCGAGCTGGCCATCCACCCGAAGGGTGTCGAAGCCCTCTTCGCCCGACCACATGACGAGCTGCCTTCGCCGCCCCCCGGCGAAGACCTGGTCTTGTCTTCGCTCGCTCCAAAGGATGCGGGACGCGAACCGAGGCTTCGCCCGACAATCGAAGTCGGTTAGCCTTCGCCTGCGCCGATTCGGTGACCAGAAGGTGCTTGGACGCCCGCACCCTTCGACTGACTTCGCTTCGTGATCTCCACGACTGACGGGCGAACTCCTGCAATCAGCACGACAGCTATCACATAGCACCTCCAGCTAACTTCGTAGTTGCCTTCGAGTGAGGGGGTGGCGGGAGATGATCCCCAACAATGGTAACATTGTTGAGTCCTTTAAAACCAGCCGTCATCGTCGGAGTGTCTTTCAAGTTATAACATTGTTAATATTTTTGAAGCACTACAAACACTAAATGAACTATTCTGAATACCAGACAATACACCATTGTACAGCTAAGTTTACATCCTTACTCGAGCATACACTGAACACTTATAAAAACATCGGCAAAGGAGATTCTGGCTAAGCGTTGGTGTTAAACATAACAAAGCATATACTGGCAGGAGTGATACCATAACCCTATTAAAGGAACTGGTACCATTACCTTATTATCTTAGCCTTCTAATTGAAAAATAGAAAGTATAAATTTCTTTTGATTTTCACATTTTCGTATCCAGATTCTTCATTCATATCAAGTAAAGGATAGTAGGAAACAATGTTGGCATGGAAAGACATAGGAAAACAACCATAACCAAATATACACAATCTTGAGCAACCTCTGATTGAAAGTTGAAACAATGCATAAAAGGGGGAAATTTTCAACTATTTGACCACTATGTAGCATCATGATCTGTTATATCTACCTTTTTTTTTCTTTATGAACTCATTTGTATAGAAGAATCAATCCTTTCACAAGACAGCAACTACAACCTAACATGTGAATGATCCGGTCATCTGACGGATTGCATAAGTAATTCAGTATATACATCAAATGGCATGATCCCTTTATGTTGAAAAATATCACTTGACACAATCTTTTTCGATAAAGGAAGCTTTTATTGATCTCAGAATATTACATCAAGGTGATACAATTGTACTGAGAACACTCCCGGCCTCTGCAAAAAGATGCACACAATCCAACAAGAGAAGAGAAAACATAAAAAGTTTAACAGAGGTGAAAATGGACATGCTAAGGGGCTTCGATCCGCCGGTTAGGCTGCCACCCATAGACCTGGGTAAAACACTCCCTGACCACCTTCTTCAAATGCTGACACACCATTGTAACCATATCCTGAGAATCCGACTTCTGTAAAATGGCCCAGGTACGGAGCCAGTGAACACAGAGGTAGATAACCTGCAAAGGAGATGAAATAATTCTTTTATCAAACATCATATTATTCCTGCATAACCAAAACGACCAGCAAGTAATAGCCGCCCCAGCAGGACTTTCGGTTTCAAGTCCTTCCTAATAAGTAATAGCCGCCCCAGCAGGACTTTCGGTTTCAAGTCCTTCCTAATACCCCGTAACCAAGTACCGAACATATGTGATACACTATGAGGCCGAAAGAGTCCTGAAACCACTTGTATGATGGACCACACGACGCGGGCAAAACGGCATTCAAAGAAAAGATATTTAATTGTCTCTTCTTGGTGAAAAAAAAAACAATTCTTACTCCCATATCAATTGCGCTTAGCCAGATTATCCTTTGTCAAAACCACACCTTGGCATAAGTACCAAAGGAAGATTTTAACTTTGAGAGGCACCTTCAATTCCAAAAGCGTTTATTGAGATTGGGAACATCACTATGCACTAAAGCCAGATAGTGAGATTTCACCGAGAATTGCCCATTCTGAGTTAAGTTGAAACTCATCTTGGTCCTAAGAAAGCACAATATTGGCGATACAAAGAGTATTCCACACTATTAATTTTAGGCCGATAAGGTCCCTTCTAAAAGAAACATTTGGAGGGAAGGTTCATAGAACATCTGCTACAATATCCTGTTTGTCGCAGAGGTGAATTACCCAACCACTGGTCTTCCTTCCCTCGAGTCCGATAAGAATAGTTGATTGATGTTGAGATATCTTCATTGGATTGGAACAGCTGTTTTGATAGGATTTCTTCCCAAAACCTAAGCTGGGCACCATTTCTGATAGTGAAGGTTCCGAAATGTAGAAAATCTCGCTTCACCTTCATAAGGCTGGTCCAGAAATGTGAATCCCCAGCTTTCCACTGGACCTGTGATAAGGATTTAGAACCCATGTACTTATTGCGAATCAGCTGCTGCCAAACTCCATCAGACATGAGCAGCTTAAATAGCCATTTGCTGAGTAAAGCAATATTCTTAGAATCAAGATCCTGGATCCCTAGACCCCTTTGATCTCTGGGTTAGCACAAAATGTTCCATTTAGCAAGGCGGTATTTTTTTTCTTTTGATCGTCACTTTGCCAGTAGAACCTGGAGCAAAAATAATCATGTTTTTTCAGTACTCCTCTTGGTATAGCAAAGAAAGACATCATGTACATAGGCAAACTACTGGGCACTGAGTTTATCAATGTCAATCGCCCACCAATAGAAAGGTGTTTTCCTTTCCAACTACTAAGTCTCTTCTCTAACCGTTCCTCAGCCCCTTTCTAGTCAGCATTTCTTAGCTTCCTATAATGAATTGGTATGCCTAAATATTGTAGCGTCAATTCTCCTGTACTGCAGCCGAAAAGTTCAGTGTATTGCTGGGTCATGGATTGGGCGTCACCAAAGCAAAACAATTCACTCTTATGAAAATTGATCTTAAGACCCGATAGTTGCTCAAAAGCATAAAACAATAGCTTCATATTTCGAGCTTTTTCAAGGTCATGATCCATAGAGTATCGTGTCATTGGCATATTGTAGAATAGAGATGCCATCATCTATGAGATGAGGCACACTCCACAAATCTTCCCATCATCTTTGGTCCTTTTGATAAGTACGGAAAGCATGTCAACTACAATATTGAACAACATTGGTGAAAGAGGATCACCTTGTCAGAGACCTTTTTTTGGTTTGAAAAAAAGGTCTGACGTCATCATTTACTTTAATTGCTACACTCCCACCCGAAACGAAAGTCTCAATCCAAGAAATCCACTTGGGTGAGAAATCTTTCATCCGTAATGTCTATAGCAAGAATGGTCATTTGACCTTGTCATAGGCCTTCTCAAAATTGACTTTAAAAATTACACCACTTATTTTCTTTCTGTGAAGTTCATATATTGTTTCATGTAAGATGACGACTCCCTCTAGGATATTTCATTCTCGCATGAACGCAGTTTGAGTTGGACTAACCACTCGATCCGCAACTGAATTAAGCTAGTTTGTGGCTACCTTTGTGAAAATCTTGAAGCTGACATTCAGCAAACAGATAGGTCTATATTGCTGGATCTGATTTGCCTCATTGATTTTCGGCAGAAGAGTAATCACTCTAAAATTTAGGCTAAATAATGGCAGATCACCCACATATAATTCGTGGAATAAGTTCAAGTCAAGCTTGATGAAGAGAGTAATGAATAGAATGATCAAAGCACATCAAGTGATGAATAAGTTCAAGATGAAGAGAATAATGAATAGAATGATCAAATCACATCAAGTGATGAATAAATTGATCTCAAGATCGCTAAACTTTCTCAAAGTTAGAGAAGAATATGAAGAGAATCAATACCATGATTGATCATCCAATCTCAATTGAAGGTTTAGTCAACACAATTAATCATATCAAGAGGGAGAAGAAGACTAAGAACAAGAGGGAACAAGAGGGAATAAGAGAAAGAAGAAAAACATTTGCAAGCATGAGAAGATGGGTGAGTAAAGATGAAGATTCAAGCTTAAGTGATGAGAGCCTCACCATTTACTCCTCCAAAAGAAGCTCTTTCTCAAGGTCATCATTACGCAAGTTGGCATCGCGCAAATTATCACACAAGTATCTTCTAACCAAAGGTATGAAAAGCGATGTTAATGATGATGAATCTGATGAAGATTCATCCTCTCAAGAAGAACTTCTTGATTTTCATGCTACTTTTGTTTTTAATTATAAATAATTATTGAGCAAATTTAATTTGCTAAAAAAGAAGCATGAAGAGCTTAAGGCTAAATTTGAGTGTATTTAATCTCAAACTAAGGTCCTTTTGAAGCAATCTACCTCTCTATTTAATTTCAATCCTAAGTTAGATGCTTGCACTTCTTGTGATAATTTAATTGATTTATCTAGCTCACCCTTCTGCAATAAAACATATATTGAGAATGTTATTGTAGAACTATCTAATGAACTCATTGCATAAGAGAATGATGAGCACAAGCAAGAAGTGGTGAAGCTCAAGAAGGACTTCGTAAGATTAAAGGGCAACAACCATGTCCAACCTCCTCAAAATAACCATACTACTATGGTGAAAAAGCTTACAGAGGGGTCCGTGACATACTTTAAGTGCCATCAAGAATGTCATAAGTCCTTCCAATACAAGTAAGTCAAGAAGGAGATAAGGAGAGGAAAAAGATCATGAACCTCTCCAACAAAATATCCAACATCTACACCAAGCTCAACTACAAAACCAAGACCAAGAGCAATCACTATAAGCTCAAGAAAAAGAACAATAGTAAATGGTTGCACACATGGTTGTGAGAAAGGACCAAAGGTGGAACCAACCCATTTGGGTACCTAAGGAAGCCATCACCAACATGAAGGGGCCTCAATCGGTTTGGGTTCCAAAGAAGACTTGAAGTTCACAAGTCGGCTCGGGGATTTAGAGACTTGGCTCACAAGATGAAGTGAAGATTCAAGCAAAGAAGCCAAGTGTATAAGAGTGAGCGCATTGATGAAGATTAAGATCATCATATACCCAAATCCTCATCTAAAGGTGAAAGGTACTAAATGCAAAATCCTTTCAGTTTGTATATTTGCCTTGTCTAGGATTGCATGCTCTCAATTCAATTTATTGTAATGTCTAGTGTAGATTTTTCATATGGTATATTGCTTGTGTTTCCTTCTCTCTTATGAGAAATCTACATAGTTTATTAGTTGTAGGTTCTATATATAGTACTAGTTCTACATTTGGTATCCATTATGTGCCATGAACTAATCTATAGGTTACCCTTCCCATTGTTATCAATAACAATAATAATAACAAGTGCATATCTCTCACAAGTATTCAATACTTGTATGCACATATTTAAGGGGAGTATATCATATGGATTGTGATTTTAAGACTAATATGTGTTTCAAGTAATATCTTTTGTAGTCTCATAGAGTGATCAACAAGTCCCCGAAGGTATACAATGCTTAAAGGCTTCAATTGTTATCCTTGTCAATTTATTTCTTCATTTAAGCTACCTCAATGCATGATATAGCTTAAACTTACTTCCTCTACTTATTGTCTAGTAGTGCATATATTGCTACATTTCTACGACATCCACAAGTGAGTCTCATTATATGTATGCGTACATATAGGGAGAGTTTAGATTATATCATGCGAGTTTCATGAATTATGATCCTTGTATATCTTTTTTAATTGATATCAATGTCTCCTATCCTTATAATTGGTATACCTTTTCAATTTGTATCAATTCCTCATAATTCTTCGTAAGTGATATCACTCATATGGATCATGTTTTATAAAGCTCTCTCTCAATTGCTCTAATGTTTTCACTTGAGTTCAACATATGTTTGTAGCCTTTTTGAGATTGTTGACAAAGGGGAAGAATTTTAAAATCAAAGCAAGATGCAAGAGAAGCAAGCAAGATGCAAGAACTACCTCGAGTAGATTGTTGACAAATGGAGATGCATCTCGGGTTAACAAAGGTGAAGAAACTTTTGCATGAGTCAACCAAGGGAGATAGTGGCAATGATGAAAAAGGAAGAATTATCTACATGGTAGCCACAACTAAAAAGGAACATAATGTTGAGGAAAATTATAGCAAAAAGGGAGATATAATGTGAGTAAGAACATGATTGTCCTTATAATTGGTATCATAATTTGTTCTTACCATGCATCAAAACAAAGAGGTATTGTCTTGTAAACTTTTGAAATCATATATTTTCTTAATTGATATCATTTGCCTCTTGCTTTGGTTGTATTGTCATCAATCACCAAAAAGAGGAAGATTGTAGCAAAAATGACCCTATTAGGTCATGATTGTGATTTTGGTGATTAATGACAATATAGTCATTGGGACTAACATGTTTTTCAAGAATATATGTTAGTAGGTCTCATGGATGCAATATATAAAGAAGCCATTGTAGCCGGGATAAAGTTTGATTGAATTGGAGAAGTCTCATAGAAATTGTTCTCATCGGACAGTCTGATGCGGAGGAGTTTGCACTCATCAGAGAAATTTTGTGTTCTATGCAGAAGTAAATTGACCTCACTGGATGGTCCAGTGATGGGAGCAAAAGCACACTAGAGTATTTAACATAAGAGTTGATTTTTGAATGAAACTAAAATTAAGTACACCGGATGATCTGGTGTTAAAGAGAGTGTGAACACCGAAGCATTTAACAGAACATTGCATGTTTTAGTGGAGATGAAGTTCAGGCATTGGATGGTGCGGGGTTGAAGAGTACAACACCCCGGAGCATTTTTTACATGGTGTCTCGGTGAAAGAGATATGAACTCACCGGATGATTCAGTGTAGTGATTTGAAGATCACCAGACTAATTGCACAGAGAAGAAGTGGTTTGGCTTGTCGTAAGACAATACATCGGATAGTCTGGTGATGAAAGTGAAGGATACACCGGACAATCCGGTGTTCAGAAGAAGTTTGAGTGGAGTTCCAATGGCTAGTATCCACTGATGTACACACCGGATGGTCTAGTGCTTGTACTACTGTTGTCACCAGATCATCCGGTGTTTGCAATAAATTTAAGCCATTGGAGCAACAGTTAGTCCACAGGGTTGAGGCTATAAATACCCCTTCACTCAATCTTTTAAAGCTGCTAGAGTCTAGAGGAAGCTCATACAAACTTAAAAAGACATCTAAGCCATCCAAGTGCTTAAAGTGTTCATCCAAGTCGATTAAGCATAAAATTAGTGAGTGATTAGTTTTTATAAGTCTAGAGAGAAGAGTTACTAGGTGCTACAACCTAGAGAGTGATCAAGGAGTGATCCAACCATGTACCAAGAGGTATACCAGTGCCTTGGAGTCTTGGTGACTCACTAGTAACTTGTTGACCCTCCGACTTGGTGTGGAGCGGTGGCGAGAACATTGTGCGGGGACATGGATGCCCTTTTCTTTGTGACTAAAGCTCCGAATTGAAGACAATGCACAAGTGACCAGAAGAGAGGTTTGCGGTGAGACCTCGCCTTAGTGGCTTGGTGGCTCATCGTGCTTGATGTAACATCCCGAGTTTTAGCATATTAAATAATAGCAAGATTCACTACAAATTAAAAAAATTATAGTTAATTAAACCAAATAAAATCAAGGAAATGTGCATTTAAATATATATATATGTGTGTATATATATACTTATTTGTATATTTACGTACTCAAATGTATTACTTGGGTAAGTGTTCCAAAAATGCACTAGAATTATTCCCAAAGTGTTCCCTGTATTAAAATAGTTCTTATGCATTGGTTTATGATTTTTATGGTTCTTTGTGTGGAGATTTGAAATTAAATGTCTCTCAATTTTAAATCTACTCTTAGTTTTCCTTCAGCTCAAATCAAGTTGGATTCAAATCCTCTTCCGAAGATCTTGATCCAAATCCAAATCAAAGTTTGAATATGTTCGTTTGAGTTGATCTTAACCCAAAGTCAAAACCAAATTCAAATACCTCATTTGAATTCATCCCAAAATTCCTTCTCTTTTTTCTTTTCCATTTTCTCTAATGGGCTCAATCTCCCCTTCCTTCTCCCTTGCGCGGCCCACGGCAACCAGCCAGCCTTCCTTCCACTTCCCCTTCCTTCCCATGTGCTGGGCCACAACCGTATCACAGGCCCACCTCACTCGCATGCTCGCCAGCCCCCACTCGCCCTCACCCGCACATGCGTGGCCATCCACGTGTCGCGTATCGGCCGCCCGCTCGGGCCTCTTCTTCCTCCTCTAGCGCAACGTCGTGCCACACCATTCGCCAGTGCGACAACCACCTCCTCCACCAGGAAATATCGTCGTAACACCCCTCCGCCCTCTCACACTCTCTCTCTCTCTCTACCCTCTCAGCCCACTGCCCATGCGCCTGCAGTCGTGTGACTTTTGCACCCACCCACGCGAATGAACGGCGCAGTGCACCCATGTTGCAAGAAATGCGTTGGGCGCCGCCTCGCTACCTGCCTGCCACGCTACTCACTGACGGCCTCACGGCGTCACAAGCACTGCACCACCTCACTGCTCCTTCTCCCTCTATAAATAGCGTAGCACCGGCCCCTCTCCTTTCCCTTTTTCCCATTTCACTATCACCGCCATTGCGCTCCACCGCAGCTCGCCTTCATCAATCCGCCATCCACGTGCTGCCTACGAGCTCGAGGGGGATGCCACCAACCCCTTGCCGCTCTCTGACGTATCACCGGTCGCCATCCAGCACATCGCCGTTTCTGATCTTGGTGAGCTTCCCGTCCCCTCGTGCAACCCTCCTAGGTAGCATATCGTCGCCTCCATGCTTCTCTCCTCACGTAGCCACGTGCAGCCCCATGTTCTACTCCACCGCCATGCTTGTGCCATGTGTGGTTCGGCCATCGTGTCGAGTAGCCCAGGGAGCTCCAGGCCCCTTTTCTGTGCAGGTTGACCACGTGTAGTTAGGGGAGGTGTTGTCCTATTCTTCGCCATCGTCTCGACCCTCTTCAGCCACTGTCTGGCACCACTCTAGCCATGGGTAGGACTTGACTTTCCTTCATCGGACTGAGTTAGGCATCATACTAGGAGGCTGAGAGCAGCGAGCAGTCAAGTGACAATCTGTCCCTCTGTTTGAAGGTTGCTAGTACCGGCCTAGGCTTAAAAAGGGGACTGACCTTCAGTACATGGCATATGGCGCTTGGGGGTAAATCTTGTAGAAAAACCCGACCGGAAAGGTGATTGGAGTGTCTCGGTATGATTCGTCCTCCGCTTGCAACGGTTGGAGGCTGAGCATATCGCATGGGTATAGTGAATAACCTTTGCAGAGTGTAAAACTATTCAAATAGCCGTATCCACGATCATAGACATGCGAAGGCAGAACCTTTTTTACTAGACTTCAGGTGCATGTGTTTTGATGAGTGAATGTGTGGACTAGATGTCCGTATGATGAGGTTCTTGGCTCAATCCACTAGAAGCTGTGTGGTACTAGAAGTACACTAGATGTGATGATAGAGACTATGGAGTGAGGTATAGCCCTCCCAGGACCAAAAAACCCTTGGATATAGCTTGTTACCAGGTTTTGAACTATTTAAACTATTTTAAAAGTCAATCATAGATGATGCAATTGGATACCTGCATAAACTACTTTACACTTAAAACTAAACCATAAAGTCTTAACCTTGAATTACCCCTTTATGCATCTATCAAACACCTTGAAATATAGGGCTTGCTGAGTACCTTTCTTACTCACTCTTGCTGTCATTCAGATAAGGAAGTCGATGCTGACTTCACGGGAGATGAAGGTGATGATGAAGAGTAGTCTTAGAAGTCGCGTTCACACTCTAGCTGCTTGTGGCTTTAGGTCTTTGCTTTCCGCTGAGTTTTGCTAGCTGTTCAGCTAGATTTGTAATATACAGTATGGTTTGTAACTTTTTGTACTCTGAACCATAATACATATGTACGAAGTTTGACTGTGATTCTACAACTGTCATACTGTGCGTATCAGCTACTTGATCCAGAGATTGATATGGGTGGCACAGAAGATCCTGAGTTGGGGTCTTACATTTGAGGCCTTATCTTGGTAACTTGGTAGCTCAAGAGTCATGATCGGAAGAGACTTGCCGACCAGGAGCATATCTTCTGTGGAGCTCCGACGTGGACTAGTGGTGGCTTGTGTGTCACCGATACAACGGGATAAAAATCTTTTGTGCCGAGTTTGTCTCTCTACCTTATTTACGTTTTCGCATTTACATACTTGCAATTTACCTTGCTATAATAAGTTGTAATCCTCTTGAGCGGTAGAGTAGACACACTAGATAAATCTATAACAATTTATATAGAAATTGAGATATGTTTATCTTATGAAGTTTTTAGAGCCATTAGTTTTTAAGTGTCCTAATTCACCTCCTGTTAGGACACATCGATCCCTACATCACCCTAGCACCACCACCACCGCCGGTAAGCCTAGACGCATGCATGAGTGGCCGCGTCTTGCATCGCATGACGGGGCACCTCCTCCACTCTCACTACTCCCTTCCCTCATCACCGGAGTTGGTGAAGAGGGGGTAGGAGGTTAGATCCAGGAACGAAATGGCCGCGGGAGGAGGGGAACTGGCAGGAAAGACCTCGGCGGTCCATCTCTAAGCTCCACGTAGCTGGGTGACGACGGAAATGGTGTCAGCGATGAATATGGGTAGCAGCTGCACTACTTAGGGAGAATTGAGCTCGACGCGGTGTGCTGCACAACACAGAGCAGAGAGGGAAAATGAGGGGAGGGGTGAGCAGCTAGGAGGGGGAGAGGAGTTAGGCCGGTCAATGTGGGAGGTGAACGAGAAGCGGTGACGCAGGAAGTGGTGTGAGGGAGGAAGCGGTGAGGGCAGGTGAGAGGGGAGAGGTGGGCGAGGAGGGAGGGGAGCGATGTGGGTGAAGGTGGTGCCCTGCCGCGTGGCACAAGATCCATCACTTAGGTCATAACGCGTGATCCATCCATTGACAAGCATGACACCCAGCTTGACGCACTCCATCTCCTTCCCTCTGAGCCTGTCGAGGTCATCCAAGCCTCGCATGACGGCGTCCTCCTACCACGTCCACTCCGTCAACCTCCTATGCTACTCCCACCCCATCCTCGCCTACCTTTGGTGCCACCAGCAGCAGCAACGACCGCCTCCTTGACGCGTTCCTCTGCCTCGCTGACGCGCACAAAAGCATCCAAGAGACCATCGTCGAGCTCAAGTAGGACATCGCTGAGGCCTTGGCTGCCATCTGCCGCCATGATGGCGCAAGCCTCGTCTCCGTGCTCAGGTCATAGCACAAGGCCGAGAAGGAGCTGGTCTATTTCATGGCCGCAGCCAGGGATGGCGCCAACATGGCGTCGCAACCTTGGCTTCGAAGGTAGTGCGGTGGAGGCTGAGGTGGCAGGGTTGCTGGTCAAGGCCACCGTGGCCACAACGTCTACCTCTGTGGCGTTGTTCAACACGGTGGGAGCCATGTCGGCATCGGCCTCAGTGGCAGCGTGCTGCTGCAAGAGGATGGCAGCGCTAATGTGCCTGATCAAGAAGGTGTCTAAGGAAGAGAAGGAGAGTGGTCAGGGCAAAACCAATGCCAGCGTTGACGCTAACAAGGCGAAAACCACCTGCAAAACTAGGTTAGGAGGTTAAGTAAACGGTTTCATAAAGTTTAAGGTTCACAATACCTGGTTTTGTAGTTCAAGGTTTTAAGTATACACCAGTCGATAGTTCATGGGATTATGTAGACTTTTTCCAATAGATGACAAATCCGAGTATTTATGCCCTATTTGATACAATTTCGGATTCTCTAGAAATGTTTTGAATTTGGCTTTTCACCGAAAAAATTTCTACGGTGAATCATAATCATTTTGTGTAATTATTTGGCTAGTTCAGTATATTCCTGAAGATGGTACGTGAGAAGTGAACAACTTAGAGAAGAACCTAGAGTTTGCATCTAGGGTTTTGGGATTTCATGAAAATCCTTATAAGGGTGTTGTGTATGCACCTTGTAAACTCATCTACATAATAAAGATCATATTCAGTAAGATGATGAGTTGAAGTTTTGATCTTGATCGCCGTTCTTCATTCGTGTTTCGCCGCCACTTTCGGATTTCGTGGATCTTCTACTCCATCGTGATAAGACTTGATTGGATCCATCCAAAGTCGTCTTAGAGTATCTTGGTAAGTCTTTGAAAGTTTTGATTGGTTGGGAATCCGTAATTCTTGATTAATAACGGATTAGGGTTTAATCAATTCGCGTTTCGCGTTACTGTGTAGAACAGTGTTCTTCTGAATTTCATATCTTTAGGTCTACACATCCAATTGAACTTATTCTTGTCACGTTGATTGCGTATTGATGTATAGCATCTACAGTTAAGATTTAAGAGCAGTCCAATTGAACTTATTCTTGATTAAATCTACAGTTAAGATTTAAGATCAATCTATCTAGAAGTTCAAAAATTAGGTTTTTAGCTTCTACATAATCATTTACTCCTCTAATTCATATCTTTTAGAGTTATTGATCCTTCAAAAAACAAATAGTACAAACCAATCACAAACTAACTAAGGTGTACCAATTCGAAGGAATCACTAAATCCACTTGCTGAGATGGTTTCGGTGCGCGATGATCGAGCATGACAGCTTCAGTGGACCAGTGCCAATTCACACAGTACCAACTGACGGGTGCAATATTGCAGCCCTACTAGTGTACTCGTTTTAGCCGCTCCGCTCGTATTGTTTGAATCGGTCCCATCTGGTTCGATTTTTAGTTTTTCAAGCAAACATGCACAGTCTGCCGTGGCCATGTCGCGTGGGAAGTAAATTTTACTTGATCCTATCTTATAAAAGATCTTATCTTTTTATGATATGTATTTACTATTTCTCTTTTCTTCTTAGATCAATCGTAGATTAAAAGATAAATAATATAGATAAAATTTTATAGACATCTTTCTGAATATGTTTCCATAAAATTTGCTTCGCCTCGCGTGAGGCCGGCGTAACACGGTATGGGGATATTTGTTTCCGGGAACTTTCGCCGGTTGACACGACCGACGAGTCTTGGAAACGGGGTTCACCCGCGCGCTGCCTCTGCCTGTCGTCATCCGTCCCTGCGAAATTTCCCAGGTCCAAGTCGCGGCCAGCGCCGAGCAGCGACTTCCAAGTCCCTCACTCCCTGTGGTTGTAGCTAAAGACAGTGACTTCCAATGAGAGAGACGCAGCGCTTAGTAACACTGGCTGTAGTTGGTGTTAGGCTGCTAGCTAGTAGTCAACCCTCGCCTTGACCGCGCGTCTGATCCCTGACTTCCACGCCCACGCGCAGGACGCATCATGGCCGTCACTTGTCTACGCACGGTCAGGGAGTTCGCTGGGGCACGGGCAAGGACTTCTGCAAGCTCGAGCGTGCCCCTCACGGCCAGCTAAATGGTGAATCTCCGAGGCTGCCCTTCAATTTCCGGTGCGTTTTTCCGGTATTAGGGGGCATTTTAGTTCTAGATTTATGTATAAGTAATTGCACTGACCCAAAACCTATAAAGCAGTATAAAAGAGTGAGGCAGGGCGACCTCGCCTATGTTGTTTATCCTTGTCATTAACTCTCTACAAAGAGTTCTACAACATGTCATCGAACTCGGCTTACTTTCTCGACTCCTTTGCTGGAAAGAAAGATTGAGAGTTTCCATATATGGATGATAAGATCATCTTCATCCTACCAGGAAAGCATGAGCTATCGACTCTTGCAAAGATCCTTTAGGAATTTCAAGATGTCACGTGCCTCAAAATGAATTTCCAGAAAACACAAGTTGTACTCACTGATTTTCAAGCTCCAATGGCTATCTTCCCAATTAAATATCTAGGTCTTCCCCTATGCATTAGAAGACTCGGAAGAGTGGGTTTTTAAGGACTAGAAGACAAAACGACAAACATGTTTGCAAACTAGCAAAGTAGGCTCCTAAATCTGGCGGGACGAACCTCCCTCGTCAAACCGATTTATTTACTCACCGCTCTCAAAGTGCCAATCACTACAATCAAAAGCCTAGATAAGAGGCACCTACGCTTCCTTTGGTCAGGGAAGGAGACTGTCTCCAGAAGCAAATGCAAGGTGAATTGGGAGAAGGTTTGCTGCTCGAAATCGTTAGGCTGGCTGAGCATCCTGTAGCTAGAAAAATTTGCACGAGCCCTTAGGCTGTGCTAGCTATGGCAAGAATGGACCTCCTCCAACAAGCCTTGGCCCCTCATGCCGCTACCTTGCGATGAGACAAACATACAACTATTCGTTACAGCAACGAACATCTCGATAGGGGACGAGTGCACGGCAGCCTTTTGGGAATCCCATTGGCTGCATGGCATGTGCCCCAAGGATATAGCACCAAGCATCTTTCAGGCATCCAAGAGGGAAAAAAGAAGCGTGAAGGAGGCCTTAGAAAACGGCAACTGGATCCTAAACATTAGCATTACAAAAATCACATCGGCGTAGCACATCACTGAGTTTGTGACTCTCTGGGACTAGGTGACTGTCATTGTGCTTGATCCGATAGTACAAGACCACATTACCTGGTCTCTCACAACTTTGGGGGAATACTCGGCCAAGCCGGATTACAATGTTTAATTCTTGGGATCGTGTGCCTCAGACATGGAAAAAAATCATCTAGAAGAACTGGGCACCCCGAAATGTAAATTCTTTGTGTCTAGCTTTCAAAATAAACCCTAGATCTCCAATAGACTTGTTGCCTGTGGATGGCTGCACTCGATGGATTGCATGCTATGCAGGCAGCAACCAGAGACAACTCTGCATCTATTATCTGAGTGTAGACATATATACCGAACCGTCCATATCAGCTGAAGAAGGCCATCACTCTATGATTATGCTTGTAACTTGGGAGGTGTGGAGAGAACGAAACACTAAAATGTTCCAAAGATCTGAATCATCGGTGCTTGCTTTATTTGGGAAAATAAAGGATGAAGCTATAGGGTAGATCTTAGCAGGAGTGAGGAAATTAGGTGACTTGTTAGACCAAATTCAACAGGTTCCCTTCGCGGTCCAGATTCCCGTCGTGAAGGGATTCTCATTCCCTTCAGCGCTCTCAACAGTTTCCCTTTACGGTTCCCTTCACGACGGGATTCCTAGATCATTCCCTTCAGGACGGGATTCTCTCTTCGTTCCCTTCGCGATTCCCCTCGAAGAAAAGTTATTGGAGATGAGAGGAAATAAAGGGAATGGGAACGGGGAAGGGAATCGGGAATGGAACGAAATGAAGGGAATATGATTGGATAGTCTTAGACCCGGGTTGATCTCTTTGTTGACACGGTATAATTTCCCCTCGCTCAGCGTTCGCGGAGCTATTCACTACGCAATCAACTCTCTTTTCTCTTCGCACGGCATCCCTCTTGCCTCAGTTTAAAACACCGCGCTCTGTCACTCTCTGGAACTCTTGACACCAAACCTTCGACGAAATAGCAGTCCTTGCAGAGCTCAGTACGGCGAGCCCATGGGCGCCGACGACGGCCACCGCCCGCACCCCACGGCGCAGGACCGGCCGATCCCGTGCGAAGATGGTTCCCGCCATGCTCAGTTGGACAACCTTCTCCCGAGGCAGCCACACGTCGCCGAAGGGCAGCAAGTGAGCGAGCCGATGACCTACGCTATCGGGGGCAAGGTCCTGCTCGCCGCGGCGGGGGCGTTCGCGGGCGTGCTCCTGGCGCTCTTCGCGCTGTACCTCTACAATAGATCCTGGCGCCGACGAGTCAGCGGCGGTCGGCGCAGGCTGCTCCGGAGTCTGGCCATCGCCGGAGCCGGCGATGACAGCCGGGACGGCGGCGGCGCGGCGGCATCGTCGCCGCGCGGGCTCGACCCCGCGGTGCTCCGCGCGCTGCCCGTGGTCGCCGCAGGCGCCGGAGACGGGGACTGCGCGGTCTGCCTCGCGGACCTCGAGCCGGGGCAGAAGGCGCGCGCGCTGTCGCGGTGCGGGCACCGGTTTCACGTCGAGTGCATCGACACCTGGTTCCACGCGAACTCCACGTGCCCGCTCTGCCGCGCCGACGTCGAGGCACCGGATGCGACCAACGCAACCAAGGAGGCACAGCCGGAGGTGCGCATAGACGTGGCTGGAGACGCCGTGGCGGCAGCCAAGGCACCGATGGCGCCGGCGATGGGGAGGCTGCCGAGCGGCACGGATCTTGAGAAGACAAGGCGGATCTTTGCTTCGACCCGATCCGCTTCCTTCTGAAAGGCTCCGGCAGGACTCGGAAGGTTCCTTTGTTTTTCCTACACGGATCTGATCTCGATTGATCAATCTTCTCGGGGCGTTCTGCCATTCGACTGTACATAGATTTGTTGATGATGCTGGCCTGGGTCTACCTTGTTTTGTACGATTTTTGATCGATGAATATCATTTCCTTGTTAATTGACTAAGTCGTGGGAACGAACCTAGTGGTTCCGGGCTCTCGACTCTTCCCTGCTACAGTAGAAGAGAGGAAAAAAAAATGACCCCGAAGCAAATCCGGCCGGCCCGCTCCACTTCGACATCCTCCTTGACGCGTCAGAGGTGCAGGTTTACGTTACCGACTGGAGCTCGATTACTAACCTTCGGTAGTAACAAAAACTCGTGATTACCGCGGTAACCGCTTGAATTTTTAAAAAAAATCGGACAAAACTTATTTGAATAAATTTGAAATTTAAGGGAAAATCGCGATTTTAGCCGCTCGGTAACCGGTCGAATTGGACCGGTTACCGAGTGGTTTTTGCGATTTATCGAGCGGTTTTCTCGAATTTTTCACATTATCGACAACTGTTCGGTTTTCTTAATTTATCGAGCGGTTTTCTCGATTTTAAGTGAAGTTCAACAAAAAATTCAAAAATTATCTTAATCTTGTAAAATCAATAACTAATTCATCTGAGCTTCAAATCAAGTGAAACAAATTTTGTTGGTTTTCTTGTAACATGATCTACATGATAAAAGTATTTATACTCATAAAAAAGTTCAAAATTTTCTGTGAGAAAATGTATTTATTAAACCAAGTTAAATGCATAGTTTACTCTTTGCTAATCCAAAAATCATGAAACTAATTTTGTTAGTCTTCTTACATGATCCTATATCTTTTAAAAATACATGAACTCATGAATTAGTTATTGTAACATGCAGGATTGTATAAATGTATTGTGACTAGATTAACTCATAACTGACACATCACATCTCAAAAAATTAGTGAAACTACTTTTATTAGTTTATTTATACTATGATTTATGTAGTAAAAAATAATAGTAGACATGAAAAAGTTAATTACAGTGTTGTTTTTTAACATATTCATTTTATGCTTGTGAACTTTGAAAAAATTATAGAGAAATTAATAAAAATCTAAATAAAGTGAAATTAATTTTAAATATTCTCTTAAGATACGTTATACACAAGGAAAATATGTGTTTGTATGTTAAAGTTTTCCTTGACATGAGTTAATAACTGAGCCAGACGCTTCAATTTTTTTCATTATTTTCAAACTTCCTCCCTATAGAATATGATGCAAATGACATTATTTTTAAAAAATAAAATTCACAGAAGAACTTAGAATTGTGTCTGGTTTTTTTTAAGATTTGTTTGTGATTTTTTAAATTTTTTTAATTTAAATTTGGTTACCGTTCGGTTTCTGAAATCAAGCCGGATCGAGATAGCAGGTTATCATAATTTTTACTAGATTACCATTGAATTTTTGAACCCTGCGGAGGTGTAGGGTGGCCTAGTAATCGTTGGTCGGCAGTGTAGATTAATTAGTAGTTAGATAGCCTATATAGTTTGCGAGGGTTGTCTTGGTGGCGTCGTTCTGGTGGTCACCCTTGCTTTTGTTCCTCCGAGCTAGCTCCGGTGACGGTGACGACGACCGCTTCCTCTTCGGCATTGGTTCTGGGAGGCTTCTGAGCTACGTGTGGTTTAGTAGGTTGCGTTTGCGGTCGGTGAGGTCGATCTCCTTTTCTGTGTGTGAGTTTTGGTTCGCCTGGTCTTGGTCCGACGACGGCGAATCTTGGTTCTGGGCCTCTTTCTCTCGGTGTTGCTGGGGACGGTGGCGCCAGGTGTGGTGTTCCTCTGCTATTTCCAACGATGAAATTGCCGATGGTCGTTCACAGCAGTAGATGTGCCATCGAGGAGGTTCGGTGGTGCTGAATCTTGTGGCTCCTCAATGCTTGGGCTTCATTGTTCAGATCAGCAGGAGGTATGGTCTCAGTCTCCGTTGATTTGCGTTGTTTCGCGTCGGCACAGTGGCGTATCGCTCGACTGAAGGAGTCGGTTGCGAGGAAGATGATACTGTGGACCACAATGTACTTCAGTTCAATTTCCATGTTCTTCAGGATCCTGAATGTAAAGAGGGATGTACTGTTGCTAAAAATCTAATATAATCCGTACCCTTTTCGAAAAAAAAAAGACTAAGTCGTGGGAACAAATTGGTTCATGCACATCTTATTATGATGGACAACACTTTTAACGCGGTGTGTATTGTGATTATCCAGAAAGAACGCAAGAGTGGGCTGACAAAGTTTAGTGAAATGATATATCTCATTAGAATTTGTCTACTCCCTCTAATCATAAATATATAATATTTTGAATAAATTTATTATAAAACTTTTGAATCTTTTCCCCTTCAATCTTTTGAATCTCTCTGGGTGAAAACTCTGTCCATTTTCTAGATGGGCGATAGCGACATCTTCGACGTCGCTTCTTTCATGAAGGCGTCGTCTTGAAGATCTCATGTTGCCTGTTGACTGCTCTGTCGCAGGGCTAGGTTGTTCGGCATGACCTTTTTCCCCTCGGGGCTGCTTCATGCTTCGCAGTGGTCGTTTGCCATGGGTGTGAAGAGCATGTTGTGTGAAGTTAAAGCTACTACATCATGGGGTACGACGTAGCTTGACAACGATGACATGCGGCATACTCATTTTCACATGTGTCTATATAGTTGTTGTCTCTAGGTGTGTGGCGGTGAGTTGCCTTAGACAGTCGACTCGGCCACTTTCTATCGTTGTGGGGGTTTTACCGATTTTTTCTTCTAATAAATCGTATGGTTGTATAATTTTTGGACCCGGTTTACCTCGTAAACTGGGTCAACTTCAGGTAAATCGGGTCAACTTCATTCTTCTTTAGTGAATTGCAGGATTCCCTATTTTTTTTCGAAGGTTGTTCGAAAGACTTTTAAATCTTTGACTATCAATACCTTTCAAATATTTAGATTGAAAACATGTAAAGTATATTATAAAAGTAGAGAAATGTGAATTTAAAACAGAGGAAACACACACACACAAAGAATAGGCATCTGCTTGCTGATCAATTTCAAGGAAAAAGCAAGATCTGGCCAATGAGGTACTAGCCCCTCGAATTTGAGTCACCCACTCGTCCTTACGACGGTTGCATAGGCGCATATAAGTTGCCTCTGTATTTTGAGTGTTTCATAACTTCTGCATATTTAGAGGCTCATAAGATAGGCGATGCGCCTACTTGAAGTTTGCATGCAAGCATACGTGTACTATACAAGTCAACACATCATTTTCGTAAAAAAAGAACAAATGTAGTGTATAAGGCATAATTAACATGATCTTTGCAGTGCACCAAAAAAAAATGCACATAGGAGGCCAGCAAGCAGCTCTGATTGGCGGAGTCACAGAGATGTACCAACTTCTACAAATAGTAGTGCCCACGATTGTTGGCCAGAGATAAAAAGATGTGGAGTTTTTTTAAATAATATTAATTAATAGAAAATTGTAAAAATATTATGTATTTTTGAAAAATTGCAAAAATAATACCTGTCGATTTGCCAATAGTTGTTGCCGACAGGTATTATTTTTGCATTTGCCAATAGTTGTTGCCGACAGGTATTATTTTTGCAATTTTTCAAAACAACATAATATTTTTACAATTTTTCATTAAATTAATATTATTTAAAAAAATCTCTATTTGGTCAGCCAAATAGGAGGAAGGTGATCAGGCACCATCAAATGTCATCGGTGCAGGCAAAGACGAAGGAGGAGATGGCAGAGCTCCGAGGATAACGAGAATCAAAGATAATGTTGATGACAACTGGACCCTAGCACACTACACTTGATCTACACCTTGAATTTTTTTTAGAAACACCATTACAACTCGTAAATACACGCATACTACCACCTATACGCACTTAAGATCGAAGATGCGGAGGTTAGAGATTGATATAGTCACCGCATATGTCTCGCTGTCGATAACTATGTTTGCTATTACTAGAAGAAAATTCTACCTTAGTGAGACACACAAGAAGTACACTTAAGATTTGATCCTTGATAGGCAGTGGTAAACCACATTCACTAACCACTCAAGCAAGATTTGGTTCTCATTCACACCTTGATTGATTTGTAATGTATATTTGGGCTTGTTTGGTTGATTCATTAAACATTTTTTTTTGCCAAAGCATGGCATGCCACACTTTTTTGTCAAGAAATGGGCCACCACAACTGTGACATATTAGAAGATGTGTCTATGATGCGTGAGACATGTTTTTAATAAAATATGACATGCTATAATTGTGGCAGCAAACCAAAAGTAAAAAATTTCTAATTGGAGTGTGGCAAAGATTGGCTATGAACCAAACCATATACTTGCCATCAGTGATACATATTTGGTACGAGAGAGGACGTACCTGGAGCGAGATGGTTGGCAATGAGTGCCACTTTGTAGAACCCTAATAAGTAGATCAAGGTGTACTAGTGGTATACTCTTGTGGTATGTGCACACTGGATGTGAGTTGCCTTCATCGATTGCAACCCAACCAATAGATCATAGCATCCTCTTATAGGATATTTGTCTTTGAGGATCATTCCATCCTACATGGAATGAGATCATTCCCCGATTTCTTGTGTCGTGAGCCCGTGACCACATCCCTCATAAATACATTATCCATGTGCTTGTGGGAGATAAATCTATTTTATTTCTCAAACCAAACAAATAGGTTAGATTCGGAGCTGGGATTGGATGATCCATCGTCGCTTCATCACTCAACCCAAACAACGCATTGACCGGCCGCTGCGATAGTTGCTGGATTCAGGGCACATTGCCTTGAGGAATGCAAGTGGGTGTATTCAAGGTTCTCTCCACTCAACTTGCTCATTCGATACATATAGTCGGTAAACAAAAGAGGTTGAATAAAACAACAGCTAGGGACGCCGAGCCTACTGCCTGCTCTATCCTCACTGTACGCCCGGAAAACAGCCCATAGTGGCCTCGCATCGCCGAACTGGGATATTGAAATGAGACTTGGAGAGAATAAGAGAGGAGAGGGCGTTGTGATTTGTGGTGGTGGTGTCCAGGTGTATATGGACCCTACCATATACATATCCAACGATGAGGCATGACGAGGTATTTTGCATTTTCTATCCTATTAGTGTAAAATACTAATCCTGAAAGTAATCGGTGCCTTTAGGGAGCTTCGCTTCCCTCTGTGCTTATCGTTCGTGACCTTGTCCCGCGCTACCGATTGATGTTGTTTTCCTCGTGTTGTTGGGCTGTTTTTTTGGTTTGCTTTTTGTTGTGTTTGGATCGTAGTGCCCGTGCTTTCGGCCTATAAGGGTTGCATCTGTTCCTTGCGTTTCAGCCCTCGGCTTGTCTCCTCCAGATATATGGCAAATGCACAACTATAGAAAATATCATCACTGCCGGTTCAAAATTGATATCATTATCAGTTTTTGAACACGCAATGAATTAGCGATAGATTATCACTGTCGGCTTAGGAATTAGCAGTGATACTAGGTATCACTACCGGTTCATATCTTGAATCAACAGTGAAAACCCAACGATCATTGTTGATTCGTAACATGAGCTGACAATGAAAACTCAATTATCACTGTCAATTTATATATTGAACCGGCAGTGATAATGCTTCTATATTTATAAAAATACTCTATCAAAAACCCTTCAGAATGGAGATATGTCTCAAGTTCGAGAAACTCAAACTTGAGACAGAAGACCCTATACCAAAATGTTTCTAATAGAGTATTTTATACCTATATCTAAATCTACATTCGCAGTGCAAATAGTAAGCCTAAATGAATGATAAAAACACAATCCGTCTTCACACAATCCATCTTTCAACACATTTGTGTTTTTTGCCATTCATCTAGATCCACCTATCGCCAAAATCATCTTCACACAAGATTCGTACGCATAATGGAGATATCTATCTAAATCTACATTCATAGTGGAGACCGAAGAGGAGATAGGAGCGGAGATGAGGTGACCGTGTGTAATGAACCGTCTAAACAGTATTCTAATTAATTATAAAATCAATCATTTACTTAATCACGACTTCAATGATTAATCAGAATACTGCTTCGGTAGTCCCGACATGTGTTTCGTGCCCAAAATCAGAACACATGCCTTTCCAATATATCACATCACAACAAAGCTTAACAAAGAGCAAATAGTTTAATTATATTATAAGCTCTTAAGCATCCACAATTTCTTATAATTTACAGTAAAAAGGGTTAGGAGGAGACTGAAACTAATCAACTTCTAAACAAAAGAGAACTATGCAGCGAAAGCTAAAACTATAAACAACAAAAGGAGGATGGAGCCATATGTCCTTATGCTCCATCACAAAAGTACGACCTCCAAGTAGTTGCCTATTGGTGCCCACCACCACCCTCGGCGGACATGAAGTAGCCAAAGATCAGCCCTTCCTCACCGGTAGCATCTGAAAGAGCAGCATAAATACGAAAGTACTCACAAGAATTAATCCATATTGGGTACTTATAGATAACCCGACTCCAAGGATTATAAATTAGGATATTAGCAAGAATATGGCCACATGGTTAAGTAAATTTATATACGAAAGGAAAATTTGACAAAAACATGTGTGAGCATTTAGACTGAACCAACACAACTATCTAACTCATAACCACTAGCTGAACATATATGTAAAAGGAACTATAGTAATAACATTTGTGAAGAACTATCTCAACCCAACAACCACCTCAAACCAAACTCAAAACTCTATGACTGCTGCAAATGGACAAAAGTCTACTCATGATCGAGAGCGCGATATTTTGAAATGTTTTTACACCTTGCAGAGGTATTCGTTATGTAAGCTCAAATGATTACAGCTACAGAGGTATTCGGCTTATCTTATTGTTAGATCAATATGTGGTAAGTGCGGTAAGTGCTAGAGCCAATTGCAACAACGATTGATACTTAAGCTACATAAGCGGTCTATGGTGTCTGGGTTCCTCTCCCGACCTACCCCAGGGAACTCCACATCGGGGTAGAAGAAACACCCATAACACCACCCACATCTCATCTCATCCTCACTACTCATCCAACCCACACTATCAACCCAACATGGTTATCAATGTGACAGTAATTAAAGCCTATAGCTCGCGAATGAGGGTTGAACCACCGCTCGACATTTACCAAAGAATCTATGCATGGCTAAGCATTTTGGTCAACTTTTAAACTAGACCATTATCAAGTTAAACCCTAGTTACAAGGAGATGGATCACCAATAACTCAAGACAGGGTGTAATGCATCAATAATAGGTTCTACCCATACAAGACCCGATGTCGACTCAACAACATGCATAACATAAAAAAAGGATATTTTATCACATTAGACACATATGATCTAAATTAATGGGAGAAACATGCTTAGATGCTTGCCTTGCTGCTCATACGGCTGCCTAATTTACCCACACATAATTCACAGAACCCGTGTAGCTTGGTGTCACCTTCAACCACACTCGTGTCACGCTCTGGATCCTCATTCACTAAAGAAGAATGCATGCAATGATGAGCATGAATGAGGTACAATAATGTATGCTATAATATGCATAAAAACAAGCTAAAAGTGAAAGACATGCGAAATAATAGTAAACCTTGCAATCTAAACGACTTAGGAAAGCTAACAGGAGGCCGGAGACTCTAGGTCGAACTCGAAACCTCTGGGTTCCAGAACCTCCGGGTTGTACTCCGGACTGGGGTTCTCTGTTAGCCATTTTTGAATTAACTTGGAAGGTCTGGGCTGAGTCTGAAACCTCCGGGTTAGTTTGGAATGTCCGGGTGAGGCTCCGAGCAACGGTTCTCTACTAAATCCAATTGAATTAACCCGGACTCTCCGGGTTTAACTGGACTATACAAGTTGGGTGGATTATCCCAGTGAGGCTCCGAGCGAGGGTGCTCAGTTAAAAGCACTGCGAATTACGTGGACCCTCTGGGTTTAACCCGGACTATCAGGGTTAGGCACACTTGCACTTCTTGATGATCTTCCTCGGCCAATTTGACTCGAATGTTAAATCTATCTTACATAAATATACATATAGACTATACAAAGGGTTCTAGATTCAACTTGTATCCTAAACCCTAATGATTTTTTAGAACAATTCATCAGGGTTTTTACTGGGCTACCTAGACTACCTGGGTTGTCCAGAGAGGTTACTTCGAGGGGAAAACTCAGCCAATTTGATTTACGAGCCTCTCCAAACCAAAGGAAAATATGTTTGAGATAGTGCATAGACTCTAGAACTCACTCACCAACCTAGCAACATGATTCCTAGCACAAAACTCATCTGAATCCTCTCTTTTTGCTCCAAAGTTCAAGAACTCGAGAACTTCGTAAAATTAGCTCTAAACTCGAAATCGACCCACCAATTCACGCATTCTTACTGAGGGAAGCCCAAGGAACTTTGCCCACGGTGCTTGTGGAGGTTGGTGACCACTAGGTGATGAAGGAAACGAAAAAATCACCCGTGAAGAGGAGTCCAACTGTGGTTCCTCATGCTTCAAGCAAGAACACCAAGAACGTCAAGAACGGCTCAATCTTCCAGTAAAACATAAATGAATTGGATGGATGGGAAGCTTATGAGCTAGTGATCACGTGAATACCACATACGTACCTCGATTCGGCTTCTAGAGGGAGGAATCGAGAGAGAAAGAGAGAGGGTTTGAGAGGGAGGGAGCTGCTCTTCTCCTTGGTCAGTTGGAAACGGGAGGGAGAGATAGAGCACGGTGAGAGTGAGGGAGGGAGAGGGAGTTGATGGGGGCTGCTGCCCCAAAGGGAGATGGGGTGGTTGACCACTCATATGGGCCCCACTTGCTAGAGAAAGAAGCATGTTTTAACCACGAATTCATTTCTTTCTCTCCCGAATTTCTTTCTTTCATCCAATTGAGTAAAAACCAAGTGCTCTAATGCTCCAAAACAAAATTACTCAAAATTAAACCTAATGCTTATGAAGCATGATTAGGCTTAATTATGTAATTACGGCTTTGGGACGTGACAAACCTCCCCCTCCCCCTTAAAAGAATCTTGTCGTGAAATTCGGTATGAGTTAGGGAAGAGTATGGTGACTCGAGGGATCTCTTGATTTGCACAATAGCAAAAAGATTCAGAGAATATCAATATGCCACACTATAAGGAATAATACTAAAGTAGAACTCATAGGTTGGAGAAGAACTCGGGATAATCAACACGAAGCTGGTCTTTTCGTTCCCACGTCGCTTCATCTTTAGAGTGATTACTCCATTGAACCTTGATAAACTTAATTGATTGACGGCGCATCTTCTGTTCGGCTTCATCAAGAACGCGTATTGGATGCTCATAGTAAGAAAGATCCGGTTGTAATTCTTGAACTACCACTTCAATAACTTTGGTTGGGACTCGAAGGTATTTCTTCAATTGTGAGACATGAAAAATATTGTGCACAGCAGAGAGGGATGGAGGTAGCTCCAGCTGATAAGCCACCTCACCACGTAGGCCAATAATCCGAAAAGGGCCAATATAACGGGGCAACAATTTTCCCTTCGTCTAGAAGCATTGCGTTCCTCGGAGAGGAGAGACCTTAAGATAGAAAAAATCTTCAATTTTGAACTCCAGCTCATGCCAACGGTGATCGGCATAGCTCTTCTGACATGACTGAGCTGTGAGTAGATGCTAGCGAATGGTTAAGACATGCAAGAAAATCTTAATACTCGACTGATAACTGTTATTGTAGGAGAATTCAGCGAACGGCAAGCAAATCTCCCGCTTCTTCCCATATGTGAGAACACAAGCCCGCAACATGTCTTCGAGGATTTGGTTTACCCTCTCGGTTTGATCGTCGGTTTGGGGATGGTATGCGGTGCTGTGGAAGAGCTTGGTTCCCATAGCTTCATGCAGGTTCTTCCAGAAATGAGAGGTGAATTGAGTGTCTCGATCAGAGATGATCTTCTTCGGAATTCCATGAAGGCAAACTATTCAAGTGAGGTATAGCTCCGCATACTGCTTGACTAAATATGTAGTCTTGATGGGAAGGAAATGACCTAACTTAGTTAACCGATCCATAATGATCTAAATCGAGTCACACCCATGAGGTGTTTTAGGAAAACCAGTAATAAAGTCCATACCAATCTCCTCCCACTTCCAGGAGGGGATAGGTAAAGGCTGGAGCATACCGGCCGGCTTGAGGTGTTCGGCCTTCACTCTCCGGTAAATATCGCATTTAGCAATAAATCGAGCGATTTCACACTTCATGCGAGTCCACCAGAATCTGGACTTGAGGTCTTGATACATCTTAGTACTCTCGGGATGGATAGACAACAAAGAATCATTAGCTTCCTCTAGAATCTTCCTTCTTAACTTAGGGAGCTTAGGGACCACTAGCCTTTTGTTGAACCACAAGACACCTTCATCGTCCAAGGTGAAGCAATTGGCTTGCCCCTCCTTGATCTTGTCATGGATCTTCTCCATGCATTTGTCTATCTTTTGAGCATCCTTAATTTAGTCAAAGAGAGTGGATTTGATCTCCAAGTTGGCAAGAAATCCCTCTAAAACCATCTCAAGTTCAAGCCTCATGAAATCATCACAAAGCGTGGTGACTCTAGGCTAGAATGAGAGACAATTGCATTGAGCCTTTCAACTCAGTGCATCGGCGACAACGTCCTCCTTGCCGGGATGATAATGAACTTCCAGTTCATAATCCTTGATCAGCTCAAGCCATCTTCTAATGCCACTTTAATTGGCGTGAGTCATACATGACAACCCTACCCTCTTGCATGAGGACACATTTGAGGCCTATGCGGGAAGCATCGCAACAGACATCAAAACCTTTGTCCACCTTGTGTTGAGCCAGAACGGGAGCGATCATGAGCAGTCTCTTCAAGGTCTAAAAGACTGATTCACATTCACTTGACCATTCGAATACACTCCCCTACTTCAATAGCTCCGTCATAGGCTTAGAAATCTTGAAGAAATTCTCGATGAACGGGCGGTAATAACTTGTGAGTCCAAGGAAACTTCGGATGTCAGTGACACTTCTGGGTTGCACCTAATTGAGCACATCCTGCACCTTGCTTGGGTCAATAGCGACTCCATTCTCTGACAAGACATGACCCAGGAAGGCAACTTCTTTGAGCCAGAACTCATATTTGCTAAATTTGGCATAGAGTTGGTGATCCTAAAGTTGGCCAAGAACAACTCGTAGATGATCTTCATGCTCTTCTTTGGTCTTGGAGTAGATGAGGATATCATCGATAAACATCATGATAAACTTGTTGAGATCCTCCATGAAGACTGTGTTCATCAAGTACGTGAAGAATGCTGGTGGATTTGTCAAACCGAAAGACATGATGGTAAACTCATAAAGCCCGTAACGAGTGGAGAATTTCATCTTTGGAATATCTTTCGGTTAGATTTTTATCTGGTGATAGCCCAGACTCAAGTCAATCTTGGAGAAAACCCGGGCACCGGTCAGTTGATCGAACAAAATATCAATCCAAGAGAGTGGGTACTTGTTCTTGATCATGACAGTATTGAGCGGACGATAATCAACACACATCCGCAAAGTGTCGTCCTTCTTCTTCACAAAGAGTGTCGGGCATCCCCAAGATGAGGAGCTCGAGTGAATGAAACCCTTTGCAAGCAGCTCCTAAATTTGCCTTTTGAACTCTGCCAATTCATTTGGTGGCATCTAATAAGACCTTTTTGACATCAGGGCCGTACCGGGAAAAAAATCAATAGAGAATTCCACCGCTCGGTTCGGTGGCATTCCTAGAATTTCTTCTAGGAAGACATCTAGAAACTCGCATACAATAGGAATATCCAGAAGATATGTGGTGGCCACAACCTTCAAGGCATAAATACAAGGATCAATGTCCTTAAGCTTCAGATGAACTTGAGTGGTAGATAGATCATTGAGAGTGATAGTCCTCTGAGCACAATCAATGACGGCATTATTCTTGGTGAGCCAATTTATTCCTAGAATTATATCTATTCCTTTGGAGTCGATCACTAGCAGATTTACGAAAAAGGGCATCTCATTAATGATGATTGATGCATTGGACACATATTTATCGGTAAGGATGTTGGCTCCGGGTGCTTCTATAACATAAGGTGCATGAGAAATGATAATCTTTAGCTTCATGACGCCGAGTGTAACTCCTTGTTATAAAATAATAGGAAGCTCCCGAATAAAAAAGAACGACTGCAGAAATGATAACAGAATTAGAATTCACAAATAACGTACCTATCAACACATTGGCACCCTCGTGAGCTTCTTTGACGGTGCTGTAGTTGACACGACCGCGCTTAGGAACTTGCGTAGTATTCGAAGCTTGAGGAGAGGATTGTGCGGGTGGTGGTGGCCTTGAAGCATTCACCATGGCTTCGGGCTTCAGAAAAGGGTATTCTCATGCAAAGTTCCCGACACGCCCGCAATTGTAACATGGGCCGTAAGGGCCACCTGTCACACTCTCTTGAGATCCCGTGGGTCATGGAGGTTGTCCTCACGGAGCGGAGGAAGTTGGACCCCACATTATCCACATTGGCCGCGGAGTAGCCGAAGCCATCATGTAGGATTAAGTAGGTTGACTCTCTGCATGTGGACGTTGAGAGCTCCCGCCCACAGAAGGTGATTGAGTCCTCTTGCTTTCTTCTCTTCTTGGTGGTTCTTCATCTTGAACTCCACCGTGAGGAAGGTGCTTATCAACTTGTTAAAGTCGGCGAACTCGTGTGCCGAGAGGCAGTCTTGCATCTTAGAAGTGGGACCGTTCACGAAGCGATATTGTTTCT
Source organism: Phragmites australis (assembly GCF_958298935.1). NCBI lineage: Eukaryota > Viridiplantae > Streptophyta > Magnoliopsida > Poales > Poaceae > Phragmites > Phragmites australis. Next base: position 15,608,883 of record NC_084921.1, read on the forward strand.
TCTCATCGATGCTGACCTCTTCCGGAGCATATTGTGCCAAGTGATTGAACACTTGCACTTACTTCATTACCGACTTGCCCCTCTGTCGGAGGTTTAGGAACTTTCGCCTCTTGATCTCCATTAGCCCCTTGGGAATATGGAAGTCACAGAAGGCTTGACAGAATTCCGCCCAAGAGACGCGATGACTGACGGTGTGCATGGCCAAGTAGTTGGTCCACCATGCACCGACCGCACCTTGGAGTTGATGGGTGGCAAAGAGAGCCTTCTCATGGTCCTCATATCGAAGTAGAGCAAGCTTCTGCTCGATGGTGCGAAGCCAATGGTTGGTGTCAAGAGGATCCTTAGCCCGCGTGAATGTAGGTGGCTGAGTTTGGAGAAAATCTGAGAAATCATCTCGGCATCTGGCCCCACCTCCTCTATGAGGGGCAGTTTTATGCATGAGGGCCTCAAGGAGAGCAATCTGAGCTTGGCGGTTTTGCTCTATCTTTATTATGACATCCACCATACTCGGCGGAGCAGGCGGAACGAGGTTGTTCTCATTAGAACCCTTACGAAGATCACTACCGCGAGTCATCATCCTATTGTAACGATAATATGAAGAGGCAAAAGTCAAACTCTGACATATATTAAGCAAGTGCTATTTTCGCTATGTCAGAAATCGCTTGCTTGGATCCATATACGATTGGTTGATGATAATGCATGCTCAAAGGTATAGTATGAAATGAACAATAGAGTATGAAAATATACTTGATCCTTATCTACACGTTTGTTTCCCGAGTGCATCTCTCCCAAACAATCATCACAATCACATTCATCACTCTTCGCATGAAAAGAATAAGTATTCGAGCGAACGGTGCTTGTGCAACTCGCAGCACAAGCGACATCTCATACATTGTTGCCAACGTATTCACGTCCCGTACCATCGCCTTACGGGACACCCGTGTAATCGTCACATGGGTAGACAACCATATCTACCATCGTATGGTGGATATTCATACGTTATTACTAATGTATTCACTTTCAATAACATCACCGTACGAAACATATCAGACCCCCACCTCACACTGGTTGAGCCCATGATATTTGCCACTATCAGGATTTGTTGATGCAACATAATTAACAAATGCATCAGAATAGGAAACAACACAATGCATAAAGAAACACTCTAAATGCAACAACCAAGCACACGTTACACTTAGGGGCTTAGTATAGCAAGTTTGTACATATTAGCACAAAGAGGTACAAAAAGAAACTTTAGTGGGTTGGACACACTAGCTAACCTACGTCCTAAGCATCTTTATGCTACTTCATTAAACTAAGCTCTGATGCCATGCTGTAAGGAACCGTCCAAATAGTATTCTAATTAATTATTAAATTGATCATTTACTTAATCACGACTTTAATGATTAATCAGAATACCGCTTCGGTAGCTTAGCACGTGTTTTGTGCCAAAGATCAGAACACATGCATTTCCAACATATCACATTACAACAAAACTTAACAAAGAGTGAGTAATTTAATTATATTACAAGTTCTTAAGCATCCACAATTTGTTATCATTTATAGCAAAAGAGAGCGAGGAGACTAAAACTAATCAACTCCGAGACAAAAAGTGAACTATGCAGCGAAAGCTAAAACTATAAACAACAAAAGGAGCATGGAGCCATATACCCTTAGACTCCATTGCAAAAGCACAACATCTGAGAACTTACCTACTCGTGCCCGCCACCATCCTCGATGGGTGTGAAGTAGCCAAAGACTAGCTATTTCTCGTTGGTAGCACCTGAAAGAATAGCATAAGTACGAATGTACTTGCAAGACTTAACTCATATTGGGTACTTATAGATAACCTGACTCCAAGGATTATTAATTGGGATGTTAGCAAGAATACGACCACATGGTTAAGTAAATTTATATACTAAAATAAAATTTGTCAAAAAACATGTGTGAGCATCTAGACTTAACCAACATAACTATCTAACCCATAACCACCAACTGAACATATATGTAAAAGGAACCATAGTAATAACATTTGTAAAGAACTATCTCAACCCAACAACCACCTTAAACCAAACTTGAAACTCTTAAGACTGCTGCAAATGGACAAAAGTCTACTCATGACCGAGAGTGCGGTATTTTAAAATGTTTTTACACCCTATAGGGGGTACAACTTTACCTACACGACTTGAGAATCATGCGGCTTGAGTGACCACACAGGTCCACCCAGTGGGGTACTCGTTTCAACCTTTCCCAATAAGCCACAACTATTTGAATCGGAAATCACTCAGTGCAATCTCAAGTGTCTCTCATAAGCTCGCCCGCTCACACTGTCGATATGCAAGTTCAAATGATCAAAACTCAAATGATCATAACTACAGAGATATTCAACTTATTTTACTATTAGATCAACATGTGGTAAGTACGGTAAGTGCTAGAGCTAACTGTAACAACGATTGATGCTTAAGCAACACAAGCGACCTACGCTGTTCGGGTTCCTCTCTTGACCTACCCTAGGGAAATCCACATCGGGACAGGAGAAACACCCATAACATCGCTCACATCTCGCCTCATCCTCACTACTCATCCAACCCACACCATCAACCCAACATGATTATCAATGTGACAGTAATTAAAACCTATAGCTCACGAATGTGGGTTGAACCACCGCTCGACTTCTACCGAAGAATCTATGCATGGCTAAGTATTTTGGTCAACTTTTAAAGTAGACCATCATCAAGTTAAACCTTGATTACAAGGAGATGGATCAACAATAACTCAAGATGGGGTGTAATGCATCAACATAGGTTCTACCCATACAAGACCCGACGTTGACTCAACAATATGCATAACGTACATAACGCATATTTTTGCATTAGACACTTATGATCCAAATTAATGGGAGAAACATACTTAGATGCTTGCCTTACTTCTCAGGCGACTGTCTGATGCTACCCACACAGAATTCATAGAACTCGTGTGGCTCAGTGTCACCTTCAACCACACCCACGTCACGCTCCAGATCCCCGTTCACTAAAGAAGAACGCATGCAATGATGAACATGAATGTGGCGAACCAATGTATGCTACAATATGCATAACAATAAGCTAAAATTGAAAGATATGCGAAATAATAGTAAATATTGCAATCTAAACGACTTCGGAAAGCTAATAGGAGGCTGGAGCCTTCGGGTCGAACTCGGAACCTCCCGGTTGTACTCCGAATGGGGGTTCTCTGTTAGCCATTTTTGAATTAACTCGAAAGTTCCAGGCTGAGTCCGGAACCTCCGGGTTAGGCCGGAATGTCCGGGTGAGGATTCTCTGTTAAATCTAAATCGAATTAACCTGGACCCTCCTGGTTTAACCCAGACTATATCCAGGTTAGGCGGATTATCCAAGTGAGGTTCCAAACTAGGGTGCTCAATGATCTTCCTCGGCCAATTCGACTCGCATGATAAATCTATCCTACATAAACATACATATACACTATACAAAGGGTTCTAGACTCAACTTGCACCTTAAACCCTAACATTATTTTAGCAAAATTCATTGGGGTTTTCACTGGGCTACCCAGACTATCTGAGTTATCCAGAGAGGTTGCTTCGAGGGGGGAAATTCAGCCGATTTGATTTGCAAGCCTCTCCAAACCAAAGAGAAACATGTTTGAGATAGTTCATAAAATCTAGAACTCACTCACCAACCTAGCAACACGATTCCTAACACAAAACTCATCTGAATCCTCTCTTTTTACTCCAAAGCTCAAGAACTCGAGAACTCCACAAACTTAGCTCCAAACTCGAAATCAACCCACAAATTCATGCATTCTTGCCGAGGGAAGCCCGAGGGACTTACCCACAGTGCTTGTGGAGGTTGGTGACCACCGGGTGATGAAGGAAATGAAGAAATCGCTCGTGAAGAGGAGTCCAACCGCTGTTCTTTGTGCTTCAAGCAAGAACACCAAGAATGTCAAGAATGGATGAAATTTTCCAGGAAAACGCAAATGAATTAGATAGATGGGAACCTTGTGAGCTAATGATCACGTGAATACTATATATGTACCTCGATTCGGCTTGTAGAGGGAGGAATCGAGGGAGTAAGAGAGAGTGCTTGAGAGGGAGGGGGCTGCTCTTCTCCTTGGCCAGTTGGAGATGGGAGGGAGGGAGGGAGAGAGAGAGAGAGAGAGAGAGAGAGAGAGAGAGAGAGAGAGAGCACGGTGGGAGTGAGGGAGAGAGAGGGAGTTGATGGGGGTCTTCTACCCCAAGATGAGATGGGGTGGTTGGCCATCCATTTGGGCCCCACATGTTAGAGAAAGAAGCTTGTTTCAACTGTGAATTTTTTTTCTTTCTCTCCTGAATTTCTTTCTCTCATCCAATTGAATTAAAACCAAGTGCTCTAATGCTCTGAAATAATATTACTCAAAATTAAACCTATTTGCTTATGAAGCATGATTAGGCTTAGTTATGTAATTATGGCTTTGTGACGTGACACCATGGGAGAGGAGATGAGGAGACAGGGAAGGCGCGTGGCCGTGTAGGTTGCTCGGGAGATGGCGAGGTGGCTCGAAGTTTAGCGTGGAGGACGAGTCGAAGCTCAGCGCGGAGAGCGAAATGATATGGCTACGACTTGAAGCTCGGCCGATGGCGAGGTGGCTACAGTTGGGCAGATGGTGAGGACGTGTTAAAGTCGGGCACAAGGAACAAAGGCAGTCTTGGTGGAGACGGTGACCACCGCTCCGCTGCGACTGCATCTGCCCTCAAGAGCGGCTTCAGGAGAGCAAAATGAGATGGGGGAGTATGTGGGAGACAGGTTCTATTTATAGAAGAATTATCACTACCGGTTTGGATTACAAAATGACAGTGATAAGTGTCGGTTTGTCTCCATCAATTATTAAAGGCATCCCTTTTTATGCACGTCTTTTTAAAAACCAGCAGTAATAAATATTATCAATGTTGGTTTGAAATACGAACTGGTAGAGATAAAAATTATCACTATTAGTTATTAAAGGCACATCTTTTTAAAAAATGACAGTGATAAATATTATCACTGCTGGTTTGGAATACGAACCAATTGAGATAAAAATTATCATTGTCGGTTACTAAAGGCACATCTTTTTATGCTCATCTTTTAAAGAACCAATATTGATAACAATATTATCATTGTCCGTTCTTGCTGACTCGGCTTTTGATGTGTATCTGGAGCTTAAGAATCGGCAATGATACTTTATAACTGCCGGCTATTACTAAACTGACAGTGAAAGAGCAGCAAGGATGATCTTTTCTATAGTGGTGATGGTGTGGTGGTGTCGCCCATGGCCACCTCCCCTCCCCGTGACGTACGGCGTGGTGGTGCTGCTCATGGCCGCCTCCCCTCCCACAACGTGGCTTGCAATCTCCTAAAAACACTGTTGAGGGAGACCAAAAGAGGGAGTCATAGGGAAACAAGAATCTAGGGTTGGGGCTTATAAGATTATGTGGAGCTTGGATGAGTCTTGGGTTGAGAGAGAGGGGGGTGGGATTGGGGAGATGGAAGGAGAACAATGATGGCCCGCGGCAGCATAGCATCATGGAAGAAGAAAGCAGCAACGACCAAGAAAGAGAGGTAACTGTTGGCTGCACACATGAGTGACAGTAAATGAAGTTAGGGTAGGTGCTAAGATTAGGTGGGCTGGAATGACCCAGCAATGAGCAATGGCAACCAATTGCTCATCTCCTCATTTGTCTTTTTCGGTCATTTTTCCTTTTAAACATGTTATTAAATTCTTAGTTTTCATTTATAGAAATTAAAAATTAATATATATTTGTCTTATAAGAGTTTAACTTGTCCTGTTTGTCTTAAGCCATTTGCACATTAACTAATTGTAAGAGGAAAAAGAAATCAAAAGTTTGTACTTATGTTATGTAGTCCTGCTTAGTTGAGTGCTTGAAGCTATGATGCTCCAGTGCAATGTTTCCAACATTAATTATTGGTTCCCGATTGATACCGGTATGTTTCCTCTTTGACGTCTCTACTACTGATATTTGTGATAGTTTTGACTTTGTATCCATTTCTAGCATCATATTTTTCTATTCTGATTTTAAAAAAGGTTAATTTGAAAGTGGTTTTAGGTTTTCAATGGATTTCTCCAAGAGCAACTAGTTTGAATGCACGTGTGAGCTAAATAACTTCCACTCAATTTCAGACAGGCAGATGACAGCCAATAGCAAAAGGCCAATCTGGTCCCCGCCCTCCCCTCCCCTCCCCTCCCCTCCCCTTGATCCCCTCCGTCCTTCCTTTCCTCCCTCCCCTTCCCTTCCTCTTTGTAAGGATCAGTGATGCAGTAGGGGTGAATTATGGATTTGAAAACTAATTGATCCAAATTAATAAGACAAACCGAAATTGGTTTCTATTTAAATATCCTCTATGCTTATCTAGTGCAACTCTTCTATCATAATAAGTTTGCACCCTAGGTTCCAATTCTACAAACTACACACGACAATTCTCATAGTATTGGTGAGTTGTCTCTCACCACTAGTCCACATTGAGGACCTCGCAAGAGACAAGCTCCCTAGTTGGATAACTTTGCAACTCGTGCAGTTAAAGCTCCCCACACCGGTGGGCCTCCTACTATGCGCACTAGGAAGCTCACCATTGTCTCCACTAAGGCAGTGCCTTGCAACTCCAGCGTGGGTCACTCCTCCAACGTAAAAAAGCTTGTTGCCTCTCCACAAACTTGGTTGGAGGGTCTTGTAAGACTCATGGCCGCTAAACCGTCTAGGTATGGGCAAAACCAAGAATAACAAGTGGAAAATTTTCCAAGTCCAAAAAGTTTCAAGTGGAAAGTTCCAAGGACAAAAAAAAATATCCAAGTTGAAAATTTTGAGTGCAAAAAGTTTTGAGTGCAAAAAAAATCAACTATATAAACCAACTAAAATGAATTACACCTAATAAATTAGCATTAACTTTAAAAAAATGAAACAAACCTACTACTTGTTCACCGGCACCGACGGGGCCGTGCACTCGTCCTATTCCAACGGATCTAGGGTTTAAGAGAATGGCACGTGGCGTGTCACGACCCAAATTCTTAATCACGCAATTAATCATAATCATGCTTTTGAAGCATTATATTTAATTTTTGCGTCATTATAATTCTGAATGTTAATGCATTCGTATGAAACTATTTGGATGATAGAAAGAAATACGGGAGAGAAAAGAATTGATTTCGCAGCGAAAATGGACACCTTTCACTTACATGTGGGCCCCACATGTGGCCCCACCCTCCAACTACTTAAATGGGCAGCCCACCTACTCTCTCTCTCTCCCACCTGCTTCCCTCACTCTCACGTGCAGCAACAACTGGAGCTTCCCCCTCCCACTCAAGAGCTCTCACTTCCTCTCTCCATTTCTTCTCAAATCTGAGCTCTAGAGAAGGATTGAAGGTATGCATGTGGTACCATTGCATTCTAGAGCTCATAAGCTACTCATCCATCCAATTTATTTTCGTTTTCTCGAAAAATTCAAGCCGGATTTGATGTCTTTTGGTGTTCATGGTTGAAGCATAAGAAACACCGGAGTTCTTCGATTTCCCTCCATTTCCTTCACTCCCCGACGGTCACCCAACTCCACAAGCATCTTGAGTAAGTCTCTTAGGCTCCCCATGGCAAGAATTCGTGATTTGGTTGATCGATTTCGAGTTTTAGCAAAGTTCATGAGTTTTTGAGGTTTTGGACCAAAATAAGGATTTAGATGAGATTTGATTTAGGAATTGAGTTGCTAGGTGATTAGTTGAGTTCTAGACTCTCTAAATTCTCCCAAACATATCCCCTTTGGAGTGAAAAAGATCGCAAATCGACTTGGCAAAGTTTCCCCTCAAATGGGAGCAGTTCTGGAAAGTCCGGAACCTCCGAAAAATTGTCTGGAGGTTCCGCAGTCCGGAACCTCCACAGAAAAGTGCGGATAGTCCGCAAAAGTGCGGAGGGTTCGCACTTACTATTCATCAGGCGCGTTGAGGCTTGTAAAATTCATAATTAATTCATCCGAACTCCAAACGACGTGAGACCAGTTGCGTTAGCTTCGTATGAGTGTGAGCTACATGTTAAAAATGTTAGAACTACAGAAAATAGTTTTGAGAATTAGTGAGTTAATTAAATGTGTTTCGGCTTGTTTAGGTCACGGTTAGTTGTTGCCATGTCCTAAAATTATGAAACCACTTTTGTTAGCCTTGTATTAACATGCTCTACATATTAAAAATACTATGAGCTATGAGATGAGTGTTTGAATTCCGTTGGTTAATGAAATATGCGCTGAGGTTTAATGAGTCATTGAAATGGTTTCAATCTTTAACATTGCGTAATTAATTGAATCTAAACCCCTTATATAGTGTATGACCATGTTTAAGTATAGTGTGTCTAGTGTTCAAGTTGAATCGATCAACGAATCGACGAAAACACATTTCCTGTCAATGTCTGGAGTGTCTGGACAAAGTCCAGAGGGTCCGCACATGTCCAGAGTTTCGGAGAATTCTTCGGATAGTCCGGAGTTTGCCTAAGTTGCGCAAATGTCCGGATGTTCCGCATAATTTTGCGGATAGTCCACATATGTCCGGAGGTTCCGGAGATTTCTTCGGAGGTTCCGCACTTCCAGTAACTTTTCAAATGGGTTTGAGTCCCAATTTTGCGAATTAAATGGGTTTGAGTCCCAATTTTGTTCTAATTCGCATGTTTGCACTTTTAACATATTTTACGCATCATATGGCATGCATTGTTACATTTCATCCATACTCATGGCATTGCACGTGTTATTCTTTTTAGAGAACGCCGATCCGACGATCCCAGCAAACGAGGGCGATCCAGAGGCACCCCACCTTTTGTGAGCCAGTGCATCAAGACAAGCAACTAAGCTTATTGATCCCTCTTGTGTAATTGGATAAGTCTAAAATTGATAAATTATGCCTATGTATATATGCATGTTTAGTGAGTCAGTGTCGGGTACCAATGAGTAGAACCTATACCGATTGCATTCTTCTACCTTGAATACTTGTGTATTTACATTGCTTGTAGCCTTGAGGTGTTGTCAATGTCTAGACACGAGTTTGACTTATATGCTTAGCTATGCTTAGGTTATTCAGTAAAAGTCGAACGATGGCGCGTTCCGTTGTTCGCGAGCATAGGACCTTCTTATGGTTACGCACACTTATTGTGGTTGGGATGGTTGTATGAGTGGTGAGTATGAGATGAGATGTGGGCGGTGCTAGGATGGTGTTTTGTCCTGCCCGGATGTGGAGTTCCCCTGGGTAGGCCGGTAAAGTAAGACCAGACACCGTAGACTGCTTGCATCATTTAATGCCGATCGTCGGGGTAGTTGGCTTTAGCACTTACCTTACTCACCACATGCCGATCTAATGGTAAAGCGAGCCGAATACCTTCGCAGTTGTGGCTATGTGGGCGTGAACATCGACGGTGTGAGCGGGCGGGCTTGTAAGCGGTACTAGTTTGCTCCGAGAGTAGTTCTAGTATCGTCGCGCCGAGCGATGCATGCCCCACACAGTTAGGGCTAGTTGGGAAAGGTTGTCACGAGTACCCCCTTGTGTGCACCTTGGCCAGTGGCACAAGCCGAATGGTCCTCGTGTCGTGTGGGTCCAGGAGTATCCCTCTGCAGGGTGTATAAACAGTTTGAACTGCCGCGCTCTCGGTCATGAGCATGCTATTGTTTCATTTGTACCCGGTCGTAGAGTTTCGAGTATGGTTTGTGGTTTAGTATGTGGGAGATAGTGATGTGGGCACTTGTCACTTATTGATATACATGTTGTTTACAGATACACTTGTTTAGTTGTTAGTTGCATGGTAGTTTTCATATGTTATGGTTAAGTTTCAGTCGCTCACACATATGTCTAGGATGCTTAGTGCTTATGTTTTACTTAAGCTGTGGTTCATCCTTACTAATGATCAATACATAATCCTTGGAGTTGAGCTATGTATATGTGCTCTATATGGTTTAAGTCTTGCGAGTACCTTTGTACTCATGCCTGCGCTTTCAGGTACTCTTGTCGCTGAGGAAGGGGCGGTGTTTGGCTACTTCACGCCCGCCGATGCAGGTGGTGGGCAAGAGTAGTGCATCCTACTCTGGGTGGCCGTGCTTTTGTGATGGAGCCTAAGGGTATATGACTCCATTCCCTTTTGTTGTATAGTTTTTAGTCTTCCGCTGCTTAGTTCTTTTGTTGGTTAGGAGTTAAGCAGGTTTTAGTCTCCTCTAGCTCTCTTTTGCTGTAAATTATGATAATTTGTTGCATGCTTAAGAACTTGTAATATAATGTTAATTACTCGCTCTTTCTTAAGTTTTGTTGTGATGTACATGTTGGAAAGGCATGTGTTCCGATCTTAGGTACAAAACACGTGTCGGGACTACCGGGATGATATTCTGATTAATCGTCGAGGTTGTGATTATGAATAATGATCCTCCTGGTGATTAATTAGAATATTATTTGGACGGTTTCTCACATAGCGGCACACGTAGCTCACAAACGGTGGTAGCAATGCGGCTCCGCCGATGGCGCTCGCAGCTCCCCAGTGATGGTGTTTAGCTCCTTGGTGGTGACATGGGGTTCTCTCGACGGCGGGGCATAGCTCCTTAGTGGTGGCGTGGGGCACAATGCATGGAAGAGATGGTGGGGGCTCTGGCGTGCTGCTACAGGATGAATGTGAACAGAGAGAAAGAGAAAAAGGGGGTGGAAGAAGGAAAGAGGACCGGTGTGTCATGCGTGTGAGCATTCCAGGCCTTCCATATATGGCAACCAGACTGAGCTCACCGCGAGCTAATTAGCTCACAGGCGCCCACAAATAAGAATTTCAGTTTTGACCCAACAATTACTATGCCACAAACTATCCTTCGAACGAACGTTGCAATTCCCCACAAGAATGTGCCCCTGCCTCTGGTAGTATCGAGGTTCCATTACAATTCCTTAGGTTTTCAGTTAAGTGCCCTATAATTCTTTCTTGCTTTTTCGTGCAAAGCACAGTTTACCCAATTGAAATTTTCATCAATATTTTTCTTGCTACTACTTCCAATGCTATCAAATATAATCATCAAGACCAGTGGTTTTAGGTTGAGATGCCACTGTTACTTCTATAAACCAATTCTTATACAAAGTATTAGTTTTTAACCAAACTGAGACGATGGCTCTCTTACCGTGTGTTTTGCTGATAGGATATTCTCTAACATCACCCACGGTACCGTATGTTATTTTTGTTCGTGTAGTATTTCTTGTACTAATAATACCTATAGTATGCTTAGGACCCTTCACAGAAAGACTCTCATGAGATCCTAATTCATACCATCCTTCTCTTAATCCAACGGCTGATGCATACAGGAGAGAGAGAAAGGAAGACACATGTCATGCTGTAGGAGGAGATCTTTTGAAGGATCCGGTTATATAGATTTACTTTCAGTGTGGCTATGTTCCTCACAAGAATGCACCCCCTGCCTCTGGTAGTATTGAGGTTCCATTACAATTCCTTCGGTTTTCAATTAAGTGTCCTCTAATTCTTTCTTGCTTTTTCGTGCAACACACAATTTACCCAATTAAAATTTTCATCAATATTTTTCTTCCTACTACTTCCAATGCTATCAAATATAACCATCAAGACCAGGTGGTTTTATGTTGAGATGCCTCTTTTACTTCTATAAACCAATTCTTATACGGAGTATAAGTTTTTAACCAAGCTGAGACGATGGCTCTCTTACCGTGTTTTTGCTGATAGGATATTCTCTAACATCACCTGCAGCATGTTACCGTATGTTATTTTTTGTTCATGTAGTATTTCTTTACCAATAATACCTATAGTATACTTAGGACCCTTAACAGAAAAATTTTGATGAGACTTTGATTTATATCGTCATTCTTCTAATTCAACAACTGGCGCGTGCAAGAAAGAGAAAAAGAACATGTGTCGTGCTGGAGGAAGAGATATTTTGAATGATCCGATCCTGTAGAATTTCTTTTTAACGTAGCTATATCTGCGTAATGTTATAATAGCTTTTTTCCCTATTCTCCCGCTGCCTGTTCTGTTGACCTTGAAAAATAAAATTTTCGGATGGGTTTTGTATTCCAAAAAATGGCCTTTCATTTTTTTTTTCATGCGATGTAGCGAGTATCATTTTGTTTTATGGAAATGTAATTCAGCTGTACGTAATAGGTGTTTAATTTTTTTTGCTTCACCTAGGGCCCTGCAGGTTTCAATACATAGCCTCTAATTGCCAATTGAATACTCCGTTCCGTATCTGTTCATGACCATATCTTTGCCACGCACACACCGTAAGACCATATTTAATAGATTTCCTTCGTGATCTAGCATTGCTTTGCGAAAGAATTTTTTTCCTCTTTAGCACTTTAATAATTTTATTTTATAATTTTCTTCACGAAAGGATTCGGTTACTCCCTCAAGGATAGAATTCTTTTTTTTATGAATCTCTTTGAAAAATATTATTAAAGATAAAAAAATAAAAAATAAGAATAGAAAAGAGAAGTTGAGAGAGAATAAAATGAAAGAAAAAGAGTTCAGATAGTCTAATCTTGTCGACTGTCTTTCTCATCTCGTCATTCCCCTTCTCCTTTCTCTCCTCTTCCCCTTAGCATCCCGACTGAAATTCTCACTAGCCAAAGAACCCGATTCAAATCTATGCTCCAGTCGGGCCGGGTGATCACAAGGTCTCAGAATTCCTGTTCTTCTGAGTTGTTGGTTCTCTGACCCGCCGCCATGTCAGAACGGAGCTCGAGCTCATATGGCGACGCTGATACTGGCACGGACGTAGCGCCAGCCACCGCCACCAGAAGCATCAGTTGGACGCCGCAGGGCCGCGCGCTCACGGCCTGCCTCGTCGCCGTTAACGTCGCGCTCGTCGCCCTCGTCTACCTCTACTTCTGGAGGGTGTTCTCCCGCAAGCGCGCCACGTCCCCCGTCGGCGGTGGTGACAACGACGACGGCGCGTCGTCCTCCGCCTCGACGCCGTCCTCGCCTCCAAGGATCCAGGACCACGACCGCCTCGTGGCGTCGCTGCCGACTTTCGTCGTGCGCTCCGGCGCCGGCGAGAAGGGGGCCGCGGCGGAGTGCGCGGTGTGCATCGCGGAGCTGAGGGGCGGCGACGAGGGCCGCGCGCTGCCGCGGTGCGGGCACCGGTTCCACGCGGCGTGCGTCGACGCGTGGCTGCAGCGCCACGCCACCTGCCCGCTGTGCCGGGCAAGCGTCGTCGCCGCGGAGACGGAGGCGGGGCCCAAAGGCGGTGGCGTGACGGACACGACGACGGCTGCCGTGGAGGATGTCGACGCGCGGGTCTAGTCATCACTACTCAAGTAGCGTGTGAACTTGTATGTGTGTGTGAAGCGAAGAAATTGGGACGTCAAGTAGCATCTGTATCTTGTCTTTGGTCATCGAAAGGCTGTTGTCGCAGCATTATCTTGTTTAAATTTGGATGGCTCCAAACTGGCCACGAAGCTGATAGTGCAAGATTGGATTTGTATTCCATTAGTAGCGTCCAAATTTCTTGCTTTATTTTAAGTTAGAAACGGAGATATTAATGTGTTTCTTCATCATCATCTATAAAAATAGGTGATGTGGCAGATCCCATTTTAATTGATTAAATAGTCACGGTATAAAGTTGAGTCCGTTCATTTTTCTTAAATGTTTTCAATCTCCTCAGTCCACTGATTGTGCTCTCTTTTTTACAACCAGGTACGTGTCTATTTGGAAAATCTTATATGTAATTTTTTTTATGTTATATATTTTTACTTCTTCAGATTACTATATTTTAGATTGATTTCACTCGTGTGTAATTGCTAGTGTATTTCAAATTACACAATAAGCGTGGGATAATCAATATTTGTATTACTATTACTATATTCTAGATTGATTTCACTTGTGTGTAATTGCTAGTGTATTTCAAATTACACAACAAGCGTGGGATAATCAATATTTGTATATATCTAAAGTTAATTTGATTTACTTAACAAACTATGATATATTCACAAATTGGAAACGTATATCTGACATCTCTAAACTACAAACCTGACACATACCCCCTCAAAATATTGTTATCCTGCAAAAAACACCCTCCCCCATCCAAAGTGAGGCGTGGGCTAGTCTTTTGGACCTGGTTCCTCTGACTACACTCCGGTAAAGTCAGAGAGAAATAGTGTTTTGTGAAAGGATGAACAGAAATGTAGCAAATACGTCAGTTACTGTAGCAACATTTTACTGTTCGTAGCATTGTAGCATCAAATTTGGCACGTTCATCTCAAATCAACGGTTCACAGCTCGTTGAAGTCACTGACTTCACCGGAGGGTGAAGTCAGATGATCTTATTCCGTGTCTTTTACGTGCGGACTGATTTTTGTCTATTGTGGCAACACAATATTTGAGGAAAATTAACCAAATAAGGGCATGTTAGGAAGCAAGGGGAGGAAAACCCAAAATAAATCCCCAAGAGGGATTTAAAGGGCATTTCATTTTCATGAGAGAATATCTGTCATTCCCTACCACTGTTAGGGAGTAGAAGGGATAAAATCCCGGGAAACAAAAATAGGTTTGAAAAAATAAGAAAACATCAAGGAAAATTGAGGGAAAATAGTAATATGAGAAACTCATTGCAAGATCATTAGAAATTCAAAATCTGCACCAACGTTATAAGAGCATACATACATTCAAATTATTGTTCTCTCTATCTATAAATACTTTGAGAAAAGATTAACTAAAATCTGCACCAAAATTCAAATTAGGTTCTCTCCATCCCTACATCATGATAGATAATTGAAATCGAATCAGACATGAGTTGAATTCATGCAGAAGTTGAACTATATCGTGTATAACATCCAGCCAATATGGCATCCGCACATGAGCACGTCATAGATAATTCACATCAGGAAACATGAGTCAGTTCATGTTTCAAGTATCTGGATTCTGGAAGATAAAGCATTCACCGTATACAGATCCAACCACATTCTACTTCTCAAAATGAAACAACCTTGAAACCAAGCAATAGAAAGCAGGAGCAGTCACTAGGAAAAAATCACCTTGCAGCAAAACATTCAGTATTAACTCCGTCATGCTATACAAGTGTACAACCTTACAAAATAACCATCATATCATACATGATTATCATCAATGTGATTACAGTTTACAACAACAAGAATCACTTTGATCATCACTCTTGCTATCATGTATTGCCAAGTTCGTAGTAAAATGAAACTTCCCTGAGAAAGAAATACAAGAACAATATTGGAAAGCTGGGCAATAATGTGTATTACATAGACAATACATCACACACTGATTAGATTTTTAACCCACCAAGGTATGGTCTAGAAGCAACAAATCTCTTTCAGATATTCCCACCCATGACAATCAGATTATCTTATATCTAAACCAAAACAACTTTAACTCTTCTCCTCTCAAGAATGTATTAGCTAGTATACGTAGATCATAATATTAATTAGTATAATGAGCTAAACATTTATCATACGATAAATAATAGAATAACTAATTTCAACAGGTGTTTCCCTTTTTTTCCTTAGAAAGTTAAGAGCGCATACAATGGGATCATTGAGGGCCTATGATCTTTCTATATCTGGTCACTATCCTCTTAAATTTCTAGTAAACAATGCTGCAATGAGCATGGGTGTAGGGACCAATATTACTAGGCTATTATAGGAACTAATTTGTAACATATATACAATGTGCTCATCATATAATGGAAGCAATGGAAGCATGTGAACCAATAATTTCCAGGAATAAAATTTGTATGCATGCATCATGTGAAGCTATAATTCCAAGTGCCAAATGAAATATACTACTCCGAAACCTAATGATCTAGTTATTAAAGCAGATGTGAAGCTCAAGTGAACATGCAAAGATGGTTTTATACAGAAAGAAAAAGATTAGCACAATAAAATCACCTCCGATGTATCCTCTAACCTTGATGTAGATATGGACTCCCTTGTGTTCCTCGTATATGTCGTGTGCTCCCTCCCCCCAACAAGATCTATGAGAAAAAGAAAAAAAGTGTGAGCAGAGGAACCCTAGAGGGAGGGAGAGGGAGAGAGTACTGACATCGTCACCGGAGAGAGAGAGGGGTCGAAGGCGGAGGCAAAGGCAATAGGAGGATTCGAGGTGGAGGAGCCTTGGTTCATCGCCGGAGTACGAAGAAGAGCACTGCGACGAGCGAGAGAGGCGGTGGAGACAACATGTGTTAGGAGTGAGAGAGGCGGAATCGATCGGGAAAATGTTCCCGACGTGGGCTAGTGTGATTTTCTCCCCGTGGAAAGTACGTGGATCTAGCTGCGAAATCCATGGAAATGGGCCAACCAAATACGCCGTCCATCTAGCCCGAGGAAGCTCCCCATGGACCTCTGCACTAGGGAAAGGGCTAGGATCCCGACGGGGGTTGAGCTTCCAAACAAGCCCTAAGGGAGTTGATTGGGCTGCAACCTCCAATAGAAGACTAGCCTACAATGCAAAAAGCTGATGCCACGTTTGTGCCAAGCGTATGTGAACTTGATGAAGAACCCCTTCCTTAATATTTGGTTTATTTAGGCACTGTTTGGTTGCCTGAATCCCCCTCAGCCTGTATGAGCGGATGCATATAATCTCAGGAAGAACCATGTTTGGTTGCCTGTATCCACTATTCCTACCTACACGAGCGGATGCAAAAATACGCCCTCATCTTGGCTGAGGACTCCTCAGCCTGGCCCGCGGATGCAGACAATATATCCACTCATGCAGGCGGGCTCACTTGTTAGTGTCACAAAATTATCTTTATGCGAGTAACCAATCACAATATCAACAATTGCATCCACTCATACAGCCTCAGATTCAGTCAACTAAACAGAAAATTAGCTCATTACATCCGCTTATGCGGCCTTAGATATGACTAACCAAACACTCTTCTTTTCAACAAATATGACTCTATTCAGCCCACTTTTCCTCAACCTACTTATACGATGTAGCTCTAAAAAACCTCGTTCGAGCAACCAAACACACCCTTACATACGCGGTGGGCGACATGGTGCAATGGTGCACGTGTGCACTTGTGCAAAGATGTAAGGAAAATAGCCCTATTAGGTCATGATTGTGATTTTGATGATTAATGATAATATAGTCAATGGGACTAACATGTTTGTCAAGAATATATGTTAGTAGGTCTTATGGATGCAATACATGAAGAAGTCACCGTAGCCGAGATAAAGTTGGACTGAATTAGAGAAGTCTCAGTAAGATTTGCTTCACAAGATGGTTCGGTGCTCTGGTTGTTGAACTCACTAAAGCATGCTTGACAAAGGGGAGAGAGGTCTGAATACCTCACTGGATAGTCCGGTGAACGGAGGATTAAGCACCAGACTAATTTACACAGAGAGGATGTCAAGTGTTAAAGAACTAAGTTCAAGGCACCGAATAGTCCGGTGATGAAGTGATGTGCATCAGATGTTTTCACCAGAGCAATTTATACAGAGAAGAATGAAAGGCTCGAATGACTCAGGGTAACTCATCGGATAGTCCAATGATCGGATAGTCCGATGATAGAGATGAAGTATACATCGGAGTATCCAGTGTTTACAGAGGTTTAAGTGGGGGTTCCAACGGCTAGTTTGCGAGAGTGTATTTACCGGACGATCCGGTGTTAGTATTACTGTTCTCACCGGATCATCTGGTGTTAACAACTTTTCTAGAGTTTCAACGGCTAGTACGCTTGTTTGAGCTATAAATACCTCTTTACTCAGTCATTTAAATGTACGAGCGAGTCGAGTTTGAATAATTTTTTTAATAGTCTCTTTACTCAGTCATTTAAATGTACGAGCGAGTCGAGTTTGAATAATTTACTATCCTTGAGCTTTTTAATAGTCCTATATATATGAGCCTCATGTGATTTTGAAGTTAAACGATTGAACTTTGGATTAAATTGTGAGGTTAGAAAAATAAATTTGGTTGAAGTAAATGGACATCAGGTTTAGCCCGACGGATAATAGTTAGAGTTAGGTGAGCTTTTCATAAACTATTTAGGCTCGACAGTCGTGAGCGTATGGCTATGAATTTAGCTTGTTAGAATCTCGAGCTTTGAATTAAAGCTATAACTAGTTGAGTTCGAATAGATCTTGAGTTTTTTTTAACAGGCCTAAGCGGGGCAGCACGGCTCGCGCAAGAGCCTGCCTTTTTCGTCGGATTTGACGGCTCTCCCACCGGGAGGCCAGGCCGTACCAGGCGCCTGGGTCGGTAACGGCTACCTGCGCCGTGCCCCTCCCATGGAACAGCGGGAGGCGCAGCAACAGGAGGAGGAGGCGGAGCAGGAGTTGCCCGTTCCTCCCAAGGTGAGCTCGTTTCTCTTCCGCTTTCTGCTCGTGCTGTGTGATCCGAGACTGATCCAGGTTGGTGGGGGATTGGGGGAGAGCGCCTTTGGCGGCGAATCTTGACCCGCTTTGAGTCTGGGTTCTTGATCCGTTACGTATTTTCTGGTCTGCTTGCTGCGATAAGGCGATGCAGTTGCGGAATGTGATTTCTTTCCGTGGCTGCTTGATCCGGCTTAGGCTATGAAATGTGGCATCTCTGTGAGCCTGATTTTTCCCCTGAATGCACGTTCAGTGTCGATATTTCTGGTGCGATTTTATTGTACATGAGGAGAATGAATCCCTAGACCGTTGTCGTTCTCACTTGGTTAGTTCAATCCAGTGCGAAATGCATTATGCTTGTCTCCTTCTGATCCAGTCCTGGCTAGCATTCTGTTTGATTTAGAGTTGGGAGAACCCATCCTACAATTTTTACTTTAATCTTTCCCTCATTTGAAGCTTTTGATTCTTCAATGAAAGTTGCATTTTGGTAGGAGAAGAGTAAATACAATTGGTAATTTTTAATGTCAGATCGGACAGATAACTAACACCTCGGTAAGAGTCTCTTTGTGGGATCACACAGTATAACTTAAGAGACAATTAATATCTCGTGAGGTCACATAGATACAATTCAAGAGATAATGCATTGGAGAGGTTGTCTCTAGGATTGTCGCTAAATTGTTGTGGAGGCTTAGAGATAACCTAAGAGACAACACTATTGTACATGCCTTTACTTTATCATTCCTCAAGGCGACAATGTTAAGTAAATCCAACTTCTTCTCATTTTTGTTTCAGTTTTGATCTTGAGTGCTTACACTCCTCTGTTTGTTTGAAGTTGAGAATCTAGAGAAGCTGGGTACCAAAACCCCATCTAGTTTTATTTTAGAAAGAATCAATATTGTTATGCTTCTCATCTGTCTTTTGATCTCAAAGTTGTAATTATTCACAGTATGCAAATGAAATATGCTACAAATGTGCTTCCAATATTACCTTACACTACATTACTTGTAGGAAAATGAGGAGGATAGAGATCTGAAGCTATCGTCTCGTGTAAGTGTTGCTTTTCAGTGTCCATTTATATTTCTTGCTTTTTCTTACTTAACACTAAACCTAAAACAATAATCAAGGTTACAAATTGTTTGGATTCCTTTCTCAATTTTTTTTCATGCTTATAGGTGGTTTTGTTGCTATTTGGTGGTGATATCTCGAGTCCAGCACAGACTTTTGAGAAATGGCTGTCACTGGTACGTAAATGAATTGGAGCATTCCGACCATCAGGGTTCCCACATCGGAGTTCAAGGATTGAAGTCATGCCAAGCGGGAGCTTCTCACTATTTAGTAGCGGGGACTTAGGGTTGCTTCATGAATCTTCTATATTATAGTACTCCTTAAAGATCACTTGTAGCACTTAATTGATTATCTGTAATTGCAAAATTAAACTGTCTCATAGTCTTCTCACTGGGCAATTATTGGGAAAAACTTGTACTTCTAAAAACATGATGGTAATTTTTTTGTATTATATTCCATTTTACTTCATATGAAAAATGGAATGCTCTATGTTCTCAGAGAAAAAGTGGAATACCTGGGGAAGAAGATTGAATCCTCTTTTAGATTTCTCTAGTAAACTGAATTACCGGGACAATAAGTTATCTGAAAACTTGAAATCTGTGCCAACACATATATTTCCCTATTTTTGCTTTTCTTTTGTTGGAATGTTATGTTGGGCTTGTATGCTTGTATATCTCCCCCTCCTATTTCCCTCTATTAAGATGCTCTGACGCTCTTCTCGATTAATATAAGATTACACCAAATTGTCATCTTTGTTGCAAAGGTGATAGATTGGATCTGTAATTCTGTATATAGTTGTCTAGAGAGCTAATCCTTCAGAGTCATCTTAGTTGGCCAATTATGTCTTATTCCATAATGAAAGCAGCAGTTCTGCTTTAAGTATAACTAAATATTTTAATGTAAATTTAATGATTAGGTGTAAATATTGTTATACAGCGTGTTGATCTGTATTATTGGAATTATCTCCAACAAAGAAACCTTTATGTTTGTAGTAGAATGATGGCAACATAGCCAACAATCCTGAAGGAATGACGAGCTAACACTTTACATGTAACGAATTTCACATGACGCCATCTGTACATTTTATTTGATTATTATTTTTAGAATTTGTAACATGAAATTGAAAGGGAGGTCCACTAGCAAGATGAACTTGTATGGGTTGTAAACTGTAAAAACATTGGGTGTTAAGCAGCAGCTAGGTGAAACATAAGCTGTTAAGTAGCAGCTTCGTAAGGTTGTTGTGCTAATGGTGCTATTGTTATTGTTTTTTGCTGTGCCCACTGTAGTGAACAATTGGTTAGAGCAGATCCAGTAGGCAAAGATCCATTGACCTGCGATCAGCCTCCTGAAATAAGCTTGTGGGAGAGACTTGGGAATGCTTCTGCACTAGACATTGAGTCATCTGATTTTTCATGGAATGAGCTATCATCTCTGCACCATACAGAACATAGTAGTAGTTCGGAACACTCTGAAGACAAAATGAACAAAGCTCTCGAGGTTTGTTGCTACCTGTTATGATGTCAATTTCAATGTTCTATGTAGTGTTTGTTGTAGTGAGAATGATAATCACTTGCTTCTGTTTACCATATCTTTGACAAATTGGCATGGTAAGGCACCAACATGGATTAACATTTTATGTGTTAAACACGCAATATCATACTCTTTTACTGTCATTTCACTTGTGAGTATCATCAATATTGATGCACACAATTAATATGCCGCTCTCCACGTCCTGTTGTTTATAGGTGACCGTGAACTCTGGTGGTGTAGTGTTTTTTGCTCTGTTTAGTTCTTCAGGCAACAATGGATTACCAAAAGAAGCAGCAGCTGTTATAAAGTTCTCATCATCAAAGATGGCGACACAGGCAGAACTTTTGGGTTATGAGTTTGCAAGATTGCTTGGAGTCCAGACACCACAAGTATTTCCGGACCCCAATGAATATTGTACAATTTGATTTCTCATACAGCTTTTTCTAAAAAAAAATGCAGGCTATAGTAGTATATACTTCTAGCCTAGAGTGGCAGGAGATTAGCATGCTGCAGAAAATGCACGAGTAGTAGCAGTTTCAAATAATGATGAGGTTGGTGAGATGACCTGCTCAGAGTTGTTGGAAGCTCTTGAGCTAAGCCGCTGCCTTCTTCTAATGAGGTACTGTTACCTATTAGTACAATTATGATAAGTATATGCATTTTCTCTATGTGAACTGCTGCATACAGGAGCTGAAATTGTTGCCTTCTGTCTTGGCAGTTATATTCATGGCTCCCCACAACTTGAGAGTTTAAATGCATTCAATTCACGAGAAGCTGCTTGCGTTACTGCTTCATCCCTGGGAAGGGTTTTGATGCTTGATCTGATACTCCGGAATGAGGACAGACTACCATGCCATCAGCTTGGTTGGCGTGGTAATCCTGCAAACCTGATGATTTCAGATAGATCATCATTACCCAGTGTGGACAGATTGCAAGATTTCAAGAGCACTACAGATGGTTCCAATCAACTCATTACTAAAATTTTTGCTTAGAGAGAAGCGATCTCACTCTGCAAATAGAAGGTTTGATTCTCCGGAATTGGATCCCATGTCACCAAAGTTAGAAACATTGAAAAATGAAAGAGAAAATAATGAAAGTACGAATGACACTTTTCGCATTGTAGCAATTGACACTGGGGTGCCCCGTCGCCCACCTGCAGGGCGACGTGTCAAAGATCATGGACGGTATCCCAAAGTTGTGGAGCTCATTTTGAATAGTTCAGACTACTCCTCAAATATCCTGTATGAAATTTCTGGCGGTAAGCTTGGGCATCCAAGACCTGATGAGGTTAGTTCCATTGATTCTTGTTTCTCCCTTTCTGATGAAGACAATGCTGCGGTGATTCATGAATTCCGAGGATCATTTCGTGCAGCTCTTAGGGATCTGGAGGGGTTCCGCCTATTTCTTCTCCAGCTTTACCAAAAACTCGATGGTGTTTTGAGAGTTTTCTTGTCCTTAATTACTAAGAGCTCTGAAGAATCTGACAATAATGATGCTGTAATTTCGGATTTTCCTTCACCTGGATCCAGCTACTGTACTCCTTGCCCTGCTAGTAAGAAAATGAACAATGAACTGCATAGTGATTCTGAAATGCTGAATTCTGCAATGAAGTCCTCTTCTGCGGGGTCCTGTGGAAGCTTAGATTCAGTTTATCCTCTGTCGAGGGACAGTTGGAGCAACAAATACTTTAAGGGGAGCGCAGAGGCTCCCCGAAGTTTAAGAATGACAGTGAAACTTCGCGATTTTTACAAGAACCTGAAGGTAAGAATCTTCTGACTGAAAGTAAGGATTTATTTTTCTTAAAAAACCTTAGATTTTTCTCCTCTGATTTTTTATCTAATTTATTTCTTTCAGTGTAAGTAATTTTGTCTAATTTATTTCATTCAGTGTAGTTGTGGCTCTTGCTGGGTTTTGTCTCTAGCCTACCCTAGTTTTTTTAGATAGTAGCCTACCCCAACTTACTTGAGACAAAAGGTTTTGTTGTTGTTGTTGTTGTTGTCCAATTTTTTCTTTCATTTTTTAGTTTGGAGTAGCCTGTCTTTCTTTTTTACTTGATACAGTCATACAGCCAATGTTAATGGAACAACTTACAAAGGCTTCTATTGAAAATTGAAGTTACCTTGCTTAATGGGCTTCTTTGTTTTCTATGAGATTGGCTTGTTTTTAGCAATAATGTTGATTCTGAACTTCAGATACGAGTAATTTTGTCATGCAACAGGTTGATCCTGAATTGCCCAAAGAGATCGAACAGTGGAATGAAGCACTTAGGCCATCTCCAACAGATATTCTAAAAATTCATCCCCTATAACACTATTACAGTATCCTTTAATACTATTACAACATCTCTTATTTTTTTAATTTCCAACAGCTACCCTATTTTCTTCCTTCAATTACTCTCCTTCCCTGGACCCACGTGCATACGCTATAAACAGTGATAGAGGCTCCCTATCCGACCGCAGATTTGCTGGCCTCCTCCTGTCGTCGGCTTCACTGTTGGACTCGAAGCCGAGTCTGTTGGAGATGGATCGCGCTTGCTCCCGATCGGCAAAATACGAAATGATTCGTTCACACAGTGATACGGCTGGAAAAGCCTCTCCCGCTGGAGATGGCCTTAAGACCGAGGTGATCAAACTTTTATTCTGGCTTCTTTGATGGAACTGAAAACAACATGGTAGCTGATGCCTATGGATTGAAGGTGGGTCTCAAGATATATCTAAAGTTTGAACTTCTTGTCAAGGAATTAGTAAGCCTGATAATAAATCACTTGCAGGTACGAATTGAACACATCATTGAAAGGATAGCCTTGATCTCTGATGCTTCAAATACAGAGCGACCTTCTCTTGTTGTCAACAACTTGTTCATAGGTGGGGCTCTGGCTGCAAGATCTAAGTACACCCTTCAGCATTTGGGCATTACCCATGTACTATGTTTGTGTTCGATTCCCAATTTCCTGATCTTTTTGTATACAAGAACTTCTCAGTAAGAGCATCAATCTCTGTGGTTTAGGATTCTCATTGGTCATGCTAGTTACACAATTCATACTTTTGTATTTAAATTGGAATACGATATCTTTTGCAGATTAGTGATGACGATGATGCAAACATCAATGATCTTTTTGAGGAAGCATCAGATTTTATTAATCATGTCGATCATGTTGGAGGTAAGGTTCTGGTTCATTGCAGACTGAACTTTAGGGTGTTCAGGGTGAGTGTAGGTTTGATTAGGGGCAGGGCACACGCCCATAAGATTAACACACGTATGTTTAGGTATCAAGGGCGCAGCACCAAACAAATAAAATCACATTCCTGTATGTGTATTCTGCTATATGGAGAGGCCAGAAATAACCAGGACTAGCTATGTGTGTGTGCGCGCGCGCGCGCCCGCGCCCTTTTTGGACTTCTCTGTGGACGCTTCAACGAGTGCTGCCAAACATCGAACTTTGTCAAGAAGTATCCTCTCTCAAAACTTATAAAAGAATGAAAAGAGTATCGCATGATTGAGTTGTTTTAAGCTTTTACTAGTTTAAAATACAGTGCCACGTCTCGATTGCAGTAGTATAGAAAAAGGAAAGTTCAAATCGCTCAAACTAGTTTCCAGTCATGGTCAACAAGAGAACGTTTACCGCAGCATTTCGGCAAAGCTAGATGTTAGTCAAAAGCAGCACCAGTCCAGATCCTCTAACTCTAGGCCTGTTCTCGTTAGTTCCGTGTGTCCTCCTCTAATCGCTAAAATTGGTCTCGGTAATTTCATCTATCCTTACCGCCATTGCCGGCATCATGTAGTTCGGCCATTTCAGAGTTAAATAAACGAAGAGACAATTCCCTATATGCCATAAATAATTATCAAAATCCTCGCCTTTGGCACTCAAAAAGTTCTTTCTCTCATATGCCACTATTTGAAATTGTTCTTATCCTATATGCTACTACTATCATAACTTTTTTAATTATAATGGCACAAGCGAGATGAAAAAACTAAATTTTCCTTTTCCTATGTGTCACTGCCATCTACACCGTTATAACGGCAGTGGTATATAAGGAAAGAAAATTTTCACAATGAATAATAACTTTTTAGTGGCAAATCGAGGATTTAAAAAATTCGATGGCATACAAGAAATTATCTCATAAACCAATCATTTGTATTCTGCGTAAATCCCTAATTTGACACTTGAAGTTAGCTAAATCCCTGATTTGTCATCAAAAAGTTTCACTTTCCTCACTACAACTGAAGTCCAACTTTGATCTCTTATTTGCCAATGCCGTCAACTCTCTGCCATTCGAAGAAAAAAAACTGTCATTTTTTTTAAAATGGCCAAACTAACCCTGTAAACTGTGTTAGGACGAAGGGCCCACATATTGTCCTTTTCCTACGGCATCTTCTATCGTATTCGTATTTTCTACACAACTGGGAACACAGCTCCGGGCGGGTGAGCTTGTCCTCCATGGTCTTCACCTGCGCCATCTCGGCCGCCATGGCCATTCTTGAGGAGGCAGTGAGTGGGGTTGAGCCACGGCAGCTTGACGCAGAGCCGCAGAGGAGAGTGAGGATAGGCGCTGAGGTGGTGACAATCCCCGGGCCTCGACGAGCGGGAGGAGCGACGTGGCGTGCGACGGTTGCAGAAACAAGCTCCCTGTTTGCCTCATCCAACCAGCCACAACCGCAAAAACAAACACACAGACCTACCAATCAGAACTCCTTAATTTAGCCAAACATCAGCTTATAACTACTTAATTTAGCCAAATCGAGCGACATATATGGAAATAATTCAGGAGCCGAAATAACAATTGAGACAGCAAACGACAAGCTGCCCAATGGCGCCCGCCACCTCCTACGCCGCCGTCGGCGCTATCCTCTCCGTCCTCGTCGCCGCGGCATCGTCAGTCCTCACGGAGGCGCCTACGGCCGCGCCGTCGAGCACAAGTACTCCCTCGAGGAGGCGTGCAAGCAGACCGCCGGGCACTACGACCTGTGCGTGGCGACGCTCTCGGGGGACCCGTCGTCCAAGAAGGCCGACACGGCGGGGCTGGCCCGGGTCGCTATCCTGGCGGCGCAGCGGAACGCGTCGGAGACGGCCACGTTCCTCTCGAGCATCTACAACGACGACAACCTCGAGAACAAGACACTGCAGCTGTACCAGTGCGTCGAAGTAGGACGACGTGCCTTGTTGGTTTTCCCAACCACGACCACCAGGACCACTCATGACCAGCTGTTCTGAGCAGTAGTCTCACGATCAGCTCTCATGAGCAGAAGTAGCACGATCAGCCAACACGGGTCCGATCAGTCCACGTTTGACTACAAGAGTGACCAGAACGTGCAAGACCACGCTATCCAACCAAGTGAGCGCTACGACCACACGAACAACCCGGCGAGAAGCAAGACGGACAATCTGTCACCCGAAACTCGACGATTCGCTAAAACACGACGAGAGAACACAAAAACACACAAATTTCTAAAGTCGTGATAGCTTAGCATTTTCTTTTCTTCTATTTCTTCTGAAGTCTAGATTTGAGATCCGAGCTCGTTGAGTACTTAACCGAGTACTTCGAGCTTTCCTCGACCCGATCGTAGATCCGAGCTCTCCGAGTAACTAATCAAGTACTTTGAGCTTTCCACGATTTGACGTCCTGAGGAGATCTGAGCTTTCCGAGTACCTAACCAAGTACTTTGAGCTTTTGTCCCCGATGCATCTAAACTCCTATTACATGCCCTTACTTATATAGGCCCTGAGTATATGACCGGCCAGACATACAAGCCACCATCTCCGACTTGTATACGATCTGGACTCCATGCATATGCACGTGCACTTTGTCATACAAGCATACAGACTCTGACTCGAACTCTACGACCTAGACACATGCAAGCATACGACTCAGGTTTGATCGACCGCTATGTATTCTGCAGACTTGTAGACCTTCTATACAAGTACGTATACGAAAACTGGCCAACCAAAACTATCCTAGCTTTCTACGTGCATGCATCTGACTTGTCTATACTAAATACTTAACTTACCTAAAGACACCAAAACAAGATTAATTTCCAACATGCCTGTCCGTGACTGCAACAGTGCACATGTCGCACAGGTCGCTGACATGTGATGCTCTCGACAAGACGGCCATGGCTGAGGCTGACACGCTGCGATTGATGCTCTTGCAGATACGAAGCTGCGGTGGAGCAGCTGACGAACGCGACGATGGCGCTGCACTCGGCGGCTTACAGCGAGTTGTAAGTAAAAATGTAATTTGATTTATGTGTGATAAGTGATTGATAATATTATCGATTTGGTTTATCATATTTTGGATTGTTTGAGCTTGGTTTGTTTGAAATTCAATTATGTCCAGAATCCGGAAGTTCAATCCAGAATCTGAAACATCCGGCTCAATTAGAATCCGGAATCTTTAGTCCCAATCTGGAACTTCCAGGTGAACCAGAATCCGAAACTTCTGGATTGATACGAAAATCAGACAAAGAGGGGTCACCCGCAGGTCCATTCGGAACTTTCGAGTTCCTCGATTTTCAGGGATTCAATTTTAATTTGGAATGTGCTTTGAACCAATTTGAGGTTTCCTGTGAGCTTTTTGATTATGAAATACTTGAGTTGGAGTTAGAGATATGTGTTTGCTTGTCTCATGGCATGCAGGTGATGGATGCAACTTGGCGGTCGATGACGGGTGAGGTGCTTGATGTCAGATGATCAAGTAGATCGAGCGGAGTCAAAGGTGATCCTAACTGTATACGTGGAGGTCATGCAAAGTATGGAAGATGAATAGAGACTGTGTGTTGACAAAATCAAGCGAATGGGATGCCAGTGTAAGTGACAAGGTGGCCAGAGGGGATCAGGATCTAGAGAGACTTGCTGACGGTCATGATCGCAAGACGGAGTACACGTGTCGACATTGGTATGCTTGCTTGAGGTCAAGCAAGTGATAGTAAGTCACACTTTGAGAAACGTGCAAGGGGTTTCGCGGTTTGGCCTCAAAATTGTGGAAAGGATGGAAGTGCACGTGGCATTGTCGCAAACCTTGCATCAGGCAAAGCTAAGTCATGAAGGCATCACGGTCGTTCGATGAATGGAGGAAAAAATGGACTTAAATATCATCGGTGGTAAGTAAAAGTACTACAAGAGAGGGACATTTAGGAACAAGCTATGAAACTTAGGGGTCAAGAAACCTAGACTATAAATAGAAGAGTAGAGCTATGGGATAGACGAATCATCCACTTAAGCCCCTTGTGCCACACATATGAGAGCTTTGTGCTAGGGTTTTAGAGGAGATAGGAGTGCTTAGCCTATGTACTAGGTGATATCTTTTGATAGCAAAATCTTTGTAATCTACTGAAAATAGGGTTGCCCTTTGGAAGTAATGAAGTTTATTTCCCTTCTAATGCCTGGATTCACCTACCTCTAGTTTTCCTCTATTAGTTTCCTTGTGAGTTTGCATGTTTTTCGTCTTTCAATTGTGATTTTTGTTTTCGTGCTTAAGCTGAAATTTCTCACCTTGTCGAAGTGGTTCTTCTCGTTGCTAGAGGCATAAAATTCGCGTATAAACATACATAATTGGGTATTGATTTCTCTTGCCTCTTATCTACCAACTTGGAGACTATTTTCACTCAGTGTTCATCTTCTTTATATTTGGGTGTTTCTTCTCAAGTTCCAAGCTTTGTCTGGGGATGAGTCTTGGATTAGTTTGTGGTGGAACTTAGTGTTCGATTCCAACCATCCAACAATGAGACCTACCTTTGATTGGATCTTGAAGTTTGATTTTTGTTTTTTGCGCTGCTTTTCTGTTCTGGCTGGAACATCCGGCCTAAATTCGGAACTTCCGGATTGATTGTTCTGTACGTAATAGAGAACCCCAAACTAGAGTCCATCTGAAGTTTCTGGGTACCTGGAAATTCCGAATTCAATCCGGAACTTTCGGTTTGAACAATGAGTTTTCCGCTGTGTCTTAGTGTTTTGTGCTACTTTTGTTGTGATCTATTTTTTGAGGTATGTTGGGTGATATAATAGGAGAATGTCATTAGTTTTGAAAGAAATTTATGAGGTGCCTATTCACCCCCCTTTAGTCGCCGTTCTTGATCCTACAATTGGTATCAAAGCCGGTTTGATCACCTATCGACCTTAACCGACTTTGTAATCCGTAGGTGATAATGGAGAGAAGTGGGAAGATTTCGCTGTTTGACGGCTGTGATTTTTCACCCTAGAAGATGCGCATTGAGGCTTATCTACTAAGCCAAGGAAGTGTAATATGGAAAATAGTTGATTCCAACTATAAGATTACTACTGCTCGCATGACTCGGGTTTAAATCGAACAGTATGAAGCCAATAATAAGGCCAGAAATATTTTGTTCACAAGCCTGAGTCGGAATGAGTTTAAAAAGATTCAGTACCTCCGTACTGCTCATGAGATTTAGACTACGCTTAGTGTCTTTCATGAGGGTACTAACCAAATCAAGGCTAGGCGTTAGAACACATACAACCAAGAATATCAAATATTTGTGCAAAAGCCCAGTGAATCCTTTGATGCTATGTTTGCTAGATTTGATAGAATTATTAGCAACCTTAGATCTATTGGTGTTTTGCCCTATTCTAATCACGAGAGAGCAATCAGACTTCTATGTGATCTTGACCGTATCATATAGGAAGTTAAGATCTCGAGCATTGAAGACTCATCCAGTTACGACACATTAACTTATGATGAACTCTTCAGTAAAGTCAAGTCCATCGAGATAGCCAAAACAGCTCGAATAGGTCTTAGAAACCTACTGTCTCAGAACATGGTGTTGGTTTCTGGAGCTCGTGGTGACAATCAGGCTAGAACTAGCTTTTCTTGTGCTAACATTTCACTGAGTGGATTTGCTTTGTCTTCCTTAGTCTCTATCACACAATAGTAGGTGGATGTGTTTGATGATGAGGATCTTGCACTGATTGTGAAGAAGTTCATCCACTTCTATAACAACTGCTGACACTGGAGAAGGGGTTGTTCTCGTGCTTGTTTTGAGTGTGGTGACACCACCCACTTCATGGTGGACTATACCAAGCTCAAGAAGATGGAAGACCGCAACCATGACCACGACAAACACAAAAAGTCCGAGAAACCCTTCTTCAAGAACCACGACAAGATGAACAAGAAGGCGGCTAAGGTGGCTTCAAGGGTATTTGTGGCGGCGCTCAGCGACGTCGACGCTTCCTCAAGCGAGGAGAAGAGCTCAGAGCAGGAGGAGCAGCTCATGAAGAATAAAAAGAAGGATAAAGACTTCACCGGCCTTTTCTTCATGGCGGACGACAACGATAGCGACCCGAGCTCGATTCTTCTGACGTATCATCCTCCTACGACTATCTTTCTATTCAAGTTGATACCTTGAATGATGCGCTTGTTAGTCAGAATAAATTGCTTAAGAAAGCAGTTTGTGTGGTTAAGTAACTCAAGTCTAGGCTAGAGTGTTCATCTACTGAGCTTGAGTTACTTTAGTCTAGGGCCAATGATGAGGAGTGTGATAGTTGTTTTGTGATCATGAGAGATCTTGCTGAGCTTCAGACTTTACATGCTCAAGTCGCCAGCCACCTTGAGATTGTCGAGAAGAAGCTCATGTAGGAGGAGTCTAAACCTGCCCTCTTAGGCGCTTGCAAGAATTGCCCTGTGCTCTTAAAGGATATTGATATGAAAGTCAAACACATAAAGGAGCTAGAGTCTAGATTGGAGAGTGTTAAGAGTTCTAAAGATGTGCTGCCAAATTGTTCCACTTGTATCATCCTAAAGGACAAGCTCAGCTAGGTTAAAGGGCAAGTTGAGAAGCTCATGGCTGAGAATTAATACTTTCTTTCTTTTGTGGTGAAGTGCTCAGAAGGCAAGGGCAAAATGGATTTGATCTTGATCAGGACCAAGATATGTGCCGATAAGGCGGGTTTAACCTTGGGATTGGGTTTTGAGATGGTGGCTTACAATGAAGTTGGTAAGACTATTTTCACCTCACCTACTACCATAGAAGCCGAGAAGTCCACAATCAATACCACACCATAATCCATCAAGAAACCCACGCTATAACCCATAAAGAAGAGAGCCACAACACAACCCAAGAGAGCTCTACAGCCAAAGATGAGAGCACCTGTGAGAACCTAGAGTGATCGGCAATCGTGCACCTGAGAGATGCTACCTTTGCACCTACTGCTAGAGAGAATGTCCGTAGGAGAGATGAACAGCGTGAATGAGAGTGGAGCACTCAGGACATGTACCGCCCCTCTGTTGGTGTACATGAGCCTTTTACTCGCTCCCACCCATGAGTCTCAGACGCTTTTCAGTTCTCCTTTAGAGGAGGTGTCCGGCGTGGATCTTACCGTGATTCATCTGATTTTGGTTCACGTGTAAGAGGCTTTGAGTTACGACGCTTTAGCGGACCATGTTTTTCTTTTCATGGAAGTCGCCCTCAACGAACTAGTATTGATTTGCATGCACCTGCTTCTACTGCTTCAGGATGGATGACCCAGTACTGGATTCCCAAGAGGTTTTTGTCTAACCCCAGTTGTGAGTCATCCACCTATTATTTTTCTCATATGTAGGTGGCAGGCGGAGGCCTGTAGAATATGTGGCTCATTGACTTCGGTTGTTCACTCCATATGACCGAAGATTAATCATGATTCTCTAGTCTCACCCCGACGAAGAGACACTAGTGCATCACTTTTGGGGATGATCGGAAAGAAAGGGTGAAAGCCAAAGGTATGGTAAATGTGAATGAGAGTTTCACTCTCAAAGATGTGGCTTTGGTGGAGCATCTATGATACAATTTATTTTCTGTATCTTAGTTGTTGGGTGAGGACTTAGAAGTGCATTTCAAACACGATATTTTTCGAGTTCTTGATTCTTCGAGTAGTTTGATTTGTTGGATTTTCAGAGTTAGGAGAGTTTTTGGAGCTAATTTTTCTGAGTCTGTTGGTTCTTCTGGATGCTTAATTACTCAACCCACTTCAAAGCTTTGAATGTGGCACATGAGTTTTGATTTCCTTTCTCGTTTGAGTACCCTACGCTTGATCCGAGGATTGCCCAAGCTCAAGTTTGAGAATAACTTTGTTTGTGCGCCTTTTTGGTATGGTAAGATGGTTGTCGTGTCTCACCCACCAGTTAATTTGGTTATGACTAAACGATCGAGAGAACTTCTCCAGTTAATTTGGTTATGACTGAACGATCGAGAGAACTTCTCCATATGGACACTACTGGTCCTTTTCGGGTTTGTTCGGCGTATGGGAAGTGGTATATACTTGTCATTGTTGATGATTTATCTTACTACTCTTGGTCTTGTTTCTTGTGAGTAAGGACGAAGTGTTCTCATACTTTTGGAGCTTAGCTTTGAGATCGTTCAAGGAACTTACTGGTGCATTGAATGAAATTCGCAGTGATAATGGCATCGAGTTCAAGAACTATCTCTTTGATGCTTTCAGTCATGAATATGGCATTGAGCATCAATTTTCTACCCCACGCATTCCTCGGTAGAATGACGTAGTTGAGAAGAAGAATCATACTTTGGTAGAGATGGTTACAACGATGCTCGATGAGCATAAGACTCCTAGAAAGTTTTAGGCGGAGG
Organism: Phragmites australis; assembly: GCF_958298935.1. Taxonomy (NCBI): domain Eukaryota; kingdom Viridiplantae; phylum Streptophyta; class Magnoliopsida; order Poales; family Poaceae; genus Phragmites; species Phragmites australis. The sequence continues at coordinate 15,641,385 of NC_084921.1, forward strand.
CTATTAGCATAGCTTGCTATATCTCTAATTAGATTTTCTTGCACTCGATTTTGAATTTAACCTCTTATGAGTTGTGCTTTGGGAGAAAGCCAAAGGTTTCACATTTGAGAGTTTTTAGCTGTCGATGCTTCATCTTAAAGTGTGGCAATCTTGACATGTTCAAGTCGCATTTTTCTGATGGAATTTTCTTAGGGTATTCCTTTTTATGGTCATTCTTACAGGGTATATCATCTTGGCACAAATACCATTATGAAATCCTATGATATACCTTTTGATAAATCAACCCCGTGTGCTAGCTATGTCTTTAAGTGTGCAGGTGATCAAGAGATGAGCAAAATCATCTTTGTGGATGGCGAATTTCTAGCTCTCTCGATGATGAGGATGATCCACTACTTCCTATCATCGCACTTGCTTCAGAGTTGGCTCCTGCTACTTCTACACCAGCATAGGGTTTTGCAGCTTTTACTTTCACTTCAGCTGCTTTCGAGCATGCACCAGCAACAAATGAGGGGGAGATCATCTCACAATGCGAAGACACCTCCCATAGCTGATGATCGGTGACCTTGGTAAGAGGGTAATGAGATCCAAATCTGCTCAATATGCTCATTTCACAGATTCTGTATTTGTTCTTCTTTTGAGCCCTATGATGTTGGGCACACTCTTTCTGATTTAAGTTGGATCAATGCCATGCATGAAGAAATAGAAAATTTTAAGAGAAATCAAGTTTGAGTCCTTGTAGATCCACCCTCTAACATTCATACTATAGACATCAAATAGGTCTTTAAGAACAAACATGGAGAAGATGGGTCATTTGTTAGAAACAAAACTAGAATTATGGCCCAGGGTTTCACTCAAATAGAGGGGATAAACTTTGGAGAGATATTTACACCGTTAGCTAGGCTAGAAGCCATTAGGATCTTCCTTGTATTTGCGGTATCCCAAGGTTTTAAGTTGTATCAAATGAATGTCAAAAATGCTTTCCTAAATGGTTTCATAGAGGAAGATGTCTATGTTAAGAAACCCCTAGGTTTTGAGCACCCTAAATACCCATATAGAGTATACAAGCTTCAGAAAGCTTTGTATGGATTTAAGCAGTCGTCTAGGGCTTGATATGATAGGTTTAAGTCTTTTTTGCTAGAGTATGGGTATGTGATGGGGTCAGTGGATAAAACTTTGTTTACTTTTAGGCATGGCAATTATTTCCTACTCATTCAGATTTACGTTGATGATATTATTTTTGGTAGTTCTTGTCATGCACTTGTGGCCAAGTTTGCAGAAATTGTGAGAAGAGAGTTCGAGATGTCGATGATGGGCAAGCTCAACTTCTTCCTTGGACTGCAAATCAAGCAATGCAAGCAAGATACTTTTATCCACCAGATGAAGTACACCAAGTATTTGTTGAAGAAGTTTGACATGAGCAATGCTAAGCCCTTAGCGACACTGATGGCTACCTCGATCGTGCTAGATTCGGATGAGGATGGAGAGGAGGTAGACCAGCGGGAGTACATGAGCATGATTGACTCCCGCCTATACCTGACGACAACAAGACCCAACAATCGCTTCATCATCTGCTTATGTGCTCGCTTCTAGGCATCACCAAGGACGTCTCACCGCCAAGCGGTGAAACATATTCTAGCACACTCTCGAGTATGGTCTTTGGTATTCTACTTCGTTTTTGCTTTCTTTTCATAGTTTTTCGGATGCGGATTTTGCCGATTGTAGAATTGACAGGAAGAGTACTTCTGTTACTCATCATTTCTTGGGTACCTCTCTTGTATGTTGGTCTTCTCATAAATAGTCTAGTGTTGCCCGGTTAACTGCTGAAGCTGAATATGTTGATGCCGCTAACTATTGTTTCCAGATTTTGTGGATGGTTCCTACCTTGATAGACTATAGGTTAGATTTCAAGAGTGTACCACTTTTGTATGACAAAACTAGTGCTATCAGCTTTGCCGACAACCTAGTTCAGCACTCCAGAACCAAACACATAGATGTGAGATTTCACTTCTTGCGAGACCACAATGAGAAGGGAGACATAGAGTTAAAATATATTGATACCCAACACCAGCTAGCCGACATCTTCACCAAACCTCTTGATTCAAGATTATGGATTGAGAAACATTACACTATATTTTTTGTCTTTGTCAAGTGTTTAGCTCATGATAGAACCATAGGAGAACACATATTCCTTATGTCGCAAAGACACTACTTAACTTGATCATGTGAAAACTTGATACATTAATAGTAGGTCGAATTCCGGCATTGAATAGATTTCACGGATAAGAATATTTGTCTGTCTGTAATTGAATTCGTGCAATTTGGAAATCTTAAAAATCAAGTTTCTTATGCTTAAATATGATCTAATACGATTATCTTGATGCTTCATGTGGTTTGCTAAACATGTGAATCCGTGATTGCTAAAGTCAATTTGAGAATAAAATGAATTAAAGGAAATATGCTTAAATGTTCAAATTTTCTTAAAACACTTGATCTAACTAAGTCTTGGTTTCATATGTGAGCGTTTGCAAAGCCTGCTCTCATAAATGTTTCTTTGCCTAGTTTGAGATTGAAGCTTGCTAGTCATTAATGTCTGTATTGCCTCGGCTCGAGTGGATGCTTATGTGGTGGTCACTTTAAACATAATTCGGCTATGTAAAATTAAATACACCAACCAATTCTTCGGGTTTAGCTTATATAGCTTCATGTTCTTGTGTCATTGTCTCGTTTTGAGCCTGTGTGATTGTGAGCTCCATCTTCTACTTTTCATAGCCCTTTAACATTTCTAGTATTTATAAATATTTTATGGTATACTTGTAAAAACTCATTAGGTTTACATATTCATACATTGCATAATGTTTTGTCCTTGATGTTTGCATTGCCAAAGGGGGAGAAATGATGAAAAGGGAAAAATGGAAAATATGTACCAAATCACAAAGAAAAATCTTACATAAATGAAATATGTGGATTCATCAAGGGGGGGCATTTGATTTTGAACTTTTGAGCTTTTATTGCTCTTTTGAGGTTTTAGCTTGGCTTTGCCTCTCTTCGGCCTTATGCAATCTTTCTTATACCATGTGACTTGTTTTTGCTCTTTCTTGAGTTTTTGGTCATTTGGATGAGTCCATCTTGTTTTTATTTCTTCAAACCAAAATATTTGTGCTTTAAGGGTTGTCAATACACTCATCAAGGAAAAGATTGGGAAACCAAGTTGAAATATGCCTTAGATTATGTGTGATGAGTGATTGACAAGGTTGTCAATTTGAGTTGTCGTGTGCAGATTGCTTGAGCTTGGTTCGCTTGAAATTTAGTTCTGTCCAGAATCCGGAACATCCAGCCCAATCATAATTTGGAACTTACGGGTGAACTAGAATCCTGAACTTCTGGGTTTAATCTGAAACTTTCGGACTGATGCGAAAAACAGACAGAGAGAGGTCACCCGGAGGTCCATCCGGAACTTCCGGGTTCCATGATTTTTGGGGATTCGGTTTTAATTTGGAATGTGCTTTGAACAAATCTGGGTTTTCTTTTGAGCTTTTTGATTATGGACTAACTGGAGTTGGAGTTGGAGATATGTATTTATGTCTCATGGTGTACAGGTGGTGGATACAACTTGGCGGTCGATGACTGGATGATTGGGGCTAAGTGGGGTGTTTGGTGCCGGACGATAAAGGAGGCTGGACGGAGTCAAGGATGATCCTAACTATACATGCGGAGGTCAAGCGAAGCATGAAAAATAGATGGAAACGGCGTGTTGACAAAGTCAAGCGAAGGAGCTGCCGGTGCGAGTGATAAGGAGCCCCTAGGGATCGGGAGCAGGAGAGACATGCTAGCTGTCAAGATTGCAAGACAGAGTATATGTATAGATATTGGGATGCTTGCTCGAGGTCAAGCAAGTGGCAGTGAGTCACGCTTTGAGAAGCGTACAAGGGGTTTCGTGGTTTAGCCTTAAAACCGTGGGATGGATAGAAGTGCATGTGGCATTATCGTGAAGCTTACGTCGTGGCGAAGTTAAGTCATGAAAATGCCATGGTCGTTCGATGGATGAAGGAGAAAATGGACTAACATACCCTTGGTGGTAGGTAGAAGTGTATTACAAGAGAGGAGTATTTTGAAAATAATCTACAAAATTTAGAGGTCAAGGAACCTAGGCTATAAATAGAAGTGAGAGCCCATGGCTCCTTCGAATACACACATGATAAATTCGTTCCTTATTGTTTATATTTTCTTCGTAGAGAATAAAATACTACTAAGTTTTGTGTTGTTTTGTTGCTTAGGAACATGGGAGAAGTACCACAACCTTACCCGTACGTCACCCCTCCAAGGTCAAGTCTACTTGGACTCGAGGCTGAACTCTAGTCGTGGTCGTGGTCGTGGTCGAGTCACACGATAACACGTTAGTAAAACGGGCATAACTCTCTCATACGAAATCCGTTTTAAGCAATCTTGGATATTCTAGAAAGCTTACGATGAGCCATTTCCAATGGATAAGAGCTCGATCAAATATTCCTTATAGTTTAGTAAGAATCAAAGAAATAAGATGTTGTACCACTGTTTTGGACCCTGTTGGGTCTTGTAATCGTGTGGGGATCGAAATCCAGGTTGTGCATGCCTCTTTTCATGGTTGCACAACCCTAGGTCGATCTCTTCACATCCCCTATATATACATAGTAGCCGTCGTAGTTTAGATTTAGGTTTTGCTTAGATTATTCTGTTTTATATAGTTTCGCCGCTTGTTCGGTTTGTAGAACCCCAACTCGAGTATTTCATTGGTAATTAGGAATATTCAGATTACATCTACCTGTTCTTGCTTGTGTTCTCGATTCGCTTGCAGAAAAAGCCTTCTTGGCGAGGTCAACCACGTCTTGGCATGGTTGATAACCACATAATAGTGGTGTAGTGATTGCGAGGGTTCTTGATCTGTTCTGTTTGGAGCCTTTAGATCATTAATATCGAAACTCCACCAATCAACTTATCATATTACCTTCAGAAGATTGGACAAACGCGCATCAAGAAGGGTAGGACTATGTGGGAGAGACGAACCAGCCTCTTGAGCTCATTATGCCACACATATAAGAGCTTGTGCGAGGGTTTTAGAGGAAAGGGAGAGGAGTGCTTAGCCTATGAACTAGGTGAGAGTTTTTGAGAGAATTTTTTTTAATCTACCAAAAATAGGATTGATCTTTGGAAGTAATGAAGTTTATTTTCCTTCTCATGCCTGAATTCACCTTTAGTTTTCCTTTATTGGTTCACTTATGAGTTTGCAAGTTTTTTGTCCTTCGATTGTGATTTTTGTTTTCGTGCTTAAGCTGAAATTTCTCATCTTGTTAAAGTGGTTCTTCTCGTTGCTAGAGGCATAAAATTCACATACAAATATACACAATTGAGTATTAAATTTTCTTATCTCTTATCTATCAACTTGGAGACTATCTTCACCCGTGTTTATCTTCTCGATATTTGGGTGTTTCCTCTCAAGTTTCAAACTTTGTGTGGGGGATGAGTCTTGGATTGTTTTGTTGTGAAATTTAGTGTTTGATTCTAACCATGAGACTCACATTTGATTAGATCTTTAATTTTGATTTTTATTTTTGCACCGATACTTTTCTGTTTGGCCAGAACTTCCAACCTAAATTTGAAACTTCTAGATTAGTGGTTCTGTACGTAATAGAGAATCCAAAATCGGAGTCCATTCGGAGTTTCCGGGTACCTAGAACTTTCGGATTTAATCTGGAACTTCCAAGTTGAACAATGAATTTTCCGCTACGTTTTGATGTTTTGTGCTGCTTTTGTTGTGATCTATTTTTTTAGTGTGTTGGGTAACCTAATAGAAGAATATCATCAGTTTCAAAAGAAATTTATGAGATACCTATTTATCATTTTTAATCGTCGTTCGCGATCCTACTGGCAGCGAGCCAGACGGAGGTGAAGCTGTGCCAGGCCATGCCGGAACACCGCAAGGTCCTCACGGAGCGCAACCGTGAGGTCGACAGACTCTGCAGCATCGCCCTCACCATCACGAAGCTCATCCGCAGACCACCATCGTGATCGACATGAATGTTAATCGATCGAACGCTTAGCTCTCCGGGCAGTTCTTTGAGCGGGCCGAACATCATTCGAGTTCAAATCTCTGAACCCGTGACAGGTTGGTGTGCTTAATAGGAACGGGATCGTGGTTATGAATGAAAGAGAAGAATATTTGGAGAATACTCGGCTTGATTATTCTCTATTAGCACTAAGGCCTATATGGTATACACATGTACATGTATTCAAACTGAGTTAGAGTTTGTCTCTAAGTACAACTAGATCAAAGTGGAAGATCAGCAGTCGGTTAGCAGCAGCTCGGCTAGGCATCTGGATGTTGAGACTGGACGAAAATCTATGAACACAGCAGTTGGCAAACCCTTGGTGAAGAGTTGTGAGACATGTATGACATTAATGTTATCCAAAGCAACCCGTTCACCAATAAAGTACATGTCTATCTCCACGTGTTTGGTCCATTGATATTGGAACGGGTTGGTGAAGAGATACATCGCGCTGAGGTTGTCACAGTAGATGATGATTGCCTTGGTCCGTGGACGACGAAGTTCGGGGAGGAGCTAGAGCAACCAACAAGCTTTGGCGACGGTATTAGCGACTCCGTGGTACTCAGTTTCAGCACTGGATGATGAGAACTTTATGACAGCTGCTGCTTATTATGGTAAAATAAAACTCGTCACCTTTCAAAATGTTTTCCCAAAAAAATCGTATTGTTTTGTCAGCAATCATAATAGTGTACGGTTAAGTAATGAATAAAGCAAAGTTTGGAGAGATTGAATTCCAATCATACACTACGTGAAAAAAACTTAAAAGTGACGAGTCATAATCGTTATGGGTGACGAGTGCCCGTCACCCCGAACGCGTTATTGATGACTAGTCATAAGTGACGGGGTCTTACCCGTCACCAATAAGGTCATTGATGACGGGTCAAAACTTAATCCGTCACTTATTAACGTCATAAGTGACGAGTCGTAACTGTGACGCGTCATTTATTACAAGTTATAAGTAACATTTACGTTTTTCGCACTGTTTATAGAAAAAAGTCAAAAAAAAATATTTTTTCACCTAAGCCATCCCAATGTACGCCTATCACCACGGGTCACTTCTATTTTTTTAGCACTATTTTCTGTCTTTGCGTCAAGCGGGAATCCAACCTACCACCTCCCCTCGTGCGCGTGTTACTACCTCAGTTATCCTATGTTTGTGATGGACATCGGATATTTTATCCTTTTATCTTCTTTGTCGAAGGTCATAAATGATGGGTCATAACCGTAACCTATCACTTATGAAGGTTATAGGTGATAAGTCGTAATATTGATCCGTCACTAATGACTGATTTTTTATTTTACATATAAAATTTGTATTAATATTTACATATAAAATATGTATTAATATTTACATATAAAATTTGATATGCGACTGGTTATAATTTACCAATAAAATTGTATTGATATTTTATGAATTTCTGAATATCTCGTGCAAACGATCGCAATTTGATAGGTGCCCCGAAGTGCATCCGGGCATAACTTTTGCATACGAACTCGTATTTCAAATTTTTTTTACTCTTTGAACATATACAGAAAAGGTATATCCATTTCTCCTCGACGTTGTTGGGTTCGGTGATTTTTTTTAGACCAAAAACAGCTTGAAAGATTGAGTTCTCACCCCCCCCCCCCCAAAGTTTCTGCACTATTTTCATAATACGCGTTTGTGTCCATAACCACCACTCCTTACATCAAACTTGAGCAGAAATTATATATATTTCCTATTCTAATGCTGCTTAGGTGATAAAAAATAAGAAAAATAAAAAATATTAGTAAACTAAGTATCTATGACTATTATAATTAGTAACGGGTCACAACATAACCCGTTACTTATGTCATATCATAAGTGACGGGTCACAGCTTAACCCGTCACCTATGAGTATCTAAGATGAGTCATCACTTATTACTTATCATGAGTGATAGGTCACCTTAGGACAATTATAAGTGACAGGTTATAAGATCCGTCACTTATGAGTGGTGCAAGGTGACCGTCACTTATAACCTGACATAAAGACATGTTATGTTACGACCTGTCACTATTATTATAAATGACGGGTCATGTTACAACCCGTCACTAATTTCGTATCTTATTTATCTATTTTTCATGTAATGATAAGATAATAATAAAATAACCACAAACCTAGCCACGCAAATGCATTTGCCACCTTATTAGTTGTATTGTACACCATCTTTCTAACTATCTCATCTTGCAGAAAATACAATACTTGACGTCCACTAGCCCAATTAGCAATCACAAGTATATAAATCCTATGAACCATGATCATCTATCAGTTTAGTCCACTCGTGAAAGGAACACCAGTTTGGGGCAGCCAAAATTCCCCGAGCACCATGTTCTCGACGGTGAAGTTGCCGGCGGCGACGGAGCTGTTGAACACGTGGAGCCCTGGCCAGGTCACCCTCCTGCTGGTGTCCGACCCGGGGCCAGTGTTGTTGTACTCAGCGTAGAACAGCGTGCTTAGTGCGAAGTCTCCGTCCCACGGCATCCACCCGGTGAGGTCGACGAGCGCGTCCACCTCCGACTGCATGATCACCGTGCGGGAGTAGAGCTTCCAGGGCCTGCCGAGGTAGGTGGCGACGGGGAACGCCGTGTTCGCGGCGAGGTCGGGTGCGGCCGCGATGGTGCAGCCCTGTATGGTGGTGCCCGTGTTCTGGTTCGGGTCGGTGCGGCCCTGCGCCGTGACGGTGTTGCTCTGGCCGGCCATGGGCAGCCGGGAGTAGAGGGTGCAGTCCTGGAACACGACGGCGGCGTTGCCGAAGATGTAGTCGACGGTGCCGTAGATGTCGCAGGCGCGGTAGAACTGGCGGAGGGAGTGGGTGTAGAGCGTGTCCTGGTACGCCTCGAAGCTGCACCGGTAGAACGTCGACAGGTCCGCACCGCAACGGAGCGCCACAGCCTGGTGCTTCGCCGGGCCGGCCGTGTTCCGGAACGTCATGTTCACCGCCACAAAACCTTGCCCAAGAACAGCTGCAGGTCCCACCAAGTTAGGAGTTAGGACTAGCTGGCAATGTAACGAAGACGCACACAATTATATTTCAGTATGTTCACGGACGAACGTACTATCAATATGGATTGTAGTTAGGGATTAAAATTTTGTTAAAATTTCGATAATTTTGGAGAGGAATGAAATATCTAATAGCGAATTTTTTTTACTGACATATAAGACTTACGTAGCAACGGATGAAAAATAATTAAAATTTCAACGGGATTTTATAAATTTGGATCATTTCACCAATGAATAAAAAAATCGTAAATTAAAATTGAAATCCCTGATTGCAATCTCATGAGATCATCATGGTATAACGAGAAAATGAAATGGCATACATGGCGACACTGACAAGTGACACGACAACAGTTTGACATTCCTACCCACCCCACGCAATAGTTCACCTAATGACATTCCTTTTGTTTTTTTAATAAAATTATAAACTTAAATTAGAATACCTACTTAGATAATCTGGACCTGTCATGCCATGCCGATAATCTTCCGAGCCGTAAGGTGAACTTCAACTTATTGCTTCTCCAAAGAGTCAAGAAAACACTTTGACAGTTTGACTATTCAAAATTTCTTAATTTTCTTCTAGTGGGCTAATGTTGTGACATGACGCGGGAAAGGGCACACCGACGCCAAACCAAACTTTCAAGCAAAATCAACAGCCTTTGACGACGGATTTGGCTAAAATAAATGAAGACACTCACCGAACGTTGCGGAGTTGAAAGTCGTCCAGCCGTCGTCGACGCTCCGGTTGCCGGTGATCACCGAGTGGCCGATGCCATCGCCAATCATCATGACGTACTTCTTGTTCTTCGGCACCACCACATTCTCCAAGTACACGCCCGCGACAACGTGTATCACGAAGTAGCCTTTGCTCCCGTCCAGGTTGCTTGGGGCCGCCGCCACCGCCGCACCGATGGTCGTGTAGTTCCCGGCGCCGCTCTGGTCCACCGTCACCTCGCCAACCATAGGCACCGTCGCAGCAGCCCCCTCGAGCGCTATCCTGCGGACCATCTCGTCGTCGGTGGCGTCGAACAGCCCCCTCCCGTGGCCGTGATGAGGAGGCTTCGTCGTGTTCCTCGGCTTCTTGCCGCCGGACTTGGCCGGAGGCACCCACGCCCTAGTGAAGAGCGACAGAGAGACGCTGTACAGCTTGGTGCTGTTGGACATGGGCACGGCGAGCCCGTTCCGAACGGACCACGCGGCGGCCGCGGCCTGCAGGCCGTCGGCGCACGTCTGCTGGTTGGTCAGGATCGCCGACAGCAACGTCTGCACGTCCTCCGCCTGCGGGTCGAGGAGCGTGCTGTTGCTGGACGTGTTGAGCGTGGCGCCGGCGGTGGACAGGAAGTCGATGTTGAGCCCCGAGAGGAGCTGGCAATCCTGCAGCGCGGCGACGGCCCCGGCGGAGAGGCCGCCGTGGGCGAGGTAGCGGTTGACGAGGCCGAGGAACCTGTTGGCGTTGGCGAGGGACTTGGCAACGGAGAAGCGGCCGTAGGTGTAGAGGTTGTTGGTGCCGTTTGCCGGGAGCACGGTCCGGCAGAACGTGGGGTCTGTCGTCTCGTTGCATGCCGTTGATGGCGGCACCGGAGTGGTGGGCGCCGGGTCGGAGCGGGCCACGATGATGAACAAGGACAGCACCAGGATGGCGGAGAGCGCGGTGGTAGTGTGGAAGGCCACCATGTTTGGTTAGTGCCAAGCTCGTTAAGTGTATGAATGTACTTGAGCTTGAGGGAAATGGTGTGAGATGGAGCCATGACTCGAGGTGCCCGTTTTATAGGGTGGATGCGAGGGCTTCATGGTAATTTGGAAAAGTTGGCAGGTCAAACATGGGTTGACTCGACCGTGAGGTCCATGTGGCTGTTCATAGGGTCCCTAGCTAGGAGAAGCGCGTCTGCATGTTGACGTTGACGAGGCAAAACCGGCTGAACGTCAAACTCTCGAGCTGGCGATGCATGCATGGGATGAGTTGCACAGGGGAGGCGACATTTGCTTGGGTTGGGTTGGGTTGGTCGGAATCAAACAGTTTATCTCTTCCTTTTCTTTTTACATTTGGCATTCCCATGTCCATATATGTATAACGGTTTGCTTCATTGCTCACGCAATTGCATGGTTACTTCCGATATGACTTTAGTTCGGTTAATGACCATTTTGTTCATCAGGTTCTGCTAATTCTACAATTAAAGTTAAGATACAATCCCTATGAAGCCTACAATTAACATAGCGTTCAATCATAATACAATACTTCAACTTCAGGTCCCAAATTCTAATTTCCACCCGTAACAGGTACAATATAATCATAAAAATATAATACAAAAATATGATTAAATAAATTGAGAAAGTACAAAAATTATGGAACTGAAGATAAAGACATATGTATGTATCGTAGGTTCAAAATACTAGCCGCACGATTGCGTACTCTATTCATTAGTTCCAGAGTACTAGTAAACAACTTACTTAGTGATTGAAATAACTAAGTTGTTTGCCACGAAAGCCGTAAGCACAAAGCCATGCACTGATGCACAGCTCAAGAAACAAAATGCATGGCTGAGATGAACCAACCATTTTCTTAGAGTACTGACGATGGACCATGCATGCATGCATGCAACTTGGAAGAGATTTTAAAAAATAGTCGGCACTTGATCCTCCATGGACAAATAAATTAAGCTGGCCTGCGTCAAAAACCACTCAAAACCCATTTTCGAGCTGCAAGAAGTTATTAATTCGCGTGGTGCGCCCTGGCCGGCGGCTCCACGGTTGCCCAAGGCACTACAAGATCGACGTGCGTACATCGGCGAGTGGCCGGTGGATGTGACGGCCTTGAGTTAGCCAAATTTAATCGAAGTTTCTGTGGTGTGCAGTGTTCCACACGGTTAGGCAACCACTAAGCAGTAGTTGACGCCTAGTGGATTTATTAGACTACGTGCGTGCTTGTGTTCGGTGGCTGGCTAATTAACGATATGATATGCACTTGCCGGATATAACACTGTTAATAAGATATCACCTTTTCTCTGTGAGGCTTCTTAGGAAGCAAGGGCTTTTCCAAAACTCTTATTTTTACGAAAAAGCTATAACTTACCTGAGCATTTCTCCTTCCTCCTATTAGAAAATTGAGTTGTACTTAGCTGAGTTATCTGAGCGGCATAGCGTGAGGCATGCGTTGAGGCCGAGTCTACCGAGATGTGGTGACCGCGCCTAGGTTGTTACGTTGATCCTGTTTATTCGGATCCAATCGTTGTAATCCAGCGCTATAATAGAACGAGATCCCAAGAGGATCCGCAGTCTTTGGCAAGTTAGTTTTCGTTTCATGGTATCAGAGCTGTTGATCCATCTTCGCCATAGCCATGTTGACAACACCTCCATCCGACAATTCCTCTGCCTCTGCCTCGGCTCAATCCAGCACAATGCCTACACCATCCTTTAGCCACATGATTCAGGTGAAGCTCACGAGAGACAACTACCTGCTGTGGAAAACTTAGCTTCTTCCATACCTGAGAAGCCAATGACTTGTCGGCTATGTCAACGGCTCCACCCAGCGCCCTAGCCAGACCATGGGCGTGTCCATTGAAGATGGTGGTGAATGTGCACGTCACGTCGTCACCAACCCAGAATTCACCATCTGGTTTCAACAAGATCAGTTGGTCTTGAGTGCCATCCTATCCTCACTCACAGAGGAGGTGCTCGGGAACGTCATCGGTGTCACCACAGCGCGTGAAGCATGGCTCACGCTGGAGAGACTGTACGCCGCCAGCTCACGTGCACACGTGATGCAAATCCGGATGCAGCTCGCCACAATCCAGAAGAAGGACATGAGCGTAGCTGACTACTTCCGCAAGATGAAGAGCTTCTCCGACACTCTCTCTGCGATCGGCAAGCCCCTCGACGACGAGGAACTGATCGCCTACATGCTACGTGGCCTTGGCAGTGAGTACAACGCGCTGGTGACAAGCATCACAACCCGCGCTGACACGTACTCTATCAACGACGACTACTCACATATGCTGGCCTTTGAATTAAGGCTGGAACAAAACGACACCACCATTTAGGTATCGTCCGCTAATCATGTGAGCAGGGATGGCCGTGGTGGTGGAAGAAATGGTCATCGCGGCCGCGATGGCGGTCGACAGTCCGACGGTCGCAGCAACAACAACAACAACTCTAATCAGAATAACCAGTCCAACCAGGGTGCACGCGAGATATGCCAGGTGTGTTGCAAGCCAGGGCATGATGTTCTTCGCAGTTGGTACCATTTTGATCACTCTTATCAGGCAGACGACACCAACAAGATCGCGGCGGACGTCACCAACAGCTATGCAGTTGACTCCAACTGGTATGCTGACAGTGGAGCGACAGATCACATCACAAACGACATCGATCGCCTAAGCATCAAGGAGCGCTACGCCGGTGGTGACCAAGTTCAAGTCGCCAATGGAATAGGTTTGTCCATAACTCATGTAGGAGACTCATCTATTGCTGCTGTTTCTCGTGACTTGATACTGAAAAATGTCTTACATGTTCCAAATATCAATCGTCACATGTTGTCTGTTCATAAACTTACCTCTCACAATGATGCTTATATTGAATTTCATCCACATTGCTTTATTGTCAAGGATCGAGCCACGAGAACAACTCTCCTCACAGGAAAATGTGAGGATGGACTTTACCTGCTTCCAAATAAATCCATCCGAGCTCTTCATTCAGCCAAAACTACCAGAGAGTTGTGGCATCAACGGCTTGGACACCCTGCTCCCTCAGTAGTGCATCAGATTTTAGAAAACAATAATCTTGCTGTAATCGACAATAATATTTCCGCTATCTGTGATGCTTGTCAACAAGGGAAAGTTCATCAATTTCCTTTTTCTTTTTCCTTGCACACTACCACTAGTCCTTTGGAGCTGGTCCATATTGATGTTTGGGGGCCAGCTCGAACCTCTGTCAATGGTTTCAGTTATTATGTGAGTTTTGTTGACGATTACAGCAGATTTACTTGGATTTATTTTCTGAAACATAAGTCTGAAGTAGAGCACATTTTCCTTCAGTTCCAGCGACACATTGAACTATTGCTTAACAAGCGCATTCGCACTGTCCAATCTGACTAGGGGGGTGAATTTCATGGCCTACACAAATACTTTTAGCGCACTGGCATCACATACCAAGTGTCATGTCCGCATACACACCAACAAAACGGGCTTGTAGAGCGAAAACACAGACATATAGTAGAAATCGGCATCACTCTCTTGGCACAATCCCAAATGCCAGTCAGGTTTTGGGATGAGGCTTTTCATTCAGCCTGTTTTTTGATTAACAAAATGCCTAGCCGTGTACTAAATCATGACACTCCCCTGCATCGACTTCTTGGCAAAGTTCCTGATTACAAATCCATGTAAGTGTTTGGTTGTGCCTGCTAGCCCAATTTGAGAGCCTACAAGCAGTGCGTCTTTGTGGGGTACAGTGCTAATCACAAAGGTTACAAATATTTTGATCGGAAGACTGGTCGAGTTTACATATCACGAGATGTAGTGTTTGACGAAAATGTTTTTCCTTTTTCATCTCACTCAGAAACCCTCACTGAGATTCCACAAAATTCTCACCATCCAACAATTCTTCCCGCTGTTGTTCCAGTGTAGCAATATTCAGAGCTTCGGTTGACTGACAAAATTTTGACAACAGACTCATTCTCTAGTCCAAGAACTCCCTTGCCTGAAAACAATCCAGCAATAGATGAATCTCCTATTGATTATGGTCAAACTAACTCTGCTGATGATCACTCTGGTGGAAGTTCCTCTGATTCTGCAGGTTCTCGAGTTGTTACTGAACAAGTCTTGTTAGAGATACCGCAGCCTTGTCATCCTATGCGTACAAGACTCAGAGACAATATTGTTCAACCCAAGAACTTCAGAGATGGCACAGTCAGATATGCAGCTCTTGGTTGCAAGGAACATCTCACATAACCCACTTCACACATTCAGGCAATGCAGCTAGCTCCTTGGAAGCAAGCAATGGACGAGGAGTTCTCTGCTCTTCAGAAGAACCAGACCTAGACACTTGTGCCACCGAAGAAAGGGATGAACATCATTGATAGTCAGTGGGTGTTCAAATTGAAGAGAAAAGCTGATGGGTCTGTTGATCGCTACAAAGCCAGGTTAGTCGCGAAAGGATATAAACAAAGGTACGGAGTTGATTACTCTGACATATTCAGTCCTGTTATTAAGCCAACCACAGTGAGAATTGTCTTATCACTAGCTGTCTCCAAGGGCTGGCAAATGCATCAGATTGATATACAAAACGCATTCCTACATGGTGTGCTACAAGAAGAGGAGTACATGTATCATCCTCTAGGTTATGAAGATCCTCAAGCCCCAAATAATTATGTGTGTCATCTCAAGAAATCCCTATATGGACTGAAACAAGCACCACGTGCATGGCACTCATGGCTGACCTGTAAACTCCAAGAACTTAGCTTTGTTCCTTCACAGGCTTATCCATCATTGTTTATATTCAAGAGAAAAGACCTAACAATTTATATGCTGATCTATGTTGACGATATTATCATTGTGAGCTCCTTCTCAAATGCTACTGCAAGACTCATTCAAGAACCGACAGAAGACTTCGCAGTAAAAGATCTTGGCAGACTTGATTACTTCCTGGGTATTGAAGTGAAATCAAAAAAGGGGGGAATTGTTCTATCCCAAAAGAGATATGCTCAGGATCTGCTGAAGAAGGCCAATATGCACACATGTAAACCCATTTCAACTCCTATGGCTGCTAGTGAAAGGCTGTCTCGAGATCAAGGTTCAGCACTGTCCGGACATGCACAGTTTTAGTATCGAAGCATTGTCGATGGTCTTCAGTATCTGACAATAACCAGACCAGACATTTCCTTTGCGGTAAACCGAGTGTGTCAGTATATCCAAGCTCCTACTGATCTACACTAGGTTGCTGTTAAACTAATACTTCGTTTTGTGAAAGGGACAATTGATCAAGGACTGAAGATACACAGTTCAGCAGAAAATTGGCATCAATGCATTTTTGGACACCGATTGGCCAGGGTGCCCTGATGATTGATGATCAACTAGCGGCTTTGCTGTCTTCTTAGGATCAAACTTGGTATCCTGGAGTTCACGCAATAGCTGACGGTGTCCCGATCAAGCATCAAAGCCGAATATAAAGCCATCGCCAATGTCACTGCAGAGGTAGTGTGGGTTCTATCCTTTCTAAAAGAACTTGGCATTTCTCAGCATAAGTCACCAACACTTTGGTGTGACAACCTTGGAGCAACGTATCTCAGTGCCAATCCAGTCTTTCATGCTTGCACTAAGCATGTAGAAGTCGATTTTCACTTTGTTCGTGAGCAGGTAGCACGCAAGGCACTGGAGGTCAAGTTCATCTCGTCCAAGGATCATATTGTAGACATATTCACTAAAGCTATACCCAAGCCGTCGTCCAGCTTCATCAGCTACAATCTCAACATGAGAAGATCATGCTGGGATTGAGGGGGACTGTTAGAAAATTGAGTTGTACTTAGCTGAGTTAACTAAGCGGCATAGCGTGAGGCGTGCGTTGAGGCCGAGTCTAACGAGATGTGGTGACAGCGCCCAGGTTGTTACGTTGATCCTGTTTATTCGGATCCAATCGTTGTAATCCAGCACTATAATAGAACAAGATTCCAAGAGGATCCGTAGTCTTTGGCAGGTTAATTTTCATTTCAAGCATGTGATTTTTGTGCCTTCCGATTTGCTCCAACATTGGAGCTGTGGTCGACCTCTCCTTCGATGACTATGAATTGCTCTGGCGAGGTTAGGGTTAGAGTTTTGGGATTTCGAGAGTGGGGTTTTCATCGGACACCGATGGGTTTAAAGGAAAGGCTAACAGCGGCAGGATAGCCTGGTGGTGGCAACAGATGTGGGGGTGAGACGTTGAGGCGGTAGAGGACCGATGGTTGGGTGGTGCCGGGGCAGGGGCATCACGACTCAACGGGTTAGCGTGACGGTGGAAGACGGAAATGAATTTGACGGTGGGGAGCCACTGGAGACAAGGAAGGACGGCGTGGAGAGGGTGACGACGCCATAAAGAAGCTCGCTGGAGGTGAGAAACGAGGAGGACGATACCGAAGAGCCTAGGGTGTGGCAGGAGGGGTAAGAGGGTCGGGGCAGTATAAAAATCGAGTGCTACCTTCCCTCAAAACGCTCGAGTGGGAGGTAAATGGAGCCTATTTTTAACTAGCGAAGGTTGTGGTTTAGTCATGAAAAAGCTAGCATATGTACCTCTCCTTTTTTTTTAGCACATGCAAAAACACATGTCATTGACTTAATAGATAATACTCCGTAGTCTCAAAATATATGCATAGTTTGATTCCGTGCCAGCACAAAATACTAAAGTTTGACTATTTGTTTCTCTTGCATTATGTTCTAGAAACAATATTATATCTAATCATAGGAAATTATTTTAAAATATGAATCCAATAGTATCATATTTTGTCACAAATCGTGCATACTGCTTGACTAATTATCGATCAAGATCAGAAAGTCTGAATCTTGATGCGTGTGCAACATATAAAAAGAAGAGGGAGGAGTAATAAATTCTGGATGTGAGAATTAGCACGAATAATATTTGTAGAGCCATAGTAACGAGAATTTTTGAGTTAGCAATCATTTGCTCTCTTTAGGGCATCTTTGCCATGGTTACAATTTCTTATTCTCCTAGTTTCTGATTTTGTTTCTCCTTAGAATGCATTCTCTAGTGAATCTGAATCAGATCACTTTGTGCAATTGTTTGGCAAGTTTTTTGGTTTCTGATTCTTGAAAGAATTTATGTTTGAGAGGGAGGTGATTTTGGTGAGAAACACCTTTTTAGATGATTCTAGTTGGTGCTAGTACAAAAGTGAGAAATGTTTCTTCTAGTTTTTTTTTAAGAATCAGAAACTAAACTATGAGAAACGGACTAGAACGGATTAAGTGATCGTTACAAAGTAGGCCTCCAAAAAAGCTACTTACTACTAAGGTCTAGTTTAGCATGGATTATAGATTATGCTCTCACGCAAAAAGTCTTTTTCCGTTCATAGATCCTACTAGAAGCTAGGTGGCCATGTGTTTAAATTAATCATCTCATTTGGACAAACACCACAAATTATATTATTATCTGGAATCGCATTTTTTATTTTCTGATGCGCAACTCTGGATTGTTCTCTGTTTGGCTAGGTGAAAGATAAGTGACCTTAGCATTGAGTTAATATGATTTAGTGATTAGTGATAATATAATAAACGAGACTAACATTGTTTGCTAGTATACAAAGTTTGATATCACATATGCTATGTGATGAACTTGGGCTTCCAAACACCGTAAAAAGATGAACATCAAGGTCAAAGAAAATGTTCATGAAGATATAAAAAGCTATTGTTTAGATAAGTGATCAAAATTTTGAGAGCATCACTCACTAAATAAGTTTATTTTCTTTTATCGTACTATGAAGAGGAATTTAGATTTAGTATCTTGATCTAATGTCATTAGATTGGTTACATCTAATAGACTAAAGTAAGACCTAAGATATTAAAGAAAAGAAGTCTGAAAGACCAAGACATAAGTTGGTTTGAATTAGACAACTCCCCTCTGAAAAACATGTCACCATATAATATGGTGATGTCACCGTATCATGTGATGGGGCACCATACTATACAATGAGTCAAGACAAAAGGCAAGTAGAAGACATTAGAAGTTTTCCAGGGTCATCGTATCTTGCAGTGAGGTCATTGTATTATGTTTTCATAAAGTGGATTCTTGAATACTAAAGACCATCGTATCATATGGTGAGTCACCATATCATATGGTGAGATAGTGACAAGCTCCAACTGTCGAATTTATGACGGTTGGAAGTAGGGATGGATATCAGGTATGACGGTACGAGTAGTGCTCATTCATAAATGTACTTGCCGGTTTTTTACTCTCCTGTGGGTATACCCGCGAATGCCCACGGACAAAAGGCTAGCACCAAACCTATCGCTCACGGGTATACCCATTTACCCATAGGGCAGCGACGCGGGGCTGTGGGGTAGGCCAGGGCGAGGCACCTGCCTGCTGGGCCCATAGGCGTCGTACGCGATGTGCCGGCGATGGGAGTTGTAGAGCAAGGAGGGCAAGGGTGGCAGGGGGAGCACCATCCTTTCACCGCAGCCCAATCGGATCGGACCGATGGTGAACTCCATCTCTAGCGATCAATCGAGGCCGAGGTAGTTAGATGTGGGGCAGCGGCATGGGATGACAAGGATGGAGAGGCGACGATGGGGTGGTCCAAGTTGGGGCTACAGAGGCGGCGCTCAGTCGGGGTTGGGGAGGTGTCGTGCGGAGGCGCTAGGACCCGAGGTGGGAGGAAGTTGTTCCAGTGCAAGCGGAGCTCATCGGTGGTGGTGAGCATAGACTAGAGAGGCATATCTGGAACCTGGTAGTGGGCAGAGAGATTGAGCGGCGTTGGAGGGATGTGTCTAGGTGATGGGTGAAAGGATAAGGCGGTAGCAGATGGGTAATTCCATCCGAACCTGAGGGGGAGATTCATTCTAGGTGGGGCAATTTTGAATGAAATGGGATATATAGGTTATACGGGTAAACAAGCTTCACGGGTACGGGTATATCTTACCCCTCGTACCCGACCGATAGTATTTATCACCCACGAACGTACCCGCAGGTACAAAATACAACCCATACCATCTTCTATTAGGGTATTTACCTGCAGGTAAATACGTAATAGGGTTTAATTGCCATCCCTAGTCGGAAGGAGGTCACTATATCATACGATGTGAGTTACCGTATCATACAGTGACTGTGGTTTCTAGGTATATTCCTCCAACGGCTAGTTTTTAGAGTTGGACCAATAAATACTTCACTCCCTGGCCATTTGAATGCAGGGGGAGCTAGAGGGAGCACTGTTGCCACACACATTTGAGAGCTCTTGCCACCAAAGTAAAGATGTTGAAGATTATGGCAACTAGCACAAGTCTAAGAACTTGATTAGTGCTAGTTTAGGCCTAGTACATATCTATCTAAAAAAAGGTCATCACTACCAGTTGAAGATTGACATCACTACCGATTTTTAAACCAGCAGTGAATAAACTGGTAGTGATAGTAACTATCACTACTAGTTTAAGTATTGAACCGACAGTGATAGTAAGTATCACTATCGGTGTAAGCATTGAACCGACAAGGATTACCCTACTATCACTACCGGTTCAAGGCATGAACCGATAGTGATAATCTTTTCAAATGTGCAAAAATAATCTACTGTGAACTGTTCAGCATGGGGATCTGTCTTAAATCAATGTCACATCAAACTTGACATCAAACTTAAGACAGACACCTCATGACGAAATATTCAAGGTAGAGTATTTTATACCTAAATCTAAAAATAAAACAGATGTTGCGAAGCTGTTGTACCAAGAGCTCTTTAAACGTTCTACGTCAAAGAGCTCCTGATATAGCAGCTCTACCCTATCCATTATACATCTTGCACGCTCTCCAGATGTTCCGACTGAATTTACTACCCGATAGAGTGACAATAGTAAGTCTAAATGAAGCAAAAGCACAATATTTAACACTCAAATGGAGAAGGAGATGTGCTTCTTGTCATTCCTTTAGATCTATCTATTGCTACAAACATCTTTACACAACAATTGCATAGTGGAGACATGGAGAGAGGAGATGAGGAGAAAGAGTAGGCACACGGCCGCGCGTTGGCTCGGGAGACGGCGGGCTCGGCGAACGTCATGAGATGGCGGTGAGAGGTGATGAGGAGATGGTGAGAGGAGACCACGGGGAGCGGAATGAGGAGACGGGGAAGGTGCGCATTGGCTCGGGAGATGACGGGCACGGCGGAAGTTGACCTTGGCGAATGGTGGCTACGACGAGGAGCTTGTGTGAGTGGTGTTGAAGTCAGGCACGAGGGGTAGAGGTGGCTGCAATGAACATGGCTGGTGACAGCTGCTCCACTTCGACCACCACTACCCTTCTAGAGCGGCTTTTGGGAGAATGAGAAATGAGCGATGAGCACAGCTGAGGGAGATGGGTTCAATTTATAGAAAAATTATCACTACCGATTGGGAATACGAACCGACAGTGATAATAATTAAAACCGTCAGTTCGTCGTCCTCAATTATTGCTCCATTGATGCAGCTTACGAACCGGTAGTGATAAA
This sequence comes from Phragmites australis, assembly GCF_958298935.1. Lineage (NCBI taxonomy): Eukaryota > Viridiplantae > Streptophyta > Magnoliopsida > Poales > Poaceae > Phragmites > Phragmites australis. The sequence continues at coordinate 15,662,651 of NC_084921.1, forward strand.
AATTATCACTGTCGGTTTGTAATACTGTCGGTTTATTAAAGGTACGTCCTTTTAAGAACCGGCAGTGATAAATATTTATAACCGCCGGTTTGAAATATGAATCGATTGACATAAATATTAACACTGCCAATTATTAAAGGCACATCTTTTATGCTCATCTTTTTAAGATCTGACGGTTATAATTTGAACATCACTGCCGGTTCTTACTGACACGGCCTTTTTTTGCGCTCCTGGAGCTAAAAAAACAACAATGAAGAGGGGACATGGATGACCCTTTCTGTGGTAGTGTTAAAAAAACCCAGAGTTGGATCAAGTATATGATCCACAATTATTACTCTTGGTGTTTACCTACAACTAGATGGCTTGGCAACAGTGCGAGACTCTCGAATAGAGTTTGTGGACTTGTCGCAAGCATTGTGAGCGGGACTGTGGGAGGAGTGAGCGAATCACTACCTTAGTGAAGACGGCGGTGAGTATCGGGTGCACCTGATGAGCACCGATGTGTGGGGGGAGCTCTACGATAAGAATCTCGGAGTTATCCGATTAGGGAGCTTAGCTCTAACGAGGGCTCTGATGTGGATTAGTAGTGAGAGGCAACTTACCGATACCATGGAAGAAATCGTCGTGCCAAATTTGCACTCTTTATCTCATATACATTTTACACTTTTTATATTGCACTGTTTTATCTTCCACATGTAACTTTCCTAGAATTTCATGTGTAGTTGCTAGGTTTGGAACATACGAAACAAAACTTTGTTATGATAGAGTAGCCACATTAGACAAACATAGAACACATCTAGATAGAATTGATTTAGGTTTATCTTGTTAATTTGAGTCGCATAGTTTTTAGAAACCTAATTTCCTCCTCTTTAGGACATCATCGGTCCTTACACCAGAATGTCTCTGAGCTTGTGGAACAAATGGTTCTAACAATTTTGGAGATGGGGCAAGATTTGGGTGGAGCTGGAGCCTAACTTAGGATGTGTTTGGCATAGCTCCACTCCAGGTTTTTCAGCTCTGCTCTAAAAATCCACGGTGGAACAGATCTACCATAAAGTTGAAGTTGACAGTGAAAGTGTTTGGCTAGAAGAGTGGCTCCATATCTAAGAATGAGAGGTTTTTAGAAGAGTTGTCAATGATAACTTTGTGGTGTTACATGTACACTGTTTTAACATATAAATATTTTTTATTGTTTGATTGTACTAAATATGATACATAGAATTTTTGTGAGTGTTTTCAACGTAGAAAATATTGTTTTTCTAAGACATTATAATAATAGAATATAAGTGATTACGAAATAAGTTGATTACAAATATTACATCGTTCATAGATACTTGAATATTACATAGCATTATATTTTCACACTTGCACTAAAGGAGGGGCTAATTATACATAAGCAGGAGGTACATCTGCTACTCATCATCCTGAAAGTATAACCATTGCAATGAGCAAACATATCTACATCATTATCCCGAGTCTTCAAAAAATTGTAAGGGTCACAACATTTGAGTCTTCAAGAAATTGCTTCAAGGTCACAGGACATGATCGACGAACCAGTCACTCTCATGTCAATGCTTACAAAAATCAGCCGACTTGAGAGAAGAACCACTGCAAAATCCAAGTATTTCCAAGTGTTACCTTAGAACTTTCAGATAATACTACGAAATCCTAGTGTTAGATTAGAACTTTCAGATAATATTACCCATCATACTTGGAACTTTGCAACTTGCTAGGCATACATTGATATGATGTTTTGCACTTCATTAGATGAATTAGTAGATTATGCAATACATGTTCTGCTCAGTTCAGTCATTCGAACTCTGTCATGATAAAACAACAGCAAGCATCAACTGCATGTGTATAATTACAAATATTAGATCCTTCGTCGAAGCACACATCCAACACATCGTATGGCCATTTCCTGACATTTCACATATTCTTTAGCTGAACCACAAATCATAAAGGACTCGGATGATACCCATCACAACAAAAGCCCCAAAGTTCCACAGGAAATCAGCCCAAAATGCACAAACTCCACAGGTCCATCCAAGTTTTAACCAATCCCTGCCAAAATTTCTACTCTTTCCTTAAACATTTATGCTACCTGTTAGTCATCGACATTGATCAGAACCCATTAAAAAAGCATCCCGTCAGTTGAGCGGTAACATCGATAGATCTAGGGTCTCAGACTCTTAAGCAGACCAATTACCTAACAGCAAAACATCCAACAATAGATCTATTAGCAGATCCATAGCACATGAAATCAACAAGGGCTTCATGCGGATCAGAGAAATTCCAGCAGAAACAGTATAGGTGACGTTGAGTTTCTCTGACGACCCAAGCAGGGAGATGCTGGAGTCCGCTTCGGGCGGCAGCACGTCGACGAGCGCGTTGGAGTGGCGGTGCAGTGCAACGGACGCCGAGGGCTTGAGCAGCTCGCGGTCGATGCGCCGCAGGGAGGACGATGGGAGAAACTGGAGGATGAGTAGCCTTGGTTTTCCGGCAATTTGGAGGCGGCAGCGGCTGGAGCAAGGGGCGACGGGCAAAACGATTCGAGCGAGCGAGATGGGAGAGGAATCTGGGACGAGGAGGGGCGAGCAAGGCTGGGGGTATTACGCGCAGTGATGGGTAATTACCGTCAACTTTATGAGTACACATGAAATCGGGATTCGTGGAGCATCACTTCAGCTGCTTCTACCAAAATAAAATGTAAGAGAGCCTAATCCACAAATTGATAGAGCTATGGTGTTTGAAATAGCTTCGTCCAAATTCAGAGTGGAGTTTGGATTTAGAGTTCTCCAAATAGACCCTTAGAGCTTAATCACATGCAAGAATTTACTAAACGGTCCTCCATTTTTACAGAGTGAGCATTAGAAGGGTATAAAAACATGAAGCCGATCGTGAGATGATTGCAACACAAACATGAAGGCAAAGGACTACTCATGGGCGTGTGTTCTGTATGGTAGGACCAGGTTCACAAATTCAAACGATATTCACGAATATCGACTAATTCGAGTCTCAGTCGCATTATGAAAACCGAAGCTTATGGGTTGAATTTGAATTTAAATTCAAAAAATCAAATTTTACAAATTTCGGCTAAATTCTCACTGAATTTTTCGAATTTTGATTGATAAAAGAATATGCTGGAAACGCATTTCGGTGCTCAAACTATTTGTGAACCTCGGAAATGCTTCACGTACTACCGGTTGTTCCGACCAACGCGTACGACCAGCACACCCGTGTGCTACAGTAACCGGTGGGGTGTAGCGAGTGCTGGTTGGAACGACCGGTCATACACGTAGCATGTTCTTGTGAACCATGGGTAGGGCTAGAGTCCGCACGAATCGATTGAACTTGAACTCGTGGAACAGCCAAGACATGCAAGGGAAGAGTAGGGAAACCAGGCGCCTTACCTGTCACTCAACTTGTTGGTCCATGACAAACCTTACTGTGCTCCCTATCAAGAGCTCAAGACTGCTCCATTTTTTGGAAAAGAAAAAGGGAAATTGGCTTATCCAGACCATGTTTTCGGGTTAGAAACCAGTGGAGAAACAAACCAAAGTTTGTGCCCGACCACTAGAGGTTTATAAAGCGGGGGGCTTTGACGGCTGACTTGACCAGCGGCGCGACGTGCATGCTGCCGGATAGGAACACCGGGGTCATGCTGCAGGAGATCGACGCAGATATGAGGATTCATCGACGGCTCTACACGCAAGCTAGGATGCGTACGACCGATCGAGGCGGATGATTTGACCGGACGGGGAGATTCATGGCTGACCCAGCATGAGCAGGCTTTGAAAACACAATGTGAATTCAGGGACGAGTTATTAGTCGGAGGTCTTCCACACCGCCGGTGGATTTGGTAGCACACCACCTAGGTGATCCTGCTTGTTGCTTTCTGCTAGTAGCCTACGAGCCTGCAGGCAATGATGGCCGGCGTGAAGGTGTTGTGTTTTGTGTGAACCTAGTACTATATTAGCAGCCCATCCTGAAGCATATGGCTCACGGACGTTACGAGGCCTAGATGATGGGAAGCCCAACCCATCTCGTACAACCAGAAGCTATGGTACAAATTGTAGGTTGCGTGCGTCAACCTGGTTCCTCTCAGGAGTAGCATCAGTCTGGTGCCTCTCTGGCTGGGCGTACCACGCCGCGCCTGACCCGTCACGAACCAGGAGTCCATGAGTTGAGGCAGACGGAAATTTAGAGGGTGATTTGTTGTCGGTATCAGGCCCATTTTGGCTTGAAGGATGTGTACAATCTTTAAAAAATTGGTGTTTAGTTGCCTGTTTGAACTGTTATGGTCTAGCTTGATGTATGCAAAAATATGATGTTGGCATGTCCTTGCAGCAAAGATCGCGAGACCCTTCATTCCCGAGCCTGGCCTGAGTCGTGCAAGCGACGAGCCATCCTGAGTCGTCACCCTCACCCCCTAGTCTCACCCCCGCTCCTTCCTCTCACCCCGCCCCTGCTACTCACCCCCGCCCCCACTCCACTGCTCCGTGCACCCAGCTCCTTCTCCTCTTCCTCGTCCTCCCTATCCCGAATTCGCTCCCTTCTCGCAGCTGGGCGCAAGTGAGAGATCTGACTGACAAAGTTATGAATCCATATGTCGGTGAATCAGGAACCAGGGGTCCCCGAATCCCGAGGCCAGGCCAGCAGTCCGTCACGTGGCGCCATCCCGCGGGGTCACCTCCGCGAGGTAAAACAGACTAAGTTCCGGGAGAAGGCGCTCGGGGCCACAGTCAGTGGTCCCTGAGTACCCGGGTTCCCCGATGATCTGCGAAGACTAAGTGACCAGGAGAGCCAAGTACCGGGAGAGGTGTGCCCGGGGCCACGAGCAGTGGCCCCCCGGGCACCCGAGTACCCCGAGGACCCACTGAAGAAAGTTACGGGAGAGAGTGCTCGGGGCTGCGAGCCACGGCCCCCGAGCACTCGGTTCCCCGAGGATCCATACAAGTATGCCCGGGAGAGAGTGCTCGGGGAGGTGAACAGTGGCCCCCGAGCACTCGGTTCCCCGAGGACCAAGAAAAGGGCTTTTTCGGGAGAGAGTGCTCGGGGAGGTGAATAGTGACCCCCGAGCACTCAGTTCCCCGACGAGTCAGGAAGCCCCTCCGTCAGTGGCCCCCACAGGGGTCCAGCGATGAGGTGTCAGCCGGTGAAAGGCCCGAGGCCACATTTAAGAGCGCGCGTGGCCTGTCACCTCCAACTGCTCCCGCCACGCTCGGTGTCAGTTCTTGCCATATTCTGGCAGAAGGGCGTGGAGACATTAAATGCACGGGTCCCATCCCGTGCCATTCGGCGCGCCTCGGGATAACGTCGCAAGGCCCAAGGCGTTCCGTCTGCTGCGCTGCTGTGGCAGGAGAACAAGACAGGACGGGCACGCCGGGCCGCTCTGCGGCTGCCCGGTGGGCCCTCTCCACGGCGCCCGTTGCCAGTGCCATCATGACGACTGATGACCGGGCGCGGGGTGCATTTTCAACCCCCGTCACTTCACACAGAGGCTATGATGACGCCGTTTCCATTAATGGTACCTTGGAACTCGTGCCCTCCCATTCGGGGCACGCTACTGCCGGCGGGTATTTAAAGTGGCCGGCAGCACGGACAAAGACAAGCGCTCAAGCTGAAAAAGCTCGATAAGCTCTGCACGGTTGAAGAAGTTAAGGAAGTAGAGAAGATCGAGAAGTCCAAGAGCACCCAAAGCCAACAGATACACACAGCTCGAAGAACACCTTCGTACGAGCATAGAAGCCGAAGAACAAGGAGCCCCAGCCTTTAGGATAGACAGACATTCTTGTAACTAGCACATTCTTGAGAGACATTCTCAGGACATTTATAGCATCCACACAGAAGTAGGGTGTTACGCCTCCGTGCGGCCCGAACCTGTCTAAACTCCCAGTGCATTTACTTCATTCCGCACCAGATCATTCCACCCTACCAGCCATCGCATTCATATCCATTTATTTCTCCAACGAACTTATTCAGAATCATCCCCCCGGTCGAATCTCTAAAAAGGGGTCCCTTATGATCCCTGCGACAGGAGTTAACCCTCCGACAGCTGGCGCGCCAGGTAGGGGGGAAGCATCCCTGAATTTGTTTGTTTGTTTTCTCCTGCAGAAAAAATAGCTGGCGGTCATTGTCTCCGGCGCTCTGGCTCCAGCTCCAGTGAGGAAATGGAGCCCCTCGCTCAGGAGGCCCCAGTCGCCGCTGCTTCCCAGCAGCAGCCACGATCTGCGCGCACGGCGTTCCCCTCTCAGGGGGACCATGGCGCTGGGCCCAGCAGGGCCGCTGCCGCCATCGCCGGTGCACCATCCAACCCCCAGCAGGTGGTCGAAACTCCTGCCGCCAGATCCACATCTGGTCAGCGCCGGGCGCCGCTGCGGCGTAGGCTCGCCTTCGGCGAGGCCAGTCCTGGGAGCACGCTGCTTGTGGCGCAAGCCCTCCTCAGGCACCCGCCAGTCCAGGCAACGGGGGAAACCCCGGAAGGCCGCTGGCTCCAGGAAGTAGCCACCTTAATCGGCACAGCCCACCACCAGGTGCTGGTCGAAAGTTCCCGCGCTACCTCACACCGCGGCGCAGCTAAGACCGGCCCATCATCAGGTGGCGATCGCACTGGCCGGGGGGCCTCCAAGCGGAGTGCTGCCCCCCTGGCCACTACCGGAGCCCAGGACCTCCGCTTGCACCTCAACGAGCGGAGGGGCATCGAAGACGCACGCATCACCCTCGAGCGCCAGTGGGAGACCCGGCATGAGGCTGAAGCCAAGGACCAGGCCTCCTCCTTGCCGGCCCATGATCGTCGGGACTCCCCGGCTCGCCGGCGTTCACCGCCCAAGGGCGCTGCCCGCACCGCAGGGTACGACACCGGTTGCCGAGCCTTCACCAGCGAGCTCCACTGGGTCAAATGGCCCACCAAGTTCCGCCCAGAACTGCCGGAGAAGTACGACGGGTCCATCGACCCCGTCGAGTTCCTCTAGATATACACCACTGCTGTCCAAGCGGCTGGCGGCAGCGAAAAGGTAATGGCCAACTACTTTCATGTCGCCTTGAGGGGCTCTGCCCGCTCTTGGCTTATGAACTTACCCCCAGGATCTATCAGCTCCTGGGATGATCTTTGCCACCAGTTTGTGGCTAACTTTCAGGGCACATTTACGCGCCCCGGCCTGTAGTGCGACCTCCACGCCGTGAAGCAGCAGGAGGGGGAGACGCTGCGGCGCTTCATACAACGCTTCAGCTAGGTCCGCAACACCATCCCGAGGATAACCCCCCCACACTATCATTGTCGCGTTCCGGAAAGGTGTCCGCGACGAGCGGATGCTTGAGAAGCTAGGCACGCACGAGATCGAAACCACCGCGGAGCTTTTCGCGCTGGCCGACAAGTACGCCAAGGCGGCGGAAGCTCGGGCATGGCACGTTCCATGCCCTTAGCATCCCACCGCCGACCAGCCAGGTCCTTCCCGCTCCGACAGGCAGGAAAAGAAAAAGAGAAGGAGGCGCGAGGCTGTCCCCATCGAGCCAGCCCAGGGCCCCGCCCGTGGGCCGGCCCAGGAACCCGACCGCCAGCAAGCACACCGGGCGGCCACCGACAGACGGCTTGCGCCCGCGAGGGCTCCGGCTCCCGCGAGGGCTCCCGCGAGGGCTCCCGTTCTGGCAAGGGCCCCCGCTCCCACGGGGCCTGAGCCGGGGAAGTGGTGCCCGATCCACCAGACCAGGTGGCATGACCTCACGGAGTGCCGCACGGTCAAGGGCCTCATCGAGCAGCGCCAGAGGGACCACGAGGAGCCCCGCAGGGGCGGCGATGATGGAGCCGCCCCCAACAACCAAGAGCTCGGCTTCCAGGAACCTGAGCACACTGTCGCCTTCATCGACGGAGGCGTGTACACGCCCTCCTCCCACCGCAGTGTCAAGACCATGCGGCGTGAGGTGTGCTCGGCGACCCCGAGCGAAGAGGCCACAAGGCCCCTAAAGTGGTCGGATGCCCCGATCACGTTGAGCCTGGCCAACCACCCTGCCAGTACTGCAGGCGTGGGGCAACTACCCCTGGTAGTGTCCCCCACCATCTGCAATGTGAAGGTCAGTAGAGTGCTGATCGACGGGGGCGCAGGCCTTAACCTCCTCTCTAAGGAGGCTTTTGAGAAGCTGCAGGTGCCCTCCAGGCGCCTAAAGCCGTCACTCCCCTTTTACGGGGTGACACCCGGGCACTCCCTGCCCCTTGGGCAGGTCGAGCTGCCCGTGACATTCGAGAGCCGGGACAACTTCCGGATAGAGAACGTCATCTTCGACATCGTGGAGCTCCCCCTCCCCTACAACGCCATCCTCGGGCGCCCGGCACTCGCTTGGTTCATGGTGGCCACGCACTATGCATACCTCACGGTTAAGATGCCGGGCCCGGCGGGCCCCATCTCCGTGTCCGCCGAGACCAGCAGCGCCGTCTCATGCGCCGAGAAGTTGTACTCGGCCTTGGTCTCAGCTCGGGCCGAGGTCGAAGGTCGTCTAGGGGGCCTGGGACCCTCTTCATCCAAACCCCGACTCGCTGCCGACACCTCCGTTTCTACGAAGGAGGTCGTGGTGGGCGAAGACGCCTCCCAGGTCGTTCGAATTAGCGGTGACCTGGGCGGTAAATAGGAAAGCGTGCTCGTCGCCTTCCTCCGGGCTAACATCGACGTGTTTGCATGGCAGCCGTCCGATATGCCCAGGATCCCTAGGGAGGTGATCGAGCACCGCCTGGCTGTGCGCCTGGACGCACACCCGGTGAAGTAGAAAGTCCAGCGGCAGGCGCCCGAGCGCCAGGAGTTCATCCGGGAGCAAGTCAGTAAGCTCCTTGACGTCGGATTCATCCGAGAAGTCCTCCACCCCGAGTGGCTGGCGAACCCAGTCATCGTCCCGAAGGCCAACGGCAAGCTCCGCATGTGCGTGGACTACACTGATCTAAACAAGGCTTGCCCAAAAGATCCTTTTCCTTTATCCCGCATAGATCAGATTGTAGATGCAACTGCGGGATGTGATCTTTTGTGTTTTTTAGATGCAAACTTTGGTTATCACCAAATTCGTATGGCCATAGAGGATGAAGAAAAAACTTCTTTTACCACTCCGGTAGGGACTTATTGCTATGTATCGATGCCTTTTGGTTTGCGCAACGCTGGGTCTTCTTTTTAGCGCGCTATCCGCATCACCCTTGACTCGCAGGTTGGCCGCAACATCGAGGCCTACATCGACGATCTTGTGGTCAAGTCCTGAGACCGCGCCACCCTGCTTGAAGATCTTGCCGAGACTTTCAACAGTCTCCGCACTACCCGCCTGAAGCTCAACCCCGAGAAGTGCGTCTTCGGGGTGCCTGTGGGCAAGCTTCTCGGTTTCTTGGTCTCCAACCGAGGGATCGAGGCCAACCCAGAAAAGATCCGGACCTTCGAGTAGATGCGACCCCCGGCTCAACTCAAGGAGGTTCAGCGTCTCGCCGGCTGCATGGTGGCCCTCAGGCGCTTCATTTCCAAACTTGGGGAGTGAGGACTCCCCCTCTTCAAGCTTCTGAAGAAGACCGGTCGTTTCGACTGGACGCCGGAGGCCGAGTAGGCCTTCCGCGATCTGAAGAAGTACATCACCTCGCCGCCCGTACTGGTGGCCCCCTCCAAGGGCGAGCCACTACTGCTCTACGTGTCGGCCAATCCTCAGGTCGTGAGCTTGGTACTGGTGGTGGAGCGCGATGGGTGCTCGGGGCAAGATGCTGAGTCTCAGCTCCCGGCTGCCCCCGAGCACTCCCTAGTCCTCTCGGCTCCCCATGAGCAGGGGGTCGAGCCCGAGCACTTGGCTCCTCCCGACCAGGGAGTCGAGCCCGAGCACCCGGCCAACCCCGACCACGTCGCCGAGCTCGGGGGCTGCGGCAGGCCCTCGGGTGAAGCCGCAGTCCGAGCCCGCCGTGTACAGCGACCGATGTACTTCGTTAGTGAAGTCCTCCAGGATGCTAAGATAAGATACCCCCAAGCCCAGAAGCTGCTCTACGCCATTCTCGTTGCTTCCCGAAAGCTGCGCCACTACTTCCAGGTGCACAAGGTCTCGGTGGTTACCACGTACCCACTGGGGCCCATCCTCCAGAACCGAGAAGGCACCGGGCGCGTCGTCAAGTGGGCGGTGGAGCTAGCGGAGTTCGACCTGCACTTTATCAGCCGCCAAGCGATCAAAAACCAGGCACTCTCTGACTTCGTGGCAGAGTGGACACCCGTCCCTGAGGTCGACCAGGAAGAGATTTAAGCATATCCTGGGCACGATGTGCCCGGGTACCGGATTATGCACTTCGACGGTTCCCTCACACTGAAAGTGTGGGGGGGCGGAGTGGCTCTCACCACCCCAACGGGTAAAGAACTCCAGTTCGTCGTGCAGCTGCAGTTCCGAGCAACCAACAACATGGCGGAATATGAGGGCCTCATCGCTGGCCTCCGAGCCGCGGTGGGCCTCGAGATTCGTTGCCTCCTGGTCAAGGGAGACTCCTAGCTAGTGGTCAACCAGGTATCGAAAGAATACCAGTGCACGGATCATCAAATGGCGGCGTACGTGGCGACAGTCAGGAAGCTGGAGAGGCACTTCGACGGCCTGGAGCTGCGGTACATCTCTCGCCGCGACAACACTCTGGCCGATGACCTTTCTCGCCTGGCCTCCTCCCGTGCGCGCATCCCTGCCGGAGTCTTTGAAGAAAGACTCACATGGCCTTCCGTCCTGCCTGCCTAGTCCTGAAGGGGCTCAAAACCCGGACCTACAACGTGCTCGCAAAGCACGGGAAAGGGTGGATCGACGAGCTACCTGCCGTGCTATGGGCCAATTGGACCACACCAAGTCGCGCTACCAAGGAGACTCCTTTCTTCCTTGTGTACGGCGCTGAGGCGGTCCTCCCCTCCGAGCTCACTCTAGGCTCCCCTCGGGTGCATCCCTACTCTAAAGGCGAACAGGAACAACGAAGGCGCGACGACGTTGACTACTTGGAGGAGCGCCGCCGCCGTCCGAGCAGCCCGCTACCAGCAAAGCCTGCAGCGCTATCATCAGCGTCACATCCGGGCCCGGTCTCTCGAGGTGGGGGATCTAGTTCTCCGACGCATCCAATCGCGCGAAGGAAGCAATAAACTGTCCCCTATGTGGGAAGGCCCCTTTACCGTGATCGGTGTCCCGTGAGAAGGCTCCTTTCGGCTGGATGCGGAGGACGGGTAGCCGCTCCCCAACGCATGGAACATCGAGCATCTGCACAAATTCTTCCCATAGATGGCATGTATGCGTGCTCAGGTCAACCAGGCGGGGGGCTTCTCCCCAGCCCAAGTTGACCGGGGGATACCACTAACCGGGTAAGTCACCCAGTCTTGTAAAAATTATCAATACAATATATATATGTTATCAATGTGCAGTTCTTAAGTCAAATTTTGTTTTTTCTAGAAACCATATGTTTAATCTGTCTGGTGAGATGCTCGATCGTGCGAGAAAAAAATTTGCTCTGTCATTTTCCCCGTTGATAAAAGAATCCCGATCGGTATGCGCGCGGGCAGTTGCCGCTGACTTATGTCTGTCGTGGTAGGCTATGGTGTTCGGTGTCGTGGTAGTCCCCCGGGCACCACCGAGTTCCTGGGGTTCTCGGGTAATCCTATCGCTCGAGCAAAGAGTAGTTCGGAGCCTAGGCCCCAGGGGCAGGCTGTCGGTGCTCGGTCTGGTCTGTCATACCCGGGCGCCACCGAACCATATGACCTCTGGGTTATGCCTCTGCCTGTATAGTCCGCCGGTCTGGGTATTCGAGAGGTCTCGGGTCAAAAACAAGAGCAGCCTATAATAAGTACCGCACTAACAGAGCGCACCAAGCAAAGAATCTTTCTATTTTTCTCGAATCACAGATCAACAATCAAAAGCAAAAGCAGCTCGATATCGAGGGCCTCAGTGCCCAGGTCGCTGCTCGGGCCTAGGGGTCCTCGGGTGGTCCTACTGCTCAGGCATGAGTAGTCGAGATCGCCTGGTCCCGAGCTCCCCATCACGCTCCCCAGTGCTCGGGCCCTCCAGCCGAAGGAACCAAGTTCTTGGGCATCCCGAGCTCGGAGCGCATACCTCTCCTGGATCGGTCGGCCGAAAAGCTGACAGCTGTCCGGTGAGTGGTTAAATTCATACGAATTTACATTCATTAATATATTATTCCCGAGTTATCCTCGGGGCCCTCGTATTCTAATCTGTACGGCGAGATGGTCTCCTCGCGCATAAAACCCTACCACGTGTCCGCTTTTCCCGGAACGACAGAACGGACAGTAGAAAGGTGTACCGTACAAACGGCGATGTCTGACCGAAGTCCTTCATAGTGATCGTGGTGTTTGGTCTGCTTAAAAGGCCCCGGGCACTACCGAGCCTCTAGGGTTCTCGGGTAATCTCACCGCTCGAGCAAAGAGCGGTCGGGAGCCTAGACCCTGGGGGCGGGCTGTCGGTGCTCGTCTGGTCCGTCCTAGCCCGGGCACCTCCAAACCGTGGGGACTCTTGGTCACATTTCCGCCCGCACGTGTCTCCAGTCTACCTGTTTGAGTGGTCGCAAAATGGGAAAGTGTTCACTGGTCGTGGCATGCTCCGTGCTGGATCGACCTATCTCCCGAGCAAGGAAGTTCATGCCTTTGTCTTTTGACTTAGCCGCTGCGGACTCACGAGGGCTCGGGGGCTGAACACGCGAAGAAGGCCTCACTGCTCGGGCATTGAGTGGTTGGGGCGACTTCATTCTCGGGGAGGGAAAGGTCGGGCTCGGTCTGACTGAGTACTCCTCGGGACATCAAGTGAAAAGAACAGAAACTTCATCAAGCATTTGGAAGAACACTGGAGTTGCGACCCCAAAGAAAGTCTTCCATTATATTCATAAGAAAGGACAGCTATTCTGAGGGATCACTCCCATATTTACATCAAGTCAAAGAAAAAGAAAATTACAAAAGCCTAATCTAAGTCGAAGTCATCGGGCTCAGAAGGTAGCGGGGCCTCCTCGCCGCTGCTCCCCGGGTCCGGAGACGGCGGCGGCTCCCGCATGAAATAAGCCGCCACCTCGGCGGTGATGCCCTGGACAGCTTCCCGGGCGGCCTCCTCCTCGGCCTCGACCACCCCTTCTCGAGCTGGTTCCAGCAAGAAGTTCGGATCCTGGCTCCGGTAGCAGGACAGGATGTGCTCGGCCACCGCTTGGGCCAGGCCACGCCCTTCCCGGGCATTTAGCTCCTGCACAGCCTGGGGAAGCGCCTCGAGTCGCTGGCTGATTTTCTCGAAGCCAAGGGCGATGTGGCCGATGCCTGTCCCCTTCGCTCCCACGTGGACTCGCCCGAGCCCGGCCACCCTCACGAACCTCCGTGCTTGCCGAAGGATGTCTTCCATCATCAGCTTCACATTGGTCCGTTCGGCCCTGGCAGTCTCGAGCTCTTCCTTCATGCTCTGCAGCCGCTCCTCGAGGCTCAGTCCCTCGATCGTGCTAGTCGGGGCGGCGCCGGGCGCCGGGGCTTCGGCCTGCTTCTGCTCACCTGCTCGGTGAGGGCAGAGAGGGCCTGCTCCTGGGTAGTCAGCTCTGACTCCCACATGGCATCCTGCTCCTCCCGAGCAGCTGAGGCCGCCGACGCCTCGGCAGCCTCTGCCTCCCGGCAGGTCAGTAGCTCCTCCCGGGCGTCCAGAGCCGTCGCTGTGATGCCGACGTCGGTCTCGCGGATCGCGACATCCTCTTCCCGATGTCGGAGCTCCTCCTCCCAACGCTGGTGCTCGGCGCGGCTCTGCTCAACCTCGCCCTTCTGGCAGGCTGAGTCCTCCTGGGAGGCCTCCACCGTCCTCTCGCGAGACAGGATTGCCTCCTCCCGAGCCTGCACCAACCTCTCCCTGGCGAGTACCTCGGCGGCCCATCGCCGCGATGTCTCAGCCAGGCGGGTGGCTTCTTCTTGCTCCTACACGGCCTCTGTGCGTATTCCCTCCAGGGCCTCATGCTCTGCCTCTATCGCGCGCTGCTCATTCTCGTTGATGGCGCGTGCCGCGACGACGCGGGCCTCAAAAAGGCGTCTGCACTCGGCCAGTCGCTCCCTCTCCTCAAGAAGGGCGGCGCGGCCTGCCTCAAGTTGCGTCTTCTCCCCCGCCACGGCCGCCTCCAGCCGCTCGATCACCTCCCGGGCGCTTCCTAGCACGTCCGGGAGGGGTTCTGCAGGCTGGCTGGACGACAACCGGGCGCTGGGTCCCCTGCGAGCCCCCTCTGAGGGGCTCGGGTCCCCGAATACTGCCACGCAGGCACCGCCCTCGACAAGGCCATCCGTCCCGTACTCGACGTGCTCGGGGCGGGCTCACCCGGCGCCGGTTGCTCGGGCGCGGTCTCTGCCATCAGCTCGGGGCAGTGCGGCGCCTGTGGCCACGGTTCGACCGGTGCGCTCTGTGGCTCCGGCTCCACCGGTGCGCTCAGCGGCTCCGGCTCCACCAGCACGCTCAGCTCAGATGCGCTCGGCTCGGGGGCTGGAGCCGGCCTCGGCGCCTCTGGCCGTCCTTGGTCTCCGGCGGCGTCCTTAGGCGTCCCGAAAAAGAAAATAAGGTCAATCTCCGAACTCACTCCGGGCAAGGCATGCTCAAGGAAAAGGGGGGAAACTTACGCAGTTTTGGGTCAGCGGTATTGCCATCTCGATTCCAGGATCCTGTATTCCGGGCCCGACAGCTTTGGCCCGGAATCCTCCCTCCTCCTCTTTCGCGGGGGGCTCTGCGGGGCCGCCGCGGGGTCCGTCTCTAGCGGCGGGCCGGCTTGGGCACTCAATGTGCCCGCGCTCCTGTGCCGGCCTTGGTCTCCGGGTTCCAGATCAAGCCCAAGCAGATCAAGGTCTGGTTCTAGAACCGCAGATGCCGCCTCCATCGCCGGCCCCGCGCCGAACGATTGGCCGCCTCGGCCTCCCTCCTTTGCGCCGCCCGTCGGCGGCCGCTACCGCGGTGGCGAAGGCGACGACGAGGACGTCGGCATAGAAACAAAAGTCCGGGGCGCTTCCCTTTGTCCCCCGGCGCTGTCACCGCCCCGCTGTCGGCGGTGCCTCCTCCACTGGCCTGGTGGCTGCTGCTTGCAGTAGCCCCATGGCTGGCCTGCGGCCCGCCACCCGTGGCGCTCGAGCCACCGGTCTGCGTCGGGCCGCCTGCGACCTCCACGCCGCTCGTCTGCGGCCTGCTTCTGGCGGTGTCCCCGCCGGGGGCACTCAGAGCGTGGCTGGTCTCCTCGTCTACCCCGGGAATCTGGATAGTCCCGAGGTTCCGGCACCTTGGCTGGTCGACCAACCCCTGGGCGTCGAACTCCGGCAGCGTCGCTTGCAGCGCCACCCGGTTCGGGTCGGCGCAGAGCGCCAGCTCCTTCCATGGAAGCTCCGCCGGTCCCAGGTCATCCACGCCGGTCACCACCCGGAGCAGGCCCCTCAATGCCGCATCGTCCAGGTTCCACTCCGCGCCGATCTGGGTCCTGGTGATGTCCTGGGGGCCCGTATACACCCAGCAGGGCCGGGCCCGCTCCCGCAGAGGCACCAGGCGGCGGCGCAGATAGTCCGCCACCACCCTCACCGAAGTGAGCCTGGCCTGGCGCAGGAAGTCGATGCGATCCAGGACTGGCTCCATCCGCTCGTCCGCCTACGGCAACACCTCTCAGGTTGGCCTCTGGGGCTCTGCCTCCCTCTCCGGCAATGTAAGGCGGTCGTGGGGACAGACGTCGATGTAGAACCAGTCCCGCTGCCAGTCGTCCCATTTGCTACGCAGCACCTGGGGAATGTACTGCTCCCCCAGGCCGTCTCGCAGCTGGAAATTGCAGCAGCCGGCGACGTCAGCGGTGGAGAAGCCCCTCTTCTTCCCGACCGGCCGCAGCATGAAGAAGTGTTGGAAGAGCGACACCGACGGCGGTACCCCCACGAACATCTCGCAGAGGTGGGCGAAGACCGCCAAAATGACGACGGAGTTCGGGCTGAGATGCACCAGTTGGATCCCAAACGTGTCGAGGATCTGGAGGAAGAAGGTCGAGAACGGCGGCACCAGCCCGGCCGCCACAAACGAGGTGAAGAGGACGATGCGCTCCAGCCGGTCTGTCACTGGCGGGAAGCTCGCCGGCCTCACCACCGAGGCCTCCCGCTGGCCTTCGGGCACCATCAACTTCTGCACCTTATGTGCCGCCTCCTCGTTCGCGAGTCGGGACTCCGGCAGCACGTTGTCGGGTGTCTTGTCGCGACGGCTTCCTCCCGCTCTCGGCATCTTGTCAGGGTGGGGGATGATTTGGAACGGTGAGGGAAAAGTGGTGCTCTGATCGCCTAAAGGAAGGTGAGAGCTCAGGAGCGCAAGGAAGAAGAAGGCTTGATCGCAAAGATGGCATAAAGAGGGGGGCGGTTCGCTCCCCTCCTCCATTTATACTCCAGGGAAATTCAAACGTCGCCTGCCGCGACGCGCTCGGTGAGACGGTTTCCTCAGCCAGCGCAACCATCAGGTGAATCTCCCTCGGGCCGTGCGGTTGTCAGTGGTTGCCAGGCGTACTTTCCTCGATCTGCGCGGTTGCCACGCGCACCACCTGCCTCGTTATCATGCACCGCCCGCCTCGTTATCACGCGCCTCGGGAGTCGGCTGGACGCGCGTCCGTTCAGCTCCCCATTGGGCCATGCTAGAAGCCCGGACCAGAAGGGCCAGCGCCTAAGAGCGCGCCGTGTGGCGTCGATGCTGGGTTCAGCCTCGTTGACGACGAAGGGCCCATCTGCAATCTCTGGGCCATCGCCTGCTAATGGGCCCGGGGGCTGCTGTCGGTGAATTAGGAACCAGGGGTACCCGAATCCCGAGGTCAGGCCAGTAGTCCGCCACGTGGCGCCATCCCGCGGGGTCACCTCCGCGAGATAAAAAAGACTAAGTCCCGGGAGAGGGCGCTCGGGGCCACAGTCAGTGGTCCCCGAGTACCCGGGTTCCCCGATGATCTGCGAAGACTATGTGACCAGGAGAGCCAAGTACCGGGAGAGGTGTGCTCGGGGCCGCGAGCAGTGGCCCCCCGGGCACCCGAGTACCCTGAGGACCCACTGAAGAAAGTTTCGGGAAAGAGTGCTCGGGGCTGCGAGCCGCGGCCCCCGAGCACTCGGTTTCCCGAGGATCCATACAAGCATGCCCGGGAGAGAGTGCTCGGGGAGGTGAATAGTGGCCCCCGAGCACTCGGTTCCCCGAGGACCAAGAAAAGGGCTTTTTTGGGAGAGAGTGCTCGGGGAGGTGAACAGTGACCCCCGAGCACTCGGTTCCCCGACGAGCCAGGAAGCCCCTCCGTCAGTGGCCCCCATAGGGGTCCAGCGATGAGGTGTCAGCCGGTGAAAGGCCCGAGGCCTCATTTAAGAGCGCGCGTGGCATGTCACCTCCAACTGCTCCCGCCACGCTCGGTGTCAGTTCCTGCCATATTCTGGCAGAAGGGCGTGGAGACATTAAATGCACGGGTCCCATCCCGTACCATCCGGCGCGCCTCAGGATAACGTCGCAAGGCCCGAGGCATTCCGTCTACTGCGCTGCTGTGGCAGGAGAACAAGACAGGACGGGCACGCCGGGCCGCTCTGCGACTGCCCGGTGGGCCCTCTCCACGGCGCCCATTGCCAGTGCCATCATGACGACTGATGACCGGGCGCGGGGCGCGTTTTCAACCCCTGTCACTTCGCACAGAGGCTATGATGATGCCCTTTCCATTTATGGTACCTTGGAACTCGTGCCCTCCCATTCGGGGCACACTATTGCTGGTGGGTATTTAAAGCGGCCGGCAGTATGGACAAAGACAAGCGCTCAAGCTGAAAAAGCTTGGCAAGCTCTGCACGGTTGAAGAAGTTAAGGAAGTAGAGAAGATCGAGAAGTCCAAGAGCACCGAAAGCCAACAGATACACACAGCTCGAAGAACACCTTCGTACGAGCATAGAAGCCGAAGAACAAGGAGCCCCAGCCTCTAGGATAGGCAGACATTCTTGTAACTAGCACATTCCTGAGAGATATTCTCAGGACATTTATAGCATCCACACAGGAGTAGGGTTTTACGCCTTCGTGCGGCCCGAACCTGTCTAAACTCCCAGTGCATTTACTTCATTCCGCACCAGATCATTCCACTCTACCAGCCATCGCATTCATATCCAGTTATTTCTCCAGCGAACTTATTCAGAATCATCCCCCCGGTCGAATCTCTAAAAAGGGGTCCCTCAGGATCCCTGCGACAGGAGTTAACTCTCCAGCACCATTGATTTTAGATCTTGTTTCCTGTGCATTTTGGTTCAGAGATCCATTGATTTTAGACGTTGGATTCACTGATTTTTTATTCCCGACTCATTGGCCTGATTCTTGCATAGATCTTGGGGCTCCTACCTACACAAACGAACTGCTTGTAGCAACCTCGGAGGCAAAGGTGCTAGCCATTTTTCTAGTCCTGCAAAGAACCGAAAGTGTCATTCCCCCCCCCCCCCTCTTATTCTCTTTGTTTTGGTTTCTCTTTTCAATTTGGGGTGGCAACCCAAGAACTTGGTGCTCTCAGTTTAGTTCAGACCCTTTTTTCCCTTCAAGTGTTTTGGTAAATTTTTGTTCTTGGTGTTGTTTGTTTTGGAATTGTTTTGTTGGGTAAGCTAGGAAGAATGTGCAAGGGGATTCTGTTTATTTAGACTTCAGAAATCAAGAAATGTGTAGCTTGGTTGTGGATTTAGGTCGTTGCTTGCAGTTAGTCGAAACATGTATTTGGAGTTCACAATAGGAAAGCTGGTGAAATTGTGTGTATTTTGGAAGAGGGGAGAGCTGGTTAGGTTTAGGATTTTTCCAAGTTGATAGCAGTAGAGTTTTGTGTCTGGTTAAAGAGATCAATGGCCTCTAACTGCTACCCTCCTGCATCTTTTTATTTTTTTCAATTTTCCTTTTTGCTTTTCTCTGAGAGAAAAGTAAGCACTGCTTGTGAGTTCTTGATCTTTGACATGAGCCATGTAAAATTTGACCAACGATGGATCAGTAAAAGGCCATGTGGTTAGTGTTTGTGAAGACACCGAATTCTTATATTCTTTTGCATCTTAAAAGTTTGATTTTTAATTGGTACTTTCTGTTGAATACACTTATAATCTCATATGATAATGCTTTAGGGTATGTGAAGACACTAAGTCCTTATATTCTTTTGCTTCAACTCATAAACTCAGATGATAATGTTTTGTGTCAACCCTGATGTTTGTAGGTATTTTGTGCCAGCTAGTGAAGACACTGAGTGCTTATTCTTTTGCTCATATGTGTACTGGAATACTAAATTTATCTATGACCTGATCGCATTGTTCTTACTTATGCATAGATGGAGGAATTGTCTTGTGCAAGTATAGTTGCTACAATGTGTGCATACATGATGTATATGTCAAGGCGTTTCAGTGACCGAACACCTACTGTCACCTACGGTCTTATGTTAGAAAGAGATAAGATTAGAATGGATAACCTTAGATTCATATTTTACAATGATGATTGCCATTATATGGAGCAACTTAGAATGAGGAGAGCCCATTTTTTCACTTACATACATTGCTTAGGACGAGGCATTTGCTGACCAACATAATTCATAGCTCAGTGGAGGAACAAGTTGCGATGTTCCTTCAAGTGGTAGGTCATAATCAAAGATTTAGGTTGAAAGAGTTGTCATTTAGAAGGTCAGTTGAAACAATTAGTCGGTACTTCCAACAAGTGTTGTATGCTATCTGGGAGTTGTGCCAAGAGATGCTTAAGACCCGATCTAATAACGTCCACCCAAAAATTTTGAACAGCCGCATGTCCTATCCATATTTCTAGGTACTAGAATATGTCATTGGAGGTTATAATTGTACATTATTATGGTAGTCATACTAATAGTGCATACATTGAGATTAAGATTGCATCGGGACTTTAGATGGTCCTCATGTGCTAGCTAGAGTGCCGCAAAATATGGCTACTGTCTTTCATGGTAGAAAGGGTGTGACCACACAGAATGTCATGGCAGCCGTCGATTTTGACTTGAAGTTCACCTTTGTGTTAGCTGGATGGGAAGGTTCTGCATATGATGCACTTATTCTTTCAGATGCGTTGGAAAGGGATGATGGATTAAGGGTTCCCAAGGGTAAGTACACAACCTAGATCAATTAATAGTTTACTCAACTCAAAAAATGCTTACCTAAATTAATTTATCATTTTTAGGTAAGTTTTACTTGGTCGATGCTGGATATGCGGTTCGATCTGGGTTCCTTCCACCATACCATGGCTGCTGCTACCACTTGAGAGAGTATGGTGGGAGGAACCATCCTTGTGACCAAAAAGAGTTGTTCAACCTGAAACACTCGTCTCTTAGGGTCACTGTGGAGCAGGCTTTTAGTGCTTCAAAGAACCGATCCAGAATTCTTTACAACAAGCCTTTCCACCCTTACAAGATCAAAGTTAGTTCTAGCTTGTTGCATTCTACAAAATTGGATCCTATTGCATGGGATAGATGAGTGTATCCCACTAAAGCAAGAGTAGACTCCTAATCCTATAGAGCCTGGAGCGCATAACAAAATTGCACAAGACAACAGCTCCTGGGAAACGAAGAGGGACGAGTGGACACTTGCTATGTGGATGAATCGTGGCAATTGCGTGTTTGATGTAGCATGTATGACTATGTATGATAATATGAGTATGTTATATGTATGACAATATGAGTATATTCTATGTATGACTAGATATGACAATATTCGGTATTGAATATGTTTGAGTATGTTCTATTTTTTTGCAAAGGAGTGCTCTAAGTAATTTATTCTATGCAGTAATTTTATTTGGTTCAAGTTCCTTCGTTTTTTTTAAGTCATCTGTTGGTGTTGATTTGTTTAGTCTTTTGGTTTTTCCGCCCACATATTTTATTTCTTTTTTTTTTTCTGTAGCAGGACATGGCCGAGGTTGGAGATGCTAGTGGAAGGACCAGTTTGAAGTGGAACTCTCTCAAGTCCAGCTTCATGCTACATCGCATGGTCTAGCTGATTGAGGAGGGAGTGAAGACTGAGAAGGGATTCAAGAAAGTACACTTGAACACAGTTGCAAGGATTGTGAGTGACCATGTTGGAGTTGAGGTCACTGGCCAGCAGGTGTACAACCACTTGCGCAAGTGGAGGACTAGGTGAGTGAAGATTTGGAAGCTGCGTGATCTTAAGTGATGCATTGTGGGATGACACCATAAATACCATCCTACTGGAGGAGGAGCACTGCAAAGGCCACATCAATAATATGTTACTTTCACATATGGTGATGATGTGTAACTGTAATTCGCTTTTGTTATGTAAGACAAGCTAATGCATGTTAGTGTAAGTATAATGAAGTCCAGAATTGATCAGTGTAAGTATAATTAAGTCATGTTAGTGGAGTGTAAGTTTGTTTTTATTGGTGTGGTCTGATAGGAAACGACCTTTTTTTGCTGGTCTGACAAAGCCTTATGTATTCTTTGGAAAATGTTCACCTTTTTGGTAAAGAAAATATCTTTTTTCCTCCCTCTTATTTGTCTCTTTAGCATCCATATAACGATTTTGTTTTAATGATTAGCTTGGTAAATTGTTTTTTGGTCAAGAATTGTTCCAGTGCAAATTATTGTTACACTTGTCCATGGTTATTTAGATCAAGTCTCCTCGTATGGTCGCAAGGAAGTCTTAATTTTGTACTCCACCCTAAATACATGTGATCCTGTTGATATCCTGGAGACAATAGAAAAATGTTAAAAAAAACCAAAATTAGATGCTCCGTTATTGGTCTTGCTGCCAAGATCTTCATTTGCAAACATGTCTGTGAACAGACTGGTGGATCCTACACGGTTTCCTGGATGAGGGATAAGCATACCACACCCCATATACAGTATCATCATAATTATTCTTGTACAATCAACTAATTATAATCTTAACATATCGAACTCCTCGTACAGTCTCAAATTCAACTAACCAATATAAATTCTGCTCAACATATCCATACAAATACAACTAATCAAATATATTTTTTTATCAAATATAATTTCACTCAACATATTTCCCCTCAACTTATATATATAATCCATACAAATAAAGCTACATACGGACAACCAATCGCCTACCGTTGTCCTAGTCGGGCTGGCGAGCAGGACGTGGGTTGGTGGGTGGGTGCATGCTCCGCCAACCCGAAACGAAACTCTCACAAGACTCGGAGTAGACTTGCTTTTCTTTTTGTTGGCTTGCACGTAAACGATTCTTGGATTTGGTATTTCAGAGCGCCACGGCCTGCCGCCCTGGCACCTTCAACCACTTGTACATTAGTACCAGATGAGATCAATATATGTCGTCTCACAGAAGCTGTACTAGGCACACATTAAGACTTAACTATATAGATATACAATGCTTGCTTTCATAATAATAAGGAACTTCATTATACTGTTGCATGCATTCAGTCACTCATTGCTCCCCTAATGCATGCGTTCCTATATATCTGCCCAGCAGCTCGCGAGTAGGATCCGCCGCACGACAGTGCAGTTACTCCTGTACAGTGGAGACAGCCAAACGTGGGAACGGAGAATCACAGGGAGGAATGGATACCTTATCTTTTTTTAGAAAAACTAGAAAAACAAATACAGTGTCGCCGTGCAGCAGCTGGTGTCAGGTCCGATATATATATTCATCTGGCAAATCTTGCACGTCGCATACTCGCATCTAGTAGATGCCTAGCTGGTCCTACTCAGCGCATGCTAGCCAGGCTGGCCGGGATATATATCTAGCTCATGCAGGCAAGTCGAACTAAATGGCGAAATAAATACAGTGGGCCACCTGCTAATGCATCTCTCTCTTTCGTGCGATCAAATCAGCTGGGTCGACGCTCAACATCCATGGAGTTCGATCGCAAGGATAGATCCCAACCCAGCTGCTACCTCGTCGATAGTCCCATATATGCCTGCCTGCTTGCCTGCCTTTTGTCCACCCGAAACCTGCAAATGTCCAGTCGTGATTCACGTTACAAACAGTCGTCGATAGTCCCATATATGCCTGCCTGCCTGCCTGCCTGCCTTTTGTCCACCGAAACCTGCAAATGTCCAGGCGTGATTCACGTGACAAACAGTAGTACTAGATAGATTTTGGTCCCTTTTGCTACTTACACATGCATGTATATATGTGCAAATTTGTAAGGCCCACGAGGCCACGTGCTATGTTTAGCTGCTACTGCTAGAGCTGAGCGAAAAACCATACAGAAGTGTGTAGGATGCTAGCGGTCGTCGCTGTCACAGACACGCAATTGCTGGGATAGGTGCGTCAGCGTTTAGTTTTTTAATATTGTAATAATATTATACTGTTCTAAGATGCAATAAGCTGTTCATTACTACATCGTTACAGCCATACTGTTCCACACCGCATTGGAATAGAAGGAAACTTAAACACCATACCATGTATGACATGTATAACATGAGATTAAATACAAAGTCTGTTACTGAACAATCATACATGCTTAACGAAGATTTAACATTGTGGTCTCTAACAAGTGGTATATAACATTTATACAGTGGCGCTCCTCCTTTTGCAACGAAAACTAAAAGCGAATTCAATGTATGTTTCTGAAAATAATTTCTTATCAAAACCTACATCATTACAACTTAATCATATTTTCCAACAAATCGAACTTGCCCCCAACAACGGCATCAGCCTTTAGTTACCAGTTGGATGTACACACACCGACGGATGAACTGATATATTAATCCATGGGGAACAGATTGTCGGCTTGCTTATGTTCATCGATCTACCCTGCCTATATCAATAAATGGTGGCTCCAGATCGCGCAAATGTACGTATATTCTTTTGGCTGCTCGTCTCGTTCGTACGTGTGTGTGATCGACTCCGATTAAGGTGGTTTAGCCAGCAGCGACGTAGCCATCGAGAAACTAAATTAAAATATATCTTGATTTAGTGATTGATGAGGTCGTTAATTTGGTTTGTCATATTTCGAATTGCTTAAACTTGGTTCGCTTGAAGTTCAGTTCTGCCCAGAAAACAGAAGTTCAGTCTAGAATCTAGAATATCCGGCCCAATCAAAATCTGAAACTTCCGGTCCCAATTCGAAACTTCAAGGTGAACCAGAAACCGGAACTTCTGAATTTGATCCAAAACTACCAGATTGATGCGAAAATTGAGACAAAGAAGGTTATTCAGAGCTCAATCCGGAATTTCCGAAATCCAGAACTTTCAAATTGAATCCGGAACTTTCGAATGAACAGTAGTTTCAGCTCTCATGAATAGTGTTTTCATCTTTGTTTTTCTTCTGTGCATTAAAACTTTTTGGAAGTGCTTTGAATTGATTTGAGATTTTAATTGAGCATTTTGGTTATGATCTAACTGGAGTTAGAATTGGAGATATAAGTTTGTTTGTCTCATTGTATGCAAGTGATAAATGCAACTTAGCGGTTGACGGTGGGTGATCATGGACAAGCAGGGTGTTTGGTGCCGGACGATCAAGGAGGTCAGACGGAGCCAGGAGTGATCTTAACTGTACACATAGAGGTGAAGCAAATCATGAAAGATGGCTGAAGATTGTATGTTGACAAAGTCAAGCAAAAGAGATGCCTATGCCCGTGACAAGACGACCCGAGGGATCGGGAGTGGGAGAGACTTACCGACGGTCAGAATTGTAAGACAAAGTACACGTGTCAAGTGGTGAGTCACGGTTTTAAAAGCATGCTAGGGTTTCGCGATTTAGCCTCAAAACCAATGAAGGATGGAAGTGCACGTGGTACTATCGTGAAGCTTGTGTCAAGGCGAAGCTAAGTTATGAAGGCATCACGGTCGTTCGATGGATGGAAGATAAAGTTTATCAAAATACCCTCGATGGTAGGTAGGAGTATACTACAAGAGAGGAGTATTTTAGGAACAAGTTAGAAAACTTAGGAATCAAGAAACCTAGGGTATAAATAGAGGGGTAGAGCTATGTGGGAGAGATGAACCAGCCACTTGAGCCCCTTATGTCATACATATGAGAGCCTTGTACTAGGTTTTTAGTGGAGAGGGAGATAAGTGCTTAGCTTGTATTATATGTAAGCTTTTGTACGCAAAAACTATGTAACTGTCTAAAATAGGGTTGACATTTGAAAGTAATAATGTTATTTTCCTTCTCATGCCTAGATTCACCTCCTTCTAGTTTCTCTCTATTGGTTTCCTTGCGTTTTTGCAAGTTTTTCATTTCCGGTTGTAATTTTCGTTTTCGTGGTTGAGCTGAAAGTTTTCACCTTGTTGGAGTTGATCTTCTTGTCATCCCCCTTTAGTTATGGTTCCCGATCCCATAGTTAGTACCAGAGCCTGTTTGATCACCTATTGATCTTAATCGGTTTTGTGATCCGTAGGTGACAATGGAGAGAAGTAGGAAGATTTTGCTATTTGACGGCAATGATTTTTCATCATAGAAGGTGTGCATTGAGGCTTATCTACTAAGCCAATAGAGTGTAATATATGAAATAGTTGATTCCAACTATAAGATTACTACTGGTCGCATGACTCAGATTCAAATCGAACAGTATGAGGCCAACAACAATGCCAGAAATATTTTGTTCACAAACCTGAGTCAGAATGAGTTTGACAGGGTTCAGTACCTCCGTAATGCTCATGAGATTTGGACTATACTTAGTATCTTTTATGAGGGTACCAACCAAATCAAGGCTAGGCGTCAAAGCACATACGACAAAGAATATCAAATGTTTGTATAAGGGTCCGATGAATCCTTGGATGCCATGTTTGCTAGATTTAATAGAATTATTAGCAACTTTAGATACATTGGTGTTTTGCCCAATTCTAACCATGAGAGAGTGACCAAACTTCTCTATGCTCTTGATCATAGCATATTAGAAGTTAAGATCTCAAGCATTGAAGAGTCATCTAGTTATGACATATTGACTTGTGATGAATTCTTCAGCAAGCTCAAGTCCACCGAGATAGCTAAGGTGGCTTGGATAGGTCTCGAAAACCCTTTGTCTCAGAAGATGACGTTTGTTTCTGGACCTAGTGTTGGCAATCAGGTTGGAGTTAGTTTTTCTTATGTTAACACTTCACCGAGTGGATTTGCTTTGTCTTCCTTGGTCTCTATCACAGAGGACCAGATGGATGTGTTTGATGATGAGGATCTTGCATTGATTGTGAGGAAGTTCACCCGCTTCTACAACAACCATTGAGACTAGAGAAGGGTGGTTCTTGGACCTACTTTGAGTGTGGTGGCACCACCCACTTTAAGACGGACTACCCCAAGCTCAAAAAGAGGGAAGACCGCAACCACGACCACGCCAAGCACAGGAAGTCAAAGAAACCCTTCTTTAAGAACCGTGACAAGATGGCCAAGAAGGCGGCCAAGGCGGCTTCAAGGGGTTTGTGATGGCACTTAGTGACGTCGACACTTCCTCAAACGAAAAGGAGAGCTCAGAGGAGGAGGGACAGCTTATGAAGAATAAGAAGAATGCCAAGGACTTCATCGGCCTTTACTTCATGACGGACGACAACGACATCGATTCTGAGCTCAATTCTTCTAAGGTATCACCCTCCTACAACCAACTTTCTATTCATGTTGATACATTAAATGATACGTGTGTTAGCTAGGATAAAATGCTTAAAAAAGAGGTTTATAGGGTTAAGAAACTCAAGTATAGGCTAGAGTGTTCATCTTTTAAGCTTGAGTTGCTTAAGTCTAGGGCCAATGATGAGTAGTATGATAGTTGTCTTGTGGTCATGAGAGAGCTTGCCGGGCTTCAGACTTTACATGCTTAAGTCGCCAATTGGCTTGAGACTACCGAGAAGAAGCTCCTATAGGAGGAGTCTAGACCTACACATCTTGCAAGAATTGCCCTTTGAAAGCCAAAAGAATAAATGAGCTTGAGTCTATATTAGAGAGTGCTGGGAGTTCTAAAGATGAGAGTGCTGAGAGTTCTAAAGATGTGCAGCCAAACTGTTCCACCTATATCGTCCTGAAGGATAAGCTTAGCTGGGTTAGATGGCAAGTTGAGAAGCTCATGGCTGAGAATTAGTACTTTCTTTCTCTTATGGTAAAGTGCTCAGAAGGCAAGAGCAAAATGGATTTGATTTTGGTCAGGACCAAGATGTGTGCTGATAAGACAGGTTTAGCCTTGGGATTGGGTTTTGAGATGGTGACTTACAATAAAGTTGGTAAGACTGTTTTTACCTATCATACTACCCTAAAAGACAAGAAGTCCAAAATCAATAGCACACCACAACCCATCAAGAAACACACTCCACAACCCACAAAGAAGAAAGCCACAACCCAACCCAAGAGAGCTCCACAACCAAAGATAAGAGCACATGTGAGAGAACCTAGAGTGACCAGCAGTCGTGCACCTGAGAGACTCTACCATTGCACTTACTGTCAGAGAGATGGTCACTTGGTTTGGTTTGCTTACGCAGTAGGAGAGATGAGCAGCGTGAGTAGTTACACAGTAGGAGAGATGAGCGGGTTGAGTGGGAGTGGAGCACTCGGGATATGTGCCGCCCCTATGTTAGTGTACATGAGCATTTTCCTCGCTCCCACCCACGAGTCTCAGACGCTCTTCAATTCTCCTTTATAGGTGATTCTCGGCGTGGATCATACCATGATTTATATGGTTTTAGTTCACGTGTAAGGGGCTTTAAGTTGCAGCGCTTTGGTGGACCACGTTTTCTCTATCGTGGGGCTCACCCTCAGTGCACTAGTATTGATTTGTATGCACTCGCTTCTACTGCTTCAGGGTGGATGACCTAGTACTAGATTCCCAAGAGATTTTTGTCTAACCCTAGTACTGAGCCATTCACCTATTATTCTTCTCATATGTAGGTGGCAGGCAAAAGCCTGAAAAACAAGTGGCTCATCAACTCCGGTTGCTCACGCTATATGACCAAATATTTATCATGGTTCTCCAGCCTCACCCCGATGAAGAGACATGAATACATCACTTTTGGGGATGATCAAAAAGGAAGGGTGAAAGCCAAAGGTATGGTGATGGTGAATGAGAGTTTTATTCTCAAAGATGTGACTTTGGTGGAGCATATGGGATACAATTTTCTTTCTATATCTCAGTTGTTGGATGATAACTTAGAAGTGCATTTCAAATACGAAACTTCTCGAGTTCTTGATTCTTCAAGCGCTTTGATTTGCCAAATTTCTAGAGTTGGGAGAGTTTTTTTAGAGCTGATTTTTCTGAGTCTGTTGGTTCTTCTTGACGATTAATTGCTCAACCATCTTCATAGCTTTGGATGTGGCATAGGAGACTAGGGCATATGAGTTTTGATTTGCTTTCTCGTTTGAGTGCCCAAGGCTTGGTCTGAGGATTGTCCAAGCTCAAGTCTGAGAAAAACCTTATTTGTGCTCCTTGTCGGAATGACAAGATGGATGACGTGTCTCATCCACCAGTTAATCTGGTGATGACTGAACGACAGACACTGTTGGTCCTTCCCGGGTTCGTTCGACGAGTGGAAAGTGGTGTGTACTTGTCATTGTTGATGATTTCTCTTGCTACTCTTGTATCTTCTTTCTTGTGAATAAGGATGAAGTGTTCTCACACTTTCAGAGCTTTGCTTTGAGATTGTTCAAAGAACTCCCTGGTGCATTGAAAACAATTCACAGTGATAATGGCACCGAGTTCAATAACTTTCTCTTTGATACTTTCTATCTTGAACATGGCATTGAGCATCAATTTTCTGCCCCACGTATTTCTCAGTAGAGTAGTATGGTTGAGAGGAAGATTCACACTTTGGTAGAGATAGCTAGGACGATGCTCGATGATCATAGGACTCCTATAAAGTTTTGAGCTGAGGCTATTAGCATAGCCTACTATATCTCTAATCGGATTTTCTTACGCTCGATTTTGAATTTGACTTCTTATGAGTTGTGCTTTGAGAGGAAGCTGAATGTTTCACATTTGATAGTTTTTAGTTGTCGATGCTTCATCCTAAAGCGTGAAAATCTTCACAAGTTCGAGTTGCGTTCTTCCGATAGAATTTTCTTGGGCTATTTCATTCATGGTCATTCTTACAGGGTTTATAATCTTGGCACTAACACCATCATGGAATCTTGTGATGTGACTTTTGATGAATCAACTTCGTGTGCTAGTTCTGTCTTTGAGTATGCAGGTGATCAAGAAATAAGCAAAAACATCTTTGGGATGGTGATCTTCCAGTTCTCGGTGATGAGGATGATCCACTACTTCCTATCATCACACTTGCTTCGGCGCTGGCTCCTTTCTACTTCTACATCGATAGAGGGTCCTGCAGCATCTACTTTCACTTTAGCTACTTTTGAGCCTACACCAACAGCAATTGAGGGGGAGATCATCTTACAGTGCAAGGCTCATTGACACATTCAGTGGAGATATCCTCCACAGCTAATGATCGGTGACCTTGGTGAGGGTAACGAGGTCCAAATTTGCTAAATATGCTTATTTCACAGATTCTGCATTTGTTGTTTCTTTTGGACCCCATGATGTTGGACACGCTCTTTCTGATTCAAATTATGTCAATGCTATGCATGAAGAACTAGAAAACTTTGAGAGAAACCAAGTTTTGGTCCTTGTAGAGCCACCCTTAACATTCATACTATAGGCACCAAATGTGTCTTCAAGAACAAACAAGGGGAGGATGGGTCCATTGTTAAAAACAAAGCTAGACTTGTGGCCCAGGGTTTCACTCAAATAAAGGAGATATAATTTGGAGAGATATTTGCACCGGTAGCTAGGCTATAAGCTATTAGGATTCTCCTTGCATTTGCAGCATCATAAGATTTTAAGTTGTATCAAATAGATGTCAAGAGTGTTTTCCTAAATGGTTTCATAGAGGAAGATGTCTATATTAAGCAACCTCTAGGTTTCAAGCACCCCAAATACTCACATAGAGTATATAAGCTTCAGAAAGTATTGTATGGACTTAAGTAGACACCTAGGGCTATGTTTGATAGGTTTAAGTCTTTCTTGCTAGAGCATGAGTATGTGATGGGGCCAGTGGATAAAGCTTTATTTACCTTTAGGTATGGTAATGATTTTCTACTCGTTCAAATTTATGTAGATGATATCATTTTTGGTGGTTCTTATCATGCACTTGTGGCCAAGTTTGCAAAAACTATGAGTAGAGAGTTTGAGATATCGATGATTGGCGAGCTCAACTTCTTCCTTGGACTGCAAATCAAGCAATGCAAGTAAGGTACCATCGTCCATCAGACGAAGTACAGCATGTACTTGCTCTAGAAGTTCAACATGAGCGATGCTAAGCCCTTAGTAACACTGATAGTTACATCGATCATGCTTGATCCGAATGAGGATGGTGAGGAGGTGGACCAGTGGGAGTACAGGAGCATGATTGGCTCCCTCCTATATCCGATGGTAACAAGGTCCGACATTCAGTTTGCCGTCTGCTTGTGTGCTCGCTTCCAGGCATCACCGATGATGTCTCACAGCCAAGCAGTAAAACGTATTCTAAGTTATCTCAAGCACACTCTTGAGTATGGTCTTTGGTATTCTGCTTCTTCTTTGTTTCCTCTTCATGGTTTTTCGGATGCGGATTTTGCTGGTTGTAAAATTGATAGGAAAAGTCCCTTCGGTACTTGTCATTTCTTAGGTACCTCTCTTGTGTGTTGGTCTTCTCATAAACAGTCTAGTGTTGCCCAGTCAACTGCTGAAGCTGAATATGTTGCTGTCGCTAGCTGTTGTTGTCAGATTTTGTGGATGGTTGCTACCTTTAGATATCATGGGTTAGATTTCAGAAGTGTGCCACTTATGTATAACAACACCAGTGCTATCAACTTAGCCAACAACTCAGTTTAGCACTCCATAACCAAACACATAGATGTGAGATTGCACTTCTTGTGAGACCACAATGAGAAGGAAGACATATAATTAAAATATATTGATACCTAACACCAGGTAACTGACATCTTCATCAAGCCTCTAGATGCTACTAGATTTGCCTATTTTAGAGGAAAGTTTGATGTGTGTCATCCATATGGCATTGTGTGAGGGAGAGTTATCTTTTGTACATACTCTATCTTATTTTTATTGCATTTGTATTGTATCCCATTTTGTAAGATAACTATAGTAGTTGAGCTTTGACTTGTATGTCTTTAGTATTTTCAATTGCTAGACTTGAATTTGGACTAAATTGAGTAGTTGTGTGGAGCAAAATTTTAATCTTAAGCCCCTCTTGATGCTCTGACATGAAATATTTCAAGAAAGCTAGCTTTTCTAAAGATGAAATTTAGTAACTTTATGAATTAGTAGATTATGAAATGCTACATTCTTGATCACTATGTTCATAATTGTTTGGCTTAGTCAATGCTTGTGTTAAGGTTAGTCTGATGAATATCTCATTCTAGGCGTCTTGATTCAAGATTGTGGATTGATGAATATTGTACTATGTTTTCTGTATTTGTCAAATGTTTAGCTCATGATAGAACTATAGGAGAACACATGTTTCTTGTGTTGCAAAGATACTACTTGACTTGATTATGTGAAAACTTGATAATTTGTGTAATTTGAAAAATCATAAAAATAAAGTTTCTTGTGCTTAAATATGATCCAATACAGTTATCTTAATGCTTCATGTGGTTTGCTAAAGAAGTGAACCCGTGATTGATAAAGTCAATTTGAGGATAAAATGAATTGAAGGAAATGTGTCTAAATGTTCTATTTTTAAAAAAAACACTTGATCTAACTAAGTCTTAGTTTCATATATGAGCGTTTACAAAACTTATTCTCATGAATACTTGTTTGCCTAGTTTGAGATTGAAGTTTGCTAGTAATTAATATCTATATTGCCTTGGCTCAAGAGGATGTTTATGTGTTGGTTACTTTGAACATGACTTCGGCTATGTAAAATTAAATACGTTAAATAATTCTTCAGATTTAGCTCGTATGATTATGAGCTCTAAGTCTCCTAGACTTCTATTTTAAAAAAACTATTGAGACATTTATTCACCTCTAGTCTCCTACCGCAACCAATCTGACACTGGTCGCTCTGGTTGCATGGCCTATTAATTTTGTAGTTTGTGCATGTCTTCTGTAACGTTGCACGTCGCGGACGGCACCTAAGCTAGCTTGGACCGCGCACGTGTCGTGCCGCCGATGGACGACGTCGTTCGTACACGCACGCCGGCCGAAGGCGAACACGTATGTCCAAAAAGCAACTGTTGGCCTGATTCTCATTTGCCTTCACCGGAGAGCAAAAAGCATACTCGATACGGTCACGGACTCCAGTTTCCTGAGAGTAAAAGCGGCCGCGCATATAGGGAGTAACATCCAACGGTTGGTGGCGCTTTGAACAAAATGGATAGGTGCAGTGCACTGTGCATATACGGATACCTGTACATTTTGTACAATATAAAAGACTGCCCTGGCTATCTCCCCCCTCACAGCCAAAAAACATGAACTGTGGGACTCAGGGTAATGGGTTAGTGGTAATAATAAAAAGGAAAACTAAACCTCAATTGAGTTTTTAAACCCTCCCAGCACCTGATTTTGGGTGCTTAAGGTGTGTACCGCGGTTTGCACTCGGAGGCATCTTCTTCTCCTGCGATAGGGCGTCCTCGGTGGCAAACTATTCAAGTTAAGATTTGCAGGTTCGGGTTCGCACTCTACGATGATGAGGATTATTATTATTATTATTATTATATATTTTATAAATATTGTATATCTATAAGTGATATACGGTGATTTTGTATATCTTACTTGATCTGGTGTATAACACGATTACCATAAAGAAAGTTTATGGAGAAAAATACAAAGAAGATAATCGTGACGAATAGGGAAGCTATATTCTATTAGAGAAAGATTTTCTAGATATTTAGAAGATTAACAATTTAAAAAGATTATATCCAGAGAAGTCCGTATATGATAAGCCAAAGTTTCTCTAACTATAAAAAGGAGGGGAGAGGTATGTTCAAAACAAGTCAAGCTACCGAAGCACATGCCTCATAGCAACTCGCGCTTTCAAATTTACGAAGTTTTGAACCCCAAAGCAATGACGAAATACATAAAGTAGTGGTTTTACCCCCAAAGAATACCACACAAATATGGACAAATATGCTTAGCATGGTGATGAAGCTGAGGTTTAGATGAACAAGATCCAACCCATAGAAACCAAGAACCTCCACGAAAAATTCGGAGGGCGGAAGTTGAAACCCGCGGTACACAAACTCCTCAAACATCACAATTTCTTCGGTGTTTAGGGTGGGATGCCCTCCCCGTTCATTGCCCTCCACGGAATTAGACTCCGCGGAGAAAGAAGACCTTCCCCTGCCAGCTCGTTGAGGCGAGATTCATTCATATCTGAATTTTGCTAGCTGTCTGGAGCGAAATCCATGACAAGGCAATTGGGGAACGGATGTCTAAGGAAGAAGATGAGTTTTTCGCTGGGGGAGGATTCGTGGTGTAAAGATTAACCGCGGTCTGTCGCTTCTGGTTATAAGGGTAAGTTGGGTGGCAACGCCCCCTCCCCCCACAACGCTGTGAATACTGCATGGTAACGGTAATATTTTATGACTGAGTATTCTCTTCCCCTCTCTCTTTTGGCTGGTGGCGTGACATCTGGGTGCCCTCGAGCTGCAACGCACATTAAATGTAATGTTGTTCGGAGAAGAAGATGCGACAGGTGGTCAGTAATAGAGTGCTTTTGCGACCAGAGTTGTTCCCAGTCATGTGAGTCCTGACCAAGTTTTTCCTATTCGAAAGAATTGTTGGTCAGATCAGAGGTTCTATTCGATCGAATACCTCTTCTCGATTAGGAAGGACCAGACATGGGCAAAGAACTAGTACTCGGGTGCATCAAAGCTTTTGGCACCAAAAGAAAGCATTCAATAAGGACACGGGAAAGATTTCAAAAGAAGTTTATCAAAATCCTCAAATCCTCAAGTCCTAAGGATTTATATCAAAATGTGCTGATTCACACCACAAAATCCTAAGTCCTACGACATCAACAACTCAGGATGACAAAAAAAAAACCAGTAGAATAGTCTATGCCTCTGGTTCCTCCCTCCCATTGCGGTGCCAATGCTTATGAGGATGAAGTTTCTCGTCACCCCTATCATTTCCATCATCACTTAAGGAAGATGAAGAGAAGATTGAGAGGCCAGATGATTCCCCGATTTCTCAATTTTCCTTTTCTTTTTTTTTCGTCTCCTCTAGGAGTGCTTAGTCTACCTCCTCCTTGTACGAAGCTTGGCTCCCGAGGCCGGAGAGATAATATGGCGATTCAAACTCACTACATATGAAATTATCAAAGGAGATAAGTTATTAGTGACGGCTACTCAGTAAGTCTACTCCTCCTTGTATGGAGCTTGGCTCTCGAGGCCAGAGAGATAATTTGGCTATTCAAACTCACTACGTAAGAAACTATCAAAGGAGATAAGTCATTAGTGACGGCTGCTCAGTACGCGTCACTAATGCACTACTAGTGACGGGTTAAATGACAACACGTCACTAACACGAGGGAACAACCCGTTACTAAAAGAGTAGTAACGGGTCACCTCAAATTCCGTCATAAATGATGAAGTCATTAGTGACAGGTAGAGAGAGTGACTGGTAGAGAGATTACACTTATTAGTGACAGGTGACCTCAAAACTAGTCACTAATGATAGATTCTTCAGTGACTATATCATTAATGAGTCACAGTATTAGTGACGGGTAGAGAGAGCACCACTTATTAGTGACGGGTGATAAAGACACATATCACTCATGACTGACTCATTAGTGACGGATATTTAGAAGACCCGTTACTAATGACTGGTCGGATCCCGAGCCATAGCTGGTCAGATAAAAAATTTATAACTTTTTTATACTAACTCAGATGGGGAAAACTTTATATGAAAATTGTAGCCCTCGACGAGGTCTATAACTTTGTAGTTGATCATTTTTCTATTTAAAACCATATAGATGCACAAATAAATATATAAAGACTGTCGAAGGAACCACACACAGGGCCACAAACTAAAGTACTGGATCTAGTGTAAAACTAGTAAGAATCATTGAAAAAGACACAGATAGGGTCACAAAGTTGAAAATTGTAAATTCAAAGATTTTTATCGTGATTTTGGTAACTCAGATTGATGAAATGTTTGCGCAGCACTAACTTTCAGATGTATCACTATGTCTCCAAAAATTTCCAGACAAATCAGAGAAGGTCAATTTTTGACGAAAAACTTCAGAGATCCTATCGAGGGTTTTCTGAGTCTTTTTTGAGTCAAGAAAGGTACAAGTATAAAGACATATATTTTTCAGATGCGTCTCCTCATTAGCTTCAAAAGTATAGGTCAAATGTCGAAATCGAACTACGTATGCAAAAGTTATGGCTGTTTTATTGAACACTATATAAGTTAGATACAAACTTTTTCATACAGAGTTGGATGGAGATAAACTTTATATGAACATTGTTGAACTCGGTGAGATCTACAACTTTGTAGTCGATATAATTTTTATTTAAGATCATTTAGATATTCAAATAGACATTCAAACGTTCAACCAGAAGATGTCAAAAGGATTAATTTTGCTATTATACTCAACAACGAATGAGATGTGAGATGGTTAGAGGGGTCACCCACGGGTGCGATTGGGTGAGCAGTGACTTGTCGGGTGTCTAGTCGGGTGTTTAATTTTTTTTAGACCAAAAATTATTTCCTTCTTTTTTTTAAACACATATTAGTGATGGATCAAGATCAGACCTATCACTAATGTTTGTCATTAGTGACGGATCAAGTCCACACCTGTTACTAACGTGTAGTCATTAGTGACAGATAGGATCTAGACCTGTCACTAATATGTATCATTAGTAACCGATATAAACCTATCACTGATAAGTCCATATTAATAACGTGTTAAGAGTAATAGATAAAACATCTATCACTAATAAAGGTTATTTATGTTACTATTATGGATTTCTCATGTAGTACTCTACTTCGATGAACTCTTCGCTCGCCACCATTTCTCCCTCTTCCTCGTCAGAGGAAAGCATGATGACCTGAGGAGATGCTACCTAGAAGGCGTGTGAGGATGGTGGAGTATTGGGTGGAGAGGCCGGCGATGAAGGCAACGACTCCACTGGTGAAGGTGATGGAGGTCCTATTGGCGGAATCTTTTGGTCCCTCAATAATAAGAAGGATGAGGATGTCATTGCTGCGAGTTTGGAGGAAGACGTAGCTAGAGAGGATTTTTGGCTCGAGTTGTAGAGCTAGGAGAACAAAGGCTCGAGTTGTAGAGCTAGGAGAACCCAAGGACTCTTCATTTACAAAAGCATTATGTCCCACAGTCATTCTATTCACGGGTGATGATGGAGCCATCTATCATTAACGGCGGACACAACCTTTTGACTCACATTGTAGTACGACAGGAGATAAAGCGAACTTGAATTAATTGTCTCCGGTCTCTGGCTGGTCTGACAGGATCTAATCATGAAAAGTCCCCTCTAAAATCGTGTGCTCCTGATGACCTGATGAGGACAAGGATGGAATAATTGAATAGTTTTTTTGATTCTTCAGCTAAAATTAAAACTCGATTCAGTCAGAGGTCCCTTTGGTGGACCCATCTCATGCGATCGAAGGAGTTCCCGATTAGTAGAGATATGAGTCGAGGATTTATTGACTAAGTGATAAAGTAGAGACTCTTCGGAGCAAAGTTAAGGATTAGCTAACGAGAATATATTTTATAAATATCGTATATTTATAAGAGGTATATGATAGTCATGTATATCTTACTCTATCTAGTGTATATCATGACTATCACGAAGAAAGATACGAAGATAAAATATAAAAAAAGGTAATCGTGATGAATATGGAAGTTATCACCTATTCGGAAAAGGTTTTCTACATGTCCAAGAGAGCAACAATTTGAAAATATTATGCCCAAAGAAGTTCAGGTACGGTACATCCAAATTCCCCCAACTATAAAAGGAGGGGATACGTCCAAGACAAGTCAACCTACCGAAGCACAACCTTTTCTACAAGCATAAGCCTCATAGCAACTCACGCCTTCAGATCTACGAAGTTGTGTACTCCCAAAGCAAGTCTAATCGGATAGAACATCAATACACATCGAAGATCTATGGTAGAAGCAACCCCCATCCAACTTAGGCTTTAGTAGTAGGAACATGGAGAAATATGCCAAGTTTATTAGGATTAGATGCATATGCACCCCCTTTGTACTTTTGTGACATAGGGTCATTATCCACTCGAAGATCCGAACCTGTATAAATATGTGTCCCTCTTTGCGATATTCTTCGATGACCAAACATGTATCTCTTTATTTACATTATAAATATTGGTAGTCGTATACAAATCATCAACAAGCAAGCTACCTGCAATACTTGGTTTTGGGTGCGTCCGATATGTGCCGCATGGGAGGCATGCTGGTCTTGGGTGGTGGACGATATTGGGAAGGGTTAGGGAAGGGGCAACCATAACAATGACGGGGTGATGGAAGGTGGCAATGAGGAGGCCGCTATGGGTGGGGTAGGGTCTCAACCGAGAGCTCGGCCTCTAGCACGACGCTTCGGCGAGATCCTACCTCGTTGCAGCAGGGGCGAGTGGTGTCAGGGAAAGAAGAAGCCACGACTAGCCAGAGGAGAAAGAAAGAAGGAGATTATTTAATATTATATTTTTTTGTACGGCAATTTTAGAAATATTGCACAAATTCAAAAAAATACAAAAATATTACACTATCGCGAGATGGTTTAGCAAAAATCATTTTTCACGAGTTGGAATAACAAAAATATATATTTTCAAGGTTCGATTTAACAAAAATTTAATTTTCACGGTTCAAAACTGCGTAAATATTTTCGCATCTCTAAAGCGCGAAATTTTGAAATTATCACGGGACCATTTAGAGAAAATTAGAGATTTCGCGTGACCATTGAGCAAAAATACTTATTGGTGGATTGCGGCCTAGTTGACCTGACTAATAGGATGCAACCCTAGGTGCAGCAGTTGGGCCATGCTCTTATGATCGTGATCGAGTATGATGCGCCTTAGGATGAGCATATTTACCAGCAGTACATGCAGTGGTGCACTACGTGGACTTGCACACACCTCCTTCTTGTCGATGACCTACCATGTCGACCCTTGACTAGTACTGCCGCCCTTTACTAAGGACACGTAGGAGCGTTCGTGCACCTTTACGATACTTGAAATGTTCAAATTTTTACCAATTCTTACATTCACATACCTACTAGGGCTAACAATTTGTCATCTATTGCAGTTCGACTTAGGGAGCGAGATTCACGCGAAGGCAATGAGTATGGCTACTAGGCTGTGTGAGCATGGCACATGTGGTATGGCGATGGATGACATCATCGGAGCATTCTCGCGTTTGGCTGCTAGGGGCTGACGTATCGTGGAGTAGCCCGACGCTGTTGTACGTAACCTATCGATCGTGTGTACCACACAGAGGCCCCCACGACGTTCCTACACCTCGGGTCCAGAGCCGTTCTACGCTACCCCTCAACCTCCACGATATGACCAGGAAAGAGATGCTGGTTGGGCCACGCCTGTGTATGCAAGTTCTCAGCCTCTGCGCCCTGACTCAGCAGGAGGCTCTGGTTGGGCCACGCCTGTGTTCGTTTCTACGTCGGGTTTATCATGACTCTTTATTCCATAATCTCTGACTTACTACACATTATATGACAATACTTACTTATTTATGCATGATGTAATGCAGGTATGTTCCGTATTGAGAGTACCACACAGGTTTCTAGGAGTTCACTGCACTCTAGCGGGAAACCGTGGCTTGACTACGGAGGGCCTTCGAAGTGATGGGCTCGTTCTAGTTCTACAGTGCACCTTCGCCCACTTAGGCTACGTAGTAGGAGACGGAAGACACCTACGATCTCCATTTGCCTAGACGTGAGTGCCATGAGCCTGATTAGTACAAACCTTCCACATACAACCATCCTCGTGAGGAGGAGGAAGTAGTTGTCCAGCGTCAGCACGCAGGCCAAAGCGTGCCAGAGGCGGAGCCCAAGATAAGGGTCAGGCGTAGTTTGTTTTACTTGTATGCTTATTTAATGTATTTTTTTCAAACTGCTTCACGTTTATTTGTTTTGTTTAGCTTTCCATTTTATTAGTTCAGACTGTTCCTGCATGATGAAAAAAGGAACCACTCCGTGTTGACAATAATCAGCGGTTCAGTCAAAGAAGATGCTATAGCGCATGATTCATCAAATCCATAGCACTGGCCGCTACAACCGGCCAATACCTATAGCGCACGAATCATGGCTTTAATGGCATGTGCAATGACAAATCACTCGGTCCATGCACCGCCACTTGGAAACTGCACGCCTATGACACGTCGCGCCTCTTTCTCTCTCTATCGGCTTCACACCACATATTCGAACACATGGCAGGATTCCCCGAGATCTCTAACACAAGCCACGACCACCTACTCTATATAAGGGTAACCCCGAGGACGAATACCACTACTGCAGAAACCTCCTTCACTGCCAGTTCCAAAACCACCTTCATTGCCGATTTTAGAGCCAGCAGTGGGCAACGGGCAGTGATAGTCCTGGACAATCACTGACGGCTCGGTGGACCAGCAGTGAAGGGCCTTATCACTGTCGGCTAAATCCTTCAGCCGGCAATGATAAACCTGAAATCACTATCGGCTGAAAGATTCAACTGACAGTGTTTTGCCTCTCCTCCCTCCCCTCCTCCCTCTCTCTATCCTCTCTGTACTCCCTCTCACTCCTCGATCTCTCCGTCTCTCTCTCAATACATGCATACAATGATACATACATTTAATGTAAATCAATAATAAAAACACCTTAATTAATAAATAGTAATGAACATATATTTCAAGTCATAGGCATCGACAAACACATATTTATACATAATAGTTCTCACAGGTCACCTCTGAAAAGTCGGTCAAGTTCAGCCAGTCCAGTATCCCTCTACCTCTACCTCTCTCGCGATGAGGATTGCGTTTCCGCACTGTTGATTATTGGCGTGTGTACGTCCAAAGATGCGGGGGGGGGGGGGGCGATGGTGGTGGAGTGTTGGACCAGGCCACGCCTAATCGATCGTAGCGTCGCCTTAGCTCCAGGCTCATCGGCGTGTTAAAGACATCGAGGTCTGACGCCTGAACGCCTCTACGGTTTGAGCCTTCAGCCTCCTCCACAGCACATTGACAAGCCACCCTCTTGTCCTCCTCCTCCTAGGCACGCTTACGGGACGTAGCTTGTTGCTCCTCCGCAGCGCACAACTGACAGGCCAGCCTCTCATCCTCCTCCTGGGCACGCTTCCTGGCCACTGCTTCTTGCTCCTCCTTCGCATCAACGTTGGAAGGCCATCCCGTCGATACCAACTTCGCATCATACATAGTAATTCATATCATTCATTAATAAATAGTAATTAATGACATGCATTAATATCGTATCATTTGGCGAAATATACTACGTTGTCAAGCCTCTTGGTAGCCTTCCTCCTTGTCTTATACTCTCTACTAGAAGGAATGGTGTCATCTGAAGATCTGCGATGCGTGGATGGCATGATCGGTTCATGAAACTGGACGTTTGGGTTGATAATATGTTCCAAGAAGAACCCGACGATCTGTTCTTGAAGGACATGTATTTATGTAGGTTGTAACGTATTTGTGCGTAGTTTCGAGCACTGCGTTTGAAGAATCGAAAGAATTAGTCCTTGAACACGTATAAAAATTGAAAAGAAGGTATCGATATGTTATTCCATACCTCAAGATCATTGAACCTAACAGCGTCTCCGTCCGGGCTGAATGCGTGCATGTTAGTAACAACATAAAACATGCAGAGATTGTTGCCGGCTGCCTGCCTCATACACTTTAAGAGGAAAGGATTCGTCAGTGGAATGAATTGAACCTTTTTATTTAGTAGGAAATGCAAGATATGAATATTCCCTGCGTACTGGAAAGTCAGTTTTTACAGCATATTGCTTCCTGAATGGAAAGTAGATGATACTCTTTTTTTGGGTATCTTGTGTACGCCATGTACGTGAATATGAATACCAATTAAACTTAGATGCAATCATCAAGAATATTAAATGATCGAGTTAACCGATTTAGCATGTCGATGAGGTGTTGCTAAGTCGTCTGATCTCCCTTTTGTGAGTCCAAGACAATGATCTTGCTCAAGTCTGGGTGGATGACAAGAGGATCCAATCAAAACTGCAGAATATACCACCATAGTAAATTAGTACTAGAATCGAGTTGTCCATAAAATAAGGACGCCCTGGCACATAAACACGTACTCATAACTGTAGGGTAAGAGTATGAATTTCTTGTATTGGTGGTGAAGCAGACACTTCAATAAGTAGTCCTCCGCGAAGTCTGGATTCTCCCTTATAAGTTTCGGGTTCACAAGCCCAGGATCGATGAATCCTACTTGCTTATCTAAGTCTTGTCCGCATGCTTAGATCTCCATTCTACGAAAGAGAGAAGTTAGCTATACAATTTCAATGTACACGATCATATAACGTGAATTATATGCATAAGTCACTTACAGAGTCCACACTCTGACTATAGCCACGTCGAGGGCATCTGCCTTATATAGTTCATAAAAGTCCTTGAAATACACCCAGAAGGAGCCATCCCCGTTGAGAAAATAATCATCTGTATATCTTACGGGGAATGCTTGAAAACCCTGTCTGGAATGCTCCAAGTACCACTGATGTAATCGGCGTATTTAAGTTGTAAGGTTTCTTTCTATATCTGGTTGGACCAAAGGTTTGGTCAACTCAAACGGCCATATAACATCCAACTTTTAGATATCCGCTTCCACAATAAGCCGTGCTAGTTTCTTTGGTGTTATTCTTGATTCAGCCAGGAAATCCGCAATGCTTGGGGCATCCTTAATGATTGGGCCTGACTTGCTTTTGGCATACTTCTTGCTGATGCGTTCATAGTGAGTCAGCGGCTTTCTTGAAGCTGCCCCCGTCTGTTTAACTTTGGCCATTTTTATGAAAATTTTCATAGCATCTTCAGGCACAACAGGCTTCGGTGGAGGTGGTGGAGGATGGAAATGAGACGTGACACTAGCATCCACAATCTTTTTGGTTTCCTCAACAGTGAGTGAATTAACATCCTTGGGTTCCGCCAACTTTTTAGATGCCACCGACTTCTTAGATGATGTTGTCTGCTTGGATGCTGCGGAACCTGATCGTGTTTTCCGAGTTGATGGCTGGGTTCTTGATGGTGCTAACTTCTTGAGCGGTGGACTTCTTTGAGGCGATGGCTGAGGAGGTGGACTTCTTCTAGGAGATGGGTGAGGAGAGGGAGATCTAAGAGGCGACGACGACCCGAGTACTGGAGAGTAGAGATTCTCGGGAGCTGTCCCTAGTGGAAACACTATGTAGGCCTTCTCCTTCGCGATGAATGTGTGCTCGTTCTCTCCTATAGTGTCCGCCCCCTCCTCTGTGGGGTAGTCCACCTTAATATGGCGGTACTGGTCAACTGCCTCGTCTACTTCGACCACAGCGTAGCCCTCCGATATCAGACGTCCGTGCAATTGTTCATGGGAGTCACGGGGATAAGCCATGCCGGAAGCCACCTTGATGGTATTGTTCCTAACATCAATGTATAGTTCACACAGTATCCGTCCTATGATGAGGTCCACAAGATAAGTGATGGAGTCAGCTCTCGGAACTCCCTTAGACGCACAGTTACTCCGACGACCACCGGGGCTAGAGTGCGCACCATCAAGAGACGCTTCCGACCGTTCCTGTTCGCTCACAATGGCACCCTGTTGACGCATGAGGGCTTGGGACACTGCTTGTGCTATTTTTTCTTCTGTATGTTCTCTCTCCCTTTTTTTAGTACTTGTTCAAGTATTTTCATCATCCTAGCTTGTCCTGCCTCTCGTTCTGTATCTCGCTCTGCTTGGGATCTCTTTCGACTCTTGTAACTGTCGACGTCGCCTGGGAATCCATATTTTCAACCCATCACCCCAATACCTCGTGTGCAACCACCATGCTACTTGTTTCCCAGGCCCAAGGTGAGCTCGTCCTTACCCTGTCTAGCTTGAAAGAGTCTTGTGAAGACTGCTCGTGGGCTTCCACAAGCTTTTTTGCAAGATCTTGCGTCGCTTCCAGGTCTTTGGAGGTGATAAAGGATAAGCTTCCATCAGACGAGTAAGAAGCACCCCTCCCAAGAAGGAAGTGTGTCGATCGTTCGCTCCAGTCCTCCATCTCAGGTATGACACCTCTCTCTTGTAGTTCATCTAGCTGTTGTTGCCACTGCCTCTCTTTCCTCATGTACACACGACTGCCGACTCTGTGGGGGTACATGTTCTTCGAGTTTGCTTTGTTCACCTCACTCAACCTCTGTGCTTCTTCTGACAACTTGTACTCTACAAAGGCTTGTCAATGATCTTCCAGTTGCAGCCATTTACGAAAATCTGGCATTGTACCTTTCTGCACATACGTTCTGTTCAGTGTCCCCTTCCAATTCTTAATGAAATGCCCATGATCATTAGCGTCTTAGGCTTAACTACTTCCATATCTATCTTTTCAGGGAAGTCAAACTTCTCTAATATCATAGGCCACAAGATGTCATTCTTGATCGAATCAGGAACCACGTGCGGATCACGTCATTCACCAGTCCATAATCTATAGCTATTGGGCATGTGATCCTTAACAGCAATCCCACAGACTGACTTGTATGGCCCTAGAACTCTCTCTAGTGTAGTTGGCTCCCCTGCTAGTGAGACCTCCGTGATCACAAATCATCCCATAGGCATCTTCGAGGGACCTCGGACACGATGCCGCTCCTGGGATTACTCATTGTCGTGACCCTCCGGAGCATCAAGCATCTGCGCATAAGCGAAGAAACTACTGGGAACCTATACGATAATATGTACAACATATGCATTCATCTACTTATGAATTACCTCATTGTCTCCATAGGCGTCTGTTTGGTCCAGTTGAGGTAGTGGCTCGGGCTACCTTCTTTAATGTTTGACGGTGGCACTACATCTTCTTCTAACTCCTAGCCTGGATCAACGGTTGGTGAAGCCATCACTTCCTGAGAGTTTTGCATACGGTAACGATGAGCGGTTGAGTATTCTACATATAAAGAGCAGAGGAAGGTGGAAGATAGAGGTAAAGCCGACAAGGGAGGGAGGGAGGTTGTCGAAAGAGTGAGATGACCATGAATGAATCGATAGGTTATGACCACATTTAACAAAAAAAAAAGTCGCATCTTACAAAGCAAAATAGGCATAAAGGTACTGACAGTTGACACATTGATTTGATAAGTCACATCATCTTACATAGTAAAATAATGATGATTACAACCAGAACTAGGATTATGACATCTTTACACGTGAAATCACATTTATTATTTTCAAAGTTAGCCAATTTTAGCTCGGCTTGGATGACTTGACTGTTGTATACCGCAACAGCTTCATGTTTGGACTTGTATCCTTTGTAACATGCTCCTTTGAATCTATTAACATGTGTGTGGCATTCCTCCCAACTGGAGAATACTCCACTTTGCCGACCACAATGAACAACATACCATATCATAACAGTCCTAAATTTCAGAGAATATGCAAAAATGATATACTACAAACCACACTAACACCAAAAAATGTTACTGCGAAGAAAAGATAGTGTTCATGTTACATTACAGCACAGTGGCTCTAGAAAATGGCTTTATTAGGACTTCAGTACTGATTACCTGTTCGGAGAGAAAGTATTTTTCTCAAATTAGCATTTATGTGCCAGTCCTACTAGTTCAGA
The DNA here is from genome assembly GCF_958298935.1 of Phragmites australis. Taxonomy (NCBI): domain Eukaryota; kingdom Viridiplantae; phylum Streptophyta; class Magnoliopsida; order Poales; family Poaceae; genus Phragmites; species Phragmites australis. The sequence goes on from NC_084921.1 coordinate 15,707,319, forward strand.
GAGCGGCTTCTCTCAAGACAAGTTGGACGCCCTATCTGAGGTTGACCTCAAGAATTTTCTTTTAGGTTGGGCTGTGTATTTGACTTGTGCGTCGTGGCTTGTACCAGGAAACAATCCACGCCGTTCTTATACTCTGCGCTCACATGGCTCGCATCATACATCCATCTTCTATCCATCTACAATTATATTATTATTGTAAATTCAAATTCATAACATTTAGAAGATTTTGCGATCACCAACAAATAAATTACCTTGTCATCTCCTACCGGCAATTGGCCCGGGTTGGAGGAGCCGTCTTTTGTATGCTTTCGCGTATGCTTCCGATGAGTATTTGTTGGTGTCATCCCTAGAAATTTTCTTTATTCAACTCTTTTGTAGGACTAATTAAGTAAAAATAAAAATAAATACGCTCATACATAAAGTTTATATATTGGAGCTTACTAATTAAGTAAAATATAAAAAATATAATTAGATCTTGCTACATACCTAAATATCGTGGAGAAATATTCTAATTCATTAAAAATCAAAATAAATACGCTCATACCTAAAGTTTTCATATAGTAGCATGCTAATTAATTAAAATATAAAAAATATAATTGGATCTTGCAACATACCTAAATATCATGGGTACTTTTTCTAATTCATTGTAAATCAAAAATAAATATGCTCATACCTAAAGTTTCTATATTGGAGCTTGTTAAATTAATTAAAATATAAAAATATAATTGAAGCTTGCTATATATCTTAATTTTATGGCTAATTTTTCTAATTCATTAAAAATAAAAAATAAATATGCTCAAACCTATAGCTAATGTAAATCAATAATAAGACACTTTCCACCATAAGCTACTAATTGAAGCTTCCGTATAACAAATGAGATATAATTGCATGTACATTGTCTTAAAACATCATGGCCATAGGTGCATATCCATCAGTTCAAAATCGAGAGCAATTTAGCAAATAAAATTCAACTAGAAATGGATTGGAGATGAAGTTACATACCTTGGAACACCTAGGACATGAGGATTACTCAAAATTTTGAAGCCACTAAGAACTTGGTGACAAAAATGGCCACCACCAAGCAAATAAAGCTCCTCTCTATTGTGTGCTCGGGCTTGAGGAAGGAGAGGGCGACTTTTATATAGTCGAGACATCACTACCGACTCATATAACAAGCCGGCAGTGATGCCTTGCTATCAGTGCCGGTCGGTGGATTAAAACGGTAGTGAAGATGGAGCAGGGCATCACTACTGGCTCAAGCCAATAGCCGGCAGTGATGCCCTTATCACTGCCAGTTCGTAAGCCACGATGACTGTATTTTCCCGTGTGGCTTATAAACTGGCAGTGATGGGCTGAAATATATAGAGGTTTATGTAGTAGTGGCTTCAGTGCATACAAGCCGACTGCTTTATCTCCACCATAATCCCATTCATGGCTTCTGGGTTTGGGTCCAGGTTCGACAAGGGTAAGAGCAAGATGGGCCTTTACGATCTATGACGCGATATTCTTGATAGACTCAAGCGTGAGGATGAACAACGAAAGAGATATGAAGGCCCAGAGCAGAAGAAGAGGGAGATGTAGCTGTAGACAAAAGCGCATGAGGCACGCATGCCATGGTGTGACTACGGTAAAATAGCATGCCAGAAACCGTTTCTGCTTGCCATAGTTGTTTGGTACTATTGTGGGGTAAGTATACATGACATCCTACCGTGCTACGAATCTCATGTAATTCAACTGCTTCCCTCCAACAGTACAACAAGCCTAGGTGCAAGTACAAATAGTGTGCGAACAAAGAAGAGTACGCGAACATTAACTACGGCTATGAGGAGGCTGAGGTAATGAGGCGCACAAATGTTGAACGACCAAAGATGAGGCCACAAAAGCTCAATGAAGATTGGTGGGATAAGAACCTCACTACATGTGGTAACATGCAGGTTCCTACACAATGCGTGTGTGACCTATCGACTGTGCCGGGGCATGTGGTACATGGACTAATACAAGGGTACGTGTGCAGTGAACTCTACCTCCATAGATGCAACTTTCAAGAGATCTGCTGGGAATATCTAGATGAGAAGCCTCTATGTTTTCCACCAACCTAGTAGATGTTTTCTTGCACCCAACATTCTGTCTTTTCATAATGCATGCTTAATTTAGCGATGGGGTACCATATGCCATTGTAACTTGTCATAAATTATCTATGAATAGGGTATAAATCGGTGCATATTGTCATATGTACTATAGCCATAGACAGGCAACAAATGCTTACGATGAGCCTTATATGTGATGTAATTTACTTTCATCAATGAAATAGCTGGGATTTATCATTCTGTCAATTCGTCTTTTCTAAGCCCAATGCTTTCATATGATTCTCTACCTTCCGTGCAAAGACAATAATAACTCATTGCTAAACTTTTACAGAATGAGATGACCACAACGAGCAACAGCTTTCATAGGGAATATCTTACAAGCATCAATGACACAACTTTTTCAGCCTTCACAAGGAATCCATGGCCATTTATCCTTATGCACAATACTTCGATGCTCCAGCCTCCAATCATGCTCATGCACTCAGTCCATTAATCAGCCCCAAACCATCATAAATAACCCACCCTAAACCATGGGTATATCACTCCTTCCTTATCTCTCTCAACTGCAATATCTTTCTCATCTTCACCAAGCGCACCTAAGAAACATTGAGGGACTTGAATCCCGTAGGGGGTCGAACCACCGATGTACTTCTGTGACGACTCTTGTAGACTTCATGAGTCTCAGGATATATCCTACACCTATGACAGACGCTTCTTTATTTTGCCAACTACTAGTACGACCTACCTCTATATAGATCGTATGACTACCCACCGGTATAGCGACATAGATCACTCTTATGGTACTTGCCATATAATTTTATGCACCATATTACTAATCTTCCCTCTTGTTTTATTTGTCCAATTTCCTCCACCTATCTATGACTTCATAGGATTATTGAATATGTAGCAAAATGAGTACCAGAAGCGGTGGGTCAATATGAACATGAAATGGAGGAGGCAAGCTTATGAACGCTGGGAGTACGAACAACAGCAAGAGGAACTACGGTTAAAGCGACAGGAGTGTGTCGCGGCTGAAGAACGCGAAGCTAAGAGGGAAATGAGGCAGAAGAGGGCTGGTCGCGCTAAGGCGGCAGACCCCAATGCCCTCAGGAAGGAAAAATATCCTAGGTGCACTCAGTAGAGTATCTATTATAACCTGACCTATTTATTTTCCGTAAGACATATTAGGTTTAATAGTGACACACTATTATGTTAGTCTTTAGGCGTACCGTATATGCTAATGTTTATTGTCGTCATATGTTTATGGTTAAGATCCATTCGTGATACCAAGAAAAATTCCAAGTCCCATGTAATGTCTTCATCAGTATATGTAACCTCGGTGCCACCTTCAAAACTACTATCATTTAAAAAATTATATTTTGTATCATTCCAGGGTTACTTCACTCAAAATATTACTCACACAATTTTACATCAAATAAATAAAGAAATATCACATGGAACCAAAAATTAATGAAAAAATGAATCACTCTGTGATGCCGTTTAGACAACTATTTACCCAACTAATATTTTTCGCCGAACCAATCACTGTAAATAATTATTGCATGCATAAAAAAGTTTAACTAATTTTCTTATTTTCAATCACTGCAAAAACTTTAATTTTTGCACTTTCAATAATAAAAAATATTTTCTATATTTTAATGACCAAAAATTCAATTTTTCGCGGATACGACGAGCGAAAATTTAATTTTCGTTTATTTATTGTGCGAAAACTAGATTTCATTGAACCACTCGCGGCAGTAGATTATTTTTGTATTTTTTAATTTGTACAATATTTCTGAAATTACCTTATAAAAATAATATTAAAATCTAAAGAAGGAGGCCAGCAGAAGCATCCTTATATGTGCGAACTTACATCTATTTAGATATTCCTTCATAGGCGTTGATTGACGTAGAACATTGAGGCTCCATTTGAGTTATACAAAATCCATACATAAATCATACTATTTCCTATAAAACTGTTAGGAAATTCTTGTAAAATTTCTAATGTGCAAGAAAAAACGTGACTAATAAGTACGTCAACCAACGCAAGAGAGCCCTTTTTGTTGGTATTGCCGCCCCACCACTGTCATTGTGTGTGTCCTCTTTTATGTAACTAGCAAAATGACTCACGTATTTTTATGGCTAGATTTGTTACACCTTTTTATAATCTTATCTTTTGTTTGGAACTTTAACTCCAAATTCTGTATGTAAGTCAAGGATGTGATGAAACAAGTAGAAAAATAATTTATATAGGTGGTTTAGAAACCCGTACGTAATATTTTTTTAAACTGTACATAGAAAAGAGTCTGTATAAATCAAATTATTTATACAGACAGCTCGTTATTGCAACCGTCTGTACTAAATTTTCTAAAGCTAAAAAAATCTAAAAAAATATTTTTCCTACCCACATCAGCCCCTATATTATTTTGTAGGTGCGATCGCAAGTCACACTGTCGGAGGATTAACTCCAGTCGCAGGGATCCCGAAAGACCCCTTTTTAGAGATTCGGCCGAGGGGATGATCTTGAATATGTTCGTCGGAGAAATAAATAGAAATGAATGCAACTGCCGGTGGTGGTGGAGTGAACTAGTGCAAGAAGAAGTAAATGCACCAGAATTTAGACAGGTTCGGGCCGCACGGGGGCGTAACACCCTACTCCTGTATGAACTCTATGAATGTCTCGAGAAAGTCCCTCAAGGATGTTGCTGGTTACAAGGAGGATCTCCTATTCTAAAGCCTGGGGCTCCTTGTTCTTCGGCTGTCTCGTGCTGCTCACTTCTCAGCCGTGTTTCTCTTGCGCTGTGTTCTTCTGAGCTTAAGGATCTATTCCAAATGCATTCAGTTATATGTTCCGCTCTCTTCCCTCTCTCTCTCTCTCTTGTGCCGCCGGCTGCTTTAAGTACCCGCCGGCCGCAACGTGCCCCGAATGGGAGGGGGGCACGAGTTCCGAGACACCATAAATGGAAAGGGTGTCATCATTTCATCTGGGCGAAGTGATCGGGGGTGAAAAATGCGTCACACGCCCGGTCATCCGTTACAATAAATGCCCTGGCAACGGGCGCCGTGGAGAGGGCCCACCGGGCAGCTGCAGAGCGACCCGGCGTGCCCGCCCTGTCTTGTTCCCCTGCCACAGCAGCGCGGCAGGCGGAACACCTCGGCCCTTATGACGTTATCCTGAGACGGGCCGGATGGCACGGGACGGGACCCGTGCAATTAATAACCCCACGCCTCTTTGCCAGAACGTGGCAGGAACTGACGCTGAGCACGGTGGGAGCAGTTGGAGGTGATAGGCCACGCACACTCTTTAAATGCAGCCTCGAGCCTTTGACTGGTTGATACCTCATCGGTGGGCCCCTCGGGGGCCTCCACCAGGGGACTTTCTGGGTCGTCGGGGTACCGAGTGCTCAGGGGTACTGTTCACCTCCCCGAGCACTCTCTCCCGAGAATGCCCTTTCTTTGTCCTCGGGGAACCGAGTGCTCGGGGGTACTGTTTACCTCCCCCGAGCACTCTCTCCCGGGCACACTTGTACGGATCCTCGGGGAACCGAGTGCTTGGGGGCTGCTGCACGCAGCCCCGAGCACTCTCTCCCGAAACTTGCTTTGGTGGGCCCTCAGGATACTTGGGTGCCCAAGGGCTACGGCCGACGGCCCCGAGCACGTTTCTCCCGGTACTTAGCTCTTCTGGTCGTCGGGAGACTAGGGTGCTCGGGGGTCACCGTACACTTCCCCGAGCACTTTCTTCCCGGTACTTGGATTCCGTGGATCATCGGGGAACTGGGGTACTCGGGGGCCACCGACTGTGGCCCCGAGCGCCTTCTCCCGGGACTCGCTCTTTCTCACCTCGCGGGAGAGACTCCGCGGGATGGCGTCATGTGGCGGATGGCTGGCCTGGCCTCGGGATACGGGGACCCCCGGTTCCTGATACACCGACAGTAGCTCCCGGGCCCATTGGTAGGCAATAGCCCAGAGACTGCAGATGGGCCCTTCGTCGCCAACGAGGCCGAAGCCGGTACTGACGCCATGTGGCGAGCTTTCATATGGTGGTCCCTCCGGTCCGGGCCTTTTGTACGGCCCAACGGGGAGCCAAACGGAAGCGTGTCCAAACGACTCCCGAGGCGTGTGACAATGGGACGGGCGGCGCGTGAAAACGGGGCAGGCGGCACGCGATGACGGGGCAAGCGGCACGCGCGGCAGCCACACAAATCGAGGAAAATACGCCTAGCAACCGTTGACACCGCACGACCCGTGGGAGACTCGCCAGGCGGTTGCGTCGATCAAGGAAACTGTCCTGCTGAGTGCGCTGTGGCGGGCGACGTTTGAATTTCCCTGCGGTATAAAAGGAGGAGGGGAGCGAACCGCCCCCCTCTTTACGCCATCTCGCGATCTAGCCCCTGCTCTCCTTGCACTCCTGAGCCCTAGACTCTCCTTAGGCGATCGGAGCTCCTTCCCTTCTCCACCGTCCAGATCATCCCCCGTCCCGACGAAATGCCAAGAGCAGGAGGAAGCCGCCGCGACAGGACTCCCGACGGCGTGCTGCCGGAGTCCCGCCTGATGAACGAGGAGGCGGCGGGGAAGATTCGGAAGTTGCTGGTCCTCAAAGGCCAGCAGGGGGCCTTGGTGGTGACGCCGACGAGCTTCCCGCCGGCGACAAACCGCCCGGGGCGCATCGTCCTCTTCACCTCCTTTGTGGCGACCAGGCTGGTGCCGCCGTTCTCAACGTTCTTCCTTCAGATCCTCGATACCTACGGGATCCAGTTGGTGCATCTCAGCCCCAACTCCGTCGTCATCCTGGTGGTCTTCGCCCACCTCCGCGAGATGTTCGTGGGGGTGCCACCGTCGGTGACGCTCTTCCGGCACTTCTTCGCGCTGCGGTCGGTCGGGAAGAAGAGGGGCTTCTCCACCACGGACGTCGCTGGCTGCTGCAGCTTCTGGCTGCGAGATGGCCTGGGGGAGCGATACATTCCCCAGGTGCTGCGAAGCAAGTGGGAGGAATGGCGGCGCGACTGGTTCTACGTCGACGTCGACCCCCACGACCGTCTGACCCTGCCGGAGGTGGCGGCGGACCCCAGAAGGCGACCTGGGAGGTGCCGCCGCCGATGGATGCGCGGTTGGAGCCGGTCCTAGAGCGCATCGAGTTCCTGCGCGAGGCCGAGCTCACTTCGGTGATGGTGGTGGCGGACTTGCAGCGCCGTCGCCTGGCGCCCCTGCGGGAGCGGGCCGGGCCTTGCTGACTTTACACCGGCCCCGAGGACATCACCCGGGCCCAGATCGGCGAGGATTGGGACCTGGGCATGCCAGAGTTGAGGGGCATGCTCCGGGTGGTGACCGGGGTGGATGACCTGAGACGGGCGGAGCTCCCGTGGAAAGAGATGGCACTCTGCGCCAATCCTGACCGGGTGGCGATTCAGGCGAAGCTGCCGGAGTTCGACGCCCAGGGGTTGGTCGACCGGCCGGGGCGCCGGAGTCCCAGGACCATCGAGAACCCCGGGGTGGACGAGGCGACCGACGAGGAGGCCGCAAGCGATCCGGCGCAGACTGGTGGCCCGGGCGCCGCAAGCGGCGAGCCGCAGGCCAGCAGTAGGGCTGCTGCGGGCAGCAGCAGCCGCACCGGAGGAGGAGGCACCGCCGGCAGCGGGGCGGCGACGGCGCCGGAGGACTGGGGAAAGCGCCCCGGCTCTTTATTCCTGTGCCGGAGTCCCTGCCGTCGCCGTTGCCAGGCGAGGGGGAAAGCCAGGACGGCCAGTCGTCCAGCGCGGGGCTATCGGCGGGGGCGGCATCTGCGGTTCTGGAACCGCACTTTGGTCTGCTTGGGCCCGATTCGGCGCCCAGAGACCACGCGGCGGCCCCCCAGAGCCCCCGGCGGAAGAGAAGGAGGGAGGACTCCGGGCCAACGCCATCGAGCCCGGAGTTCAGGATTCCAGCAGCAAGATGGCAGTACCGAAGACCCACAGCCACGTAAGTTTCGTCCTCCATTCTTTCCTGGTCGTGCTTTGCCCGGACTAAATTCTAAGTTTTGATCCCATTCTTCTCTTGCAGGCCGCCTACGGGCGCCGCCGAGAACCAGGGGCGGTCAGAGGCACCGAGGCCGGCGCCAACCCGCGAGCCAAGCGCACCCGAGCCGAGTGCACCGGCGGAGCCAGGGCTAGCGGGGGCGGCGGAGCCGAGGCCGGCAGACGCGGCGGCGGAGCCGGGGCCGGCGGACGTGGCGGCCGAGACAGAAACACATCCGCCGCCCGAGCGTTCGACACCGTCCGAGCCCGCCCCGAGCACGCCGAGCGCAGGGCGGGTGACCGCGTAGCAGTTTTCGGGGACCCCGAGCCCCCCGAGGGAGGCTCGCAGGGGACCAAGCGCCCAGCCGCCGCCCAGCCAACCCGCCGACCCTCTCCCGGTCGTGCTTGGGAGCGCCCGGGAGGTGATCGGACGGCTGGAGGCGGCCGTAGCAGGGGAGATGGCGCAGCGAGAGGCGGAGCCCGCCGCTCTGGCCACGGAGAGAGCGCAGCTTACCGCGGCTTGGCGCGTTTTTGACTCCCGCCTTGCTGCGGCGCGAGCCGCCAACGAGGACGAGCAGCGCGCTATGGAGGAGGGGCGGAAGGCGTTGGAGGAGGCCCGCGTGGAGGTCGCGCGGGAGCGGGAAGACGCCGCCCGCCTGGCCGAGGCATCACGGCAGCAGGTTGCCGGGGCCCTCGCCAGGGAGAGGCAGGCGCAGGAGCGGGAGGAGGCGGCCGTGAACTGCGAGAGGGCTGCAGAGGCCCTCGAGGCTGACCTAGCCCGTCAGAAGGATGAGGTCGACCGGACCCGCGTCGAGCTCCAATACTGGGCAGAGGAGCTCCAGCACGTCGAAGGGGAGCTCCAACGCCGGGAGGAGGACGTCGCGATCCGGGAGACCGACGCCGAGATAACGGCGGCAGACTTGGTCGCCCGGGAGGATCTGCTGGCCCGCCGGGAGGCGGAGGCTGCCGAGGTGGCGGCGGCCGCTGCTGCTAGGGAGGAGCGGGCCGCCAAGTCCGAGGCAGAGCTGGCTGCCCGCGAGCAGGCCCTGTCCGTCTTGGCGGGGCAGGTGAAGCTGGCTGAGGGCTAGGCACCCGGCGCTGGCTCTGCCGGTGCGGCCGGGGGCCAGGGGCTCGAGGAGCGGCTGCGGACCGCGACGGAGGAGCTCGAGGCCGCCTCGGTCGAACGGGCCAGCCTACAGCTGATGCTAGAGGACGTCCTCCGGCGGATGCAGCGGTCCGTGAGGGTGGCCGGGCTTGGGCGACTTCTCGTGGAGGAGAAGGGGGTGGGCCCCGGCCGGTTCACCCTATTCTTCCAGAAGGTCTGCGAGCGCCTCGAGGCGCTGCCCCAGGCCGTCCAGGAACTCACCGCCCAGGAGGGGCGTGGCTTGGCCCAGGCAGTGGCCGAACACGTCCTGGCTTGCTACCGGAGCCGGGACCCGAACTTCCCGCTGGAGCCAGCTCAGGAAGGGGTGGTTGAAGCCAAGGAGGAGGCCGCCCGGGAGGCAGTTCGGAGCACCGCCGCCGCGGTGGCAGCCGGCTTCACGCGGGAGGCGCCGCCGCCCCCAGTCCCGAGGAGCAGCAGCGAAGGCTCCGACTCCGACTAGGCTTTTGTAGTAGTTTTTTCTTCTTATTTTCTTTTTTACTTGATGTAAATATGGGAGTGATCCCTCAGAATAGCTGTCCTTTTTTGTGAATATAATGGAGGCCTTTCCTTTCTTTGGGGTCGCAACTCCAGTATTCTTCTGAGTGCTTGGTGTAGTTTCTGCCGTTTTCACTTGATGCCCCGAGGAGTACTCAGTCGGATCGACCCCGACCTTTCCTTCCCCGAGAACGAAATCACCCCGAGCGTCCTTCTCGGCGTGTTCAGCCCCCAAGCCCTCGCGAGTCCACAACGGCTAAGTCAAAAGACAAAGGCACGAACTTCCTTGCTCGGGAGATAGATCGATCCAGCACGGAGCACGCCATGACCGGTGAACACTTTTCCACCTTGCGACCACTCAGCCAGTAGACTGGAGACACGCGCGGGCAGGAATGCGACCAAGAGTCCCCATGGTTCGGTGGTGCCTGGGCTTAGGACGGACTGGACCGAACACCGACAGCCCGTCCCTGGGGCCTAGGCTCCGGACTACTCGAGCGGCTCGAGCGATAGGATTACCCGAGGACCCCAGGGACTCGGTAGTGCTCAGGGCCCTATAAGCGGACCGAACACCACAACCACCATGAAATACTTCGATCGGACATTACCGCACGTACGGTACACCTTTCTACGGACCGTTCTATCGTTCTGGGAAAAAGCGGACACGCGGTAGGGTTTTGTGCACGAGGAGACCATCTCACCGAGCAGATTAGAGTACAAGGGCCCCCGAGGACAGCTCGGGAACAAAATATTACTGAATGTAAATTCGTTTGAATTTAACCACTCACCGGACAACTGTCAGCTTTTCGGCCAACCGATCCAGGAGGGTCATGCGCTCCGAGCTCGGGGTGCCCGGGGACTTAGTTCCCGCGGCCGGGGGGCCCGAGCACCAGGGGGCGCATGAGGGGCCCGGGATCAGGCGGTCCCGACCAGTCATGCCTGAGCGGTAGGACCACCCGAGGACCCTTGGGGCCGAGCAGCGACCTGGGCACGGAGGCCCTCGCGGTCGAGCTGCTTTTGCTTTTGATTGTCGATCTGTGACTTGAGAAAAAATAGAGAAATTCTTTGCTTGGTGCGCTCTGTTAGTGCGGTACTCATTATAGACTGCTCTCGTTTTTGACCCGAGACCTCTCGAATGCCCAGACCGGCGGACAAGAGCAGGCAGAGGCATAACCCAGAGGTCCTATGGTTCGGTGGCGCCCGGGTATGAAAGACCAGACCGAGCACCGACAGCCTGCCCCTGGGGCCTATGCTCCGGACTACTCGAGGGGCTCGAGCGATAGGATTACCCGAGAACCCCAGGGACTCGGTAGTGCCCGGGAGACTGTCATGACACCGAACATCACGGCCAACCACAACAAACGTAAGTCAGCGCAACTGCCCGCGCGCATACCGATCGGGATTCTTTTATCGGCGGGGAAAATGAGAGAGCGAATTTTTCTCGCACAATCGAGCATCTCACCAGATAGATTAAACATATGGAATCCAGAAAAATGAAATTGACATATGATTGCACATTGATACACATACTGTATTGACAATTTTTTTTACAAGGTTGGGTGACTTACCCAATTAGTGGTAGCCCCCGGCCAACTTGGGCGGGGGGGGAAGCCCCCGGCCTGGTTGACCTGAGCCGTGAGCATGGCCATCTACGGGAAGAACTTGCGCAGGTGCTCGATGTTCCACGGGTTGGGGAGCGGCTGCCCATCTTCTGCTACCAACCGGAAAGAGCCTTCTCGTGGGACACCGATCACGGTAAAGGGACCTTTCCACATAGGGGACAGCTTATTTCTTCCTTCGCGCGACTGGACGCGTCGGAGAACTAGATCCCCCACCTCGAGAGACCGGGCCCGGACGTGGCGCTGATGGTAGCGCCGCAGGCTTTGCTGGTAGCGGGTTGCTCCGATGGCGGCACGCCGCCGGCGCTCTTCCAAATAGTCGATGTCATCACTCCTCTACTGCTCCTGCTCGCCTTCGGAGTAGGCATGCACCCGAGGGGAGCCTAGAGTGAGCTCGGAGGGGAGGACCGCCTCAGCGCCGTACACGAGGAAGAAAGGAGTCTCCCCGGTAGTGCGGCTTGGCGCGGTCCGGTTGGCCCATAGCACGGCAGGCAGCTCGTCGACCCACCCCTTCCCGTGCTTTGCGAGCACGTTGTAGGTCCGGGTTTTGAGCCCCTTCAGTATCTCCGCGTTGGCGCGCTCGACCTGCCCGTTGCTCCGAGGATGAGCGACGGAGGCGAAGCAAAGCTTGATGCCGAGGTCTTCGCAGTAGTCCCCGAACAGGGCACTTGTGAACTAAGTGTCGTTGTCGGTGATGATCCAGTTTGGGACACCAAAGCGACTGGTGATGCCGCGGATGAACTGGAGCGCCGTGTTCTTGGTCACCTTGACGACTGGGACCGCCTCCGGCCATTTGGTGAACTTGTCTATGGCGATGTAGAGGTACTCATAGCCCCCGACTGCTCAGGGGAATGGCCCCAGAATGTCCAGCCCCCAGACCGCGAAAGGCCATGACAGGGGGATGGTGTGAAGAGCCTGAGCTGGCTGGTGAATCTGCTTTCCGTGGAACTGGCACACTCTGCAACACCGAACCAGCTCGGAAGCATCCTGGAGGGCTGTAGGCCAGTAGAAACCTTGCCGGAAGGCCTTCCCGACCAACGTACGGAACGATGCATGGCCACCGCACTTGCCCTCGTGGATCTCAGCGAGAAGCTCGTCGCCTTCTGCCCGGGTGATGAATTTCAGGAGAATGCCGCCTGCGCTACACCGGTAGAGATCCCCATCTACTATGGCATAGCGTTTGGACTGTCGAGCAACTCTTTCGGCAGAAGCCTCATCCCCGGGGAGGAACTTTTCCTTCAAGTACCCTCGGATCTCGTCCATCCACGAGGCATCTTGAGAACAACCAGCAAGCGCAGCGCACTCGCCGGACAGCGGCACCCTGTCGGGGCTTCCCACTGAGGGCGCCACTGGGGTCCCCTGAATTAAGCTCGAGGTTTCCCCTTCATCCTGTTCGGCAGGCAGGACGGAAGGCCGTGTGAGTCTTTCTTCAAAGACTCCGGCAGGGACGCGCGCACAGGAGGAGGCCAGGCGGGAGGTCGTCGGCCAGAGCGTTGTCGCGGCGCGGGATGTACCGCAGCTCTAGGCCGTCGAAGCGCTTCTCCAGCTTCCTGACTGCCGCCACGTACGCCGCCATTTGAGGATCCGTGCACTGGTACTCTTTAGATACCTGGTTGACCACCAGCTGGGAGTCTCCCTTGACCAGGAGGCGATGAATCCCGAGGCCCACCGCGGCTCGGAGGCCAGTGATGAGACCCTCATATTCCGCCATGTTGTTGGATGCGCGGAACTGCAGCTGCACGACGTACCGGAGTTCTTCACCCGTTGGGGAGGTGAGAACCACTCCGGGCCCCGCGCCTTTCAGCGAGAGGGAATCGTCGGAATGCATGATCCAGTACCCAGGCGCATCGTGCCCGGGATATGTAGAGATCTCTTCTGGGACGACCTCAGGGACGGGCGTCCACTCTGCCACAAAGTCAGAGAGTGCCTGGCTTTTGATCGCCAGGCGATTGACAAAATGCAGGTCAAACTCTGCCAGTTCCACCGCCCACTTGACTACACGCCCAGTGCCTTCTCGGTTCCGGAGGATGGGCCCCAGTGGGTACGTGGTAACCACCGAGACCTTGTGCGGTTGGAAGTAGTGGCGCAGCTTCCGGGAAGCGATGAGCACGGCGTAGAGCAGCTTCTGAGTCTGGGAGTACCTTGTTTTTGCCTCCCGGAGGACTTCACTGACGAAGTACACCGGTCGCTGTACCCGGCGGGCCCAGATTGCGGCCTCACCCGAGGGCCTGCTACAGCCCCCAGGCTCGGCGATGTGGTCGGGGCTGACCGGGTGCTTGGGCTCTACTCCCTGGTCGGGAACAGCCAAGTGCTCGGACTCGACTTCCTACTCGGGGGGAGTCAAGTGCTCAAGCTCGACTCCCTGCTCGGGGGGAGTCAAGTGCTCGGGCTCGACCCCCTGCTCGGGGGGAGCCGCGAGGACAGGGGAGTGCCCGGGGGAGGCCGGGAGCTGGGACCCAGCACTGACCCCGTGCACTCATCGCGCTCCACCACCAGCACCATGCTTACGACCTGAGAAGTAGCCGATACGTAGAGTAGCAGTGGCTTGTCTTCGGACGGGGCCACCAGCACGGGTGGTGAGGTGAGATACTTCTTCAGATCACGGAAGGCCTGCTCTGCCTCCGGTGTCCAGTCGAAACAACCGGTCTTCTTCAGAAGCTTGAAGAGGGGGAGCCCCCGCTCCCCAAGTTTGGAGATGAAGCGCCCGAGGGCCGCCATGCAGCCAGCGAGACGCTGAACCTCCTTGAGTCGAGCCGGGGGTCGCATCTGCTCCATGGCCTGGATCTTCTCTGGATTGGCCTCGATCCCTCGGCTGGAAACCAAGAAACCGAGGAGCTTGCCCGCAGGTACCCCAAAGACACACTTCTCGGGGTTGAGCTTCAGGTGGGTAGTGCGGAGACTATTGAAAGTCTCGGCAAGGTCTTCGAGCAGGGTGGCGCGGTCTCGGGACTTGACCACGAGATCATCGATGTAGGCCTCGACATTGCGGCCAACCTGCGAATGAAGGGTGATGCGGATAGCGCGCTGGAAAGAAGACCCAGCGTTGCGCAAACCAAAAGGCATCGACACATAGCAATAAGTCCCCACCGGAGTGGTAAAAGTAGTTTTTTCTTCATCCTCTACGGCCATGCGAATCTGGTGATAACCAGAGTTTGCATCTAAAAAACACAAAAGATCACATCCCGCGGTTGCATCTACAATTTGATCTATGCGGGGCAAAGAAAAAGGATCTTTGGGGCAAGCCTTGTTTAGATCGGTGTAGTCCATGCACATGCGGAGCTTGCCGTTGGCCTTCGGGACGATAACTGGGTTTGCCAACCACTCGGGGTGGAGGACCTCTTGGATAAATCCGGCGTCAAGGAGCTTGCTGACCTGCTCCCGGATGAACTCCTGGCGCTCAGGCGCCTGCCGCCGGACCTTCTGCTTCACCGGGCGTGCGTTTGGACGCACAGCCAGGGGGTGCTCGATCACCTCCCTAGGGATCCCGGGCATGTCGGACGGCTGCCATGCAAACACGTCGACGTTAGCCCGGAGGAAGGCGACGAGCGCGCTTTCCTATTTGCTGTCCAAGTCACCGCCGATTCGGATGACCTGGGAGGCGTCTTCGCCCACCATAACCTCCTTCGTAGGGACGGAGGCGTCGGCGGCGAGTTGGGGTTTCGATGAAGAGGGTCCCAGGCCCCCTGGACAGCCTTCGACCTTGGCCTTAGCTGAGACCAAGGCCAGGTATGACTGCTCGGCGCAGGAAACGGCACCGCCAGTGTCGGCGGACACGGAGATGGGGCCTGCTGGGCCCGGCATCTTGACCATGAGGTACGCATAGTGCGCAGCCACCATGAACCTAGCGAGCGCCGGGCGCCCGAGGATGGCGTTGTAGGGGAGGGGGAGCTCCACGATATCGAAGACGACGCCCTCCGTGCGGAAGTTATCCCGACTCCCGAAAGTCACGGGCAGCTCAACCTGCCCGAGGGGCAGGGAGTGCCCGGGTGTCACCCCGCAGAACGAGAGCGACGGCTTTAGGCGCCTGGAGCGCACCTGCAGCTTCTCGAAGGCCTCCTTGGAAAGGAGGTTGAGGTCTGCGCCCCTGTCGATCAGCACCCTGCCGACCCTTACATTGCAGATGGTGGGGGACACTACCAAGGGTAGTCGCCCCACGCCTGCAGTACAGGCGGGGTGATCGGCCATACTGAACGTGATTGGGGCGTCTGACCATCTCAGGGGCCTTGTGGCCTCTTTGCTCGGGGTTGCCGAGCTTACCTCGCGCCGCATGATCTTGACGCCGCGCCGTGAGGAAGGCGTATAGGCGCCTCCGTCGATGAAGGCGACGGTGTGCTCGGGCTCCTGAAAGCCGAGCTCTGTGTTGTCGGGAGCGGCTCCAGCGTCGCCTCCCCTGTGGGACTAGTCGCGCTCCCTTTGGCGCTGCTCGACGAGGCCCTTGACTGTTCGGCACTCCGTGAGGTCGTGCCATCTGGTCTGATGAATCGGGCACCACTTGCCCGGCTCGGGCCCCGCGGGAGCGGGGGCCCTAGCCGGGGCGGGGGCCCTCGCGGGAGCTGGAACCCTAGGAGGAGCGAGGGCCGGGGCTCCTACGGGCGCAGGCCGTCTATCGGTGGCCGCCCGGCGTGCTTGCCGACGGTCGGGCTCTTGGGCCGGCCTATGGGCGGGGCCCTGGGCCGGCTCGGCGGGGACGGCCTTGCGCCTCCTTCTCTTTTTCTTTTCCCGCCTATCAGAGCGGGAAGAACGTGGTTGATCGGCGGCGAGGCGCTCGGGGCGCGGAGCATGCCAAGCCCGCACCTCCGCCGCCTTGGCGCACTTGTCGGCCAGCGCAAAAAGTTCCGCAGTGGTCTCGACTTCGTGCGTGCCTAGCTTCTCGAGCATCCGCTCGTCGCGGACGCCCTGCCGGAAAGCAACGATGACAGCGTGGGGGGTTATCTGCGGGATAGTGTTGCGGACCTGGCTGAAGTGCTGAATAAAGCGCCGCACCGTCTCCCCCTCCTGCTGCTTGACGGCGTGGAGGTCGCACTCCAGGCCAGGGCGTGTGAACGTGCCCTAGAAATTAGCCACGAACTGGTGGCAAAGATCATCCCAGGAGCTAATAGACCCTGGGGGTAAGTTCATGAGCCAAGAACGGGAAGAGCCCCTCAAGGCAACATGAAAATAGTTAGCTATCACCTTTTCGCTGCCACCAGCCGCTTAGACGGCAGTAGTGTATATCTGAAGGAACTCAACGGGGTCGATGGACCCGTCGTACTTCTCTGGCAGCTCGGGGCGAAACTTGGAGAGCCATTTGACCCGGCGGAGCTCGCTAGTGAAGGCACGTCAGCCGGTGCCGTACCCTGTGGCGCGGGTGGCGTTCTTGTGCGGTGAACGCCAGCGAGCCGGGGAGCCCCGGCGATCATAGGCCGAAAAAGAGGAAGCCTGGTCCTCAGCTTCGGCCTCCTGCCGGGTATCCCGCTGGCGCTCGAGAGGGACGCGCGCATCTTCGATGCCTCTCCGCTCATTGAGGTGCAAGCGGAGGTCGTGGGCCCCGGACGCGGTCAGGGGGCGACGCTCCGCCTGGAGGCCCCCCGGCCAGCGCGAGCGCCACCTGACGATGGGCCGGTCCCAGCGGCGCCACGCTGGGTTGTGGTGCGAGAACTCTCGGCCAGTACCTGGCGGCGGGCAATGCCGACCAGGGCAGCGACTTCCT
Organism: Phragmites australis; assembly: GCF_958298935.1. Classification (NCBI taxonomy): domain Eukaryota; kingdom Viridiplantae; phylum Streptophyta; class Magnoliopsida; order Poales; family Poaceae; genus Phragmites; species Phragmites australis. Next base: position 15,724,340 of record NC_084921.1, read on the forward strand.
AGAGCCAGCGGCCCTCCGGGGTTTCCGCCGTCGCCTGGACAGGCGGATGTCTGAGGAGAGCGTGCGCTGCAAGCAGCGCGCTCCCGGGGCTGGCTTCGCCGAAGGCGAGCCTACGCCGGAGAGGCGCCCGGCGCTGTCCAGACGCGGACCTGGTGGTGGGAGTTTCGACCGCCGGCTGGGGTCGGATGATGCAGCGGCGGCAGCGACGTCGGCCCTGCTGGGCCCAGCGCCCTGGTCCCCTTGAGAGGGGAGCGCCGCGCACGCAGATCGTGGCTGCTGCTGGGACGCGGCAGCGACTGGGGCCTCCTGTGCGAGGGGTTGCATTTCCCCTCTAGAACTGGAGCTGGAACGCTGGAGGCGATGACCACCGACCATTTTTTCTGCGGAAGATAACAAACAAATAGATTCAGGGATACTTCCCCCCTACCTGGCGCGCGAGCTGTCGGAGGATTAACTCCAGTCGTAGGGATCCCGAAAGACCCCTTTTTAGAGATTCGACCGGGGGGATGATCCTGAATATGTTCGTCGGAGAAATAAATGGAAATGAATGCAACTGCCGGTGGTGGTGGAGTGACGTAGTGCAAGAAGAAGTAAATGCACTAGAATTTAGACAGGTTCGGGCCGCACGGGGGCATAACACCCTACTCCTGTATGAACTCTATGAATGTCTCGAGGAAGTCCCTCAAGGATGTTGCTGGTTACAAGGAGGATCTCCTATTCTAAAGCCTGGGGCTCCTTGTTCTTCGGTTGTCTCATGCTGCTCACTTCTCAGCCGTGTTTCTCTTGCGCTGTGTTCTTCTGAGCTTAAGGATCTATTCCAGATGCATTTAGCTATATGTTCCGCTCTCTTCCCTCTCTCTCTCTGTTGTGCCGCCAGCTGCTTTAAGTACCCGCCAGCCGCAACGTGCCCCGAACGGGAGGGGGGCACAAGTTTTGAGACACCATAAATGGAAAGGGCGTCATCATTTCCTCTGGGCGAAGTGACCGGGGGTGGAAAATGCGTCGCACGCCCGGTCATCCATCACAATAAATGCCCTGGCATCGGGCGCCGTGGAGAGGGCCCACCAGGCAGCCGCAGAGCGACCCGGCGTGCCCGCCCTGTCTTGTTCCCCTGCCACAGCAGCGCGGCAGGCGGAACGCCTCGGCCCTTACGACGTTATCCTGAGACGGGCCGGATGGCACGGGACGGGACCTGTGCAATTAATAACCCCACGCCTCTCTGCCAAAACGTGGCAGGAACTGACGCTGAGCGCGGTGGGAGCAGTTGGAGGTGACAGGCCACGCACGCTCTTTAAATGTGGCCTCGGGCCTTTGACTGGTTGACACCTCGTCGGTGGGCCCCTCGGGGGCCTCCACCAGGGGACTTTCTGGGTCATCGAGTACCGAGTGCTCGGGGGTACTGTTCACCTCCCCAAGCACTCTCTCCCGAGAATGCCCTTTCTTTGTCCTCGGGGAACCGAGTGCTCGAGGGTACTGTTTACCTCCCCCGAGCACTCTCTCCCGGGCACACTTGTACGGATCCTTGGGGAACCGAGTGCTCGGGGGCTGCGTGCAGCAGCCCCCGAGCACTCTCTCCCGGAACTTCCTTTGGTGGGCCCTCGAGATACTTGGGTGCCCAGGGGCTACGTCCGGCGGCCCCGGGCACTTTTCTCCCGGTACTTAGCTTTTCTGGTCGTCGGGGGACTAGGGTGCTCGGGGGGTCACCGTACACTTCCCCGAGCACTTTCTTCCCGGTACTTGGATTTCGTGGATCATCGGGGAACTGGGGTACTCGGGGGCCACCGACTGTGGCCCCGAGCGCCTTCTCCCGGGACTCGCTCTTTCTCACCTCGCGGGAGAGACTCCGCTGGATGGCATCATGTGGCGGATGGCTGGCCTGGCCTCGGGATTCGGGGACCCCCGGTTCCTGATACACCGACACACAATTTTTCACACAAAATACCACGAGTGTGTTTTCTAGAGTCGAACTTCCAACCTCTAACCTCACGTAAACCTTCCTTACCGTCTCATCTGTCGTTCATTGTTGATCATTCTATAAAAATAATTTATATAAGATATACGTTCAAAACGAGTAGGACATTATTTATACAGATGGTTCATAATAATCTGTATAAAAATAATATGTACTATTCCTTTTTTACAGACGGTTCTAATTTGAAACCGTCTGTAAAAAAAGGAACAGTACAGACGGTTCTAAACTAGAAACATCTATACTATTAGTACATACGATTGTAGTTTGTAACTGTTTGTACTGTAGTGTCCTGATTTGTTGCAATTGTTCGTTGTTATTTTCTCAAACGGTTCTAGTTTTAAGCTGTCTGTAGTATACTTTGTACATACAGCTCTATAGATCTATCTGTACAGAAACATCACATTAAATAGATTCTGTAGTATTGTGAACACAAGACAATTTGAGAAAATCTTCTCAATGTTTACCTCAAATACACCATCTAGGGTAAGAAATGCAATATCAGTACAATATGTTTTGAGAAGATTTCAAGGGAGAAGCTTAAACGTTGTATTGCTGCTTTTTCACATCCAAGATCATCGGGTTATCTCTTTTGCCTTGCATGCTTCTTCGTAGTTGCTACTGATGCACTACTAATTAGTTGTGTGAATGTATCGTGTCCCTCACTGGAAAAAGAATATACGATTAACCTATCGTATGTATCTAATCACTGGAAAAAGATATACGATAAACCTATCGTATCGTCCCATATATGTCTGCCTCCTCTGTATAGCAATAAAACATAAACCCCTCGTGGAAATAAAACCCAATCCAGGAGTCCTGGACCAGGACTCGCTCTACTGTCTTACACTCTAGCTGTTCACTACACACAAGAGCTAGCTATCACACGGACACAATGACACCCTTGAGACCCGAGCCTCTCCTTGTCCTCCTCATTGTCACATTCGCTGGCACCGCCGCCGCCGCCTCCTCCTCCGGAGCCACCGGCACTGTCCCCTTCTACCCCTCCGCGGAGGCCGCCGCTGCCGCGCACTGCGACGGCACACTCTACCCAGACCTCTGCCTGTCCACGCTCGCCGACATCCCTGACCTCCACAAGAAGCCCCTCCCGGACGTCATCTGCGCCGCCGTCAACCGCACCGAGGATGTCGTCACCGCCACGGCCTCCAACTGCTCATCCTACCTCCGGGACAGGACCCTCACCGCGCGTGACCGCCTCGCCATCAGCGACTGCATGGAGCTCTTCTCCACCACCATGGACGAGCTGCAGGCCACTACCGCTGACCTCGAGTCTCCCGCCGCCTCCAACGGCTCTGTCTCGCCGGGCGCCAGGCGCGCGACCATGGACCACGTCATGACGGTGCTCTCCGCTGCCATCACCAACCAGTACACCTGTCTCGACGGCTTCGCGTACCAGAACGGCGGCCGGGTGCGGCGCTACATTGAGCCCACCCTCCACCACGTCTCCCGCATGGTGAGCAACTCGCTCGCCATGGCCAAGAAGCTGCCCGGCGCCGGCCCCGGCGCGCCCACGCCATCACCGTTGACGGCGCAGGCGGAGACCGTGCGGCGGCAGCCGTTCATGGGGTACGGGCAGATGGTGAAGGGGTTTCCTCGGTGGGTGAGGCCCGGAGACCGGCGGCTGCTGCAGGCGCCGGCGGTGAGCATAACAGCGGACGCGGTGGTGGCGAAGGACGGAAGCGGGAACTACACGACGGTGTCGGCGGCCGTGGCTGCGGCGCCGGCCAACTCGGCAAAGCGGTACGTGATCTACATAAAGGCCGGCGCGTACATGGAGAACGTGGAGGTGGGGAAGAAGCACAAGAACCTGATGTTCATCGGCGACGGCATGGGCAAGACCGTCATCAAGGCCAGCCGCAACGTCGTCGACGGCTCCACCACCTTCCGCTCCGCCACAGTCGGTGAGTGTACTTAGCACATCCCTGTTCGCTTGATGATGAGCATTCTAATTGATTGCATTGCACAGTACATCGATCTTTTTTTAGGAAGTGCATCAATCCACTTGAAATTAAATCAATACACACGCCATTGCGAAGAAGTACTGGCTAGGCTGTAGCTGCAGTACACACGCCATTGCGAAGAAGTACTAGCTAGGCTGTAGCTTCAGTAGGTAGCTGTTGCTTGGAAATCAGCTGGTTATTACATTGACAGATTGACAGTGACAGTAAATCTAAAAATTCCTTTCTGGATCAAGTAACAAAGGGTAAAAATAGTAAGCATCCGCGCGTTCAAACGTCAGAGCTGAGGCGTGTGTACCTCTGCGACGGCACATTTCCGATCTCGATGTCCACGACACCCAGATCATCTAGCCCGTGATCCAGTCGCTATCACTATAGCAAAGTTGTATGTAGCAGGAACAGGTTAGCCTCCGTGTCCGATGATGGCATCTGCTAGCCAGTGGCATTACCTGCATTGCATCTTGTCGATGGTGAAACTAGAAAAGAAATTGGAGTCCTGTGTTTCGTGAATAGCATAGTATAGTAGTGTACTTAAACAGGTGTGAGGAACGTCTAACTCGGTGTTTTTTCTACCCGGAAATAAAATTTACTACTGATAAATATGATTTATCAAACATATCAGATAAAATTTAAATAAAATATCAATAAACATAGTATTTTTTTTTCTATTGGAATCCACATAGACCCAGTAAAACCAATATATCGGGTCGAAATTTTTTTGCATGGGTCCAACAGGCATGCACAATTAAGCGCGCACTGTAGGCTATTGCTATCCACCAGATCAGCTGTAGACTAAAATGCTCCGTTCCTGTATGAGTTTACTCGCACCAACTACAACTGAGAGTACAAATTTACAACGCCGCCTCCAATCATGATCCATAGACAGGACTATTTCGAGTTTAGCTAGTACACTCTGTTCTTTCTTTTTCGACGTCTTAGTATTAGAATTCGTGCCGTCAATCTTTGATCATTAATGCTTTAAAACCATCAAGATTATTGGATATATGAAAAATTATATGAATATATTTGTATTTGAAATACTTTCATATAAATAAAATATATTACTATGTTTTTTCTTTTTTATTGGTTTTTATTGACTTTTCACAGCCTTCAAAACGTAACTTTGGCTACTACTTTATATAATTATATATTAATTTACAATAATAAAATTGTACTTTTGTTAAAGTATTTCAAAAGACAAATCTAGTAATACGGTTTTTATATAACCAGTCTTAATAGGGCAAAAATATGAATTTATACAATATACGTGAGCATATTTTATGAAATAGACATTTTTTCTTCTGTATTTACGATTTTAGCACCTGTATTTGACGCATGGTGTGTCGAAAATGGTTTTTGGACATGGTGTACCGAAAAAGTTATTTTTAGCACACGGTACGGTGTGCCAAAAATCACCTGCATTCGGCAAACCGTGTGTTGAATCCTGGGAAAAACATATTTTGGCACACCGTGTGCCGAAAATCAAGTGTATTCGGCACACAGTGTGCCGAAATACATATTTTTTTCGTGCGGTCGGTTCGATTTATGTAATTGATAACTTTTAACTAAATTTGAAACGAGTAATTTAACAGTCATTTTTATCTCAGTAATTTGGCTCTTCATTTTTTTAACGATGTGTTGCAATTTAATGTGATTTGGCTCTTCATTTTATGTAACAAAATTAGAAATTAGTTGCTAATGTAACTGTATATTTCAAAATACATTAGTAAGAAAGCATATAGTCTCTAAGGCGATGGGCAATCTTAACACTTCGGTATATTTCAACATGCGCAACATTAACCCTTGTAACATTGATCATCTCAATATGGTGGCGAAAAGTGATGACGTAGATTAGAGAAATCGTCGAGGCATTGGTGGTATGAAATCGTTGTCGTCGTCGTCGTCTTGAGTATCACGGTACAAGCACGTGCTCTTGTATTGTTCATTGAACCTTCTCCTGTATGGCTGGTGGAACGTCAAGGTATTGGTGGCATGAAATCGTCGTTGTCGTCGTCGTCTTGAGGTATCACAGTACGAGCACGTGCTCTTGTAGTGTTCGTTGAACCTTCTCCTGTATGGCTGGTGGAACATCGAGGCATTGGTGGCATGAAATCGCCGTCGTCGTCGTCGTCTTGAGGTATCACGGTACGAGCACGTGCTCTTGTAGTGTTCGTTGAACCTTCTCCTGTATGGCTGGTGGAACGTCGAGGCATTGGTGGCATGAAATTCTCATCAGCTCTTGTACCCTTTGGGTTCGCTGATCTTCGTCGTCTTCTACGCGAACCAGGTATCACACCCCCATCGAAGAGCATATGCATTGCCAAGAAGTGTAAGATTTCTTTGTTGATTAACTCTGTGTCTTCTGGGAATACCTAAAGCAAAAGAGGGGTATTCGAATCAATAGCAATAAGATAAGTATAGTGATCAAATAGAAAATGACGAACCTGTATGTGGGATGCATACTGGTCGGGCAATATCGCCATCCTTCTTTGCCTCATACAGAAATCCAGCACAAAAAGATGGTCGCCTCGTTCGTATACCTGAGGTATATTTGGCGGCGCTCATGCAAGAGGGTTCTAAGGTCGTTGGTTGTTACATGTAGAAGTGGAACGGTGAACGCAGAATATGGCGGTCTTGCATTCAATTTAGACACAGCTTGGATTAGGTTGCTTTCTTTGAAGGGATCATCCTTCCCTCCATGCACAACCTGTAAGGAGGCAGTTAATGCCATATTGATCGTTGTATGTGTCCATGGGAAGTCAGTACTAGAATTTCTCGCCATATAGGTATTGATCTTTCACTGCAACTTTTTAGCTCTGCACCAAAGTACGAATCGCTGGTTATTTAATAAACATAAAACATGTATGAAATATCGTAAATGGTATATACAAATGCTTAATAAGTTACTCATAAATAAGTTATGTGTCCTAATTAGTTGAAAAAGATTATGTAAATTAAATGTAATTATTTGAACACTGAAGTGTATGGTATAGTATAAATGAGTACATAATATAGTGAATAATACTTAGTACAGATGAGTACACAAAATAGATAAGTACACAATATATTGCACTTGCTCATTAACGATGCTGACGCCACAAGCAATCCCTAGGAGTGTAAGCGTCTGGCAGGTGTGTGACCCTCATCCCAGCGGCCTGAGCTGGCCCCTGCCACGTGTGCCCTTGGTACTAATCTTCATCGTCATGTTATGTTCCAACTCCACTGAATGTGTATTCAGAACCGCTAACTCGGTCCTGCATGTACCACGATGTAGGATCGTCATGCGGGAGTGTGTTTGCCGGTAGTACGTGCTTGGTTGGAGTCCGAAATGCTGAAGTATAAGCTTCCTGGTACCACTGTAAACCCTCAGGTGCATCAAGATATTGGGGGTATTGGCCGCTCAGTAGCTCGGTGAAGCTGCTCGTTTGCAATGCAGCAGTCCGGTCAAAATCTTATGTGCCGCTCCAAGTGGGCGTGTGCTGCGTGCAGTCAATGACGTCCTCCTGGTGAATTGATAATACTGGTGGAGTTGTCTGCGTAGCCTGAGTAGGTTGTGTGAACGGAGGGGGCTGGGAACTTAGTGTACACTCCTCGGGAGCAGGAGCTTCGGTCACCTTCTCGACTCCAGCACAAGAACGTGTCACATGATGGGCTGTAGACAAAGGTGCCTCCCGTGGATGTGCCTCATGAGCACTGGATGAGCGCCTGCTGTGGGAGGCACGGGACGGGTTCATGGCGGGTACATCGTAGCCCCTAGAACGCGGGGCGTAACCACCTAGACCATGTATCGCGGACAACAGGCAAGACCCTCTCCTCCTCATGTAGTCCCGGAGAGGGTGCCGATTCCTTCGCGTGGCTGACCCACTTGCTTCCCCACATGTATGCTCCGTATGCCTATGCATTTCATACCCTGTTTTGGTCTGTAGTTATTGAGGGTTATGTCAGTAATACGGATGAGAAACTAATAAAAATCGTTATAAGTACAACATCACTTACCACCACATGAAGAAGCCGGGTACGATCTTCGGGGAAGGGTCTGGGGGCTGGCGGTACATTGCCGCTGAGTAAGGTGGGACGCATGCGTGACTGGTACCACGAAAGGTACTCTCAGTAAGTACTATCGTCGTACTGTCCCGCAGGAACGATGACATCCACTGGGCCAGACTCCTTTCACCGGGTTATGTGCTCTGCATTAATCTCCGACCAGTCATGTGTGCCTGCATTCCCTTGGTACTCATCTTGTACGTGACATAAATAGTTACAATTTTGTAACACACTTACTCCTGCGCCCGACCAGCGTCTCGTGGGGGAGGTACTGGCATCAACTGACGATAACCAAACTGTCTCTGTACACGGTCAGGAGAATACACTTCTACATTGTTCATGTAAAGGAAAAACATCTGGTCATCCATAAGTCGGAGTCACGAAAACAAGGGGATGCGATGAGGTCGGTAGTTGCAATTTCGGCCACTCGTTCCCTACACCATCGATCCCACTCCACGAGTTCGACGCTGAGGACATCAAGGTCACTGATCACCCGGGCGTAGTTTTCATGGTCTTGGTGGTGAATCCATTGCAGCCTGGTATTATTCCACCGATACCCCATCATTGGCCTCATATCATCGGCAACGCCATCGGAGATGGGAACTGGATAGTAGGTGTTGCTCACCCACGGTCGATAAACCAGGAGATACTCCTAGCTCCAGAGCTCCACGACATAAGGCCAATGATGGGGGTATCGGTGGATTCATGCCAGGCTGCGATGGACTCACCACCAAGACTATGGAATTTACACCCGGGTAATTAGTGACCTTGACGTCCTCAGCGCCGAACTCGTGGAGTGGAATCCTGGCGTAGGGAACGAGTGGCCGAAATTGCGACTAGTAGCCTCATTGCATCCCCTTGTTTCTGTGACTCCGACTTATGGATGACCAGATGTTTTTTTCTTTACATGAGTAATGTAGAAGTGTATTCTCCTGATCGTGTACAGAGGCAGTTTGGTCATCGTCAGTTGGTGCCAGTACCTTCACCACGAGACGCTGGTGGGACGCACGAGTAAATATGTTATTGTACATAACATTCTTATGTTACGAAATTGTAACTGTTTATGTCACATACAGGAGGAGTGCCAAGGGAACGTAGGCACACATGACTGGTCGAAGATTAATGCAGAGCACATCACCCGGTGGATGGAGTCTGGCCTAGTGGATGTCGTTGTTCCTGCGGGACAGTACGACGACAGCACGTACTGGGAGTATCTTTCGTGGTACCAGTCACGCACGCGTCCCACCTTACTCAGCGGCAACGTACTGCCAGCCCGCAGACCCTTCCTCGAAGATCGTACCCGACTTCTTCATGTGGTGGTAAGTGATGTTGTACTTATAACGATTTTCATTAGTTTCTCATCCGTATTACTGACAAAACACTCAACAACTACAGACCGAAGCGGGATACGAAATGCATAGGCATGCGGAGCATGCATGTGGGGAAGCAAGTGGGTCAGCCACACGAAGGGATCGGCACCCTCTCCGGGATTACATGAGGACGAGAAGGTCTCGCCTGTTGTCCGTGATACGTGGTCTAGGTGGTTGCGCCCCGCGTTCTAGGAGCTACGACATACCCGCCATGGACCTGTCCCGTGCCTCCCACAGCAGACACTCATCCAGTGCTCATGAGGCACATTCACAGGAGGCATCTTCGTCTACGGCCTATCATGTGACACATTCTTGTGCTGGAGCCGAGAGGTGACCGAGGCTCCTACTCCTGAGGAGTGTACACTGAGTTCCTAGCCCCCTCCGTTCACACAACCTACTCAGGTTACGTAGACAATTCCACCAGGCTTATTAACTCACCATGAGGACGTCATTGACTGCACGCATTAGACGTCCACCTGGAGCGGCACACAAGATTTTGACTGGGCTACTGCATTGCAAGCGAGCAGCTTCACCGAGCTACTGAGCGGCTAATACCCCTAATATTTCGATGCACCTGGGGGTTCACAGTGGTACCAGTAAGTTGAGACTCCAGTATTTCGGACTCCAACTGAGCACGTATTACCGGCAGGCACACTCCCGCATGACGATCCTACATCGTGGTACATGCAGCGCTGAATTAGCGGTTCTGGATACACATTCAGTGGAGTTGGAACACAGCATGACGATGAAGATGAGGACCAAGGGCACACGTGGCAGGGGCCAGCTCAGGCCGCTGGGATGAGGGCCACACACCCGCTAGACGCTTACACTCCTAGGGATTGCTTGCGGCGTCGGCATTGTTAATGAGCAAGTGCAATATATTGTGTACTTATCTATTTTTTTACTCATCTATACTAAGTGTTATTCACTATATTATGTACTCATTTGTACTATGCCATACACTTCAGTGTTCAAGTAATTACATTTAATTTACATAATCTTTTTTCAACTAATTAGGACACATAACTTATTTATGAGTAACTTATTAAGCATTTGTATTTACCATTTACGATATTTCATACCTGTTTAATATTTTTTAAATAATCAGCGATTCATGCTTTGGTGTAGAGCTAAAAAGTTGCAGTGAAAGATCAATACCTATATGATGAGAAATTCTAGTACTGGCTTCCTATGGACACATACAACGATCGATATAGCATTAACTGCCTCCTTGCAGGTTGTGTATAGAGGGAAAGAGGATCCCTTCAAAGAGAGCAGCCTAATCCAAGCTGTGTCTAAATTGAATGCAAGACTGCTATTTTCTGCGTTCACCGTTCTACTTTTACATGTAACAAACCGACGACCTTGGGACCCTCTTGCATGAGTGCCGTCAAATATATCTCAGGGTGTGCGAACTAGCCGACCATTCTTCTGTGTTGGGTTTCTGTATAAGGCAAAGAAGGATGGCGATATTGCCCGAACAGTATGCATCCCACATACAGATTCGTTATTTTCTATTTGATCACTATACTTATGTTATTGCTATTGATTCGAATACCTCTTTTCTGCTTTAGACGTTTCCAGAAGACGCAGAGTTAATCAACAAAGAAATCTCACACTTCTTAGTAATGCATATGTTTTTTGGCGGGGGTGTGATACCTGGTTCACGTAGAAGACGACGAAGATCAGTGAACCCAAGGGGTACAAGAGTTGATGATAATTTTATGCCACCAATGCCTCGACGTTCCACCAACCATACAGGAGAAGATTCAACGAACACTACAAGAGCACGTGCTCGTACCGTGATACCTCAAGACGACGACGACGATTTCATGCCACCAATGCCTCGATGTTCCACCAGCCATGCAGGAGAAGGTTCAATGAACACTACAAGAGCACGTGCTCGTACCGTGATACCTCGAGACGACGATGACGATTTTATGCCACCAATGCCTCGACGTTTCACCAGCTACACAGGAGAAGGTTCTCAACGAACAATACAAGAGCACGTGCTCGTACCGTGATACCTCAAGACGACGACGACGATTTCATGCCACCAATGCCTCGACGATTTCGCTAATCTACGTCATCACTTTCCGCCGCCATCACGAGATGATCAATGATACAAGGGTTAATATTGTGCATGTTGAAATATACCGAAGTGTTAAGACTGCCCGCCACCTTAGAGACTATATGCTTTCTTACTCATGCATTTTGAAATATACAGTTATATTAACAACTAATTTCTAATTTTATTATATAAAATGAAGAGCCAAATCACATGAAATAGCAACATATCGTTACATAAAATGAAGAGCCAAATTACTGAGATAAAATGGCTGTTAAATTTCTCGTTTCAAATTTAGTTAAAAGTTGTCAATTACATAAATCGAACCGGCCGCATGAAAAAAATATGTATTTCGGCACACTGTGTGCCGAATACACTTGATTTTTGGCACACGGTGTGCCGAATACAAGTGCTAAAATCATAAATACAGAATTTTTTTTTATCCATTTCATTAAATACACACGTATATTGTATAAATTCGTATTTTTTGCCCATTAAAAAGTATAATAGTATCATGAGCACCAAGTCGAAGCTAGGATGCGTCTTGTCCGTGCGTGCATGCATGCATATTATCTATGCACTAGCTGCATGAGAGCTTGACAGCCAATAGTAAGTATGTCTCTGTCGGCGTGGTATTTTCCGGGTTGGCTTTAAGCTAAACTGTGCCAGGCACCACATGACCTAGATGTGCTTGTTCGGCCGATCTGCCCTCTCTAACTAGCTAAATTACTCGGGCGATCTGGCTGCTTATTGCACATCGTAATTTGTTAACACACTTTTAAACAGTGCTGTCAATTATCACGATACCGTACTAGATTCGCTTGCCGATTGTGCGCGCGTGTGAGTGCATGTATGACCAAAAAATAATAATAATGCGCTCACTACTATATAATCTATTTAGTAGGAAATTTCTGTACAGATTTATGGAGCTGTCTATATAAACGGTATCATAGACGGCTTCCAACTAGATCTATCTGAAAAAATAGTAACATACAATTACAATAAAGCATGACGCTACAATATATACGATTCTAATACAAACTGTTATAGTTTATAACCATTTGTATTGTTTTTTTAAAACAGTTCTAATTTGTATGTACTGTTTTTTTTAAACAGTTCTAATTTATAATCATTTGTATTATTGATAGTAATAGTATAGACAATTTTAAATTAAAACTGTCTTTAAAAAGCAAACAATACAGACAGTTCTATACTAGAATAGTTTGTACTTTTAGTATTAATAGTTAGTATTAATAGTATAGATGGTTTTAAATTAGAATTGTATGTAAAAAAGAACAATACATATGGTTTTAAATTAGAACCGTCTTAAAAAAAAAGAACAATACAGACAATTCTAAGTTTAAAACTATCTGTACTAATGTTGTCCCATTTGTTTTGAGCATATATTTTATATAGATTATTTTTATATAGATTATTTTTATATAATGGTATGTAATGAAACGATAGGTGAGATGGTAAGAATGTTTATGTGAAGTTAGAGGTTACGGGTTTAACTCCTATAAAACATTCTCATGGTATTTCACGTGAAAATTCGTGTGACTAGCGACCACGTCTATATAATAATATAGGAGGCTGGTGTGAGTAAGAAAAATATTTTTTATTTTTTAACTTAGTACGAATGATTACAATAATGAGTCATCTATACAAATAATTTATACATATGATTCAAAAACTATCTATATAAATCTAATTTATATAAAAAAATTTCTACGGACGGTTAAAAAGTATCCCGTATAATTTTTTTAAAACTATGTATATAAATCATTTTTTACTAGTATAAGATCTAGATGACTCGGCATATATATGCATGTCGGGACTGGTGATGGTCGGTCGATCATCGTCCACTCGTCCGTGATCAGGGCCCCTGCCTCACTGCCTGTCTGACTCCTTCCTTCCCTGTATCGGTGCCACAGCCAGTCCACGCAGCAGGCGTCTCAACTGAATGCCTGGCGATCTGACCCCAAATTAAAGATCACCAGTGCATGCATATCAGCTACTGGCTGGTTATTCTTATGGGATGATCTTGCCCGGATGCTTGTAATTTTACATAGATACGTGTTAGTTGTCGTATATATTGTTTTAGCTCGATCTGGTAACGTAAATATGCGTCTGCAATCTAGTTCAGGAATTCTACTTCCCACTGCAGGTTGATTTGGCATATGTAGACTACTGTATCACTCATGTAGACTGGCATACTTATCGGTGCAAAAAAATCATCTTCGTACGATTGACTAATCACAATCTTATCTATTATATTCGTTTATACGATATCAAATTCGATCAACCAAATAGAAACTTAGCTCAGTTTGCTCAGACAGATATAATTAACTAAATATCGATAGATAATCTAGATGAGTGAGTGAAAAAGTGGCCTGCCGGTGCTACCAGCGGGTAGTGAACTCTTTCTGGAAAACTCAGGTCAGGTCAGATCAATAACTATGTTACACGCCTGCATCATGAATGCATCAGTGTGTTTAATTAGTTAGCTGCTAGGCTAATTGCCTGCTGGGCGCGCGGGTATGCTATGCTTGCCTCCAAATTAAGGTGGCAGTGGCTAGAGTACTGGCCGTGGTACTGATTATTAGGTAGGCCGGGGAGCCACAAATCTTGAGCCCCAATCCCCGCTACGTAGCGTGACAGAGAAATCTAGCTGGCCAATCATGCCTTTCTTCCGGCCGGTACCAGCACCATCACTAGGTTGCACAAAATGGGCTGCAATCACCAACCAACTACTGCATTATTGTCCTGGTGCAAAAAATACAGGAGGAGGTCCTATCCTGCTGGCTAGTAGTAGTACACATCAAACGGTGCAAGTTTGTGCTTCAGCACAACCATGTTATCCTTACAAAAACAGCATGCGTGCGCACCCACAGGTACTGTTCACCAATGTAGAGAGTTGATGTATCCTTTTGCATAATCTGTCCCGTTCGTAACTTGGTATTAATAATCTCGGTACATGTCGTCGTACCGTGCAACGTGCATAAGGTAGCAGTGTGGTGTGGTACGGATAGGCGTGAAGCGACCTTGGATATCCGTAAATTCACTCTAGTTAATTAACTCTACATATACCTCCATATTCATCCCTACAACTATGACGGCAGTATATACTAGTCTGATTGGTGCGCGTACGCCACGTCTATTTTTATTTTGCTGTGTAGAGCACGATAAAAAAAGACTAAAAAATTAAGTTCACAAATTTTGTACATTTCAATATTTATTTATAAAATTATTAATGTTACGTCACGTCTATTTTTATTTTGCTGTGTAGAGCACGACAAAAAAAGACTAAAAAATTAAGTTCACAAATTTTGTACTTTTCAATATTTATTTATAAAATTATTAATGTTAAACACATTAAATTAATTATAGAGAAAACAATAGTACTTTTATGCATGCACATAGTTTTAACATGTAGGTGAAAGTAATACTAACTTAAAAAAATTTGTTTCATATTTTATTGAGTTTTAGATATTTTTCTTTTCATTTTATTCATTTCGATATTTTTCTAGAATTTTTGAAAAAGAAAATTACATATATATATATACATATATATGTACATATGAATTATACATGTATAGATATACATATATATGTATATATATACATATACACACATATATATATACGTGTAAGTACGTATACTACTCAGGACCCACTGCTACAGTAGATTGATTCAAGCTGCCGCGGTTGCCTTGTGCGCGTACGCATCGTCGCGTCCTGCCTACATGTGCGCGCAGCTTTCCATGCAGCGTCTGTCCAGTGCCTTCTGTTGGCCCTCCTGGTCCTCTCTAAAGTTTTTTAGTCATATTTGTTTCTTTAAACTGTGTATTGTAGATGTTTATCGTAGTAGATTATGAATTATATCATAATCTATATATATTTGTAGAATTTACTTTTAGATTTTAGAATCTGACTGTTTGTTTGTAGAATTTACGATTCAGAATCTATAATCAAGGACAAACAAACAAGATGACTGTTTATTTGTAGAATTTACAATCTAGAATCTATAATTCAAGGACACACAAACAGGATGTTAGTTCTTAAAATGAGGTCCTATTGTCTGCTGATAGATCACACGCTTTCTAGGACCTCGTAAATAAAGGGGAAATACAAAATATGGTCCAGCAGCACTAGAAAATTCGCATTTTGACGGTCAGATCAAATTTCAGAAACAGCACAAAGCAAAATTGGGCCAAGACACACTAGATTGATTGGCGCGTCTACGTTGTGTCTATCTTTTTTGCACATAGTATGATAAAAAAAGACTAAAAAAATTTGGATTCATCAGTTTTGGACATATCAATATTTATTTACGAATTTATTAATATTTAACACATTCACTTAATTATAAGAAAAACAGTAGTACTTTCATGTATGCACATACTTTTAACATGTAGATGAAAGTAATATGAATCTAACAAAATTTGTTTCATATATTTTTAAGTTTTAGATATTTTTCTCTATATTTTAGATTATTTCAGCCGATTTATCAATATAACTAATATTCCATTCGACATTTTTGCTAGAATTTATCGAAAATGAAAATTATATGTATATATATGTAAACATACATATAAGCATAGATGTATAAATACATATATGTATATATATGCACATCTATACCTGTACATAAGAGGATTAAATGCTACAGAAGATGCTACATTAGTACTTTCATACATGCGCATACTTTTAACATGTAGACGAAAGTAATACGAATCTAACAAAATTTGTTTTATTTTTTTTTGAATTTTAGATATTTTTCTCTGTATTTTAGATTATTTTAGTCAATTTATCAATATAACTAATATTCCATTCAACATGTAGACGAAAGTAATACGAACCTAACAAAATTTATTTTATATTTTTTTAAGTTTTAGATATTTTTCTCTGTATTTTAGATTATTTTAACCGATTGATTAATATAACTAATATTCCATTCGACATTTTTCTGAAATTTATCGAAAATCAAAATTATACGTATAAGTATAGATATATAAATGCATATACGTATATATGTGCACATCTATACCTTTACATAAGAGGATTAAATATCTACAGTGCCTTAGCCTCTGAAAGCCTCCAAATCATAGCCGGTTAATATATATAGTACAAAAGATGCTACAGTTAACATACGTATAAGTATAGATATATAAATACATACATATATATATGCACATCTATACCTGTATATAAGAGGATTAAATATCTACAGTGCCTTAGCCTCTGAGAGCCTCCAAATCTTAGCCGGTTAATATATATATAGTACAAAAGATCCTACAATATCTACAGTGCCTTAGCTTCTGAGAGGCTTCAAATCTTGACCGGGTAATATATAGTATAGACTAGGCCATATCTGTTTACTGGGCCGAGACAAAGGAAACCTGAAAAATAATCTGATTAGTTGGGCCTTCTTTCCTTATCGGCGGCCTATAGCGATCTCACAATTCAGCCCATAAACTTGCCTGCTTTCTCGATTTTTTTTATCTATTTTCTTTTTAGATTATGTCTAGTTTATTTTCTTACAAACAAGAAATGAGAAACGCAACATACCTGATGAATTCTTGTATCTATCCGCAGCTGTGGTGGGCAACAATTTCTTGGGGCGCGACCTGACGATCGAGAACTCGGCGGGCCCGTCGAAGCACCAGGCGGTGGCGCTCCGCGTGGGCGCGGACCTGTCGGCGTTCTACCGGTGCAGCTTCGTGGGCTACCAGGACACGCTCTACGTGCACTCCCTCCGTCAGTTCTTCCGCGACTGCGACGTGTACGGCACAATCGATTTCATCTTCGGCAACGCCGCCGTGGTGCTCCAGGGTTGCAACCTCTACGCGCGCAAGCCGCTCCCGAACCAGAGCAACATCTTCACCGCGCAGGGGCGTGAGGACCCCAACCAGAACACGGGCATCTCCATCCAGAAATGCAAGGTCGCCGCGGCGTCCGACCTCGTCGGCGCCGAGTCCACGACCAAGACGTACCTGGGCCGCCCCTGGAAGCAGTACTCCCGCACGGTGTTCATGCAGTCGGAGTTGGACTCGCTGATCGACCCGGCCGGGTGGCTGGAGTGGAACGGCAACTTCGCGCTCGACACGCTCTACTACGGCGAGTACATGAACATGGGCCCCGGCGCGGGGACCTCGGGGCGGGTCAAGTGGAAGGGGTACCACGTGATCACCAGCGCCGCGGAGGCCAGCGCGTTCACGGTGGGGTCCTTCATCGACGGGGACGTGTGGCTCGCCGGCACGTCCATCCCGTTCGCCACCGGCCTGTGAGCTGTGGCGCTCCCAGCGATTCCATCACCGCGAGATGGCAATAATAAATGGGCGTACGCTCACAGGTCCGGTGAAAGATAGCACCGCCGGTTCGATCGTGTTACCTGCTGTCATTGATTCTTTTCGTTCTTGGGCCCAAACTGTAGCGTCTTCCGGTCCCGCCCTTATTTTACGTACGTGCATGAATGATGTGGTACTCATCTATTGACAAGGATCCGGATCGGACGTACTCCGTATAGCGAGCTACGTTCAATAGAACATGGACGCTCGTTGATTCTAGTGTACTTTATTGCCCTTCCCTTTTTTCCCCCCTCGATCGTCTCGGTACAGAAAGTGGTGATGATTCCGTGATTGCTGAGCTCGCATGTAAGCTGGGCCAGGAACTTGAGTGCGGCTGCAGCCAAGTGCAGTGCGATCACGGAAGGTGCATGGAGGAGGGAGGAAGGAAGAATGGGATAGCGGTCCGGGCAGCTAAGTATCCCTAAATTCTGGCTGTGCACAGTGTTTTTCTTTAGCTTGATCCGTGTTCACTTTCACTCGCCCTCGCCCTGCTTGTCCGAACCGTGATGGACACAAAGACAGTGCCGATGAACATTGTGGCGTCTGCTACTCGCATGTTCACATGCAAGAAAACCACGGCTCCAAGAAGACGGGATAATGTCATTGCGATGCAACGTTGGTCCACGTGTGCGCCCATACCTAACAGCTAACACGCCGTCTGCTGCCACACGTCACGTCTTGTTCCGTTCTCGATGCTAGAGAAAGCCCTGAAACTAGATCAGCTCTGGATCGCATCTCTTGTGGTGTCAGCTGAAAAGAAAATTTGGGCAGAGAAGAAAGCGGACAATATATGCCCATGGAGTCACGGGAACGTGAGCGCGTGCTGCGATCAGGGCTCAACTCGCGTTACTAGCGAGCCGCTGTAGAAATGTATAGCTTAAGCTTTTATGATTGTATTCATAGCGCATGGCCTTTAGTAGATGAGGTACGGGAGTGTCGGGACGCTTGAGTCCATAAGGGACGGTTACAGATCCTAACGAATAAGCTGAGGGCTAGAGAGTGTTGACACAGTAGAGGATGTGGCCATTGAGTGCTGATTCATGGAGCCATAGGCGTCGGTGGTCCTGATGAATCGGTCTTCGTTGACAGCCCCTCTCAATCAGAACGTGGATGAACGTTCAAGTTGCTGCGAAACTAGTTGAAGATGCTTGTAGATAGTCCTTTAGTGAATATATCGGCGTACTGAGATGAGGTCGGCACATGCAAGACTTGAATTGCTCCGAGAGAGACCTTGTTTTGGACGAAATTGAGGTCTATCTCGATGTGCCTCATTTGTTGGTGTTGTACAGGGTTGGAGGAGAGGTACATTGCTGAAACATTATCGCGGTAGACAATTGTGAACCATCGTGGAGGTCAGAGGAGCTATTAAAGTAATTGGTGGATCCATCAAGTTTTAGCGACTACATTGGCAATGCCACAGTACTCTTCCTCCACGCTTGATCGAGGAATTGTGGCCTGACGTTTGGATGACCAGGAGACTAGATTGTTGCAAAGGAAGACCACATAACCTTAAGTGGGGCACCATGTATCTGAGCACCCATCCCAGTTTGAGTCAGAGTAGGCAAATAGGGCATCCGAGGTGGCGACGAAGAAGAAGACCATAGTGACAAGTGCCACGGATGTAGCGAAGGACGGGTTTGAGGAGTTGAAGGTGGCACTAATGTGGAGCATGCATGAATAAGCAAATTTGTTGGACGTCATGACAGATATCCGGACGAGTGAGTGTAAGATATTGTAAAGCATCGACCAAACTTCGGTATTTGGTTGGATTAGATAGGAGATCACCGAAAGTGGTCGATAGTTTGGGCTTGGTGTCTATGGGTGTGGAACTTGGATTGCATTGGGACATGTATTCACCATCTAGGAGGTCAAGAGCATATTATTCCTGAGACAAAAACATGCCTTGTGGTGAAGTAATGACAGAAATCCCGAGGAAATGTTGAAGCCAGCCAAGGTCCTTCATGGCAAATTCGCCTTGAAGTTTGGAGATGAGAGAGGCTAGAAAGGAAGGAGAATCGACTATTAGGATGATGTCATTGACATATAGAAGAAGATAGGTTGTGTGTTGGTGGGATTTGTAGATGAAAAGAGAAGTATCACACTTGGAAGAGCGGAAGCCCATAGAACATAACAAAGATGTAAATCGTAAGAACCAAATGCAGGGTGCTTGCTTCAACCCATACAATGACATGGTGAGTTTGCACACATGAGAGGGATATTTGGGATCAGTGAACCCAGAAGGTTGTTGAAAAAACACGGTTTCAGAGAGGTGACCATGAAGGAAGGCATTGGAGATATCCAGTTGATGGATGGGCCAACCTGAGAAGCAATCAATGGAGAGAACAATGCGTATGGTCATAGGTTTAATGACTGGACTGAAAGTCTCAGTGTAATCAACTCTAGCTTGCTGAGAGAAACCCCAGACGACCCAGCTTATGCCTGAAAATTGATTTGCCGGACACTATATTGATGTCGGGAGGCGGCAAAACAAGTGACCAGGTGTTATTAGATTGGTGTGCAGTGAATTATTCAAGCCTAGTGTGGTACCTATCGGTTTAATAGGTAAGGTGAGTGCCCCACATTGTGGGTCTCGTGCTGCCAAATTGACCAGCCCTATGGTCGTGAAGCGAGATCCTACGATAAACCCCTACTAATCGCATAGTAAGTACTCACCTACCTAGTCAAGTCTAAAAAAATGTTGCCTACTCGAGTGTTTTTTCCTTCCTCATGCACTTGCTTTCAGCTTGATTAGGGTACGACATAGATGGATCAGATCTTGGCATACCTTGAGAATCGAGTGATCCCTGATAATGATGTGTCAGCTGAAAGGGTCATGCGGCAAGTCCGTAGATACTCCCTGGTAAAGGGATGTGTCGGTGACATGGGAACTAGGGGTCCCCGAGTCCCAAGGCCAGGACAGCAGAATGCCACGTGATGCCTTCCCTTAGGGATCATCTCCCCGAGGGCCGAGAAGAGTTAGTTCCGGGAGTGGTGCTCGGGGTCATGATCAGTAGTCCCCGAGTACCCAGAGTTCCCTGAGAACCTGAGAAGAGCCAATTCCGAGAGTGGTGCTCGGGGCCATGAACAGTAGTCCCCGAGTACCCAGAGTTTCCCGAAGACCCGAGAAGAGCCAGTTCCGGGAGGGGTGCTCGGGGCCGTGAACAGTTGGCCCCTGAGCACCCATAGTTTCTCGAGGACCCAAGAAGCCCCTTGCCGATGGACCCCACAAAGGCTCCACGGTGAGGTGTCAATCGGTGGGAGGCCCGATGCTGCATTTAAGAGGGAGAGTGACCGTCACATCCAACCACTCCCCCCCCCCACGCCTATTGTACTGAGTACGTCAGTCCCTGCCACCGCCTGGCAGGAAGGCGTGGGGATGTTTAATGCGACGGGTCCCATCGCACGTCACCCTGCGGGGCCCATAAAGGAAACGGTTTGGAGATATCGTCGCTGGGCTCGAGGCGTATCGCTGCCACCTTGCCGTGTTAGATCTGCTTTGACCGAACAGGCATGCGAGGCAGTTCGGCGGTTGCCTGGTGGGCCTCCCCTGCACCTGCTAAAGTTGGACGTAATGGGCGATGGGACCGACCGAAGGCGCATTTTCAACCCCTGTAACAATCAAACTGTAGCCCCATGACAGTTGCTTTCCATTTATGGCTCAGGGAACTTGTGCCCCCACTCTGGGCACACCGAGCCTCCTCCGATAGGATAAAAGGGGGGGGGGTGCACTCCGTGGAAAGACAAGCTGGAAGCGAGAAGTAAGACCGGAGCTCAAGACTTGATAGATAGAGCAAAAAATCTTGTAACACAGAGATCTAGAGAAAGGCATTCCAAGAGCATTAATAGCACATCATACACACAGGAGTAGGGTATTACGCTCCGTGCGGCCCAAACCTGTCTAAAATCTCTTGTGCATTTACTCTCACTAGCCAACGATTATCCGTCCCACCTAGATCTCACACATTCGTGTTAAATCCACGTACCAGGTAGATCCAGAATCACCCCCCGGCCGAATCTCAAAGGGGGTCCGTCAGGATCCCCGCTTGCGTTGTTCATCCTCCGACAGCTGGCGCGCCAGGTAGGGGGGTTGCATCCCTGAATCCGCCTTATTTTCTGTAGGAAAAATGGCGGGCGGACATTGTCTTCAGCGCACTAGCTCAAACTCGAGCGAAGAAGTGGAGGACGTGGCCCAAGAGGCCCCAGCTCCTGTTGTTCCTCAGCAGCAACAACAGTCGGCCCGTACGGCGCCTCCCTACATCGGGGACAACGGCGTTGGGCCCAGCAGGGCAGCCGCTGCCGTAGGCGAGCCGCCAAACCCTCAACAAGCGGCAAACGCCCCTACCGCAAGGTCGGTATCCAGACAACGCCGGGCGCCGTTGCGGCATAGGCTCACCTTCAGTGACGCCAGCCCTGGGAGTGCTTTGCTTGCGGCACAAGCACTCCTCAGGCAATCCGCCTGTCCAGGCAGTGGGGGAAACCCCGGAGGGCCGTTGGCTGCAGGAGGTGGCCGCCCTGGTGGGCACGGTTCACCAACAAGTACTTATCGAAAGTTCTCGCGCCACCTCCCATCGTGGTGCAACAAGAGCCAGACCATCTTCGGGTAGCAGCAGAATCGGCCGGGGGGGCTCCAGACGAAGTGCTTCCCCTTGCTCACAATAGGAGCTCAGGACCTCCGCTTGCACCTCAATGAGCGGAGGGCTATCGAGGATGTGCACGTTACACTCGAGCGCCACCAGGAGTCCCGGCGCGAGGCTGAGGCAGAGGACCATGCTTCCTCTATGCCGGCCCGCGACCGCCAGGGTTCCCTGGTGCGCCGGCGTTCGCCCCCCAAGGGCGCTGCTGGCGCCGTGGGATACGGCACAGGCTGCCGCGCATTTACCAGCGAGCTTCGCCGGGTCAACTGGCCCACGAAGTTCCGGCCAGAACTACCAAAGAAGTACGACGTGTCCATCGACCCCATCGAGTTCCTCCAAATCTGCACCACCGTCGTCCAAGCAGCGGGCGGGAATGAAAAGGTGATGGCCAACTACTTCCACATGGCCTTGAGGAGCTCTGCCCGCTCTTGGCTTATGAACTTACCCAGAGATCCTGGGACGATCTGTGCCACCAATTTGTGGCTAATTTTCAGGGCACTTTCACGCACCCCATCCTGGAGTGCGACCTCCACGCCGTTAAGCAGCCGGAGGGGGAGACGCTGAGGTGCTTCATACAGCGTTTCAGCTAGGTTCGCAACACCTTTCCGTGGATCACCCCCCACACCATCATTATCGCCTTCCGGCAGGGCATCCGTGACGAGCGGATGCTCGAGAAGCTAGGTACGCACGAGGTCGAGACCACTACGGAGCTCTCGCATTGGCCGACGAGTGCGCTAAGGTGGTGGAGGCTCGGGCGTGGCATGTCCCGCGCCCTAAGCAACCCGCTACCGACAAAGCAGGTCCTTCCCGCTCTGACAAGTGGGAAAATAAAAAGAGGAAGAAGTACGACGCTGCCCCTGTCGTGCCGGCGGAGGGCGCTGCCCTCAGGCTGGCACGTCGGGCGGCTGTCGACAAGAAGCCCGCTCCCGCGAGGCCCGAGCCGGGAAAATGGTGTGAAATCCACCAAACCGACTGGCACGACCTCACTAAGTGTTGATCGGTCAAGGGTCTCGTGGAGCAGCGCCAGAAGGAGCGCGAGGAGCGCCGCAGGGGTGGCGATGACAAGGCTGCCCCCGAAAATCAAGAGCTCGGGTTCCAGGAGCCTGAGCACACCGTCGCTTTCATCGATGGAGGCGCATACACGCCCCCCTCTCGTCGCTGCGTCAAGACAATACGGCGTGAGGTGCGCTCAGCAACCCCGGGCGTTGCGGCCGTAAGGCCTCTAAAGTGGTCGGAGACCCTGATCACCTTCAGTTAGGTAGACCACCCCGCGTGCAGGGGTGGAGCGACTACCTCTGGTAGTGTCCCCCACCATCTACAATGTGAAGGTCACCCGAGTGCTGGTCGACGGGGGTGCAGGTCTGAACCTCCTGTCCCAGGACGCCTTCAAGAAGTTGCAGGTGCCTTCAAGGCGCCTAAAGTCGTCCCTCCCCTTTTATGGGGTGACACCGGGACACACACTACCCCTCGGGCAGGTTGAGCTGCCCGTCACCTTTGGGAGTCGGGACAATTTCCAGACGGAGAACGTCATCTTCGATATCGCGAAAGTCTCTCTCCCCAACAACGCAATCCTCGGGCGCCCTGCGCTCGCCTGGTTCATGGTGGTGACACACTACACCTACCTCACGGTCAAGATGCCGGGCCCTGCTGGCCCCATCTCTGTGTCCGCCGAGATTGGCAGCGCCGTCTCCTGCGTTGAGCTGCTATACTCGGCCTTGGTCTCCGCTCGAGCCGAGGTCGAAGGACACCTAGGGGGCCCGGGACCCTCTTCATGCAAACCCCGACTCGTCGTTGATACCTCCATCCCCACGAAGGAGGTCATGGTGGGCGAAGACTCATCCTAGGTTATCCGAATCTGTGGTGACCTGGGCGACAAATAGAAAAGCACGCTCGTCGCCTTCCTCTGGGCAAATGCTAACGTGTTTGCATGGCAGCCGTCAGATATGCCCAGGATCCCTAGGGAGGTGATTGAGCACCACCTTGTTGTGCGACCAGACGCACGGCCGGTGAGGTAGAAGATCCGCCGGTAGGCGCCCGAGCGCCAGGAGTTCATCCGGGGGCAAGTCAACAAGCTCCTTGATGCCGGCTTCATCCGAGAAGTCCTCCACCCGGAGTGGCTAGCAAATCCTGTTGTCGTCCCGAAGGCCAACGGCAAGCTGCGGATGTGTGTCAACTACCCCGACCTTAACAAGGCTTGTCCAAAAGATCCTTTTCCTTTACCCCAGATAGACCAGATAGTCGATTTCACCGCGGGGTGCGATCTTTTGTGTTTTTTAGATGCAAATTCGGGTTATACCAAATTCGCATGGCCATGCAGGACGAGGAAAAAACATCTTTTATTTCCCCAGTGGGGACTTATTGCTATGTGTCAATGCCTTTTGGTTTGCGCAACGCTGGTTCTTCATTCTAGCGGGCTATGCACATTACCCTTAACACGCAGGTTGGTCGTGATGTCGAAGCTTATGTTGACGACCTTGTGGTCAAGTCCCGAGATTGGGCCACCCTGCTGTAAGATTTGGCCGAGACCTTTAATCATCTTCGCAGCACCCGCCTAAAGCTCAACCCCGAGAAGTGCGTCTTCGGGGTACCCACGGGCAAGCTCCTCGGTTTCTTGGTTTCCAGCCGAGGAATCGAGGCCAATCCAGAGAAGATCCGGGCCATCGAGCAGATGCATCCCCCTGCTCGACTCAAAGAGGTCCAGCGTCTTGCTGGCTGCATGGCGGCCCTGGAGCGTTTCATCTCCAAGCTCGGGGAGCGAGGGCTCCCACTCTTCAAATTGCTGAAGAAGACCGGTTATTTCGACTGGACACCAGAGGCCGAGAAGGCCTTCCAAGACTTGAAGAAGTATCTCACCTCACCGCCCGTACTGGTAGCCCCCTCCGAGGGCAAACCTTTATTGCTCTACGTCTCGACCACTCCTCAGGTCATGAGCATGGTACTGGTGGTGGAGCGTGATGAGTGCTCGGGGTAAGTTGCTGGGTCCGAGCTCTCGGTCGCCCCCGAGCAGCCTACATGTCTCGGGGCCCCTCCCGACCAGGGAGTCGAGCCCAAGACCTTGGCCCCTCCCGACCAGGGAGTCGAGCCCGAGACCTTGGCCCCTCCCGACCAGGGAGTCAAGCCTGAGACCTCGGCCGGCCCCGACCGCTGCGCCGAGCTCGGGGGTTGTGACAAGTCCTCAGGTAAGGCCATAGTCCGGGCCCGTCGGATACAGCGACAGGTGTACTTCGTCAGTGAAGTCCTCCGAGACTCCAAGACAAGATACCCCAAAGCCCAAAAGATGCTTTATGTAGTGCTCATCGTCCAGGAAGCTGTGTCACTACTTCCAAGCGCACAAGGTCTCGGTGGTAACCACATACCCACTGGGGCCGATCCTGCGGAACCGAGAAGGCACCGGGCGTATCGTTAAGTGGGCGGTCGAGATCGCAGAATTCGATCTGCACTTCATCAGCCGCTAAGCGATCAAGAGCCAGGCTCTGTCCGACTTCGTGGCAGAGTGGACGCTGGTCCCCGTGATCGACAATAAAGAGTTGTCCGCTTACTCCGGGCAAGACGGGCTTGGGTACTGGGTCATGCACTTTGACAGCTCCCTCAAGCTGAAAGACGTGGGGGCTGGAGTGGTGCTAACCTCCCCAACGGGTGAAGTACTCCAGTATGTCGTGCAGCTACATTTCTGAGCGACCAACAATATGGTGGAATACGAGGGCCTTATCGTTGGCCTCCGAGCAGCAGTGGGTCTCGGGATCCGGGTGCTGCTTGTCAAGGGAGACTCCCAACTGGTGTTCAACCAAGTATCCAAGGAATACCAGTGCGCAGACCTGTAGATGGCGGCGTACGTGGTGGAAGTCAGGAGGCTGGAGTGGCACTTCGATGGCCTGGAGCTGCGGCATATACCTCGCCGCGACAACGCTCTGGCCGATGACCTCTCCCGCCTGGCCTTCGTCCGGGCGCTCATCTTGGCCGAAACCTTTGAAGAAAGGCTCACACGGCCATCCGTCCTACCTGCCGACCAGGATGAAGGGGAACCCTCGAGCCTAGTTGGGGGAACCCAGGTCGCACCCTCAGTGGGAGGTCCCGTCAGGGTGCCACCACCCAGCGAGTGCGCTGCGCTTGTTGGTAGTTCTCAAGAATCCTCGTGGATCGACGAGATCCGAGGGTACTTGAAAGAAAACATCCTTTCCGGGGATGATGCCTCTGCGGAGAGGATTGCACGGCAGTGCAAACGCTATGCCATTGTAGATGGGAATCTCTACCGGCGCAGCACGGATGGTGTCCTCTTGAGATGCATCACCCGGGCAGAAGGCAGTGAGCTCCTCACTGAGATACACGAGGGCGAGTGCGGTGGCCATGCATCATTCTGCACGCTGGTCGGGAAGGCCTTTTGGCAAGGCTTCTATTGGTCTACAGCCCTCTAGGATGCTTCCGAGTTGGTTCGGCGCTGTAGGGCGTGCCAGTTCCACGCAAAGCAGATTCACCAGCCAGCTCAGGCTCTTCATACCATCCCCCTATCTTGGCTCTTCGCGGTCTGGGGGCTGGACATCTTAGATCCATTCTCCGAGCAATTAGGGGCTATGAGTACCTCTATGTTGCCATCGACAAATTCACAAAGTGGCCGAAGGAGGTCCTAGGTTTTAAGGTTACCAAGAACACGGCAATCCAATTCATCCGCGGTATCACAAGTCGCTTCAGTGTCCCGAACACCGAACAGAATCATCACCGACAATGGCACCCAGTTCACAAGTACCCTATTCGGGGAATCCATGGAAAGACAAGCTGGAAGCGAGAAGCAAGACCGGAGCTCAATACTTGATAGATAGAGCAAAAAACCTTGTAACACAGAGATCCAGAGAAAGGCATTCCAAGAGCATTAATAGCACATCATACACACAGGAGTAGGGTATTACGCTCCGTACGGCTCGAATCTGTCTAAAATCCCTTGTGCATTTACTCTCACTAGCAGATGATCATCTGTCTCGCCTAGATCTCATGCATTCACGTTAAATCCACGTACGAGGTAGATCCAGAATCAGCCCCCCCGGCCGAATCTCAAAGGGGGTCCCTCAGGATCCCCGCTTGCGGTGTTCATCCACTGACAGGATGCCTTTACCGTAGGGGGAGTAATGGTCTTTTACTGAATGCATTACTCAGGAAGAGGGGAGCACAGTGCTATCTGATATTCATGGAGCCATATGTGGTAGCCACACTTCATACCGTACTCTGGTAGAAAAAGCACTCCGGCAAGGATTCTATTGGACCACGGCCCTCTAAGATGATTGCGAGCTAGTGAAACAGTGTGAGTCGTGTCAGTACCATGGCCGATAGACCAATCTACCAGCCTAAGCACTACAAACCATACCAATCTCTTGGTCTTTCATTGTTTGGGAGCTCAATATTGTTGGACTGTTCCCTAAGGCCTCTGGTGGTTTTGAATTCCTATTTGTGGCAGTTGATAAGTTTACTAAGTGGATCAAAGCTAATCTTATCAGGAAAATAACCACCGCAGTGGTGATAAAGTTCATACGAGAGTTGGTAGTGTGGTTTGCTAATCCAAACTGCATAATCAGGATAACAGTACTCAGTTCGCCAGTAGTGCTTTCAGAGTCTGCTGCGAAGAGATCATGACCATAGTTTGCTACGCGTCAGTTGCACACCCTCAAAGCAATGGACATGTCAAAAGGGCGAATGCGATGACACTGCATGGGGTCAAAACCCGGGTCTTTGATGGGCTTATGAATTATTTGAGATGCTAGGTGGACGAGCTCCCCACATTACTCTGGTTGCTACGAATGACCCCCAGTAGGGTTACGGCTAAAACTCCCTTCTTTTTAGTTTTCGGCACTAAGGCAATGCTCCCCTCTGAGATTGCCCTCCAATCTCCTCGAGTGACTAACTACTTGGACGTTGACCATGTGAGGCAACAAGAGGATGACATAAACTTGATCAAAGAGTTCCAAGATCGCACTCTAATTTGAGCAGCCGAATACCAATAGAGCCTCAGACGATACCTACAAGAGAGAACACTGGTCGTAGGTGACCTCGTCCTTTGACAGATTCAAAATATGATAGGTCAGAACAAGCTCTCCCCCAAGTGGTAGGGGCCCTACAAAGTGGTTGATGTTACCCGACCTAGTGTGGTCAAGTTAGCCATAGAGGATGGCTGTGAATTGCACAATTCTTGGAACATAGCCCATTTGTGCAAGTTCTATGTATGAGGCTACTCGAAAATGAGCCATTTTTTCTCCTTTTTTTAATAGAATCTTCCAGATGAGCGTGGAACATGGCTTGTATGTTTTTCTGAATCGAAGACAAAATTCTCTATTTTGTAGGATCTCCTGGATAAGAACGGTCTCCCATCGACTTGTAAGTTTTTCCAATTCAAAAGCCAGACTGCTTGGTCGGTAGTGCTACTACCGACTAGGCGATCGGGGGCTAAAGTGTTTTAGGTTTTTTTATGTTGTCACTTTATGTTGACTGATCACTCACATGGTGACTGCCAAATTATTTGGGGAGGAATAAAAACTATCGCCCACATAGTTTCAGGGGTATAGACGGCTAATGGATACTGACCATGAGGCAACAAGCCCAAACTCAGGTCAAGCACTGGTCGCCACCGAAGGGCTTGTCAGGCTAAGAGCTATCCTAGGCACCACGAACCTAGCTAGCGAGTGGTACGGAAAGCCAGGATTCCCTCTAGAAGTAACGACCAGCCGAGCCATTTCACCGCACGAGCATGAAAAAACTTATATGAAAACAAGTCCTTGAGTACAAAAAGACCATTCAGATAGTGCCTGGGGAGCGGGTTATAATGATTTTGGTTCAATTTCCCTAGGATACGAAGATGTCCCTCAGTGGGTCGAATTGGACGATCCAAAGAAGGGAATGAGCTGCGTACAGGAATGCGTCTATGTGGTCACCGAGCTCTGTCGTGGTCCACTGAACACCACTAAAGATGGCAGAGACTACCGGAACAAGGTTGAGGTTGGGAAACTGATCGTTGATGCAGCCAAGGGCAAGACAGGAGCCAGAGACTCCGATCTCGAAGAGGTGGTCGCCGATAGTCTCGTGAAGCCTCTACTCGAGGTCACTTGCCTCCTTGGAGGCTGCCAGAAACCATTCGATATGTCCGGGCATGGTATCCTTGGTGGCCTGAAGCAGCAAGTCAAAGGGGGTGAACGACTGGCTAAGGCAATAGTAGAAGTACTCCCTTCGTTGGTCATTCTCCCTTGATGTCCGCTCCAAGTCCCTTTGAACCGGGAGCAGTTCATGCTGACAAGTGGTCAAAAATAAGTCACAGAGCACGCAAAGGTTAACTGGTCGTGTATTACTCGGTTAGCCTAAGACTACACATAGCTTAGCCAGTGGAAAGACCAGCTCACCTTGAAAATCACTCTGAAGGATCTCTCGCTCAACCGCAAACCCAAGCTCCTGCACGGCCACTGCCTCCAGACTGTGCTGCTCACAGCAGCGACACAAGCCCATCAAAGAAATGAAGAAGGTCAATCGGACATCATACGAACTTAAATTACAGACTGGTGTTTACTCTTCCTCCATCTCCACCCTAAAGAGAGACCCTATGAACTTCAGCCGCCCTTGGCACTCCACCTCCAAATTCACCTCTGCTTCGGAGCTGGTAGCCACGACCCCCCTCCTGAACGATATCAAGGTTCAAGTTGGGGTCGCGGTTATGGTAGCATCGGAGAACATACCCTGCTCCGTCTTTGCCGTCTTCACCACATCCTCCACGTTCCTGGCCATCAGTGTGCCCAAGATCTGGGTGAAATTCTCCTCTAGGACATTGATGGAGTAGGTCCAGCCCTACGCGGACTCTTCCTTTGGCTCGTTGGCTTCCAACCCTATGATCCTCAGGGCCCCAGCTCATCCTCCATCAGCTTGGATTATTGAGCGACGAGCGCAACCGCCTCCTCTTGAGATGCAGTCTTCTCCTATTAAAGTGTGGCATTCTCCCGCTAAAGCGAGCGCCTTGCCTCCTTTTCCTCAGCCACCAGCCTCTCCATCTTGGTGCATCTAAAGTTTGTCGCCTCCTTTCTCAATGATCAACTAGCTAATGGAGGCGAGGAGGCTGGCGACGAGGGAGAGCAGGTTGGAGGCCGGAGCCGACCCCCTGATATGCTCCGAATGTGAAGGGATCACAACGAGCACTTCAAGCAGTGTTGGGACTGCAATTGACTCGAGGGTTCGAATGTTCGACTGAGGCACCAGAGGAGGAGTTTCCACCAGTGTAGTCCATGGGATGGAAGACATGCAGCAACAACAAGTTGTTCAGTCAAGAAAAGAACTTGAAATGTCGACGCCTAACTATGGAGCTTACCATGTGGTCAGAGCGAAGAGCACAACTCTTGACCTCATGAAACCACTGAGTTGACCCATTAGGGAGGCCACATCCGCTGTCGTGCTGTGAGTAGTGGCATCCCATGGGCGCGTTTGGATGCTTTCGCGGAAACCAAATCCTCTGCCGATGTCTTCTCCCCTTGAATGGGGGATCAACAAATAGACTGGTTGAACCCAGCTAGCTTGGGGAGTGACTGATCGCTCCTCTGGTGGCCGACACTACTCGTCGTACCTCCGCTTGTGGTCGACTTTTAATTGTAAGCAGTCTGATCCCCAGATAGCTCAGGGCGAGGCTAGTCGCACCTCTGCTAACTAGTACTGCGTATCAGATCTCCACTTGTGATCAACATCCGTCCTAGGGCTGTTTGGATGCCTCTGCGACTAGAGGGGTCAGAGGCGCCACCAGATCGATCAGGAGGAGGAAGGGACGCGCTCTGTTGGGCGCTCAAGTGGAGATCCCTATCAATTCCACTCCCTGGGGTAGCCTACCGGAGGCCTCCAGGACCTCGTCGATGACCGGGTGCAGAACGTCAACCTCTGAAAGAACCTGTAATGGCGTCAACTATAAAAATCCAGGTCATAGGAAAGCTCAGGAGCGAGAATTTTGGAAATGTCGAACTTACCTGTAACATCCTGAGTTTTTAAACATGTTAATTAATTGTAAATTTCACTTTCAATTAAAATTTTTTATGATTAATTAAGCTAACTAAAGTCATGGAAATATGTGTATGTATACCAGTATGTATACATTCATATATGTTAAATGGACTAAGTATTCTAAGTTGCACTAAGTTTATTTCTAAATTAGTCCCTGCATAGAATTGGTTCGTATATATATTGGTTTGGGGTTTTTATGGTTCCTTGTATGTGGAGAATTGAAATTAAATGCCTCTCTGTTTCAATTCTACTCTTAGTTCCCTTCAGCTCAACTCAAATTGGATTCAAATCCCTTGAATTCAAATCATCTTCCGAAAATCAAGATCCAAGACCAAATCACAATTGAAATATACTTATTTGAATTAACCTGAATCCCTAGTCAAAGCCAAATTCAAATACCTAATTTGATTTAAAATCAAATTTCTTTTCTTTTTTCCATTTTCTCTCACGGGCTCAATCTTCCCTCCCTTCTCTCTTGGTCAGCCCAATCAGCCCAGCCCCCTTTCTCCCTTCCTCCCGTGCGTTCGTCACACTCGCTTGTGCTACCGGCCCAGGTCACCCGCCAGCACGCCCGCGTGAGCATGGTCATCTGCGTGTCGACCATCTGCTGCTTGGCCACCCATGCTCCCTCCTCCCTCCTCCACCCCACCGCCGTGATGCACCAGACGTCATTTCCCCTCCGAGAAAATATCTCTGTGCATCCTCCGCTCCCTCGCTCCCTCTCTTTTCTTTTTGCCCATGCTCGCGTTGCCCATGCCTCTGCGTCATGTGACTTCCGTGCCCACGGACGCGCATGGACGGTGTAGAGTGTCCATGCCATGGGAAAAGAGATGGGCGTTGCCCCACCACCTCACCGATGTGCTACCGCCGACGACTGCATGACAACATGCATCACACCGCCTCACTACTCCGCCTCCCTCTATTAATAGAGCCTCCTGAACCCTCTCTCTCTCTCTCTCTCTCTCTCTCTCTATGTGTGTGTGTGTGTGTGTGTGTGTGCGTGTTTCCCCAAATCGATGCCACCGCTGCTCGCCATCATCGATCTGCCACCCACGTGCTGCCGAGGGGCCCTAGGAGGATGATACCTCCCCAGTGTCAGTCTTCATCGACCAGAAGCCTAACAGGAGGCCGTCCGAGCCTTCAACCGAGCCACACTGCCATCACCTCTTTGATGAATCATCGGTCGTTGCCCTGTCCGTCGCCGTTCTTGCTCTCGGTGAGCCTCCCAGTTCCTTCACACGTCCACCTAAGTAGCATGTCGCTACCCCCAAGCTCCTTAGCATGTAGACGTGTGCTGCCATGCTCATGTTTCTGCCGCCATGCAAATACTCGTTGCCAGCATGCTTGTGCTTTATGATGTGGTCCAGCCATCATGCCGAGAAGCCTAGGGGCGCTAGCCCCGTTTACCTTGCAGGTTGGCACCTCCCAGTACAGGGGAGGTGCTGCCCGATTTGCTAGCATCGCAGCCATCCACTTGGGTCGCCGCCTGGTGTCATTCCCGTCGTCGGCCGTCGTCAAGGAGCCCCTAGCTGAGTTCTCATCATGAGTAGATAGCAGGTGTTAGCTTCTTGTCGTGAAACTATGTTGGAAACTCAACTCCGGTGAGCTCACCCATGCTCCTTCGCCACAATCGCTTCCCGCCGGCCGCTTGTTCCCCTCTACCACTACTCCCCGCCAGCACGCCCGCGCGTGCTCTAGGAACAGCCACTAGTGGCCTGCCAGGCTGGCCCAGCCGCCCAAAGGCCGCGCCTAGTGGACCAGCCCAGCTCCACAACCCGTGAATCAGCCAGCCCAAAACCCGAGTGGCCTGGCATGGTGCAGCCCAAGCCCGGACCCAGCCCATCCAAGCCCACTTTGGCCCAACTAGTATTGTTCATGTGGGTCCAGGCCACTATTCAGTGGGTCCCACCCATGGGCCCCATCTATGAATTGTGTACTTTCATAATTTCCTGATTTAATTTTAGATTAAATATTCCATGAGTCATAACTTCTCCGTTCTAGCTCTGATTTTGGCAATTCTTTCGAATTCATCTAAATTCAAGATCTACCTATCCATAATAATATGATATCCATTAGGGCTCATGTGGTTTTCCATTTGGTGTTATTTGATTCTTTTCTAGTGTCATCGTTATTTATTTTAGTCGCAATTGCAGAACCACCATAATTCTGCAAGTGTTGCGCCGGGATCATCAGGAGCGAGGAGGATCCTGACTACAACCAATACCTTGAAGAGATCCTCGAAGAAGGAAAGTCCTATCTCCTTGATCATATAGAATCTATGTTTTCAACTAATCTACATGATCAACTAAAACTGGACTTATATGGCATGTGCTATGTATTGCGCTTTTACAAACTGCTTGTAGTAGTTGGTCCTATTAAACACTTTCCATGCCATAAATGTTATCATCCAAAGTACATATCAACCTAGGATTACTTGTTATTATATATATTAATGACAGACGATGCCTTGTTATCTAGCATGCTTAGGATTGAATACGCTACTCAGATACATTGCTTTTAAAACATCTCTCCTTAGAGATAAGATTTACTGTTATCAATGATAACTCATCTACCATAAATCCTTGATGGTTGTTAATTCTGTGATGGTTGTAAAATCCTTGATGTCGTGTGGGATATGATGTGTGATGTGTAAAAATGGGTGAAAACTGTTTGGCGGGGGCAGGTGGAGTAGTACTCTGGATGAGGATGCTCCAAGGGGCTTAAGTTACCTCTGTGGTATTCATTGCCGAAAAGATACATGCCCTTGGCATTTAAGGACCGAGTCATTGCACCGTCATGCTTTGCCACCCCGTGCAACCATACGTCCTGAATGTGCAGAACTTGACTTGTTCTTCACCGGACTGAGTTGGGCATCATAGTAGCAAGCTAAGAGCAGCGAGCAGTCAAGTGGCCATATATACCTCTGTTTAAAAGTTGCTAGTACCGGCCTAGGCTTAAAAAGGGGGCTGGCCTTCAGTACATGGACACTGGCGCTTGGGGTAAATCTCGTAGAAAAGCTCGGCAAGAAAGGTGATTAGAGTGTCTCAGTATGATTCGCTTCTCCATTTGCAATGGTTTGAGGCTGAGCATATCGCGTGGGTACAATGTACAATCTCTGCATAGTGTAAATCTATTTGAATAGACATATCCACGGTCATAGACATATGACAGCAGTAACCATTTTGACTAGACTCTGGGTGCATGTATCTTAATGAGTGTGTGTGGATTAGATGTCCGTGTGATGAGGTTACTAGCTCAATCCGCCAGGATCTGTGTGGTACTACAGGTACACCTGATGCGATGATAGGGACTGCGTAGTGAGGTGTAGCACCTCCTAGGACCGAAAAACCCTAGATATAGCTTCTTATCTGGTTTTGAACTGTTTAAACTATTTTAAAGTCAATCACAGATGTTACAATTGAATACCTGCTTAAATTGCTTCGCGCTTAAAAATAAACGGTAAAGCCTCATCCTTGAATTACCCCTTTATGTATCTATCAACACCTTGAAGTATTATAGGGCTTGTTGAGTACCTTCCGTACTCACTCTTACTATCATTCAGATGAGGAAGCTAATACTGACTTCACCGGAGGTGAAGGCAGGGATGAAGAGTAGTCTTAGAAGTCACGTTCGCACCCTAGCTACTTGTGGCTTTGGGTCTTTACTTTCCCTTGTGTTTTTGTTGGCCATTTGGCTAGGTTTGTAATATATTATGGTTTGTAAACCTTTTGTGTATTGAACCTTAATACTTATGTATGAAGTTTGACTATGATACTACAATTGTTATACTGTGCGTATCAGCTATTTGATCCAGGGACTCATACGGGAGGCACAGGAGATCCCGAGTTTAGGGTCTTACATTACCCTCCTACGTTGTGCTCTCTCTAAAGGGGTGAGATCACACGACGGAAGGGCACCAACTGGAGGGCCGTCTTTCCTCGGGGAGCCCGGCATTAGGATTTGAACTCGCGAGTCCATGATGTCGTCGGCAAGATCTGAATAAAAGAAGGGGTGTGAGAGGTCACACACTTTTTGAAAGAAAGAGAGATACCCAGGATTCGATGATGAGGTGACCTATGAAGCTCAACTGGGTCTCGTCATTTAGCCCAGAGTACATGAATGTTGGGTGCACTCGCCTCCACAGGAGACACAGTTGGCGCTTGATGTAGTCACGGGCAACGTCCAACTCCGTTTGCCTAGTTTTTTGAAGCTGACCAACTCGTTTGACAAGTGTTAGTAGCTTTAGGGTGGTCGTGGGTGAATTCCTCTAGTTCTCCGTGACCTGCGCTGGTGCGCTCAGCACACGAAGGTTGTCCAAAGATTCATTGCCTGCAAGGTAGAACCAATCCTCCCTCCAGCCCGACCTCGATGACTTGAGGCCCACCTCGATGTAGGACTCCACGGTGGCATCATGGAGGCGAAATCTACATCTTCTGATGG
Organism: Phragmites australis; assembly: GCF_958298935.1. Classification (NCBI taxonomy): domain Eukaryota; kingdom Viridiplantae; phylum Streptophyta; class Magnoliopsida; order Poales; family Poaceae; genus Phragmites; species Phragmites australis. Next base: position 15,760,197 of record NC_084921.1, read on the forward strand.
CCGGCCTGTTCATCGACCGGGCTGTGTAAAAATAATCAAAAGAGGTCAAGGTGTGGCTCAACTCGACAAAATTATCACACAGATGAGCAAAAATGCTCATCATAAGAATGGAGTTGGGGTTGAGGTGGAGGTGGAAGATGTCATAAAATGAGATGACGATAGTGAAGAACTTGGAGAGGGGTGGCACGAGACCCGCCAAGATGAACAAGATAAAGATCACGATCTCCCCTTGGAGGGGGGATGCTCTCCCTGGCACAATACCCTGTGGAAAGGCGGCGGGTGAGCAGGCTAGCCTCGTGCAACGCCTTCAGCCTCGCTGTGTCGCACTTGGATGTGGGAAAGGTGGAATTGTTGCCGGTGCACGCCATTAGATTGCAGTGGAAGATGCTACAAAGTCAAGGACAATGATGGAGATGACAAAAGGATCCGTGGGGAGCTGTGGGTACTCCAATTTAGCGGTCCACCATGGTATCTCAACTGTCACGGGGTCAGATTTGAGCAAAATTCGAAAGGGCGTGCATGGGGAACCGAAATTTCCTCAGGCTTGGCAGCTGTCGGTGACATAGGAACCAGGGGTCCCCGAGTCCCGAGGCCAGGACAGCAGAGTGCCACGTGGTGCCCTCCCTCGGGGATTACCTTCCCAAGGTTTGAGAAGACCAAGTTCCAGGAGAGGGTGCTTGGGGCCATGAACAGTGGTCCCTGAGTACCCGAGTTCCCCGATGACCCGAGAAGACCAAGTACCGGGAAGAGAGTGCTTGGGGCTGCGAGCAGCGACCTCCGAGAAATCAAGTCCCCTGACGACAAGGAAAGCCAAGTATCGGGAAGAGGGTGCTCGGGGCTGCGAACAGTGGCCCCCGAGCACCCGAGTCCCCCGAGGACCCAAGGCAAGTCAGTTCCGGGAGAGAGTGCTCGGGGCCATAAATAGTGGCCCCCGAGCACTCGGCTCACCGAGCACCCGAACAGCCAGTTCCGGGAGAGAGTGCTCGGGGCCTTGAACAATGGTCCCCGAGCACTCAGTTCCCCGAGGACCAAGAAAGGGCATATCCGGGAGAGAGTGCTCGGGGCTGCGAACAGTGGCCCCCGAGCACTCGGTTCCCCGAGGGCCTGAGAAGTCCTTCGCCGGTGGCCCCACAGAGGTCCAGCAGTGAGGTGTCAACTGGTGAGAGGCCTGATGCTATATTTAAGAGGGCGCGTGGCCTGTCACTTCCAATTGACCCCTCACGCTTGCTGCCAGTCCCTGCCACGGCCTGGCAGAGAGGTGTGGGAGCATTTAATGCATAGGTCCCATCGCGCGTCATCCGGCATGCCTCGGGATAACATCGAGAAGCCCAAGGCGCCCCGCCTGCCGCCCTACTCGGTGGCTGTCCGGTGGGCCCTCCCCGCGGCGCCCGTTGAAAAACGGCATGATGGCGAACAAGACCGGACAGGGGCACGTTTTCAACCGTCCCCGTCACCTCGCGCAACAGCCCATGATGGTTGCTTTCCATTTATGGTGCCTTGGAACTCGTGCCATCCTTTCTAGGCACGCTACCGCCCCGGCGGGTATAAAGGCGTGGCGGGCTCCCCGGTGAAGGAAGGACCCAGTTCGGACCAGATCGAATCCTCGGCAATCGGCGACAAGCACAGAAGCTTAGATCGGCCGAAGAACAAGGAGTACGAAGCTCTAGACTAGACAAATATTCTTGTAACCCAGCAAACACTCAGAGAGACATTCTCAGAGCATTTATAGCACACACACAGCAGTAGGGTGTTACGCTCAGTGCGGCCTGAACCTATCCAAAAATCCCCGGAGCATTTACTACTTTTTGCATCCGATCATTCCGCTCCACCTGCATCTCATTTACTCCCATTTATTTCACCTGCAAAACGGATTCAGAATCATCCCCCCGGTCGAATCTCAAAGGGGGTCCCTCCGGATCCCCGCTTGAGGACTTCACCCTCCGACAGCGGCAATTAATGTTTCTCTCTCCCACATCTTCTCTCTCTCTCTCTCTCTCTCTCTCTCTCTCTCTCTCTCTCTCTCTGAACGTTTAACCTCCCTTGGGACACAATTTCTTGAGTCGATCATATATGTGAACTACGTCGACGACCACTCCCCAGGCAAACTTATGTTCACCTAGGGCCCAAGTGGTGCAACCAGACACGTCCACAACCTCAAGGCATGCAGTGACCATGGACCCCTGCGATGAACCACTCAGTCCATCCTAGCCACGAGGGAGCTTAGAGGCTACTGTCGGAGTAATAGGTAAGGAGGTGCCCCCACGTGGTGGGTCCTGCACCGCCAAATGTCAGCCAACAACAAGTATTGTCAAGGCCATGGCCGCCTCACATGACCAAGGCGAGGCTTGCGCGACCAGCCCCCTGCTCGCGAAGCGAGCTCCTGCGAAGACAAACATCACGCAGTCCACCGCTCCTTGACACTCCCGCTGCAGCCTCTCCTCAGCTTCGGGTCCAGCGACCATGGCTCCCTCCCGGACAAGGTCTAGGTTGAAGTTAGGGTCATGACTGTAGTAGCATCAAAAAATATACTCCACAGTCAACCTCACCACCTGTGCCACGTCCTCTACACCCCTCGGCGCCATGGTAGCTCGGAGCTTAGAAATTTTTTCGCCAGGACCTTGATGGTGTAGGCCTAGGCCCAAGCCGTGCAGTTATCCTTAGACTCAGTGGCTCCCAGCCCGAGGCTCCCCAGGGGATCCACTAGCACTTTGAAGGTGTCTTAGAGAATGCTGAGGCTAGAGCATTCATCCTCCTTGAGCTGAGAGTGCTCAGCGGAAAGCGCAGACTTCTCCCGCTAGAGCTCGCCACACCTGTGCTGCAGCAAGCGCCCAACCTCCCTTTCCTGGGCCACCTGTTTCTCTAGCTCAACACACCTGTTGGCCGCCGCTTCCTTCTCCTCAACCAGTCTCTGAAAAGAAGCGGGGATACAGCTAACCAGAGCAAGCAAGTCAGGGGCAGGGCTCCTCGACCGGTGCCACGGGGACCGGAGCCACTGCCGACGCTCCAAGGGACAAAGCCAAAGCTAGCGGAGGGACTGGAATGTCCTGTGAGGGTGCCATCGGAGGGGTCATGACCGGAGCCGTAAGAGCTACCACGGGCTTACAGCAAACAACAGAGTTACATAATCAGGAAGGAAAGGAAATTCAAGGTATGTATACCTACCCAGAGAAACTTATCATGGCGGCAAGGAGCTAAGCACAAGTTTGGTCATCACAAAGTCACCAGATCGATTGGTTAGGGAAGACGACCCTCCTTTGGGGCTGCTAGTACTCAAGGTCCCGTGAGTGCATTTGGACGCCTCCGTGGTAGACAAGTCCTCTGCTAGCCTCTTCCCACACTGCATAGACTCTTGGTCCACGACTGTTTGGTCGGAGCACATCTGGTCGGACTTGACCTGGTCGGGGCCCGCCTGGCCTAGTCGGGTCTAGTCGCGAGGTGCTTAGTCATGGTGAGTTTGGTCAGGGCATTGCGGGTTGGTCTCCTGCTAGCCTGCGCCGCTTGCATGGCCGCTACCCACGATCGCCACCAGACCCTGAGTAGACTGGCCGTCTCCCCAACCTGACAGGTTGGTGTCGCGACCAGATTGGTGGGTATCTGGGGCAGCAACGAGTGACAGGGAGGGTTGGCGGCCTTCACGTTCAATCTCCCAGAAGACCTCCTCGACCTCGTCAACTATCACTCATAGGACATCTACCTCAGAAGATGTTGAAAAATAACTCAAACCATAAGACCCTAAGCAAGGAAAATGCTTAGAGTAGAAAAGTCTAGAAAGATGCTAAACATACCAGTCTAACTCGAGCCCTCTCTGACAGGATGAGATCACACAAGGGGACACACGAAGTACCACCCTTTCTAGCGGCTGCCACCATCAATGACTTGACCCGCAAGTCGATGACCTCATCGGGAAGATCTGATTAAAAGGAATAAGACACCGCTCGACCAATACCTAGCGACAGGGGGATGGCTGTGATGTTACCTGCGAAGTTCTCCTGGGTGTTATCATCACTCTCGGTGTACAGGTACGCCGGGTGTGCTCTCCGTCTAGGGGACACAGTCGGCTCTTGATGAAGCCATGCACGATGTCCAACCCCGACAGGTCAACTTCCACGAGCGTCTTGACCCGGCCGGCAAGGGATAGCAGTTCTGCGGTTGATGTGGGAGAGTTTCCCCAGCTCTCCGCAAGGTGCACTGGCGCATCCGGCACCTGGAGGTTGTCCAAGGAGTCGTCAGTCGTGAGGTAGAACCACTCTTCCCTCCAACCCAACCATGATGATTTGAGATTCATCTCTAGATAGGAGCTCGCAACGCTGTCATGAAGACGAAAGCTACAGCTCCTAGTGGCTGGCCCGGGCTACAACCTAGCCATGTAGAAAAACCAGAAGAGATCAAGGCATGGATCGATCCCTAGGAAGTTTTTGCACATGTGAGCGAAGATGTTCAACATGATGATGGAGTTGGGATTGAGATGGAGGTGGCATAAGTCATAGAATGAGATGACGGTGGTGAAGAACTCGGAGAAGGAGGGGATGACACCCGCCAGGAAGAACAAGGTGAAGATCACGATCTCTCCCTGGCGGGGAGAAGCGACCTCCCCCCAGGGTGATATCCGAAAGACAGGCGGCGTGGAAGCAAGCAATTCTCGTACATCTGCTTTAGCTTTGCGCAGTGCACTTCGACTTGGGGAAGTCAGACTCGTTCCGGTGCGTGGCGCCATGGGAGTACAACGATGGTTTTGGCAAGAGAGATGGGAGGAGATCGGAGGCGATGGGCTTTGGCGCAAGGGCTTGGAGTGTGAAAGGGTTTTCAGGGGCTTCTGTCCTTCGATTTATAGGATCGACACGGTCCTGCCGCCTCGAATTCCGAGGGCCATTTGGGGTACTGAAATTCCCTCAAAGTCCAGTGGCCATCAAGGTTTCTCTCTCCCACAATTATCTCCCTCGCGCATGCCCTCCTTTTCTCTCTCCCACGATCTCTTTCTATGGATGTTTAACCTCCCCTCGGGATGCGGTTTCCTGAGCCAACCACGATGGTGGACCGTGTCGCCAACCACTCCCTAGGCAAAACTCTTGTTCACCCAGGGCCCAAGTGGTACGACTAGGTCCAACTACGTCCTTATGAAGAACAGCTTAGATCATCATATCTGCGATGGAGCTTGTGGGCTACTGTCGATGTAAAGAATATAGGGGTCCTCAGCCGAGATGTTCCGCAATGGCCAATTTTGGCAGTATCAGCATTCTTTCTCTGGCCTGGGCCCACCGCATGACTAGTCTGCACCAGCATGACCACAATCCTGACCTTCGGGGGATTTCCCGTGACCAACCATTGCTGGTCGCAGGGCAGGTACTCGTCTAGCCAGTCAAACCTCATTTAATGCCGCTACTCATGCCATTTTTCCTTCCCCAGGCAATTCACTCCGGTGGAGGCGGCATGACTGGCGCAGGGTTACTGTGTCAGGACGGGCTTGCAGCAACAAAGGGGGTGTGGCAGGCTCATGTGGGAAACCGGCAGTGGGACAGGACAGGCCAGACGACTCGGGCGCAACAAGCGGGAAGGCGGCCGATGGATGGGACGTACATCGCAGTGCTTCAGGGTAGCCACATCGCACGCGTATCCTATAATGATAGCCTATATTGATCATCTAGGCAGGCATGAGTCTATTTGTTGGACCCACATGTAAGACTCCTACCCATCTGGAATATAAAGGGGGATATCTTTTGAAAAGAGGATCTTGGAAGAAGAAGACACAGGATGTAGTGCTATTACCCCATGGGGGACCTGAACTTGGATATCTCTAGTGATGTTAAGCAATATACACACATTCCACAGAAACATCCAGAACGCAGATCACGCACCCATCGTCCGATACACCCCAAAATTATTGTCAGGGATTAACCCTCGATAAATGCGCCAACCAATTCTTCGAGTTTAGCTTGTAAAGCTTCATGTTCTTATGTAGCTGTCTCTTTTTGAGCCTCTATGCGATTGTGAGGTCTACTTTTTACTTTTCGGAGCCTTTTGACGTTTCTAGTTTTTACAAATACTTTATAGTATACTTGTGAAAGCTCATTAGGTTTGCATATTCATGCATCGCAGAATGTTTTGTTCTTGATGTTTGCAATGCCAAAGATGAGAATATGCACAAATATGCTACAAAGGAGGATAAATGAGAAAATTTGCAACAAAACTCAACGAAAAAAATGAAAAATATGCATTCATCAAGGGGGAGCATTTGGTTTTTAGTTTTTGAGCTTTTCTTGCTCTTGTGAGATTTTGGCTTGTCTTTTGCCTCTCTTCAGTCTTTTGTAATCTATCTTATATCAAGTGATTTGTGTTTACTCTTTCTTGAGTTTTTAATCACTTAGATGTGCTTCACTTCTTCTATCCCAAATCTTTGTGCTTTGAGAGTTATCAATACACTCATCAAGGCGGAGATTGAGAAACCAAGTGGAGAAGTGCCTTAGTTAGCATGTGTTTCTGGATGCTTTTTTTTTTCATGTCTAAGTCGAGTTGGCGGTGTTTAGAATTGGTGAATTCTTCTTTGTACGTAGAAAAATTACACACACCGGAAGTTCCAGTGTTCACCAGAAGTTCCAGTGTGGGCAGTGTATAGTCGCCGGACTATTTCTTGTAGAAAGCAATTTTTTAGGTGAAATTGGAGATCAATGCACCGGAAGGTCCGGTAAGTGTGGTGGCTACACCAGAGGGTATCATCAGAGCATTTTCAGTGCTGAAGCAAAAATAAAAGCAAACACCAGATGATCTAGTGGTGGACTTTGAGAGCGCCGGAGTATTGCCTATAGAGAGGAAATTTTTGGTTATGTATGCCAGAGTATTTCCAAGTTGATTATGTACACCGGATAGTCCGGTGCTGAGATTGTGAATACCAGAGAATGCACCGAACCTTTTGTTGCAGAGAGGATGCAGAAGGGTGGTTCTGTGGATTGGCACACACCAGATTATCCCGTGATGGACATGAGATCACATGAAGCTTTCATCGGACCTTTTCTTGAGAGCAAGTTTTCCTGGAACAGATAGTGTTACACTCACTGAATGGTCCGTTGTTTAGGAGCAGAACACACCGGAACATCCGATGTTCACGTTTTCTGCAGGATGTACTCTGAGTTGAAGTTTTCAATTTTGTGCTAACCTGGAGATATTTTGGACTGCGGAGAAATGCGTTTACTTGTTTCAAGGTGTGCAAGTGATGGATGCAACTTGGTGGCCGATGGCAGATGATCGGAGCTAAGCGGGTGCTTGGTATGGAACAATCAAGGAGGGCTGAGTGGAGTCAAGGGTGATCCTAGCTGTATACATAAAGGTCAAGCAAAGCGTGAAACGAAAGATGAAGATGGCATATTGACAAAGTCAAGCAAAGGGGATGTCAGTGCAAGTGACAAGGCGGCCCGAGGGATCGAAAGTGGGAGAGACTTGTCGGCGATCAAGATCGTAAGACGGAGGACACGCGTCATCATCAGAGCGCTTGCTTCAGGTGGAAGCAAGTGGCGACTAGTCATGCTTTGAGAAGCGTGCTAGGGTTTCGCGGTTTGGCCTCAAAATAATGGGTGGACTAGAGGAGTATGTGGCACCATCGTGAAGGCACCGTGAGAGGACTAGAGGACTAAGTCGTAAAGGCACCACGATCGTCCGATAAATAGAGAAAAATGGACTAAAATACCCTCAATGGTAGATAGAAGTGTACTAAAAGAGAGGGGTATTTTGGGAAAAAGCTATGAAACTTGAGGTCAAATTTTATAGACCTATAAATAGAGGGATAGGGCTATAGGAGAGAAAGGATGAGCCATTTGAGTCTCTTGTGCCACCCGTATGAGAGTATTGTGCGAGGGTTTTTGACGAGAGGAATGATGAGTGTTTAACCAATGTATTATGTGAGATTTTTGAGTGAAAAATATTTGTAATCCGTCTAAAATAGTGCTGACTTCTTTGAGTAATGAAGTTTATATATATTTTTTCATATGCTTGAATTCCCCTTCTTCTGTTCTTCTCTATTAGTTTCCTGCAAGCTTGCAAGTTTTCGGTGTTTCGTTGTGATTTTTGTTTTGGTTTTTAATCTTAATTTTTATTACATTGTGAAGTCATTCTTGTTGTTTCTAGAGGCATAAAAATCATATACAAGTGTATACTCATAGGTCTTGAACTCTCTTGTCTCTAGATCATCAACTTGAGGAATCAACCGATGACCTTATCTTTTATTTCTGAATCTTTCTTCTCAAGTTCCAAACTTTGAGTGGGGATGAGTTATGGATTGGTTTGATATGAAAACTAGTGTTCGATTTTAACAATGAGACTCACTTTTGATTGGATCTTTAAGTTTAGTTTTTGAATTTTTTGAGTTTTTATTCTGTTCTGGACAAATTTTTCGGGTTGAGCTCTGTGTTTCCGCTTTGTTTTGTATTGCATTTTGTTCTTAAGATGTGTTGGATGATAAATTAGAAGAAAACCGTCTATTTTAAAAAAATATATTAAGAAAACCACCATCTATTCGTCATTCTTGATCTACAAAATATTACATCATCGTTTCTCTTTTGTGCATGCAGTTCCTCTACATCGTCTCGTGGCAACCTCAGGGGGGCTAGCGCTAGGAATTTGAGGGCATGCCAAGTGGCAAATCAATCGGAGTTTCATGATCAGAGAAGCTACAAGCTAGTAGTATAATATTGGTAATTAAGATAAAATATAAGATTAAATCTTGGCATTTGTTACAACTAGCCCTCACCAAATTAACACAAGATATAAGATATTACATTACTAGTATAAACATTAGCACAAGACAGATGTCTCAAACCACAAAATAACATAATGTAAATGTTTTAAACCACCACGTACAAGAAAATTCGAGGCCCCATACGGATACAGGGACGGGAGGCAGGAGAACGTACCCGCTCCCACTCTACCTGAGGGGAAGAAACCCTATCCCGTCAACTAATTGGAGAATTAGCCAACGCGGAATGGAGAACAAGGAACAGAACCCATTGACGTCCCTGGGCGGACGTCCGCGCCGCTTCGCCAACATGCTGCGTGAATTGCAGGGCAGTGCCCCGCCCTGGCCACGTTCCCAACACCAGGAGGCACGGGCATTGGGTCGATCAAATCAGTCGGCTTACTGTCCCGAACGCGAACAGGCCATGAGCCCATGACTGAACCATGCATGCGTAGCTGATTTCACTATGCGCTTGGAGCCAATTTTCTCCCTTTGTTTTCCAGCTCACGGTCGCACGCCTTGGGTCTTTCTTCTGCCTCCGCCTTCCCCTCACTCCCTCCCCTACCTTCTGTTTCTCCGGCCTAATCCCTCCTCTTCTCCTAGCCCTTTCGGTTAGAGTCAAATAGCTTTCGATTCGAGACAAAAAAAAAACACTTTTAATTCATGGGCAAAAGCTTCCAATACAAGGCCGAAAAGTTCCAATTGAGGCCGATGAACTTCCCATTCAATGCCAGGAAGAGCTTCTTGTTGTGCCTCCCTGGGTCGGGCCCAATAGAGAGAGAGGCCCTTTCTTGCCCCTGAGACAAAGGAAGCGGGTATCTTGTGCGGCGGCTAGAAGGAAAAGTTGCTTATCTTGTGGCTTAATGGTCGGCGGTGATCAGGGCACGGTTCCCTCGTCTGCCGAGTGAATGTGATTGCTGCGGCGGGTTAAGCTCCTTGAGCTAGCACAGCATGCATGTTCGGCCTTGTTTCCGGGGGGGAAAATGCTTTTCGCCTTGAAAAACCAAAGCCAAAACTTGTTCATACATGGCAATTGCCTCCTCGGCTGCCACAATGCGCGCGCAGATGAACTTTTCGATGAAAGCCCGAACCTTGCTTGCAGGGTGCCATTTTATCTCATGTTTTCATTTGCCGAAATGAACATTAAAAAAACTTGTACTGCTACTGCTACTGATGACACCGTTTGCTTGAAGTGCCTCCCTCACACTGGCGCTCGCCATGCCCATGTGAACGGGCTCAGCTCTCGGGGCACGCAGCCATGGCAGAGAAAAATAATAACTGTTCCAAAACCGAAAAAGAAACGACAATAAATATACGGAGAAAAACAGTCTCATGTCTTTAAAAGCAGCGCTCCAGTGGCGACTATAATGGCAGGGGAGGCAGTGAGCTAGCTACTGAGCTGAAGAGAGGGAGAGAGAGAGGGAGAGAGAGCCAAGAGTTGAGCGGCCGGTAGGCGAAGAGGTCCTGCTCTGGTGGCCATGGCTCGTCTCCGCAGCTTCTTTGTCGTCTCCCTGCTCCTCGCGGCCGCCCTGAAGCTCCCCGGCGACGCAATTGCCTCTCGCGGGCACCACGGCCCCGCTGCGCACGACTACAGGGAAGCACTCACCAAGTCCATCCTCTTCTTCGAGGGCCAGCGGTCCGGCAAGCTGCCGCCGTCGCAGCGCGTGTCCTGGCGGAGGGACTCCGGCCTCGCCGACGGCTCGTCCGCCAAGGCAAGACCGCGACAGCGACAAAGCCTCTGCTTTTAGACTAGTGAGCTTGCATTGTACTGTTGTTGACGTGGTTCTTGTTGTTTCCGCAGGTGGACTTGGTGGGAGGGTACCACGACGCCGGCGACAACGTCAAGTTCGGGTTCCCGATGGCGTTCAGCATGACGATGCTGGCGTGGAGCGTGGTGGAGTTCGGCGGGCTCATGAAGGGCGAGCTGCAGCACGCCAGGGAGGCCGTCCGCTGGGGCGCCGACTACCTGCTCAAGGCCACGGCGCACCCGGACACCGTCTACGTCCAGGCAAGTACACTTCACCTCACTCTCACCAGTGCTGCCGCTTGCTTCGCTCGTTCTTGCTACGCTAGCTTCGTCCATGGGACAACGACGAGTACTAGTAGCAACGTGCAAGGCATTTGCTCTGTTTCATTCTCAATCTCGCACCCTGTTTTTTGAACAGCTGTTAAACTTGTGTTTCTGCAGTCGCCTTTCTTCTTCCTGGTCAAACGGAGGTCGTGTTCCTTCATTCACTTATGCTAAGATCCTGTAAAGAGTAACGTGGGTGTGTTCAGTGTGCATTGTTCACCACAAAGTACAAGAAGCACCGCACAAAAAGTTGCTTCTTTTTTGCAAACAAAGCCTGTGTACTTTGCAGTTCACACACTACGTGGTGTACCAAGGTCGCAAGCATAGCAGGCAGTTAAACTTTGGGCTGGACTGGTGGGGCGTTGGCTTCGCGCGTTGTGTGCTGAGCTGATCTCTTGCCACTCTCTTATCATAGGTTGGTGACGCGGCCAAGGACCACGCGTGCTGGGAGCGGCCGGAGGACATGGACACACCCCGCACCGTGTACAAGGTGGACCCCAGCACCCCCGGCTCCGACGTCGCAGCGGAGACCGCCGCCGCGCTCGCCGCTGCCTCCCTCGTCTTCCGCAAGTCCGACCCGGCCTACGCCAGCCGCCTCGTCGCCAGGGCCAAGAGGGTAACATGACACCTGTTTCCTCCTCTGTTCCATTGGTCTCCTCTGTTTCTTTGTGCTCTGCCGTGACCTCCCTGTGTGTGTTTAGGTGTTTGAGTTCGCAGACAAGCACAGGGGCTCGTACAGCAGCGGGCTCGCGCCATACGTCTGCCCATACTACTGCTCCTACTCCGGGTACCAGGTAACAAACAGGAAAAATTATCAAAAGAACTCATTTTTCTCTCGCTCCGATTGGCTACACGGCAGCAGAGTTCTCTGACCGAAAAGTTACGTGTTTTCTAACAAAAAAAATAAAATAGGACGAGCTGCTCTGGGGCGCGGCGTGGCTGCACCGGGCGACCAAGAGCCCGACGTACCTGAGCTACATCCAGGTGAACGGGCAGCTCCTCGGAGCCGACGAGCAGGACAACACGTTCGGGTGGGACAACAAGCACGCCGGCGCGCGGATCGTCATCTCCAAGTCGTTCCTGGTGCAGCGCCTGGGGTCGATGCACGAGTACAAGGGCCACGCCGACAGCTTCATCTGCTCCATGGTGCCCGGCACGCCCACGGACCAGACGCAGTACACCCGGGGCGGTCTGCTGTTCAAGCTCAGCGACAGCAACATGCAGTACGTGACCTCCAGCTCCTTCCTCCTGCTCACCTACGCCAAGTACCTCGCCTTCGCGAAGCAGACCGTCAGCTGCGGCGGCACCACCGTCACGCCGCATCGGCTCCGCGCCATCGCGCGCAGGCAGGTGGACTACCTGCTCGGGAGCAACCCGATGGGGATGTCGTACATGGTGGGCTACGGCGCCAAGTACCCACGCCGCATCCACCACCGCGCGTCGTCCCTGCCCTCCGTCGCCGCGCATCCATCCAGGATCAGGTGCTCGCAGGGGTTCACGGCGCTCTACTCCGGCGCGGCCAATCCCAACGTCCACGTCGGCGCCGTCGTGGGAGGGCCCAACCTGCAGGACCAGTTCCCCGACCAGCGGATGGACCACGAGCACTCGGAGCCGGCCACCTACATCAACGCGCCGCTCGTGGGCGCGCTCGCGTACCTCGCGCACTCCTACGGCCAGCTCTAGCTTAGCTCGGATACCATCCAAGTCATTGGATTATTAGTGGTTCTACTACTACTGTTGTTGTCGTCTTGATTAACAAGTCGATGGATTAGAGGGGAGCAAACTGTGATTTGGGAACCCCAGTGCAAGCAAAAGCAATGGCACCTGCGGATCTTAATTTATTGTCACTGCGTGTTAAGTACGCCCAAGTGTGATTGGTTGCGTGACGCCGCTGCTGGCGCACGGATGTATCGGTGAGGCAGAATGTGCTCACTCCAAGTGTACTACTAGTGCTATGGTTGCAACTCGCAACTCGATTATCTAATTGCATTGAGTTTCTAGCAGTACTGCTACTGCTCCATTCAGCATTTCTTATTGTTGCGTCAAGTTTCTATTAAGCGCATTAGTACTAGAAACTCCTGGTTCCATGTTAAGCACTTTGTTTCAGGCACCAATCAAACAGGGCCAACCAACGTAATACTACAGCAAAGAACATCCTTAACCATTTCAAACAAGACGTCAGCACACGACGCATGAGCAGTGACGCTAACGTCAGCTTGTCCAACTGCGTGGACCAATGCGTTGGCCTTGTGTTCGTTAGATATCTTCAAGAGATTTTCGTCGTCAAGGACTAAAATACTTTTAGAAAGGAATTTTCGTTTTCTTGACGTTCCAATATTTCTTTTTATAATTTCTGTCATGAAAGAATTTTGAAGATTATTTTCTTTTACAATAGGATTTTTTTCTATTTCCCTTCATGAATCTCTTTAAAGGAAAGTTGTTGAAAATAAAATAAAATAAAGAAAATAAGAATGAGAAAGAAAATAAAAAAATATAATTAGAGATGATCTTAAACTTAGGAAAGTACATACAGGACACGAGTCCTCGTCAGTCCGTTGAACTCAACTGGAACAATGGTATTGTGGCTCGGTGGGATGGTGACACTGGTTGGTGGGCTTGTGTGACCCACATGGCGGTGGCTCACCATACCCAAAGTATAACGAACTACCCAACCGCCAAGCGCAGAAGCGCAATAAAGGGAAAACTGCAAAAACCCCCCCAAAAGTCACTTGGATTTTGACTTTCCCCCCCAAAAGTTGTTTTGTTGCAAAAAGCCCCCCAAAAGTTTGACTTTGTTGCAAAAAACCCCCTAAAAATTCAAAAAAATAAAAAAATCATTAAAAAAATTCTAAAAAAAACTAGAGACAATTCTAAGACCTTCTGTGAAATTTGTTTTCAAAAATAATATCCTTTGCATCATATTTCATGGAGAGGAAGTTTGGAAAAAAAAAGAAAAATATGCAGCTCATTTATTAACTCATGTTATTTTAAATTTGTCATGTCTACCATTATTTTTCCTACACAAATAATTATTTAAGTAAACTAATAAAAGTGGTTTCACTAATTTTGGGGGTGTTATGGATTAGTTATGAATTAATCTATCTGCAACCCATCTATTGAATCATGCACGTTACAATAACTATTTCAAGATTTCATGTATTTTTACAAGATAGAGGATCATGTAAGAAGACTAAAAAATTTTGTTTCATGATTTTTGGATTAGTAAATAATTAACTATGCATTTAACTCGAATTAATAAATGAGTTGCACGTTTTTCTTTTTTTTCAAACTTACTCTCTATGAAATATGATGCAAAGGATATTATTTTTGAAAACAAATTTCACAAAAGGTCTTATAATTGTCTCTAGTTTTTTTTAGAATTTTTTGTGATTTGTTTTAAATTTTTTTGAATTTTTAGGGGTGTTTTTGCAACAAAATCAAACCTTTGGGGGGTTTTTTGCAACAAAACAACTTTGGGGGGGGAAAGTCAAAATCCAAGTGACTTTTGGGGGGGTTTTTGCATTTATCCCCGCAATAAATGAACTCACTCCACGGAAGGAATCCAAGATGATACTAGTACTCCAGTGAGCCATTTTATCATTTATGTACGGTGATGTCTTTAGCTATACTTCAGTGATCTCACATGAGTGGCATTTTGGATTTTGGCACTACTTTTATAGAAAAATATCTATATCATTTTAAAAAGATGAGTGAAATTGATTTTTTTTAAAAAATATCGATGCTTAAAGTTTAAACATGATGACTACGTGTAACCCGAAATGATACCCTTATGTGATTGAACGGAGTAAATACTTGTTTATTGGACTTTGAATGAAGTAGGAATCAAGAATGTACAACTCCCTCCTTTTTTTTTCAATTCTAAGGTTATTTCTGTCACTGCTTGTATTAATTTATATCAACAACATAAACTAATAAAACTACACTTTTGCGAACGAAATTATAAAGACAGATCTAATAATATAATTTGTATATAACCAGTCTTAATAGTATGGAACATATTAATGGTCAAACTTTCGAAAACTCTGAAATTTCTGTAATTTTTAAAACCAATCCTCATGGAACTGTATCACACCTTTACTGCAATTGCGGAATTACCAATCCTAAGTCCCAAAATATCTCGTACCAAAGTTGAAGCACAGCCCTCGAAAAGCATGGCAGTAAAGTTGAAAAGTTGCGATAGCCATCACAGTGGATGCCGGCTCTTGGTTTTTTCCTCTCCATTTTGCAGTAGTTTAGTGGACTCTGCGTTTCTATATTGCGGTAGTTTAGTGGAGTACCCATTTTACCCCGGGATTTCTGAGCTAGTCAGCTGTGAAATCCCTCCATATTTTTTCAGGTGCACCTGCAATTGGGGATCACATGGTGGATGGTGATTTCAATGATACTCACGCAGCGTCTTGTGTGAACAATGATATTATAAGGTCTTTTACTGGCATCTGACCTGAGCGGTCACGGCGACTCTTCATCCTATCACATAGGGGAATGAGGCCCTGGTGGGCTCCAAATACTTAGCTCTACCACAAATCTGAAATTTGTAGGTTAAAATAAGATGATTTTAATATTTATTTTTAATTTAAAATAAAATAAAAAAGCTCATTTAAACACTTTTGATATACTTTTAACTCTAGCTCTATAAATTCTTAGAAGTGGAGATATCCAACTACAAGAATTTTTAGAGTCAAAGCTGTAAGATAGTGATATGTGCACTATTACACTTCAGTGGATAGATAACTAATATTTTTTATAGAAATTGGAATAAAAATAGGAATATCTAAAAACTGCATCTGCATGCTTTAGACTTATAGCATGTACATCTATTTTTAGTAAAAATAATGAAAATGAGCATTTTATTCTATTTTTGGACTTTTTACATTTAGACTTGCAACTCTTATCTATGACCCACTTCAATGTGTGGCAAAAATAGAGAAAACATTTGATAAAAAAATTTATTTGTTCGTCTACTTTTAAATGCAGTTATTTAAGTAACTTTGTGAAAATTCGTAAGGAAATTAGAATGGATCCATAAGCAATTTAAGAAATAGATTAATGCATTTAGATCGGTTGCTCAAAAAAAATTGTGAAAAAATTAGAACTATTTAAAGACAATATCAGATCTAGCTACTACATATTTTTAATAAAAATATGATAACAATTTTGTTGCAAGCAAATTTTAAAAAACAAATTGATTCAAACTCGCAAGTGATAATTTGTGTAAAATTAGAAATATTTAAAAGATAATATCAGATCTAGCTGCTATATATTTTTAATAAAAACATGACAACAATTTTGTTGCAAGCAAATTTTAAAAAACAAATTGATTCAAACTGGCAAGTGATTTTATATATTTTCAGAGCAAAATAGATGTGCATACAATAAGATTTAAGTTTGCACATACCATTTTTAAATTTTACCATAAAAATAACTAGCATGAAGGCTGTACATCTCTTAAAGAAATAAATTTGAAGGCTGTCTACGATCTACGATGCACCCAACCGTCCCGCCAAAAAACATCTTCCCGCCGTTCATGGGCCAAACCAAATGGAGTAGTTGCGGAGAGAGAATGTATGTGTGTGTTTAAGACAGAGATGGAAGAGAGAGAAAGAGTGGTCAACGGTGTGTTTGACCCTAGCACGTTTCTTACCTCGTAACTCGGCGCAGGCGTACGATACGAAAAATGGCCGCCTGACAATGCTCGATACGAAAAATGGCCCTTTTGGCCAGAAGCACGTTGCCATCAAATGGGTCCTAATCCGTGAACACAGCATTTAGCACTTTGCCCAGTTGGACGACAATTGGATTGGATGCTAAGAATCGAGGCAACGAAGCCCTTTGCCCTGTTGCCTTTGCATGTTTGCTAACTGTATTCTTGATCCAGTGTTTGCTTCTACTAACCTACACGGGGCGGATTCATATATTAGTAGTACACTAAGCGTATATGATTATTATTGAGAGTTAATTCTTAATAATACTTTCAGTATATTGAATAATAGTTATGTGGTCGACGGTGTTTATATGAACTAAGAACATTAGAATTATTTAGGTTCGAGTCTCTTGTGTGATAACAGTTATACCTTATATATATTATTTATAGATAGTATGAAATTATTTATAAATATGTTTCTCTCTTCTTACAAGTTCAATCCTACCCTATTTATACAGCATAAGTGATGTAAATACAAACAAATCTTATCAACAACGTGACGGGTCTAATTCGAACGAGACCAACTACCCCTATCTAGGATAGATATGCAGACCCTATACTGATCGATCGGTCTACCCTGTCCTATCGTCCCACACCACGTACCCGCCTGCCATGCTTTTTTTAACACCATCTAACGAAATACTGCCTATTTGCACTGGCCAAGACTTCAATCGCTGAAGGGGATGTCTGAGGAAGGAAACCACTCGAATAGATAGCATTTAATATGTTAAGATAAAATATCTATCATGTTGTAGCATCTAGGCCCCTAAGAAAAAGGTAAGGGTTTCGGTGATTAATGACAATCATATCATTGTGACTAACATTTCAGCTTTTAAGAAACAAAGAAAGACTTAATTGTCAATTGTGACCTTACACTCTTGCCCATTAAAAGAGTTATGTGATGATCAAAGGACCGGAATGTGAAGGATAAGGATCTTCTAGATCTAAGTGTCACAAGGAGATGAAGGACACTTAGAGTAGTATAGGTTCTTTTTATTCTTAGTCTTTTGACCGTACTATAAAGAGGGGTTAAGAGTTGTAGTTTGACTTAAGAGAGTCTAGACATAGTCGATGCACACTTGTGACTTTCCATTACTAAGTTAACCTCAGAAAATCATTGGTTCCGAATCTTGAAGGTAGAACTCAAAATTGCTTTGAAATAGATAAAATCAGCGAAATTTCAGTTCACCGGATGATCCTCTGATGTCAGAGTGAGTTCGCCGGAATAAATTCCTAAGAGTTCTGACTTGAAAAATTGTTGAAGACTACGTCGGATAGTCCGGCGTTCGATAGGTGAAATCACCGGATAAATAGAAAGCCATAAAGTCCAGAACTAATTATATACACCGGATAGTCCGGCGTAGCAAAATATGATCACCGGATGAATTTTTACAGAGAGGTTGTAAACTATCATCTGGGCCACCTCAATGCACCGGATGATCCGCTGTAGGTCAGGATTAATCACCGGAGTTTTAACGGCTAATGGAACAGTTAACGGCTATTTTGTCAGATGTATTAGCACCGGATATTCTGGTGTGAAGCGTGTTATTCACACCGGACCTTCCGGCATTAAGAAAAAGTTATGGGTTGTTAGGCAACGGCTAATTTTCGATCCTTAGCCTATAAATACCCACCCATTTGGACCTCTCTCGAGCTCTTGCGACCCAGTAGCAGCTCATACACTTGGTGTGTCATTTAGAAGCAAGAGAGAGAGCACTTGTGTCAATTCTAAGTTCTTAGTTGAGGATTAAGGACTTTCTTAAGTGCTTGAAGAGTAACAAGTGTGCATCTAGCTGTTGTCTAGGCTTGATCTTTGTCAAGTGAAGCTTGAGGCTTGTTACTCTTGGTGGTTGGCAACACCTAGACGGTCTTGGTGATAGAAGGACTTCTCGGTGAGCTCTTGGAGGAATTGTGAGAGCCCCGGGAAAAGAAGGTGTACTTGATTTGATACCCGCCAATCCGGAGATGGAAAATGGGTAATCAAGAGGGAGCACTTGAGCCTTGGTAACTTAAGGGGGAGCGACATCCTTGGTGGATGCTCCAACGAGGACTAGGGAGAAGTGCCAACTTCTCGAAACATTGGGGAAAAAAATCAGTGTTGTCTTCTCCAACTATTTACTTTCTTGCATCTTATTTTGAGTATTGTTATTATTGCAAGTTTTTTTAAAGAATTATCTCTCTTGGTTAATTTTTGCTTGGTGAATTATCTTGTGCTAGTTAAATTCCTTAGTTGCATTTATTTTAAGTTTTATTTTGTCAAGCGGTAAAAGTTTTATTTAATATCCCAATTCACTCCCCCTCTTAGGCTATTCGATCCTTTCACATGCTATCAGTGAAATTGATTGTAGGGATTACCTCTGCAACCAAAGGCTGTTTACAATAGCCTTGCCTGGTCGCATGATAGAATCGCGGGGTCTTTAAAAAATATCTACCGCTAACTAATATTGCTTTATACAGACTTCTCCTATCATAAGGGCCTTTATTCTATACACCGATCATTATTTATACTGGAGTTTTCCTTAAGAACTTGCCAGATGTTGCCAAGGTCGCGTAACCCTTGTGCTAACGCTGTAGCTCCAACCCTAAACCTACGGGATGGACAAGATTTACGTTGTCAAAAAGCATAGCCACGGACCAATAGTGAACTCAGTGTGCTCAATTGATTAAGGTACGTACTTGTGGTGTAACTTTTTTATTTGGATTCGAGTCTCAAGCTCAGCACTGTGCTCACACTTCCTCTGGATTAAATCTCGAGCAAGAATAGACATGTATACGTGGGTATATATAGGTGTGTTAAGATAAATATGTATGTTCACCTCATGTATAGGTGTGTTCCTCTGATCTAATTTAGATTTACGAGGGTGTGCGTCCGTTAGATTTAGCCTTGTGCGCGTCCGTACTCTAAAAAGAAGGAAGGGCAAATTGCATCCATACCATCACTTTGAAGCCCATTTTCATCCATACCATCACCTGTGTCTATGACAAACGGGCCCGGACCCATATGTTAGTGACACGGGGTGGTGGTATAGATGAAAATGGGCTTCAAAGTGATGGTATAGATGCAATTTTCGGAAGAAGGAAGCACATGCTTATCACATGTACAGTGCTACTACCTGCTAGCCCTGTTTCATTGGGCTGCTGTAAGCTGACTGCTGAGTGAAGCACATCACAAGCACCAAGTTGGAGTAGTTGCTGGGATCAGCACCGTCTATCGTTGGACAAAAATCTAAAAATAAATAACAAACATCACTGTATATGTCAAAATAGATAGCATATCAACGTATTTGTAAATCTAGTATCTGTATTTGGCACATCAAACACTGAAAAATCGATTCTGGTACCTGAGACATCGAAAACTCCTATATGAGATGCCAAATACGGTATTGTTCACCGTATTCGGTAGCTCAGTGCCAAACTCCCTATATTCGGCACATAATGTATCGAATACAGGCCAATCTTGCTCACGTCGCGTCATGCTGCTACTTTCGGTGCGCCCAGTCGCGTCGTTTCGCTTTTGTCAATTTTTTAACCCACGTGCTGCTGTCCCCGAACCCACACGCTCTTGTTCTCGCGTTAATTAGTTAGCTCTCACGCTGTCGTATTTCGCTATAAGATGAGAGCGAACTAGTAAGGAGCCGTAGCACGAGCAGAGAGGAGACGTGCAGCACGAGCAGGGGAGGGGAGGAGAGGAGAAGTAGCAGCGTAGTGCGTGAAGAGGAGAAGCAGTGCGAAGTGAGGAGTAGCAGCAGCGCGAGGAGAGGAGAATCAACCTGAAACGAGGAGGAGCAGTAGCGCGATTTACAGTAAGTATTTAAATTATGTATTTAATTAATACTTGTAGCAATAATAATAATTATAGTAAGTAGATTGTTTAATCCATTCAATTACATTTGTTTAATTATTTGCTTAGTTTGATTATATGAATTTGATTATTTACTTAGTCAGTGTAATAGTAATTAGCGTGAATTTGTATAATAGTAATTATTTGCTCAGTAAGAGTAAGTAGATTGTATAATAGTAATTAGTGTGAATTTGATTAGTCAGTGTAATTAGATTATTTAATTAGTTTTATAACATGATGCCTAATGGTGGCACTTCATGCTAGTGGTGGCATAGGGTGATGGCCTAGTGCATACATGCTCTTCATAGGTGTAAGTAGGGTGTCGGTGCAATGAGAATAAAGAGAGAAAAAGAAACGAAAAACAAAAGGTAAAGAATAAAAAATAAATTTTAGAAAGATTAAAAATTTCAGAAAGAGAAAGGGTAAAGGATAAAAAATACTAAATATTGATTATTTCATTTAAATTCAATATTGATGATTTAATTAGCATTGCTAATTACTTAAATATTTAACATTGTTAAGTATAGTAATATTTATTTTTTATTGTTAATTTATTTATTATTTATCGAGGGACGTAATTAGTTATGTATAGTACATACATCTAAAGAGTTATTTTATTATATATACCTTTGTTTAGCAGATACAATATGACTTTTCATATTTATTATAGAGAATGTCTCGCGGTTTTGCACGGGAGACTCGTAACAATTAAGTACTACCAGCACATAGAGAGTTCAGTTGAGATACCTAATGACTTGGATAGCCTGAAATCGCATGTTATGAACCAGCAATCCCATACTGTTGTCCTGGAGAGTGTATGGCCACGACTTGTTTCAAACAGCTCGATCGTTGTCCATACGTTGTTCGAGATGAGAAGGAACAACGCATGAGTTTTGTACTTACGAAAGAAATTGGAGGAGAACTTTCATATAGGGTGTATGCAAATATAGTGTCACAACTGGTGCAAGATGATGCAGTGACTACTGTGGAAGGATCAGATCAGCAGGTGATGCATGAAGAGGATGGATAGAATGTCAAGGAGGGTAGTTCTGGTAGAGAGGGAGTTAGAGTAGACCTTTCTGAGGTAGATAAATGATGCATAGATGATGAAACCAGTGGTAGCAAGGATGAAGAAGCTACTGACAATGATGACCCGGTACCTGCAATCTACTTTCGTGGTGCTGTGCTGCTAGATTGTGCTGTCATTATGTATAACACCTTATCTAATTGGAGATACCAGAATAGCAACATCCAGGTCAGGCAACAGTTTTGTAACATGGAAGGCCATCCACTTTATTAGCAACTATGCTGTAATGACAAGAAGGGATCACAAATGAGCCCAGTCTAACCCTACGGAGTATGATGCCAAGTATATCAAGCACCCAAATTGTCCTTACTTCGTACGAGCACAAATGCCAAAATATAAGAACTATTTTGTGATCAATAGACACACCCCACATACATGCACCGAAGAGGCTATTATGAATCTGAGCTATGCCATTGATGCAATGTTCATAGCCTAACTCCTCATCACTCTTGTTGGCACGAACATTTATTTGTCAATAAAATCCATTATGGAGGAGGTGCAGACTAAGACGGGTATGCTGATCAATTACCACACCGCGTGGTGAGGGAAGCAGAAGGCGTTGAAGATGATGTTTGGAAGCTTCGAGGGGTGTTTCAACTATGCTATGTGGCTATTGCAGAAGATTGACATAACGAATCCAAGAACTTAGTGGGCCATGACAGATGAGCTGATCAAGCGAGAGGACGGGCCATACAGCACCATTGACTGATACCTCTTTAGTTTATTTTGGTCCTTTGGACAATGCATCGAAGCTTTCAGACATTCTAGGTCTGTTGTATATGTGGATGCCACATTTCTGCGTGGTAAGTACCATGGCACCCTTATGACAACGGTAGCGGCGGATGCAAATAATCAGATCATTCCTCTTGCCTTTGCAATGGTTGAGAGTGAGAACAATAATAGCTAGATGTGGTTCCTCACTTTGGTGAGGACATATGTCGTGGGAAACAGGGAACGATTTTGCATCATCTCAAACCGTAATAAGGGCATTCTGCATGCGTTGAATGTGCTGCATGATAGCACAAACAACTCCATTGCATAGCCTGATGTGGAGAGAAGATGATGCATACGATACTTAGGAGCGGACTTGTACACAAGGTACTATAGCAAGTCTCTTGTAAAGAGATTCAAAGGGTTATATCTGCAGAACTAGCAGACGAAGTTTAATGAGATATGGAGAGAGTTAAATGAGACCACTCGCATGATGATGACAGATCAACAAGCATAGGAGGACCATCTGCGAACGTAAATAGTTGGGAGATAAACTATTGTTAGCCGTTCACATGCTATTTTTAACCAGTGGATAGCAGGGAAAACGGCGGAGTGTTGGGGCCTAATTCATGACACTCATGGTGCCAGATTAGCACATAGAATTTAAATGATCATATTGTACCCTTTCTTATGCAAATAAGCCTTTTAAAATTATTGTATCCTATGTTAGGTACACCATCATGATAATGAACATAGCGGAGGCATTCAACAATATCCTAAAGGGAGTACGGGGCCTCTTGTTGTGTGCCATCATTCAGCTCAGATTCTATAGAATGAAGGACTACTTTCGAGACTGTGGTAATGTTGCTTTGAACTGCAGGACGTGGTTCGCACCTAAGGTGGAGGAAATCATATCCAGAAGGAGGAACAAGGCACACTTCCATCGGACGAGGATCTACGACCTGGCCAACAATGAATTCGAGGCAATGTGCTATCATAGGTATGCTTTAGGTTATAGCACAGGGGACACTGTGCAGCAATGTCAACTTGCGCCTCACGAGGTGAAATGCACATGCAATAAGCCAAAATTGTACCATATCTCGTGCTCGCATGTCTTAACCGCTTACAGGGACATGGGTGGCAATGATAGATCACAATACATAGAACTATACTTCACGATCGATGCATTGAGGAGTACATGTCTTCCAAAGACACGGTCCTTCAACATCGGAAGTAGCTACAAAGCGATCGAGGGGCCTAAGTGGGTACCTTATCCCCGAGGACGACACACGGATCCTGGAAGGCCTAGAGCCATGAGGCTGCAAGGTGACATGGATGAAATAGATGTTGTTGACGGCCTACACAAGTGCAAACAATCTGTCCATGACATGAGGATATACCCGACCCGACAGTAAACTATCAGGCCACTATCGAACTGTAATGTATTAGAGTTGTTGTATTTTAGTTTGTTGTTTCAAGTTATTCACATTCATGGTGATGCACATTTGCCTGATCTTCCAAAGGTAATATGATAAGTCGATTAGTGGAGTTTCGACGTTGATGATCCAAAGGCTCCGATCAGAACAGATAAAAAATCCTCGCAACCACTACACCACTACTTCATGGTTATCAACCGTGCCAAGACGCAGTTGACCTCGCCAAGAAGTCTTTTCCTGTAAGCGATCGAGAACACAAGCAAGAACATGTAGATGCAATCTAAATATTGCTAATTACCAATGAAGCACTCGAGTTTGGGTTCAACAAATCGATAAACGGTGAAACTGTATTAAACAGAATAATCTAAGCTAAACATAAGTCTAAACTACGATGGCTACTGTGTATATATAGGGCGTTGTGAGGAGGTCGACCTAGGGTTGTGCAACCGTGGAGAGAGGCGTGCACAATCTAGACTCCGACTCCAACACGATTACAAAACCCAGCAGGGTTCAAAATGGTGATGCAACACCTTATTCCTTTGACTTTGACTAAACAATAAGGAATATTTGGTCAAACTCATATCCATTAGAAAGAGCTCATCGTAAGCTTTTCATAATGTCCAAGATTGCTTAAAACAGACTTCGTATGAGAGAGTTATGCCCGTTTTACTGACGTGCTGTCCTGAAACTCGATTTCGACCATGACCACGACTAGAGCTCAGCCTTGAGTCCGAGTATACTTGGCCTTCGAGGAGTGACGTTGGAGTAAGATTTTGGTGCTTCTCCCTCGTTCCTATGCAATAAAATATCACAAGAATTTAGTAGTAATCCATCTAAGGAAATATGAACAGCAAGGAACAAGTTCACCTGGAGGTCTAATTGTCATGCACGTGCTTTTGTAATTGTACCTTATATGATTTGAGGATTAGTTGTGGTATTGATCGTATCCGAAGGAGCCATGAGCTCATCACATGGTTTGTATTATGAATTGTTATTCACCTATTAGTTGTACTACTTATTTTGTAATATATCATTTGGTATTGGCATCACATGATATTTTTTTATTGAACCATGAAGTTTGTTATTCACCTATTTATTAAACCATGAAGCTTTTAATATATTCTAATTTTTTATTTACATACTTACTGAACCATGAAACTTGTAATATATTCTAATTTTTTATTCACCTACTTATTGAACCATGTAGTTTGAAATCATTGTCATGGCTTATGGTGGTCTTCCTGAGCTTCTTCAGCAGCGGTACGATGAGAACCATAGGATACGGATGATTTTCATGGGCCAACAAGTACCATGATTATATGTGCTTTTTAACTAGCATGATAATTTACTACTAACTCAGTATATATATTGGATATCTTTTGCAGTTGCTTTTGTTGTGAGCTCAGAGTATTCACACGATTAAGGAGTTAGACCCTCGATTCCACGAGCCACTCACATGGGCAAGACTACTACCTTTCGCTCTCATGATGATTGGAGCTCCCATGGTGGGTGGAGGCAGGACACCTCTCTTGCCAATTGAGGAGCCACTGCTCACAGGTCTCGTCGACCGGTGGCGTCCTTAGACACAAACATTCCACTTTCCTTTTGGCGAGATGGTCGTAATATTGAGTGACGTCGCCATGCTGACTGGGCTGCCAATCAGTGACGCCCTATTAGTAGTTTTACGATTAGTAAAGGAGCAGTGGAAGGGTTATGTTCAGGATATGTAATTATTTGTTATGTAATGCACTACAAATATTGTAGTGCTATTCAAGCTTAATTAACCCTCTGCATCTTATAGGTTTGGTGTGCAATATGACAAGAAGGATGTTAGCCTCTCCATATCCTGGATTCATAGGCTGCCACAGTTCGGTCCATGTCCACCGGATGCAGAAGAGGTTACAGTTATACAGCACTACGAGGTATACTTGTACGTCCTGCTAGGAGACATCATGTTTTATAACACGACAGACGATTATATCGTCTCCCATATTATATTGTTAGAAAGTCAGGTCTCGTCACATTCTTATGAGCCGACATCTTACAATTAGGGACCTGCTGTTTGGCTGCCATCTACAGAGGATTGTGTGATGCAACCTAGCGATCAAAGAAGAAGAGATCAGTTACAGGGTGCCTACACCTTTTACAACTACAGGGCTGGGAGTACCTCTCTGTTTGTCGATCTTGGGTGCTCAAGAGCTACTATCCAGTCCCTATGTCTGATGGCATTGCAGATGACATGAGGCCTACGATGGGGTATCGGTAGATGCATGCCGGACTGATATAGAGTTAGCAACAAGATAATGGTAGCTACTCCCGGGTGATCAATTATTTGGACTTCCTTAGCATCGATCTCGTGGAATGGGATCCATGGCGTATGTCACAAGTGACCGAAATTGCGACTGGAGGGTTGATCGCATCATATTATTGGCGTGACTCAGACATATGGATGACTAAATACTTCTTGTTGTACATGACCAACGTGGAAGCATATTCTACTGAGTGCGTACAGAGGCAGTTCGAGTACCGACAGGTGGTGCCAGTACCTTCCCCACGATACGCCGGTTGGATGCATGAGTAAGTGTGTTATTGTAGGCAGCATTAGTACATTTGGTGATCCATGTTAATAAATTATAACTGTTTCTGTCACATACAGGAGGAGTGCACAGGGGGCGGAGGCATGCGAGACTGAGCATAAGAGAATGCTGAGCACCTACAGAGGTGGACGGAGTTAGCCATGGTGAATGTCATCATTCCTGCTGGACAATACGACGACACCACGTACTGGGAGTACCTTTCGTGGTACTGTCCGTACACGGGTGCCACCTTACTCAACGGACTTGTAGAGCCGATCCCTAGACCATTCCTTGAGGATCGTGCCCGCCTTCTTCATGTTATGGTAAGTGATGCGGTACTTATAATGATTTTTATTGGTTAAACCTCTGTATTACCGACATAGCCCTCATCTCATACAGACCGAAGAGGTGTACGAGATGCATACACAAGCGGAGCAAGCTTGTGGGGAAGCAAGAAGGTCATTAACGTGGAGGGATCTGAACCATCTCCAAGACTACATGAGGACGAGAGGGTCCTGCTTCCTGTCCGCTATACGTGGTCTAGGTGGTTGTGCACCATATTGGAGGGGATATAACCTACCAGCCATGGACCCATCATGTGCTTCCTACAGCTGGCGCTCATCCAGTGCCAGTGACGAACCTATTTGGGCACAGTCGCGAGAGACACCTTTTGCTTACAATTGGGGTGCACGTAGGCTCCTGCGTTCGAGCTGTGTACACTGGGTTCACAGGCCCCGAAGTGGACACGGCCTCCTTAGTCTACACTGACACCTCCGCCTACAGCATCGACTCATCACAAGGACATTGTTTTTTACTACACGCAACAGACACCTGACTGGACTGACACACATGATTTTGACTGGACTGCTGCAATGCAGGCCGCCAGCTTTATCGAGCTCCTCAGCACATAGTACTCCCAATATCCTGATACACCAAAGGTTTCACAGTGGTACCAGCAGGGCGAGCATTCGGCATATCGGACTCCGTCGGAGAACATTCTAGGGGCATCCACACTGCCACCTTCTTCATGGTACATGCAGGGCAGAGTTAGTGGGGCGAGATACACGTACGGTGGGAGTCCCACAGCGTAGGACGATGATGATGACGAGTAAGGGAACACGAGGCAAGAGCTAGCGCAGGCCGCTAGGATGAGGGCCACACACCCACCAGACGCGTACACTCCTGGGGATTGCGTGCGGCGTCATCGTCGTTGAGTCGTCAGTGCAGTTGTTCGGTACACTTATACTTGTTAATGACACATATATTAGTGACTTTATTGTCATAGTCGTTCCTATTATGTATGATTCATTGTATTGTTAATTTAATTATTTTAAATTTATGTAATTTTTGTTAAATAATTATGATATTTAATACTTGTTTAATGTTTCTTAAATAATTAGGGATTCATGCTTTGGTGCAAAGCCATAACGTTGCAGTGAAGGATCAATAAATCTATGATGAGATCTTCGAGTACATGATTTTCATGGACACCTATAATGATCCATATAACACTTAATGTCTCATTGCAGGTTGTGCGTGAAGAGAAGGATGATCCCTTCAAGTGGAACAACCTAATTCAAACCGTGACCAAATTACATGCAAGACCCTTTTGTTCTGTGTTAACCACTCCGCTCCAACATATAACCACCGAGGACCATAGGGCCTTCCTACACAAGCAATGTCAAACGTATCTCAGGGTGTGCGAGCTGGCCAAGCACCCTTCTGTTCTAGGTTTCTCTATGAGGCAAAAAACGATAGTAATGTTGCCTGACCAGTATGCATCCCACATTCATATTCGTAATTTCCTATGTCTCACCCTACTTATCTTTTTTCCATTGATTTGAATGCTACTCTTTTGCATTAGGTGTTCCTGGAAGACGCACAATTGATCAACAAAGACATCACAAACTTCTTAGTGATGTATATGCTATTCGACGGGGATGTCATGCCTGGTTCGTGTAGAAGATGACAACAATCAGTGAACCTAAGGGGTACAGGGGTACCCTCTACTACTCATCTAGAAAATGACGAGGACGATGAGGATAATGATTTCATGCCCCCAATGTCTTGATGTTCCAGTAGCAATACAAGAGAAGGTTCAATTATCACTGTAAGAGGATCCACCAATATAGCGACGTATATCACTAATGTGGCACTTTCCGTACGACAAGCCTCGATATGGACCGTACGAGTACCCACTGGTATAGCGATGTATATTGCTAATGTGGCACTTTTCGTACAATTTCATGTCATGTCTTACTAATCTACCCTCTTGTTTCATTTGTTCAGTCTCCTCTACATATCTATGAATTCATAGAATGGTTGGACATGTAGCAAAATGCGCACCATAAGCGGTGGGTCGATATGAGCATGCGGTGGAGGAAGGAAGCGTACGAACGCTGGGAGTACGAGCAATAGCAGGAGAACTACGGCTCAAGCGTCAAGACGAGGAGCATATGAGGAAGGCATCGGAGGAGCACACCGTGGCTGAGGCACGCAAAGCAGAGAGGGAAAGGAGGTGGGAGAGGGCCTGTCGCACTAAAGCGGAGGGTCTCGATGCCCTGCAAAAGGGCAAATATCCTAGGTGCACTCAGTAGAGAGCGTCTATTGTAACTTGGTCTATTTTCATTCCCTAAGGCATGTTTGGTTTAGAAGCAGCACGCTATTAAGTTAATCTTTAGGCATTCCATACATGCCAATATTTGTTGTCATCATCTCTTTATGGTTAGGGTCCATTCACACAGCGATGAAAAATCCTATATCTCATGTAATGTTTATCAGCTTATGTAACCTCTATACTAGGTTATATAATAATCGTGCTTCAGAACTATTATTGTTCGACAAATTAGATTTTGTATCCTCCCGATGTTAATTCACTAAAAATTTACCTACACAAATACATTAAATGAATAATAAAATGTTGACAAAATTACATTGAAACAAATTTACACACACTCACTCATCCAGTTCCTTTCTTTATTTATTAGCTCATGCTCTGATAAAACTAAATTTTGCTATTGCACTATATTCAGCCCTACTATCACCAGTAGGTATTTCACTATATATAGAAAGATGACATGAAATGACATACATTCACTCATCAAGTTCCTTTATTTATTTATTCGCTTATTTTGTCTCCTTTAAAAGCTAGCTCTCCAAGATTTCCCTCCACATAAGCAAGATTTTCCTCCACGTCAGCTTCATCTCTACCCCACCAATTTCTCTTCTCTCTGCAGGCCACAGTTAAGAGCTAGCTACGTATGATCACTGGTGGTCTCGTACACACTACAAGAAATGCAATGAACGCCAAGAAACAAAATTTATTGGGGATTATAAAAAACTCTTTGGGAATGTTAACCACATAGGGATACTCTTGCAATTGGTGCC
This sequence comes from Phragmites australis, assembly GCF_958298935.1. Lineage (NCBI taxonomy): Eukaryota > Viridiplantae > Streptophyta > Magnoliopsida > Poales > Poaceae > Phragmites > Phragmites australis. The sequence continues at coordinate 15,789,747 of NC_084921.1, forward strand.
TTGGAGTTAATGGGGTAGCTAAAAGTATCAAATGCAATGACCCTGTTGAGGATAACTTCTCCAAGGACTTATTTCCAAGAGACGTCCTTGGTGATGTCTCCATTTGCTTTGTCTTGTTTGTTGTATACCATACGACTATTTGCAAGGATTTTTTGTTGCAATTACATTTATATAAATCTAGTCCTTTTAAAAGTAATTAATTAGATCATTACTAATCAGTGACTGCAACATTAGTTGGTGCCTGACAAACAATATCTTGCACCTGCTGTTGTGTACAGTGGCTGCATTGACTTGTTGAGCATGCCACTTGATGGTTGTGCTTGATGAATGATATCGACGATTAGTAAACCGCCGATCTAATGAATTTGTTGAAGAATAGAAGATGTTTTGAGTAGACAAATTATAAAGGGAATATATGGGGGATTTTATATAGGTTCGGGCCTTCCTAAGGATAATAACAATACGTCATGTTTGTCTTGTGATGTAGCTAGCCTAGAGAGGTCTAAACCTAGTCGTCATCTTCTTCTTTGGCTTCTATTGGCTTGTTTTGCTTGTATTTGCTTGTAATGACTTCTAATCCCTCGTCCTCCGCAGGGCCTCTCAGCTCCATATATATATGGGGGCGTTGTACATCTTTTGGACTCTTCCTTTCTATTCTTAGAGACATACCTTCTCGATTATGGGACGTCTTGGGTATTTACAGTTAGTTTCCTTTCTTCTAGAGATCCCCTTCCTAGATAAAGATATGCTCCGAGGATTATGGGACACCCTAGGGTTCCTAGATATGGTAACTATCCATTATTCACCGTCAAGCCCTCCATCAGTACGTGAAATGAGGCTCCAACGGTTCAAATACATGGTCAACAAAGGTAAGCTTTTTTACTAACTGCATCATCGAGTAGACTCGGATTTTCGATTAGGTGAAGTATCTAACTGGGTTTCCTAGGTTATAAGATAAACTACTCGGGATTCGAACGCCTCCAAGTTCTTAAGAGAGTAATGGATTCTTTGTCACACCCGGGTAGGTTTTCTAGTTGGCCCAAAAAATTATCCTGTCCTTGCCAAGTACAAAAGAGATAGGACTCGTCGCTAGCTAGGCTCGGAAGTTGAACTTTGGCAGCAGAAAGTTTATATGGTAGTGGAAATGATTATATATCATGAAAGTGAAGGGATCGTTGTTCTATCTTTTTGACCGATCCCATGCTTTGGCAAACCCAACGGGTAAATGACTGCACCGAAGCCCGCCTCTTTGTCTGTGTCGGTCAGCTAAAAAGTCGTAGCTTTGATGATCGAGTGTCGCTTGGGCATCCGAGACTCATAATGCAGTCGCATCCAGAAATTAAAGCTCGGCAGGTGAGGCATCTCGCCTCCTGACCCGTTGGTCTATATAAACCTTCGGGTGCCAAATCTTAGCTGCACCAAACTCAAGTGCGACCATGGACTCTCCTCTTCTCCTGAGTACACACCCTCATCTCCCACATAGTCTGGTTCAGTGGTGTAGGTCATCAACGTCTCCTCCGACAATAAGGTTGAAAAAAGGGCTGCGACTCACGACGTCCCTGTTAAAGACAACAAGCCTCCAACGCTTTAGGTCCAAGATGAGGTGGCTAGGATCTTTTGGAGACAAAAATAGAGGAAGAAGTGGCGGCTGAGACAGAGAAGAAATAGATGTCCAAGAATGTCTCCATTAAAGACGGAAAGACGCCCGCCGCTTCATCCTCTCTGTGCTCGTGTTATTCCAGTGATGGTGGTCAGAGGGAGTAGTCAAGGCGATGACCCCGATGATAGCAATTGGGAGCCAATCCTTTCCCTTATCCATCATTGTAGAGTAGCAACCGGCAGTGGGGAGTCCAAATCATCATTGTCGGAGATGTTGATGATCTCGGGCTACGACATCGGTGAGTTCAGCCGGGAGTTTGAGGACTACTGACCTTAATCTCTCATTGGATAGGAGAGTTAGGGTATTCTCTCCTCCCCTTCGCCAGATAGCTCTCATTGGGCAGGTGAGTTAGGTCAGTCTCTCCTTCAACATCTCTCCATTAGCTTATCTGTAAAAGAGCTCAAAAAAATCTTATTAAATAGAAAATTCCTACTTCTACTAGAATACATGTGTATGACTGTAAACCTTGCTGATCAACTTACATTCTATAAATCTGAAGAGAATGCCAGTAATCCGTTGATGGCGCATTGCTTGGTTCCAGCACCCCCGAGAGTCTTTCTCACAATGATCGTAGATCGGTCCCGATATGATCGATGTTGGGACGTTTCTCGATTATATCGATGAGTGGTAGAAGAAACCTCTTCAGAAGCCCCCAGGCGTCTTCGATGGTTGTCGATGATCTGACGCAAGTCATTGATGGGATGACCCTTCACTGTGAGGTTCGATGATGGTTATTTGCCCGATTGTCATCTCATGAAGCCTTATTTCTAGGGTTATGCCTTTTCGGGTCCGACACATCTCGTGACGGGGGATTATCCGACATGCCCCGATTGGTGTTATTTCCGGCTAGGGCTAGATGGGAGTTCTCAGCCTGGAGCATGATCTCGTTTGTTAAGTCGGCTGTCGAGTTCACCTAATACTTACTAACTGGGATAGCTAGATCTATGGTTGAAGTGCGCATGAGGACCTCTTGTAGAAGGTGGATCCTCTTAACAGTCACGGTTTTAAAGCAATCAACCCCCTATTGATAATCGAGAGACTGTATGACTAGGGCCCTGATAAGGGCTAGATGTGGCGTGCCCCATGAGGCTGACCATTGCTTGTCGCCGAGGCCAGAGGGCCCTGAACGTTTGTAAGGTCGTCGTCATGATGACCTAGATCATCACCTCTGTCGGCTATAGAGAAAGACTTCTTGGGGGTAATCTCTGGTAGAGGCGGTGTCTAGATCCATCATGTGTGCTTCATCAGATTGCTCTGGGTTGGTATCTTGATAATCCATGTTGTCATAAACTGTGGGGATTGATCCTGACTTGATGTGAATCTGGCATTCATAGTTCTTTCGGCAACCAAGTGGTTCGAACTCGATGTCGTAATCTTTGACATATTGATCCATAAATTGACTTACCTCATTGCTTGAATCATCACTAGAAAGTTCATCGCCAAAATCCACCCGATCGATTACTAGTTCGCTGAGAAGAGAGGTACAGTTGTCATAGAACCCCTCATCCGAAAAACCAGTTTTCAGCGAAGCTTTGGGCGATGTCGATGGCATGTCATGTGTAGACTCTTCAACACCTTTTGTCATGATCCTCATAGATGGCGTCAACTGTCGACGATTAGTAAACCGCCGATCTAACAAACTTGTTGAAGAATAAGAGGATGATTTGAGTAGACGAATCACATAGAAAACACACAGGAGATTTTAGACAGGTTCAGACCTTCCCGAGGATAATAGTTCTATGTCATGTTTGTCTTGTATTGATCTAAGCTTGTTACAAGCAGGATATAGCTAGCCTAGAGGGATCTAAACCTACTCGGTGACTTCTTTCTTAGTTTCTGTTGGCTTATCTTATTTGTATCGTCTTGTAATGACTTATAATCCCTCGTCCTCCGTAGGTCCCCTCGGCTCCGTATATTCTATATATATATATATATATATATGTGTGTGTGTGTGTGTGTGTGTGTGTGTGTGTGTGTGTGTGTGTGTGTGTGTGTGTGTGTGTGTGTTGTACGTCCTCTGAACTCTTTCTTCCTATTTTTAGATATAGATCTTCTCGATTACAGGATATCTTGGGTACCTGCGAGTAGTTTTTTTTTTCCAGGAATCCTCTTACTAGAGATAAAGATATGCTTATAGAATTACGAGATCCTAAAGTATCGGACATGATAACTATCAATTATTCATCATCAAATAACAAACTCAGTCTCTATCTATGATACCTGGAAGCCCATAGTATCATTCATAAATGCATATGCATAATTAGCGTGACCTAACAAAAAAACCACATTTCTGCAAGGGGAATGTTAGATGCGCGTCGAGTAATTATATGTAATTGGTTATATATAGAATTTAGAGTTGTATTAGCAGTATATGATGGAGTTAAAATGACTTTTGTAACCGGACATTCTCATAAATATGAGAAGAATGTAGTTGTTGTAACCTTGACAGCATAATGACAGGTTCGCTAGGGGCGACAACGGTATTACCAAGAACCTGGAGTGGCTAGTGTTAGAATTACAGAGAGAAACGTTCGTAGTCATATTCGGAGATATAAACTTTAGCGGAATCTTATTAGTAAATATCGTGTCTATGATATTATATATAATTTTACGTATATATTATCTCAATAGATCGCTCCGTTATTTCTACTCATAGCAAATTTACTAACGGGGAAGACCCCTGCCGTTCCAATTGAACGCTAGCAGCAATGGATCTTTACGCTCGTAGCAGATACATATCATGTGTAACAATTTGTAATTGCATTTCTGGTAGTGAGAGGATAGGGGCAGGGCAAAGACCACGCATGCTATCGAGTAGTACTGGACACGGATCCTTGCAGAGGCAGTGAAAGTCTAAAGTCGCTGATACTGCAGAGGATCCCGATTGAGTATTACTATGTGGTAGGAACACGATCAGGGCGTGGAATGCATGTCCGCATGCGACGAACTGTCGAATCTGCGTCATGAGTGACATTTCACATGTCTGGCGACTGGCGACACCACACGGCACACGCCAGCCATTGGCAGCGTGGCCTGCTTTTGGATAAGGGGCCGGGCCGGGCCGGCAGGGCAACCAATGCAGTATGTAGTAGCCACAGATTGGATTAGCGGCCTTATTGTTTTAACCCGAGGTTCCAAAAGGTAGCTTATAAATTTGAAATTATAATAAATTGAATTATAAAAATTAGATGGTACAATCTGTAGAAAATAATAGAATTCGAATTATTAAATTGTTATAATATAGAGAATGAATTGTTACAAATTGAATTATAATATATAACATTTGTTTTAGCTTACGAATCATAATTCAACGATTGCATGTTGAAACTCACGGAGCCTAGGGATGAATTTTTCCACGACGTACCTCTAGCCTCCGACCTGTACGCTAGTTCAACTCCGTGTTTACTGACGAAGAGTTCAGGCAAAAATACCATTTTTTTGGTTCTGTACTCTAACTCTGTAGGGTGTACATACGTAGTTTCTTTTTCTGAAATGCACAATGCCTCATGGTGTGATGGATTAGACGTACTTAAGTTCTGTTTGTTTCAGATTGTAAAAACTAGATTGTGATCAAAATTTGAAAGCTGATTGTAAAAATTGAATTGTTACAATCAACATCCAGATTATAACAATCCAACAATCCCCTTTACACCAGATTACAACAATTCACAATCCAATTTTTACAATATAAATTTTACAATCTAATTTTTTACTATCTATAATCTACAGACTACTTTTCACAACCTTCAGCTGAAACAACCAGCCCAGCATATTCAAATGATTCAATCTGGAGGCAGCCCTACTCACGTCATGTGACATCTCACATGTTCTGTATGCTTCTGCCATGTCAATCGCCACTCTGGCTCGTATGGGCAGAAGGGGTTTGGCTGGCTGGCCATCCTGTTGCGCCGCAGAGTCTCGCCTTTTGAGGAACACCTAGCCAGCAGCGCAGGTGCAGCGCAGCAGCCTCACTCATCTCACATGAGCTCAGCAGCAACTGTGTTTGACGAGGGAGGAGCGAGCACAGATCAGTAGCAGCAGTGAGCATGTGTGCGAGGCGAGGGAGAACGTGGCCGCGCAGCGTGTTCTCTGAGCATCTCGCTCTGACTCGACAGCAGAATTCAGCAAAGGTCCTCGGGCCCAGCAAGATTATTGGGGCGCGGGGACAGTAGGGATCTAGTATTTTAATAATAAATATACATAACTAAAAGATATTCTATAACCAGAAACGATTTCATAATAACAAGATGCAAAGTAGAATTATCTATAATAATGGCAACATCTCAAATAATATAAAGAAACTATAAAACAAAAATTGAAATAGCTTGCCTCGGTAGCCCACGGCGATCATGCTTCATGCCATTCCTTGCCTCCCCGCCAGAGTCTTGCTGCCGCCGCTTGCGCCATGCTCCGTGCCATCCCGGTCCATGTCTCCCTTTCCCTATCGTGAGAGCATCGTCCTGCCTCCACTTGGGTATAGGTATGGGTAAAGTGATTAATGGTGTGTATTACCCATACCTATTCATAGCAAAGTAAAGCAAGTAGTTAATGTAATTACGTGTTTCTTTCAATTCGATACCTACTCTCCTTATTCCCCACATCTCACATTCTCTCTCGTAGCTCTGCTGATCTGCTGTTGCTCTCTCCGTGCCCTCAAAAGCCAAAAGATCCTTTCCCTTCCGGTGAGCCAGAGAACCAACGGAAACAGAGAGAACTAGAGAACACGAGAAAGAACAGAGAAAACTGAAGAGAGAGGAGCTTCAAGTCCCTTGCGAGGATGAGCGACGACATCCCCTGTGAGGTATCACGCAGCCAGTCGCGGAAGCACGGCATGTCGACGCATGCAGGCTGTGGGTGATGGCACAGCGAGCCGAAGCACGCCGAGACATGGCATGACATGTTGGGACGCAATGGCGTCACACGCGCGGCGACTTGGGACACAGCGGCATCGCGTCGTGGCGTGCCGAGGCACGACGATGACGGCGTGGCGAGCTCCATTGTCACCGATGAGGTGTCGACACTACCGCGTGCTCTCCGTCTCTCACCCGTTGGGTAATCCACACCCAATGGGCATTACCCACTTCAATTGGGTATGAACAATTTTTGTTGAGTCAGATATGGATATAATTAGTGGGCATGGATACGGGTGCCCCATACCCTCAGCCAACGGCAGCCAGTGTACGGGAAACGGTGATGTGATAAGGGATGAATTACGATATTTAAAATCTAATTGGTTCTAAAATTTTTATAAGATAAACCTATCTTAATTTTCATTTAAATATGGATATAATTAGTGGGCATGGATACGGGTGCCCCCATACCCTTAGCCAACGGCAGCCAGTGTACGAAAAACGGTGACGTGATAAGAGATGAATTACGACACTTAAAATCTAATTGGTTCTGAAATTTTTATAAGATAAATCTATCTTAATTTTCATCTAAATATGTTCTACATATATCTAGTGTATCTACTCTACCGCTCAAGAGGGTTGCAACCTACTCTAGCAAGGAAAATTGTAAGAAAGTAAATACGGAAACGTAAATAAGGTAGAGAGACAAACTCGACATAAGGAATTTTTATTTCATGTTATTGATGACATGAATGTCAGTCTAGTTTACGTTAGAATTCCACCAAAGATATGCTCCTGGTCAGCACCCGATCATAACTCTTGAGCTACCAAACCACCAAGGCAAAATCTCAAGTCGGATGAGCCACAAAAGCGTCAAGGTAAGATCTCACCGCTAGCCTCTCTTCAAGTCACTTATCAGCGTGATCACTTCAAAGCTTAAGTCACCAAGGCAAGAGTCCATACATCCCCGTACACGTGTCTTGTTATCGCTCCACACTAAATTGGAGGGTCAACAAACTTGAGCAACTCCGACTCAAGTTGCCGATAAGTTACCAAGACTCCAAAGCGACAACGTACAATTTGGTACAAGTCAGGATCACTCATTTATCCCTTCTTTAAGCTATAGCACCTAGCTACAACTCACTCTAGACCTATAAGCATTAAACACTCTCTAATCTTATGCTTAATCGTCTTGGATGATCTCTGAAATTTAGGACTGCTATGATATGGTATATTATTCATCGTGGTCGGCAAAGTGGAGTATTCTCCGGTTGGGAGGAATGACACGCACAGGTTAATGGATTCAAAGGAGCATGTTACAAAGGATGCAAGTCCGAACATGAAGCTGTTGCGGCATACAACAGTCAAGTTATCCAAGCCGAGCTAAAATTGTCTAACTTCGAAAATAAGAAGTGTGATTTCACGTGTAAAGATGTCATAATCCTAGTTCTGGTTGTAATCATCATTATGTTTCTATGTAAGATAATGTGACTTATAAGATTAATGTGTCAACGGTCAGTACCTTTATGTCTATTTTGCTATGTAAGATGTGACTTTTTATTTTGTTAAATATGGTCGTAACGTACTCATTTACAATATTATATGTGAGAACTATTATGTATATATGTGTGACATGAATTACTATGTATTAATGAAGGTGCCTTTATTATTGATTTGGATTACATATGTTTCATTGTATGTATGTATTGAGTGGGAGAGAGACGGAGAGATCGAGGAGAGACAGGGAGGATAGGGCCAGAGTAGAAGGGGGGAGGCACAACACTGCTAGCTGAAACCACTAACCGACAGTGATACCCAAGGAATCATTGTCGGCTGAATTCTTTAGCCGACAGTGATAACCCCTTTCACTGTCGGTTCACGGAGCCGGCAGTGATAGTCCCCGACTATCACTGTCCGTTACCTACTACCGGCTTCAAAAACCAGCAGTGATGGGGGTTTTGTAGCTGGCAGTGATATACTGTTTAGTAGTAGTGATGACTCTTAAGCCACCAAGGCAATGTCTCATGCCGGATGAGCTACCAAGCCACCAAGACAAGGTCTCACCACTAGTCTCTCTTCCGTTCACTTACCGCCATGATTACTTTGGAGCTTGAGCCACTAAGGCATAGGTCCCCGTGTCCCCATACACGTGTCTTGCCGCCGCTCAACACCAAGTTGAAGTATCAATAAGCTTGAGTAACTCCAGCTCAAGCTACCGGCGAGTCACTAAGACTACAAGACACCGGCGTACCACTTGATACAAGTTAGAATTACTCCTTGATCTATTCTTCAAGCTGTAGCACCTAACTACAACTCACTTTAGCCCTATAAGCACTAAACACTCTCTAAAATTGTGCTTAATTGTCTTGGATGATCACTTTAAACACTTTGGTGATTTGGATGTCTTTTTAAGTGTGTTGACCTTCCTCTAGACTCCACCACCATGCAACACCATCAAATGATCGAGTGGAGGTATATTTATAGCTCAAACCCGTCAACTAGCAGTTTTCCCAACGGCTCAGAAAAGCTATTAACATTGGATGATCCGATGAGAATAGTAGCACTAACAACGGATCATCCGGTGAGTACAATCTTAGAAACTAGTCATTGAAACTCCACTCAATGTCTTTGTGAACACTGGACACTTCGGTGTACCTTCAAGTCCATCACCGGACCTTCCGATGAGTTATCTTGAGTCATTCAAGCCTTTGCAGCTTCTTTGTGTTAAATGCTCTGGTACATTCATCCTCAGAGCACTGGACCTTTCGGTGAGTTGTTCTTCATTCTTCAACACTTACAGTCATATTTGTAAGAAATGCTCTGGCGTTATAATCTGGTGTGCATAAACCAAGTACCGGACCATCCGGTGGGTTGATTTTCAGTCTTTTGCACTTGCATTCTTTTCTGCAGAAAATACTCCGGTATTACCCAGTGCATATCACCGTACTATCCGGTGAGCTCCTTAGCCTTCTCCCCATTTATCAAAAATACTCCAACATTATCCAGTGCACAACACCGGACTATCCGGTGAGGTCCTTAGCTTTCTTCTCCTTTGTAAAAAATACTCTGGTGTTACCCAGTTCAGATCACCAGACTATCTGGTGATGTCATCAGCTTTTTCTATTTTGTCAGAAATACTTTTGTGAGTTCAACACACAGAGCATCGAACCATCCGGTGAGAGCAATTCTCCCGGGATTTCTCCAATTCAGTCAATTTTTGTCCCGACTATGGTGACTTTTTTATACATCTCATCCATGAGATATACTGACATATATTCTTGATAAATATGTTATTCTAATGACTATATTATTATTAATTATTAAAATCATAATCATAATTAATAGGATTATTTTCGCTACAAGTGATAGGAGCTAATTGAGTAATTTGAACCAAGCCGTTACAGCGTCCAACGGTCCAAGCCTTCAAGCCACTGAGCTAATTTAGTAATTGGGCTGAGCTAATGTCTAATGGGCTTTGAGTTCAGATAAGTCCCAGGACCAGGAAACTATTCTATATAGTTACTTTTTTGCAAAAAACATTTACCTCAAGGTGGACCTGCCCCTGGCATGGGAGACATCGCCGCAAGACATTCTGCCCAGCAGCCGATTTATATATTAATCTCGTCTTAATAACTGTCATAAGGACCAAGTGGCCCGGTCATAGCATCGATGCCAACCGATTGTCAGGTGAGACACTACTACCAGTAAAAAGAGACAAGGAACAAAAACCACCCTTGCATTTGTATATTCGGAAAAAGTAATTTACGCGCGAACGAAAAGATGTGTGTAGGGGACGAGGGATAGAACGCACCCATTTGTTCCAACAGGTGCACAAGACCTCGTCGCATCCAACCGTCGGTCAAATCCCTGCCATAACTGATTTCCTCCTGACTATTTCTTCCTCTTGCGACGAGTGGCTTGAGCAAGTTGGCCTCCTCCGCTTACGCTGCCTCCTCCCCTCTACATTGAAAGTTTGAGGTTGAGGGCATCATATTTGCATATTGCACCTGTTTGCTTTGTGCTTCCAATCACCAAGCAAAATTTCGGCATGCCAATACTTGGACATTGCTAATTTCAGAATAGATAAAATAACTTGTGACCAAGCTGAGATTTTGACCGACCAAAGTTTGGAGCATCTATTTCGATCACTCGAGTTTTCACCAAATTTACTCTATGAAAAGCATGGCCTGCCAGGCGTGGCCAAACTTTAGTATCAAACTAAATGCAGGCTAAATTTGTTGGGCACAGCTAGAATTGGGCTTTGCACAACAGGTAAAGGTAAACGAAACATTGGAGTTAGGTTTACTGTGACGGTGGCAGTGTGCCGGCTTCAGGCATCTTCAGAGCTGGGCAGCCTCGGCAGTTCAGTCTTTGGTATCTTTGTAAGGGCTTATTTGGAAATGGGATGGCTCTAGAAATTTTCAGGATCTATTTTAAATTTACACTAAATTCTTGGTATTTGGATCCCAAAACAGCCTTTTTCAAATATTTTTTTATAATAAAAACTTTATTAACTCTTATCGTTACATCAAGAAGATACAACCATATAACAGTTTATCTCCAGTCTCTGTATAGCTCATATGCACACAGTCAACAAGACCAAAAAGTATCAGGACCACAATACAAGAGACATTTTCGAAAGAGAGGAAAAACAACCCAAATAGCTATGGTGGAGGTAAGTTGATCCAAAGCCTAGAATCCCAGCTAAGCCGAGTAAAAAACCTTGTGACCACCCACTCTAAATTCACGCATGCCACTACTACCATTTCTTGATGCTCCGGTTGCTGAAGCACATACTACATACGGAGCCGACGCGTACAAATATATATAACTTGCAGATAAGCAGAAAGTTTCCTCTTATCAAAGGCAATGTCTTTTCCGCACAACTATAAAGACCAACAAAAAGCAGCTACTGCAACCAGTATTTTAGCTTTTCATTGTTCATTAAGACCATTGACCTAATTCCCCAACATGTGTGATACACTACACTGTATTTGAAGTCATATGGATGATAAATCATGTAGATCTTGCTGAACGACAATAAAAGAAAATATGCTTAATCGTCTTATTTTTTAGGCAAAAGTAACACTTCTGACTACCTTGCTAGTGTCTTTTGATTAAATTAATTTTGGTTAGTAGCACCCCTTTACACAAATACCATAGGAAAATTTAATCTTTAGGGATACTTTTAATTTTTGCTGTTGCTTGTTCATATTCAGGACATCACTATGTATGAGGGCAAGATATAGAGAGTTTACCAAGAATTTCCCATTTTGGTTCAAATTCTAGTAAAACTCATCCCGCTCTTATGATAGGTTGATGTTGATAAGATGTAGAAGCAGTTCATCAGTTTAGTTCAAATTCCAGTAAAACTCATCCTGCTCTTGTGACAGGTTGATGTTGATAAGACGTAGAAGCAGTTCATTCCACACTACCAGCTTTGGGCCGATTATATTATGCTTAAATGAGACATTTGGTGGGTAGGACTGCAACACTCTAGCAACTATGTCTTCCTTGTTACGTACTACGTTATATAGATATGGATATTGGTCTCCAAGGGTCGAGTTACCCAACCACTTATCCTCCTAAAATCGGATTTGTGTGCTATCTTTGATAGTGAAGATACCAAAGTGAAACACATGTGGCTTCTTCACCTTCAACAATCCAGCACATGTCACTTCACCTTCAACAATTCAGCCTAAAGTAGGAGTCTCCTGGTTTCCATGGGACTTGTGTTAAATTTTTTATCCTTATGTTTTCTTCCCTTTGCCTTTTGAGAGGTGCCGGCTGCCACTTGCCCCTGACAGAAACTTGATTGTCAGAGGCCTCCGCACTCAGGTTAGGTTGCTTTGTCAATTCCTTGGCGTCGGTGTGTGCAATGAGGATCAAATCAATTAACAATCACCTATGCATTTGAAAAAGGCCCATATGCAGTTGTGTAAAAAATAGGCCCATATTTCTTTGAGGGGATCAGAGTTTGGGCTCATGACAGGACTCGTAACAAGTTTGATGATCAATCGAAAGTCAGGATAGAACCGGGCTTCAACCGCTAAACTCGTTCTATGTTGGAAGTCATTGTTGTGTTCGAATCGGAGTTACCATTTATGTGCACCTCAAGGATATGTATGTCTAATGTATAAGCACGCACAAGTACAAAGATTCAAAATCTCGCTATCAAGCATGGCTGCACCGTTGAGGCTTGGAGTGCCACCGTGGGCCCATCTTGATGAGGACATCACTGTTACATATACATACACTATAAGTAATTTTTCATAATCAGTTGTTGATGCATCATGTAAGTTCATAGGACATAAGCTCGTGCACGTCAATTAAATTATAAGGTGATCTTATTCCTCTGTCTTCGTATTCATACGTATGAGAATGAGATGCTACTAAATAATTCTTATGATATCTTATTACTTAAAAATATGGGAGAATATAGCTCAAGTCGAACTCTTATCGAGAGTTTGTCGGACTCCAAGTCTAGTTTCTACCTGTTTCCCTACACCGGGAAGGTCGGACTCTGAGTCCCAAACAAGTCAGAAATCAAGACAAGTCGGGTACATTCCAAGTCAATTACAACTCAAATTCCAAATTCGTTTCGGATTTAACAAACAGCCGTGTAACAAAAGAAATATACATTTCTCATATAGAGTCCAATGAAAGTATTTGACCACATTTTGAAAAGATTACATCATGATCTTTCCAACCGATCTAGCTCCATCAATATATTCCTTTTGAGTGACTCGAAAACCTCAAAACGAGTTGGCATTATAGTATATAGGGTTAGAGTCGGATTTTATTTCTTTAGTTTATTTTGTAGCATCTAGGGGGCTTACATGCTCCATAAATAGAGGCTAGGTGTAACCATAGTACTCGAGTTTTGTTGAAGCATAGTTTCGCCTAGAGCTAAACAACATTATCTCTAGTTGTGTCTTGTGACTACATAGTTGACTACTTTATAAAACTCCACCACATCAATATATCACTCTTCATCTATATTTGCAATTTCGTATTGTCTTCAATTATTCTTGCATGTTCTTTAGTTACTAGCAGGGATAAGAATTTCATATCCAGGCTGATTGTCCCTACAACAAGGTCAGTAACCTCCATGAGTTAATTTAGTGATTGTCCAAGCACTCCATCATCGTACGAGTGTAGCATGATCATCAAAATCTTCTCCACCAAACTGACTTATATTTCTTATCAAAAGATCGGGACACCTATATCCATATAACACTAACCTGTGGAGATGGTCGATGTCGTGGTCGAACACCTCATTCGCTACAGCACGACCCGGCTCGCCACCGTCTGCATGTCTTGGGCTATGACAGTGTTGTTTGGTACGCCGTGCCTACTTATGACACGCAAGGAGTACGATGACTATGAAGATCAGCACAATAACTACAAAGATTGGACCTTCCAGCTGATAGACCTCCCATGTGGGAGAGAGGTCTTGTTCCCAATGCTAATCTTGAACGTGTGGTGGGTTTGCGCCAAGGATGACTGGCTCACTACCATCACCAAATATGGCAATGTGCAGCTCAGGAACCCTTACTCTGGTTATGTAATCGACTTGCCAGACAACACCACCATACTCAGGTTCGAGACTGAGCGCATGTCCCATAGGATTTTCATATGTGAGATGTTGTTTGAAATTGGCAACGAGAAGAAAATTCTATAGAACTCGGTTCTATAAAAGATCCTCTCCCCTGTGATGACACGTGTCCACTCACTCACTCTCCTCTTTAGCCCAGTCATTAGATCACGGGATGAATGACATGGACGAGATCTCACAAGGGTCTTTCTGAACAGGGTTCTATAGAATTTACTTCCTTGGCAATGATGACTACCTCGATGGTTACTAGAGGTCTTTTGGCCATTGCAAGAGGTGACAATGAGAGCTGGACGGCATTAAGGGATCCTCGCCACCATCTCTTCGGCTACAATGACATCATTATGCATAAGGGCAAGGTGTTCGCCGTGACACATTTGGCTACCTCTATATACGCCTGGTACATATGGGATGGTGTATGCCCCGAATTGTAGTTGGTGCAGCCGCTCCACGTGTATTGTGGTGAGCTCGAGTACCATGATCCCAGGCGTTGAAATCAAATCAACCTGCACGGTCGTATGTGAAGGTAGTGAATACACTTTTCATAGAATCATCGTATGTGAGATGTCTAGCACTGGGGACGATGACAAATACCTCATCATCACGGTGGTCACTATACATGGGGTCGTATGGCTTCTTTAAGGACGTCCAACTCTCTTAAATGAAATTAGATAGGGATAGGTTATAGTGTAAAAATATTAAATAAAAAATAAGGTAACCATTATTGCTGGTTCTATAATAGAACTGTCATGGATACTATCATTGCCGGTTGGTAATGAGACCCTGTAGTGATAATCCTCCCACCTTTCGATCCAAGCCAAACATTTCATACATCGGCGTACCATCCATTCAACCCTTTCTAGCATTTTGTGCACTGCCACCCCTCCTCCTCACCATGCTACCACCTCCCCGACGCTGATGCCCTCCCCAAAGTGTGCCTCCTCCTCACCGTGCCACCACCTCCCTGACACTGACACCGTCCCCAAAGTGCCTCCTCCTCACTGCACTGCCACCTCCCCGACACCGATGCCCTCCCCGAAGCGCCTCCTACTCATTGTGCCGCCACCTCCCTGACACTAACACCATCCTCAGAGGGCAGTCCCATTTTCAACAAGCCTATGAATCTATATCGAACTACATGCTTGTCTACCAAACTACTAACACTTTTTAATTGGAAAATGTTAGGGATGGGACCACCAACTCCTCATCGTCCGTGGACTAGCCATTATCAAGAAGGCACCTCCAAGGAGATGGATGGAGATGCGACCTCCAACCAGAGTTGTAGCCTGAGCTACTGCCCTAACATGAACCAACTTGATGACCATGATCCCTTCAAAGGGTCTGAGGACCGAAGAACAAAGACGGGTTAACCAAGGACCAAATAAGAAGTCTATGGGCCAATATGTAGCCATGGAGCTCTCGTGTACCAGGGCTCCTCTTGCATTTTCGGCAGTCGTAGCTAAGTACAAGATATGTTATGGATATATTACTAGAGATCGAGTGGTCATCTCCTATTAGAGTTGGACTAGCAAGTGACAAGACTAGACTGTGGTCCCCGTGGAGCTCAAGAATGCCCTATGGGACAAGTTGAAACCAACATTTGAGTTCCCAGAGGACATTGAATCCCTGGTGAAGAAGGCTGTGATATTTGCCATGGGCGTCTTATTTAAGAATTGAAAGACAAAATTGAAAAAAGAGTTAGTGAAGAAGAAGCTAACGTCGTACTTTGACAACTTTCCAAAATTGCAATCATATTAGGAAGACTTTGTGCAGTACAAGATGTTGGAGGAAACTTGAAATTCAAATATGGTAAACAAGGCCAACTCAGAGAAAGAACATTTACCCCCACCAATTTGGCATGGGTGGGTACTTGAAAGATACAAGTATGGGAGAGGCAAGAATAAGGATTCACTAGAAGTGGTGTCACACCTATGATGGTTGGGTGCGCCCAATGAACGAAGAACTGGATGTTTGGGAGGGGGACTATTCTCGTTAGATGACATCTTACACTTAGCAAGCCCCTGAGAAGAAGAGGTGACCCAAAGGGTTGTAGAGCTTCACGTTTGATCTTCCCAAGGCCCTTTCTAACTAGATAGGGATAAGGACAAACTAACTGCCACCCTGGGAACGAAGGAGCACCCTGGTCGCACATGAGGCATTGGTGTGGTGCCATGAAAAGCTAGATTCGCAAAGCATGTCAATTCTTATAGAAGATAGAAAAGAAGGAAGGGAAAACAAGAAGAATCGATGACAAAAATCTATGCCCAAATGGAGGAATTGGCATGACCCTTGATGAAACAGGTAGAAGCGATGGCAGTTGTCATGAGCAAAATGCAAGCTAACCAGACTGCTATAATCACCAGCTCCATTGCTCGTTGTGGTAGCTGTGCGTCCATGACACTTCCCATGGCACTTCCCGAAGAGGACGTATACCATTATTTTATGGACGACATCACTGAATGGACACCGTGCAAGCTACACATGCCTATTATGAACATTTCCTTCGAGGCAGCTACACGTGTAGTCTTACCTGACAAGCAACAATTTTTCATTCGCCAAGCCAAAAAGACTAGTCCTAAGCCAGTGTCAGACTACACATATGTGGCAAGACATGATATCAAGAGGGCCAGTGTGGAGGTGTTGCAGGCAAAATCTTCTAGAGATGGTAAAAAAGGACAAGGAGATGGTGGTGCATTCTTTACATGGTCGTACACGATAGGGGAACACATTGATGGACCCAAATCAGGTAGTCCACTTATCATTGCGGTGCTTACATGACTGGTATATGCAGTGGTCCAACCAGAACATACTTCCAAAGATGCTCGCCATCAGATTCAGAGAGGAACATTTTCACATAACGGATGACATAATCTAGCTGGACTTTGGTGAATTGTACCAATTGTACCACCAAGACGCCCTTGACATTTTTATGCTCAAGATTTGGACCCTGTAAGTGTCTTATGCTTAATTCAAGAAATACATTCTTGCATCATTAAATTGCATGCATAACTTTTTTCTTTTGCATAACAGAGATACATAAATGCAGAGTAAACAACATTGACACAGTAGGATTCCTTGACTCGGGACTTGTAAACCAAAAACTTGTCTGACAAAGCCCAACAAAGATTGAGGAATACATATTCGATACTATGCTAGAGCTACAATACAAGACCTTCATACTTTTACCCTATAACTTTGAGTATGTCTTTCCCTACCTGCTCGTTCTACTCAATATGTGCAACATTATGTTATGACTAATTGGCTATGGTTACATATACGTGCAGTTCTCATTGGATCCTCCTTGTCATCTATCTAAACCTTAGCAAGATCATTGTCTTTGACTCACTAAGGAAACCACACAAAAAAAATCAAAGACATAATAGACTTGCTAAATAGGTAAACTCAAACATTTTGTTACTACTATAGTAATCTTCCATTCGATTGCATCTAAATTTAGTTACTATTCAAAATCATGCACATTGCATTCACGTGATATTGTAAAAAGAGTACTCAATACTTGCCATTCAAGAAGGATTTCAATGTCCGAATGGACTTCCCTTGTGCGAGGCATGACCAGGGTAATAATTCATGTGCGTATTATGTATGTAACTTCATGCATGGATTCTACGGTAAAAGAAACAGTGTTGAGCTAAATGATGCTGAGCTTTGTAATTTTACACACCAATTTCAATTTTATGTACGTACTCACCAATTTTTAAACCTATTCACGGATTCATTTTTCTCTATCCCTAAATGATAGTGTTTGAAGCTAAGTATAAATCGGATACCACCACACGAGATCGCAACCATTAAAGACCAGTTTGCCGGGTTCATCAATTACCATGTCATATCTCCCGAGAGTGAATTCTATGACCCTTAAAGTTTTCATGTAGAATACCATAAACATATTAATTTTCTACCTCCTTGTACGACAACTTCTTGTAACTAGATTTTTTTTTATCATGAACTATTTCACAGATTTGTAGAATGATGAACTTGTTGCAAAAATGTGTTGTTTGAACGAGTGATGAAATGTGTGTGACCCTGTTGTGACCCATATGGGAATGATGATTTGTACGCAAACCATATGTGCTATGTTTTGTTTCGGAGTGCGTAGCTAGCAATACCTTAGGCTAGTAAGAAATATAAATATAACTTATCAGGGTATGGATCTATCATTGTCAGTTTGATCCACAAATTGGTAGTGATAGCTCCACCATCACTACCGATTTGAGCTACAAACCAGTAGTACTAGCGTCATCATCACTACCAGTTTGAGTTATGAACTGACAACGATGCCACCACTACCACTGCCGGTTTGAATCACGAACCAGCAATGATATCACAACTATCATTGCCGGTTTGAACCACGAACCAACAACGATAGCGGTACTATCACTACCAGTTTGAGCCACGAACTGGCAATCATAGCTCCACCATTATTGCCAGTTTGAGTCACAAACTGACAATGATGTAACACTTTTACAGCTGGTTTGAGCCATAAACCGGTATTGATATAGTGTATCATTACCGGTTTGTGGATCAAACCGTCGATAATAATACTATACTATCACTGTTGATTGCGTAGTGTCAGTAAAAAACTGGCACTGACGGCGGCTTCGAACCGACAATGAAGGCGATTTTTGTGCTAGTGTGTACAAAACAGAATCGACATAAACCTAGCCCCAAATTGATAAAAGCAGTTGCCTATAGATAGTTTTTGAACTGAAATACGAGTTAATAAGATGCAAAACTGAACAAACAGTAAGTTTAACCTGATGGTAGCTTGTAGAGATGTAAGGAAAGCATGTATCTAACCAATTAGGCCTCTAAAATAATTGTTTCATAGCTAGAGTCAACCGAAACAATACGGTCAGGATTTAGACCACACTAGCATCAAATCTGAATGCTCGAACTTGTACAGGTAATCTTTTTATTACCGTTCTGAACGGAGAGAATCAATCAAATCATAAAGCAATCCAAGTCACCGGAACCGGATGGATCAATTCAACAAACTTGACTCAAAATATCAGAGAACACAAGAGAGAGAGATCAGAGGTTCCTTACCAATGAATCACGACAAAGAACTCAATCCAAGTCATCGGAACCGGATGGTTCTGCGTTCCTTGGGAAAATGGGCATCTGCGCCTCTACTGGAATTGCCGGTGGCGATGACAGGTGAAGATGGACCAGAAGCGGCGACTGGTGAAGATGGAACGGAAGCCGGTTTGCCGATGGCGGTGCGGGGAAAGATGGGACGAAAGCGATGACCGACGAAGATGGAACGGAAGCCAATCCACCAGTGGTGGCGCGGGGTGCCTGGCATCCTTGAACGTTTGGCGTTTGTGCCTCTGCGTTTGCGGCCTTCTAGACTGTGGGGGGGGGGGGGGGTCTGGATGAGTGACGGCGGCCGCCTGCGGGCGTCGGTCGGTTTGGGCCTGGGGCGAGGTGCAAGCATGCGGCAGGAAGCTAGGCTGACGAATTATAATAGAGAAAATCTACGATTTATCATTAAATAACTATTGATTCTACAATCCGTCATCGAATAAATTCTGTTTACTTCTATACCATCGAATAAATGTTTCAGTTCCTTATATGCCATCGGCTTCCGATACTACCCTCCGCTGCACTGTTCATAAACAGTATGAACAGTACCCCCGTGAATAAAAAAAGTCACAAAAAATATGTCGATTTTTGTGCATGCTCTATAATTCATAATCAACCGATTTTAACTGTATTCACTAAAAATACTGTATAGAATTCAAACTAAAATTCTTCAAAATGTACTACTTTCGTAACTTCTTGCAATTTTTAAGCCTAATAAAAATTTACAAAAAATCTGAGAAAATTTACTAATATTCATCTAATGTGATGTAATAATTTCTAAAATTATCTTCCGCGGTGAAAAAATTAGTTCTTTGTAATACACAGTATTACAAAAGTAGCTCATTTTGAGAAATTTTAGTTTGAATTTTACACAGTATTTTTAGATGAATATAGTTAAAATAGGTTGATTATGAATTATAGAGCGTGCACAAAAATTGACATATTTTTTTTTTACAGTTCATGAACAGTACCCGAGAATAAAAATGGTCAAAAAAATATGTCGATTTTTGTGCACCCTCTATAATTCATAATCAACCAATTTTAACTGTATTCACCTAAAAATACTATGTAAAATTCAAACTAAAATTTCTTAAAATGAACTACTTTTGTAATACTGTGCATTACAAAGAACTAATTTTTTCACCGCGGGGATAGACTTTTTTATTCACGGAGGTACTGTTCATACTGTTCATGAACAGTGCAGCGGAGGGTAGTATCGGAATCCGATGGCATATAAGGAACTGAAACATTTATTCGATGGTATATAAGTAAACAGAATTTATTCGATGATAGATTGCAGAATTAATAGTTATTCGATGGCAAATAGTAGATTTTGTCGTTATAATACCATATCCGGCTCACTACTTGGCGGATGACCAACCCGCGGCGCCAATCAGCAAAAGCTTAGATCCATGCCCGCGCCTAACAGGCGCGGTACTCGCTGGCCCTATATGCAACACTCTTTTATAGGCATTGGCTTCTAATTTTGTTTTTAAGTTTGTGTATCCTATATGTTCCTTATGGATATCATACTTGTAATCCGAGCCATTAGGATATATAATGAAACAGATTCAAGTGAAGTAGATTTATGAAAAAACAATGGTGGGTTGATTTGATTCTTCTTCAATGCGTTTGCAGTTTATTTTTCAAACATTTACCCATGGACCATAGTAAAGTCCGCCCCTGCGTATTGACCAGCCCCACCGCCACTGATCCCCAACCCTGACCTCCGGGGTCCTAATCTGCCAAGAGGCCAAGAGCTAGTCACCCCTTGGCTCGCTGGACGTCACCGTCGACTCCTAGTGGCCTTCTCTCCTCTCGCCGTCTTCGCCGGTGACCCCGGCGAGTGCCCCGACGCCCATATAAGAATGCCAACAGCGCGAACGACCTCGGCAACCGCCGCCCGCATCTTCCCGGGGACGCGGTAAGCCAGGAATGCCGTTGCCGCGCACGTTAAGAGGCCTGCAGTTCATTTGGTCCGGACTTTTTCTTGGGCCAGAGCGAATCGTTTTCGTTTTCTTGGGCCATGGGCTGTTTTAGTCTGTTTCGTTCAGTCTGGTTTTTGCTGTTTCTTGGGCCACGCTTTAGTTTTCGTTCGGGCTGTTTCTTTCGGGCTCTTTGTTTGGACTGTTTCTTTGTACTGTTTATTGGTCTGCTGCTGTTTATGATCAATTCGTAGCAGAAGGTACCAGAAGTTTATAATCGTGAAGCCAAAATAAGCATGTACATTGAAGTTTCATGGCAATGGCCATGTTTGTTGAAGTTCCATTGCAATTTGATTGAAATCCCGTCCGAAATTTGAAAAGTTCCATCGTACGTATGTTGAAGTTCCATTGTACTAAGATCGAAGTTCCATTGTACTAAGATCGAAGTTCCATTGCATGTCGATTGAAGTTCCATTGGAAATTTGAAAAGTTCCTTTGCGTGTATGTTGAAGTTCCATTGCATAAAGATCGAAGTTCCAATGCACATATGCTAAAGTCCCGTTGCACGTAACTTAAGTTCCATTACATGTAAATGTAGTTGAAAGCTCCATTTGAAATTAGAGAAGTTCCAGGTCGTCTACGCGGTCACAAACGAACCCTAAATCAATACCCGTCGACGAAAGCTCACCTACGCAGCCCCTGGAATGGCCACATGCACTCAAATGAAGAACGACGAAGAAACAAGGAAAACTCAGACAAAATCCCGATTAACAAATCAAAACCAAACCCTAATCAAGTAACAACAATAGAAAATGTTACAGAAAAAGTTCTCCTAGTTGGTTGAATAAGTTTCGTATGCTACTAATAGAGTTCGCATAAATTCTAAATGTTACAGAAAAAGTTCGCATAGTTGGTTGAATAAGTTCCCTCTAAAGGCACCTAAGGGCGCCCGAGCGCGCGTGTATGCTTGGGGAAGGGACTCTTGGGCTCTTTTATACGCACATGTGAGGGGAAGGGGGAGGCACACCCCCTCGTCGGTGTCCTCACCAGAACCCACGCCTTGTCTTCTTGGATCTGATGGTCACGCCTCCATCCTCGCCGGCTCGTTGGCTTCTTGATGGTGACCAAACACAACACGAGGAGGCGCAACCTCCATCCCGTCGGATCAGCTCCGGCGGCTTCGAGTGGCTCCAAGGCGGCACAGGCGACACCGTTGTGGTCCACAGTGACCACACCACACATGGCCGACTCTGTTCTAGCCCTTCTCCGGCGGCGCGCCCTCCTTCCCGACTCATCTTCGGTCACTCTGCTGCGATGTAGCCTCCCATCATAGGCAGCAACAACATAGGCGGCAGCGGCGGCCCACAAGGTGGCGGCGGCTACAAGAGATGTGCGGTTAGGGTTGGCAACCCTAACTGCCAGCTCTGTCGGTTATATACAGCGGGGGTGAAGGGGCTCCCGGTCGGGCCTTAGGCCGAATGGCCTACAGACCGGAGCCCAAGTTGTCTCGACCACATGCTGAGAACTCCTGTGAACTGGCTATTTTTCATTAACCCCCCCAGTTTCTTCATAATTATAGCTAATTCTAATATTTACAATTTACCATCCTGTTAAATTATATTATAGCCCATGTCTTTAACTATAATTATGTTTGGTACTATTTTATATTGTAAATATATGTTCCAGACCCTGTTTTATCTGAAAATTTATTATGTTCCATATGTTTGCCCTTGTGCATTCCCTATGACATATCATTATGTTTACAACTTTTTTTTTACAATTAAAATTCTATTTCTTGCAAAAAGTACTTTTTAATGCAAATTAAGTGATTACCTCTTCCACTTGATATTACACAATGTACCAAACCTTTGTATATTGGTCATACACTAGTAGTACTTGAATACTACTACGTGATCTACACTATGTCTACACATAGTGACTATCCTTAAAAGTGCATACCTAATATCAAATTTAGAATAAAGGTCTACACCTTTTTAGGTGATTATCTTAGTTCATATCTCATATTGGCCATACATAAGGTAGTATCTAAGTACTATTGTGGGATCTACACTATGTTTAGCACATAGTGACTATCCTCAACGTGCGTACTAAATTTTAATATGAATTAAATAAAGGTCTACACTATTTTAGTGATTACCTTTGAAGTGTGAACACAAGATTTGTATAACACAAGGTAGTGGGATCATTACAGATTATGTCCCCACTACTGAAAGATCTACACCATTTCGGCGAATACCTTCAATGTGTTACCAACATAATTTGAGGTCTACACTATATAATTCAAGTCTCAACTTGACTTTATAATTTTGCATTATTACAACATTACCATGATTCTTTAATTTACCCAATGTGTAAATTCATTCAATAATTGTCTAATTTGTAGGATAAAATGTCCAACATCGATTTCGACAGACTCGAGTTAGATGGCAAAAATAATCTAACATGGGCAATGGACATGAAGATAAGTTTACCGTCCCGCAGACTTATAACGGCGATTAATCCTCCTCAAGAACGAGATCCGTCACTTCAAGATCAAATCAAGTACAATCTTGTTGTTCACAAGATCTGCTCTAGGTTGCTATTTTATGACAAAGCTCCCACCGATATGGAGAAAATTGAAAAAACTTTGTCTACAATGCTTCCTTCCCATAGAGTATTGCAACTACAATACCGTGCTAGGAACTACCAGCACTATTCTAAATTAATTCACACTTTACTTGAGGCCAAAGAAGTTATCTCTAATATTCAAAATACCACTACGTCCGATGGCTACAAACACCGCCCAAAGAACTTCAAAGGAAAGAAGAACCGTAATAAAAAGCAGAAATTCCATAGACACAACAAGGGGAAGGGCATTTTCAAGAACAATAAAGACAAATATGATATTTATCGTAAATATGGCTGCTACGACCACACAACTAAGAAATGCAGCACCCAAAACACTTGATTGATCTCTACCTTAAGTCAGTCGGACAAAGCCGACCAGCTCAAGGCGAAAGATATGAAGCTCATTTCAATCTTCAATCTGACACCACCAGGATGGCAAGTTGTTCCCAAAGCGTTCATCTAGAACCGAACAACAACAACACTCTGCAGCAGCAAGAGGACCTTGAGAGCACGGACAACATGATCGTGGAATTTGCTTCCAATGACTTATTTGGAGACCTCAATTAGTCTCCCAATTTATTAGATATTGTTATATCTATGTCCTACATAGTATTGTAATAGGTTGTTATCATCTTATACTATATTGCATATTCCAATAATGTATCAGCGCATTGATACTGAATAAAGTTGTATGTATTTTATATATCTATGAAGAATTTCACTTTAAATTCTCCATTTCTATATATAGATGTCTAGGGGGATAATCCGATGGAAGAGCAAAATGTGCTTAGTGAATAGCTATACCACTAATTCTATACTTAGAGAAACTAAATATTTTCAAACTCTTAAAAAGAGTAAAGGAAATATTTTGATAATTGTTGGATGCGATGCTATGATTGTTGGCTCTGGTCATGCCATAACTCTCACTATGGGTACTCAAATAACAATCGATGATGCACTATTGTATCCTGATTCAACACATACCTTACTAAGTTATAGAGATATCCATCAAAATAGTTTCTATATCAAAACTCATTATGACAACAAAGAGGAATATCTCTTCATTAAAAAAATAACGGATATACCAAACAAATTCTAGAGAAAATTCCCTATTTATCTTCAGGATTGTACTTTACATACATCAAACATGTATCACATATTGCCTATAAGGTAATTTCTCATAATGTTAACACATTCCAAATATGGCATGATCGTCTTGGTCATCTCAGTGTAGGGATGATATGAAAAATTATCTACAATTCAATTGGTCATGGCATAAATACTGCTAAATTCCCACAATCTTTGAATTTTGTGTGCGCCGCATGTGCCACAGAGAAATTGATTTTAAGACCCTCTTATCTTAAAATCCGAGCTGAACCACTCAAATTCTTTGAGCGCATTCAAGGTGATATATGTGATCCTATCTAACCATTAATTGGACCATTCAGGTACTTCATGGTTCTCATTGATGCATCTACACGATGGTCACATATGTGTCTTTTGTCCACATGAAACTACGCCTTTGATAAAATAATTGCTCAAATTATTAAATTACGAGCACATTATCCTAAACATAGGATACAATCAATTCGAATAGACAATGTGACTGAATTCACCTCACGTGCCTTCAATGATTATTGTATGGCCCTAGGAAATCAAGTCCAGTACACAGTTCCATACGTCCATACTCAAAATGGTTTGGCCGAATCTCTCATCAAGAAAGTCAAGCTCATTGCACGACTATTATTATATAATTGCAACCTTCCAACTTCATGTTGGGGTCATGCAGTCTTACACGCTGCTGACTTAATACAATTGTGACCAACTACATATCACACAACTTCCCCGCTGTAGTTAGTACATGGAAATTCTCCTAGCATTTCCCATTTGTAAATTTTGGTTGCTCTAGATATGTATCGATATCACCACCGCAACGTACATCAATGGGTCCACATAGGAAATTAGGGATCTACGTGGGGTATAACTCTCCATCGATCATAAAATACCTCGAGCCCCTTACAGGGAACCTATTTACAGCCCGGCATGCTGATTGTATATTTGATGAGGAGCATTTCCCGATATTAGAGAGAGATTTCAAGTACCAGAAAGAATGCCAAAAAATCAATTGGAATGCTACAAATATTTCCTTCTTAGATCCATGTACTCAACAATATGAACTCCAAGTTCAGAGAATCATAAATTTGCAAAATATTAAAAATAATATGTTAGATGCATTTACGGACAACAAAGGTATCACTAAATCCTATATTCCTGCTAGGAATATACCGGAAAGAGTGGAGGTACCAAATAAAATCACTTAACTCCCAAATCAAAATAAGAGAGGAAGAAGTACAATCACAAAAGATAAAACTTCTTGCAAGCTACCACGGAAATAGAGGAATATCTCCAAAACAGTAAATAAAAATCAACATCAAGTTGAACGACACCCAAGGCCTATGGATACTATATATCCAGTGGATGTTCAACATCCAAATCCCTTCTCAACTGTGCACAAAAATACTAATGTTGGGACATCGGAACACCCAGACTATATCGTAATGGGAAATCACGATGAATCAGAAAGGATAGATAAAATTTTCATCAATTATATTGATTCTAGAGAATCATTTGACAGAAAGACTAGAATTGTCGACGCATACTTCTCAAAAATTGCAAACGAGCTTCTCAATGATCCCGATCTCAAGACAATGGCAGAGTGCCGCAAACGCTCGGACTGGACACAATGAAAGGATGAAATCCATATAGAATTACGCTCGCTCTCCAAAAGAGAGGTATTCACATCAATAATACCTACTCCTCGTAATATTTTTCCTGTAGGATACAAGTGGATTTTCGTCTGCAAACGGAATGAAAACAATGAACTGGTGAGATATAAAGTGAGGCTTATAGTACAAGGGTTCACGTAGAGACCTGATATTGATTTTAATGAGACTTATTCTCTAGTAATGAATGGAATCACGTTTCTATATCTAATTTCATTGATAGTTCAAAATCATCTATCTATACATTTGATGGATATAGTGACCGTATATTTATATGGGTCACTTGATTCGGATATATATATGAAAGTCCCCGAAGGACTAGACATTTCGAATCCAAACGCAAACTGTAACATATATTGTGTAAAGCTTAAAAAATCACTATATGGATTAAAGCAGTTAGGGAGAATGTGGTACAGCCGACTAAAAGAGTTCCTTTTATAAAAAGAGTACTCCAACAATGATGATTGCCCATGTGTCTTTATAAAGAAGTCCTCAACAAGATTTTGTATTATCTCTATCTATGTTGATGATATGAATATCATCGAAATACAAAAGATATAGATGAAGCACACAATCATCTAAAGACGGAATTTGAAATAAAGGATTTGGGTAAAACCAAATTTTACTTCGGTATACAACTCGAGCATCTTACTTCAGGTATTCTAGTACACCAAGCCACATATACATAGAAAATATTAGAGAAATTCAATATGGACAAATCATATCCTTCCAAGACTCCTATGGTTGTTCAATCTCTTTATATGGAGAAAGATCCATTTAGACCACGGGAGGAATGAGAAGCGATACTGGGACCCGAGGTCCCTTATCTCAGTGCCACTGAGGCGCTTATGTACCTTGCAAATTGCATCAAGCTTGATATCATATTTACAGTGAACTTACTAGTTAGGCATAGCGTTACTCTAACTAAATGCCATTGGACGAGAGTCAATAATATCTTTTAATATCTCTAAGGTACCATAGATTTTGATATTTTCTTTCAAAGAAAATAAGATATGAATATGATTGGATACACTAACACTGGCTATTTATCAAATTCCCACAATACCATATCATAGACAGGCTTCGTGTTCTTACACGATAGAATAACTATTTTATAGAAGTCTTCAAAACAGACTCTAGTGGCTACATCCACAAATCATTCTAAAATAATTGTATTATATGAAGCATCACGTGAATATGTGTAGCTTCGCAGAATGATAAATCACATACAATAATCATGTGGTATTGGTTCTATTAAATTACCAATAATTATCTATGAAGATAATTTTGCATGCATTGCTCAAATACAAACAGGTTACATAAAGAGCAATATAACCAAACATATTACTCTTAAAATATTCTATCCTCATGAATTGTAAAATTATAGGGTGACAAATATCTTGTAAACTAAGTCATGTGATAATCTCGCTGATTTATTCACTAAGTCCTTACCAACTTCTATATTCCAAAAATGTATTCATGATATTGATATGCGACAATTCCGAGATTTGCAAGGTTTCAAAGGAGTTGATCCCTGAATAATAACTTGTTCATAATTATATTACACTCTTTTGTTTTATGAGTTTTTCCTATACGGTTTCTCATATAAGGTTTTTAACGAGGTAATATCTACCTTATTCCTCTTGTTTTCCTGAGAGATTTTTCGAAGGTTTTAGTAAAATCCAAATATCATAATTATTGCTCTCTAACCTCACCAATAAATTTTCCCTACTAGGTTTCTCATATAAACTTACAATGAGGCAATAACCGATATATGCCATATTTTTTCTCTTTATATTTTCCTGTTGGGTTTTAAAAGAGTTTTAATAGCATATCAATATATCAACATATTATTTTCTCTTTATATTTTTTCTCACAGGGTTTTAGAGGAGTTTTCAACCAAAAATTTACATTACGAATAATTAATAAAAAAAATGTTACGAACAAACATTACAAAGAAACAAACGGGTGATTAATTAGCATCACTAATTGCCATCTGCAGGTACCAATCAAAAGGGACACATGTTCAGATGGCAATAGCACCCAAACAGATATATTCATGTCCCTTATATATATATATATATATATATATATATATATATATATATATATATATATATATATATATATATATATATATATATATATATATATATATATAAACACTGTTCATAAATACGATACAAAATTTTCACTCTTTGTCCGATTCTATAGACTGCTTTCATTTTCATTTTAAACGTATCCAACCAAGCAGGCATTTGACGTGTACCGTGCAGGCAGCACGAGTTCCCGTGAATCAGCCGCACCTTCCGTTTTCGTTTCTTTGCGCCGAATCAAAATAGTATTCGGTTGTAAGCCAGAGGCAGGAGTCCTAACCGGTCTAAAGCAAAGACTGGCTGCCCCATATATACTCAGGGGTCACGGCCGACTAAAACAACATAATAGTCAAACACAAAAGCGTATTTATTTTTTTCGTTTCTCTTCTGTTCTTTCTAGAGCAGATCTAAAGTAGTTATATTTTGTGAATTTATCTTGTAAATCAGTCGTGTACTCTTGTGAAATTGGAATAGCTATCATTTATTGTTCTTACTTGTAAAATAGCTGTTCTTTGCCATAATCAGAGAATTACCTTATTTGCTAGTTTGTTTGAAAACTAGTCCCGCGCTTCCACGAAAGTGAAACTTATTTTGCGACCTCAAGTGTTGGCCAATTTTTGCACCAACACCTATCATATGAAAACTTACACTAGGTATTGTAATAAATTAAATTAAGAGTATGCAATCTTAGACAAAGCAAATATACAAATTGAAAGGATTTTGCATTTAATACTTTTCACCTTTGGATGAAGATTTGGGTATATGATGATCATAATCTTTATCAATACGCACAATTTTATATACTTGGTTTCTTTATTTGAATCTTCACTTCATCTTGTGAGCAAGTCTCGAAATCCCCATAGCCGTCTCGGGTTTCAAGTCTTCTTTAGAATCTAAATTGATTGGGGCCCTTTCATCTTGGTGATGACTTACTTAGCACCAAATAGCTTAGTTCTATTCCCAGTCCATTCTTCTAACAATGTATATAATCACTTTGTTATTATCCTTTTTCTTGAGCTTATAGTGATTGCTCTTGGTTTTAATCTTATAGTTGAATTTGGTATAGATGTTAGAGGTCTTATTGGATAGGTTCTTTATCTTCTTCTTCTCTTTAATCTCCTTATTAACTTGTTTGCATTGGAAGAACTTGTTGCCTTCTTGATGGTATTTGAAACATGTTATGATGGACCTCTCTGCAAGCTTGTTCATCATGCTATAACGGTTATCTTAAGGAGGTTGGACATGTCATTTACTCTTTAATCTTGCTAAGTCTTTTTTGAACTTCTTCACTTCTTATTTGAGCTGATCATTCTCTTGTGCAATAAGTTCATTAGATGGTTCTACAAAATATTCTCAACGTGTATCTCATTGCAAAAGAGTGAGCTATATGTAAAAATTAAATCATCACAAGAAGTGAAAGTATCTACCTCAAAATTGAAATTAAGAGAGAGATACATTGCTTTGAAGGGACCTTAGATTGATATTCAACGCACTCAAATTTTGTCTTAGCCTTTTCATGCTACTTGTTTAACCATTCAATTTTGCTCAATAATTGTTTATAATTATAAATAAATATAGCTTGAATATCATTGAGAGCATTCAATTTTTTAAGTTTTTAAGATTGTTTTCTTTAAGCCCTTTTGTTGCTCATTTATTAAATCAAGAAGTTCTTCATGGGATAAAGAACCCTTATTAGATTTATCATCACTTACATTGGTTTCTATACTTTTAGCCATAAGGCACTTGAGAGATGATGATTTATGTGATAATGACTTATGTGGTGATGATCTTAAGGAAATGCTTCTCTAGGAGGAGTAGATAGTGAGACTTTTATCACTTGAACTTGACTATTCATCTTCGTTCACCCATCTTCCTATGCTCATGAATGTTTTGGTTATTTCCCTTGTCTTCCTCTTGTTCTTGGTTTTGTTTTTCTTCTCGATATGATCAATTATTTTGACCAAGTCTTTTATGAAGATTGGATGATCAATCTTGGTATTGATCCTCTTCATGTTCTTCTCCAACTGTGATATGAGTTTGACGACCTTGGGATCCATCTCCCCATCACTTGAGATGTTTTGCTCATCTTCTTCATCATTCTCTTCATCTCGATCATCATCATCTTCGTTTGAGCTTGACTCTTGCTCTTGTCTCCTCATCTTTATTTTCATGTATGAACATGGTACTTACTTGTTTGTGAGAGCAAGGTTCTTGACGTTGAATGAGGTAGAAACTTTAACCCCTATATTTATGATCATCTCATGGGCAGGGATCTTACCAAGAACTTAACTTGAAGTCATCTTGCTTATGTCGTGGTTGTCATAGATGGAGACAATTAGTTTGTACTTTAGAAGAAGAGCTTGAAATATTCTTCTCACCACTTGAACGTTTTCAATTTACGTCAAATCTAGCACATTGATATTATTGATAAGAATATTCAAATATGACTATATATCATTAGTATTTTTATGGGAAAGTTGTTTGATATCATTGAGCTTAGTGATTAGCACATAATATTTCTCATTTTGCATATCATTTGTGCCTTCTTATATTTCAATGAAACTAGTCTAAATATCATGTGCATTGGTGATAGAATAAACATGATTAAATGCATCAACATATAAAGATGATAAAAAGATACTCTTTGCCGATGCATCTAATTGCCTCTCCTTATTGGTGATATGTAATCTCATCCCTTCTTCGATAACTTTCCAAACATCTAAATATTTAACTTGTAAATAATAAGTCATTAGAATTTTCCAATGGAAAAAATTAGTGTCGTCAAATTATAGAGCGCTATGAGTATCCATCCTAACCTCGGATGTCACAGCTCTAGGATGTTAAGCTAATTAAGAGCACGAGGCTCTAATACCAACTATGAGAAACGATGATATTCTAAGAATTGGTTAAATTATGATACTTAAAAACTAATGGTTTCAAAAACTTCACAAGATAAATACATCTCAAATTCTATCTAAATATGTTCTAGATTTATCTAGTGTGTCTACTCTACCGCTCAAGATGATTGTAACCTACTTCAGCAAGGTAAATTGTAATTATGTAAATACAGAAACGTAAATAAGATAGAGAGACAAACTCAGGATAAAGAATTTTTATCCCGTGGTATCGATGGCACACAAGCCACCTTTAATCCACATTGAAGCTCCACAAAGGATATGCTCCCGATCGTTATGTCTCTTCTGGCCACGACTCTTGAGCTATCAAGTCATTAAGATAATGCCTCAAGCACGATGAGCCACCAAATCACCAAGGCGATGTCTCAACACTAACCTCTCTTCCGGTCACTTGTACGCTGTATTCACTTCGGAGCTTTAGTCACAAAGACAATAGCCTCTATGTCTCCACACAATCTTCTTGCCGTCGTTCCACACCATTTCGGAGGGTCAATAAGTTACGAGTGAGTCATCATGACTCCAAGACATGTGCGTACCTCTCGGCACACAATTGGATTACTCCTTGATCCACTCTCTAGGTTGTAGCACCTAGCAACACTTTTTTCTAGACTTATAAGCACTAATCACTCTCTAATATTGTGCTTAATCACCTTGGATGAATACTTTAAGCACTTGGATGGCTTAGAAGTCTTCTCAAGTGTGTATGAGGTTCTCTATACTCTAGCACATTTAAATGATCGAGTGGGTGGGTATTTATAGCCTCAAACCTGCCAATTAGCCGTTGCTCTAACGGTTCAACTTTACTATGAACATCGGATGATCCGGTGTAGACAGTTTGTACTCATCAGACTATCCGGTGTGTACACCATCACAAAACTAACGTTAGAACTCCACTCAAAAACTCTTCTGAACACTAGATGTTCCAGTATAACCTTCACTCCATCACCAGACTATCCGGTGTGCTGACTTGAGTCTGACCGCGTCACTTCTTCTCTATGCAAAAAGCTCCGGCGTTAATAATCTTCATCGTCGGACCTTCCGGTGTGTACAACACCATCTTTTAAGGATTTTTCACACACTTTATGAAATGCTCCGGTGAAGCCTCCGGTGCATATTTTCATTGCTGGACCTTCCGGCATGTTGATATTCGGTCTTCCACTGTTGCATCCTCTCTGCAACAAATTCTCCGGTGTAAGCATCTGATATCTTCAACTCCGAGCGCTGGATCTTCCGATGTATGAAAACTTCTCTGGCTTCTTCTGACAAAAATACTCTAGTGCGTATAGCCCTTTGAGCACCGAACCTTCTGGTGTAGTGAATTTCCCTGTACTTCTTTCAATTCAATCAAATTTTGTCCTAGCTACAGTGGCTTCTTCATGTATTGTATCCATGAGATCTACTGAAAGTGCATCTAGGCCCCCTAAGTGGGTTTTGACTTATTGATGACAAAATGATTAAGGATCTAATATGTTTATCTAAGTCATGAACAAGTCTAAGTCTAAATTGAGAAGACATATGACGTTTGACGCCATTCGAAAAGAAAGGAGAAGCAACTAGGAGTACTCAATAGGATTTAAATTCTTTTATTTTTTGAAATTGAGTCTAGGATAGCTGCTATATTAAGAGGGTTGCATTTGATTGTTTAATTAGTCTCTCAATGCTCAAGATATCCTTTAGAACCAATAAGTTGAGAGACACACTCACCCACGGACACCGGGTTTGGTTTGCAAAGTCCACTGAGTCCGGAGTCTCTGGTGTTCACCGGATACTCCGGTACTCAGTATTTAGTCCGGAGTCTCCGAGGTGAACTCCGGCAGAGGGTGCTCGGTTCCGATTTATTTTTGTTAAAAAAAGACCGGAGTCTCCGGTGTTCACCAGATACTCCGGTAGTTGGTGAGTTTTAAGGCTTGAGTCTCCGAGGGAGACTTCGCGAGAGGTCGATCGGTTAGGCCTTTATTTTTATTGAAAAAGACCGGAGTCTCCGGTGTTCACCGGATACTCCGGTAGGAGAAAATTGTTTTAACCGGAGTCTCCGAGGGAGACTCTGGCAGGGGTGTCTCAGTTAACATTTATTCTTTTTGATAAAAGGACCGGAGTCTCCGGTGTTCACCGGATACTCCGGTACCTGGAGAAGCCGGAGGGTCCGGCAAGTCTTCGAACTTAGTCTTTTTGATAGCCCTGTCAGGACCGGAGACTCCGGTGTTCACCGGAGACTCCGGTAACTTAACAGAATTGTAACGGCTAGTTCTGACACGTTCTGTGACCGTTCTGATGCCGTTTTTGGATTTGGGACCGGATACTCCGGTGTTCACCGGATACTCCGGTTAAGTCTGACAGAACAGTAACGGCTAGTTTTTTAGAGAGGGCTATATATACTCCTACATCCCTTGACATTAAATGCTTGCTGTTGCTGGTGAACTCTAGATTCATTGAGCATTCTAAGAGCATTCAAAGTCCCTCCAACCATCTCTAGTGCTAAGTTTTGCAAAAATTTAGTGAGTTTGGGTTTGGAGTGAGATTAAGCCACTTGAGCATTAAGTTCTTCCTCGAGCATTCGCTGTGATCTTTACTCTTGAAGCTTTGTGCTTCTAGACGGCAAGGCGTCGCCCGTAGAGCACCCAATCTTTGTGGAGTGCCACGGGAAGTTTGTAATCGACTTCAAATTGAGTAAGGAAATTCTAGCATGATCTTTGTGGTCGCTAGAAGAGGATAGGGTTGGAAAAGACCCGGCTCTTTGTGAGCTCCTCAACGGAGACGTAGGCACTTCTTTATGAGGTGGCCAAACTCCGAGATAATTCCTTGCGTTCTTATTTGTGCAATTTACTTAGTCATGTGAATTTGAGAATTTACATATACGTTGCCTTAGTGATCATCTTGCTAGTATTAACTGTTGTTTTAGCTCTGTGATATCTAGTAGACATAGCTTCACCTTTAGATTCTAGCTGCTCGCTTTAATTCATAGTTATTCTTGATTTCCTGTATAGACCGGAGACTCCGGACCAGACCGGAGTATCCGACCTTCACCGGAGTATCCGACAGTTTTAATCCGCTGTTTTAGTTTTAATTTTCAGAAAAGCCTATTCAACCCCCCTCTAGGCACTTTCACCTACTAACATATACTTTTGATAAACATGTTAGTCTTTATCATTAATCACTAAAATCATAATAATGACATAATAGGACCATTTTCGCTACACTAATTACCCATAATAGTACTTAATTATGGCTAATAATCTCTAATTATAGCTAATGCATAGCTAATTATTCTTAATTCTCATTAATCATCACAAAAGTAGTGTTTGGTTGCTTGAACGAAGTTGGATGGGATGAGATCATCGTGAATAGACGGGATGGTTCTGGATAAGATGGTACAAGTATGTTGTTTGATTACATGTATGGGATGGTACGAGAATATATTTAGTTTCAAGTATTAGATGATACGAGAATTTATTTAGTTGCTTTAAAACCATGTATTATATCAATGTATAACTTAATTATTTTATAGAAAATAATAATTTTTATGTCTGTTATTATCAACAAACTATGCTAATTAGTACAATCATTATTAATTTCAGTTAATCATAACATAAGTTATCAATGATCAACATTAAATACCTACAATAATAATAATTAATTATGATTAATAACATCTATTTGTAAATGATGTTTATCTAAAAATCTTTAATAACCACTGATAGTCACTAATAATCACTAATTGTAAGTGATTAGCGGAGTTGACAGAACTTGTACGGGGTTGTTCGTCCAATTTCTTGAATGTGGTGGTATAGGATATTGAGGGAATTTTCCTAGAATTTGTATCACTCTGTCCTAAATGAGATATTACGGCTCAGGCAACCAAACACAGGGACATAAGCATATCCAGGATCATCCCGTACATATACCATCTCATTTAAGGAACCAAGCACTACATATGTATATGTAATTACAGGAGTTGACAAAGACTGTACAAGATCATTCAGCCAATTTCTCCATATGGAATGGTTCTGCATCTTGATAGAATATTCTTATAACCTGTATCACCCTGTTATGAACAATTCGATACTATTCATCCAACCAAACACGAGTATAATAACATATCCTGTAACATTCCATACCTATACCACATGTATAATAACTAAACACTACCTTACGGGGTGATTGGTTGCACACCTTTAGAGATCTCGACTCAGTGGATGCATATAATCTTAGAGAGAAGTGTGTTTTGTTGCCTGCATGTACTGTTCCGGCCTAGCCTAGCGGATGCAAATATACGTCCGCAGCCTGGCTCGGGAGGGAAGCTCGATCGAGCTTCTCTCTACAGGCTGGCCCGACGGATATAGGCTCCTGAATCTGATTATATAGACGGATTCATTTATCAATATCACAAAATCACCTTCATACGAACAATTAATTAGAATCTCAACTTTTGCATCATCTCATACAACCTCATATTTAGTCAAACAAATAGAAACTTAGTTCAGTCTGTTCAGACAGATATAATCAGTTAAACATTTTTCTTTTCAATCAACTTATATCCGTTTAACCTGCTTTCCATCAATCTACGTATACAACAAAACATAAACCAATCACGTCCGTATATACGAACCGGATGCAAGTGAAAATCCAACCCCGTACGTCTACGCACGTGCTGCACCGGCTCTCTGACCTCTTGATGCTTTTTCAACGGCCGAGGTCGTAAATCGGCCAGCTTTGCCTCCCATGCTCAAACCTGTTGGCGGCTCACCGTTTTCTTTTGTACTACATCTTCCAAACATGGCTTCTTTGACGTACATACTAGTACATGTCTTGCACGTACGTAACACCCGAACGAAGAGAAGAGACAGCAGTCATCCAACAAAGCAATTTTAAATTAAATGGAAACAAATTGGACCGTGCAGTTGTATACCGCATCACCTTCTCGTTTTTTTCAAAAAAAAAGGACTCATCATCCAAAGCATTTTAATCAATTGACGCAATCCTTGCTGATGTATGTAATGGCTAACAAACAAAGAAAAACGCGTGATCGAAGTATGTATGTAATGGCTAACATTCAAAAACGTCATTTATATGTTGACAGTCATCCACTCATGCGACCATCCTCAAATTGCAATTACAAATCCGAATCAATGAAATAGCATATGCCATATAAGACCAAGTACAAAGTCCATTTGGACCTTTCGAACGGAAATAGTATTCTATACAGTTGAAATGTACTTAGTTTCGTTGATAATTGCTATCTGGTCAAGGTCAAGTGACCAATATACCTAGCGCTGAAGTTGCATATTCTTTTAAAAAATATTTACATGGACAAATGTCATTAGACCGGACCAGACTCGCACTACAACAGAATTAGTCATCCATACCGGCTCATCAGTACCGGTTAGGCTAGAATCAGCACTAATGAAATATCGGTGCCGATTCGTAACATCCCACACTCGATCATTGATTGAACTGAGTTGAACCGGGTTGAACCGGCACTAATAGTATCAGTGCCGGTTGTTAATAAGAACCGGCACTGAAACTTGCTTCGAACCCGAGAGTTTTATACAATCCCGTTTTGGCTCGTTTTATTTATGTCCGGCTCACTACATCCACTCATTCTCCTCGTTATCCTCACGACCAACAGCCACTCGACCACACCCGTCTAGACCTCACTCTTATCTATTCGTTCATCCAGCCTCTCTCTTGCTCTCTCTCCCTCTCTCTTGCTCTCTCTCTTCCCGTCACTATCTCCATGGATCCCATCAAGAGCTCGAGCATGCTCTCTTCATTCCTCTCTCTTCACGCAGCTAGGTAAGCACCAAGTCGATTTGCTGGTCCATTTTCAAACTGTGAGTTTGCGTTCGTGACCACCATACGTATGTCGTAGTGAGCAAGCTGCTACGCTACATGTGCGATGACCCATGAACCAGGCGGCCAGTGGAGGGGTGCCGAAGGGTGTCGCCATCATGCTGCGGATGGAGCTGGAGCACGCCGGTGGGGAGAGCTGGAGTGTGGCCGCGAGGAGTCACGCTATGCCATAGTGCACGGGCTAAAGGGCTCCTAAGGCCGGTCAGGGACCGGTGGCTGCTCCGGGTTGGATGCTTGCTCCACTTTTTTTATTGTGTTCTTGTGTTTGAGATGAGATGAGTTGATTTATGCTTGTGTTTGTATGGATGAGATGAGTCGATTTGTGCTTGTGTTCGTATGGATGAGATAAGTCGATTTGTGCTTGTGTTCGTATGGATGAGATAAGTCGATTTGTGCTTGTGTTCGTATGGATGAGATGAGTCGATTTGAGTATGCACGTGGCGGCGACGGCGGCGGGAGCACCGTGTTGAGAGATGATAGGAGCAGAGGAGGAGGTTGACGAAGGAGCGGGTGGTGCGGTTAGAGCGGGTGTGGTGGCAGGCGCGACGGCGACGGTAGACAAGCCAGCTCAATCGAACCGGCTCGTTTACTCTTTTTTTCTCCCGAGAGCTACTTTCAGTGCCGGTTGTACAACCGTCACTGATTTGAGATGACTTTCAATGTCAACCAATCACTGCCGGTTGAAAAATTGGCACTTAAAGACTTTTGGAACCGGCACTAAAAGGCCTATCTGTAGTAGTGTCGGCCAGACCCGGCCTCTCGAGTCACTAGGAGATTAGTAGAATCATCAAAGGGTCAACAGGTGGACCGTCATTTTTTTTAGAAAAAATCCAAATTTTAGTAGAAAGAGTCATTTTGTGAAAATAGCAAGTCAAATAATATATCATAGACGCATGCCAATGAGATGTCGACTTATATTCAGGATTAGAGAAAAAACATGCCTTTGCTCAGTAGATTAAATATTTTTGAAATTTTACTTTCATTTAAAGATTCAGTCACATGTATTTATTTATATGGATAGCCGTAGCTCATGCATGTGTATAGCATGTGACGTAATTGTTGAACCTTTTGACAAGGGTATTATAATCTTCCTCGAATGTATTGTTTTGGTATGAGTGAGAAGGGTGAGCAATAGTAGTGTCTATCAAATATCTAATTATAAGGAATATATCATACACAGACAGGATATATACAACATATATTAGGCAACTCTAGATATCATGGAACTGAATCAACAGTATCTGATACACTGAAATTAAGGAAGTACATACTAAAAAGGTTTAGATTGGTTACCTAACTCGAAACAATCAGTATCCAAAACAGATCTATCTATTTAAATGTCAAGTAAGATAACTCCCTATTGACTACGGCTAGATATGAGTTGGTACCTCACCCCTATATATGGCGGAAAGGCTGGGGGGAAAGAGGAAGAAAGAGGCAAGTATCAAGACCTTAGCAGAGGAGCTACTTGGTAATTTTAGCCCTAAGTTAGATTAGATCCGATCTACTCCTTGTAATAGTCTTAGTTACATTGCTTATACTTGAGACCATCAATATACAGTAGCAACACCCTCACAGGATGTAGGGTATTACTCCAATCGGAGGCTTGAACCTGTATACATTGCGTGTCTCATCTCGTGATTAATTCCTGTACTCAAAGGTACCTAGTCAATTTATGGACATATTATCGAGAACTAATCTTCGACAGTGTCGACGATCGGTAATGAAATTGTACATGTGTGAGATCATGTGATAAAAAAATTGGTTGAGTAATGAAATTGGCAAGTGATTTAGTATTGTGACATTTGGTAGATAATGTACATGAGTCGCTAAGATGTTGCTTGATAGGCTTGTGGTAGCATAGTTGCCTGATATGCTAGTGTTAGCAACGTTGTTTTATACGCTTCTGTTAGTGTAGTTATATTTTTATTGGATGCAATATACTCACATCAGTAGGGGCTTTAGCACAAAATGAAGTAGCTAGCTAGCTAACTAAGCTATGATGGAAGGACGGTGCTAGGGGAAGAAAACATTGAAATACCACTAAGGCCAAAAAAAGCAAGTGCAAGTCATATCGAGCACATGTCTCACTCTACAAGTTATCGTGCTTATTTAGCTCGAACCATTCTGTTAATATGGTCCGCTTAGCATGGTCACTATCAATTACCTCTTGAAGAGGTTGGAAGTTGAGGAGAGATGGGGAGACCCAAGTGCTGCTGGTCGGGACGGACAGGAAAGGGGGCGGGGATAAGCTTGTGAAGAAGCAAGCTTATTGACCCACCCCCCAAAAACAAACCAACCCAACAAGAAAACGTTTGCGCTTTAGCAACAAAGCGCACGTCCTAAGTTATTGGCAGAAATTCTCGCTTAGCGCCCTGGGGAAGACTTATAGACTGTTGTGGGAGCTCAAAGGAAGCAAAAGCAAAACCTGGTTTCCAAACTAAATAAGGCTACAAAAGTAGCTAGCTAGCGTTTTTAAGCTGGTTGCCTTTTCTAGTGCACGTACTCTTCTGTGGAGTCACACGGAGATCCCGCCGTTGGGATGTCCAGCGGATTCCGGGGCCTTGACAAATGGCCGGTCACCATTGTTGTTACTAATGTTGAGTTAAGTTGGGAAGAACTTGTACTCGGAAAATGTGTTTGTTCATATGCAGGTTTTGCTCGAGGGTGAATGTGATCGATGCTGATATTAGAACTAGGTTCAGAAGGAATTAAGGTTCTAGTGATCAAGGATGTCAAGTGAGACATTCGGCTAAATAATAGTGCATGTGAAGATGAGGTTGTAGGTGTGCGACTAGGTGCGTTCGAGAATAGCAGATATACGTGAGGTCGTGGGCAACCAGATGATGAGGTCGTTTGAGTACATGGCATGGCTGGGTTGCAATCTCACTAGAGTCTAGTCTCATAAGGAGTAGAGTGCGAGTTAGAGTCAGACTCAGACACGAGTTGCATTCAGTTATGGGTGGATATGTTTATTTTGTACGGTTTGTGTCCGTGTTGGATACAACAGGGTTTTGTCTTGGATACGACTGCATGTTGCATGCGTTTGCTTACATGATCATGTATAGGATACAACTGGAGGTAATGCGAGTTGGATTTGATCCATATCTCTTGTTTCCAAACAAAGGTTGATCTAGGAGGTTATATATTGAGAGGGTCTCCATCAGAAGGGTAACAAAGGCAGTAGGCCTAGAGAAAATCTTAGACTTTAGATCTAGAGAGAGTATATGTCTAGAGTTTGAGATTTTATAGAAATCCTTGTAAGAATGGTTTGGAGAGGTATCTCATAAACTGATCTATGAAATGAAGATAAAGTTTGTATGTTGATGAGTTGATTATTTGGTATTTTCTCTTTATTCTAAGTTTTGCTTGCATGGTTTTGGTTTTTGATTGATTTAGTATGTTGATGAGTTCATCTTAGTTTAATTCATCTAAAATCTTGCTAGAACATTGAGAGTTTGTTCTAAAGTTTTCTGAGTAGATGTTGCTTAGTCTCAAGTAGTTCATTTGGTCAATTCTGATTAGGTTTCATTCCACTCAATACTGCTTGATACAGTCTCATTGTGAATATCATAGCTCTTGATCTACATATTTGATTGGCCCGATTCTTATAAGAAAAGTATCCTAATTGAATCTAGTTTTTGCTGTCCAAATTTTAGGACAATCAGAGTTATGGTTTTAGATCTATATTGGTTTTACTAGAGTGTCTGCAGTCTATTAGGAGTGGAATACTGAGTTTATGTTCGGTTTTTATTAGGTGAATTAAATTTTGAATTTGATTTCTGCAACCATTCACCTTCCTCTTATTGCCTTATTAGAGTATAATCGCTCCTACACCTAGTCATCAACTATGCGCATCAAAGAGGACGACACGATATTTATACAGGTTTAGACATCCGTTAGGATTGTTCTGCTTTGATTATAATGGCATGTGTCTAGATCTAATTATAAGGATATTGATGAGTTCTCTTATATTCTAAATCATAAAATTCTTGTTGGATGAATATAGCGGTGACTTGAATATGTTGTGCATCTCAATAAGTTGTTCTTGCTTTTTATCCGACTAGGCTTGCTTCGTATTGCTTACCTAGCCTCTAGCTTATCTTGGCCCTTCCCCCCTTGACGTACCTCCTTATGGTCGGGTCAGAGAGGTGTACCGTACTCGGAATTTCTGAGTGTAATTTTTTTGGATTGTATTATTTCTGAATATTTAGAGGACTATTTTTCTAATCCGATAATGGTTTTCGTATAGAACATGATGAACTGCTTAAAATATAGGCACATGCTTTATTTACCTTATGACAGTTATAAAATCTAACATATCAATGAAGGACATGAGTACCATGATAATATATTTTCAAGATATATCGTATTGATAGTAAATTATTAATGATTAAATCATCATCAAGTAGTAAACTTCAACAATCAGGAGTATATAAACATGGGAAATGCTGTAGCTCCTGCTCGGAATTGTAAAATTGTGTTTGCTTGGAACAAGACA
Organism: Phragmites australis; assembly: GCF_958298935.1. NCBI lineage: Eukaryota > Viridiplantae > Streptophyta > Magnoliopsida > Poales > Poaceae > Phragmites > Phragmites australis. Next base: position 15,831,676 of record NC_084921.1, read on the forward strand.
GATCTCGAGAGTCGAGAGTACAAATAGATGGAGCCTCTTCTTCTATTTTTTTTTTGTGGACAGACAGATGGAGTGTCTTATGCCTGATACAAAAGGATCAAAGTGAATTGGTGCAAAATTAAGCTCGTATTCATATACGAGGCCCTGCCGCGGGTACTCAGCTCCGTGCTGTAGAAATATCTAGAAATGTAGAGGCTCTATCTCTTGTAACTATCTAGTGCATATATGTAACAAACATGCTAATCTATAACAAATATGCCAACTGATTGTGATCGTTATCTGATGTGATCCGGCATTGGCAAGCTCTATATATACATGCAGATATAGCACTGGTGGGTGCACGAGCCAAAAAAAATCTCATCTCTCTTCTATTTTTTCATATGGTATCAAGAGCCTAATAATCTCCAATGAGATGGCCAGCACACTACCACCCACCGCCGTGGCGAACATAGGCGCTACCAGCTCCACCCTTGCATTTGCCATGAATGGCAGCACTACCTCCACCATGGCTAGGTTGCTACCGACTCCCTCATCCTCCCTCATCAACATCAAACTCGAACCTAACAATTATCTCCTTTGACAAGCACAGATCTTACCCTACTTGCGAGGCCATCAATTACTAGGCCTCGTTGATGGATCTGAATCGTGTCCAGCTATCAGGACATCGACCTCTAGTTCCCCTGTGCCTCCTGTATCAGTCCCTAAATCAAGTAGCTGATGCGCATATAATTCAACACAATGATATCAAATACATACTTCGAATAAAATGAAGTAAAATAATTACCTGAAAATACTAAAAGATGGTCTTGTGGATAAGGATCAACAGTGGACCAGCCAGTCAGAAGGGCCTATAGCGGAGTGGAGCACAACAACGGTGCAACCCAAGCCACAAGCAACTCGGGTGCGGACATGACCTTAGACTTCTTCTCTTTAATTTCAACTGGGTTGAGGTTGATCTTCATCTCAACAATCTAAAAGCAACAAGACCGAGTATGGAAGGTACTCAACAAGTCCTAATACTACTTCATGGGGATTAAGTGGATGCATAAGGGAGAAAACCAAGGATAAAGGTCATAGGGCTATAGTTTGGGCGCAAAGCCAATTTTATATGCAATGTGAATTAAAGTATAACACTTAGTTTAAACTAGTTGAACAAAACTAGGTTTGATTGATAAAGATTGTTAGCCCTGCGGGAAAGCTATCCGTTCCCCACAGTTCCCATCTTTTAGCTAGTTGACACCTAGTCCAACCAGATTCAACGACATACAGTTGGCTTTCTCCAAAACACGGGCACACTGCCCATTCACACACCAAAGGGTACGCACACCTCAAAACTAACCATTGTGAGGTTGTAACATTCGCATGTCCATGACTGTGGATACGGCTATTCGAATAGATTTACACTCTGCAGAGGTTGTACAGTTTTACCCAAACGAGATGCTCATCCTCCAACTGTTGCAAGCAGAGGAGCAAATCATAACAAGTTCCCGTACCCATCGAGCATTTTGCCACACGGTAACCACCCATGGGGATATACTTACCAGGGGCCTAAAACTCCACCCTCCTATTGAAAATGGCTCAAATCCGGCCAATTCAATATCATCAGCCAACTTCGATTTCCGCAAGTCTTTTCCTGGCTCCCGTTGCACTACAGCCTCCAAGGTGGGTATCGAGCTTAGCTAATGGGTTGTGAGATCAAGTCTTGCCCATAAAGGACGTGTGGTTGCATGGGGTGGCTTAGCATGATCACAATTGACTCGGTCCTTACATGGCCAGGGCAAGCACCTTCAACATTGGCACTGAGTATCACCTCAAGGCCCCAAGAGCATCCTTCCCAAAGGAATAACCACATGAGATAGCCTCCAACTTTAAGAGGACTACCCCGCTCACCCCCGCCAAAACAATTTTCCTAGTTTTCCTTAACACCAACACCATTTTCCATTACTCACACCATCAAACACCTCAACACATTTCACTCATTTGCAAAGCATATGATCATAATAAAAGTGATTTGGTACTCTCTGAGGAGAGATCAAACGTCTCCAAAGAGAGCAACGTATCCAGCCCTAAGCATACTAGTTAGCAAGGGTTCATCCAATATCATTATACTAGGTATTGGGAGCAATCTAGGGTTATCATTTGAGTATTGCGAGTAGTGGTTGTAGTATGGCTCAATAAATGGGTTATAACTAATACCAAAATTTTAAAGAGAAATCTTTATATAGCATGCAAATATAACTACCATGTTTTTAGTTCGTCATGTTATTATATTGCAAATATGGGTTCAATATGATCAAGGAATTAGGACTTGCCTCGACGAAGGTCAATTCACAATTGGTCTTGTCGTTCGAGCATCATGGGCTCTTCATCATCATACCTCGCCTTCAGTTCCTTCCTCGCATTCTTGCTTAGAACCTTGACTTCGAGCCTACGCAGATTAACGATGAAAAGCGCACCACGACTAAGCAACAAAACACCAGAACAAACCAAAGGAAACACCGAAACAAAAGAAGAACAACGGTGAAAACGATGAAGCTAACCTAGCGGAAAAACGACGATAACACGAAGCTAAGCGAATCTGACATCTAGAATCTAGCGAGGTTATATAGTGAAGCTAGATCAAGTTGTTAGCCTAATTGATTTATAAACTTGAGAAAAAGCTTGAACAAGTCATTCACGACTAGGTGAGTGTTTATTAGCCTAATTGCTGGAAATCGCCAGTTATGATTTCAACATGTAGGTGAGTGCACATGTACCAACATAAATGTATGTGTGATACTTACATTTATATGTATATGAGCATGTATACATATCTACGTAAGTACAACTCTAGGTGATTAAAACTATACATTCTCAAGTGTTGGATTAATATTCTGATCTATAGCACTAAACTAGGTTTACCTAGTATTTATTCTTAATTACCTAGTGTTACTTAATTGCCTCTCTACTTAAGTTTATTTTATTGCTATCATAAAAACATGCATGTAATTAATTAACTCGGTCAACTATTCTTTAAAACTAATTGATTAATTATTAAAAGGGTATTCAATTAATTAATGACCAACATTAAATTACTCTATCATATTCTAAGGAATGATATTTATTTATTTAATAGCTACACTGGTTAAAAATATAAACTATAGCATGAAATGACAATCTATTTCTACACAAGAATTAAAGGAAAACCTTTTTGTTATTCTAATTATAGAACTATTTTTTAATTAACATAAAGGATTAAACCTACACTTAAGCAAGATTCATATATACGACTAATCTACAATTTAACCTAAACATCATTATTGAATTAACTAACTCATTTCTATTTAACAAAAGGCGAAAACCTAATTCTAGTTAAACACCGCGACACGAAAGTAAATACCGAGCGAGAAAATTAGACGAGCTCCAAAAATTACAAGAATTGTCCAGAAGACAGATTATGATTTTATAGGAATATCAGCAAAATAATCGCCGACATCGGAGTTGAAACAGAGGAGTTATAGACATCGAAAGATTTGCCGGAAAGGATAATTCCAGGAAAAGAAAAGGGTTTACTATTTCGCAAACTCGGTCTATGAATTGGTGAACCAGAGTGGGTTGTGAGGGTGGTGCATGGTGGATAGGGCTCGGTAGACTGGAGGAGTACTGCGTAGGTGGATTCGGTCCACGGGCTGGTGAACTGGGGCGGCTCGGGTGAATGGTCCATGGTGGACCAGGTTTGTGGTCACGCTGGCCTGAGCAAGGGATAAGGCCAACCAGGTGAGCAGCTCGCGCGTGTGGCTCACAGGGAGAGGAGGGAGACCGGAGGGAGTGAGAGCGGGCCAGATGGAATGGAGGCCGGAGTGAGTGAGCGGCCGGAGGAGTGAGCTCGGAGGCAAAGCTCGTTGACCGAGTGGGGCTCAGAGAAAAAAGAGGGGGAGAGGGGTGCTAGAGTGAGAAGGAGACCGGCACCTGGCGGGGCAGCGATGGAGGTGGCTGGTCGGAGATCTCGCTGGCTAGGGAGGAGGTGATCTCGCTGGCAGATGGCGGCGCAAAGGACGCTACAGTGGTGGGAGGGCGTGGCGCGACAGTGGCTGCGCATGCTGGCCGGTGCGGGACTTGTAACACCCTAATTTTCAACTTTTTAAAAATAGCAATAATTTACCTTTTCTTTAGAATTAGGGTGTTGTTCTTCTCAAAATCCTAGTCGGAAAACTTATTTTCTAAATTAAATAATTAATTTAGGTTATATTAAAGTGTGTTGTATTCATGATGGAATATATGCATTAGGGTTTTTATTGTGTGGAAAATAATTTTTAAAATCATCGAAGCGCGTCGTTTAATTTTTGGAAGAATTTGAAAAGGATTTGCAAAAGAAAAATCTCTTTTTCTCTCTGGGCCAGAATCTTCCTCCTCCTCTTTTCTTTTTCTCCTTTTGCTTTCGGCCCATCCTCTTCTCCCTTCTGGGTTGAGCCCGTTCCTTCCCTCCTTTTAACCCCGCCTCCCACCTGGGCCGGTCGAAGGCCAGGCCCAGCAGCCGCCCTAGTCGTTCCCCCTGTTGGCACCCCGGCAAAAGCCACCTCCACCCACGGGTGACGCCCGTGTGCCGCCTCCTTCTTCCTCGCGCCGCGCCTGCCGAATCCGAGCCGGATACGAATGTCGTGCGTCGCCTCTCCAAGCCCGAATCCCAACTAACCTCACCTTATCCGAAAGCCCACGCTTGTCCCCGCATAAAGGTCCACACCCCCTCCCTTTTCATTTGTTTTTGCAAACCCTAGCTGCCGCCACCCTCCTTTGTTGCCGCTCGGTCAGGCTCGCTGCCGGCCGAATCCGCCGCCTTGTGCCATCGCCGACCCACGTGCAAGCCAAGTTCCTGCCAGCCGAGTGTGCCCAAGCTCCCGCCGCCGGTCGTTTACTCCCGTCCCCCATCTCTAAGTCATCGGATCCGAGATGTAAGGCCACAATTAGATGCAAAATACCCCTTTGCTCGAGCCAATCACGTGCCGCCACGTGCCCCTTCTTAATCCTAGTCAGCCTTAGCTGCCATGTCAGCATCCACCTTAGCCGCCACATCAGCCGCAGAGCTGATGTGTCCCGCCACGTCACTGCCTCATCATCAGAGCTTTACCTAGTCATTTTCTATTCACTTTAATTTGGGAAAAATGTCAATTTTACAAACAAACCCCTATACTTTCCTGTAATTACAAAAAGCCCTATCTTTTTACAGTTTAGACCCTAAACTTTTCCTTAATTACAATTAGTTCCCTCTATTTTTACAAAAAGGCCCCTAAACTTTCTATTTAATTCAAATCTAGTTATTTTCTTTTACAGATTTAACCCAAAACTTATTTTTAGCGTAACTTTCTCATTTTAGCAGGTGTCCTTGAACATTCTGATCCTAGTTTTTTTAAATGAGTTCTTTATTTCAAACATGCATGCTGTTAATCCTGAATCATATTTACTTATAGTACCATGTTCCATATATTCTTTGTTGCCTAGTTATCAGTAGTAGTTTGGTTTGGTAGCTTATGCTTAGCTTTGCACAAGGGTATGGATGGGTAGTCAGTTAAACATGACTAATGAATTATGCAACTATGAAGTGGGAAATTTTGTTAATGGTATAGCAACATGGAACCTTAGGCTTTGAGCAAAGAGGTGTTGGTGATGGTGATCATAATCATGTTGTTGGATTAGTGTTTGCTCAAGTGACCTAAGTAAGGACCGGTTCGTGGAGCGACAACCCAAGAAGTATCGTACCAACCACGAGACTTAGTATGGGACATGCATGGCCTATTAATTAGTGGATTCTAGTTTTGTGAGTGCCAAACAGAAGAGTGGATGTGTGGGGATGGCTAAGGCCAGAACTATTTGGTTAGTGGTGAGATGTGTAGTGGAAGGGAAGAGTGATAACTTGCTGAAAACTACAAGGCGCAAAAGGGGGCTTCTGGGTGGCACAAAAACCACTTTGACGGATGAAACCTAGCAGGCGTGCACATACTGGATGAAACTTTGTAACAGCTTTCTAGTGACTTTCCAGGCGGCACACCACTGGTGTGTGTTAAGTGTTTCATGGACACAGCAACAAGGAAAATCAGTACTCGTGGGGAAAGCTGGACAACCTTTGCAAAGTGTAAAATCTTATATATCAGTCGTGCTCACAGTTATGAGAGACTTAGATCTTCACATGATTAGTTGGATGGATTTGGTTTGGTTCGGTTGGTTTGGGAACCTGATGTGGTTTTCAGGTGGTTGGGGAACGTGTGGAGATGTTTCTAGAGGATGGAAGTTTACTGGTGATTCACCCATTTAAATAGGATGCTTTTATAACTCTTCGTTAGCGTAGTTGGTATTTATGCAAATTTAACCTATTATAGCATGTTCCTTTATTTAAGCTTGCATATCATTTATTTCCCACACTTGCGGAGTACGACTTGTACTCACACTTGCTATTTCCATATAAATATTCATCAAACGCTGCTCAGACAATGAAGAAGAACTAGACTACTAAGTCGATGAAGATGAAGATTTCTAGGCTGGTGGACCCCCGGTCAATTGCCTGTGGAAGATGGGAGCTTCACTGTGTTTAGTCTGTGTGCTTTAGTTAAAGACTTTGAGATCTATCTATTTTGTTCAAGTTAAACGTTGTAATAATGGCACTTTGTGATACACTAATGAAGTCGTTGTATATATGAAACTTGATTTTGGCATACATGTGGTTTACATCTTGTTTTGTCCCTTTATAAAACCGAGTGTGACAGAGGTGGTATCAGAGACATGTCGACCGTAGGATGCAAGCCTAGATAGAATGGTCATGATATAAAGAATTATTTTAAAAACCTATTTTGAAAAGCTATATCCATGCTTTTCTAGTCTCTCTTCTCTACTGACATACTTCAAACTATTGAGTAAAATGAATTTTCAACACTTCCCCTTTCAAAACTGTTAGTTGTTGAACCAATCCCAATTACTTAGATTGAGAAGGATGCTTTTGAAGATCTTAGTTGACGTGTCTACCTCAAATGAAGATTCAGATGATGAGTTGAAGGCACTTCGCTGCAAGGAAGAAATCATCTACCACAACATTGAAGACATGAGGATCTACCTCTGCGCCACTCCCAATTTTAGTTTTTCAAGTCGTAGGAGGACTTTCCCTATTCTTCAAAAATGTTAGAACGATGTTAGTAGTGTGCTTTGTGTGGTATGCCTTGAGTGATTTGGATTTTCTGTTTGAGTGCTGGAGTGCGTTGTGAGATACTTTAGCATCTGGTAACAGCGACATTCCTTATATTTCTCTATAGTTGATAGTATAGCTGGGTTTTGTCCTTCTAGTCCTTTCTCTTCTTGTCCCAACCTTACTCTTCAATCCTGATCAGATGGTGAACCCAAAGAAAGACCAGTACGGTGAGGACACTAACCCCAACAATAATGGCAACAACCAGCATACGCCACAACAGTTCAACAAAGAGCAACTTTTAGCAATACAGACTCAGATCCTCTAAAGCATGGCTCAGAATATGGAAAGGTTGCTACAAGTCACTAAAGCTCTGAGTGCAAAAGACGAATATAGTAAGCAAGACAACAGGAAGAATAGGAGGGAAGTAACACATATCCCCATGAGTCAACTCAAACTCCTCACCAAGGGCCTATGTTTCTTTCCAACAATCCGTATAGGCCTCAACCTCAAGCACATGTTCATTGATCCGATCATCAAACACCCTGTTCTATTCCGCCTGTCACCCCTCAAGCCAAGAGTAGCCTATCTATTCCCGCCTCAGGAAAAGAATATTACCATTACAGGGAAGGACACTTTGTGAGATGTTGTCCTAAGAGATATCCAATATGGGCCAACCTCAATACTATGAAGCCTACTCAATACTCCTAACCCCAAGCATGTAATAGAAGTCAGATGCGCTCTCAGAACAACTATGAACAGCAGGACACCAGGATGCAAAGCGGTCCTTAGGATCTCAACATTAGTGATTGGGTGATCACCTACAATGAATTTCAGCCGAACAGAGCCAAACATTTCAAGACATGCAAAAATCAAGTGGGTCAGTGCAACAAGGCAATACCATAGGTAAAGAATAGGATAATACGATAGAAACAGCTCTCCTCTCATGCTCCAACATACAGGTTCCTCATTCTACAAACTTGGATGGAAACAAATCCCAGGATCCACCTACAAGGAAGGCGTGTTTTGTTGTGGGGAAGAAAGACATTATGCCAACCGATGTCCCCTAAGGATTCTTGTTCCCGACTACTAAGGAAAGAAACGAAGTGGAATATATTGTAGAAGTTTCACCAGTAGTAAAAGGAACAATCAATCATGCTAATGGAACCCTAATCGAGAGCATTCCCGTTATTTGCGAATATCTGGATGTTTTTCCATAAGATTTGCCAGGTATGCTACCTGACCATGACATCGAATTTGTTATAGAACTAGTACTTGGTACAACTCCTATATTTTAAAGGCCGTATAGAATGACTGCTAATTAGCTAGTGGAACTTAAGGAACAATTGCAAGAGTTGTTAGACAAAGGTTATATCTGACCTAGTTCATCACCATAGGGTGCACCAGTAATTTTCGTACCCAAGAAGGATGGTACCCAAAGGATTTGTATAGATTATCGAGTCTTGAATGAGATGACCATCAAGAATAAATACCCTCTTCCTAGGATCGATGACTTATTTAATCAGCTTAGAGGTGCATGTGTGTTCTCCAAGATCGATCTTCGCTCAGGATATCATTAGTTGAAGATTCGAGCATTATACATCCCTAAAACCACTTTCATTACCCGTTATGGACTCTATGAGTATACAGTCATGTATTTTGGATTGACCAACGCCTTTGCCTGCTTCATGTATCTGATGAACAAGGTGTTTATGGAGTACTTGGATAAGTTTGTGGTAGTCTTTATTTACGACATCCTAGTTTTCTCATGGAATGAGGAGGAACATGCAGAACATCTGAGATTGGTTCTACAGAAGCTTAGAGATAATTAGTTGTATGCTAAGTTGAGCAAATGTGAGTTTTGGCTAGATCAAGTTTCTTTTCTCGGTCATATCATCTCTGCTGGAGGAATAGCAGTTGATCCAACAAAAGTGGAAGATGTTTTGAACTAGGTCTCCCCAAAATATCTCCGAGATCCGTAGTTTCCTTGGTTTAGCAGGTTACTACCGCGGATTCATAGAAGGTTTCTCCAAGATTGCAAAGCCCATCATAAAATTACTCGAGAAAGGTCAAACATTTAATTGGACCCCTGCTTGTGAGGCAAGTTTTAAAGAGTTAAAGAAAAGATTAACATATGCGCCAATACTAGTCATGCGAGATACACAGAAGCCATTCTCCATCTATTGTGACGCATCTCGTCAAGGATTATGATGTGTTCTTATGCAAGAAGGTCATGTTGTAGCCTATGCATCAAGGCAATTGAGGAAGCACGAAGAACACTACCCGACACATGATTTAGAGTTAACCGCCGTGGTACACGCACTCAAGATATGGAGACACTATTTGATTGGAAAAAAGGTGTGAGATATATATCATAAGAGTTTGAAGTATATCTTTTCTCAGATAGATCTCAACCTCAGGCAATGAAGATGTTAGATCTTATTAAGGATTATGACTTGGGAACTAACTATCATCCCGGAAAGGCGAATGTAGTTGCCGATGCTTTGAGCAGAATGACTTATCTCAGAATAATGACCGTGCAAGACAGACGACCCAAGTTATGCAAAGATTTTGACAGACTCAATCTTGGATTGTTAAACAACGCAGAAGCCGTGGTAGTGGAAGTCAATTCGACATTGGAACAAGAAATTCGTAAAGGACAACTCGAGGATAAGAAGATCATGGAAATTAGGCAGCGTACTAAGGAGGGTAAAGCCCCAAGTTTTACCGAGGATGAGAATGAAACAATATTGTTTGAGAAATGAATCTGTGTTCCGGATATCAAATCTATCAAGGAAACTATCATTCGAGAAGCACATGAGTCTGCATATTCTATTCATCCCGGAAGCACCAAGATGTATCAAAACCTTAAGGGTCGATATTGGTGGTATGGTATGAAGAGAGAAATTGTCAAGTATCTAGCAATATGTGATATATGTCAGAGAGTCAAAGCTGAACATCAAAAACCCGCTGGATTGCTTCAACCTTTGAAGATACCAGAGTGGAAATGGGAAAAAATTAGTATGGATTTTATCGGTGGATTTCCCCAAACTCAATCTGGATATGATTCTATTTGGGTTATAGTGGATTGTTTGACAAAGGTTGCTCATTTCATCCTAGTCAATACCACATACACAGGACCTAGACTTGTTGAGTTGTATATTACCAGAATTGTGTGTTTGCATGGAGTACCCAAGAGGATAGTGTCTGATAGAGGAAGCCAATTTACTCTAGGTTTTGGCAAAAAGCTAAATGAGTCATTGGATACCAGGTTAAACTTTGGTTCGGCATATCATCCGCAGATCAATGGTCAGACCGAGAGGGTAAATCAAATTTTGGAAGATATGTTGAGAGCATGTGCCTTGAAAAACAAGACTAGTTGGGACAAAAATCTTCCCTATGCTGAGTTCTCCTACAACAATAGTTATCCAGCTAGTTTGAAGATGTCACTATTTGAAGCGTTGTATGGAAGAAAATGTAGGACACCAATGTACTGGACTGAGACTGGAAAAAGTCAAGTGTTTGACCCAGAAATTCTGAGAGAATGAGAAAGGCAAGTACAATAGATTAAGGAAAATTTGAGAACAGCTCAAATACGACAGAAGAGTTATGATGATCATCGACATCATGAATTGACTTTTGAAGTAGGTGACTTCGTAAATCTATGAGTTTCACCAATCAGAGGTTTTCGTAGATTTAAAGTCAAAGGAAAACTTGCACCCAGGTTTATAGGCCCTTTTAAAGTGTCGGAAAAATGAGGATAAGTAGCATATCAATTGGAGATAGCGCCTCAGCTAGCAGATGTTCATGATGTTTTCCACGTCTCACAGTTGAAGAAATGCCTACGAGTTCCTGAAGAACAAATGCCCCTAGATGAAAAAGAAGTTGGAGAAGATCTCACCTACATGGAGTATCCTATCAAGATTTTAGAGACGTCAGAGCGAATCACAAGGAATCGAAGGATCCGTATGTGCAGGGTGCAGTGGAGACATCATTCTGAAGAAGAAGCAACCTGGGAAAGAGAATGAGATATGAAAGTCAAGTTTCCGCAGCTCTTCTCCGAACCTTCCAAACCTCAAGGGCGAGACTCATTTTAAGGGGTAGATTTGTAACACCCTAATTTTCAATTTTTTGAAAATAGTAATAATTTACCTTTACTTTAGAATTAGGGTGTTGTTCTTCTATTCAAAATCCTAGGCGGAAAACTTATTTTCTAAATTAAATAATTAATTTAGGTTATATTAAAGTTTGTTGTGTTCATGCTGGAATAGATGCATTAGTGTTTTTATTGTGTGGAAAATAATTTTTGAAATCATCGAGGTGCGTCGTTTAATTTTTGGAAGAATTTGAAAGGATTTGCAAAAGAAAAATCTCTTTTTCTCTCTGGGTCGGAATCTTCCTCCTCTTTTCTTTTTCTCCTTTTGCTTTCAGCCCATCCTCTTCTCCCTCCTGGGTGGAACCCGTTCCTTCCCTCCCTTTCACCCCGCCTCCCCCTGGATCAACTGAAGGCCAGGCCCAGCAGCCGCCCTGGCCACTTCCTCTGTTGGTGCCCTGGCAAAGGTGCCTCCGCCCTCGGGTGACGCCCGCGTGTCGCCTCCTCCTTCCTCGTGCCGCACCTGCCGAATCCGAGCCGGATACAAACGTCGTGCGCCGCCTCTCTGAGCCCGAATCTCAACCAACCTCGCCTTATCCGAAAGCCCACGCTTATCCCCGCCTATATAAAGGTCTACACCCCCTCCCTTTTCATCTGTTGTTGCAAACACTAGCCGCCGCCACCCTCCCCTGTTCTCACTCGTTCGGTCTCACCGCTGGCCGAATCCGCTGCCTTATGCCATCGCTGACCCGAGTGCGTCGATGCTCTCACCTTTGCATCTCGGTCACCAGAGCTCCTTCCCCGACGAGTCCCGTGCGCCGTCGCCTCCTCCATCGCCGCTGACCGACTTCCTGAGCCGCGCACCCGAAGGTATGCCATCAAACGGAATCCCCATGTCCCCTCCTTCCTTCTCTGCCGCTCGGTGTCATCCCTTGTGCTCGGCGATGAGATCTCCTCCCCTCTCGGCGAGAGCGCCGTCGCACCCGATCTCCCGCCACCATCTTCTCTCCGCCGTCGGCCGTTTACTCCCATCCCCCATCTCTGAGCTGTCGGATCTGAGATGGAAGGCCACGATTAGATCCAAAATACCCCTTCACTCGAGCCAATCACGTGCTGCCATGTGCCCCTTCTTAATCCTAGTCAGCCTCAGCTGCCATGTTAGCGTTCACCTCAGCCGCTGCATCAACCGCAGAGCCGACATGTCCTACCACATCACTGCCTCGTCATCAGAGTATTACCCAGTCATTTTCTATTTACTTTAATTCGGGGAAAATATCAATTTTGCAAACAAACCCCTGTACTATCCTATAATTACCAAAAGCCCTATCTTTTAAAGTTTAGATCCTAAACTTTTCCTTAATTACAATTAGTTCCCTCTATTTTTACAAAAAGGTCCTAAACTTTCTGTTTAATTCAAATCAAGTCCTTTTCTTTTACAGATTTAACACTAAACTTGTTTTTAGCGTAACTTTCTCATTTTAGCTCCATTTTAGGCTATTTTCGCGCTCTCGTGTTCGTAGCAGCGTGTACTATCTTTTAGTACCTTTTTTTTAGAGATGACAGCTATTGTTTGGTGAACTATTCTTAGTTAGTTTGGTTGTGTGCTCTTTCAGTGTGTTTTGAGAGCAGACGAGGAGCAGTTCGAGAATCTCCAGGACCAAGTATTTGAAGAGTCTGAGCAGCAAATTGGAAGAGGCATGTGTCCTTGAAAATTTTGATCCTAGTTTTTTTTTTAAATGAGTTCTTTATTTCAAACATGCGTGCTGTTAATCCTGAATTATATTTACTTATAGTACCACGTTCCATATATTCTTTGTTGCCTAGTTATCAATAGTAGTTTGGTTTGGTAGCTTATGCTTAGCTTTGCATAAGGGTTTGGATGGGTAGTCAGTTAAACATGACTAATGAATTATGCAACTATGAAGTGGGAAATTTTGTTAATGGTATAGCAACATGGAACCTTAGGCTTTGAGCAAAGAGGTGTCGGTGATAGTGATCATAATCATGTTGTTGGATTAGTGTTTGCTCAAGTGACCTAAGTAAGGACCGGTTTGTGGAGCGATAACCCAAGAAGTGGCGCGGTGGAGTAGAGAAGGGAGGAAGGACAGGGAGGCTCACTGGCGACGAACGACGATGATGCGCAGACAGCAACCGGAGGTGGTCAGACACTGCGATGACGCAGGGAAGGGCCGGGATGGCCGAGCGATGGCGCATCACATGTGGGTGCGCGTGGCGCGGCCAGGGGCACGGTGCGGCGACCGAGCCGAGGGAGAAGGGAAGAAGGGGGAGGGGATGCTCACCATGAGGACTTCGACGGCATGCGGGAGACGACAGGAGTATGCTCGGTGGTGGCGCATTGGCGCAAAGGAGAAGGGGCGACGATGGCAGAAGCTCAGGCGGCGCGTGCGAATGTGAACGGTAGTCTGGCGCCGTGGCTATCTTGGCTCAGCAGCTAGGCAGCACAATGATGCTACGACGCGACGGTAGCTGCTGGTGGCATGAATAGGAGCACAGGGAGGTGCTACCGCTACTGTTGTGTTTGTGAGGCACTGATGCCGTGTGTGTTGTGTGCTTGTATGCATGTGTTCTCCATGTCTCTGGATGCCTGGGTGTATATATGGTTCATATGTGTTGTGCCTTGTAGGTGAAGGCAAAGGAGGAGGAGGAGAAGGCCAAGTTGATTTTGCCCTCCTCGGTGAAAGATTAGAGGGAGAGGAGAGAGAGCCGGTGGGCTTTTGTGTGCGTGTGAATGCGGCTGTCCAGAGTGCGGTAGTGTGGGCAACAGGAGGGAGTGAGAGAGAATAGAGCATGTGAGTTAAGGCGGCGGTGGACTTTTGGTGCTGCCCAGATGAACAGAGAGAGAGAGAGAGAGAGAGAGAGAGAGAGAGAGAGAGAGCTTAGAGATATGTGGGTGAGGGAGAAGATCTTTAGGGGAGAGAGAACATTTGAAGGACAATTCAAATGTATGCAATTGAAATTGTGAAATGGATGTGTGATAATTAAATAGATGTATTTGAATTGTATGTAATTAAAGTTGTAATGGATTTGTAATGATTCAATTGGAATAAATTGAATTGCGAAGTGATTGAACTGGAAATGGAATGGATATATCTCGAATGATTTGAACCGCATTCGAATATGAAAACAATGAAGATTTGGTTGAAACTGGATTTAGGATATTTGGGATTGAATTCAAATAGGAGTATTTGAATTTAGATCTGAATTTGGATTTTGCATTAATCCAAATAAGAGTATTTGGATTTAGGATTTGGATTTGAGATTGCGTCAACAAGAATAATCAAAATTGGATTTGAAATGGAGTTTGGTATTAATTCAAATATGTGTTTTTGAATTAGGAATAATATTTGAGCTGGAAGCATCGGGATTGGATTAGGAAATGCCAAGAAGAACTAAAATGGATTCAAATTTGAGAGAACTTCAATTTCGAATCGCCACATAAAGAATCACAAAAACAATTAAACCAAAATGCATACGATCAATTTATTTCAACGATTAATTTAGAAATTAATTTGGTGCTCTCTGGAATACTTAGCCAAAATAATATATTTAAATACGTACATATGAGTATATATACATCAAATATATATTTCCTTGATTTTATACTAGTTTAATAATTAGAAAAAAGTTTTAATTTGGAGTGAATTTTTCTATTTTTCTAAAATGCTAAAACTCAGGGTGTTACACTAGCCATGACCATCAATCAGGCTCAGGCTGGAGGTGAGACGACAGAGGTCACAAATCCTACCTATGCTCTCTGGATGTAGAAGGACAAACTTTTCCTCAACACCCTACTTGCTTTGCTGACACCGCTGGTCCTCAGGCAGGTTCTCTTCTTGACCTCTTCTCGCGAAGTTTGGTCAGCGCTTGAGAATCTATACAGCTTGACCACATGAGCGCGGATGATGAACATTTTGTGACAAGTGGCTACCATCAAGAAGAAGGAGAACCAGGTGGTGGCCAAATACTTCCATGCGGTGAAACAGCTCGCCAACACACTGACGGCAGTCGGGCAATCACTTCACGACGATGAGATCATCGCGTACATCTTCACCGGACTTGACACCGAATACGATCTGCTCATCATGTCCATCTCCACCAAGCCGGCCGTCCTCTCCCTCAATGACATCTCGCACATCTTGTAAGTCAAGAGATGCGTATTGCCCGTAACAAGCCTACATTACAGCTTCAGTAATCCTCAACGAACTTCATCAATAGTACCTCTGGCACAAACAAGGGTGGTCGATCCAACAACAGTCGTCGTGGTCATGGACATGGCTGTGGTAGAGGTGGACAACAGCCCGATGGTGCTGATGTACAACACACTGATGGGAGGCTGGTGTGTCAAGTTTGCCGCAAATCTGGCCATACTCCACTTAAGTGTTGGCATAGGTTTGATCACTCATATCAAGGTGAAGATTTGAAGGTTGTAGGATCAGCTATGACGTCGTACAATGTGGATACAAACTGGTATGCTGATTCGGGAGCCACTGATCATATAACTAGTGAACTCGATTGCCACACTGTGAAGGAGAGATATAATGGCAAGGACCAGGTGCAAACCGCCAACGGTTTAGGTATGCCTTTTTGTCATATCGGCCATACAAATATCATGACTCATCAATCTCCCTTACAACTCAAAAATATCCTACATGTCTTTCCAACATTTAACATCATAACACAACGTAATGAAGAGTGAGTAATTAACATTAGATTACAAGTTCCTACATATTTACCAAGTTATTACAATTTACAGCAAAAGAGAGCAAGGAGGGGATAAAAACCAACTCAACTCCTAACCAACAAAAGAAACTACACAACAAAAATAAAAGCTAAAGACAACAAAAGATAGGTTAAGTCATGTGCCCTTAGGCTTCACCCAAAAGCGCGAACTCCGAGTAGTTGCCTACTCATACCCCCCACCACCCTCGGTAGACGTGAAGTAGTCAAAGATCAACTCATTCTCGACAGTAGTACCTAAAAAAGTAGCATGAGTACGAAGGTACTTGCAAGACATAATCCATAATGGACACTTACGAATAGCCTGACGCCAAGAATTATGTATTTAGATGTTAGCAAGAAAAGGCTACATGGTTAAGTAAACTTCATATGCGAAGGCAAATTTGATATAAACATGTGTGAGCATCTACACTTGACCAACACGACTATATAACCCATAAGGCTCAACTGAACATATATGTAAACAGAAACATAAGAATAATATCTATAAAACACCATCTCAACCCATCAACCACCTCAATCCACATTCGTAACTCTACGACTGCTCAAAATGGACAAAAGCATGCTCATGACCGAGAGTGCGACATTTCAAAATATTTTTACACCCTGCAGGGGTACTCCTTTACCTACACGACTTGAGGATCATACGACTTGCATGACCACACAGGTCCATACAAGTGGGTACTCATGTCAACCTTTTCCAATAAGCACTGACTGTTTGATCATACGCCGATAGGTGCGAGGGTCATCCAGAATTACTTCTGGAGTAAAAGAGATACCCCAATCGTCCTCATTTCCAACACCATCGACCCGCAAGCTTAAAAGCCACAGCTACAAAGGTAATCAGCTTATCATTCCCATATGCGATATGCAGTAAGCACACAAAGTGCTAAAGTCAACTACAACAACGTTCGATGCTTAAACGTTGCAAGCGGTCTACAGTGTCCGGGTCCCTCGCCCGACCTACCCAAAGAAACTCCACATCTAGGCAGAACAAACACCACTAACACCGTTCACATCTCGTCTCATCCTCACCACTCATCTAACTAACACCATCAACCCATTATCATGATCATTGTGCAAGTAATTAAAGTCTATGCTCACGAACGATGAAACATTTCACCACTCGACTTCTACCGATGATCTAAGCACTTGCTAAGTATCATGAATGACATTTTTAGTTAGATAACACCATATTAAACCCAAGCTATAAGGATACAGATCAACAATTATTTAAAATAGGAGAATTAGTGCATCAACATAGGTTCTACCCATCATAAACCCGACATCGACTCATCATCATGCGAATATACATAAAGTATAACTTATCACATTAGACACATATGATCCAAAGTACTGGGAGAAATATGTTTAGATGCTTGCCTTAATGCTTAGGTGACTGCCTAATGCTACCCGCGCAACACTCACATAATTCCGGTAGATTGACGTCGCCTTCAACCGTGGCCGGATTACGCGTCGGTTCTTCACTCACTAGAGAAGAACACATGCACTGATGAGCATGAATGAAGTGTAACTAAGAATGCTACAATATGCATAACAACACGCTAAAAGTGTAAGGCATGCGAAAGAATAACAACTGTGTGATCTAAAGTACATCGGAAAATCTCCGGACTCTCCGGGAAGTTTTCCGGACTCTCCGGAATACAGAGACTCTGGCCATTTCTCCGGACACTCCGGATTTCTGCAGCGAACGTGTTGTTCTAGAGTCTCTAGACTTTTCTCCGGACATTTTGGACTTCTATAGAAAACGTGTCTGTGCCGTTTTGCCAATCGATTCAACTCGCATGATGAATCTATGCTACATAGACATGCATATACACTACACAAAGGGTTCTAAACTCAAATTGGATCCTAAACCCTAACGTTCTTTGACCACAATTCATTGGGATTTTTCTGGAATGTCTGGACTGTCCAGACATTTATCTAGAGTATTCAGACTTCTACAGAGAGCAACACTGGTGGGAAAACTTTATCGATCTGATTTGTGAGCCTATCCAAGACAAAGGGAAATATGTTTGAGCTATTTCATAGGCTTTAGACCTCACTCAACAACCTAGTAACTCAATTTCTAACTCAAATTCATCCAAAACTTCTAAATTGCTCCAAAGCTCAAGAACTCGGGAACTTTGCAACCGAAGCTTCAAAATTAGGATCCATCCAACCAAAACGTGTATCTATGACATGGGAGCCTAGGAGACTCATCCAAGATGCTTTACTAAGCTTGGGGACTGTTAGTTGAAGGAGGAAAAGATCGAAAAGAGGAAGAATGTCGATGCTCCTTGTGCTTCAACTAAGAACACCAAAAGACATAAAAACTGGCTTCACTCCTTCGAGAAAACAAAAATGAATTGGATGGATGGATAGCTTAGGAGCTAGTGAACGCATGAGTAGCATATGCATACCTCGATTCCTTCTCTTGAGGTAGGATTTTGGGGGAGAATGAGAGAGGGAGCTCGAGAGGGAGGGAGAGCTCTTGCTCTCCTTGGCTTGGCCGGTTGAGGAGAGAGAGAGCACGGGAGTGGAGTGAGGGAGAGACAGAGGGAGTAGGTGAGAGCGAGTGGCTACCTCCTTTGGAGAGATGGGGTTGTTGGCCCACCTGGTGGGGCTCACGTACTAGGGAAACGAGTTCATTTTAACTACGAATTCTATTCTTTTTTCTCCTAAATTTCTTTCTCTCATCTGATTGACTCAAAACGAATGGCTCCAATGTTCAAAAATGAAATTACATAAAATTAAACATAATGATTAAAAAGCATGATTATGCTTAATTACATGATTATGGATTTGAGACATGACACAATCTAGCATCAGACATGGCATCGACAACAGAAGAAAGGGGGCTGGGTGTTGAGTCGAGTGCTCCATCTTCAGCTCCAGCAGTTGGTGCTAAATCATCAGGTTCAGAGTCTCCACAAGCAACACCTAAAACTGTGGTACATGAAGTGATCAATCCAACTCCAATGCATCGCATGAGAACACGGCTCAAGGATGACATTAGCATGATATGAGAGTTCCATGATGGGACTGTTCGGTATGACCCAAATTGTAGGGCCTTTGTCAGTCACCCGAGTCACACTGAGCCTCGTAGTCACCATGAAGCTCTTAGTGACAGTAATTGGAGGCAAGCTATAGATGCAGAGTATTCAGCCCTCACTAAAAATCAGACTTGGAGACTGGTGCTTGGATGTGCAAAATGCCTTTCTTCATGGTTTTCTCGAAGAAAAGGTATATATGACACACAACCATCGGGATATGAACATAAGATATACCCAAGACATGTGTGTAAGCTTGATAGAGCACGTTATGGACTTAAACAAGCTCCGAGAGCTTGGTTTGCCCAGCTCAGCTCTAAACTTCAAGAATTGGGTTTTGTGCCGTCAAGAACTGATGCCTCCTTGTTCATGTTCCATCGAGCAGGGATGACTATGTACATGCTTATCTACGTTGATGATTTAATAATAGCAAGTTCATCGACAAAGGCAACTAATGCTCTACTCCAAAAGCTCCAGGAGGAATTTGCTGTAAAAGATCTAGGTGCTCTTCATTATTTTCTTGGAATAGAAGTTAATCCATGCAAAGAGGGCATAGTGCCTACACATCGAAAATATATCAGTGATCTACTGCAGCGGGCTAATATGGAACACTGCAAAGGTGTTACAACTCCAATGACATATACTGAGAAGCTATCAAGGACTAATGATGAACCTTTGTCGGAAGAAGAATGCTCCAAATATAAAAGCATAGTTGGGGTATTACAATACTTAACCATCACAAGGCCTGATATTTCATACTCAGTAAACAAGGTTTGCCAATTCTTATCATGTCACGACTATACATTGGAGTGTTGTGAAACAAATTCTACGATATCTGAAATATTCACTCAGCACATGTCTGCAAATTCGGAAATCCTCTTCTACTTTGCTAAGTGCCTTTTTAGATTCTGATTGGACTGGTTGCCCAGAAGACCGACGCTCTACAGGGGGCTATGCAATGTTCTTTGGAAGCAGCCTTATCTCTTGGAATTCGAAGAAACAGCAAACAGTGGCACAATCCAGCATTGAGTCTAAGTACAAGGCGTTAGCCAATGCTACAGCCAAATTGACTTGGGTTCAGTTTTTTCTGTAAGAATTGGGGATGTTTCAAGCCAGGAGTCATGTTCTCTGGTGTGACAATTTACGTGCCATTTGTCTCTCTGTGAATTCAAGGTTTATGATCGCACAAAACATATAAAGATAGATTTTCATTTCGTGAGAGAAATGGTTGCACGTGGATATCAGGTTTATATCCTCTCAAGATCAAGTAGCAGACATCGTGACAAAGCCTCTACCAGTTTGACAGTTTTCTGCTCCTAAACACAATTTAAATCTCACATAGTGCAGTTTCAGATGAAGGAGGCTATAGAAGTATCTAGAAACTTAGAGGCTCTATCTCTTGTAACTATCTAACGCATAGATGTAACAAACATGTCAATCTATAATAAACATGCCAACTAACTGTGATCTGATGTGATCCGACATTGACAAGTTCTATACATACATGCAGATACAGCACCGGTGGGTGTACGAGCAAAAAAACCCATCTCTCTTCTATTCACACGTGCGTCCGCTGCTGGAGTGCTGGCCACTGCACCGTGCCAAAGCATGTGCGTGAGTCCTAAGCGACGGTCACCCAGCCGCTCACGTCAGGTTCATTCGTGCATCTACTATTTCATCTATTGTAATACTCCGTACCAAGTACGCGTCTGCTCAAACAGCGGCAAGGAAACGATGTGCCGATCGACCTCCTGCATTTCCTTCGCACAATACTCCTCGGACTCTTCTGGAAAGGCTGAACAATGAGGTTCTTCGAGTCAATGAAAATATCTCTCCGGCCGCTTTGGCAGCTGGTGCAGCACTGCTATCTACTCATTCAATTTTTTAACACTTATTACTTTTTATCAAACATACATATTAAAATAATATCAATTTTAAATAAAAAATGATAAAAATACTCTTAGAAACTAATCAAATATTTTCGAATTTACCGTAAATGAATGGTAAGAGATACTATTTTGTAAAGATAAAATTAGAAACTACATCTTGAAAAATGTAAAGTAACAAGTATTTAAAAATAAATAAAGTGGTTAAAAGTGATAAGTATTGAAAAACGAAGAAAGTAGTTGTTAGTTGTTACATACCAAGTGGACTATCCAGTTATATATGAGCAAGTTCCCATTTTCTTTAAATTTAGTGGCCATGCCAAATTTCTTTCTTGTTTTCCAAACCATCGCTTGACTTTTTGATTGCTGCCCCTCATTTAAAAAATACCGCAAATATTACAAATGGTTCAAATTCATCAAAAATCATATTTAGAAGTCCTCAAAACTTCTCAAAATTTCTCAATTGTAGGTGAGGTTATACTTTATATCTAAGCAAAATTTAAGTTCAAACTCAATCCAATTTGTGAGATATAAAAAAGAGAAATTCTATGTGCAATATGCTCCAAGACAATGTGATCTTGGTGCGATATTGCACTCAAAATTTGTGTTTCATTTATCTTGCAAATGAGATGGGATTTGAACTTGAAATTTTTCACGGACATATAACATAACTCCATCTAGAGCTGTGAAATACAGAAAATTTTAAAACTTTTAGGTATGATTTTAGATGAATGTGTACCATTTATAATACTTTGTGACATTTTCATCATAGATGCACCCATTAGTACCCTCTCTAGACAGAAGAGACCTATATGAGAGGAGGAGAGATAAATATGCCCATATGAACCTCTAGATCAAGCGGTCGTGCGCGTTGGGATGCGATTATCGGGTACCGGGGACTAGCGAAATTATTTGATTCAACGCAGACGAATTTCCTTGGGGATAAATTCCCTTCGGAGTGGTGATTCCCACCTGGTCAAATGACTTTCTTTAACGGTTACCCTGGCAAAATTGAGTTGGTACTAGTGGTAATGTACTGTAACATTTTTTTTAACCGTCGACGCTACTGGAGCGATCGAGTCTCGGCCAGGCCTCCAAGCGGGGTCCAGCTTGGAGCACCTGCCTTCCACTCCGGCCCAGCCTAATCCCAGGTCATCGGCCGGCCCCACCCACGCCCACAATTCCAACCGGTATAAATACACCGTCGGCCGCCTCATACCGCCGAACCAAATACAACGTCCGCAGCAAAGACACTAGCTGACTCTGCTCCTCCTCCTCCCCCTGTTTCTCCTCCACTTCCCCTCCATCGTTGCCCTCCAAGATACTCGAGAAATTAATCCATGTGCGGCGGTGCCATCATCTACGACTACATCCCGGCGCGCCGCCGGGTGTCCGCCGCCGACTTCTGGCCCGACGACGACGCGGATGCGGAGGATTCCCATGCCCAACCCCAACGCACCCCCGAGAGAGGTACACCTCCATTTCTTTCTTGCTCTGTTTCTTTGTTCCGAGCAGGGGTGTGACGGTTTGCTGCTTTGCAGCGCCTCGCGTGAAGCGGGAGCGGAAGAACCAGTACCGCGGCATCCGGCGGCGGCCGTGGGGCAAGTGGGCGGCGGAGATCCGCGACCCCGTCAAGGGCGTCCGCGTCTGGCTCGGCACCTACCCCACCGCCGAGGCTGCCGCGCGCGCGTACGACCGCGCCGCCAGGCGCATCAGGGGCGCAAAGGCCAAGGTCAACTTCGCCAACGACAGGTCCTCCGTGTCCGCAACGGCTGCGGCTGCTCCGGCCCAGGCCGTGCTCCCGCCGCCAAAGGTGGAGGCAGAGGCGGGTCTGTCCGACGAGGTCAAGGAGCTGTCCGAGGAGCTGATGGCGTACGAGAACTACATGAGCTTCCTCGGCATCCCCTACATGGAGGGCGGGAACGCGGCCGCCCCTGCACCCGCCGCAGCCGCCGTCGAGGAGCCGCAGGCGCCGGCGCCGGCCGTGCTGTGGAGCTTCGAGGACTACTACCCGTCGTCTCTGGCGCTCTTTACCGAGAATAATTAATGTATTTTGGTAATAACTTTTTTCTTTGAAAGATGTTCCTGCTCGTTCCAGTCGCGGTGACAAGTGTCGACCTCTTGTCTTGTGTTTTGTCGAACTCATCCATTGTTTGATTTGTAACTTTTGTCGGTGTCTTTTGGAACCCTGAAGTTCCATGTAATCAAAATTTCCAGTTAACTGTTGAGGCTAATTATATTACTGTGATGCTGTTGTATTACAAATCTTGCTACATGAAACGAACTGTTGATACGTCTGATTCCATGGATTATTGCACACCTTTTCACTAATAGGTCTTTTGCAACGGAGGAAAAACATAGCGGATTCGAATTACTTAAGATTCTATTACTGTAGCATCATTTGGTTTCTAGGAAAGCACCGTAGGAAAAACAAAGGAAAATTTCCTACACAGCCGATTCCATGGGAAAAACACGGAGAAAAATATATCCAGTACGACCTTATTTTCTTGCTTGCTCACGTAGGATCGAGGCAAACAACCTGTTATTATTCCATACTAATAGAAGAACTAGGTCATTGGCTGACCACGCTTGTGGCCCGTCGTGCCGTCCGCGTGCCCGTGCAGCGCGAGCTCCTCGCCGACCTCCTGGCCACCGAGCAGCACCAGCTTGATCTCGACCTCCTCTCCGCCCGCCGCGCAGCTCTCCTCGCAGCCCGTCCGCTCGCCACGCAGCGTGAGTGCGAGCTCGAGCTCCTCGTCGGCCGCCCGCCCGTCGTGCGAGCGTGAACTCCTCGTCGGCCGATCGCTCGTTGCGCAGCGTGAGCGCAAGCGCGAGCTCTAGGCGTCCCTCATCGCCCTTAATCTGGTCGTGCGGGAACGAGTGGAATGAATAGATAAGAAGAACCAATAGATAGGATAGGAGCAAGTACAGGAGAGCTAGATGGATATGAGTCAGTCGCTTGTTGTTCCTAATTGACGGGTGGGACCTAAGTTGTTGATCCACATGTAAATCACATGCAAATGATGATTAACAAATGTGATTTATCAATCTTTTTTATATATTTATTCTAAAAATTCTATGTTTTTTCTACAACCTAGCCAAACATTTATCCTCACAAAATTCCTGTATTTTTCAATCATATGTTTTACACTTATATTTCGATTATATTTCTATATTTTTTTATTCCTACATTTTTCTAATATAGTACGTTCAAAAAGCCGTACGCTGCTTGTGATTTCAGCGGTACGCGTTTCTAAGATTCCAAGTTTAGAAGTGAGGTAGACAGACATTCACATCCGTCGTGATCTCGTGGACATTGTTCCTCCCATAACAGAAAATATACGCTCTGATCACAAGGAACAACAGGAAATGAGGGTTGACGAAGAAAGGAACAAAAGGAAAACTGTACTCCAACCAGGTAGGCATTAACGCATGCTATTTTTGACTGTACGATTAAACCTCAGCGGAATATCTCTAGTCACGTAATGGAGATTTTTTTATTTTAGTATTTTTAAACTAATACTTTAAAAACAACACGCAAGATATTAAAACTTTAAGAACTAATTTATTTTATCACGCTAAAATATATAACATGATTAATAACTTGATCATACCAATATGATCACGATGGTATCCTGTCTTGGCGTTCTGCTATGTAGTCTTTTTTTTCACGCTAAAAGTACATAATATGATTTATATCTTAGTTACATCGTATATATTAGTACAATTACGTAAGTAAGTCATATCATGTACTTTAACGTGATAAGAGATTATTTTATAAAAAGTTAGCATCCTACGTATTGTTTTAAAATAATAGCTTTAAAAGACTGAAATAAAAAAATCCCACGTAGTGCACCGATGCGCCGCTCCGGCGCCCCAGGCGAGCCGACGTTGTTTTGTGGCCCGTGCAGTACTGGTATCAGCGGTGATCGGGTAGGTAGTACGCGGTACTAGAACAGTGCCCGCAGCCCCGCAAGTTTGACGAATGAGGGCCGACTTGGGGCGCGCGGCTGTTGCTTGGAGTACAGGCCAGGCCAGCCGCTTACCGTCGGCTGGGTGGGGATTCGGGGGGCAGCCGCTGGTTTTTGGGCCGGCGGCGCACGCCAAAAACCAAAGGGGCCCGCATCCACCCACCCACCCGCACCTACCTGCCTTCCTGCCCGCCGGTGACACCAAGAACGAAAGGCGAAGTTGGCATCTTCTGCTCAGAATCATGGGATATTTAAGATGGCAGTGGAAGATTTTTACTCCCGTAACTATTGAGTCTATCTATCCTCTCCTCCATTCCATCAACAATTTATAAGCATCTTTGTACCTTCTCTTTTCTATTTTGTCCATATTTAATTGTGCCTCCGGCTTGCTTTTTTTTTTTTTCATTCTCGTCCGGCTTGCTTTGGGAGTTGAAGTATTTATCTGTCTTTCTATTTTAAGATGCCACCGTTTCTCGACTGATGAGCCACGTCAGCTAAAAGTTCTCACCCATCGGATCGAAGGCCTGGCAAATGTACACCATCCAATTCTTCTCCTCTTGTTAGCTTCGTCCGATTCTCCGATTACCGTCTCGTCCCGATCGTCCTATGTGCAAAATCGAAGCACCCGCTGCCGCTCGCCCTCGCCTCTGCCGCTACCAGAGCCGGAGCCGGAGCCGTGCCGCCACCGGCCAACGGATTCGGCCGAATTCTCCCAATTCTTCTCCTCACGAGCTGTGCATGCCAAGAATTGGTGATTTCTGTGTATGTGTATACGCATCTACATGTGCGGTTTCTTGATTTTTGGTGGGAGCGCCTCCACAGGTGGCGTCGCTGCCAGAGGAGATCAGCTGGGAGAGGGGAGCCGGCTTCGGCTTCAGCGCCGGCGCCGGGGAGATCGGCGTCGATCCCGAGCTCGATGAGTTCATGGTTTTTTCTTGGACCAATGTCTCGTGTATCTAAATACAGGAATAATTATCTGAGTAATTTGTGTGGTGAACGCTAGATTTACTACGTGATTTGCTCCTAATCATCAGTTATTACATGTGCGCACACGTGCGTGCTTGAGATTCCAGGAGTCCTACTACCAGGAGGAGCTATCAGCTGGCGCGGTACGAGGAGGAGCTATCACACGACCGTTCGACGAGGCCGCGTCGTTCCTGAGCAGCATCCAGGCGCAGCTCTGCAACCTCTGCAGTGGAGGCAACAAGATGAGGTGCTGCATCCAGGCGCTGATTTCTCCCTGGTTCCAGCAAGATGCCGCGAACCGGAAGATGCGGGCTGTCCAGATCGAGCTTGACGACCTGTTCTACTTCCGCAAAATCCAATTTTTTCTCTTGAGCGAATGTGCAGAGGTGCGTAATATGTAATTTTTAGCGTGAAATGATTTTGTTGTTGTGCAGTATAAGGATGTGGATGAGGAGTTCTTGTAGCGGTATGCGAGACACGTGTTGTTACATCTGTATCTTCGCGGAGTCCGTTGACGAGCTCATGCCGGAACCCACTGAGCCATTCACCGTCGACCAGGTCCGGGACATCCTGATGAGGCAGTGTGTGGCTAAGGGGGTTGACGGCGGCTCCGTCGGTGCCCCTAAAATTTTCTTGCTGAACCAAGTTTCAGATTAGTTGTTAATAAAATTGACCGGTTGTTATGATTTATTTGGAGTGGAAAAAATTTTATATACCGTGAAGATGACAAAAGTAAATTAGTGTTGATATAGTACAATTTGAACTAACTTTTATCATTTGATATGTAAATTATTGATGAATTAAATCTAGATATATACTCTGATTTGGTAGAACATATTAATAATAGTAGCTTCTGAGTAATTTAGATAATATAAACATGCCCTGCAAGCGCTTTTATCAATATTTAGCTAGATATGATCATATGGGTCTTACATTCTTGCTAGAACTTTCTCTGTACTCTTATAGATGCTTGGAGCTACCCAGTTCAAGACCTTCCACTGAAACTGTACTCTAATAATTTTTCATCTATCTAAAAAATTATTTTTCCTTTCTATCCAATTGTCAGGCTTTGTTGATCTTTATTTAACATGAATTTGATTTAGCATTGTAGTGAGGTTTACATCAAGGCATTCTCAAAGGTGACGCCAGTCACAATTAGACAAGTAAAGGCATCCAATATTGGACAGCTCGTGTAGGGATCGGTAACGTCTCAGAAGGAGGAGTAAATTAGGACATTTAAAATTAATTGGCTCTAAAACTTTACAAGATAAATCTATATTAATTTTTATCTAAATGTACTCTAGATTTATCTAGTATGTCTACTCTATCGGCAAAAATTCAAAATTAGACAACATATATGAGCGTATTTGCCGAAATAGATAATATGTAGTCGTATTTATTAATTTAGCATTCGTATTCGGCACACGGTGTACCGAAAAAGATATTTTTGGCACACGGTGTGCCGAATACGGTACTGTTACCCGTATTTGGCACACCGTGTGCCGAAAATGGACCATATCCGGCACTCCATGTGCCAAAAATCCTTTTTCGATACCGACATGACCGTGTATCAAAAAAGCAGACGTGACATGACCGTGCACTGAAAAAGTGTTTTTTGGTACACAATATGCAGAATACGGCACTGTTACCCGTATTCGACACACTGTGTGCCGAATACAGTCCATTTTCGGCACACGATGTGTCAAATACGGGCAACAATACCGTATTTGGCACACCTTATGCCAAAAATAAATTTTTGGTACACCGTGTGCCGAATACGAATGCTAAATTAATAAATACAACTACATATTATCTATTTTTGCAAATACGCTCAGATATGTTGTCTAATTTTGAATTTTGCCCCTACTCTACACTCAAAAGGGTTTATAACCTATAGTCAATTCTAGCAAACTATTATAGAAAGGTAAACAAGTAATGGTAGATTGCAAGTATGTACATGCGAAAACATAAAAAAGGTAGAGAGAGCAAACTCAGCATAAAAGATTTTTATCCCGTGATATCGATGGCATAAATATCACTCATAATTCACGTTGGAGCCGCCACCAAGACTATTGCTCTTGGACAACATCCGGTCGCGATCCTTGAGCCACCTAGGGCTCAAGTAGGTTGAGCCACCAAGCCACAAAGTCAAGGCTCACTGCAAGCCTCTCTTCTGATTACTTGTCATCGTCTTCACTTCAGAGCTTGAGCCATAAGGCAAGCAAGACAAACGATGTATGCAGCTTCGATCCTTCGATTAGAGTAATACCCTACGTCCTGTGGGAGTGTTGCTGCCTTGTATTGATAATCTCAAGTACAAGTAAGGTGGCTAAGACTATTACAAGAAGTTGATTAGATCTAATCTATCCTAGGGCTAAAGTCGTCGAGTTACTCCCCTGTTGTTGTCTTTTGTGTTGCTCGTTGTCCTCCCCCTAGCATTTCCATCTTATAGAAGGGTGAGGTACTGACTCCTATCCAGTCATAGTCGATAGGAAGTTGTCTTCCTTGACGTCCAAGTAGATAGATCTATTATGAATATAGGTCGTATCTAGTTGGGTAGCCAATCTAAACCTTCTTGGTATATACTTCCTTGATTTTGAGTGTATCAGGTACCGCTGATTCGGTTTCATGATATCTAGAGTTACCAAATATGCGTCGCATATACCCTGTCTATATATGATGTACTTCTTATGCGCATATAACCCATAGTTTGATATTCGATAGGTCTAACCGTCAGAAGGTCGGTTGGATCGTAGGAGGCGGTCTGGCCAAAAAAGGTTCTGTTCGCGATGGGCGGTCTAACCACCAGAGGCTACTTAGCCATAATAAAATACTATTTGTGGCTAGCGGTTTGACCGCATGTGTGCTGATGGTCTGACGCTAGGAGGGCTAGTCTGACCATTAGGCACGATCCAAGTTGGTTTCAACTTGGAGCTCTTGATTCCAAGCCACAGTCGGCTTGGGAGGTTATAAAAAGAAGAGGTCGTGGCTAGGGATGGCACCAAGACGCAGAGGAGAGCCTAAGGATTATGTTTAGAGAAAGACACTTGTGGAGACGACTTTTGATCTAGAAAGGTAGAGTTGAGAGAATTCTATCATGAGAGAGAGAGAGAGAGAGAGAGAGAGAGAGAGAGAGAGAGAGAGAGAGAGAGAGAAGTCTAGGGTTTAGGATTTCATTGAAATCCTTGTAAGGATGTTATGGATATGTATTTTGTGAAATCATCTATGTAGTGAAGATCAAATTTTGTAAGTTTATAAGTTGGCGATTTGGTTGTTCCTCCTCGCTCTTCGTTTTGCATGCTCGGTTTTTGTTTTTGATAGATCTTTTGGTTTAACATGCTTTATCTTAGTTTGATCTATCCAAAACCTCTATAAGTCATCAAGGTAGTCTTTTGAAAAGTTTCATTGTTAAATTTTCATAGTTTTTGCTTAATCACAAAATTAGGGTTAATCATATTCTTGTCACCATCTGTCATAGTATAATTTTGGGGTTCATAACTTTATATCTGTATATCCAATTGATGTGATTCTTATTTGGTTTGTTCCACATCTTTGTCTAGTTTCTGTCGTTAAAATTTTAGGTCGATTGGAGTTATGGATTTGGATCTACATCATTTTTACTAGAGTGTTTGTAGTTTGTCTGAGTAGAATACGAGATTAAGTTAGATTTTTTTTTGTTAGGATAAAAAATATATTTGACTTTCGCAATCATTCACCCCCTTTGACTGCCTTCATTGCTCTAACGGCTCAACTTTACTATGAACACCGAATGATCCGGTGATTACAGTAGAACAATCACCATCCAGTGTGTATTAGTAGATACTAATCATTGGAACTCCACTCAAACGTCTTCTTAACACCGGATATTATGTTGTTACCTTTAATTCCATCATCGAACTTTCTGATGTGTAGACTTAAGCCTAACTGAGACATTTTCTACACTGTTTAACTGTCTGGTGTGTAGATCTTCTGATCACTGGACCTTCCATTATCAATCAAACAAGTGGTATCAGAGTCTAAACATTTTTAATTGATCTTAATTGATAATTATAAATATGGCGTTGGATAGGTATTCCAGAAAGCTTTGTATTTTTGATGATGTGAATTTTTAGTTTTGGAAGGCGAAGATGGAAGCTTATATTCCAATCTAGTGCTTTGCAATTTGGGAGAAAGTCTACAAGCCTTATGAGGTTCTGGAGAATAATCAAGTGACAGTGCAAAACATGCTAGCCATGAAAGCGACCAATAAGGTGAGAAACTTGACCATTTAAGGCTTGTGAAGGAGTGACTTCGACCGAGTTGTGCATCTAAAATTAGAAACTTAAAGATGATTTCCATATCTCATATGTTGATTTGAGATGCACAACGCGGTCAAAAATCACTCGTTCCCAAGCCTTAAATGATCAGGTTCCTCGCCTTGTTGTTCGCTTCTACGGCTGACATGTTTTGCATTATCACTTGATTATTCTTCGAAACCTCATATGGCTTGTAGGCTTTCTCCCAAATTAAAAATCCCTAAGCTTGAATATAACCTTTTATTTTTGCCTTCTAGAACTGAAAATCAACACCATAAAAAATATAAGGTTTTGCGGAATAACTACCTGACATTATGTTTCTAATCACTACTTAAGATCAATTAGAAAGGTTTAAGCTCTAATACCAATTGTAGGATTGATTACTTACTAATAAGGTAATCAAAGGGGGTGAATGATTGTGAAAGTTAAATTCAAATTTTATTGATTAACAATTCGCCATAATGAAAATTTTAACTTAATTAGTCTCATAATCCACTCTAGACATGTTGCAAACACGCTAGTAAAAAAATATAGATATCAATTTGTAACTCTGATTGACCTGAAATTTTAACAGCATATAGAAAACAAGTTTTGCAACTGACCCAACAAAAATCACATCAATCAGATACCTAGATCAAAAGTTATAGAGATATAATTCCTCACATGCTACGGGATAAAACCTAAATTCCGGATATTCTACTGTCAGTGACTGAGGTGAGCCTCACACATTATAGACACACCGATAGTATATTAGAGATTAATGAGTTTTTACTATGGCATATAAGAAAATACTCCGTTATAGACATAAGATAGGCTGAAAATACAGTGAGATCTGGGCTAGGGAATAGGGGCCCATCGCAACGGCAAGAATAAGGTTGGCAATCAGACTTAGCGGATTTGTGGCCGGTGTTTCGCTCATAATCATTCGAGGATATTTTGTAGGAACAAAATCTTATCTCATTATTTTTACGGTTTCGGCCATACTGCCATGCATATTGCAAGTGGATCTCTCGTTTCCCAGACCTTTCCAGCAAAAAAAAAAAGTTTTTCCACCCAAGTCAATCTAGTCTCCTAGTTAAACGCTATGGTCAAATCCTGGTTTTCTCCCAAAACTGAGCATGACTAATGGGCCCAGTACTGGTGCACCCAAAGAGTTTGAGAGCTTTGGTGATTTTGGGAGAGTAATTTTTTGTCTGGTGCCGATTGAAGCAGAGCATTCTCGTCCTCCTCACCCTCCAACTGATCTCAGTTTAAGAAAAACAAACGCTGGTACTGTAGAACCCTCATCGCTGCTGTCCAAGGAGATAGCCAACGAGATCATTCGACCACCGGCATGGCCTACCAACACATTGACCCGGCACCATTCATGTCGCGCGGGTTCAATTCGTGCGGTGATCCTTGGGAAGGGTTCATGACCCGGATAGTTGCTGGGAAGCCGACCAAGAACTCATTGCCACTATCAATCCATGCCAAAGCGCCAGGTACCCTTGCAAAACATCAAAGTAGTCTTGAAAGAGTTCTTGCTAGATCATTAGAGGGTGGGGATTCAGAGTATCCAGCCATGCCCTCTTGGTCAGGCATAAGTTAGGTTTAATCGGATTCATGATAGAGACCGTCTTATCCATGCCAGTTCACATGTTTATGGTGATGTGCAAATTTCTTTCTACAAAAAAAAGATAATGAGGGGTCTAATTGGCGTGGTCTCAACTTTAATTGTGAGTGGTTGTTGATGTGAGCTATTATACCATACTTGCTATTAATTTAGTGGATATATTCTTATTATTTTATCATGAATGGCACTTGGCATCTAACGGTAACCTCGTTTTGCAACATGTTGTGTTTTATGTATGATTATGGTAATTACATAAGTACGCTGGGAATTTGGCCCAATGCGGAAATGATGGTTGAAGACATGAGAATCACAATATATAAAGGAATTTCCAGAGGGCTAATGATGATAAAGGAGCCAACCAAGATCCATCGGGAAGAGCTTGGCCAGATTTGGCCCCATCTAGCATAGTGCCGCATGGCACTAGGATAGGTGAGGGTCATCTCTATCTATCTTTCTCCCAAAGGTGGTTCATCCCGGATTGGGGTTTCTGGATCCTTCTTCACGCGAAGAGAAAATATCTACATCGGTTCTTTTCACCCCTCCAAGAAAGCACCCTATTTGGTGGCCTATAAATAGAGGACGTAACCCCACAATAAGGTAATCGAGAATTGCATGAAGAATATACCAGGTTAGGGTTAGACATAACAGGCCACGACCCTTAGTGAACCACCCTTAGTGAAACCTGAGGTGTTGTTGCATGAAAGGGAGCACTGTCGCATGACACATGTCGAAGTATTGAGTAAGGGGCATCCTAGCTAACGGGCCCCACGAGGGATTTGCCGACCAACAGGGATATTTTCTGAACCCTGACCCATCGCGCGACCATGTCCAAACTCGCACGACCAGCGTAAGACTTGCGTGACCAACCTCCTTACGTTATTATGAGATCTCATGATTAGCCCTTGCTGGTCACAGGGCCGGTCATTACCTAACCCATCTAATTGCATATATTACTATCTACTCAAGTGTTTTTCTTCTCCAAGCACCACATCCAGTGAACAAAGTCACGACCGGTGTGGTTGGGCACTGCCCCGTCCCATAGTATTAAATGCTACGGATGGGGCCTTGCGGGCTGGCGCAGCACTGCACGGCTGACGAGATAGGGAATAGGGGCCCATCGCAACAGCAAGAATAAGGTTGGCAATCAGACTTAGCGGATTTGTGGCCTGGTGTTTCGCTCATAATCATTCGAGGATATTTTGTAGGAACAAAATCTTATCTCATTATTTTTATGGTTTCGGCCATACTGCCATGCATATTTCAAGTGGATCTCTCGTTTCCCAGACCTTTCCAGCAAAAAAAAAGTTTTTCCACCCAAGTCAATCTAGTCTCCTAGTCGAACGCTATGGTCAAATCCTGGTTTTCTCCCAAAACTGAGCATGACCAATGGGCCCAGTACTGGTGGACCCAAACAGTTTGAGAGCTTTGGTGATTTTTGGAGAGTAATTTTTTGTCTGGTGCCGATTGAAGCAGAGCATTCTCATCCTCCTCATCCTCCAACCGATCTCAGTTTAAGAAAAACAAACGCTGGTACTATAGAACCCTCATCGCTGCTGTCCAAGGCGATAGCCAACGAGATCATTAGACCGCCGGCATGGCCTACCAACACATTGACCCGGCATCGTTCAAGTCGCGTGGGTTCAATTCGTGCGGTGATCCTTGGGAAGGGTTCATGAACCGGATAGTTGCTGGGAAGCCAAGACCAAGAACTCATTGCCACTATCAATCCATGCCAGAGTGCCAGGTACCCTTGCAAAACATCAAATTAGTCTTGAAAGAGTTCTTGCTAGATCATTAGAGGGTGGGGATTCAGAGTATCCAGCCATGCCCTCTTGGTCAGGCATATGTTAGGTTTAATCGGATTCATGATAGAGACCGTCTTATCCATGCCAGTTCACATGTTTATGGTCATGTGCAAATTTCTTTGTACAAAAATAAAAAAGATAATGAGGGGTCTAATTGTCGTGGTCTCAACTTTAATTGCGAGTGGTTGTTGATGTGAGCTATTATACCACACTTGCTATTAATTTAGTGGATATATTCTTATTATTTTATGATGAATGGCACTTGGCATCTAACGGTAACCTCGTTTTGCAACATGTTGTGTTTTATGTATGATTATGGTAATTACATAAGTACACTAGGAATTCGGCCCAATGCGGAAATGATGGTTGAAGACATGAGAATCACAATAGATAAAGGAATTTCCAGAGGGCTAATGATGATAAAGGAGCCAACCAAGATCCATCGGGAAGAGCTTGGCCAGATTTGGCCCCGTCTAGCATAGTGCCGCATGGCACTAGGATAGGTGAGGGTCATCTCTATCTATCTTTCTCCCAAAGGTGGTTCATCCCGGATTGGGGTTTCTGGATCCTTCTTCACGCGAAGAGAAAATATCTACATCGGTTCTTTTCACCCCTCCAAGAAAGGACCCTATTTGGTGGCCTATAAATAGAGGACATAACCCCACAGCAAGGTAATCAAGAATTGCATGAAGAATATGCCAGGTTAGGGTTAGACATAACAAGCCACGACCCTCAGTGAACCACCCTTAGTGAAACCCGAGGTGTTGTTGCATGAAAGGGAGCACTGTCGCATGACACATGTCAAAGTATTGAGTAAGGGGGCATCCTAGCTAACGGACCCCACGAGGGATTTGCTGACCAACGGGGATATTTTCTGAACCCTGACCCATCGCGCGACCATGTCCAAGCTCGCACGACCAGTGCAAGACTTGCGTGACCAGCTTCCTTACGTTATTATGAGATCTCATGATTAGCCCTTGCTGGTCACGAGGTCAGTCATTACCTAACCCATCTAATCGCATATATTACTATCTACTCAAGTGTTTTCCTTCTAAGCACCACATCCAGTGAACAAAGTCACAACCGGTGTGGTTGGGCACTGCCCCGTCCCATAGCATTAAATGCTACGGATGGGGTCTTGCGGGCCGGTGCAGCACTGCACGGCTGATGAGACAGGATCTGCAAAACGACTAGACAAGTGGGTGGTTTTTATGGTAGACTCGCAGGGCGTAGGGACAGGATAACTTAGCAGATGATCTCACGGTGGACGATAATGGGACAGGCCGGGTGGCCAAGGGAGGCAGGTGTGGAGGCGTTACATGGTTGGGATAAGCACTCAAAACTCTCAGGGTAAGTTAGGCTCAACCAATTCTCCAGGATATGATCCAAGAATAGAATATCTAGCTAGACATGAGCCTGCTAATCGGGGTTTACTTGTAAATTCTCTCTCTCTCTGGTACATAAATAGAGGAGAATCCAGTTTGTAAGAGGAGGATGAGTAACCGATTCACAAGCACTTATAACAAAATACACATGACGTAGAGCTGTTATCTTTTAGGAGGCATGAACCTGTATAACCGCAGTGTTCTTGAGTTCAACACACATATATCGATGAACGCATATCTTAAACATTGTTCATGCACCCTTCAAGTTCAGAATTTCTCACACTCACCTCAAGTTCAGATACACACACAAATATACATATCTATGTGTGTGTGTGTCTATATATATATATATAGACCAAGGCAAACCCGCTGGTAGCTTCAGTGCCTCGCGTAGGTGTTCCCCAGTGCGCAAAACCACTCCAAAACAGCTTCTATTTGCGATTCCGGCTTCCACCGCCGCCGGCTCCACCTCAAGCGATGATCTGACACCACTCCGACGAGCTCCGGTCGACAAGGACCCCTCAAATGAGTCCGCCATCTTCCATAGATTCCCGGCATGTACACCTTGATGAGCTCCCATCCACGCACGATACGCACGGAGCTTGGCTATAAAATGCATCCTTAACTGCTGATTTCCTTTGCGATGTATTTACAAACACACGTATAGGATTTCATGTTTCCAATTGAAATATTTAAAAGGAATTGGCAGTCAAATTTTCATTAAGTTTGACTACATGTGTAATGACTGGCTGGTGAGGGCGGCGTAGAAAAGGATGTTCCAGGTGTCCGGGACGCCGGCGACGCACCAGTGGGTGCAGTCGGTGCCGAGGCTGTCGCCGTTGTACTTGGTGGTGTGCCCGTCCTTCCTCAGCTGCGACATGAAGGTGATGTCCAGCAGGTACACCGGCTTCGCCATGCCCGCCAGGACTCTCCTCACGATCGCGTCTTGCGGATTCGGTTGGCTGTGGTACGCCGCCGTGTTGTTCAGCGGCCGCGTCTCCCCCATGCACGTCTTACCCCAGGGCGCCCCCCATTCTTCGCCCCTGCATGGTTGTCACCTTGTCAACACATGGCAGATCGACTCGCACAGCAAGTGCTTGCAAATTGCCACCCATATATATGTGGACTTGCTACGTATTAATGATTCAATTCATATCTACGGATGCGCTGCGAGCATGTAATGGGGATGAAGCTATGAAATGATTGTGTGCATGATCTTTCTACATTCTAGAAGATTTGCTTCTTACTTAAGGTGAGAGGGAGAGAACCCCTGGAAGAAGACTTTGGTGCTGGTCTGCACGAGGTGGGCGTCGATCCATCTCGACCAGGTTTGCAGCCCCTTGGTGAAGGCCTGCGTCCGGTCCATGTCCTCCACTAACGTGTTGCCATCCTGGATGTAGTCCCAGCTGCAGCGGAAGACACGCAAGGTCAGACACCTAAAAGGCCTACCCGAGTCAAAGAACATGGCCGCTTTGGTTTCGAAGAGTAAGGAGGAGGAGCTCTCACCTCCTGCGCCCCCACCAACGCCACGAGCCGAAGACGAGCACGTCGGCGCCGAGCCACTTGCGGCCTTCGTCCATGGCGTCGAGCTTGAGGATGCGCCCGGCCTTCTTGTTGGCGATGTCGACCAGGTAGTGCGACAAGTAGTACGCCAGAGTCACACTGTAATCCTGCATTTGCCATTCGTCGCCTGAGGGTTTGTCTATAAATCTTTCACATGATTTCCACACCTAAAGAATTAATTCGTTTTTCCATGTTTTGGCGGTCAATATCATGACGCCAAAGAATTTGCCGTCGGCGTACAAGAGCTGAAGTCCTTTGTTTCAGCTGTAGCTTTTCCAACAGTGGCAAATTGCTCAATAATAAATTATGAAAATTGAAAAATAAAAATCTGATGGGAGGATGACATGTAGATCTTTTGAGACAAGAATGATGTGCTCCTAAAGACGACTCTATGAATGGTCTTTAGACTTTGGAGGACTATATTGATGTGCCATATATGCGCACTAGCACAACCCCATTAGTCAGATCTATGTTGAAATAGAGTTACACTTCAGTTCATATTTTTCCTAGGTGTTGAAACTAATGCATGCATCAAATACTGCTTCCAAAGTTTCAAGAGACATCTGCACCAAACTCGAGGATGACATGTGGCGTGTAGACCAGAATGATGCAATTGTGAAGACAACTATATTTTAAAGCATACAGTAAAGAATCGGCTATTATAATAAGATATGATTAGTCTCCGATATGATTTCATCTTATCTACATGATTATTTGATATTCAAGCTATTATAGATCTATATAAATAACCTACGAGTTTCAATATAGTACATCCATAATTACACAATATATTCATCTTTTTATATGGTATGAGACATACGTCATACCACCCCTGGGAGATGATCTGATCTCTATGATCTCTATCAGGACCTGCACAGATAAATCAGTGTTTATGTCGCCGATCTATATATCGGTCACCATCTAGATTTTTCCTCGATCATCTTAAGATTGGGGTTTCTCGGTTTTTTTTTTATCATAGATTGGTTTATGTCGCCCCGCTAACCTAGTGATGCCCCTCGGCTCTAACCTCTCCGGTGTCTCCTCTCCTTCAATGTCGCTTTGGCGTGATGTGCCACCTTCATTGACGTGGCCCTCATCTAAGTCCTTCCGAGCGTCTCTTCTACATGTCACCACCACGTTTGATTAAGGTTGTTGCCCTGTCATCCACGAGCATGAGGCTCGCACTACTAAGAATGAGGCTATCACTGCATGCCCTCCCATACATGTTGTAGCACTGGCGCTTGTTAGAGTAAACGGAAGAATCACCAATATCGTCAAGCCAAATGCAAGATCAACACACCAAGACATGACATTTTTTAACGTGGTTCAATCATCTGCCTACATCCTTAGGGCATGACTACGGATGCTCCTTTTCAATATTCATCTATTTTTCATACTACAATTACATAGGTGGTGTCCAATATTTATATGCCCTCAAATACAAGTTTGACTACAATTCTATTTCTAACCATATAATTTAAACCAAAGTCTATCTGTAACCAACCTTGTACACATATTTGACACAAAACCCAACAAACTCCACCTTAGACAAATATGTACTTCAACCTTGACGTTGTCATGTGTGAACCCTCGTGTACATAGACTTGAGTCATCCAGCTCTGCTTCTCACCTCGAACAGCCTGACAAGGACACCTCGCCGTTAGGAATGAATTCGACAAAGTTTACATCTCCCTCCTCCATAACTTCACCCATTAGTTTGTACTGATGAGCTCTTGCTTTATCGCCTATTATCATAGTCTTGTCATCCATGCATTACCTTTAAGATCTTATCTGGCATTGCCTGATACAACCAACATTTTTCATGCAAAATTCCAAGCAAGATCAGATTTCTCCTAAGTAGCACCTCATGTCCATCATATATCTTCAACTTGATGTTGGGAACTCCCATAACATGATATCCTATGTCATCTCCCAAGTGATCAATAGCAAGATCAACCTCAGCTAGGGGTGTAATCTGATCATATATGAACGGATATAGCCCATCCTATATCCTATCCTATTTTTTTTTCTCAAAGTCAGAGTCTGGACACAGATAGCGTTGGATAATTATTTCTTCATCATGTATCCTATCATACATTTTTTTCTCAGAGTCGGAGTTGGAGCAGATAGTACCGTAAACTTTCGGTTAGTTGGATAGATAAAAAAATTTCACTTCATTTGTGTCCCAACATAACACATTAAACATTATAGTGGCACAATCAAAGTAAGCATAGAGAGAATGATCGCTGAGATGTGAAAACAAAAGTATTTAGTATTATTTGTCTATGGATGTGTGACAATCTACCTATATATTATCATATTTTTAAGGCAAAATTAGGTAGATACCATCGCAAAAGTGCTCATATTAGAAAATACTATCGGTGTGAGAATGACATGTGGGTCCACACCGATGGTATTTTCCAACTTTTGCAACTTTTGTGATGGTACTCAGCAAATTGCCCCTATTTTTAAGTAAAATCACAATAGATTTTCTCTTAACACCTAACATTCGAATACTTCGAACGGATATAGTCATCTTGTATCCTATCTTATTTTTTTCTCAGATCCTAAGTCGGACATGGATAGTGTTTAATAGTGTCGAATAGCTATTACTGTATCCCATATCTGCTTCGTAAGCCTTCGGACGGGTGAGAAATAGTCGTCCCGTTTTCACTCCTACTCTTAGCATATAACGAGAACCACTCATTCTTTGGATGTCACATGATATGAACTTGCAAAATCTATCAACAACAATTCACCACAAAACTTTTCACTTGATAGTACGAGAATATGATCACTATCACTCTCTGAGTCATCTTTCTTTAAAACCATAACATTTGCCACACCCTTTTTTAGTTTCGGATAATCTTTCTTCATATGCCCCCAATCTTTGCACTTTAAAGCACCGTGTCCCATTCTTCTTCTTTTTCTTGTCAGTCTCCCTACCTCGATCACCCCTGACTAGCAAAGCATCTCCCGATGAACCCTCACCTGCATTATTCTTCCTCCTTTGATCATAAGCAAACAACGCCACAAGGATATTATCTACTTTAACTACGTCTTTGCCATACGTCAAAGTACTGACTAAATGCTCATAAGACCTTGGCAAGGAACACAGAAGAATAATCACCTTGTCTTTATCATCAATTATCACATCCACCTTCAAAAGGTTAGCTACAACTTGATTGACGATGTTTATATGGTCAGTAAGATATGACCCCTCCTGCATCTTCAGCTCATACAATTTATGCTTCAAATACAGCTTATGGGTCAATATTTTGAACATGAATTGATCGGCCAATTTATTCCT
Organism: Phragmites australis; assembly: GCF_958298935.1. Classification (NCBI taxonomy): domain Eukaryota; kingdom Viridiplantae; phylum Streptophyta; class Magnoliopsida; order Poales; family Poaceae; genus Phragmites; species Phragmites australis. The sequence goes on from NC_084921.1 coordinate 15,871,520, forward strand.
AATCTTCTTAGGTGATGACTCATGTATGACATAGTACATGATTTGATCAAAGAGATAACTTGATTGTTGCCGCCGCTTGCGCTTGCAGTTCCTCCCTCTTGTCATCATCTACCATGGTGGGCTTTGACTCTTGCAAAGCCTTCAGGATACCCTACTGTGTCAGTAGGTCCTTAACTCTTGCCTGTCATAGCCTGAGATTGCTAGTCTCATCAAAACTTGTCACATCCAATTTGGACGCCATCGATGCCATTTTCCTATGGCAGCAGATCGCCAAATCCCTTCGCTAACGTGCACTTCACGTGTGCTGAATGCGCCGCCGCACACTCGTCCTGCGCCCCACTTGCATGCGCCACCATGCACATGCCAAAACGCGTGTGTGCCACCTTGTGCACTACCTACGCACAATTCACCGCTCTCGAGCCCCATCGACAACTACGCCACATGCATACGATGAAGTCGACCCACTTGATCGCCGCCTACCATTTGCCGTTAACCATCGCAAACACCGATTAGTTCATGAACAATCCGATTACAATTTTGTACTAGCCCCGTGGACTCCCTCTTTCCTTTGTTTGTTCTACAGCTTTTGTTACTCGCCCTCTATTATTTATTACCTGACCAGCCACTTGAATGATTCCAAATCGGTATAAATTCCCAATTGAACCGACAGCTATTGGCCCTCATGTCCCCTGGTCGTTGCATAGAAAACAAGTCTAAGTCAATCATGGTCTTCAATTTTGGTTCCGTCTGAGTGCTATTTCTCTTCAAACCAATATTAGTGACATGGTACATGATTTCATCAGAGAGATAAACTGATTGTTGCTGCCGCTTGTGCTTGCATCTCTTTTCACTTGTCACCATCTACCATGGTGGGCTTTGGCTCCCGCAAAGCCTTTAGGATACCCTGCTGTGTCAGAAGGTCCTTAACTCTTGCCTGCCATAGCCTGAAATTGCTAGTCCCGTCAAACCTTGTCACATCAAATTTGGACGCCATCGATGCCATTTTCTTGTTGCCACAAACTGTCAAATCCCTTCGCTTACGTACACTTCACGTGTGCTGAATGTGCTGCTGCACACTCGTCCATGGCGGCCGCCGACGAAGACCTTGCGACCACGGTGGCATCCTCCGCGGCGACCACAACCAAATCCACGGCGATTGCGGCTGGATCCATGGCAGGTGAGGGCAGATCCATGGCGGGGGGTGGCCGGTTCTACGGCGGGGGCGGGCGTATCCACGACGGGGGTGGCTGGATCCACATTCCTCCCAAGGCGTACAAGCCACGATGGCTGATAGGTTCCACAACCTGCCACCCTCGGTGCTCCGCCTGCTCACCACGCTCCTCGCGCTCGGCCCGGTCGCCCGCGGCACCACCGCTGTCGGTGACATGGGAACCGGGGGTCCTCGAGTCCCGAGGCCAGAACAGCAGAGTGCCACGTGGCGCCCTCCCTCGGGGGTTATCTCCCCGAGGTCCGAGGAGACCAAGTTTTAGGAGAGGGTGCTCAGGGCCATGAACAGTGGTCCCCGAGTACCCAAGTTCCCCGATGACCCGAGAAGACCAAGTACCGGGAAGAGGGTACTCGGGGCCATGCACAGTGGTCCCCGAGCACCCAAGTCCCCCGACGACAAGAAAAGCCAAGTTCCGGGAGAGAGTGCTCGGGGCTGCAAACAGTGTCCCTCGAGCACCCGAGTTCCGAGAGGACCCAAGGGAAGTCAGTTCCGGGAGAGAGTGCTTGGGGCCGTGAACAGTGGCCCCCGAGCACTCGGTTCCCCGAGGACCCGAACAGTCAGTTCCAAGAGAGAGTTCCGGGAGAGAGTGCACGGGACCGTAAACAGTGGCCCCCGAGCACTCGGTTCCCCGAGGACTCGAACAGTCAATTCCGGGAGAGAGTGCTCGAGACCGTAAATAGTGACCCCCAAGCACTCGGTTCCCTGAGGACCAAGAGAGGGCATATCCGGGAGAGAGTGCTCGGGGCTGCGAGCAGTAGCCCCCGAGCACTCACAGTTCCTCGAGGGCCTGAGAAGTCTTTCGCCGGTGGTCCCCACAGAGGCTCAGCGGTGAGGTGTCAACTGGTGAGAGGCCTGATGCTGCATTTAAGAGGGCGCATGGCCTGTCGCTTCCAACCACTCTCCCCATGCCTACTGTCAGTCCCTGCCACGGCCTGGCAGGGAGGCGCGGGGACATTTAATGCATGGGTCCTATCGCGCGTCATCCGGCGTGCCTCAGGATAACGTCGCAGAGCTCAAGGCACAACGTCTGCCGCCCTGCTGTGTCAGGCCTGCTCTGATCGGGCAGGCACGCCGGGTTGCTCGGTGGCTGCCCGGTGGGCCCTCCCCACAGCGCCCGTTGAAAAGCAGAATGATGACGAATAAGACCGGACAAGGGCGCGTTTTCAACCCTCCCTGTCACCTCGCGCAGCAGCCCATGATAGTTGCTTTCCATTTATGGCGCCTTGGAACTCGCACCATCCTTTTTAGGCACGTTACCGCCCCGGCGGGTATATAAGCGGGGCGGATTCCCTAGAAGAAGGAGGACAAGTCTAGAAGTCTCAAAGAACACAAGACATGGAACAGACAGAGAACACATAAGACAGAGACTTAGATCAACCGAAGAACAAGGAGCACGCAGCTCTAGACTTAGACAAATATTCTTTTAACGCAGCAGATCCTCTGAGAGACATTCTCAGAGTATTTATAGCATATACACAGGAGTAGGATGTTACGCTCAGTGTGGCCCAAACCTGTCTAAAAATCCCCTGAGCATTTACTCCTTCCTGCATCTGATCATTCCACCTCCACCTATATCTCATTTACTTTCATTTATTTTACCCACAAAGCGGGTTCAGAATCATTCCCGACCGAATCTCAAAAGAGTCCCTCCGAATACCCGCTTGAGGAGTTCATCCTCCGATCGCCGCTCAGCCCCTGCCGAGCAACATACGTACATGCAAACTGCTGCTGCTTCTTCGGTTCTTCTTCTTCAGCACATCTTATGTTTCCCGACTGCTGCCGCAGTTCTTCACCACACCGCCGATGCCGTGCGACCTCCTGTCTCTCCCCGTCGTGTACAAGGAGGCGGTTGCGGGTCCTGCCGCTTCTCATGATGTAAGGAAGTGAGAACCGTAGACTTGGAAAACCAGACGCATTGCATGGCGCCGTTTCGTTGGCTCATGAGTTCTCTGATCCTACGTGCAGGCCGAAGCTGAGACAGCGTTCGCAGAAACGGAAGGACAGCAGGCAGAACGCCGAGGAGCAGCAGTCAGATGAACCGAAGGTGATCAACAACGGATCTCCAGACAAAGAGGTGCAGCACAAATTGACACCCTTAAATTTCTCACCATCTTTTACCTGATTGAACATGCATTCAATTCCGGGGGGAAATTAAACTGTTTCTTGCGAAAGTACTGTGTTAATTGCTTCAGGAACAAATAATCCTTGTTCCTAGTAATTTTCTCACTGATGACTGGATCTCTCGTGGTCTCTGTTGCTCACACTTGTACAGGAGGAGTGAATAACTGACTCAGCAAAATCTGGCTAAGAATCAAATGTTCTTTTCTTGTTTGTGCAGAATTTGGAGTCACAATTTTGTTACCATTGCCATTTTCCTGCAATTAACTGATCTTTAGATTTACATTGATGGGCTAATGGCTACCATGAGTAGTTAGTTGCATTACATGTGGGATTAATAGCGCATTAGCAATACCTCTCTGGATATTCACACCCGCACAATTTTCACCTCATGTTCCTATTGGTTGCTGCTCAACCAACTACTGTTATTATGGCCTTTTGATCAATAAGGCTTTTAAATATACCATCTGTGAGTAGAATGGTTTCTTTCTACTGGCTGTCCGGTCATTTTTAGTGCTTTTTCCACGATGCAGAGTTCTTTTATTGAAGCTTGATCTTGTGATATGCTTGCTTTAGTAATCAACTGAGCCATGCCCATCATCTTGAGCTTGGCAGCCTCTGTTGCTTATGGCCTTTGAATAAGGCGAGTTGTTTAGAGGTTGTGTTATTATGGCTGTTATGACTTAAGTGTTTCCATTTGCAGTCCATGTTTTTCACTACTGTGATCGGTTTAATTCAACTGTTGCAATAGACTAGATTGACTTTCTATTGGTTTGTGAATGTTTTCACCACTTTGTTGGGATCCATACCCCAAAACTGATTGTAGGATCTAGTGAAGGTGGGGCAGCTGTATTCAAGCTGATGTACAATGGCCAGTCTGCTTGTTTAGCTCAATCTGCTCTGTTAAACACAGGCATCTATGTGAGTTTGTTGGTCTTGATGCTGAAATGGAGATCCAGTAGCACTTTTTTGAGGTAGGATTTGTAGAAGAAAGCTTTATTTCATTTACTGTAGTAGTGATTATTAAGTACTTATTCTTTACACAGGTTTGCGATATACATGTACTAGCTCAGCATTTAAGTTTGACTCAATTTGTCAATCATGATTTGTTTATAACTAAGCCAAGAACCGGCATGAACCGAGTTATTTTTTTTTTACACGAAACTGGCTGACACAGTCCATTCTTTGCTGTGCCCTGTACTTGTCAATTTGCTAAGATCAAGTTCTTGATTTTGGAACTTTTTCTACTATATAAAATATGTGCTGAATCATCATGATGTTCGTGTACATAAGTGAAAACATCATTTCACTAGTATTTGTTTTGATGTTTCATGTCTTTGCTTATTAAGTGCAGGAGGGAAAAAATGTGGATCATTTTTTTTTTCTTTTCAAGTACAATCATGAGTGATGGGTCTGGATTAGACTTGTCACGGTTGTGTGTCATCTTAGTGATGTGTTTGAAATGACAGATATAATATCATTACTAGTGAGGGTTATGACTTATTACTAATGTAGATTTTTAACGTAGGGTTTGCCACAGGATTGGAGTGCTCCTAGATGTAGTACGACTAAGCACAGCTCTCAACTTAAGCTTATAGTGCTAGAGATTCAATTAAAAATAGCGCATCAGCCACTTACACATACTCACTATTATTCTCTCATTGCCTCTATTAAGTCCCTTCACGACATGCTAAAATCTAGAAAGACCTATACAGTTAGGACTAACTAATCTGAATTTTACCTTAATATATCAGAAAATATAGCTTATCTGATATAGCTAGAAACATCCGAAAATATATCCAGCATTAATACCAGAACCTTATACTTTTGATTATCGAAACTCTTACATCGGAACCGATGATCATCTAACAATACGTTTAGTTCACTACAATTAATATGGCTCCTAAGTAAATTATCTAATTTAAACTAATTAAACCTTGTATACTTAATAAAATCCCTAATTATTTATAATTATTACCTACATCACTATGTTGTAAAGTCTACGTAATCAAAACTACCGTACTCTAAATATAACTAGATACCTTATGGCTATCCTATCACGTTAAAATATATCTTTACAATAAACTACAAAAGACCAAAAAACCTTATTTCCTGATTACTATGCTAAATCCTAGGTCTTATCTAATGTAACTATAATTTTGTCGCTAAATCCTAGATCTAGTGATATTTTAATTACCAATAAAAATAAAAGTCTAGAAAAATTTATCGAAAACCGAGATCTAAGATGTCTGCATATCAAAAATAGTAGGAATTTACCGTACTACCACCCTCTGCTCCCCCTCTTTCTGTTTTAGAATAAAATTGTAATTTTGATTGAATTTTAGCCCTTTATAGGGGTAATGGGGGTGGAGGGCTGCGAGGTGGGTCCCCGCCCCCTTAGAGGGCGGTAAGAGACGGTACGCCAAGGGTGGGTCCTAACTGCTCTCTCATGGGCAGTAAGGTCTAATCGCCTTTTGAGAGGGCGGTAAGGGGTAGGTGGTGCTGATCGTGCCACCATGACACTCTTATCGCTATCTGAAAGGTTGTAGTTTTTTTAGGCAATAGGTGACTATTCATGCAAATATTTTTTGGCAAGGGTATATTTTTTTTGTTAATATTTATTCTAGAAAATATAAAAATAAAAAAGTCCACACTGCACGCCACTGGCTCAATGGGCGTCAAACTCTACTAGTCGGGTCTTCGGCTCACCTCCGTTGGCCGACTGGGCCACGAAAACCCTTAGTAGATTCCCGCATGGGCCAACGCACCATGACACGCCTGGGCTTGTCTTGACCACGTGATGCTCCTCTCGTGGGCTGACACCCCGAGCCGTCCAACTAGGTTTGAATTTTTTTTATATATTTTTTGTTTAATATTTTAAAAAATAAATGTCGTTTGAAAAAATTGCATGTGTAGGCTATCGTTACTTGTTCAACGGACGAGAACAAGATGTTGCTCATTGAATGAGCGAAAACTTGTGGGCCTCGACGCTCATTACATTAAATAACTGGAGAGAGAAACATCTCACCCATTCAGTGGGTGAGAACTTGGTCTCGCTCGCTGAACAGGCAAGACCTTTGTGGCTGTGACACCGAGCGAACCCACTCAAAAGTTCTCACTCATTGAATGGGCGAGATCTTGTGGGTATTTAATCTAGCTCTGCCAGCCCTGTCGACGCCAGTCGCTCATTCATACCAACATAGCCAAGAGGAGAGGAGAGAAGAGGAGGAGAGGGGAGAGGGGGAAATTTTGTGGTAAAACCCTGTCGAAGGAAAAAGGTATGTTTTTTTCTATTTTTTTACAAACCCGGTAGGATAGCCACTAGTGCTAGGTTTTAACATAGGTTAGATGTTAGATCTAGAATTTTTTTTACAAATCTAGTAGGATAGACACTAGACGTAGGTTAGAATGTAGATCTTGTTTTAGAATTAGGGTTAGATATAGTTTAGTGATGATATCCTTTTTATACGCATTTTTTAGCAATTAGATATAGTATTTAAACATATGTTAGGTAATAGATGTATGATTTGGACATAGACGTATGGTTTAAGGTGTTTGATGTAGCGATCTGGAAATACTTTGTTGCGGTATAGATTACATATCGGGCTATGTTTGTAATCAATTTTTCATTATAGATGTAGTTTTACATAATTATTTCTGCTTTATCATAATAATGTTACTGTTTTTGTCGATGGTTGCCAGGTATGTCGGATATGTGGTAGTTTAGGATATTTTATGGGTATAGTGAAATATTATATGGTCCAGAAGGGGTAGTACTATCCGTATTTCACTCAATGGACAAGGGTATTTCAAGACCTATACATAAAAGTGTCGAGCACTTGTATGCCTAGTTAGTGCGGGGTTTCAAAATGGACCTTGAGGTTCAAGAGATGACTATTAACATTTGTGAGCAACTGAGTGAAAGATGATGTGTACTTGATGGTGTACCCCGCTCTGGGAAGATTCAGTGTGAAAGAGGTACCTGTAGGATGTTATGTACAGAGGTTGGCCTCTTATGTTGCTTGTGTAATGGAAGAGTAAGGAGACAGTGGGGGAGGTGTAGGGTGGGAGGTACATGGAGGAGGAGGGTGATAAGGAAGAGTATGAGGATGATGTCAATCCGGATGGTACACATTCATAGGAGTATCCGACTGAACCGACTGGTAAGGCAGAAGAAGGGGAACGAATCCCTTCTCTAATTGAACAGATGGAGTGGGATGATCTTCAGATTGACGAATTCCCTGAGTATGACATCTCGAATGATGAGAGCGATGATCTTGTTCCTGTGGACTGGAATAATCCCAACTTCAACAATCTTGTAGTGAGTAAGGGGAATCAGGTGGTCTGAGAGTATCGCAAAATGAGATGATCCAGGGTGCTAGGTATTCTACCAGTCAGGCCATGAAGGATGTAGTGACTCAATGAACGATATCGCTTCAACAATAGTTTTATGTTGTGAAGTCAAGCAAGAAGGAATATGATGTCAAGTGCGTAAAGACGGGTTGCCCTTTGTGGGTGCACGGTTTTAAGAGGAAGTGGGTTGACTATTGGGAGGTGTCGATTGTGGTCTACCATACTTGCATGATGGACGAACTTGAGCCCAACCACATGAACATCATCTCAGCCTTTATCACTAATATGATGTACGTCCAGATTGTGAACAACCTGAACTATGAACTAGGGTCTATAATCAAGCAAATTGAGGAGTAGTATAAGTACACTATCAGCAATAACAAGGCATAGAGGGCAAAGAGGGAGGTAATTGAGATGAGGTTCGAGACCTACGATGCGTCATATGACAATATGCCATATTTGCTGCAGACCATTGCTCGAAGGAACACGGGGATATTTTATGACATTGATCATTACTTATTGTTGTCCAAACCTGGCAAGTATGTCCTGAAGCGACCTTTCTTTGCATTAGGAGCATGTATCAAAACTTTCAAGAATTGTCGATCTATTGTATGCATCGATGACACTTTTCTTACTAGCAAGGACATGGGACAAATCCTAATGGGGGTCGATGGGAACAACCAAGTTCTACCGTTGGCTTTTGCATTTGTGGAGAGTGAGAACATCAGCAGTTGGTATTGGTTCATGTACCGTGTGAGGATGATAATTGTTGGTGCTCGGTCGAACGTGTGCCTTATACATGTCCAACATGTTGGGATGCTTGCGACAATTAAGGATTTGCAAAATAGAACAGATGATGGCTTGATTGGATCTATGTGATCAGATCTGCAGAGTAGGTGGTGTATGAGGCATTTGGGTGCAAAGTTCTTCTGCCAATTCAAGAACAAGAAACTCATAAACATGTTCAAGGGGCTATGCGGTCAGGACCAACAACGAAAGTTTGATGCTCTTTGGAAGATACTGAATGAGCTGACAAAGAAGCAAACACATGAGCGTGGTGGGAGGCCTGTGAGCAAACTAGAGGATGAACCAGTACCTTTTGAGGCCCTACCGACGGACAATGAAGCTGGCAACATGCGAAGGACCGGGTCATCTACCAGGTCATTTAGCGAGTGGATTGAGAATGAGTTAAAATAGAAGTGGGCTCTTCTCTATGATACAAACGGGGCTAGGTACGACATTATGACTACAAATTGAGCAATCTATAAAGAGCATGCCAAATGAGAAATCCCTAGGGTCCGACGGTTTTATGGGGATCTTTTATAAGATTTCCTGGAACATTATAAAAGAAGATGTGGTAGAAGCTAACCTAAGTTTCTACAACCTAAATAGTCTAGATCTTGCTCTCATGAATTAGGCCTTCATCCTTCTACTGTCAAAAAAGAGGGAGGCTTTGAGGGTGGCCGATTACCGTCCAATCAGTCTGATCAATTGCGTCTCTAAGATCATAACAAATTTGTTAGCAAACCGTTTGGGAACAGACTTAAAGATATCAATCAGCCAAAGAGCATTCATAGAGAAAAGATGCATTCATGATAATTTCATCTACGTCCAAAGTGTAACCAGAGAGCTACAAAGATTAAAAAAAAACCCCAGCTTTGTTCATTAAACTTGATACCTCAAAGGATTTCGATTCCATAAATTGGCCTTACCTGCTTGAAGTGATGCAAGCCTTAGGTTTCGGTCAAAGATGGAGGAGGTGGATATCAGAGCTCCTAAGAACATCCACATCTAGAGTTCTTCTCAACGGATAGCCAGGACAACAAATTTGACACGCCAAAGGCCTTCGTCAAGGGGATCCCTTGTCGCCGATGCTTTTCATAATAGCAATTGATCCTTTTGCAGAATTTGATAGAACTTGCCGCAAAAAAAAAAACATCATCAAACCAATGCTGTCGCGAGGGCTAAGTTTGTGATGCTCTTTATATGCATATGACGCGGCCATTTTTGCTCGTGCGGACACCTTTGATCTCACAGCTCTCAGCCCGATCTTTTTGGTGTTTGAGAAATGCTTGGGATTGGCAACGAACATGCATAAAATAGAAATTTACTCAATTCGTTGTGAGAGAGATCACACGGAATCGCTTATGCATAACTTCATAGGGAAGATTTGTGAATTCCCTTGTCGCTACTTGGGTCTGTCGTTACACACCAGAAGGCTGAAGATATCAGAAATCCAACCAGTGATTGACAAGATGGGAAGCAGGCTACCGGGTTGGAAAGGCAAGTTCCTATCCTTGGCGGGCAGAGAAACGCTAGTTAAGATAGTCATGTCGTCACAACTGATCTATTTTCTTACAGTGTTCCCTCCTCAAAAATGGCTCACCAAAAAGCTCGACCTCATTAGAAGAGCGTTCCTTTGGTGAGGTGATGAACCGAAGAAAATCAAGGGGGTACCTGGTGAACTAGGATATGGTGTTCATGCCAAAGACACTTGGAGGCCTCGACATTTTAGATTTTCAGAGATTCGCTCGTGCTCTTCGTCTTAGATGGTTATGGTATAGTTGGAAAAAAGAGGAAAGGCCTTGGGCAGAAATGCAACTACTTTGTGATCAGGCGGATCCAGATCTGTTCAGCGCTTCAACCGTCGTAACCCTTGGAGATAGCAAGAAAACTCTTTTTTGGCAATCTAACTAGATCAATGACCAAGCACCGAAGAATATTGCACCGAGTATTTACGCAAAATCTAGAAGAAAGAAACAACTGGTTTGCAAGGCGCTTCCCAATCATAATTGGATTGGTTGGATTGGTCCAATTGAAATACAATCGGAGCTTGATCAACTGACACTACTCTGGGAGAACTTACACGGACTGTGCATTACCGAAGGCTCCTAAGACTCCATCACCTGGAGGTGGACTGAAAACGGAGAGTACAATATGAAAAGTGCATATCACATACAATTCATAGGAAAGTTTAGAAGGCACGATATGTCAAACATATGGAAAGCAAAAGCGAAACCCAAGTGCAAAAACTTCCCATAGACCCTTCTCCAAAACAAAATCCTAACAAGAGACAATTTGGCCAAACTAGTTTGGGGGGGGGGGGATTCTACAACTTGTCGTCTATGTGATCAAGAGGACGAGACGACCACTCACCTGTGTAAGGATTGCACTTTCACCAAAGAAACTTGGCATCTGATAACAACCTGGTTCGGTCTGGAACAAATTCCTCATATGGCCTCTTTCCAGACTATTTAAGCTTGGTGGCACCAAGCCAATAAGTATATTGACCACGACCATAAAGGAGATTTCAACGATATTGTCATATATTTCTGGTGGCACATTTGGAATGAACGAAATAGAAGAATTTAACAAAACCAAACGTTACTTGCACATAGAGTAGCTTCTCTGATTAAAGACCCCGTTGATGTTAGGAGAGCTGCTTGGAGGGAGCAAGTTGATGGTTTAAACGAAGAATAAGTTGTTTTTAGCGCTAGGCTCCAAGTAGTTGCTTATTTCCCTACTCTTCATGCCTGTGTGTTTTTGTTGTCATACCTCCGGTTTCTAGTCTGTTTCCCAAACCGAGAGATGTTTGTTTTGGACGCAGGATGCTGTGTTTCCTTTGTACTTGACTTCTCTCTCTCTTTTTCCTCTTATATATATGAAAAAATCAGCAGAGCTGCTACGGTCCCTTCGAAAAAAAAGATCTATGTTGAAATAGAATTACATGACCATTTTGTCGCCATAAATCTTTTCTATCTTGCTGTCGCATCAGTTTAATTAAGAGATCAGAACTTTTCAATTCTCTCACATTTGCATACAAGTAGCAATTAACTGTCATAGGAAAAAGGAGGGATAGTGATGAAGGCATACACTATAAAGAGTGATGTTTCATGGATTCCACTCTTAGCACGTGCACCCCTACAGGCGTATACATGGTCAGGTCAAACCACTAATTTCATCTCACTTCCACTGATCAACACACGGGAAGAAAAGTACTTCAAATTTGTTGTAACAGATCTAAACGCCTGACAAACACATTTAGAATACGTAGCAGCACGTGCCACGAACATGCATGTCACGCTAGAGTAGACCTGTAGGAGTGTAGGGGGGGTAGAGAGATCCCAATCTCACGGCCACCGGTTTGCCATGTTGACCTTCGAAACGCGCGGCCAGCGCAAGTGCGCAACTTTTGCCGATGCGCGCGCGCTCACCTACCCGAGCATCGTATCGCCACGGCGCACTCGCCGATCAGCCAGCAGACAGCACCGGGTAGACGCACGCACCGCGCATAACCTCTCCAACTCACGCAATCCACCTTCCCCGACGCAGGCGCCCGCTGTGCATATGCCAACAAGCTATAGGCCCCGATTGGCCGCCGACCCAACTCCGACCTGAGTAGGGATGGTAATGGAGCTTTGTCTTCTCATATCACACGTAGCGAATTCTTTTATTGGAGGATAGGTAGGTTGAAAATTTGATCTCCGCAAACTTAGATAGAGACGGAGGTATGAGAAGACGTTCTCCGTCCTTACTCTCTACTATATCCTTAATATTTACATATACATATTTTTTTATATAAATATACAAATATTATATTACGTAGAGAAAATAATAAATTACTTATATATTTTTTATCTAACCTACGATATTTAACTCATCTTATATTAATTACTCTCATATACGTCAATAAATTGCTTATTTATACTATAGATATATTGTTAATATATAAAAATAATTACCTATAATTTAATTTAACATCTTATTAAGAATTCGATCTTACGTAAAATTCTTTGTAGGAATAAAGATAAGAGAAAAGTCCTCCGATAACGGGGACAGGGATGAGAAGCATTCGCCCGTTGTCATGCCTAGGCCCGACCAACTGCCGACACTTTACCGGACAATCTGATAACTAAGCTTGTACGCACTGTCAAGCGATCACGAACAACACAGGGCGAGAAAGAACCGCGGCATGAACGTACCTCGAAACGGACCGTCATCGAGGGGCTCTCCCCGCCGGACGCCCACGACGCGGTGGTCCGGGCGCCGGGCACGGCAGCATGGATCATGCAGAGCAGCGACTCGTACTGGTTCGCCACCAGCGAGTCGCCCACGAACACGACCTTCTTCCCGCGCCACATCTTCAACAGCTCGAGCCCGTCGAACCTGCAGGCAAGGAACGAATCAGCACAAGTACGTCAATCACACAAACAGTCGCAATCGCGCAACCAGCAACATGCGCCCTGCACGTTAGCAGAACGCACGGACGCCATTGTTTCGGACAGAGAACGCGCAGAAAGCTCAAATGGTATGCTGCCAATGGCACGAACGAACCTGGGCAGGGAGCATGGCGGGTTCGGCCGCCACCGGTACTTGAGGTACAGTGTGTCGGGGCGGCCGAGCCGGCGGCAGTCGAACTCCTTGCGGACAAATGAGCAGCGCGCCGAGTCGTACAACGGGTACGACTCGTCCAGCACCCAACTGCCTGTGAACACGTCGCACGAACCGGCGGCCGCCGACGCCGTCCAGTGCCGGTTGTTCCGGGCGATGGTTTTTGCCGTGACGGTGCAGGCGGCCAGGAGGACAAGGACGGTTGCGGAGAGCACGTACCGCCGCTTCATCTTCCTGCCAAGTAGGAGACAGCAGAGGTGACGGCCGGGGCTGGGAGCCGAGGGAGAAGGTCTTCGCTTTTTCTTTGTACTAGTTGTGGCACTAGGGTGTTGCCAACTTGCCATGGATGGATGCTAATAGGGGATGAATTGATTAATTAGCTCGCTGAGGTGGTAACCCGGTCGAGAAGCTATATTCAGGGTGGATTTCTATATTATCAGAGGTCCTCAGAGGTAAAGATGTTTAAATGAGTCGTATCTACTGAGATAGTCTGAAGCACGATACTGTAGGTCTAGTCCGGCCCAAGGCCCTGGGCCGTGCCTGGACTGAGCGAGCAGCATGACAGGCTGGTATGGCCTGGCCTATATTTTTTCGGTCGACACGGGCACGGCCGGGAAGGCATGAGCCCAGCCCGAACCGGCTCGGGCACACAGCGGCCTAGGAGGCACGGCCGACCCGGCACGGCATGCCTGGGCCGGCTGTAGCCATTGTGCGTGGGCCCAGTACGTGGAGGCACGTGGTGGCACACAGGTTTAACGGATTAAATGGCCTGTAAAGGCCCGTTTAACCCAGTATTTTTGAATTTTATAGCCGTTTTGTGACCATTTGAGCTCAAAAAATTTAAAAATTTGCAAAAATTACTATTTTCACCTATAAATAGAGGATCACCCTTCTCTTCCATTGCACACCAGTAACACTATTTGCTCTCTTGTTTCCTCCTCTGTAACACCCTAATTTTTCCACCTTTAGAAATTCTTAAAATTTGCTAAAATTTAAAATGAGTTTAAATAATTTAAAAGAGAGAAATCCTATTTTATATGAAAGAATATATATTTGACATAAGATATAAATGATTATTTTGCATTCATGCTGAATTAGGCAAATAGGATTTTTATTTGGTTTTTGATGAAATTTATTTGAAGAGATTTTGCTTTGATTTTGAATTTGAAGCTTGGTTTTGAATTTAGAAAGAAAAGAAAAAGATTAAATCTTTTCTCGGGCTGTTTTTTTTTCCCCGGCCCAATTTTCTTCGGCCTCAGCCCAGCAGCCGGCCTCGGCTTTCTCTTCCGCTTGGGCCGTGCCCTACCTCGACCCACTTCCGCGCGCCAGCCGAAGACGCCCCGCGCCGTGCCATTTTCTCGTGTGCCGCCGATGTGTGGGGCCACGTCCCTGTCGTCTTCAACCCGGACTCCACCGCCGTGTCTGAATCGAGCGCGCTGCGCCGCCGCCCTGGAGACCGAGCCGAATACACCGACGCCCTGGATGTCCCGAGCCGCCTATATAAGTAGAACCCCCTCCCCGAACTCATCTCATCCGAAAATCGCCGAGACCCGAGCCCTAGTCGTCGAGATTGAAGCTCGCCGAGCCGCCATTGCTGCCGCTTCAACCGAGATCGCCGCCCGCCATTCCAGAGCCAATCAGTGCAGCCCGAACCCACCTTTGCACGCTCCTGCCTCTACTGAAGCTTTCCCCGCCATCGCCTTGGCCCCTGCGCCACCGGAGAACCCTTCCCGATGAGATCCCGAGGCCTCCGTCGCCCCTTCAGTCACCGCCCGCCTTCCCATGCCGCCAAGCCCGCGGTAAGCTTCAAAACGGATTCCCCACGCTCCCCCGATTCTATTTTGCCGCTCGTCGTCGAAGTTTGAGGCCGGCGATGACCTTTTTCCCCCTGCTCCGGCGTGTCGCCGCCGTGCGGAGCTCAGCTCCACCGAGAACCCCTCCGTCGACCGTCCCCTTTAACCTCAACTGTCGGATCCGAAACCCACAGCCCAGATTAGATCGTATCTATACCCCTTCGCTGACCAACCAGAGGCTACCATGTGTCGCTACTTAATCCAGTCAGCAGCCATGCCATGTCATCCAGCCACCTCAGCTGCCACCTAGCCCTCTCTACTGATGTGTCGCCCCTGTCACCATGCCACATCAGCCAGAGCAGCCCAGTCAGTATTTCAAGCTTTTCCGGTATAAAAATAAATCTGATAATTCCTTTAATTGGTAATTTTGCAATTTAGCCCCTAGACTTTTCTAAAATAACAAAAAGAGCCCTATCTTTTTACAGTTAAGTCCCTATACTTTTCATAATTACTTTTAGGTCCCTCTATTTTTACAAAAAGGTCCCTAAACTTTCTATTTAATTCAAAATAAGCCTTTTTCTTTTCTAGATTTAACCATAGA
Organism: Phragmites australis; assembly: GCF_958298935.1. Taxonomy (NCBI): domain Eukaryota; kingdom Viridiplantae; phylum Streptophyta; class Magnoliopsida; order Poales; family Poaceae; genus Phragmites; species Phragmites australis. The sequence goes on from NC_084921.1 coordinate 15,887,004, forward strand.
CTTGTTTTAGCTCTAACTTTTTCATCGTAACTCCGATTTAAGCGATTCTTGCGCCGATGGATTCATTTTTCAGTGCTTTTTCTTTCTAATCAGTTTTTATCTTGTTGTTCTTTTGTTTTGTGCTCTGTTATTAGTGTATCTTGTTTGTTTGTTTGTCGATTATTGTGCGATTAGCCGACAACGTCCCGGATCAATTTGAGGAATATCAAGACTAGGAGCAAGAATACACTGAGCAACAGCAAGGAGAAAGCAAGTGTTCTTGATCATATTGAATCTATATTTTAAATGTTTTATTTTACAAAATTGTATGCAATGTCTGTTAATATGATGGGTAGTCACCTATGTTAGGGTTTTCACTAGATTTTTCCTTATCATCCCTTGGAACCTAAATGGTTTATGGTTAGGTGTCTTTTATGGGTAGATTGCTTAGCCATGCTTTTGGGATGTTAAGAAGTGTCATAATCTTGACTAATGAATATATACAACATTGATGGTTAATTGTTAATGGTCTAGCAACATGGAACCCTAGGCCTTGAGAAAAGTAGTTTTGATGGTTGTCATGGTTATGATGTTGGTTTAGTGTTTGCTCAAGTAACCTAAGTAAGGACCGGTTCATGGAGCGACAACCCAAGAAGTAACGTACCAACCACGAGGCTGATATGGGTAAGGCGTGACATACTAATTAGAGTCTATCCAGTGTGCGTTGGGTCAGCACAAAAGGGGACTTCTGGGTAGGAGCTTTGCTTGCGTAAAGCCTGGCGGTGAAACCTAGTGGGCAGACACATATTGGATTAGTCTCTGGTTAGTGGAAAGTGTCATACAGTGATTCTTGGCGGCACACCACTGGTATGTGTTAAGTGTCTTGCAAACACGGCAACATGGAATTTACTGACTCGTGGGGAAAACTAGACAACCTCTGCAGAGTGTAAAACTGTTATAACAGCCTTGCTCACGAATATGAGAGACTTGGATCCTCACATGATTAGAGGGTTGATGGTTTTGGTTCTGGTATAGGGAGTGCCAGATGGTGTGGTTTTGGTCATAGTACAGGGAGTACTAGACGGTTGTGGTATGCAGGGTGGGGAACCTTTTATGCTAGATGATGGATTGTTTGGGTTACATTTACTTAATAATTGCTTAATTCTTTTGAGTCCCAAATATGTTTTCATTACTCGCATTTACGCAAATATACCATGTGTTAGCCTATTCTTGATGTAAGCCTGCATGTCATTATTTTTCCACACTTGCTGAGTACTTTATGTGCTCACCCTTGCTTTCTCCTAAAAAATATATGCTGCTTAGTGGAAGACTTTGAGGATTTCCAAGACGATGACCTGGTGTTCTAAGGAGCGTGTCTTCCAGTCAATGCCTGAGGAGTGTTGGTCGCTAATATTTTCGTCCCGCTGCCGTCATTTAGATGCTATCGTTTAGGTTAACTTTGAGGTTGTTTAAGTGAAGTCTTTTATTTGTAAGAAGTGAACATTTATTTAATTAAAGTATTGCTTTTGCTACTTCACCTATGACGTCCTTATGTGTGTTAAACTTCCTGGGCACACATAAGCCGCACTTGGTTTTGTTCGTTAAAACTGGGTGTGACATCCTCTCATTCTTGTCTCAAAGTTCTTGAGAATTAGAGATAATTTGGCAAAATTAGTTTGAATTGTTGCCAAAAATCCGAGCAATTCCAAAACCGCCATCCTACTGTCTTGACGTTGAAGAAATCTTGGTGATTTTTTTGCATCGTTGTTCATTAGTGTTTTATTATTAGTTTTATTAATCAATTATTTCTAACTCTGAATATTTGCATTTTTTTAGTGCCATTCGACATTGATCATGGATGCCGGTGATCATGATCATAATATATCCATCGATCATGATTTTTTCTCTAAGGACTCGTAGGGAATTACAGCCCCTTTGATACCAGTGCTGCATGTGATGATGGATCCAACGGTGAACCTCTGGTTGGTTCACATGCAGGTGATGCAGCAGCACCTCTATCGTCAGGCTCTACAAGTGCACACGTACCAGCAAACACTGGCTCTAAAAGATCAAGAGCCGGTACTTCCAAATTTTGGGAAGACTTTGAAAGGTTCTACAGAGAGGAATATGAGGTAAGTGTTAGGTATGCTAGGTGTTATATTTGCAAACATGAATTATCTGCAAAACCCTCAGGTGGAATGGGACATTTGAAGAGGCACACCACAACTTGCAAGCGAAAGAGTGGAGTAGCCATGAAGCAGACGGTGCTACAGTACAACCCCAACAGCTCTGTTCGTCATTGAGAGTATGACTCTGCCAATGCTAAAAAGAGTTATACAGCTTCATTGCAAGAGCAGATCTACCACTCAACATCAGTAAGTCTCCTATATTTGAAGATTACATTAAGCAAGCTCATAATCTTAGGTTCACACATGTTTCTAGACAGGCAACTAGTAGGGATATGATAAAATACTACAATGCGGGTTGTAGCAAACTTAAAGAAATATTGCAAACATGTACATTTTCAGTTGCTTTGACCACGGACATATGGACAGATAGGGTTAGAGAGGATTGTTTTAGTGTTGTTGCTTATTTTGTTAATAATGATCGGGAATTAGAAAAGAGAATAATATGTTTCAGATTGATTGACAACGCGCATACCAGTGAAAATATTGCTGAAAAAAAATATCACAAGCAGTTGAAGACTTTGGTCTGACAAATAAAATACTTTCTATCACTTTAGATAATACCGGTGCAAACTCTAGAGCCATGGATATTCTTACTCTGTTGTTTAGTACATATGCTGAATCTTTCTTGTTATATCAACGATGTGCTTTTCATATTATCAATCTTATAATAAAATCCGGTTTGAAGAGGTTGTTGTAATACCTAGATGATTTCGTACTGCAATATCTTTTGTAAACTCCTCTAACCAACAAATTGCAACATATAAGCAATATTGTGTTGCAATGGGTGTGCGTCCACGTAAGTCTGATGTGGACATGCCGGTAAGATGGAACTCTACTTTCATGATGCTAAAAAATATTGTACCATATAAGAGCACTTTTGGTGTGTTTATTCATACACACTATCATCAGTATGGGGGTCAAACTTTACTCACTGAAGCGCATTGGTATGTTACCGAAAGGATACTAGAGTTTTTTGAATTTTATAATGATTCAAGTGTAAGTTTATTAGGAGTTTATTATCCAACATGTTGTTTAGTAGTGCATAATATTGTTGAAATTGCTACTCATTTAAACATGTATGAAAATGACAATCTTCTAAGAGATTGTGTAGTTCCTATAAAATCTAAATTTTTAAAATATTGGAAAGAAATTCCTTTATTGTATGTATTTGCCTTTATTTTAGATCCAAGAGTTAAAATCGCAGGTTTTTGTAGAGTTCTCACAATTCTAGGTGATGCTCTTTGCCATGATTACTCTACTTATTATACTAATATTCGTTCTAAGCTATTCGATGTTCATAGTAAATATGAACACAAAGTATGCCAGAGTTCGCTTACAAGGACCTCCACTAGCACCCACAACCAGTAAGAAGACGACAATGTGAGGAAAAATATTTGGTGGAGGTTCTTCATCAAGAAGTTCAGAATCTTCGTCACAATCGTCTACGACTACAAGTTCTGGAATTCCAACATCCGGAGGGGAGCTAACTACCTTCATTGACAGCGACGTTATCAGCCATGAACAAGAAAATTTTAACATACTGCAATAGTGGCATGAGCACAAGACGAATTATCCAGTGCTTTCACTATTAGCACGAGATTTGTTAACGGTTCTAGCATCTACAGTTTCTTCTGAGGCTGCCTTCAGTCTTACTGGAAGAATAATCGAAGAGAGAAGAACAAATCTTAAAAGTGAGATGATGAAAATACTCACCATAGTAAAAGACTTAGAACAAGCTAAAGCATGAATGTAACACACTGTAAAGAACACTGAACTTGAAGCTTCATTCAAAAATTTGCATATGGATGTTGTTGACACTTGATAACGTGTAATTTCCAATTTTTTAAGCTAGGTTGTACTCTTTTTTCCTTTTCTAGAAAGGTTTTTAATGAGGCAACTTATCAATAAAAACCCATTTTTAGAATTAATTATGTCTTCCTATTATTTCTGAATTTTATATTTTATATGTTTTTCCTATTTTTGAAGTGATGCTCAGCCGGCATAGCCCAACCGTGCCGTTCGGGCCACCAGTGCCTCCGTCGGGCCACCTGTACCTCCGGGCCTGTCGCGGCCGACCGTGCCGCTAGGCCGCAAATAATGCTTGGGCCGGCCCGGCATGGCACGGTGACCGACAGGCCGTGCCATGGGCTGAGGAGAGGCACACGGACTGGCACAACACGGCCCGTTACAGTAGTCGGGCCGTTCGAACCCGGCCCATGCTGGGCCAGCCCGAACGGCCCAATTAGTCATCTCTGCTCGGAGGAGTAGCTAGCTTACTTGAAACTTCTTCTTCTGTGACCATAGCCCCTAAGATTTTAGTTCCCCTTTGCTTATGCGTTACATTACTGATGGCAATCGGGTATGTCGAGTTCAGATAGTACTCCTCATAACCATACATGCCATTTTAGCTTACTCGTGAGTTAATAAACTGTAATGAACCGTTCAAATAGTATTCTAATTAATTATTAGAAGGATTATTTACTTAATCATAACCTCAATAATTAATCAGAATACCATTATGGTAGTCCCGGTACGTGTTTTGTGCTTAAGATCAGAACACATGCCTTTCAACCTATAACATCACAACAAAGCTTAATAAAGAGCGAGTAATTAACATTAGATTATAAGTTCTTAATCATTCAACAATTTACAATAATTTACACAAAAGATTAGGTCAACTACGCAGCAAAAACAAAACTATAGACAACAAAAGAAGAGTGGAGCCATATGGCCTTAGGCTCCACCCCAAAAGCTTCGTCACTCGAGAGTAGTTGCCTACTCAAGCCTGCTACCAATATCGGCAGGCGTGAAGTAGCCAAAAATGAGCTCTTCCTCACCAGAAGAACCTGAAAAAGTAGTGTGAGTATGAAGGTACTCACAAGACTTAATTCATATAGGGAATATATAAATAGCCTAACTCCAAGAGTTATGCATTGAGCTATTAGCAAGAAAAGGCCACAAGGTTATGTAAATTCATATGCGTAAGCAACCTAGAGATATATGTGTGAGCACCTATACTTAACCAAACAAACCTTTCCAAACCCGTAAACAACATGAATGCAAATATAAATGGAACTAGCTCATGTAAACAACGACCATCGACAACCATGCCCAACAAAACCATACCAACCATCCCACATTCATGACTCTACGACCGATGCAAATGGATAGGAACATACTCATGACCAAGAGTGTGATAATTCGAATTGTTTTTACACCCTGCAGGGGGTACAACTTTACCCACACGATACGAGGACCATATGGCTTGAGTAACCACACAGGCGCACCCAAGGGGTACCCATGTTAACCTTTCCCATGCCTGGAACCACCCACTTGCAATGTCCCTATAGCTCTGGGGTTATCGCGAGCGTGTCACGAACACCTCTAGATCCCCACCACTTTGTTTCTTCTTTTCTTTTTCTCTTACACATCATAGGATCGCAAGGTAAGTGTCAGCACGGCGTATGATAGATGGCTTACCTTACCATTAGATCAGCATGTGGTTAGTACGGAAAGTGCTAGAGCCAACTGCACTGACGAACGGTTCTTAAACGATGCAAGCGGTCTATGGTGCCCGGGCTCCTCTCTCGAACTACCCCAAAGAACTCCTCCGAGGCAGAAGACACCCCTAGCACCGCCCACATCTCGCCTCAATCTCACCACTCATCCAACCATCAATATCATAATCAATATTTGTGAACAATAATTAATCCCTAAGCTTATGAACAACGGATGAACCATTACTCGACTTCTACCGAGGACCTATGCATTGATAAGCATTTCGAGCGACTCTTCAGTTAGACATTGACAATGTTATCAAGGCTACAAGGATATAGATAATCAACAACTCAAGGTAGAGGTAATGCATCAACATAGGTTCTACCCATAGACACCCGACATCGACTCACTATACATGAAAACTTACATAAAGAACAAATTATCAATTTAGACTCCACAATTCAATCAAAGGGTGCAATATGCTTAGATGATTGTCTTGCTGCTCTGGGGTTTGCGTGGTATTTCCCGCACAACACTCGCAAAACTCCATGAGGCTAGCGTCGCCTTCACTAGCTTGGATTGTTGGTGCAACGCTCTCTAAATAGAATAAGAATGCATTGCATAAATAATAAATGATGGAAAAGTCTGCACATGATGCATGCTTGAATAATACTAGAGCGTTGTGCTTCGAAAACATTTGCAAAATATTGCTAAGTGATTAGGGTTTTGAAGTTTGAAACCTCGGACAAGCTAACCTAAATGCACATAGCCTTTCATGGCTGGCGGTCAAACTGACATAGATATGATAGTCAGACCGCTGGCTTGCAAAGAGTTTCGGCCTCTAGCGGCCATTCTGCAGGCGTGCTTGAGGTCAGACCGCTCTATGGCGATTAGATCGGCCCTAGTAACGGTCTAATACTTGTATAGGGTTTTCAAATCGGATTCTTCAACCCTAACTAGTGCTCAGATCGGCCCTAGTGACGGTCTAATCCTTGTATAGGGTTTTCAAATCGGATTCTTTAGCCCTAACTAGCGGTCAGACCGGCCCTATCAGCGGTCAGACCGCTAGACCTTGCTGGTAGTGCCTTTGCGGGGTCGCCGACAAGGACTCCAGCAAAACCTTTGATGACAAAGGGTACCAAAATGCTCTTTAGGACTAGTGTAGTGCTTCTAAAGTGATTTGGACAACATTCACCGAGCTAAACTCAAAATACCCCAAGAATTAGATCTAGGCTAGGTTGAACTTGGTTCTAAATGACATGAGGGTCCAATCGAGCTTGGAAACAACAGGAAACGGTAGGGAATACCTCACCTTAGTCTATGGCAGTTTCCTAGTAGATCAATCCATCCCGTAGAAGCTTTGGTTTGGAGATCGGCCTCCGGAGTGGCGTGCGGGCTTGAGGTTGGATGAGCGTGCCTCCGACGAGAGAGAAGAGAGGGAAGGCTTGGGGAAGTCCTCTGGGAAGCTCGAGGAGGTTCGCACTTTCAATCTTCGATCATCATGGTCGTCGTGGTGGAGCTCTCCTTCTCTCTCTAAGGTGGAGTAGGGAAGAGAGTGAGGGGGTGAGTGTGTGAGAGAGAGAGAGCAAGAGAGAGTGATCGATTCACTTAAGTCGAGCCTCTGCGCTTTGGTGGTCAGACCGCTAATGCTCTTGGTCAGACTGCAATAAGTCCACATTGCAAGGCCACGTGGTTGCACACCTAGCGGTCAGACCGTGGGTAAGCTCGGTCAGACAGCGAGGATGGTTTTTGTTGAATTTTTCTAAGTGTCCCCTTATCTTCACTCTCCACCTTTTTCTAAGTATTTGGGGTTTCTCCAAAGTGCTCTAAACCATCTCTAAAGTACTTGAAACATATTTCGACTCAACTCTATAAACAAATATGTATAATTACATACGATGATGATCATGCATGCTTAATTACGTGATTAGTATTTTGGGATGTGACACAAATGTTCGTAAGCAAAAAGCGAGCAACAAACTGTCGCCCGTGGATATACCCATTTACCATGAATAGAGATACCAGTTAAATCGATCGTACCACGAACAAAGATATTGTTTAAAAAAATATTAAGCAATTGGACCATACAGTACAACAATTTGACTCTACGCGTCTACGATTAGAGTATATTTGGTAGTTAGGATTTGTAATCATGTACTATCATAGGTATAGGGGAGGCTTCTTACCCCCCAAGTTTCAGTACTCTATTTATACTGCCTGAGAAGCTCAATGCAATACATCCACAATTCCATGCAATCTATTCTTCTTACATGGTATCAGTTTAGGTTTCGGTACTAGCCATAAAGCCATCGCTTCCGCTTCCACCGCGCCGTTCGGGTGAGATCGATCTCCATGATCTCCACCGGAGGCTACGCAACCCGTAACTAGGTTTTTGCGCCTGATCCTATTGATCCGCCGCCATTTTGAGTCATCTAGCACTAGTAGGATCCTCGATCGCCTGTCACCCGTCTGTCCACTCGCGTCATCCGTCGACCACACCTACTCATCTTCGATCGTGTGGTCACGTAGTCATTGCTCCTTGTTGCGTGGTCACGTGGTCACACCATCGGTACCCAACGGGTTACACGTCATCGCTCTTTGTCGCATGGATGTGGTCGTGCCGATCCACATGTGATCTATCGAGTCATTCAGACAGTCGTACCCGTCGGACGCCCATGCGATCTGCCATGTCGCTCGAACGGTTGCACTCGTCGGACGCCCGCCGATCTACCGCATTGCTCATTGGTGCCGCACCGACGCAAGGATGGCCCGATCTACTGCATCGCTCCGACGATCATGCCAACGGTATGCACCCTGGTTGCCCTACTGCTGCTGCCTTTTTCTATTTTTTCCCAATCAAAGATAGGGTTGTGCTGCCCTATCGATCCATCAATCACTCCTCGCTTCTGACTACACTACTCGGCTTCGACCTCTACAATGCCTCCTTCCTTCAATGATGTTGCGGCATGACTGAGCGTGCTCGTTGACACCATCCGAGCTTCGGCCAGCCTGCTATCGTCACACTAAATCATCATCATCGACATGTCATCCGCGCCATTGAGCCATCACACCACTGAGCACCTACACCTGTGGCCATGTCGTCATCGCCTCTCGGCACCACCCTTCGGGTGTGGTCACCGCCCGCTCGTCCTCGACACCACCGCTAGTGCCAGTCCGAGTTAGCACCGATCTGCTGCAACTCTAGGCCGTCGTCGCCTCCCAATCGAGGCTACCACCGCCACCAGTCGGGTGATTGGGTACGCTGATTTTCTGTACCTATGCGCCCATGTTGGTGTTTTGGGCATGCACTCTTCTCCATGGCAGCGTCCATAGCACACCGCTCTCGGCTACCTTGGCAAGAAAAGGGCTACCATCCTCATGAGCTCCTCATCGGTCTCCACTCCAGTCGCGACACCCACAACATGGCGGCATTATGACTGCGGGGGGATGTCAGTCCGTCGGCTTGCTACCTTCGGCTTCTTCTAAAGTCTGACCGTCTGTGATGCTCCCGCTACGACTGTGGAAGGATGTTAGAGTATATTTGGTAGTTATGATTTGTAATCCCATACTGCCATATGTATCGGGGAGGCTTCTTACCCCTTAGGTTTTAGTACTCTATTTATACCGCCCGAGAGGCTCAATACAATACATCCACAATTTCACGTAACCTATTCTTCCTACATCTACTAATATCATAATGTATAGCCTCACCACATATACAATATAGAATCATAGGCATTTGGGTATCTCCTCAAATCGACGTGGTATCTAAAACTAAGTTAGCTATCCAATTGAAGTTTTGGCAAGCCTTTGCATGCAAGAAAAATGCACGGTGCATGTTCAATGGTTAGTTACATAGCTTCCTCTGATCTTGCTCTTCCTAGCTGATTTGGCAATATATGATCCACAAATAGTGATTTCTAAAGAGAATGCAACAAATTACATGCAGGTAGTAAATTACATGGGCGGCAACGGGGACCTAGGCTTGGGAGGTGGTAGCGTGGTGGTGGCGCGGTGTGTTAGGCGGTCGGGGGGGGGGGTGCTGGGTGATGGTGGCGTGGTGTGCTAGGCGGCGATGGTGTAGGGTTCTGAGCAGCGGCAAGAAGTGGATATCTGAGAAGGGGTAGGAATGTAGGATTAGGGATTGCAATTGAAGGGGGGTGGCGGGGTGCTAAATTAGACCCACCTGTTAGGAAGAACTGACGGGTAAACGAGTGCCATGGGTACGGATATGTCTTACCTATACTTGTGCTTGTATACCTGTCGGGTAGTATTTTTCACCCATGAACATGCCTGTGGGTACCAAATTTGACCCATACCGACCATATTAGGGGTTTACCCACAGGTAATCGGGTTAAATTGACATCCCTAGTTACATGTATTAAGCATAACAAGTACTTTATATCCATAGATTATATTTATATCACCTACATGATTTATAATTTAGGTACGTCTGTACAAATATATTATCTCACTATAAAAAAACTCATATAAGATGTTTTGTTTCTAAAGATTCCTCTGGTACCGTCTAAGATAAAATATCACATATGGTTTAGACACGGAACCGTCTGGGATAAGACATATAGCTGGAACCATCAGATATATAGACCTATCCTGATGGTTTAATAGGAATTGTCAGGAATAATATCCCAAACGGCTCCAAGCACGAATCGTTAGGGATAATATTTTCACAATTAATATTTGCAGTTCAAGTTTGTAACTCATCTGGAATTTATAACTTTTTTGTACAGAGTCAGATGGAGACAAATTTTATATAAAAACTACAACTCTCAAGGAGATCTACAATTTTGTAGTTGACAACTTTTTTATTTGAAGACATCAAGTTGCTAGGTCTAGTTTACAATCAATTGACATCCGTAACTTATCGGGCTCGACTCTTTTCATCATGGTTCTATCGTGTTAGTACATAGCACTCCTAAAATACATGAAAAAAGATAAAACAAGTAATCACATGGTAAAATGGTAATATATGCAATGCTTAAGTACTAAAAATGATTAACATATTGTATATATGAAACTAAGAACAGACCTAGGAACTTATGGGAATTGATCTCACTGAGGACAAACCTAGGAATTGATGGGAATCAATCTTGATTCAAGGAACAACATGTTGCCAAGGAACCTAACACATCGATCTGATCTTGTATCTTAATACCAGAACACATTATTCGAATATGGAGGTGGAAAGGTGGACTAGTAGTGGATCAAGGGTATGACATCCTAGAAGCAGACTAGTAGTGGATCAAGGGTAACATGCCTACACATTGCAATTGCAACAACACAAGTATCTCCAATAATTATCTAAGTTATTTCTTCCTACACCAATCTCATGAATTGAAGTCTCCAAAGCCAGCTTTTATTATCATTGTACGAAATCCTAATTTATTTAGTTGCGTCTATTTATTTTACAATATTTTAATAATTGTTCTTTATTTAAAGCTTTATCATTCCCTCATTTTTATTTACCACAAATCACAATCTCCTTTTTCGCTCATGACTATACTAGTGACAGTGGTATAGTTGTTTTCTGAAATGATTAACTTTTCTTTTGCTCCTTTAGGTTTGATAATCTCAATACTCTTGAGGGAAGACTTGCTATAATTGACCCTATGCTCTTGTAGGTATCAACCAACTTAGTTCCATGTTGGAAGAAACATGAAATAGTACAAAATTATAAGTTAGTTAAATGATAAAGCTTAATGGTAGTGATTACATAGTTGATGATGTATGCAATGCTTAACTAGGTAGATGATGCAGCTGGGGAAAATGAGTGTCAATTTTCAAGTTTGTAGTGCGATATTCACATATTCATAATGTATTCATACATAGTTGGATGTAGAAAATATTTATATAAAAATTTTAGTTCTCAATGAGACTTACAACTTTGTAGTTGACAACTTTTTTATTTGAAGTCATCTAGGTGTCCAAATCTGATTCACAACCAATTTGGCATTTGTAACTTATCAGGATTGACTACTTTCATCATGATTCAATCATGGGAGTACCTATCACTCCTAAACTACATGAAAAAGGACAAAACTAGTAATAACATGGTAAAATGATAATATATGCAATACTTAAGCACTAAAAAAGATTAACATGTTGTATATATGAAATACACCCATTGAAGCTCTTCTTTGACTTTCATGTGGGCCAACTCAGACAAAATTGGATGAAACATGAAATCATACACATATATTGGCTAGATAAAGGATCATCTCTAATGTTAGTAATTACATGGTGAAATGGTAATATATGCAATACTTAAGTTGGTTAATGATGAAGCCGTGGAAAACAAGTATCGATTTGCTTGTTTGTAGGGGGATAATCAAAAGTTCATGATATATTCATACGAAGTCATATGAAAAAACATTTTAGACCTATAACTTTGTAGTTGACAACCTTTCTCATTTGAAGACATTTAGATGTCTAAATAATTGTTGAAAGATTTGGACAACAAGGGTCAAAAGGAATATATATCCCATTGCAATCAACAATTTGTGTTAGGTGAATTCGCATGGAGTCTAAAAGGTAGCCGAGTGCGAGCTTCCTAGCTGATCCCCCCCCCCCCCCCTAAATTTTCGGTGTTAAAATATTAATTTTTCTAGAAATAGTATCCTGACGGTTCTAGACTCCCTAAACCCTAAACCCTAAACCCTAAACCCTAAAAACCCTAAACCCTGGAATTGTCTAAGATAAATTTTATCACAAACAGATCAAAAATTGTCTAGGATAATCATCCAATTATCACCAACCCACAATCTTTGATGGCTCAAAAACCGTTTGAGATGAGGTTTTTTAGCCGTCCAAAATAATCCTCAGTGTAGTAGTGTGTGATGGTAATGCTACTCCTTTAGAGTCCAGGAAAAAAATCAGACATCACAAGATTCACTTTGCTTCTTTGGATTCTCATGTACACCTCCTTTCTTTCACAGGCTGACAGATACCTATCTCAATACACATGGCAACATCACTTCCCACCGTTCTAGTTGGGCCCAACTAGCCTTTTTATCATCCTAGCCCCTACTCTAGTTAATTGGGTCCAGCTAGGAGTAGCTTCTTTCACATCCCGTCAAGCGGGATACATGACCTTCTCTTTTCAGGACTCTCATCGTAGTTCATCTTTTTTTGGCAACATCAACAAGTTTTAAGGATATAGGGAAGGCTTTTCGAATGGATATGGATAATCCAATGTTGGACTAGTGTGGATGTGGAGTAGGATTTGGTTTTGTAAAAATTTGACGGATATAGATTACCCGACAATTGAAATAGGATTATCCAATTCTTGAAATAGGATTAACCGATTTTTTGGCCACAGTCAATAATCCACCCAACGGCAGTAGCTAGGGCGATGTGCTTGTTGCTCACAGAAGTAGCAATCTAGTGATGTTGCTCGCGGATGCAAGTTTAGGCCTTTAGCAACAAGGCACCACTTGTCAAGTCAGTGATGTTGCATCAATAGAATTCATTTGTTTCAATGGAGCATTCTAAGTTGTTGGAGTAAGAGTTGTGTTTTTTGTTCATATATTTGTTAGCTGTCATGACAAATTTATTAGTATGTTGCACAAGTTCTTGTTAAATGGTGCAAAGAACAGAATTATTTGTTGCATCCTACTCAGTTGTTTTATTGAGATGTGTTGGGTGGCTTTGTTGTTGCGGCATCAAATTTTATTTGTTGCACAGAAAATTGATTTTGGTGCAGAGATTCGAAAGTTGTTGCATTGAGTTACTTATTTAATTATTTTGTTGCATGAGGTATTTTTATTTAAAGCATTCTTTTTTAATAAGAAACACCAGTGCAACACGTAGATGCAAGTCCTTACACTCGTTTACTGAAGGTCAGAGATACGAAACTTGGAGATTGATGAACTCACAATAGACACCTCGCTATCTTGGTAAGACATAGCAGAAGCAAACCGGGTATTTGATCTCTGATAAAGGAGTGAATACAACCACTACCACTAACCACCCAAGTTCTCATTTAAAGCATTCTATTGATTAGATTAGAAGTTTGTCTTGCCCCTCCTCTATTTGTTGTTGCACTAATAGTTTTTTTTTTCCAGTGGATAGGTTTTTTTTGCTATGCAGGTGGAGAAATATCAGATGGAAAATTTTCATTTGTTGCAGCAGCCCTGTTCTCTATTTTGCACCGACAGGTTTTTTTTCTCGCTGTAAAGGGAGGGAACGATCTGATGGATGGTAATTCTCTACGTTATAAAATCCGATGGCCAACTGACCGTCCTCTCCGGGAGCTAGCATAGCACTGTACATTTTCTGTGGATCTGAGAAATTTCTCATGTTACAAGAAGCCCAGATGTTTCAAAAGAGCAGTGTAATTCTGCAAATAAACATGTCTGTTGTGTCAGTACAGTACAGGTACTAGAACGCATACTCAAACTTGATATATTGCTTCCAGCAAGAACCCTTTTTGGATTAATTCCAGCAAAATCTTAAGGTTCCTGATGAGGTCATGCGGCGTACGCTGCTTAGGACTTTCAACAACTCCTCGCTTTATTTTAAAGGTGTACAGTGATATTTACAGGACGCGAGTGCACTGTTCGCAGGCGAGAAGCCACTTTGCCACTTCGATTAATTATGTGTAACATATACAAATGCGAGACTCCCTATCAAGCAAAAGGACTTCATAGGCTTACAGTGTGAAGTTGCAATGCCAGAATGCCTGCGTTTCAGCTTATCTTTACAAATTTTAGGCAATCGCTTGCATCTGGTATCTTACTCGATCATCGCATGTGCAGCAAGAGGAGCTTTGGCTTCTCCACGAGGATCTTCCACTCATTACAGAATCTTGCGACCATTGCCCCATCAACAACTCGGTGATCGGCTCCAACAGTAACCTACACGCCATAGATTGGGGGATCACAGTAAGTCAGAACCGAGCAATGAGGCATAGTTTAGTGAAAAGTGTACTGCAATAACCATACGTTCATTATAGATGAAGCGTAAACGTTTTCGTCATCATCAAAGCGTGGAAGTTTCTGAATGCGCCCGAGGGCAATGATGGCAACTTCAGGCAGGTTCAGAAGTGGAGAGCCAAACTTGCCACCAATGGCGCCTATGTTGCTAAGTGTTATGGTGCCACCTGAAATATCTGTAGAGCTTAGCCTGTTGTGCAATGCCGTCTCATGCAACCTTGCCAATTCCTTCGTGATCTGGTGCAATCACAGTCAAGATGATTAGAAATTACACAGACAAGCACAAAGCAACCATGTAACTGGCCAGTCTCTACGTTTTCTGGTCTCAAATGGATCGGATATAAGTTTACAGCACATCAACTAACATAAGTATCATATTTACTAGGTTGCATAATTGCACAGTATATGCAGACGACTAGCCAGCTGAATGTTCCAACTGTGTAGAATGTTATCTCAAGAAAAGGATTCTTCAGAGTTTAGAATACAAGAATTTTCTTCCAAGGATTGAGTACAAGAATTTAAGATCATTTCTGAACAAGGGAAACTTAATTTCAGAAACTATCCAAATTTATCAACTTCATTGTTCCTAGCTTGCGGAAACTTGCAAAGAAATGACATGGACCAAAATTTGCAGCTCAAAGCAAAAATGATCATGAATTCAAGGAGAAAAAAGCAATTGGTGCTGACCTCCAATATTGAAAGTGACTGCACTGTCTTGATGTTTGGTACGACTAATCCATGTTCTGTAGCCATGGCTACCCCAATGTTGTGGGATCCTAAAAAATTAAAAAACCAGTTGTCATGACCTTCCGCACAAAATGATGCCTTGCAAACAGTTAATGCCATGACGTGTCTTTATATGGGGCATTATGCATGGAAAACGCAAATAATTATTCCCAATTAAATTTTAATTGTGTGATGTATTGTCAATAAGTGTTAAAAACACCACAATCCTGGAATAAAGAACTAGTGTCATTACTCAAGCACATATGTCTGAAGTATTTCTGCCAAATGAACATGAGGTAAGTATCAAATCTAAGGAATAAGAGCCCACATAACAATTAATTTTTCTATTTCATTGCAAGTTGAAATGGACAAATGATCATTGGGCTATAAGATACGCTACTCAACATTCCTGACAAAAAAGGCTGCTGGCGGAATTCTATTGGTGAGCTTGATGATGAAATTGAGAAGCACAAGCTTCGATAAACAGAAGAATTTGTTTACACAGTGTAAAAGCATTTACTGATTGTAGTTAAATGAGTAAATGGGGAACGTAAGCATATAACAATGATCTGGTGGGGGATTACGAACTTCTACATCTCAGTTACCTGTTCAACTATTTTTTCAAAATATTTCCCCAGATGAAAGGAAATAAGAATGTAACAAAAACCTCAAAGATTGCATACCTTTAAGCACAACTTCATTGGTTTCTTCAATGAAAGAGCTGTTCAACAAAGGGTATTTGCTTAGTGCCATAGAAAGAGACTTTATAAGGAACGGAAGGAAGGTGTGCTTGATATTATGATCTTTATTCTCATTTTGAAATGCGGCCTTTAGTTCTACAAGAGCATCACAATTTATTTCCTCCAGATAGTGAAAATGTGGAACTTTTGCAGCCAGGCTCATTGATTTGACCATTGATCTCTGGTATCCCCTGCAGAAAGAAATGATCAGGTCAGGTTGGGATTATAGACTGTATTTCCATGCATGAGACCAACCATAACAAAGTAAACGTCATAAAAACATTCATAGTACCTGAGAGGAATTTTCTTATCCTCATAGCAGTGTACATCAAGTAATGATTTCCCTTCCTCCAGTAACTCAACCTGTCCAATGTTCTCTTCCAAAACGGATGAAAGTTCTTTGCGAAGACCCTTGCTGACAGCATGATTCAACACATCTTCTTTCAAAACCCGACCGTCTTTCCCTGTTCCTTGAATATCATTTATGTTTAGCCCATACTGCTTCGCTAGATGCCTAACAGCTGGTGTAGAGAGAGCTCCACTGGGAATATTGTCTTCACCTGAAGGATTTGTAGAATCCACTCCAAGTGACTTATCAATGGGTGGAGCTATATTATCATGGGATACACTTTGGCTGTCACCCACAATCATTTTCAGTAAAGTTTCGCCAACCTAAAGTACACATTAACTTAGGTAAATTCAGGTAAAAATAAGTTAGCGAAAATACAATAACTTAGGTAGGTTCCAGAACAAAAAAGTTCCATCAACCCAAGGAGCTCACTATCTGTCGAGTTTGCAAGAATTACAACAGAGCACACTTGAGTTTTGCAAAACTTCCTAGCAAGTTTGTTCAAATAAATAAGGGGAAAAGTAACATTCACAAAATGATCTCATAGCTACCTTAACTATGTCACCAGGGCCAAAGTGAATCTGATGTACTTTTCCCTGGAAACGACTTGTTATTTCGATAGTTGCTTTGTCACTCTGTACTTCACAGAGTGGCTGGAATTCATCTACTTGATCACCCTGTGAAACGAACAACTTCAGTTACACACAGATCTCAGGGCATTAGTGCTAAATTTTAGATGAGTGAGTTTTTTAAAAAGAACTTAAGACACAACATAGGAAGATTAATTTGGATCTGAAATCTCGTTCCAAGAATAGTATTTAGATTGTTTGCAGAAATATCTTTGCAGTTGTCATATTCTTGGTAATACTTCTTTTGATTTTGCAATGTTCAAGACTTCAAGAAACATAAATTCAAGTTCAGTGAGCCTTATAATGCAATGACAAAGACCACTCTCAAGTAAACTATTTGATTGTCATACTATGTTTAGTATGTGGTCTTCACTGAGCACGTGCTAAATCACAAAGTATTTAGAAGCGTCATTCTATTTATCACGTCAATGGATACAGTGAGGAAATCCAAGCTTTACAGATACTGCACCAGTGCCCGTTACAAAACCAACTCGTGGCATGTCTTGTTATCTGGATACGATCAAAATGTGCACATATTGCACTCTAGGCATATCATTTGAAATTTGAGAAATCAAAAGTCACTACCGACTGTAAATTTTTTCCTTTCCCATACTAACAGGAACTAAATTGTTCAACAATGGCCCCATTACCACGCACCAAATTTTCAAATAGAACACGGGAACAAGTAATAACACCCCGTTGTGAACAAACAAATAGTTTCGTCGATCTGTAACACAGGAACCGGATCCTCTGACTTGAAGAAGCGAAGTCACCGGTGAACAGTATTTTTTTTGGACGGTGAATAGTTCTGTGACTTTACTGTACCGAAAAACTGACTGTATCAGAACTGTAGCGATCGATATCTCAAGTCAGTCCGTAGCACAGGTAGCATCCCCAAACCACAATTCTGAGCAGAAGCAAAGTAACAATGGGTGCGGCTTCGCACTCACCTCGGTGACGTACCAGCGTAGCAGCTCGCACTCGGCGATGCCCTCCCCGGTCTGCGCCAATGGCACCTCCACCAGCTCAGCCGCCTCCCCCGCCGAAGCCGGCACCGCGGAGGTCTCGCTGGCGAACCACCTCCTCGCATCCCCTGCCCAACATCGCTGCACCGTCCCGAGACACAAGCCCAAACAGAATTCAAAACGCGTGGGCGCAACGAGGCGGCGCAGACGAGAAGGCGGGGAGTCGCGGACTTACGTCGCCGAGGAGCCGCACGGGCGAGGGCGAGGGCGAGGGCGAGAACGCGGCGGCAGTGAAGCGGAATCGGGGGAGGAGGAGGTGCCGGCGCGGCGACGGGGAGGAAGAGGGAGCCAGGGGTCCCGCCCGCGGAGCAGGAGGCGGGGATGGAGACGGAGACGGCAGCGAGGCGCGCGGGGCGACGGCGGCGGGGCGCCGCAGACGGGAGCGGGAGGCAAGGCGGGTCCAGGCCATGTGGGGAGGCTTCGTCTCGCCTCGTCACGTCTCCCGCGATTGCGTAGAACGAGATGAGCAGGAGGAGGAGGAGGAGTGCGGGACACTCCGGTTGCGAGCAGCAACTGCCGAGGGGAGTGGGAGGGTGGGACTCCGCCTTGCTGCTCGTGGAAAGCATGGGCAAACACGACCTGAGCTGGCAGCCTGATCGTCGTAGCAGTGTTCTGGCTTATCGACAGCTTCCGGAGTTCCGGTCCGATCCGACATGGACATAATCTCCGGTGTACATTTTTTACAGCTAGTTTTTCTAGACAGTATTAACAAAATTTAATAGAACTCTAGTGGTACGATGAACCTTGTAAACAAGGTTGTCAAGATCTAGATCCTAGTAGGATTAGTTTTTGTTTGATATGCTCATGATTCTATCAGATTTTTAAGCATACATATATTTTTTATAAGAATTGTAAGTAAGTTATTCAAAATAGAAGTCTACCTACGACTAAGACGTCGATTTTCATATATTTATTTAATTTTCTTTTATTTGTGCACTTATTCATATCAATTTCGAGTAAGCTCAATTTTAAAAGTTATTTAATAATAATTCAATCATTTAAAATGCTTCGTATATGAATTATAACATTACGTAACATATAATACAACAGGTAAAGAGTAGAAATATGCCAAATTGAGTTAAGAAAACCTAAATTAATTATAGATTTACTCAATTTCAGATATTGACAAAGTTTATTATCACGATTATCCTATACAATTCTACTTGATCCTACACTTTAAATTATAATTCTATGAATTTAAGATCTACGGACCCATCTGTGTCATGATGGCTCCATGGTATAGGATTGTTTCTACTATACGTATGCATTCCTGACAACCTTGTTTATAATATCATGCTCATGTAACAAATCTAAAATACAATTTTGTACCGAAGATAATAATTTTTCGCGTGGTCTAGATAACATGACACAACCTGGCACAGGGTCCAAGTTGATGCGAAAAAGTTGCACAAGCTAGCAGATCTCGTGTCACAGCCCACATTTAGCAAAAGAAATGATTAATCGGGAACAATGATAAGAAATATCTACATATAGAATATTGTAACATGACCAAAATTATAATTTAACGGCAGTATTAGTTTTGTCCGGATGACAAGAAACTCTACTCCTATGCAGAGTCATATTGGTCCTATTTAAGATACGCTCTCTGTAGACCATAGGGAGAAATAACATAAGATCCTAATTGCAAACTCTCCTTGTATTACGTCTGTGGTTTTTCTCACAAGGATTTTGCAGATAATATTTGTGTGGCCTACACAAAGACTTTTGATGAGATTGAGGAACTGCCGACTGCCAAACAACCTGTGCGCTTTTGGTCATGTCTCTAGCTATTGAAGCTGTTATGGCTTTGTTTTTTGTTATGTACTAAAACTCTATTTCTTCCTCGATTGAAATTTTCGAAGAAAAAAGCTATATGTTCCAAGTTTATCATGATTCTTTTGTTAATGGTGCTGAGTCCTTGTGTCGGTCTATTCGAAAGCATGTTTATTCTGAATTGTGATCTTGATCCATGGTAATAATTGATTATCGGACATATCAATTTAAAAAAAATATATTTTGAAGTAAGATCTTGCATAAGCTTGTTTTATCATTATATGATTTTACTAAAACCCTCATATTCATAGTGGACAATCCCTCTAACAAAGGTTTTGAATTTTATCCTACCATATGATTATATTTGAGCTACACATAAGCATTCTTTTGCCCTATGATTTGAATACTTCATATCAGTAAAAAGGTGAGAGAAATTTTAAGAAGTTGGTCATTTTATTCACATAACATTTTGATCTCTAGCCATTCTATTTAGTATTGCCTATCCTACACTAGGATATACTAGTTGAATATCCCCTTGAAAACCGCCTTACAATCTTTATGGTGTTTAACTATTCCAAGATACATCCTAAACATGGTATAAATTCATTTTGGTCGTTACACTGATGATTCAATAAGTTTTTTTTTATCCAAGATGAGATTCTGGAAGCATAATATTCAAACCAGAAGAAAATAGGAGAAGTTGCACAGAAAGAAGCAGGGAGCAGCGCGACAACCACCTCTGTGACGCTACATTTCACCAGAAGGCCCTACTTTGGCACGTAGGGCTATCAGAAAAGGGTTACCATCTTTCATGAAAGAATAGTTGAAGCAAGTGCTACACTCAACAATAATATGAGTGAGAGGGAAGATGCAATGATGATCATAAAAAATGTCAAAGAGGAAAGTGAAATGATTCAAAAGGAGTGCAATGACCTAACTCTATCATTTTTAACCAAGTACAATCTGATAGCGGGGACATCACTCCTGCCCTGAGATCAAGTTTTCGTCTCTTGTGTACCATTCCAAAGCGTGCGTTTCTCTCCCCCAAAAGCTTTAATTCCAATGGCCTTTTTTTACTAGAGTTCTCACATTGAAGCATTCATTGATTTAATTTATTGGGCATTACACTACCACAAAAACACCCTTCCTTGTTTAACTGCCGGTTCGGATATAACTGACACTAATAGTTTATTACTACTTGTTCTTGTCAAGAATCAACACTCAAAGTCCATCCAAAAAGAACCGGCAATGAAAATAATTATCACTACCGGTTCATATCAAGAACTAGCACTAATACTATTACTGTCAATTCTTGATATGAATCGGTAGTGAAACTATATTTTTTACTGCTAGTTCATGTTATGAACTGGCAATAATAGTTAACAAAGTATCACTGTCAGCTTTTGTTATAAACTGTTAGTGATAATGTTAGATATCCTGACTTAGGAAATTCATAACTTTTTCATACGGAGTTGTATCGAGACAAAATTTATATGAAAATGGAAAAAGTCCGCTTTACTCCCCCGAACTATGCCAGTGATCCGAATAACCCTCTGAACTTTCAAACTGTCCATTTTACTCCCATAAAATTTCAATACCAGATCACTTAACCCCTGAGCTGGTTCCAATAGCTGTTTTAGTAATGTGGAAGTGGTTTTTGATGACGTGGACTTCTCCATAGCCATGTGGATTTCCACGTCACTTTAGACGATCAAAATGGGAAAAACTTCCCTACTTGACGAAGGAGACACAGACGGTGGCGCAAAAGCTAATTTGTGGCTATGGACTTTGAGTGACGTGGGGCAAGCAGGGAAGTTTCCCCGTTTTGGTTGTCAGAGGTGACGTGGCAATCCACGTGGCTATGGAGAAGTCCGTGTCATCGAGAACTGCTTCCATATCACTAAAACTACTGTTGGAACCAGCTCAGAAGGTTAAGTGATATATTATTGAAACTTTAGAGGAGTAAAATAGATAGTTTGAAAGTTCAAGAGGTTATCTAGACTACTGGGATCAACATATAGTGTGCCCTACCTTTGCAAGATTACACACATATGAATGTGTCAAGTGGATCACACATACTCCTATGACATATGGATCTTAATTTTCTAACGTGTGTAGAAAACACACACAGGTACATACACATATGGTGGTATGATTCGTGGCATGTGATGTCTTATACCTTATGAGCTGCCCTCAACAGTAGCTTCATGTTAGTCAAAAGCACACTACGTTCAAAATACAAAATGGATGGCGATGTATTGTGCATGTGCATTACAATTCCGAGATACATTGATATCTAACCCTGTCTACTTCCACTCAATAAATAGAGAGATTGAAATTTTCAGAAAGTTTATTTTAGGCAAATCTAAGCATTTTGGTGGGAAAGCCTTGAAGAATTTCTTTGGAGGAAAAAAACTAGGAGATTTTTTTTGTTCCTACAACAATGTACATGTCATAGATTCCAACAAACCTTTTCTTTGGAGCAATTGTATTTGTGTGAACACTCATGTGAAGAATGAATCACATATATGGAATATAGTGCAAATATAAGTAGCTAATAATTTTTTAGATCTTGATCGCATCTACATGCCCACTTAGATTAGCAATTCATAATGGAATTTTTCATTCATGCCATCAAATCTCAACCGGTACCCAAAAATACCACCGATTCTTCCCCCCTTTCATCCATACCCTCTCCATATTCTTCCACTTGTACCACCAAATACCCCTCCGCCTTCACGGCAGCTTTCCTTGGGATGAAATTACCCTCCCTCGGTCGCCGCCTCCATTCTTTCCGGACACCACCCCCACCTCGGCCATCATCCTGATGAGTCATGGATAGCAGTTCGCCGGTGCATAGGGTGGTGAAGACCATGAGCACGAGGGTGACGACCACGGACAACACGGTGAGTGCCAATATCAGCACATTTGTCACCGCCTCACTCACCTCCCGCACATACTTTGTCGTCGCCAATGCCAACATCGTCAGCGGGAAGAGTACCATGCCACGCTGAACCGACGCATCGCCCGCTTGAAAAAACGTCAGACGAAATGGCAGAAAACTCGGATGTGTGAATCCAATTGAATAGGGGGACCTCTGGAATGGCGGCGAGCTTGCACACGAGTGGGATGGCATGGGCGCCCAGATGCTTGCGAGCTAGGTGACGAAAGGAAGAAGTCAATGCGACCTTGAGAGGATGATGGTGGCGGGAATTTGCAGTGGCGGGCAACAGATGCAGATATCCAGATTCCTCCTCAAATATATCTGTGAAGCGGGACTTAGATGAAATCTTTGAAGTGATGAACACAAATTCTTCATCTATCTGGTTCTTTGATGGTTGTTAGCTGTAATAATTGACCTATCATAAGCACTCAAGAGAAATCAGTGCAAAGATTGGTGAGTGAGCCTTTGTATGGCTGCTTACTTGTACAAGAGCTTGACGTCCCTGTGCTTGTGGATCTCATACGGCTCGTCAAAATGGCTGGCACTACCGAAGCAACAGTGGGTGAGCCTAGCGCTACCGAAGCAATGGTGAGCTAGCGACAGGAGAGCTCGTGGCCGCCATAAAGACCAGTGAGCTCGTCGCCTCCCACAAAGGAGTATTTTGGTCTTCACGGCTCGTCAACACGGCGGATGTTAACAGATGGTGGTATGGATGGAAAAAAAATTAATAAGATGGTCGTATATATGATAGGGGAGATATAATGAAGGTATTTTTTAGTATCACCTTTGGTTTTATAGCATAGATAAAATTTCCTGTTTATAATGAAACAACCAATTTTACGTTTCAGTTCTCGGCCTATATACCGGTTTTCATACACACGAGTTAATTGTCTTTTTGCTGCTGTTAAGAAATATTTTTACTTATTTATCACTTAGTTCTTAGTCATTAATTTAGATAATCTTATATTTTATTGACATGAGTGAATAAGTGATAATTTCAGGGCAAATAATCGGTTATTCAGCCGGTCGGGGATGCTCCGATAGTGTTGGGTTGGCTACGGAATTCGCCGAAATATGAACCCTCCAAAACCCTCTGACGATGCCGCGGCCGAAGCGCCCGCCGCCCGGCTTCCACAAGGAGCCCAGCCACAAGCGGCGGCGGACGGCGGCTCCCGTGGGCGGCGCGGGAGGCGCCGATCTCCTCCGCGCGCTCCTGGACGAGCTGCTGCGGCGTGAGGACGGGTGGGTGTTCGCCGCGCCGGTGGCGCGCCCTCGGCCTCCACGACTACTACGCCGTCGTCCGCGACCCCGTGGACCTCGGCACCGTCGTCCGCCGCCTCGAGCGCCGCCGCTACGCCGACCCGCTCGCGTTCGCCGCCGACGTCCGCCTCACGTTCCGCAACGCCATGTCGTACAACAACCGGGGCGACCCCGTGTATGAGAGCGCGGCCGAGCTCTCCGGGATCTTCGAGGCCGGGTTGGCCTCGATCCTTGCGGAGCTCCCGCCGCCGCCGGATACCGAGCGCAAGCTGGGGTTCACCGACTAGCTCTGCCGGATAGCGTGCAGCGGACGGTGACCGGGATCCTGAAGGAGCGGGGTGCGTGCCTGCTGGAGAAGAAAGGGAAGGTGGAGGTCGACCTGGACAAGGCGGATGCCGCGACGATAGATGAGCTCGATCGGCTGGTCACTGAGCACCGCGCCGCTCTGGCCGCCGACGTGGAAGCCTGATGCAGGTAATGCTTGTGGCTATGCTGGTTTAGTTCACTCTTTGGATATGTGCTTTAGCATTTCAGTGAACACATGGAATCTGTATGAATTGTGTTTATAGTTCAGCGATCGTTAGCAAATTTCCCCAAAAATGCAATCTTTTCGTAGTGCCATTCAGCGATCATAGCCAAGCATGGGCGTGTAGGCTATGTCTGTGATATAATTCCAGGGCAACACGGATTATTGTTCATATTTTGATGATGTAACTACACGGAGGATTATCCTCCAATACCAATAATTTTGTATTACAGTGAAAAGTTGAATATTTTGGGCGTTTTGGAATTGAGCTGTGTTGATATAGGTACAATGCTGTATGGGATTTCATGATTTCATCTATTGAAATTCTGACCGATGGTCCATGACCAGCTGACATCCAGACAAGTTATGCTTGCGTATATGGTTCAGTAATATTTAGCAAATGTTCCCTAAAAATGCAATCTTTTGTTATGATAGTCGCCTATCTTTGGCCAAGCGTGGGTGCGTAGCCTGTGTCTGATCAAATTCCGGATTATAGTGTTGCACGAGATTGCTCGGATTTTTTTATGGTGTTACTACACGAAGGATTGTTCACCAACGTGGATAATTCTGTTTTTAGAGTAGATGAAGTCAGATATTTTAGGTGTTTTGGAATTGAGTTGTGTGCCTGTGTCAATATAGGTAAGATTCTTATGCTTGTACATGAGCTGGAAAAGTTTGGGATGTGTGGATCCACTACACACTCTCCCAACTTCTACATCAATAAGATGTTAAGACGTCTAGGATATACATAGCCATTGCACCACCATCACCTAAATATACCGAAACAAATCGACTTTAGAAGACTAAAAAAGGAGGAAAACAAAAAAAAAAAGAGAACAACACATCTGTCTTCTAGCTCATAACCACCAAGTATTTATGTGGCGTTGTCGCTACTTCCCTCACCAACATAGGGGAGAAGGCTGGCCTTCAATATCTTTCTTTGCAAATCAATCGGATCTCAATGATGCCTGAAAATTTTGGTCCTCCCTCATCACCTACATGGGGGAGGGGATAGGGATATGCCCACACCGACCAACTTGGTGACGACACTAGCCTCATCACCAGTTGATCGCAACAAAGCTTAAGATCCAAATTATCCCAAAAAAAAAAGCTCATAAGCATCCATAGCCATACTCCATTATCCATCACGTCAGCAAAGAGGTGGAGGTTTCTGCCTTTGAAACGACGCCTCTAAAGAGGGAATGAGCATCACATACCTCACTCAATTCTGTCATCACCGATAGAATCATTCCAAATACATAGCCTCAAGACAAACTATCAAATCATCCGTCAGACCACAAATTGAATCCACCATCCATGTCGTACCCCAATCGACCTAACCAAAGGCATGGCCATGGCCCATGGGGACGGACTGCAACGGCGAGCATACCACCACACATGAACCAGGCCACCATTGCAAGCCCCCACATCGCCGCTTGATCAAGCTTCCCTCCCGCAACATAGATCCGGAGGAGAGTGACAGATTCGACCGAATCTGGAGCAAAGAAGGCGCTAGTTTTTGCCATGAAAAGATCTCTATGTTGCCAAATTACCCTCATCTTCAACCTCCAGCCACTCTCTGTGCACGGCTGCCTTCCGCGCCACTGTGCTTACCATGCTTGCACTCGTGTTTCTCTTCACGCTATTGTCGTCAGACGGCATGTCATCTCACCACCGTAAGTCATCTCGCCACTCTTTTTCCAATGTTTATTGTGCCACAAGGAACTCAGTATATTTGGCTATTCAACCAAAAAATACTTTTTTATTCAGCATGCAAACACCAATTGCACAAGTTTTGGACTCAACTGGTTAGGTTTGTAATCTGATTTATTACTTGCCGTGCTAGGTTGGTTGAATGTGCCCTAACATGATCCAGTATAACGTCAGAGACCGCAAAAAATAACTTCAAAATGATGTTTATGAACAACCTATCTACCCATGGGGTGTTAGTCAACGAAAATAAGTTAACATGAGCAAACTGACAAATCAAATGACTCAAGTCGAGCTTTATGGATTTCAACCCTTTTTCCCCTTTCAACTTATTGTGGTGAATGCACAACGATCAGTGATAAGGCAACAGCATTACACAAGGATCGCAGCATCGCACTGCCATATAAAGCGTTGCACGCAGCATTCATAAGTCAGTGTCGACAGATATCTCTAACACCAAAGGGTCGAGTAAACTTCTCTCAGCGCAAATGTAGCCTCTGGTTCATCTGCTTAAACGATACCAGCTGTGTAGATACATGGTCCCACTGATCATTACAACTCAAACACGCCCATGCCGCAAATTCTGCATCCCTCAGTGCGTTCAACTTATTCAAGCCGTTCCATCTGTCAAAGCAAGATGGTCAGTATCATCCAAGCTGAAGTTTGACGAATAGCCTAGATATATTTTCCAACAATCTCATTGCAGTACTCATGAACAAAGTACTGCACATTTGCCATAAAGTACTTATTGCTATAACTCTACAGTGTAAGGTAGCAAATCCACTTGCTATGCTTCAATTACAACAAAATGCAAGAATGCAATATCCACTATTTGAGGAGGAAAATAATGAGAGAGAGAGGGAAAGCAGAGTACCTTCCATAGGCCATCATTTAGATAGTGCATGTTGTCAACTCCAATTCCTTTGTTGATGGTCCTTCTACAAAAAACAGGAGCAGCATTGCCAACAGAAGGCATGTTAGTACCTAAGATTATGTGGGATGTAATGTTAAGATATCTTTCTGTTAGCATATATGCAGTACATTGTTTCATGCTCAGAATGCATTGGCAGGCATCACTAGAAAATAGAAGTAGCTCATCATGCGGAATCTATCACATGTACACATCAACCACTTGAAACCACTAGGGCTGAACATGAACGAATACTCAAAAACAGAGTAAAGAAACAAGCATGAGTGCAAGGTTCACACTTCACAGGTATAATTTACAGACTAAGAAGCACTAGTATTGAGCAATCCTTCAAAAAGGAACTTACATGTCATTCGCTGACATTTTTGTATATCCAATTGCCAATGCGTGTTGTTTTCCTTCAGCCATTATAGCCTGGCAAAACAGGTTTGAACCGAAAAGATGAGAGTAGCAGTAGGCATATTCAGGGAAGCAAGAAGGTTGCTAAGAATCTAACATGAACTATGGTGCATAAATCAACAATACAAAGAAAATTAACTTACTATGGATAATATACGATAATTTGCAGACTGCAGAGTTTTACTCAAGTGAAAAGAAAATTAGAAGCATACTAAAATATAAACATGTTTTGTCGCAAACTGTGACAGCCTACTGAAGTAGATAAGAATCATTCTCAGCATCTATAAAGGGATGAATTAGAAGTTTAGAATAAGTAGTTACCACTGGTGTTTCCCCTTCGACTTCATCATCCAAGACACCACCAGGTGATGTCAATCCAGGACACATTATGTTTGCACCGGAGAGAACAAATTTAATAGCACCTCTATCCACTTGGAACTTTTTCATGATATCAGGATCTGATCAAACGTAAGCATAGTTTCATTCCAGTTAATATTTCCAACAGGCAAACTCAAAGAATGATGGCACCCTAACATATCTAGATGACCAAATACGAAAAGGTTGAACCCTAAAATTTCACAAATGATACTGTACATCATGGTAAAAAGGGTGTAGAGATGAAAACAACATGCCAGGAAAATTATAAGGAAGAAAATTACACTGATGAAGAAGACGCAGGGTTGGCATGTAAGGACCATCACGGATGTTGAAAAATAGTGGGACATTATTCACCACCACAAGATTCAAATGGTTTTGGCTACAGCATGAAAGTCACAAAGCAACTGCGATTAGTGCACTTGAAAGGCCACACACATTCTTGCAAGTGAAAGAAACGAAGTTTATTTATTTGAAATAATTGTGCCAAAGATACATGTACATATACTTATGCTGAACTTGAACAAGTTGTAAAAAAGGTGTTATCAAATATAATTTTGATTTTTGAATGTGCTAATATCATAGTACAAACATAATGACCGGCTAGAAAACATGTTGAACAAGAAAGAGAAACCACTAACCATTTAACAACAATCATAGGTGACTTCTTTGGGAGCAAGTCATCTAGCAAAGGTTCAAGGCTAGGGTACTGCAATGAAGTTAGTTTCAGTAAGCTAGACAGCAGATTTTGCAACTGAAATGAAATGGAAATATAGGTCCAAGTAGATTGTTTGTAATAACACAACCTCATCAGCAATACTTTGCCGAATCCTTCTCTGTACAGAGGCCTTAACTTGATTCTGCCCAGATATATCTTCTGAAGAGAACCTGGAGATCAAAAAGAGCAAAATTGTGTTAAAATGCCAAACAATTGCAACAAAAGATGAAAAAAAACTTGCATAGGGTATAATGACCTTCCAGGCCATGAATCATTCTGCAATCTACAGATAATATATATAATCATAAGGTATACAACAATGTTTAACAAAATCATGATGTCAGGTTAAAACAATTTCAGCTTAAGAACAATATTTATGGGGACAACACATGATCATGCCATATATACCAATCATTGTTCATGGAAAGTTCCCCCATTTAAGCAACCATCAACGTCATATGCTTACAACAATCTGGAATGAACTTTTGCACAAAGCAAATGTATTGTCATGGGGGCTCAAAACTTTAATTGGGAACAAGAACCACAAGTCAGTTACTTTGTATAATCATAGGAATACTGATGGTTCCAGCAACAAATAAACATTCTAGAACTACAAATGACACTATAACAGAAATTCATAATGCCCTTATTCCTGGTCAAACTCAAACATTAATGGGACTGCACTTATATTATGACCAAACTATAGTGTAAATTGATACCGATTCAAAAGATGCATAAATTACCCCCAGTACCTGTCACCAGAGATGTTAAAAAATACGTAACTCATATCCTACAGTATTCGAATTCTTTTTGGACTCGGAGGAGAACAAGGAGTGTTATATAAAGTAAAGGAATGTGGCCATAGCAACACAATAACCCAAGCAACCACACAATAGAAATATCACTCAAAAAAAATTGAAGCAATCATGGGTGCATGAGAGGATTAGTGGCTAGGTTATTCTAAAGCCCCCATTGTTGTATGGGTCAAGAATCCGAGGCTCCAAAAGGTAGAAAAAGGTTTTCAGAGAGCAAAAATCATTGTGGTTGTGCTAAAATAATTTATGGTCCACTTCACGGAGGGCCCTCATGTCGCCTTCGGAGGCGACTAAAGGGAGACCCCAACCCCCCGCCTCCCCACCTCAACAGTCTCCTCGGCGCAGCCGTCGCGGCTTCCTTTTCTCCTTCCCTCTCCCTCTCTTCTTCCCCTTCGCGTCCATTTTGTTGTGGCTGCCTAGCGTACCCTGATACGTCCCTGAAGTGTTGTATCCGTATCGTGATACGTATTCGATACCGATACGCGCCATACGTCTTCGATACGGTATCGGAAAAGTATCAAAAAATACAACCCAAAAAATAAATAAAAATAATCCCGATACTCCTCCGATACTTCCCGATACTCCTCCGATTATTCACTGCCCATAACCCCTCAAATTGAAGCCCATCATCTCAAGAGCCCATTTTTTCAACCCATTTACCCATATAATGTAGTGCACTATTTGAACCTGTAGTCTACTAGTAGACTAGTAGTATACTGGTATTATCTATTTGAACTTGAACTCGATTTGTTGGTACGAGGAATCATTCATATCATTCTCTATAATTGTTGCCTTTTTATTTTTAATATATATATATATATATACACCCGTCGTATCGGTGTATCCTTGTTTTTCAGAACTCTCGTATCCCCGTATCGTCGTACCTGATCGACGTATCCGTATCGCGTATCGGGGCATCCTAGATGGCTGCACTCGGCGAGTCTGCGGGAAGATCCTTGGTGCGGTGCGCTGGTCGATGTGGGGTGGTGACCGGATCTACGCGCCTGATGGCGTGGTGGGCTGTTCCGCATGCTTGTCAGCGCGACGCGGCTATCCAGGGGCGCACTGGCCAGATCTGTGCCCCTAATAGCACAGTGTGGTGGCTTGGCGGTGCGACATGGCGTGGCGCGATGGCCCAACGGCAGGTCTCATGCGCTCGGCGATGCGGCGGGGTGGCCCGCCGATCGGATCCAGGCACCAGGCGGCCCGGTGATGCGCCGCCACATCTTCATTCGTCCCGGCCACCATGTCGTCACCGTCCCTCGCCGGCTTGTTGCCCATCTCCACCGTGCCCATGTTGTTGTCGCCCTTGGAGCTGAGTTCGGGCTGTTGATGTGTTGCGGCTTTGGCTTCGACCAGTGAGTTGGTGGTGTTGTGTGACGGTTCAGTGGCGTGGCGGTCCGTTGACGAGGCGGCGGTGGTGCTGCGCGGCAGCCTCCTTCTGGCCCAGCGGCGCGACGCTGTTCTGTGCATCGACGTGCTAGGCAGCCGTTGTGCCGTGTCTCCCAGTGGCTCGTCGGTGCACTTCCTTCTGCTGCACCGGCGCTGTGGGTGAGTCGAGGGCACCGCTCCTGTGTTGCGTTGAGGTCAACACCCCGTTGCTTCATAGCCTTGTCTGTCTTACTGCCAAGCTGGGGGGCTGCTTCTTCTTGCCTGGGCGTTCGGCCCTC
This sequence comes from Phragmites australis, assembly GCF_958298935.1. NCBI lineage: Eukaryota > Viridiplantae > Streptophyta > Magnoliopsida > Poales > Poaceae > Phragmites > Phragmites australis. The sequence goes on from NC_084921.1 coordinate 15,918,211, forward strand.
GCTGGTCGGGGATCCGCACACCTCAACAGCTATAAACTCCGACTACCTTATATCAACACTAGTACGCAGAATACTCGACGCAACATTGAACAGCATCACCACATTGCAACTCGCGCATCAAAAACTGTATCCCCACCACCACTAATGTCACATCGATGCTTCCATAAAGCCACCCACTACGCTTCAAACAAAATCTAAGCGGCCGAAGGGGATGGTGTTCTGCACAGATCCCTGATCCAAGCACCCCCCCCCCCCACCCCCCAAAAAAAACAGAGATAAAATCGAACCGGCCGAGCTCCACTGGCGGCCAGTTCACGGCAAAAATTAAAGAATAGTACACCCATCTAGGTCTCAGCATACACGATAATCTGCCACAGATCGGTGAATACAGGCATAAAGAGAGCAGACCAGAAACGACAGATCGAATCATTGAACGGCGAATCGGAGGGAGTACCGGGAAGAAGATGGTTAGATGGAGAAGTGGGGGCACGAGGTGACTCACTTCTTGAACATGGTGCGGAAATTTCTGCTTCTTTCCTCTCTGTTGCTCGGCTTGGGAATGAAGCGGACGAGAGACTAGGGCAGGGCGATCCCAGGGAGACGAGAGTCGCGTCCGATGCAGGCAAGGCAACGCATCAGCTGAGCTGGGGATTGGGATTTCGGGCTCTGGGCCTCCTTCCTCTCAACGCGGGCTTTCCTAGGCCAGTTGAGCCCGAGCGAAGGAATGCTCGGCCTGGCTGGAATCCATGCGGGCCTGACGTTCTAGGAGACGTTTTTTTAGATCGAAGACACGTAACAAAGGTAAGAGAGACGAGTATAAATTTCGTTACAAACTAGTCAGTTGACATATAATTTAAAGGTGGTTAATTTTAGATATATTATTAAATGTTAATTAACTTTGAGATATATAATCAATTTTTCTCAATTTCTATTGTTATTTTCTTTTGAGTAAAATGAACTATTGGAATATGGGAATAAGGAGCACTTTAGTTAATTGTGAGCCATCTCAAAATAAAATAAAAAAGAACATTAGTGGTTAAGGGTCCATTTGGTTGATAGGTTCGCTCTATTCGGGAGATGACCATCTAGAAGACGGTGGTGTTTGGTTCGCTGCTCAGGTGGATGAGGTGGTCTGTTTCATCGAATATTTGACGTAGATGCTGGATGGCTTAATCCGGTCGAATCAACCAGATCGCTCCATCCAGGTTCACGCTCGTCCCGTGCTGTGCTCGTCCGTGTGCATTGTGATTTTTTATTTAACTCCTAATTTTATTTGAAAGTATAAAAGTGGTCTAAAAATTCTAAATATTTTTATGAGTAAACTAGAGCTCACTAGCAACTCATTTTAATTGGTTTGATAAAAAAATATGAGGTAATACTTAATTAAAATTCTCTAAAAAATTCTACTTTTTATAACTTCTAACAATTTTTAATGCCTTAAATAAATTCCTAAAAATATGAGAACATTCATTAATATTCTTATTATGTGATGTACTATAAATATAAATAGATCATTATATCCACTCTAATCCCACTAACTAAACAGAAAACTGACTCATCTCATCCATCCCAACTAAACTGATAATTCGTTCATTCCATCCAAAAACATGAATGGTCCTGTACCGTCTAACTTCGTCCTCCAACCAAACGCACTCTAATTATGAGCTGACTGTTAAGTTAATACCTCGTTTAAAACATGAGTCTGTCGTGAGAACTTTGTGTGAATTTCATAGGAAATAATGTAGTTAATATGAAAACATACTTTTCCTCGAAAGGAAATAAAACATGCTTTAAAATTCAAACCATACCAAATAAGACTTAAGTGATGGTTTGTGAGCACACCCTATGACCTGTGGGTATAGCGAACACATATGACGTGGAACTGCCAAGACTCGGGGTGGGAAAGACTCTTGTGAGACCTGTATCTACGTTGTTTATTCTTGATCCAGCGATATCTGTATGTGCGTTTCCCTGTGGTGAAAAACACGTATCGATGTCTGAAAGTGGTCTACAGGTGAGATCAGATCTTATAAATTTTTTTCCGTCCGAAAGTCATTGAACGTACGGTGGGACCACTGCCAATCGAGATGAAGTTTGGCATTGCCTCTCTATCTCTCTCATGCTATTTAAACCACTGCCAATCGAGATGAAGTTTGGCATTGCCTCTCTATCTCTCTCATGCTATTTAAAGGCCCGTTTGGTTGCGCATATAGTTTACCCTAACTCATATTCAGTGAGTTAAGCTCATTTAAATCATGCTATATGCCTATAGTGTTATTTATTTAGTTAATTGCATGTACTTAGTCTGGCTAGAAAAAAATTATATTTAGTTGTCCACATGAGTATACGTTGCATGAGATTGAAATAAAAAAATAAGTATTAACATGATATTTATTTTGAATAAATACACTCTATAGTACTTAATTTATCATATTAAGCTTTAATCTAATTTGAAATGTACTAATATGTGTTAATGCTCACTAATTATATGCTAATATTATCACTATTGTAGCTTGGCCCAAAAGAAACGAATTCAAAATCCGTTTCCTGAGAGCCAGACTGCAACCGTGATTTTGCTTCTGCTCATCCAGACTCTCACTCGCGTGCAACCATCCAAACAGCCAGAGCTACATCTAGAGATGCGAGTTAGGACTGGTGCAGGCTACCAAACAGCCCCTAACTAAAACCAGGAGTGCTGCATCCCTCCCTCCCTCCTTTCTCACACCCTTTTTGCTTTCTCTCACACACTAAAAAAACACCTTCGTTGGGGAGTTTGTGGCATCGGAGGAGGTCGTGCCGGCTCCGCCGGAGAGGTTGTGCCACTGTGTCGGGCGGTGTGTTCTTGGCTAACCCAAACTTCTTAGGATGTAGAAAGTTTCTTATTTGTGTGGGGCGTAAAATGTTTTTGATATATATGATTTGAATGTTGAGGTGCAAAAAGTTTTGGATTTGTGATTTGAATGTTTTTTTATTTTTTTAAAGAAAAGTTTATGATTATATGATTTTGAAAGTTTTCTAAATTCAGGTTGAAAATTCAGTCTATGATTGAATAAAAGCTTGCAAGTTTTGAATAGGAATGTTTGATTTTGTTTTTGGGAAGATTTTATTTTTTGGTGTTGAAAATTGCCGAATGAAGAGGGTCGAAGGGTGTGCACTGGTTCACATTCTAGCGACCGTGCACGGCTTCATGTTCCAACGCACGTTTATGGAATAGAAAGGCCTCCATATAAGGCCAGCGTCATCTAGATGAGTAGCCCTTTTTATTAGACTTAATTGATTCTTATTCCCATTAGATCTAATTTCACACATTGAACACACACATAAGAGCGGAAGCATGTATTGACTGGAGCTCGGAGATGCCATTAGTGCTTGATGATGGCTCGAGGCAGATCAACAGCAATGATCATGTTGGTGAGGATGTTGCTGGCTTTAGGATGTTGTCGACGAAGGCACAATTTCCGACAATATACTGCATGGTGTAGTCGTGATGCAGCTGGTTGCTGACACATAGTTGTGGATGAAGTGGCAGCGATGGCCTTCACCCCGTTTTTTGCACCCCTCAGGATCATCTTAGAGTTTGGGTGTATGGATAGGCTAAACCTCACGGGAATCGTCTTAGCGTGAGGTGTCGGCACCCCATATTTATATGGCGTAGCACGAAGTGGGACCGCAACCAATCGGTTGGTTGTGCTTCCCATCAAAGCATGTAAGTGGGCTCAGCCCCTTAAGACTCGGTCTTTAGTTGAGATACGTCAGGAAAGCCGAGATCACATCCAACATTCTTCCCATTGATGGTAAAGCTGACATCGTAAGTCCATTCTCATTAAAATAGCACACCAAGGTAAAACGTTATAACGCCCAATGAAATGCCACTACCTATAGGATACTGCTCTATTTTGAAATGGATATTCATTATGCTTAATGGGAGTTGATTTGCTTTATGGTCCTTTTATACATAATCATAGGCTTTCTAATAACCCCATACCGATAACATGATCAAAAACATATGGGTGGTAATTCTTTAGTGAGCGGATCCACGAGCATCGACTTAGTACTTATATGCTTGACACTGATAGTTTGATCTTGGATTCTATCTTTCACATCATGATACTTAATGTTGATGTATTTGGTAGCACCACTCAACTTGTTGTTACTCGTATAGAAAATTATATGTTGATTATCATAGTATAACGTAAGTGGTTATGAAATATTGTCTACCACTCTTAATCCTGGAATAATGTTCTTTAGTCATACAACTTGCCTGGTAGCCTCATAACATGCTACAAACTCAGCTTGCATTATTGACGATATCATAAGTGTCTGTTTGGAGTTTTTTCATGAGATAGCTCCTCTAGCAAGGCTGAGGATATAACATGTCATGGATTTCTTAGTATCCACACACACCGCAAAGTCTGCATCTGAATAACCAACAACTTTAAAGTTATTAGATTTTCTAAAATGAGCATGTAGTGCTTAGTGCCTTACAAATAGCGAAAGACTTTTTTAATGCCTTTCCAGTGGTCCGATCCTGGATTTGACTAATATCTGTCAATCATCCCGTTTACAAAAACTAAATCCGAACGCGTACATACTTGAGCATACATAATGCTTCTGACAGCTAAAGAATAAGGAACCGACTTCATCTGATCAGTTTCATATTGGTTTCTCGGACATTGTATATTGAAATGTCCCAAACTTTCTGCCCTTAACAATAGGAGTAGGCAAGGCAGAGCACTTATGCATATTATACTTCTTAAGTACTCTGTCAATGTATGCCTTTTGAGATAAACCTAATACTCTTTTGGACCTATCTCGATGAATCTCAATGCCAAGAACATAAGAAGCTTCACTGAGATTCTTCATATCCGAATTAGAGGAAAGAAATCTTATGGTCTCAAACAACATATCATTATCACTGCTGGCCAATAAGATATCATCCACATAAAAACTAAGATGGTGAATTTTTCTCCTTTAAACTTTATATAAATGCATATCAACTTTACTTTCTTAAAGTCAAAATTTCTAATGACTTTATCAAACTTGAGGTACCACTACCTAGACGCTTACTTTAGACCATAAATTTATTTCTTAAGCTGACATTCCATATGTTCCTTGTCTTCCATGTAAACATTTTCTTCGAAGTCACCATTAAGTAACGATGTTTTGACGTCCATCTGATGCATTTCTAAATCATAGTAAGCTACAAGCACCATAATAATTTTAAAAGAACCATTAGTAGATACAGGAGAGAAAGCTTCGTTATAACCAATCCCTTCTTTTTGTAAGCAGCCTTTTGGTATGAGCTTTGCTTTGAACATTTCGATGTTTCCCTTAGAGTCATGCTTTGCTTTGTAGACCCATTTATAACCTACTATTTTTGCTCTGTCATGAAATTCTATTAGGTCCCATTCACCATTATCGCTTCTAGACTTTAATTCATCCTTCATGGCATTAAGCCACTAAGACGAATGCTCTTTATACGAGTTAGGATCTTCTGGGACTGTTGAGGCTCATCATTAGGTGCAGTGGTCAGAGTCAGAGAAGTCTAAAGGGTGGAAAATCTCTTCCTTAATGAGATGCTCCATTCCCCCCTAGAAATGTGGCCCAAACGATAATGGCACAGTTTCCAAATCTCATTATTTGCACTTCTCTTTCTCTTTTTATTCACATTACAAATATTCAGAGACACAGATTCATTTAGAGGAAGTATATAAAGTTTGTCTTTGCACTTATTGTTTCTGAAATTACATTCAAACTTACAATTGTTCAACAAAAGACACTGAAACAATATTTCTCCTCATGGTTGGAACATAAACTACATTATTAAGTCTAAGAGTGAAGCTACTATCTAGAACTAAGAGAAGTGATCCGATAGCTTCAACTTCAACTTTTCACATTGGCCGCTCTAAGATTTCACTCCCTGACGATCAATAATGGATAGTTACCATATCCAGGTACCCCATGGTGTCCTATAATTCTCAGAGCATATCTCCTTCTCTGAGAAGGGGATCCCAGGAAGAAAGGAAACTAGCCTTAGGTGCCCAAGGCAACCCGTAGCCGGGAATGTTTATATCTAAGAACAGAAAGGAGGAGTCCAGAGGACATACGACATCCCCATATATATACAAAAGCCGAGGGACCCTACAGGGGGAGCGAGAACAAATTGTCTTAAGTGATACGAGTTCCACAAGATCATACATGCCAACAAAAGTAAAGGAAGAAGTCACCGACTAGGTTTAGATTCATCTAGTCTAGCTACACCCCCTTATAACAGGCTTAGATCAATACAAGACAAACATGACATAGTGTTATTATCCTCAAAGAGGCTTGGACCTATCTAAAAACCCCTGTGTGTTTCCCTTGCTATTTGTCTCCTTAAGCATCTGGCTATTCTTCAATAAGTTCGTTAGATCAGTGATTTACAAATCATCAATAGCTGGCACCGTCCGTGGGGATCATAACAAAAGGAGTTGAAGAGTCTACACGTGACATGCCATCGACATCGCCCAAAGCTTTTTGCTGAAAACCAATTTCTACGACAATTTTACCTTTCTTCCTCACGAACCAGCGATCGATTGGGTGGATTTTGGTGACGAACTTTCTGGTGACGATTCAAGCGATGAGGTAAGTCGATTCATGGATCAATGCATGAAGGATTATGGCATCAAGTTTAAACCACTCAGCTGCCAAGACAACTATGAATACCCAATTCACAGCAAGCCGGGATCTATCCCTGTAACTTTTGACAACATGGATTGTCAAGATATCAACCTGGAGCAATCCGATGAAGCATACATGATAGATCTAGATGCCTCCTCCAGAAGAGATTAGCCCCGAGAAGTTTTCGCTATCGGAAACGAGGGTGATGATCAGGGTCATCATGGCGATGACCCTACAAACGGTCGGTGTCCTCCAGCCCCAACGGTAAGCAATGGTCAGCCTCACGCGGACACACCACCTCCGACCCTTATCGGGGCCCCAATTATATAGTCTTCTGATCATCAACAAGGGGCTGGCCGTTTTAAATATGTGACTGTGAAGAGGATCCTCCTTCTACAAGAGGCCTTCACGCACCCTCCGACCACAAATCTGTCTATCCTAGCTGATAAGGATTGGGTGAACTTGATAGTTAACTTGACAAACAAGATCATGCCCTAGCCGAAAACAATGCTAACCGGGGCAGGCCAGGCAATCCTCCTTCACGAGATGCATCTGACCTGGAGAGGTGTAACCCTAGGAACATGATTTCTTGGGATGACAATCAAGCAAACAACCACCATCGTACCTCACCAGTGAAAGATCATTCGATCAATGACCTGTGTCAGTTCATCGATAACCAGCGAAGACTCTTGGGGGATTCTGAAGAAGCTTCTTCTACCACCCCTCCCATAGGTCTAATCGGCAAACGTCCCAACATCGGTCGAATCAAGATCAATCTTCGATTGTCATGGAAACTATTCCCAGGGGCACCAGAACCAAGCAAGATGCCATCAACGGATGTCTGTCATTCTCTCTAGATCTATAGAACGTAAGTTAGCCAGCAAGGTTCTACCTTGGGACGATTGAGAAATACAACGAAAACACAAATCCCATTGAGTTTCTCTACATCTATACCATGACCATCCAAGTAGCTGATGGGAACAAGAAGATAATGGAAATCTACCTTCTCACGATCCTTGAAGGGACAGTTAGGACATGGTTGACCAATCTATCGCCAGGAACAATTTACTTGTGGGAGTAGCTCTGCGACGTGTTCTAAAATAACTTTCAGGGTATGTATGTTTGTCCTGGCACAAAAAATGATCTCTACCGCTGTGAGCAAATGGAAAACAAGACCTTGCGCTAGTTTGTGCGATATTTTAGCAACACTCGGAACACTATCCCTAAGATTAATGACAACAACATCATCGAGACATTCACCCAAGGGGTTAAGAGATGGAGTTACGTCAAAGACATCGCCCGAAAGGAGCCTGAAATGGTTAAGGACCTCATGCAGATCATCGATAAGTCAGCCAGGGTCGAGGATGCACTCTACGTTAAGGAAAAGACTCAGGGCATCAAGGGTCCACAACCCAGGCTTGGTGGCGACAAGGTCCAAAGCAAGCGGAAGAAAGACACCAAGGGAGGTAAGGGCAAGAAAACTAAATTAGATGAGGTTTTTGCAGATCTACTCGACATTCAGATCCTTCCCAGGGCAGAATCTTTACATCAGGTTCTGGCGAACGTGACGAGAAGCCTTAGTGCGACTTCCACCAAACTGACAACCACAACATCTATGAGTGTTGTCTTTGGAAAAAATTGGTTAAGGGCGAAGTCAAACAAGCGGCCAAGGGAAAGAAGGTCCAGATAGTGACCCAAAGTGGGGATTCCAACTCAGGCGGTAGCGAGGATGACACAGATATGATGCCTTTTCAACTGAGCGAGAAGGTGAACGACTACATGTTTGGTGGTTCCGCGTCCTACGAGTCCAAGCGATAATACAAGGTAGTGGCCCAAGAAGTTCTAGCTGCCATCCCCAAGGGTCGACAAGTTGTGAAGTGGTTGGACACTAAAATCTCCTTCAGCCAAGAAGACTACCCTAATAATTTCGTACAACCAAGTTGCTTCCCAATAATGGTCGAGGCTAGATGAACAACTGCATGGTTACCTGAGTTCTTATCGATGGAGGGAGTTCCCTGAACATCCTCTTCGCTAATGCACTCGGAGGGATGCAAATATCATGATCTACAATCAAACCGGTTACTCAAGATTTTCATGGTATAGTACCTGGATCTTTGGCCACTCTCATTGGCCAGATATCGCTACCCGTCACCTTTGGGAAGTAAGACAATTTTCGAACAGAGAAAATTCTGTTTGATGTGGTCAATTTTGAGACGACATAAAATGCCATCTTAGGACGACCGACTCTTGCTAAATTCATAGTAGCCACGCACTATGCTTACCGGTGCGTGAAGATCCCAAGACCGGAGGGACTCATCACCATCAGGTCTGCATGAAAATAGGCTTACACTGTGACAAACGAAGTTTGGATATGGCCACACAGCATCAACCTGACAAGGAGATGAAGAACTCAAGGCCAAAGGACATTGTAAAATCTCATGGTGAAGTCAAATCAGTTCTTTTGGATCTAACAAAGCCATCCAAGACTGTCCGGATCGGTTCTAAACTGGATTCCAAATATGAACTCAAGCTCATCACTTTCCTTTGGGCAAACGCCAACGTGTTCGCTTGGCAACCATCAGTGCTGGGGTCCCCAGTGAAGTGATTGAGCATAAATTAGCTATCCGGTCCGATGCAAAGTCAGTTAAATAGAAACTCCGATGGTTCACACCTGATCAGAAAGAAACTATTAAAGAGGAAATTGAAAGGCTCACCAAAGCAGGCTTTATTCGAGAAGTGGATCACCCCGAGTGCCTTGCAAACCCTGTTATGGTCAAAAAGTCAAACGACAAGTGGCGGATGTGGGACGACTTCACGGGCCTCAACAAAGCCTGCCCCAAGAACTCTTTTCCTCTACCATGAATAGACTAGATAGTTGATTTCACATCTGGTTATGACTATCTAAGCCTTCTCGATGTCTATTCTAGTTATCACCAAATTAGCATGAATACAGAAGATGAGGAGAAAACATCCGTTATTACCTCGTTTGGGGTTTACTACTATATTAAATGCCTTTCAGATTGAAGAATGTCGGCGAAACATACCAACTACAAATGTAGATAACAATGATCAGGTTGGCGAAAAAGGTAGAGGCCTTCATCGATGATCTCGTCATCAAAACAAAAAAAGAAGCAATATCTCATCTCCGACCTAAAAGAAACATTCAACAACCTACATAAGAATCGGGTCATGCTGAATCCAGAAAAGTGTGCATTTAGAGTCGATGCGGGGAAATTGCTCGGATATCTAGTGTCTTACCGGGGAATATAAGTCAATCCCAAAAAGATCAAAGCTATTGAAGAGATGCAACCTCCCAAGTCAGTATGAGAAGTTCAAAGACTAACCAGATGCATGGGAGCCCTTAGTCGGTTCATTTTCCAGCTCAGAGATTGAGGACTTCCCTTCTTCAAATTGTTAAGACAACAAGACAAGTTTGAATGGTCAAGAGAAGTAGACGAGGCATTCAACAATTTAAAGAGGTATCTTTCTTCTCTCCCTATGCTACTTGCTCCCAACCGTAATGAAGATTTACTCTTATATATCACAGCCGGACCACAAGCTGTAAGTGGGTTATTGGTGGTGAAAAGGGAAGTATAGGACAAATGAGAGAAAAGCCAGTGACCTGTGTACTACATCAGTGAAGTACTCTATGGTCCTAAAGAATGCTATCCTCACATACAGAAACTATTATATATGGTATTGATGGCTTCTCGTAAGTTATGACATTACTTTCAGGCTTACAAAATTACCATACTATCAATATTCCCATTAGGCGAGATCCTGCATAATAGAGATGCAATCAGCCGAATTGCCAAGTGGTCAGTTGAACTCGGAGAATTGGATGCCCATTTCGTACCTCGAACATCAATTAAGTCACAAGCACCTGCTGACTTCGTGGTCGAATGAACATAACCAGATCAACCCCAGGATGACCGCAACAATTTATGAGATGTATGGATTTTATTCTTCGATGGGTCACTCACGCTTCAAGGCGCGGGGTTGGGATTATATTGATCTCTCCAATAGATGAAAGCCTATAATACACTTTGCAGATTGATTTACCGACTACAAATAACATACCCAAATATGAGGGTCTGCTCGCTAACTCTGAGTAGCTTCTACTCTTGGCATGGCCACTTGCTTGTGAAAGGGGATTCATAATTGGTGGTGAAGCAAGTTAGTACGGAATATCAAACCTCAGATAAGACCATGACAGATTACCTCGCAGATGTGAGGAAGTTGGAAAAGAAGTTCATCGGACTCGAGGTCAAGTATATTCTAAGGAAGGATAACTGCCTCGCCGATAGTCATGTCAGCACGACATCCTCACGGTCTCTAGGACAACCCGTGATTTTCATAGAGAAACTCTCAAAGCTGTTTTTGAAATCATCAGATAACGCAGCTGATGGAGTGGTGGTTTACGAGACCTATAATCAACTCAGGGGCTCGCTAGGGATTGATGCCCCAAAAGGAGTCACGAATGGACTCGTGGCTTAGCTCGAAAGTAAAGTTTCATGGATGACCACAATCTGAAAGTACCTTCAAGATTGAGTTATCCCTGAAGATTATGCACTAACCGAGCAAATTTCCAGTGGATCCAAGATATATACCTTGGTGGATGACATTCTTTATTGAAAAGGCGCTCATGGAGTACTACTCATGAAGTGTATCTCTCAGAAGGGTAGAGAACTACTCGAAGAAATCCATGAAGGGGTGTGTGGAGCTCACATTTCCTTCTAAACCCTAGCCAGAAAGGCTTTTAAACAAGGTTTCTATTGGCCTATGGCTCTCCATGATGCAAGCGAGTTGGTAAAGAAGTGTACAAGCTGTCAATTTCATAGTAGAAGAGTACATCAACGCGCTCAAGCCTTACATACAATCCCTTTATCATGGACATTTGCAACTTAGGGGCTGGATATTCTGTGGCCCTTTCTGGTAGAACCTGGGGGCCTTCAAGTTCCTATTTTTTTTGCAATTGACACCTTTACTAAGTGGATTGATGCTGAGCTAGTTGGAAAAATCATGTCAGCAGTTGCCAAGAAATTCATTATGAAAAGCGTCATGACAAGATTCAGTGTCCCAAGTAGGATCATCACCGATAACGGTACTCAATTCTCCATGCGGAGTATATCGATTACCACGAGGAACTCAGCACCACATTCTGCTTTGTGTTCGTGGCACATCGACAAAGCAACAGACATGTTGAGTGGGCAAATGGCCTAGTAATTTAGGGAATCAAAACTCGTATCTTCAACTGCTTATACGTCTACGCTAAAGCCTAGGCTTTTGAATTGCCTAATGTACTCTAGCACTTTGAACAATGTCCAGATGGGTGAAACACCTTTCTTCCTAGTCTACGGGGTTGAAGCAATGCTGCCCTGTGAACTAAAGATTAAATCTCCCCAAGTCAACTATATGAGGATAAGGATGAAATTCTGAGAAGACAAGATGACATCAATGCTCTCGAATAAAAAAGGACATAGGTGCTGATAAGATTAGCACGGTACCAACAAGCTCTTCAACGTTACCATGACCAGAACTTTTGTAAAAGATCCTTCGAACCTGGATATCTGGTTCTACATCTAATACAAAGCTAGAAAAATAGCAACAAGTTGTCTCTCAAGTGGGAAGGTCCATATAGGGTGGTTCAACCTAATCGACTAGGGTTATATAGGATAGCTATGAAAGATGATTAAGTCCTTAAAAACTCTTAGAATATCGACTAGCTTTGTAAGTTCTATGTATAAGTGCTTATAATATATTTCTTTTTGTAATATTACTTATCATATTATTAATATATTTGATTTCACCTATCTTCGAATTAATGCCTTAGAAAAAAACTCAATCCAAGCTGTAAATCGGGAACTTATACCCACGTGCGCACTCGGTTTTTTGGACTGCCCATCTGGAAATCTTTCCCCGATAATCAGTCGGGGGCTTCATACCTGTTGGAAGTACAAAACTTGTCGTGCATATATTTTTTCTATTGAGAAGAGAAGAATGTTCTTTTAAGGATTGTAGACGACCTTATCGGATCTCCGAATGTGTGAAAACTTAGACGTTTTTCGCTTGGAATCAAGCCTAAGGTTGTCGCGACAAGCATCACAATAAAAAATTCCACAAACCTCAAAACTATCTGAAAGAGATGATGAACACTTCTTAAAACTTTCTTGTATTCAAAAGAAGGATTACAATCATACATGTATTCTAGTAGAAGTAGAAATCTCTATTTAACAAGATTTTTGAGCCCTTTTACAGATAAGTTAATGGAGAGATGACTACAAAAAGTCCTAAAATAGCTACCCTGTGAAGAGGAAGGAGAGACTGCTTTAACATGCCCAATGAGAGGTTAAGGAAAGTGGCTCCCTAACCCCTGGCTGAACTCGCCGGTGTCACAGCCCAAGATCATCGACATCTCCAACGATGATAATTCTGACTCCTCACCGTGGGTTGCTGCTCTACGACCATGGCTTAGGTGAGGGATTAACTCCCAACCACCATCGCCGGATGATGAGCCCATGGCTCTTTTAGATATGATCAATACCGTCAATAATCCTCAAATTATACAAGGTCTAATTACAAGAGCACGTGCACGACAATTAGACCACCAGGTGAACTCGTCCCTTACTGTTCATGCTTCATTGGATGGATTACTATTAAATTCTTATGATATTTTATTGCTTAGAAACATGGGAAAAGCAGCACAACCTTACCCGGATGTCACCCCTCGAAGGCCAAGTCTACTCGGACTCGAGGTTGAGCTCTATTCGTGGTCGTGGTCGAGTCCCAAGATAACACGTCAGTAAAACGGGCATAACTCTCTCATATGAAATTCGTTTTAGGCAATCTTAGACATTCTAGAAAGCTTACGATGAACCCTTTCCAATGGATATGAGCTTAACCAAATATTCCTTATGGTGTAGTCAGAGTCAAAGGAATAAGGTGTTGTGCCACCATTTTGGACCTAGTTGGGTCTTGTAATCGTGTCAGAGTCGGAGTCCAGGTTGTGTACGTCTCTTTCCATGGCTGCACAACCCTAGGTCGACCTCCTCACGTCCCCCTTTATATACATAGTAGCCGTCATAGTTTAGGCTTGGGTTTAGCTTAGATTATTCTGTTTTGAACAGTTTTGCCATTTATCGGTTTGTTGAACCCCAACTCGAGTACTTCATTGGTAATTAGCAATATTTAGATTGCATCTATCTGTTCTTGCTTGTGTTCTCGATTCACTTGCAGGAAAAACCTTCTTGGCGAGATCAACCGCGCCTTGGCATGGTTGATAACCACAGAGTAGTAGTATAGTGGTTGTGAGGGTTCTCGATCTGTTCTTTTCGGAGCCTTTGGATCATCACATCGAAGCTCCACTAATCGACTTATCATATTACCTTTCAGAAGATCGGGCAAACGTGCATCACCGGAGTCGCCTCCTTGGCTACTCCCTCCGGCCACCCTCGCTGGAATAACACGAGGACGGAGAGGATGAAGCGGCGGGCATCTTGCCGTATTTGATTAAGACAACGCTAGATGCCTCCTTCTTCTCTGTCGCCGCTTCTTCCTCCTCTATTTCCACTTCCAAAAGATTCTACTCCACCTCATCTTGGACCTGAGGTGTTGGGGGCTTGCCATCTTTAATAGGTGCGCTGTGAGTCACAGCCGTCTCTTCAACCTCATCGTCGGAAGAGACGTCAATGACCTCCACCACTAAACTAGATTATGTGGGGGATGATGGAGGAGTGAGGGTGTATACTCGGAGGGAGAAGGTGCATAATTGGGAGAAGACGTCGTGTACTTAAGAGAAGGAGGAGGATCCATGATCGAACTCTAGTTTGGTGTAGCTGAGATCCAATGCCCGAAGGTTTATATAGGCCAACGGGTTAGAAGTCATGAGACATCTCACCTACCAAGCTTTAACTCTGGGTGCAGCTGCATTATGAGTCATGGGTGCCCAAGTGACACTAGGTCATCAAAGCTACATCTTTTCAGCTTACCAATGCGGACAAAGAGGCGGGCTCCGATGCAGTCATTTACCTGACTGATCTTCCAGTGTGTGGGAGCAGTCAAAAGGATGGAGCAATGAAAGAATATTTGTATGAGATTAACCATATTGGTCTGATTAATAACATGCAAAATCCAATTCTAATCCGTATCACCGTTGGGCAGAAAATGGAAAACAATTTAAGAAATATATAAATGGTACATAATTACAATCAACGTTAGTTAGAAAATAATTATGGACATACATAAAATTAATCGTAAAATTTAGTGCATGATCGCAAACAACGTTAGTCAGTATGTAACTACGGCCAAAAAATAACATCAAAATTCTCTAACTAAATTTTCCCGTTAGTTCCAATTCAATAAGAGAATTAATCGTAATTTTGACACATTAAGCATAATTTATTTGGACAGTATACATCAATAAATCCATTGCATAAAAGAAAAGGCATTATAAACCACTGAAAAGTTCCCAAAAATGGAAAAAGCCCAAAATTCTTAGAACTAACCCAACCTCAAAATTGGCCCAACTAGCCCTAAACCTCGCACGTGCAGTGGCTTGGCCTGCGGTGCATGCACGTGGCCCGTCCTAGTCTCTCGGCGTAGCGGCCCATAAAGCCTTTCCCCGTGCATGCTGGTGCTAGCCCGTTCTCCCGCCACCCATCATCACTGTTGGATCAATATCGACAACTCAGAGCAAAATTCTAACCCTAATCCCCATTCATTCTCACACACTCCCGAAAAACACGCAACAAAACAACACCAAGAGAGAGATTGAGCGACATCACCAAAAGAGAGAATGAGTGGCGGCACCATGAGAGAGAGAGAGAGAGAGAGAGAGAGAGAGAGAGAGAGACTAAGTGGCGACTGAAATGCGGTGCTACCGACGGTCGTGCGGGGCACCGTCCAGCAGCCCTGCGGTGTTGCCTGATGGGGGGGGGGTGCCCAACGGTGAAAGGCAGCACGTGCCGACGAGAAGACGACACGTGTACAGGCGGCTTCACGGTGGTGCTGGGAGGCTAAGGTGTTACGCGCGGCTCAGGTAGCTTGACGACAGCAACAACATAATCTTCAAAACATAAGCAGCTTTTGGGGAATTTTTCTTGGGGTCTCGGATTTGGGGAATTTTCATTAGGCTTTTGAGATTTGGCTAATTCCCCACCTTCTTAGTGCTAACCAAGCCAAACTTAGACAATTCAATCTTAAACTTGAATTAAAGACACTAATCAGAGAGTAATATCGCCTTAACCGAAGCCAAAATTCACTAATCATGAGAAAAAGACATGTAATCCGTGACCAAAAAACTCCAATACATGAACAATTGCGCATAAGCATAGCCCAACTTCACTTATCCAAGCCTAAACACTAGACATTAACATTAAGAAGGGCCTAAACATGATTAACTTGCGCTAATTGGATCCAATTATCCAAGACAGAGGTGCATAAACCAAGCTCAATTAGGGGTAATTAGGGTTTAATGCGAAATTAGGTTGGCTCTGGTGCCAAATATTAGACTTAATTGATTCTTATTCCTATTATATCTAATTTTGCACATTGAACACACACACACAAAAGCGGAAGCGTGCATTGACCAAAGCTCGGAGATGCCATTAGTGCTTCATGATGGCTCAGGGCAGATCAGCAATGATCATGTTGGTGAGGATGTCACCGGCTTTAGGATGCCGTCGAGGAAGGCACGATCGCCGACGATATACTGCTTAGCATAGTTGTGATGCAGCTGGTCAGGGAGACGTAGTTGTGGACGAAGTGGCGGCGATGGCCTTCTCCCCGTTGTCTGTGTTAGGGTTTGGGTGTATGGGGGTAGGCTAAACCTCATATGAATCGTCTTAGCGTGAGGTGCCGACACCCCTATTTATACAGCGTAACACGAAGTAGACCGCAACCAACTGATTAGTTGCGCTTCCGATCAAAATGTAGATGGGCTCAGCCTTTAGGACTCGTCCTCAGTTGAGATATGTGAGGGAAGCCAATATCACATTCAACACTTTTCACATGCTCTTTCCCCTCCGTATCCTCCTTCCCTCTAGATTTCCATTGCGCTAGCTTGATACGGAGGGTGAAGTGGTGCTGCGTGGTTTGTGCTATGCAACCAGGGAATCGCAAAGATAGTGGCAAGGGCAGTACAAGATGCCTTGGCCGGAGCTCGGAGGTGACTGCAGCAAGCACAACCCCGACCACCAAGACCATGATACCGGCCATAAAAAAATGAGTAATCTTAAAAAATATACAACTATTTTGATATATATTATAAAAAAACTATAATTTCTAGGACTTATTTCGAAAACCTATAATTATTTTGATACATATTGCAAAAACTATAACTTTCTTATCATAGCCCACTTATCATCCTCTGGTAACAGGTGCACCCATGGTTAATTCTTCTATTACATGGTATATAGGACGACAGGTGGGTCCACGATAAGAAAGTTGTAGTTTTTTTGTAACATGTACCCAAATAGCTGTAGGTTTTTGAAATAGCATCAGAAGTTATAGTTTTCTACAACATATGTCAAAATAGTTGTAGGCTTTTAAAGTTTACTTTAAAAAATAGAAAATACAAATGTCTAGCAATACCCAATAGCAGAGCTTCATGTGAGAAGAAAATAACATTTTTTTCTATCACTATGATTATGTCCCTTTCTCGTGCTAGTTTATTGCATTTCGCGAACCAAAATCTAATTAAATTGCTGTTAAGTTGGCGCAGTTGGATCCCATTTGCAACCACTCCTGATCTCCTTGGTCCCTGGGTGTTGTTAGCTGTCTTTCTCAATTTTATTCTACTCTGATTTCCTGATGAAATTTAAAAGTTAGCCATTTGCATTTTTTTTCAATGTGTGGCGTGTAGTTCTTAACTCGTGCGTTATTATACTCTAACCCTTCATGTTTAATAAACTAAGACATCTCTGATTTCATTACACAAGGATGGCTTGTACACAACCCCACTGAAGGAATGATAATGTTAATAAGGAAAAGCTTGCAGCTCATGCATGTCCTGCACTTCACTTTCACAACCAAGGTGGTCGATGAAGGAGATGACAGTAGCAGAAGGCTGTTAGAGAATAGGGAAGGTAAATATATATAGAACCGGTCCGTAACCGGCCGTACTGGCCTAGTTCAGTAAATTTTTCATATCCTTTTTCTTTTAAAAAAAATTGAACCACTGGTCGTACTGGCCTAGCTCTGCTTCAAGAAAGGAATGGTTAATTATATGTTTCATAATGTAAATCCATACAGATGTGTATATACTAGCCACTGGTTGGTATGATCTTTTTCTGTTGTCGCTCGCAAAATCATGCAAACTTCACTGCTGCCTTTCATTCCACGGAAGTTACAGATGCGGAGCCATCTCATTCTCATGAGCAGCAAGACGGCAACTCGGATGTGCACAGCTGCATCCATGGGGATGTGCGGTGCCCGATCGATCAGCGTGGATCACAAACGTTCTCCACGGCCTTCTCTTTCGCTGTTCCTTTCCGTAGCTGTCGGTGGCGGTGAACACTGAACAGGCATGAACGCGTTGCATGATCATATATGATCACAGGGCGGTGAGCAGAAGAAATCGTGGACGCGTTCGATGCACGTCCGAGCGCGCGCTTCTCGCGGCGTCGTTCGTGGTAGGGTAGGTGAGCGGCATGAAAACCAACGATCGAGATGGATGGAAATGGAACGAGTCACATGACAAGGCTACTGACATCTGTATTCCCTTGCTTCTGTCATTCTGTGATTGCATATGGTTTGGTGGTTGTGCTGCAATATCTCGTGCATTATAGGGATCGAGCAAGATCAGTGCTGATATAACGTTCGTCGAGGGCTCGAGGCAATAACAATACTGAGTGATATATATAGTCTAAGAAAGTGTACGTCAATCAATAACAGAGCTTCGTTTACGAACAAAAAACTATGATCGCCCTGTCCTGTTTCTGTCCCTTTATCGTGCTCGCCTTGCATTTCAAGAGTTTACACAAAAAATATCTGATTTGTAGTGGGATCAATACAGAAGCTTAGGCAATATGGTATGGTATTAATTATTATTGAGCAGCATGCACTAACTTACTCACCTAAACGTCTAAGTTGATGGAAAGATACGAGCAATTCAATTATACTTCAACGCTCCTCCCTCAGACCTCACACGTGAGAATAGGAGTCGGCTGTAATTTTTTATTTGAGTAAATTGCACAAAATTATAAATATTGTGCTATTTTTAACACAAAACTATAAGTATTGTACCTAATTATACAAAACTTCACTAATTTCACATAAAACCTGATTTTAATTAAATTCATTCAGAAAATAGTTTTATTTTTCTCCAAAAATCCTAAGTTTTTTCTATGTGTTCTATAATCTATGTGCATCTTATTTTAATTAGATTCACCTAAAAACATGTGTAGAATTTAAACTAAAATTCTCAAAAAGGTCACTTTTATAACTCCTAACAATTGTTAGGCATCAAATAAAATCCCAAAAATCTGAAAAAATTCACGAATATTCTTCTTATATGATGGACTAATTTCTCCAATTATTTACATCCCTAGATTATATGGTGAAAAAGTAAGTTCCTTTATAAGTATATAAATAGAGCATATAAATGGAGCATTACAAAGGAGATCACTCTTTCACCATATAACATAAGGATGTAAATAATTTTAGAAATTAGTAAATCATATGATAAGAATATTAGTGAATTTTTTCAATTTTTGGGGATTTTATTTGAGGCACTAACAATTGTTAAGAGTTATAAAAGTAGCTTTTTTTGGATAACTTTAGTTTAAATTATACACATGATTTTTGGATGAATCCAATTAAAATAGGTTAGACATAGATTGTGAAACATGTACAAAAAGTTTTAGAATTTTTGTAGAAATATAAGACTACTTTTTGAGTGAATCCAATTAAAATTGAGTTTTATGTGAAATTGGTGCACAATACTTTTAGTTTTGTGTTACTAGTTACAATATTTGTAGTTTTGTGCAATTCACTCTTTTTATTTAATTGCGCATGCTATGACTTGAACTCGAGATCTTTGGCTTTAATACTATATTGAGTTGTATGCACCGGCCGACCCACATAAAAGCCTAAGATAATGAGAAAGGTGGACAATTTACTTATAGTTCAATAGTTATATACTCTAGTCGATTTGATAAAATTTTAGTTACAAATTCTCTTGCTTAGCCTGTTGTTTGACCCTAGGAGAGTGACATATATATAGGTGCAACAACTACGGTCGAGCTTTGTAGCTGTCTAGCTATAGATATTCCTATATTTCACTTCCAAATTCCTCTTGAATATATTTCACTTCCAAATTCCTCTTGAAGATTAAAAACTGTTCATATGTCTAACTATTTATGTATGTGATGTATAGATGCTTAGCTTATGATTTATACTTGAATACTTGAAGTTTGATGATCGAGACACTAATTTCTGATTTCTTATACATAACTTGATAGAATGGCTTAACGTACTCCTTCCGTTTCTTTTTATGTTTTAGAATGCATTAATTCAAATTTTGTAAAATGTGTCACTTTATATGTCTAGAACTATTCGGATGGGTTATATAAAACTAGTATTCGTTAGGTTTACGATCAAAAGTATTTTCATAATATTGTAATTTCACAAGTACATACTAATACAAAATTATAGGAAGTAGTGGTCAAAATCATGTCTTGAAGACCGTGAGAAGCCAATAACATCATAAACAAAGAAATACTATTACAAAAGCTATTTTCAGAGGCGGATTATAACCCCATTTGTATAGACGTTTAGCCAACCCGCCTGTGATTGAAGGCCTGTGAAAATAGACGATATTTACATGTGCAAAAAAGACCGCATGTGAAAACCTATTATCACATACGGTTCACTTAAGGAATTGTACTGTTCGAACAACAGTGAGCTCGATCCGAATCGAGCTCCCCTCGGACATGCACTATTTATGAAGCTATTATCATAGACGGTTCATATAACTAACCGCCTGTGAAAACTAATTTTCATAGACGTTTTCTTATATGAACCGCCTATGATAATAGAGCTATTTACACATGCGGTTCACATAAAGAACGCATGTAAAAATTAGTTTTTATAGGCGGTCCACAACCGCATAGGACCCCAACCTACTACCCAGGTGGATTGTCATATGAACCGCCTATAAAAATGAACAATAGATGTCTCAAAAAATAGCTTTTGTAGTAGTAATAGAAGGGTTAACAACCAACAACTCTGTTCCTATACTTCCAGATTGCAGTTCTCATTCATGTACTTCTATGTACTGTTTTATCAAATTCTATTACTTATTTATGCTTATACACACTAAACCATGACACAGTTTTATCGACAGAGCAAAAAGCTTTGCCGACCGATGATGTATCAGTGATAGTCAATTTTTAATGGCAAACATCTGACGGCAATATTGTATCGTGGTGTAGTAACACTGCTATAAACCAGGAAGAACCATATATCTATTGTTTGTGCCCAATTCGGTGCACATATGCACCTTTGGGCGCAATTATGCCTTGATGGGGCCCGAGGCCATGCACAGCAAGGTCAGAATCTCCATCGGACCCCTCTCTCCCCCCCACTGGTGGCGCCACCCGATGCCACACCTGAACACCCAGACAATCCCAACTATCGCTCCTCCTCCTACTCTACACGACAAGGCACCGTCGCTCCTTCACCTGTTTCTCGATTCAACCGCAACAATCACAAATTTGAAGAGAGTTTGGGGAGAAAGTTTTGTACCTCACGTCATCACTCCTCGTCACCGTCGTGCCGCCTCCGGTGATGTCGCCACTTCCCTCCACACTTGAACATGGATTAAGCCTTCGGGAGCCCCTCACCGTCGCCGCCAACCTTCTGCCACCCTCCTCTTACGCGCCATCATCGCCGCCCCTCGCTTCCCCTGCCCCGCTCGTCATATCTGCGAAGGGATATGAAAGACAGTCTTGCACCTCTGGGAACCTCTCCTCTCCTATTCCGCGTTGGCCCCGACGGGCATCCCTTGGAGCCTGGGTTTAGTTCCCTTCGCAGTCTCTTTCCCATCGCGAAGGGACGGGTACCACAAAAGAAACCCCTTGGAGATTATCTTAGGCGTTCGTTTTAGCTTTTCCTCTCTCTCTCTTCCCTGTGGTTCAATGTCCCCGATACCAACTGATGAGGTAATCGATTATGATTTCATTTCATCTGGTGGAGCAGGTGTTGATCTAAGGCCCTTTTTGGAACGAGTAATGAGTGCAAACTAGAGGAAGGGTGGAAAACACAAGAATAAGATAGAGCAAAATTATGAAAACTACAGAATCCAAAATGCAGGAATAGAAAGTAAAGATGTGTTTGGAATGCAGGAATCCATAACACATGAAT
Organism: Phragmites australis; assembly: GCF_958298935.1. Lineage (NCBI taxonomy): Eukaryota > Viridiplantae > Streptophyta > Magnoliopsida > Poales > Poaceae > Phragmites > Phragmites australis. The sequence goes on from NC_084921.1 coordinate 15,940,234, forward strand.
TGGAAAAATAGGAATGCTAAAGAAAACATTTGTAGCTAGTGACAAATTAATTAACAGATACATGATGATTACATGTGGTATTTTTTATCGAGTGATATTCGATTTGGGGCTTACAGTTGCTTGTTTGCTTGATTTCTCCTGCGTTTTGATTTTTTAATGTGAAAAATGGATTTGATTTGCAAAATTATTTCTGTTGCGAGATCCATTTTAATGCGTATGCCAACTCATGTTCTACAGGCAATAGCTGATGCCTAATGCTCCTCATCCCGATGAGTAATGGCGCAAGCTGCCACGGCTTACGCGAAGGAAGAGAAAACAAGGGGTGGGAGTGGATTTTTTCTTTCCTGTAAAATCGGCATCTGGCTACAGGATTCTAGAGGAAAGTGATTGATGTTTCCTTCCTTCCCAACACTGCGCTTGCAGTCCTTTCCTCCGTTTTGCCTTTCCTCTGCTTTTCCTGTGAAAATCCTCCAACCCAAACGGGGCCTGAAGGGGGAGCAATGGGGATGGAGAGGTGAAAAAGGGAGGGCATCAAGGTGACTAAGTCAAGAACATACATGAGAAGTGGACAACGGCCCGAGTATGGCTTTGGTCTGCACGAGTAGAGAAGAAAAGTTATTTTTAATTTTTATACCAATTTGCCTACGAAGTGTCTAAAGTTGCATCTTTTATTTCTCCCCTATTTTGCTGGTCCAAAATCATCCTATTTTTTACAAATTTCTCCTATTTTTTGCTTGTGAAATTCGTTGAAGTTGCTTTTAAGTTTGTATGATTTTGCTTGTGGATATGTAAATATTTGTCTCTAATTATTACTAATTTTCTTACGATATTTTTTCTCTCAGATTTAATTTTGCACAAACGAGTGGCTATATTTTTATTTTTATTTTTTTTTCACCGTTGTAAAAAAAAGTGGAGAATGTACGAGATTTTACTATCCTCACTCTGCTAAAAGAATATTCCTAATTGCTCCAATATTATAATTTGAATTTGTTAAACAATAGATCTGAACTGCAATTATCTTCACGTGTTACACGAGGGCCTGCCTCGTTCGCATGTTCAGACTTCAGACCACTGTTATGCATCATAGATCCAGCTGATCGTCGTACATGCGAGACCAGCTAATATTTGTACCCTACCGCTTCTCTCTCTCATACTTGAAACAGCACCCCTCTCTCTCTCTCTCTCTCTCTCTCTCTCTCTCTCTCTCTCTCTCTCTCTCTCCACGCAGTACAAAACGGTTGACTCGACCTACCATTTCCTTCTCCCTGCTGTCTGCCTAGCTATCAGCTGCCATGGATTCAACTCTGTTCATCATCGGCGTCATAGGTACATCAACGTTGTAAGAGCTATTAATTAGTTAATTCTCTCTTCGTTTGTCCGTTGTAACATTTCTTCTTCTTTCTTCCCCTTGTTGCAGGCAACATCGTCTCAGTTCTGGTCTTCCTCTCTCCCATGTAATTAAGCAGCTATACCTCTTGCACCATGTCCGTATGGAGGCAGCAAACAGATGCAGGCATCTTATTACCCAGTGTTCTCGATCTTTATTTTCCTTTTGCAGAAAGACGTTCTGGAGGATCGTGAGGAGCGGGTGGACGGAGGAGTTCGAGCCGTCGCCGTACGTGTTCACGCTGCTCAACGCGCTGTTGTGGCTCTACTACGGCCTCACCAAGCCCGACGGCTTCATCGTCGCCACCGTCAATGGCTTCGGGGTCGTCATGGAGGCCATCTACGTCGTCCTCTTCATCCTCTACGCCGCTGATCATGCCACAAGGGTGAGAGGAACCGACATACTAACACATCAACACCTGCATATGGATCACCAAAGCTCTTCGTCGTAGCTATGCTAAACATTTCCAGTGATTGCGGACTAATGTGACCCAAACTTAGCACTTCGTTTGAATTAAATGTTTCCGTTGAGTCAGTCTCTATTGCTTTCGAAAACTTGGCCCTAGCACTAATAATTTCATAACTAATTTTCAATTCATCACTCTTGCTGTTATATATTGGGATCCTAATTATTTAATTTTGAGATATAATGCATGCATCTTTTTCTTTGAGATATTACAGGCAAAATCGCCAAGATCTTTTATCCAATATTTTGTTCTTTTTTTTGTGCAGGTTAAAACCGCAAAGCTGGCGGCGGCAGTGGACATTGCTGCCTTCGGAGTTGTGTTTGTGGCCACGAAATTTGCCATCAGTTAGTTGGACCTAAGAATCATGGTGATCGAATGATATCCGTGTGCCTCAACATAGTCATGTACGGTTCTCCCCTCGCTGCTACGGTAAGGTTCCCTCGTCTACAAATGAAACAATTAACTATTCCCCTTATTTAATTTATCTTTGATTATGCCCATTTTGGTATCGTTGTGGATCGATTTTGAAAAGAACCTCTTTTTTCTGTATGAGACCCTCTCTTGAAACATGTCAACTTTGGAGCCGTAATAGATAAATTTACCAGATCCAAATGGTAAACGTTAATTCTTTTGACTAACTAAATTTCACATCGCACCCAAAAAATGAAACTGAATTTCACATCATAGCTACCGCTAGATGGCCAAAATAGTTAGTGAAGGATACAATGCAAATTATTTGCCACGTGATGATAAAAGATAAACATGTCGCTTGCATGAGTAAGTATTCTTTGAATCCTGATAGCACCCCTTGATGTACATGCAGGAATGAGATTGGTGATTAGAGAAAGGTAAATAGACGTCTCAACAAATTTCTTGCGGAATCGATGGTCTTCTCTTATTTGAATCATTCAACACACCTCAAAACTTAAGCAGAAGCAAAAATAGAGAGAAGTTTAAACAAGAGAAAATCGAGGCAACACGATTCTACAGATGGTATATAAATCATAGGTTCTATTTAAGATCAATCCATGTGTCTTAACATTCAAAAGATCACAACTTGCAAAGAAACAAGAAAAGATGAACACCGAGTAACGAAAGTCTCCACGTTGATTGTCTAGAGGCAAAGGAGTTCAAAGATCCCATCACATATGTTGGAAATCCCGAGCTGAACACACACGAAAACACGAGCGGAATGTTTTGTTTTTGCGCTACGCTAAACTGAGCAGCTTTTTTGGTTTTTTTATTGCTTATTTATACTGAAATGTACACCCATGCAGCTACTAATGCATGCACTAATGACCAATTAAATCTGATTAAAAACTGACCAACAGTAATTACCATGCAACTACTAATGCCCGCGCTAATGACCGATTAAAACTGACATGCATAGGCTAACTACAACATGCAGAAACGACTAATTAAATAAGAAAAAAACTGCCTCAGGATTAATAGTCATTCAACAACATAAGCGTATGTATGCGAATTTTATGCCTCTAGCTGTAAGAAAAATGACCTTACAAGGTGCTGAAATTTTAGCCAAAAAATCAAAACGAAAATCATAATTGGAAACTGAAAAAATTGCAAACTTGCAAAAGAACCAATAGAGGAAAACTAGAAGTAGTGGAATTCAAGTATATGCAAAAACATAAACTTCATTACTCAAAGTGGTCAGCCCTATTTTAGACAGATTATAAAGATTTATCTCTCAAAACTCTCACCAATTACATAGGCTAAGCACTAATCATTCTCTCTTCTAAACCCTAGCTCTAAGCTCTCAAATGGGTGGCATAAGTGAGCTTAAGTAGTTGGTTTAAACTCTCTCATAGCCCTACCTCTCTATTTATAGGCCTAGAAAATTTGACCTCTAAGTTTTCTATTTTTTTCTAAAATATCCCTATCTTGTAGTGCACTCCTACCTACTACCGAGCGCATTTTGATCAATTTTCTTCTCTATTCATCGAACGGCCACGATACCTTCACTACTTAGCTTTGTCTTGACACAAGCTTCACGATGGTGCCCTGTACTCCTCCAGTCCTCTTACGGTTTTAAGGCCTCGCATGCACGCTTCTCAAAGTGTGACTCGCGGCCTTACGTCATGCAATCCTAACTGCCGGCAAGTATCTCTCGCTCCCGATCTCTCGGACCGCCTTGTCACTTGCACCGGTATCCCCTTCGCTTGACTTTATCAACACACCTTCTCCATCCGTCTTTCATACTTTGCTTGACATCCATGTGTTCAGCTAGAATCACCCTTAACTCCATTTGGCCTCCTTGATCATCCGGCACCAAGCACTCTGTTTGGCCCCGATCATCCCGCCGTCAACCGCCAAATTGCATCCATCACCTGCACACCATGAGACAAACAAACACATATCTCCAACTCTAATCCAGTTAGTCCGTAATCAATATGCTCAAATGAAATCCCAAATCAATTCAAATCACATCAAAGCTCATGCAAAACCGAAGATCATCAAGCTAAATAAATACCAATGTCAATCACTCATCACAAGTAGACTAAGGCATATTTCAACTTGGTTTCTCGATCTCTATAAAAATCTATGAAAACCTTTCAAAAATTCATAGATCGTATCTATGAAATCGCTATGAAAATCTCATTGGATTGATCATATCAAGCCAATTCCGAGTCATTCACAATGCCTCAATTTTTATTGGATCAATCATATTGATCATTGCGTGAGGTTTTCTGGAAACAACGACAACATGTACAACCTCGATTTGTGTTCTCCCTACCACTAAGCGGCGTGCGCTGTCAGCCTCGATGGTGATTCCAGCCGGTACGAGCAAGTCACACGCGCGGCCAAGTGGGAGATCAAGCTAATCTTTTGGGTCGTATGGTTCCATCGACTTGCACCTCATCCGATCCCAATTACAACAAATCGTACAGCGACCGATTCATCACATGAACCGATCACTAAAATAATTGATCCAATATATTACTACCACATATCACATATATGTGTCCGATACAGATCAAAAGCTATGCAAGATAGCTCTTATACCATTGTTGGGGAACGGGCAGGCTACGCTAGCCTAAAATAATTTTTTTTACCACATTCACCCAGAAAATCATGCTGGTAGGAGATAATAGATTATTACCGCTCGACGCGCAGTGCAGCGGAAGAAGAATTGGAGTAGACCGATCCAACGTCGTACGCGTCAAACTCCTCGAGCAGCTTCTCGATCAGATCCGCGACCAGCCCCATGCAGGTGGTCACGCTCCTATACCAACTCCGAGTAGGTGGTCCTTTTTCTCGAGCAACTCCAAGTAGGTGGTCGTGCTTCTCGACCAACTCCGAGCAGGTGGTCATACTTCTCGACCAACTCCGAGCAGGTTGGCGACCAGTCCCGAACACGTCGTGTTCAACTCGCCGAGAATATCAGCGCCACAATAGCAGCAGCGCCTTTATGGTCCCGATCATCCCACCGTCGACCGCTAAGTTGCATCCATCACATGCACACCATGAGACAAGCAAATACATATCTCCAACTCTAATTCCAGTTAGTCCATAATCAATATGCTCAAATGAAATCCTAAATCAATTCAAATCACATCAAAACTTATACAAAACTGAAAATCATCAAGCCAAATAAATACCAATATCAACCACTCATCACAAGTAAAACAAGTATATTTATCCTGGTTTCTCAGTCCCAAAATAATTGTTTATTTTTTGTGAGAATAGTTTTAATTTGTTGAAACCTGCACATAAAGGAGAACAAAGCTACTAAAGATATTTGTAATCTGGTAGACAATGGAAGTACCAATACTAGTCCATATTCTTTTAGAAGAATAATACTATTGGAGATATTTACAGCACAAATAAGCATAAAATTAATACGGACATATATGCCAGTCACTTTTTTTGAAAGCAGATAATTATATTTCGGCATAGCTTATTTTTGGCAGGCACTATTATTATAGCAGTACCAAAAGGATAGGATCATTTCTCCATGTATGTTTTTTTTTCTGGCTCTCTTTGGAATGTCATTTTTATTTATCCCTCGTTTTGTAATTTTTTTAAAAATTGTAAGAAGAAATCTCCACCAAAAAATAGTTTCAAGTTGATAAAAAACATTTACATGTATAATGTAATGAAAAGGAAATCTTTTGAACTTTAAACGCAATTAAAATATTGGGTTTTAAAAAAATCAACTAAGTTTAACGACGAAAGTTGGAAAATGGGTCGATTCTTAAACTTACATGTTACAACTGAACAGGTCTCAACTAGTTAAGATTTTTTTTAATGTTTATATGAAATGATTTCATACTTCTTGAAAATAGAAGAACTTCATCAATAGGCACAATACACAACTTTACTACAAGCTGCGTTTTCGTGATATATGCATGATTGGTGATCATCAGCTTTGCACTTTCTTCTACGGTATCTCAGTTTCTTACAAAAACAAGCAGTACGATTAGCTACCGCTAGATGACCAAAATAGTTAATGAAGGATACAATGCAAGTTATTTGCCACGTGATGATTAAAGATAAACATGTCGCATTGTCGCTTGCATGAGTTAGTATTCTTTGAATCCTGATAGCACCCCTTGCTGTACCCAAAATAATTGTTTATTTTTTGTGAGAATAGTTTTAATTAGTTCAAACCTGCACATAAAGGAGAATAAAACTACTAAAGATATTTGTAATCTGGTAGACAATGACAGTACCAATACTAGTCCATATTCTTTTAGAAGAAGAATACTATTGGAGATATTTACAGCACAAATAAGCATAAAATTAATGTGGACATATATGCCAGTCACTCTTTTTTGAAAGAAGATAATTATATTTCGGCATAGCTTATTTTTGGCGGGCACTATTATTATAGCAGTACCAAAAAGATAGGATCATTTCTTCATGTATGTTTTTTTTTTCTGGCTCACTCTTTGGAATACCATTTTTATTTTTCCCTCTTTTTTGTAGTCTTTAAAAATTGTAAGAAGAAATCTCCACCAAAAAATTGTTTCAAGTTGATAAAAAAACATTTACATGTATAATGTAATAAAAAAGGAAATCTTTTGAACTTTGAAACGCAATTAAAATATTTGACTTTAAAAAAAATTCAACTAAGGTTAACGACGAAAGTTGGAAACTGGGTTGATTCTTAAACTTACAAGTCTGAACAGGTCTCACCTAGTTAAGAAATTTTTTAATGTTTATATGAAATGATTTCATACTTCTTGAAAATAGAAGAACTTCATCAATAGGCACAATACACAACTTTACTACAAGCTGCGTTTTCGTGATATATGCATGATTGGTGATCAGCTTTGCACTTTCTTCCACGGTATCTCAGTTTGTTACAAAAACAAGCAGTACGATTAGTTTATCTCTAACTAAACCGGCTAATATAAAGCATGGAAAATACATGCAGAACTCCACTGAATGAAAAAAATGTTACACCAATAACTAAACCAGGTTGCGTAATTTCGTTGCTTTACAGGAACACCTGTGCAGAATAAAAAAATATTTACACCAATTCCGTGCAAGAGTTAGCTATATATCCAAATATTGTGAAAGCAGAAACCGTGCACACAATCATATATCGGTGATATAGGATAAGATACAAATTATTTAATATTAGGGTCTCCATAATCCTATGCAAGCGCACGTATACATGTATATATGTACTCCACTAGTATATACATGTAGGATGTACTAGCTAGCTAACTACGTGCTGACCATTTGTCTAAAATCGGATCGTTAGCTACTGACTTCGGATCAAGAAAATGCTGTGTGTGTGTCTATATATATATATATATATATATATTAGCAGTGCTATTAATCAATTGGTGTTATTTAGTTTTCTATCCATGAAAAATGACACGCAAAGCTTTTGCGCGTTTGAAAAGAATGATGTTGTTTCCCACCAACCCTGGAGATTGAGCAACACATATAGTTGGGTAGATCCTAAACATTATCTCATTATTTTAATTTCTCATATGCTTTGGACCATTCATATATACTTGTACGAATCGTGTTCGACGAAGGATTTGATCTGAAAACGTGCGTATAAATGTTTGATGTGTGGCAAACAGAAAACGGTGATCACCACCAAGAGCGTGGAGTTCATGCCCTTCTTCCTTTCCTTCTTCCTCTTCCTCAACGGAGGCGTCTGGGCAACATATGCCGTGCTTGACCGAGACATCTTCCTCGGGGTAAAGTCTGCAGTCACGTAATATAATGCAAGAGATTACTCTCATTTTTACTAGTAAATTTCTGACACTCCTCGTTTCTGTGAAATCTCTGCAGATCCCAAATGGGATAGGCTTCTTCCTGGGCACCATCCAATTGATCATCTACGCGATCTACATGAACAGCAAGGCCTCCCAAAGCAGCAAAGAAACAACAGATGATGGATGGCAGGCTTCGGCGCCTCTTTTGGCCTCCAACGCCGGACATGGCCATGGTGATGCGTCGAGCCATGTTTGATGCGCGGTGTGCTGGAGTAGTAGAGCCTGGGTGTGAGAGGCAGTCAAACTTCACAATTAAGTGTACGTACCAGTATCATAGTGACTTACTAAAATTGTTTGTGGTTGAAGCATGCACAAATTTTTTTGATGAGCATGGTCGTACATAAAGTTTAACCTCCCCTCCCCAGATTTTTTTCCCGAATCCTGCAGGAATTGAACTGATTCCTGTAAATTCCTGTAAAATTCTTATGAAATTCCTACATTGTTTCAAAGGGGGCTTTAATTCATGCCGAACACTGACCCAGTTTACTTTCAGATTTTTAGCATGACCAAATTTCTCTGGGAAGGGCCGGCGCATTGTCGATGATGAACATGGCGAATCCCTATATTGCACCGTCCAGAGAATTTTGCGACTCTTTCTCATAAGATTCACCTCCCTCCTTGCTTTTACAAGTTCTATCTGGCGCTGAGCTTTAGAGTAGACTTGAAAGAACACTGCAGTTACATGAGGGGTTTCCACAGCATTAAGAAACCAAATAATAAAAGACTGGATCCTGGTGTAATGTGTAATGACATATATATTCTCATTATTTACTTCATGTTGTTCATAATACTGTAACTGTCTGTAGTTTGTACTTTGAACTTTGCACTGCATATATCAATCTGGGAGTACTCTACATTCATTCCCACTTCCAAGTTCTAACAGACCGATGGCTCAATTAATATTCTAGAAAATTCAGAATACTACTGTGCAATATTAAATTTTGTTTGGAAAACCGTAAATATAAAAGATATTCTATAAAATTTCTATTATTGATTTATTTGGAACTTGGTGATCCGCAAAATAACATAATGAACATGTTTCTGAATATATTTGTGGTAGACATGTTTTTATGAGACCAATTAAATGTGAAATTTCGGTTACTAACACTCATCCGCGTGTCTCACACCATATAACACTTAATCCCCCGTGCCACGTGTTGTTTGTTTCGTGATACTTTTTCTCTTTTTTTTCCACTAGTATGCTGCATGCGCTTTGCCTGTCAAATGCGGGAGGGCACAGGACCCACACAGGAGAGCACGTGAAACTGCGAGAGCACGCGTGACTTAAAGCAGAGCACACATGAGGCTGTGGGACCCACACGGGAGGGCGCGGGAGGGGAGAAAATCGAGTATTTATCGAGTGGTATAAGATGTAGTTTTTTTACAAAATTTAATAATAATCTGATATGAAAATAGACACTAAAAAGAAGCACTACATGTTTTTAGTAGCGAAGGAGAGATATTTCCTTTTTCTTTTCAGCCGACAGACACCTGGAGTACCTAAAGTACCCTGAATCCGTACGGGTGCTTTACAGGCACGGCGACCTGTGCGCGGCGCCGTCAAGGACGGCTGTAACGACCGAGCGTAGAGCGTACGCACCGCCGCTGCGTGGGTTGACAGACCGAGCAGTCAGGCATGGCTAGCTCGGGAACGATTTCCCCACTGAAGCTGTGCTGCTAGCCTGCTACCGGTACTGCTTAGGCCGTCGAGATTAGTTTAGTTTAATTATCAGAGCTTGCCTTAGTTAGTTAGCTGCTGTTCATGCCTTGAAGCCATGTATTGCGAAGCCCTCACTGCTAAAAAAATATGTATCTCTATCCCTTTTTCACTATTAATTCAATAATAACTAGTAATGATAAGATATCACTATCGATTTATAACCTAAATTAACATATCTAACATTAAGCTGTTAACAATCGATAGTAATAACAATTATCACTATTGATTCTAGCTATAAACCGATAGTAATAATGATTATCACTATCGGTTCATAAGCTCATTGACAGATCAATAATTAAGTTATTATAAACCGACAGCGAAGTATCATTACCAGTTCGTATTTCAAACCGACAGTGATAATGATTATTATTGTCTGTTCATAAGCTGGCCGATAAATTAGTAATTGAGCTGTTATGAACCGACAATAAATTATCATTGCTGGTTCGTATTCCAAACCGATAATGATAATCCTTGTCACTGCCAGTTCATAAGCTGACCAACATATTAGTAATTGAGCTGTTATGAACTGACAGTGAAGTATCATTACCGGTTCATATTCCAAACCAACAATGATAATCCTTATCACTATCGGTTTGAAATACGAACTGACAATGATAATCTTTCTATAAATATAGAAAACCCCTCTCACTCTGCTTCCCATCTCACTTCACTCTCCAGAATATCAACTCCGACAAATAGTGGTGGTCAAAACGGTGTAGTGATCATCGTCACCACTTCTACCATCGTTGCCCCTCGGCCCATCTTCCAAGTCTCCCCATCTCTCGAGCTTTCACCGATCTCATGACCCCCCACCCCCCGCCAGTCTCCTCATCTCCCGAGCCGTCGCTACTGCACCGACCCGTCGTCACGTGTCCCCATCTCCTGATCCCATCATCGACCACGGCTGTGCCACCTCGTCTCCCCATCTCCCGAGCCCGTAGCCGACAGCGGTCGCGTCGCCCCATCTCCTTGTATTGTCTCTCCATCTAAACGAGTGGTAGAAAATGCATTCACTTCAGGATGATGGTGTTTTCGTCATTTGCTTAGATTTACTATTGTCACTATGATTTCAAGATGATTGTGTTTTTAAATTAGGAATAAACATGAGCATGAGGATCAGTGTGTCTTAGAGTGTAAGACCGCTCTACCAGGAACTAGGAGCTCTGAGCAGTTTTGCATCAAGAGCACATTGATCCTAATGAAGAAGAGTTTCTGCTATGAATTTAGATTTAAAGTACTCTACTCGAATATTTCACCATTCATTTAGATTTAAAATATTCTATCATGAATATTTCAACATAGGATCTTTTAAGTTTGAGATCAAACTTTGAGACAAATCGCTATAATGAAGAGTTCATAATTGAGTATTTATATATATGGATAGATTATCACTATTGATAATATATGAACCGATAATAATAACTATGTTATTATTACCGTTAATTTAAAACTAGTAGAGACAATCTGTTCCGTTATAGTGCCTACGTCTGAACGAACTGCGTCATGTAGTGCGTTGGGGGGCGGCTGCAAGCTACGTTGGCACTCGACCGCCGCAGTCTCCTTTGCTCTGCCGGGGTTCGTCGAGCCCGCAGGCCGCGGCGGCGCCTGGTCCGAAGTAGTTAGGGGTACTTTAGTACTCCAGGTGTCAGCCGGCTGAAAAGAAAAAGAAAATAGAGAGTATTATATACTGAAAGAAGCACGGATTGAGTGTCAGATGGTGTGTTATAAACTAAAATTTCATCAACTAAATATGATTCCCCCAATTCTCAAAGTATAGTATTCGCTTGGTCCAAGAATATAAGACGAATATTATATTATCTTTGCACATAGACTACCCATAATTATTTTTTTCTACAGGAAATATTCAATGGATACATATAAGTGCATCTCCAACAATACACCTCAGCTGAGAACCAAGCATTGTCTTGGATGGTTAGTGAGGTTTTGTTTGGATAGGTTGTAGTTTTAGAGTTTCTGTTTAATTGAGAAAGCGGTTGTGGCTGCTGAATTTTAGTTGTTAATTTTTATTATAAATTTTTATTTTATAATAAATTTTTAGTTTCTCAGTACACCAAAAACCAGAAAAGCTCTTCTTAACCTACTTCTTAATTTCTAATTTATTTCAGCCACAACCGCCTCTTTAACCAGCTAAAAACCACCGAAAACCGAGACCAAAAGCCAACCCATTGGATAGCTTCTGGTTTTTTTTAAGGAAAAGCTAGATAAAATCCTATCTAATGGAGGCCTAAAAGTGGTTGTACCCCTACCCATCAAGGATTAAACCTTATATTTACTACTTGTATGGCTCATCAAGACGAAAATTTTTTTTAAGTAGTAGGTGATGTACTTACCACTTTGTTGATTTTCATGCTTCGCATCTTCCGTCATTAGTAGCCGTTGTGTGAGTACTGAGTACGTATGTGTAATAGTGTGAGTGTGTGCATGTGTTATAAGTTATACTAATGTTTTTTAAAAAATACATCTCAGCTAACTATAAGCTCATCCATATTAGATTTTACTTATGTAGAGGAAAGATAACATCATTTTTTCAATAAAACAAATTTTATTGACTCTTATCGTTATATTAAATGATAAAAAAACAAATAAAAGTTTACTTCGGGTTTCTGCATAGTTCAGATGCACATAGCCCAAAAGAAAAAGAAGAAGAAGACTAAAACCAAAAAAGAATAAACAAAAGAGTCGTCTCATGGTCTATGTAGGTGCATCAATCCAATGTCTAGACAACCATCTAAACCGGGCAAAAATTTCATTGGCCGCCCACTCCATAAGATTACATGCCAACACCATTGGTTCTCCTACCACTATAACATAGCCTATGTATGGAGTAATTGCGTACTTATATAAATAACTTGTAAATGAGAATTAATTTTATTCTTATTGAAAACCACATTATTTTTTATAGCCATAACGACAAAAAAAAAACAGTCGTCACTATCATTATTTTGGCTTTCCATTGACTACTAATCCCACCAAACCAGGTGCCAAACATGTTTGGAGCACTTCTTGGTGGGTAAAGATTAAAAGCTACATAGATTATAAACCATGCAAATCTCACAAATAGACCGTTAAAGAAGAGGTGCTTAATCTTCTTATTTTTTAACAAAAATAATATTTCTGACTACCTTGCCATTGCTTTTTATTAGATTACCTTTTATTAGAAGAACCCCTTTACAAAGGTATCAAATGATTTTTTTATTTTTAATGAAATCTTTTAGTTTCCAAAGCTTCTTGTTTATTCTTGGTTCGTCATTATTTACGAGTACCTTGTAAAGCAAATTAAGTGAGAATTTTTCAGTTTTGTTCAAGTTCCACAGAAATTCATCTGGCTCTTGGATGAGATTGATATTGATAAGGTGAGAGCGCAATTTGTTCTGCGCTATCAACTTTGGTCCGATCAGTTTATGACGAAAAGATATATTTAGCGGGTGGGATTGAAGAGCATTAGCTACTATGTCTTGTTTGTTTCAGGGCTATATTATATAAGTAAGGATATTAGTTGCTCAAAGATGAATTTTATAGCCATATATCTTCTTAAAATCTAATTTATGATCCATCTTTAACGTTCAAGTATCAAAGCGAAGAAAATGCTACTTCACCTTCATCAATCATACCCAGAAATGAGAACCACCAGCCCTCCAGCTTACTTGCAATAAGGGTTTTGATTCTAAGTATTTATTCCTAATAAGGTTATATGCCAGACTCTTTCTTCGGTCATTAACTTATATAACCATTTGCATTGTAGATAGTTATTTTGCACATCGATGTCTTGTATCCCTAAACCACCATGGCCTTTAGGTTGGCATAAGACACTCCATTTCGTTAGGCGATGCTTCTCTTTTTGACTATCACTTTACCAGTAAAATCTAGAACAAAAGTAGTCCAATATTTTAAGTACTTCTGGGAATCAAGAAAAAAGATATCATGTAAGTCAGTAAGCTACTGAGGACTAAGTTGAGAAGGACAAGTCTACCTCCCATTGATAAGTACTTGCTCGTCCAACTACTTAGCCTCTTTTCAACCTTTCATCTACACATTTCCAATCCGATTTTGAAGTTTGCGATAATGTATTGGAATTCCCGGATAGTGCAAAGGAAGCTCTCCCTTAGCACATCCAAATAATTTCTCATACTGATTCATGTACTTAAGAGCCTCACCAAAACAGAATAATTCGCTCTTACAGAAAGATAACATCATGAGAGATAAAAGCTTACTACTAATTAATATATTATCTTCTCGCACACTTCAATCTCCTTCTGCCTATTACAATAAGCCTACATTAATTTTGAAGATAGCGCTATAGTGAGACTATTCAAGAGTTTGTCTATAGTACTATCTATCCATGACGTGAACTAAAGATGTCTAAATGGGCCGTACCTAATGGGCCCGGAGGCTGTGCGCGCCTGTGTTAGTACGCCTAAGCTCCTACCGATCTCCAGGTACGTCCCACCACTGTCGTCTCAAAGTTCAGCGTCGATGTTTACTCTCGACATTTACTCGGCATTCTGTTGCAACTAGCTATTCACTAATAACGATAAGGTACAAAACTTAGCTCGAGTTATGCCTTTGCTCAAATAAGTGCACAGATATCAAAAACCTTCGCACATGTAGATGTTTAAAAAAACCCTCTGGCATCTTTAAGGCCTAGCCTATGTGTCGGAGAGGTGTGAACCCGCCGAGCCTTCAGGCCAGCAAGGTATGGACCCACTGGCATCTTGAAGGCCTAGCCTCCATGCTGGTGAGGACATAAACTCTTCGGCATCTTTAAGGCCTAGCCTATGTGCCGGAGAGGTGTGAGCCCGTCGAGGCTCCAAGCCGATGAGGTATGGCCCCATAAGCATCTTGAAGGCCTAGCCTATGTGCCAGCAAGGACATAAACCCTTTGGCGTCTTTAAGGCCTAGCCTACATGCCAAAGAGGTGTGAACTCGTCGAGCCTTCGGGCTGACGAGGTATGGACCCATTGGCATCTTGAAGGCCTAGCCTCCGTGCCAGCAAGGACATAAACCCTTCGGCATCTTTAAGGCCTAGCCTATGTGCCGGTGAGGTGTGAACCCGCTGAGCCTCTAGGCTGGCGCAGTATGAACCCCCCCGACATCTTAAATGACTAGCCTCTATGCTGGAGAGGTCTAACACCTTACGCTCCAAAAAATACACAGGTCATGGTAAATCGCTAGCCAATGTAGAAGCCAGTTTTGCTCCCAACCAACACAACTAAGCACCCCAAAAGAATCGCACCCTCCAACGCTAGCGGCTGCAGAATATGAGGGGGCTGGGGAAAGGGGAGATAGGCGAAGTGTTGGTGCGACCAAAATTGTAAGGCAAAAGTTAAAGTCAGCACAATACAATTTCATTCATACATCACACATACATGCATACATATCCTCATACATTCATACCTCATACATACATACATACATGCGTACATATACATATACTCATAGGTGGTATAACCGCTTTAGAAGCTTCCCTGCCTTGGATAAAGTTATAACAATAACGTTGATAGAACGCGTCCTCCGCCCGCTCGTAGCTGAAAAGTGCGAGGGGGGCCGGGGAGTCAGGGAGCCAAAAGGCTTGGTCGATCCTGCCAATCTTGCACAAGTGTCAGAATTTTGATATCTCCGTTGGAACACATTGTTTTCAAAGAATTATAGGAGCAATGCAGGAGTTAAGTTTCCAACAAACTTAAGCGGGACTTAGAACATGTTGCCTTCAGACGGCTCTACCTTCGGCATCCACCGCTGAGGGGGTAGCGTACTGCCCCCTCAGCCTCACCGATAACTCCACCTTCGGCATCCACCGCTGAGGGGTAGCGTACTGCCCCCTTGGCATCGCCGATGATTCCACCTCTAGCATCCACCGCTGAGGGGGTGGCAGACTACCCTCCTTAGCATCGCCATCAACTATGCCTCCGGCTTCCACCACAGGAGGATCTAGACAGCCTTGCTTCCACCGAGCCTTGCCACGCCTACTGCTGAGGGGGTGGCGGACTAGCCCCCCCCCCCACCCCTAGCATCGCCATCGACCTCGCCTCCAGTTACCACTACGGGGGGCTCCGGGCATCCCTACCTCTGACGAGCCCCACCGTGGCTACCGCTAATGGGGTGGCAGACTCCCCCCTTAGCATCACCATCGATTCCTCCTCCAGTTATTATTGCGGGGCTCCATATGGCCCTACCTCCGTCGGGCCCTACTACGGCTACCGCTGAGGGGGTAGCAGATTGCCCCACTCAGCATAATCATTGATCTCATTTTCAGTTATCGTCGTGGGGGGCTTCGGATTACCCTGCCTCTGTCGAGCCCTGTCGTGGCTTCCACTGAGGGGTTGGTGGGCCGCCTCCCTCAACATCGCCACTGACTTCATCCTCGTCTATCGATGCGGGGGGCTCTAGGTTGCCCTGCCTCCATTGAGCCTCACCGTGGCTACTGCTGAGGGGGTGGCGGACCACCCTCAGCATCGCTGCTGAATCCATCCCCGGCTGTCATTGTATGGGTCTCTGGAACGTCCTGCCTTCATTGAGCCTCGCCGCTGCTAACCGATAAGGGGGCGTGTACCGCCTCCCTTAGCATCACCGCCGACTCTGTCCCTAGCTACTGCCACGGGGGGCTCCGGAAGGCCCTGCCTCTGTTGACCCTCACCACGGCTAACCACTGAGGGGTTGTGTACCACCTCCCTCAGCATCACCGCCGACTCCATCTCTAGCTACAGTCACAGGGGGCTCCGGACGGCCTGCCTCCATTGAGCCTTGCCATGGCTAACCACTGAGGGGGTTGCGTACCGCCTCCCTTAGCATCGCCGCTAACTCCATCTCTGGCTACCATTGCGCGGGGCTCCGGATGGACCTGCTCCGTTCAGCCTCGCCGCGGCTAACCACTGAGGGGGTTGCGGACCGCCTCCCTCAATGTTGTCACCGACTCCATCTCTGGCTACCACCGCAGGGGCTCCTGATGGCCCTGCTTCATTCAGGCTCGCCATGGCTAACCGCTGAGGGGGTTGGGTAGCGTCTCTCTCAGCATCACCGCCGACTCCATCTCTAGCTACCGCCATGGGGGGGTGCTCCGGATGGCCCTACTTCGTTCAGCCTCATAGCGGCTAACCACTGAGGGGGTTACATACCGCCTCCCTCAGCATCGTCGCTGACTCCATCTCTGACTACCGTCGTGGGGGGCTCCGAATGGTCTTGTCTCCGTTGAGCCTCACCGTGGCTAACCATTGTTGCAACTCCATCGGGCTACCCCTTCGTCACCCTCGGCAGGCAACACCATCGGGCTCCACCTCTGGAGTCACCGAGAGAGTCCCGGTGGCCTGTCTTCGTCAAACCCTGCCACAGCGACGCTTCAGGTGGCGCGACTCCATCAAGCTACGCCACTGTCACAACTTGGCACGTGACCTTAGCAGAACTCGCGGCACTCACTCCTTAGCAAGGACGTCCATGCTACAACAATGGAAGGCCACCCCGGATATCCAGACTTCTAGGGGGCTGAAGCTAATTCATGGTGCATCTGCTCACCCCTCAGAACCTCAGAACCAGCGGATGAGGGGGTACTATTAGGCAAATACCCCAGTCTAGATATATTTAGATGGTACACTATGGTATTACTATAGCTATCATAGTATCATAACCACCACGTGATATGTAAAGAGGTGAAATGCCCAAAATACCCCTATATATATGATTGTAACATAATATTTTAGAGGCAGGCTGATAATTTCCTCTGCCCCTCTCTCTATAAATAAGCCCTCAAAGGGCAAGAGAGGGAGACCCCAGAGGTTCTCTCCATTACACTGAGTTCATTTATCTCTTGCTCTCTCCTTTCGGCTCACTGCTCATCTCTAAGCTTGAGCCTCCTTTTATGAGTGGGGTTCTCACCGTATCTATTCGGGGCACATTTTCGTATCCCAGATGGTGACGAGCGTGCCTGTCGGAGGGTGAACTCCTGTCGCAGGGATCCTGGAGGATCCCTTTTTAGAGATTCGGCCGGGGGGATGATCCTGAATATGTTCGCCTGAGAAATAAATAGGTATGAATGCGATGGCCGGTGGTGCGGGGTGATCTAATGCGGAAAGGAGTAGATGCACTGGTGTTTAGACAAGTTCGGGCCGCGCGGGGCGTAACACCCTACTCCTGTATGGATACTATAAATGCCCTGAGGAAGTCCCTCAAGGATGTTGCTGGTTACAAGAATGTTGGTCTATCTCAGAGCCTGGGGCTCATTGTTCTTCGGCCTGTCTCGTGTTGTTCACTTCTCAGCTGTTGTTTCTTTGGTGCTGTGTTCTCCCACGCTACTGAGCCGTTCTGACCTTTTTTTTTTGCTCTCTTTTCCTTCTGTGCCGCTGGCTGCTTTAAATACCCGCCGGCAACAGCGTGCCCTGAACGGGAGGGGGAGCACGAGTTCCGAGACACCATAAATGGAAAGGGCATCATCATTTCCTCTGGGCGAAGTGACTGGGGGTAGAAAATGCGTCCCACACCCGGTCATCCGTCACCATAAATGCACTGGCAACGGGCGCCGTAGAGAGAGCCTATCGGGCAGCCGCAGAGCGGCCCGACGTGCCCTCCCTATCTTGTTCCCTTGCCACAGCAGCGCGGCAAACGGAATGCCTCGGCCCTTACGACGTTATCCCGAGATGGACCGGATGGCACGGGATGGGACCCGTGCAATTAATAACCCCACGCCCCTCTGCCAGAACGTGGCAGGAACTGACGCTGAGCGCGGCGGGAGCAGTTGGAGGTGACAGGCTACGCACGCTCTTTAAATACGGCCTTGGGCCTTCGACTGGCTGACACCTCATCGGTGGGCCTCTCGGGGGCCACTGCCAGGGGCTCTCTGGGTCGTTGGGGAACCGAGTGCTCGGGGGTCACTGTTCACCTCCCCGAGCACTCTCTCCCGAGAATGCCCTTTCTTGTCCTCGGGGAACCGAGTGCTCGGGGTACTGTTCACCTCCCCGAGCACCCTCTCCCGGGCACACTTGTACGGATCCTCGGGGAACCGAGTGCTCGGGGGGCTGTTGCTCACAGCCCCGAGCACTCTCTCCCGGAACTTCCTTTGGTGGGTCCTCGGGATACTTGGGTGCCCAGGGGGCCACCGCTAGCGACCTCGGGCACGTTTCTCCCGGTACTTAGCTCTCCTGGTCGTCGGGGGATTAGGGTTCTCGGAGGTCACCGTACACCTTTCCGAGCACTTTCTTCCCGGTACTTAGATTTCGTGGTTCATCGGGGAACTGGGGTACTCGGGAGCCACCGACTGTGGTCCCGAGCACCCTCTCCCGGGACTCGATCTTTTTCACCTTGTGGGAGAGACTCCGCGGGATAGCGCCATGTTCTGTGAGATTCTTAAATTAGATTTGTTATTAAAGATGCTGCTGCACCAACAAATTTTGTCACTCGTGCCATTGTTATGAAATAAATTGTTTATGTTTTGTCAGAAATTTAGTACGCAAGAATCATGCTTTGTGTATTACTAGTAACATGATAAAATTGTATTTTAACTGTTTGACATATACCTTATAGTGATTGATGATGTATGGAAAGCAGAAGCATGGAATATTATCAAGTGCTCTTTCGTGGAGAATAATCATGGTAGTAGAGTTATAACAAGTTAACAACTACAAGTATTGAGTAGCCAAGGCATGCTGTTCTTGTTTCCAGGGATGACCACAAGATCAAGCCTCTTAATGATCTTGACTCAAGGAAATTATTTCACACGAGGATTTTTCTTTCAGAAGATGCTTTTCCTGATCAACTAAAAAAAGTTAGTGATGATATTTTAAAGAAATATGGAGGGGTGCCATTGGCAATACTTAGTGTAGCCAGTATTTTGGCTAGTCATGAAGAGGTTAAATTGAAGAAAACCTAAGATAAGATATACTAAAGTTTTTTTAATTATTTTTTTAGAACAGGGCTCACTTTTACCCGGTCTTCTTTGGAGACCTTTTTTACGGGGAGTGCAGACCCGGGGATCGAACCCCGGACCAGCAGAGACGCTCCCTTGGGTCTTGCCAGCGAGCCAAGCGCTCGTATGCATATACTAAAGTTTTTAGTCATTCAGATGGAAACAAACCCAGCTTCGGGGTGGATGAGACATGTGCTAAATCTTAGCTACAATGACTTATTTATGGATCTTAACTCTTAAGACTTCTATGCTATGTCTTGGTATATTTCCAGAAGATTATAACATAATGAAGGATGATTTGATAAAATGATGGGCCGCTGAGGGTTTTGCCGGTGAAAAGTTTGGATGTGCCCAGGATGAAGTTGTATAAAGTTATTTGAATGAGTGGCAAATCTACGATTTGCCATCGAATAACTACCGATTCTATAATCCGTCATCGAATAAATTTTGTTTACTTCTATACCATCGAATAAATGTTTCAGTTCCTTATATGCCATCGGCTTCCGATATTACCCTCCGCTGTACTATTTATGAACAATATAAACAGTACCCTGAGAATAAAAAAGTCACAAAAAATATGTCGATTTTTATGCACGCTCTATAATTCATAATCAACCCGTTTTAACTGTATTCACCTAAAAATACTGTATAGAATTCAAACTAAAATTCTTCAAAATGTACTACTTTTGTAACTTCTTGCAATTTTTAAGCCTCATAAAAATTTACAAAAAATCTGAGAAAATTTACTAATATTCCTCTAATGTGATGTAATAATTTCTAAAATTATCTCCCGCGGTGAAAAAAATTAGTTCTTTGTAATGCACAGTATTACAAAAGTAGTTTATTTTGAGAAATTTTAGTATTACACAGTATTTTTAGGTGAATACAGTTAAAATGGGTTGATTATGAATTATAGAGCGTGCACAAAAATTGAAATTTTTTTGGGACTTTTTTCATTCTCGGGTACTGTTCATACTGTTCATGAACAGTATAACGGAGGATAGTATCGGAAGCCGATGGCATATAAGTAACTGAAACATTTATTCGATGGTATAGAAGTAAACAGAATTTATTCGATGGTGGATTGTAGAATCAGTAGTTATTCGATGGTAAATCGTAGATTTTCTCTCTAATGAGCTCATTAACATAATCATGATCCAAATAGTTGAGCTTGATGACTGCGGGGAAGTGATGTCTTGTCGAGTGCATGATGTAATGTTCAATTTTATTAATACCAAAATCAACAGAAGAGAACTTTACCACTATAATAAATGATCAGCATAGCACAAAAGGCTCCGTTGAGGTTCGTCGGCTATCCGTCCAAGTCAGATGTTCAGGTTGTGATCATCTTTTGGCAATCATGGCTCTCACCCAAGCTAGGTCATTTAACTTTTGGGGGCTCGCTCAACTTATGTGCTCTCTCTCGAAATTTCAACTTTTGCGAGTTCTTTGTCTTGATGTTTATGCTTCAAAGGATGATCAGTATTATATGTCTAACATAAGCAACTTATTTCGAACTGAGATATTTGAGGACCAGAGGCATTCAGTGCAAGAAACTGCTACCACCGTTGCAAAAACTACAACATTTGAAGACGTTGGAAATATTTGTCGAAGATGGAATAAATATTTTACAGCTGCAAATTCGTAAGTCATCCCCTGCATTGTGGCATCTGAATATTCCAGCTAATGTGAAGTTGGTTGGTGGGATTGGCAGGATGAGAGCCCTTCATACCTTAGCTACTGTAACACTAACAGATGTGGAGAGCATTAAGGAGATTGGTGAGCTAAGCAATCTAAGGGTATGTTTGGTAGAGCTTTTTCTGATTCAGATTCTCTGCGAAGAGTGATTCTCTGAGGAAGTGATTTTGTGGCTGAAAATGATTTTCTAGTGATTCTTTAGAATAAACTATATGAAGGAAATGATTATGTACGGGAAGTGAATCAGAGGAAGCTGATTTTTTCAGCTCCCTAGCTTCTAGTTCATTTCAGAGAATCACTGCCACGAATTCTACTGAGAGAGTTAAAAGTTAAAAACTGTTATTTGGCAGAGCTCCCCTGATTCTAATAAGAAAGTTGCTCTACGAGCTATGCCAAACAAGCTCTAAGTGACCTCAAGCTATGCAGTAATTCATCATGCACTCATGATTTTCTACTCTCCTCCCTCTGCAAGCTTGGCATTTGCAACCTTCAATCTCTAACCATTCGTGCAGAGTACCTCTTTGGTATTGAGGATGTTATTACCCTCCTCCGTGACTTCTTGGCTTGCTGGTCCCCACCTCCGCGCCATCTCCGTAGACTCCATGTGTTGCACTGCCCGTTCTCAGTGGTTCCAAAGTGGATTGCACTACTCGATGAGCTCAGCAGCTTGGAGATTCAAGCTGTTGTGCAGCCAAATGCTGGCGTTGAGGTTCTAGCCAGGTTGGCATCCCTGCTGCACCTTAGAGTGGTTGTTCAAGATCATGTCCCTGAAGAAGGTGTTGTCATCTGCAGCACAGCGTTTCAGAATCTCTAGGAATTTCGGCTCGAGTATAAGGTGCCATGCCTCAGTTAGGCTGGTGCCATGCCTAGGCTCCGGAGTCTCACTATAATTTGTTACACACAACGAGTGCTGCAGGCTAATGACATCCTTGCTGGCATTGGGCACCTGGGGAATCTTAAGGCATTCAAGGTTTGTATTTGCAACCGGAGCCGCATCAGTTGTTCATATGCGTATTACAGTAAATCTCAGCTGGCTCATGTTGATGAGTTTGTGATGTGTGACATGCGCAATCTAAAGGCTGCTCTCCAGAAGGCAATCAGCAAGCATCCTCGGAGGCCTCATGTTAGCATTGAGTTTCTGTAAAATTTTAAATTTATGCTGCCATAAAATACGAGCCAAAATAGTAAGTCCGAATTCTTTCTTGCTTTTCTCCTTTCTTTCTTCTCGATGGATGCTAGACATGTCACCCACCAATATGCCATCAGGGACGCTGCATCGACTGCATATTAGGCTCCGTTTGGCTGACTGAAACGGTTCAAATTCTCGGTTGAATCACCGAATCAGCTAGCCAAACGGGGCGGGATGAAACGATTCAGGCCGAAACCATTTGGTGAATCACCTGAGAATCGAGAAACGGCCCTCCAGTCGCCGCTATTACTGGACTTACCCGATATTACGGGCAAATGCCACTCACCTGCCGTCGCTCGGCCGCGCCGCCGGCCACGCCCGGCCACGCTGCTGCCCATGCCCTCTGCGCCGCCCGGCCGCTCGCTCGCACCCGCCCACGGCCGCGCTGCGCGAGACAGAGGTGGCTGGCGGGTGAGAGCAAGGTTGGTTGGCCAATGGCCTTTGAGACCTGGGTTTTTTGTCTGGGCAATGGGCTATGACTGTATTTGTATTTTTTATATATATAGCAAAAAAAAATTGAATTTGGTCAAGTACTCGTTGAAATAATCGCTGAAAAATAAAAACAAAACAAATGAGGACTAGGGTAAATTGGTCAATTGCACCACCCTTCTCTCTTTCAAGAATTCAAATCTAGTCAGCTAGCCAAACGATTTTCAGAAATAATTCTGATTCATCGAAGAAATGTTTTCAGAAAGAATTTAGAATTGAAACGTTTCCGAGAGAACGTAGCACTTCAACAAAGGGAATTCTTCCTTTCTTTCTGGGTACATTGTTAAAGTAATCAGGGCAGGACTACAAAAGTACTGAAGTTGTTCACAGACTTCTGCATGACATTGGATTGGGTACCTCGACTCCTATTTTAGTATTAACTGTGGTTGTGTAATCTTAGGTTCAAACATTTTCGTCCACATTCCCAAAAACTCTACTGATCTGACAGAATCCATATATAGCACACTGATCTGCAGGACTACAAGTTGACCATGCATCAAGCAGGGAATGAATCCAGGAAGTTGTTTGTTCTTGTTGGTTTTCAGACGAGCACCCAATAATATTTCTAGAGCAGACGGTTGCTTTTGAAGCGGTGTTTTTGCCAGTTACCACAGGCCAGGTCAGTTTCTAAGACATGTTCTGAAATCCAAAGCTTTAGTCGGCTCTTAGGAGTATTATCTCAGGTTCATAGTAGCGTAATGTACTGCTGAAATGTAGAAATATATGGTGTGCTACGCAAGAGAGAACTCTATGCAAGCACGAGGTTATGCAGCAATCAACTAGGAAATAGACTTTACATTTAACAAGCACGATGACGGGTACGAACGATGCTTCACACAGATTGTACAAGTATGTATACAAGTATCGGAGAACTGTATACCAGTTACTTCAGTTTGCGATCTTTCAAAGATGCATTCGAAGCTGTGAAATGCATCTTCAGTGACGTGCATCTTGCAACGACGTGTCGCTAGTGGATTCAGGGCCCGTTTGAAAAGCTCGAACTTTCCTCAAATCGTATGGAATGAATTGTCTCCTATGAAATTTATGCAAAATTCCTGTGATGGTTTTCAACCTCTCAAAGAAATATGAAGAAAAAAAAAGGTAGGGATGGTATACAATATTCACAAGCAGACCTGGCACTCGGGCAACTCAGTCATGGCCCGAGTTTCAGGCCCAGTAGAACTAAGTTCCCTATTTCTCAATGGGCCACAGTATTTTTATAGGCGTGCATTATTTTTCTCAATGAGCCACAATAGGTCTGCTCTAGGCTATGACCTATTCACAATGGGCCACAACACTCTTACGGTCCTGCCTCAGACTATGGCCCGAGTTCAGGACAAGCCAGGTCCGCCCCGTCAATATTAGTCCCATAGTTGGCGAGCAAAAGTGAACTTTTTTATATATTTTTTAAATAAAAAAATTGAAAATACATACATTTGTTTTACAAAATTATAAATATACACTCATGTCGTATGTTGGAATGGTGACAAAGACTTGTCACTTATTCGATGAGTGACATTGGCGTGGGATGTTAGCATGGACAGGTCATTACAACCTATCACATGTTCAATAGGCGACCCTAGTAGGTACCTATTGCCTTTTTAACGATGACAGGTACCTATCGTCTATTGAACGGTAATTAGTACTTGTTTTTTTCAAATGCAATTAGGACTGATTTTAAAATAGAAAATTTTAATTTTTTTTTTAGAATTCATTGCTTTATATATTTGACTTCACAATGCTAATGGAACAATTGCTTAGAGTACTATGCCGCGATGCTGACGGATGACTAAAGTTAGAAAAATGAACCAAAATATAGGATACAAATATAGTAGAATAACATGTGCATAATATATGATACAAATAACATAATTCCTAAACGTGTCCCTGTTTCGGGACGACCCCCCTATGATCGTAAGGTCTTGTGCCCTATAGCCCCATGCTCTCATGTGGTTTGCTAAGTACGTGAGCGGGTCCAATGGGACAACTATCTGCTGAGGCCTATCGCTGGGAGCTTGTGTGCTGAGGTGCACCGCCTAGCTGGTAGGGTCCAATCTCGACAAGCCTGCAGAGCGGGAGAAACCCAGCCCCATGCAACCTAAAGAAATAATATATGTCAGAGTATCTCACAAACACCAGAAGCATGTTAATGGAATGAATTACAAACATGGGGATCCAATGCTCGTCTAACCTCATGAGCTTGTCTGGAACCCGTGGTCAGAGTACCAGGAGCTCATCTGCCTTAATAGCGATCAAGAATGAACGGTGCCTTTCATCCACGCGTGAGTCAAGCAACTTCAGGTGGTCGACAGCCATACCTGTCCATGATCGTTGTTGTAAAAAATTATATTGAATAACAATACAACCATCCCTAAAAACCTAGTTCTAAAGAGTTACACCAATCCAAAAAAACCTAGATCTAACAGTTACTCTACATTGCTGTAAAAAATTATATCGATAGCATTACAACTATCCCTATAAAACCTAGGTCTAAAGAGTTACACCAATCCCTAAAAAACCTAGGTCTAGCTGGTGCTCCACTTTGCTTAAAAACTTATATCTAATAATAGTATAACTATTCCTATAGGTCTAAATAGTTATACTAATAAAAAACCTAGGTCTAACAATTGTTCTTTTTTACTCTAAAAATATATATCTAATAACAGTACAACTATCCCTATAAAATCTGGATCAAAGAGTTACACCAATTCCTAAAAAAACATAGGTGCAATATCACTAAATCCTATATCTGATGTCGAACCTATGTCCACAACTAGATATGATGGCTAATATAATTAGTTTGTAAAAAAAAATAGTAAGGTTAGAATATTTATCTCCAATACTAAAAAATTCTGGCAGGACGGCGCCACTCTCCTCTCCTCTCTCTCTTTGTGTGCACCGGTGAACATGTCACCCGTTGAAGGGCAACATGTTGGTGGCCGTGGACTCGTCGACTATTGGAAGGCTAGTCTATATTTATAATTTTTCAAAACAAATATATATTTATAATTTATTATTTAAAAAATAAATAAATAATCCATAAAAGTTGCTACCACCGGAAGATGTAATCATTGGGGTCTTATATGACTTCTTGCATATTTGTACCAATATAAAAAGCACATGTATAGTAAAACCAACTGATCTTGGCCATCCACTTACCTTTGATCATACGACTCGCATTGCTCTAATGACATTGCACATTCCATCAAGATTAATTTAAAAATCTCCCAGCAATTACCAATTACTTTGCTTCAATAATATCACATTTTATTTAGAAATACAAAAAATTAGCTCCATCCAATCAGTCTAGACACAGACATACTTCTATAGTCCCATCCCCTCCACGCCCACCTCCACCATCCTGCACAGCGAGGACCAACACCCCCTTCTCCTCACACTCTCTCCCACCTCCATTGCTTGCCGCCGCAATGAGAACCCCAGCCACCCTGTTCGCCCCCGCCTCCGTCGCTTGTTGCCACATCAATCATGGGGTGCCCCCTTCTTCTCTGCACCAATGCGGCCATGGCAATTCTCTTCACGAGTGCAGGCACCATCACGATGTAGATTGATTAACATATAGATATATATGCATTGGCATGGAATACTTGTGCTCCATAACTCTATGGGGTACTGTACAAACTCTTTTCGTATAAAGAAATAATATTAGTGAATAGAGCTTCAGATCTGCAGTATTGCACAATATTGTCCTCGTACATTGTTCTGTGATTGTTACGCGTTGTTGCTTTGGGAAGGTCGTAATTATGTACTTTTTTTGTCACGTGATCAAACTTATTCATCTCTGCGTGCACCCCTAGTTACAATCTTAAAAGCACTTTCTCATTTGCTTGCTTGGCCTCTAGCTCTATCGATTCATTCATGGCGGTAACATCATCTGATACACTACTACTTTTCTTTTTTGTCCTTGTGCTGCTTTGCTTCTCCTCATGTGCTGCCATGGCTCCAACGCCCAGGCCCAGGTTAGTGCCTGGGGCGGCTCCCCGTGAGGAGCACTGAGGGAGTGCAGGTTCTTGGATAGGCTAGAGGTGTTGGAGCCGCTGATGAAGGTGCAGTCGGAGGCTAGCGTGGAGTACTTCGAGCACTACGAGAGAGGCGAACGAGCAGCTCCGCTGCGCTGACGTGTTCCCCATCCGTCTCGTTGTCGTGGCTCAGTTACGATCATATAAGTTATCGAATTACGATCATATATATTTGTAATAGCTGACATATCTTGTGGATCGTAATTATACTACTTTTAGATCATAATTAGGGGTGTGTGCAGAGGTGAATAAGTTACGATCATATGACAAAAAGTATATAATTACAACTAAAGAAAATACTGTTACAACTATATATATTTTTAGTAGCTAACATATCTTGTAGATTGTAACTATATTGTTTTTACGATTATAACTGGGTTTTTATGATTATAACTGGGGGTATACACAGAGATAGACAATCAAGAAGGTATCAAGTTATGATCATATATATTTATAGTAACTGACTTATTTTATAGGTATAACTATATTGTTTTTAAGATCTAAACTGAGGCTAGCGTAACAATCGACTATAATACACTAGTGACATATTCCTTATCAACCGGAAGTAGTGAAAAAAAAAATTCCTATACTACTCTCTTTTTACTGAGAAATGCGAAATAAAAAAAGTGAAGTAAGGGTGCCCCATAGATATTTGATCTTGCCTCCTGTCCCCCCTTGTTTCAGGGAAATTTTTGATGAAAAAAAGGAACGATGAATTTATCCATTCATTGAACCCTAGTTCGGGACTGACGGGGCTCGAACCCGCAGCTTCTGCCTTGACATATATATATATATATATATATATATATATATATATATAGGAAAACTAGTATGTACTCCTGGGTGTATGTACTCCCACCTCTCATATACCATTTTTACACATGAGTTATACTTCTTTATCACTTTAAATATACTTCATTAGTAATTATAAGATACTACAATACAAATCCCACGAAAATTTTTATGAAATTCCATGATTTTTATCTTAATTTGCGTATATACTTCTTTTATGTATAAAAAAGAGTATATAGCAAAAATGAAAGGCTAACATTGAATTTTTTTTCATACAACTCATATTGGAGTATCTTAGAATTAGTATTAGAGTATACTAAAAATGATAAAAGAGTATAAAGTGTTTGTTTAGGTGGTATATTGCATGTGGGAGTACATACTCCTAGGAGTATAGAATAGGTGTCCTATATATATATATATATATATATATATATATATATATATATATATATATATATATATATATATATATATATATATATATATATATATATATATATATATAGACACACACACGAAAACCTAACGCAGAACCACAGCTCAGTACCGACGATGCAGTTATTACTATGATACGCGGCCTCGTAGGTCGTATCAACCTCTAGGCCAAAGCGGCCTAGCGATCAACCACGAGCACGTATCTTGAAGCATAATGAACGAGCTCGATTGATTGATTAATCAGTTCACGGCGGGCTGCGCCAGCAACTTGGCGCGCAGCTCCGCCGCGTCCACCTCCTTGGCGCTACCCGCCGGGCGGTAGTACCCGGTCACCGGGTCCGGCACCCACGCCGTCTTCTCCTCTGCCGCGGCGGCCGCCATGTTCACGTCCTTCTTGCCCATCGCGCGCTTGGCCGCTACTGCCGCCACCTTCTTCTCGTCGGTCCTCCGCCCGGCTCCCTTCACCATGGCCGCGGCCACGGAGTACCCCCTCCTGCAAAATCACGTCACCTAAAATTCGTCAATATAAACAGCACTAGACAGGACGAAGACTTCAAGCATGCACGCATCATATGCTTCATATCATGGCGGGATTGACTGACCTTTGTGTGAGAAGGCTGACACAGCTTGATGCAACTCTGTCCATGGAGTCAGGACTGAATCGCAGCTCTCTATAAGCTCTCTTCTCTCTCTATAAGCTTTCTTCTCTCTTCTCGATCTCTTGTTTGAGACGTGAACGTGATGAGAGATGTTGCAGGGCGGATTCTTTTATAGAGCTAGCGGGAGACAGAGAGCAGGAGACGGAAGGGGCCAAATGATGATGGCCACGGGATTAACGAAGGCTCTTGGAACTTGTCCAAGGGGCAAGGCCAGGTGGCCATACAAACCAAGAGAGCTGCCTCGACAAGTGTAGCTCCGAGAGCCGGAGCCGAACGCACTTCGTGGTAGATCGTCTCGGCTGGGATCTGGATTCCCGGAGTTTGTGGGTGCGAATGCGTGATTGCGATGTTCGTTTGGGGCCGGCGGCTGAGTGGAACATCGCTTGGGGCGGGCGGCTGAGTGGAAGGAAGAGAAAGATATGATTTGTGCGTCAATGATGATGGCGTCTCCGGCCTAGAGAATCGATGGCGTCTCGATGCGGACATGGCTTCTTTTCTCCGCGTCTGGATCTTCTCTGCACGGCATACTTTGGGTCATCGAGAGGGAGCAAAAGAGGGGTAGGGTAAACAATGAAATGTGAACTC
This sequence comes from Phragmites australis, assembly GCF_958298935.1. Classification (NCBI taxonomy): domain Eukaryota; kingdom Viridiplantae; phylum Streptophyta; class Magnoliopsida; order Poales; family Poaceae; genus Phragmites; species Phragmites australis. The sequence continues at coordinate 15,969,861 of NC_084921.1, forward strand.
TGTGGGGAGTTTTTTTTTTCATTCCAGGTAATGTACACGCACAGACCACCACTACACACTGACGCCACAATCACACTCTTGCGAGTGCATCTCTATTATCTTCATACAAATTCTCACACTGAAAGCACTTGCGTGTAAATTGCAGGCACAATCTATTTGGGAATTTTGATCATATCAGAAGCATGTCTCGCTTACTTTTTTAGGTTATAGGATTTGCATCTTACGGTGAAACCATTAGTAGTGTTGTTCAATATTATTTCGACTTTAAATATTGCAAAACATCATATGGCACACAATGCAACATCGACTGAACGACAAGGAAAATTCAAACGGTTGAAAAGTAACAGTTCCGAGATGGTATAGATTGCCAAGCTCATAGCTGGAACTGTTTAAAGACTCCACCGTTTACGGAGAAAAGGAGACGCCTCTCCACCAACTTCTCAAAATAAGTGTTCTCGTAAAGGAAGCTAATCCCTCCAAGCAAGACTATTATGGCAAAGCCCTATTGAGAACTTATGTGTTGATATTTTGATAGCTTTCACTCAACCTTAAACACTCTCCACTTTGGCTCTTCGACTCGTATTGTAACTCTTATTCCTTTCGGTCCGAAATAAGTAGATATCGACACGGTTTATAAAATACAACTTTAACTACTATTTTTTATTGTAGTATATTGATTAACATAGCAAAAGTATACTATCATAAAAGCACTTTTCGAGATAAATCTATCCGTATCATTTTTAAATATTCAAACTTAATATATAAAAATAATTTGTAACTAAAGTTTGAAACAGCTGATTACACAAAACTCAAAATAACACTTATTTTAGACCGAATAAAGTACTATGTAATTGGAATGCAGGAATCCTGCTAGAAAATTATCAAAGACAGTGCAATTCCCACAAGAATCTTATGAAACCATACGTTCAGCACCATCGGAACCACACAGATGGGGAGTTGCCACAAAATATCGGAGAGGAGGCCAAATCGGTGGAGGGCAAGTTGTGTTCAGAGAAAAAAATTTCCAGCCGGCCGGTATATCCGATATATCTCATTTACCAAATCTATTGGTGTATCTCGGTAAAAAATACTGTGTTTACTGATATATCCGATATATTTAATATAAATCTTATTTACCGATGACCTTAGATAAATTTTATTTATGGATAAAAAAACACTGGTTGTGTTGAGGCTGGATTCCGTGAGCAGCCACCTGGTCCATGTGGTAACGAACTTATCAAAGCTGCTTGCTTCTCCTCGCAACCTTCTTCACGAACGAGTCGGAAGTAGTTGACCTTTTTTTTTTGGGTACTGCAGCTAGTTGCCGAATATTGTGGCCAACCTCTAAGCGCCAACACGGATCTAATGAATGAACGAAGCAGTGGAAGGACAAACGCCGACAAGGATAGCATCAGAGAAAAAGGCTCGACAGTGAAGCCTTTTTGTTCATGGACATCATGAGGGAACCTTAGCTATATATGAGGACTGCTTTATGGTCTGCAGAAGTAAAATAGCTTCAGAGAAAAAGGCTCAACAATGAAGCCTTTTGTTAATGGACATCATGAGGGAACCTTAGCTATATATGAGGACTGCTTTATGAGTAGTGTTTTTTCTTTTTGTTTGATCATACGCATCATGCGTAGCGAAAGAAAAAGTAGCAGTCCAATTCAGAAGTACATAGAACGGCTACCGAACCCAACTTATGGTTTGATTTGGACTCTGGAGTTGTTTCTGTATTGATAATATATACGTGCAAAAGGGGACATTTCAGCTGCTATATATATCTTGTGGTCGAACTGAAACAGGATCTGGATATTGACACCTAGGGAAATTGAAGTTCCCGGCATTCTAAGTAAGCATAATCTCAGAAACATTGCGACTAGGACAGCGGTTCCGAACCAAACACAAAAGAAGATAAGTGCTTGATTCATATATATAATACGAATTATGGAGTACACAAAAATGATATGTGGAAAGCGAGAGTTGGCGGAGGCAAATATCAATCTGCCCAGATAAAAATATATCAATCTGCTTTGCTAATTTTTATGCTACACGATAACGTCAAGAATGAAAGCAAAACCTCGATCTATTCTTGATTTTATACAGAGTTGTCAGGTCTGACATTGATATATCGCTTTCAAATTCCCAAAAGAAATTATATATGGACTGCATCTCTCTCTCTGCCCATTTTCTTTTCAGCCAAATGTATTCAGAGAGTGACAGGCAGATAGAAATCCTCATCTCTTTGTCGCGCATTTGTTTTGAGACTGTCCCTCCAAGTAAGCGTGTATTAAATTTGAAGCAATTTATAAACAAGAGAGATAGAAGAAGTTTATTACGACTAAAAGATTCAGACATGCATGCATGAGATGAGACTGACAAAAATTCAACCAAATGCATGTACAGTTCAAAGGATCAGGCATTGACTGGTTTAGCTATGTTAGCTGTACGGATCGACATCGAAGGTTACGGATCCAGCCCGAAATGTCAGCGCTGTGCCATGCTATATTTTCAGCCAAATTATATATGGACTGCATGTCTCTGCGAGACTGCGACCTTGAAAGGGCCGTGTAAACCTCATCTCTTTGTCGCGCATTTGTTTTTGGGACTGTCCCTCCAAGTCAGCATTAATTAAATTTCAAGCAATTTATAAACAAGAGAGATAGAAGAAGTTATTACGACTAAAAGATTAAGACATGCATGTATGAGATGAGAATGCAAAAGTAGGATGGGTAAGGCCGACTTAGCTAGCGCCAACCCTCCTCCCTCCTCCTCCTCGCCCTCTACATCTGCCCCCTCCACCAACTCTCCCCCCTCCGCCTCTTCCTCCTTTTTTATGCTTCAATTTCTTCTCGCTCATGGCGTCTGCACCGGGTTCCTCTCTCACCACCGGGGGAGAGGGGTGCTCCTCCCCTCGCCTGATCCGCAATCCGGCTCTAGATCTAGCTCGGCCCCGGTGCCTCCACGCCGCCAATCTACCAGATCTACCATTCATTCCTCCCTGCTCCACGAATCCGCTATTCAATGGACGCCTACCCCCCGGTTGGGCGCTGGGAACCTCCTCGGTCTTAAGCAGAGACGGTGAAGTCAACCTCTCAACCACCACATTCACTCCTTTATGGCAGTCGATTTCTCCCTCTGGGTTGCCGTGTGCGTGAGGACAATCATCATCCCCCCTACAAAATAGGATGTCATGGCCTCCTCCTGCGCACCAGTCACGTCGCCGCCCAGGCGGCCATCACTCCTCACAACATCGCCCAAGGCTTCCTCCTCATCATGGCGCTACCACGTGGCCTTCCCCCTCGGCTATCAAATCCGAGCATGGATCCCCCTCAGCCATTGATGTGTGGCCGACGACAGCTGGCCTCCCCCCCCTCATAAATCTCCCCCCCCCCCCTCATAAATCTCGTGCTCCTCCCTTCGAAAGAGTGCCTAGAGAAGCTTGCTACCGCTGCTTGGCTTTAGACCACCACGCGTCACAGTGGATGCAGCAAGCCCACTCCCCTCCACCCGCTTGATGCCTCCCCATTTCCCGTGCCGCCTGGTTCTGCTTGGCAAACCTAGTCTCCGTCCAGATGAAGATGGCTGCCTCATTCCGCTTTCCATTGACTATGCTCGAGAGTTCAAGGAATGAAAGGGCTCGATGCTTGTGCTGTGAGCGCTAATCCTTCTTGTGGTAAGTGGCGCATAGCAGATTGAAGATGTGGTGCTCGACATACTCTGTCTTTGCCGTGGCGATGTCATGGTTTCCAGCCACTACCCAGAGCCGTACCTCATCAAGTTCGAGCACAAGAGGGATTGTGCCCAAGCTCTTGATCTGAGGGTGATGAAGCGGAACAGTGTTCATCTATGCCTATGGCCATGGAGGAGCCTCAGCTAGGCCATGGGCACCGCTTTCTTCTTCGCGTCCAGCTCTGCTTGGAGGGCATCCTCATCCACGCGTGGTCACATGAGATCGTGGAGAGAATTATAGGTCGCACCTTCTCCCTGGAACACATCGAGCCTGACGGGCTCCACTCGGCGGACATGAGCATCGTCAACCTATGGGCTTGTACGACGAACCCGAGCCACATTCCGAAGGTTCTCTGGTTGACTTTCACTCAGCAATCGGCTATGGGCTCCTCTTTCTTGCAGGTCTCCACAACCCTGATAGAGAGGTGGCAGTACGGAACAAAATTCCATATCCTCATCCACCTTGACTCAGTGGAGGACTTCACGGTGTCCTCCGTCTATCTCCACGACCAACTAGCAACCCTGATGGCAGGACCCCTCATGAACAAATTCACGTGGTTCTGTGGGAAAATCGATGGCGAACCGGTGCTTGATTGTGTGTCGTCCTTTGTGGACCCTCCTTCTGGGGAGGCGGTTGGGGTGGGCCAAAGCTTGCCCAACCCTCGCAGTGAGCACTGCCCGAGGGATCAGCATTCATTCGAGGATGACCACCTTCAGCCTCATGCCCGTCGTCACCATCGGTATGACTCCGACAGAGCTGGGCGAGCTCGAAATAGTTAAGGTGGCAGGCTCTTTCGTCATGACCGCACGAGGGAACCCCTGTGATACAAGTTGGGTGGTGACTAGCACAATTAGGATACAGGACATTGCCACGCTTCAATGCTTGTTGGCTCGCCAGAGCTACCGACTAGGCTTAGGCATGCTTGTGTGCCGGCCTTGCGCGTGGCGGCCCTCAAGGCAACAGGCTCTCCGGTCGATGAACCCTTGGTGTTACACGGGCTCCATATGACCTTCGCGGCCATGCTACCTGCTCCTGGTGCTGCTGGTCCTGAGCGCTTGGCCGACCCGTCTCCTTGCATCGATGTATCGGTGCTATCGACAGGATGTGCGTGCGTCATCACCGCGAAGGCCTCTTTGGCACGTAGGTTTTATGTGTGGGAAGATGTTTGCAAAAATTCGCTAGAAGGCGCTCGTTTAAAATCTCTTTTGAAAATGGTTCAAAATTAAAATGAAAAAATAATTTCCTAATTCCTAAAGCTTTCCAAGCCTTTTTCCTCTCTCAATCCGGCCCAAACATCTCTCCCTCCCCCCCTCCTCCTCTCCTTTCAGTCTGGCCCGGACCGTCTCCCCCTCCCTCTCTTGCTTGGGCCTCGGGCTGGCCTTTCCCCGCGCCTCCTCCCTCTCCCGCGCGCTGGGCCAAGCCGGCATTTCCCCGTACGTGAGCCCGCTGCCTCTCTTTATCATGTAGGCTTGGCTTGAACCGAGCTGACCCATTGGCATCCCTTCTCCCTCCTCGTGCTAGTTTCCCCTTCCACCACACCTCTTCGCCGGCCGCCATGAATCCAAGCCCTCCCGCACCCGTAATGGCCGAATTCGGAGCCTTAACTCCCCATCAATCTCCACCGCTCTCCCATCTCTTCAATTCCTCTCTCTATTGCTCGATTTAGTGAGGAAAACCGATGGCTTTAATGGCCATGACCGCCATCCCTTTCACCTCCGTGCCCCAGCCGCTTTGCTCACCCGCGCGCCTATTTAAGCCGCCCTCCACCTTTGTGGCGAGGTTCCGCACCCCAGCTACCCTCTCACGCCCCGTTGTCTCGCCCATAGCGCCATCGCCGCTCGTGTCTTCTCCGTCTCCAGTGAGGATGCGCCGCCGCTGCCTTTCTTCGTGTTTGCGCCATCTCCGGTTGAACTAACCCCCTCTTCAGCGCCGCAGGATCCTTCAGAGTCAATCCCGCGGGTCCTCGTCGATGTTCGGCCACCGAAACCCCTTCCCCAACGCTGCACCGACCGCTGCCACCACCATCACCGTCGTCCGGTCGCCTCGCCCCCGCTCCGACGCCGTTTTTGCTCAGGGTGAGCTCGTTGTCGCCCCTCTCCATGTTCCGCCACTCATTGGATCTCCTTGGCTGCTGGAGCACCGTTCTGGCAGCTCTTCGACCGCTCACCGCCGTGCCAAGCTCCACCGACGCTGCCGACCCATGGTGGACCCATGGACCGAAGCTTTTCTCTCGGTTCATAGTCCATAGGCCTGGTCCACCCTCCTTTTTCCGATTTAAAAATATTTCAAAATTGATTTATGATAAGGTTTTTAGTATAAAAATTAATTGTTTATTATCTAAAATTAAGTAAAATTTGTAGAAAGCCCCTAGAACTTCAAATGCTTATAACTTTTTGCTCGTAGCTCCGTTTTAGACAATTTTTGTGCTCAAATTCTCGTATAGTCGTGTAGAATCTTTTTATAGGGTTTTACCTAGTTTTAGTACTATTTGGTGTACTGTTCTTAGTAGTTTCTCTTATTTGCTTTTCTAGTGCGCCAATTAGGAGGTGAGCAGTTCCTGAACTTGCAAGACCAATTTTTTGAAGACTTTGAGCAACCCTCCGCTGAAGGCAAGTGTCCTTCAATATATTGCTTCTATTTTAGGGTGCATATGTTGTTATTTATATTTCATTGCATGCTTATCTTAAATGAAATCCTAGATTATGGTTTACTAGATTTTTGTATGATTATCCTTGTCATCATTGATGAGTCATGGGATATGAAGGGTAGATATACTAGTTGCTGTCATGGTTGGGGCAAATGTTAAACTTGACTAATGTTTATGCAACAAGAATCGGGTCTAATAGTTTTTGTAGCAACATGGTATAGGGATCCTAACAATATGGTTGTGTGATTATGGTGCGGGAATGCACATTTGCGAGGAATGCACAGTTGGTTTGTGGTTGTTCCTGTGAGGGAACCTAAAGACCGGTTCTTGAAGCCTGTAACCAAGTGAAACCACACAACCATGATGCTTATATGTGTATGGCTTGGCCAATTAATTAGCCATCCCTCCGATTCTGTGGGCACTAGTGGATGGTCGAGTGGCATAAGAGGGGGCTTCTGCAGTGATGGAATCACTATTAGCGGTGAAAGCTTAGTGGGTGAATACAAGTCAGCGGAAGCTTTGTAAAGGCCTTGTAGTGAGACCCCGACTCCACAACCTGGAAGTGTGAAGCAACACAGGAATCACGAGTCGTGGGGAAAGCTGTGCAAACTCTACAGAGTATCAAACTGATCGATTAGCCGTGCTCACGGTCATGAGCGGGCTTAGACTTCTTCTTGATTAGTTGGGATCAGGGTTTTGGGTATGGATGGTCACGTAGCTGGGTAATGAAATTACCTGGTGAGTTTTGATAGTCGTATGGAATCCGATGAGTTGTTCTTCTTGTTTTGGTAGTAAGATGCCTGTTGTTGGAGTTATAGGTCATAGTTGCTTAGTGCAGTTAACCAGTGTCTAACCTTTTCTTGACTTAAGCCCTATACCATGATATCCCTACACTTGCGGAATGCTTATTTTGCTGTATGCTCTTATGCCTAGATGGTGGTCATGGATCATTGTCAACGAGACCATCTTTTGCCTCTTCAGGTAAATATGTTATTCGGAGTATGTATTTGATATCATTTTGTTGAATTCTATCCGTATCAACTGCTTGATCCAAGGACTGATACAGAAGGCACAGGGGAACCCGAGGTCAGGGTCTAATAGAGTGGTATCAGAGTCATACTTGGTTGTACGTCGTGACCTTAGCATGAACATTATTTATACTTTATTTTTATTACAAACTATTTAATGAAAGACTCTTCCTTGCCTTATCTACTTCTTATTGCTCTTACCTTACCTTGACACTGTTGCCAAACTTGTTGATTCCTCTTTACCCATCTCTTCTCAAAACTTGAACATGGAGAACCCTAACAAGATTAGAGCTTGCACAAGGAGTTGTGTCAAGCATTAACCCTAACACCTTATCTCTATCGTAACATAGCAATGGAAAATTAATTGTGATTGTTTGCATTGTAGTGTTGGCTCTTGTTGGTTGTTTGTCGCGTGTTTCTCGGTTGTGTGCTCTTGTTACACATCTACCCAAATTGTATCCATACTCATCATATGCTTTGTAACACCCCGGTTCTCAACTTTTGCAATTTTCTAATTTTTTTTCCTAGAGTTAATTAGGGTTTAAACAAATAGAATAGGTCAAAACCTATTTTCTAAAATAAATCCAATTTGACATAGGATATATTTTGTTTGGATGCATTAATGCTGGAATAGGCATTTAGGGTTATTTGTTTTTGCTTAGTTTTGATTTGTGGATTTTGTTTGAGTTTGATTTGAATTTCGAAAGGAATAGATTTCAAAAAGGAAAGGATAAAAAGAAAAATCCTAAACTCTCTATCTCAGCCCAAAGCCTAGTTCTAACCCGGCCCGATTTTCCCTCTCTACCTACCGGCCTGGCCTGAGCTGGCCAATTCCCTCCACCTCACCGCTCTCTCCCGCATGAGCCGCGCCTCGACCCAGCGTCCGCTCACCAGCCTGCTCCACCTGCTGTAGCCGAAGGCACCGGCTCCGTTTTCGCCACCTCCCCACGTTCATCGTCTCTGAGTCAACCTCAACACCGCTGCCGTATCTGAGAAGCACTCCCGCCATTGCTGTGGAGTCCTGCCCCTCCCTGAGCCATTTGCTGCCTATATAGGTCCCTATCGCCCCTAGTCGCCACCTTAGTGGAGCTCGCCGCCGCACCATTCTAGAGCTACCTTGCCTCACTCAAATGACCCATTAGACCTGTCATCGCTCACCAAAGCTTGTGCCATCGTCAGTTTGGCTTCCTGGCCGTCAGAGCTGCCTCCCCGTCGATCTCCCGAGCTTCTCTGCCGCCTTCGTCATCACCGCGCTTCTTCCCGAGCTGCTCCACCCGCGGTAAGCCCCAAAATGACATCCCCTCGCCATTCTCTCCATGTTCCACCACTCGCCATCGCGCCCCGTGGCCAGCGATGAGGTTCTGGTGACTTCCCCGGCCATGCGTCGCCGCTGTTCCCCTTCCGCCGCCATTGGTTGCCTCACATCCGGCCACTACCCCTCTCAGCGGTCGGATCTAGAATCGACAGGTTAGAGTAGATATTAGAATACCCATTCAGTAGCCAATCACAAGCCAACACATCTCCCTTCTAATCCCAGATAGCTCCTTTTGCCATGTCACCCTGCCACATTAGTGCCACGTGTGCACTAAGCCAACAGATTTGCCTACGTGTCAGTCCACGTGTTAGCCTAGTCAGCCTCTGCGAAATAAATAGGATTTTTAGTATAAAAATAATTCCAAATAATCTTGATAATCGGCAATTTTGCAAATAAACCCTTGAACTTTTCTATTTTCACAAAAGGCCCCTATCTTTTTATAGTTTAGTCCCTAAACTTTCCATAATTACAAATAGGACCCTCTATTTTTACAAAAAGGTCCCTAAACTTTCTGTTTATTTTAAATCAAGTCCTTTTCTTTTTCATATTAAATCCTAATCTTGTTTTTACCGTAACTTTCTCGTCCTAGCTCCTTGTTCAGCGATTCTTGTACCGTTTGATTCGTTTTTTAGAGCTTTATCTTTCTAGATAGGTTTTATCTTGTTGTTCTTTTGTTTTGTATTTTGTTCTTAGTGTGTTTTGTTTATGTGCTTATCCAGTAATTGTGCGATTAGACGTCAACACCCGGATCAGTTTGAGGAACATCAAGACCATGACCTAGAGTACACCGAGCAGTAGCAAGGAGAAGGTAAGTGTCCTTGATCATCTTGAACCTATGTTTTTAAATGTTTTATTTTACAAAATTGCATGCAATGTCTGTCAACTTGATGGGTAGTCACCTATATTAGGGTTTACCTAGTTCTTTCTTTACATTCCTTAAAGCCTAAGAGGTGGTTAACATGAGTCTTTTTGGTAGAATTACTTAGCCATGCTGTCAGGATGTTGGGTAGTGTCATATACATGATTAGTGCATATATGCAATGGTCATGGTGAACTTGATATAGTAACATGGAACCCCATGACTTGGGCAAAGAGTTGATAGGTTTATGATGGTAAGTGTGGTGGGCTTGTAGATTCGTTCCAAGTAGTTGTCTCTTTGGTTAGGATGGATGTAACATCTGTTCTCTTTGGTTAGGATGGCAATAACATATGTTTCATCCCTCTCTCTGCTGGTTATTACCCTGTTGAGTTCTTTGCCCAAGTGTCACATATAAGGACTGGTTCGTAGAGCAACAACCCAAGAAATATCGTACCAATCATGAGACTGATATGGGTAAGGCTTAGCATATCGATTAGACACATGGCTGGCATTCGTTGGAGTACCAGGACCTAATTGATGGACTATGCTTCATAGTGATTTCCTGGCGGTACACCACTAGCGTGTGTTGAGTGTCTTGCAAACACGATAATATAGATATCACGACTCGTGGCTAAAAGTTGGACAACATCTGCAGAGTGTAAAACTATTATAACAGTCGTTCCCACAGTTATGGGAGACTTGGATCCTCACATGATTAGTTGGTTATGGTTTTGGTTATAGGTTGGTGGCCTGGTGATGGTTGGATGGTTATGGTTGCGGGCTGGTTAGCCTTGGGTAATGTATAATTGTTGGGTTGTTGGGTTACATTCACTTAATAATGGTTTAATGCTTTTGAATTACATTACTATTTTTTACTCGCATTTATACAAATATACCATGTGTTAGCCTATTCTTGTTGAGAGCCTACATATCATTATTTTCCCACACTTATTGAGTACTCCATGTGCTCACCCTTGCTATCTCCCACAATTTATATGTTGCTTAGTGGAGGACTTTGAAGATTTTCAAGATGACGATCTGGTGTTCTAGGAGCGTGTCTTCCAGTCGGTGCCTGTGGAGTCATGTGGTCACCGATGCTTTCGTTTCGCTGCCATCATTTAGTCGGTATAGTTTAGCTAGTAGAGTTGATTTAGTGAAGTCTTTTTGTAAGAGTTAAATGGTTGTAAGTTAAAGTATTGCTTTTGCTACATCACCTGTGATGTCCTTATGTGTGTTAAACTTCCTAGGTATACATAAGCCACATTTGGTTTTATCCGTTAAAACTGAGTGTGACACCCTATCCTTGAAGAACAGAATGCTACTAGAAATGTCATCAAAGAAATCAAATGAAGATGATCAATACCTAGAGCTTAAAACCTAGGCAATAGAACTGGAAGCTGGAAGTAGCCCATCCACAAAGTCCGTACAAGACATCAACAATTAGGCATGCGATAATGTCAAACCAACTGAAGAAGACAATCGTGGCATTGAAAGCAATCTAGAAATACAGGAAGTCCCTGAAGGACAAGAATTGAGTAAGGAACAAGAAAATCAGGACAATAATAATGAACAACACATGACACTGGCACCCATTGCTAGTGACTTTCTCGCAATAATGGCCAATCAGACCCAACTGATGCAGACAATTGCTCAAGGACTCAGTAACAGCAATCAAGCTCTGCTTCTAGGAAATGCTACCAAGAATGCAGAACTAAGACAAAGAGAAAACTTAGTGCCCAAAGACTATCTTTGTTAGAGGCTATGCATAATTCAAAGAGGAAATAAGAAAACTAACATGCTATGCAGAATGAAGCCCCAGGATCCACCTCTAACCAAGCAAATCCAGTTCTCCCCAACCAAGATAGTGGAAAACTGCAACAGGAACGAACTTTGAAGATTTTAGACCTCAACAAAATCTACTACAAGTGTTGACAACCCAACCATTTCATAGAAAGATGTCCAACAGTGACCCAGTGCGACACTCAAGGCACACGAAAGCTCTGCTATATTTGCAAGGATCTAGAACACTTCGTAAGGAATTGTCCCAAGAAGTAACTGACTGTTGCATCAGCCCACATCAATGAAGTATCACCATCAATAAATGGAATGACTATGATGATCATGTAGACCCTTGGAAAGGATACCCATAACCAGAAACTGTGGAGTTAGTGGATATCAATCACAATGGATACTCCAGTTAGTTCAACTTGTCATTGTTCAGCCTACCTTGGAATTGTACTTTTGTTCACCCTTCAGAGAGTGTCTCCTATCATGAAAACACCGATAGCTGTAAAAGTCTTTTGAAATCCGTGTACTTAGAATAAGTATCAGATATCTTTTGAACACCGTATATTGGAATCTTTTTAAGTGTGTTAGTGTTTTTAGCAAACCCTACGGCCCAGGAAAGAAATGACAAGTTATAATCTTGGAATTAAGTGATTGGCCATCAATGAGGCAATGTAGCCTATGAAAATTGGAAGTTTACCTTAGCAACCCCATGAAAGATTAAAGAAAGCATCAATGACCTAAAACCTGAACTCACAGAAGTTTGCAAAATTTCTCTCGGAACAAAGTTTTTGTAGTATGGAAATGACTGTAACTAGAAGTACTCCTGGATGAACGGCCCAATAGCCAAAAGACCCAATCCGATGATAGTAAAGGATCTACCTGTATATATCATAAAGGAACTTCATTGGACATGACTTAGGACAAAGTTAAGCATGAGGACCAAGCTACATGGGACACCTAGATACTCATGGCAAATGACAAACACTGTTGCTGATCGAAAGGTTTAAACTGTGTTTTGGAACAACATCGGATTAGTATGAGAACTGTAATCAAATCTCAACAAAGGACAAAGTGGTAATCCATGAATAGACAAATGACTATAGTGCCGTATACTCTATGAGACACCTGGAGTCAGAACCATTTTAAGTGGGGTAGCCCCATGCAACTTGGAAAATTGTATTGTGGGAATATTTTTGGACAAATTGATGGAACAATCAAGCATAATCATAGCCTGCAAAATGATCTTTAGTGCTCCAGCAGTGAAGTACATGATATAATTTCAAGAAATTCAGTGGAATTGGATAACTCATGAAGTACCTTGGACATGTTATAAACCTGTAGTCCTTATGATACGTCGTCTCAAGGTTTTAGATGTATACCCATACAAGAAGGAAAAATCAAAGTTTCTGCATCAATGTAGTTGAAGCTACGTGGACGAGTTTACCCAGTATATGATTTGGAAGATAATAGCGGTAGTGCACGCACTCGAAGTATGGAACGCTATCCAAGTTGAAATAAATGCAAGAACTATATGGATAAGAGAGCTTATCTTTTATGAAACCTCCCAACCCACAAGTAATTCAGATATAGGAGAACAAGTGGCTACGATCAAAGAGAAATCCTAAAGTGGCTAGTTTTGTCAGAAAAGCTATAAGAACACCCAAAGAAAAGGACCCCATTTTGATGTCAGAGAATAAAGGCACCTAGAAATTTCTCTCAAGGGCAAAGAGACTTCAGACCCAGAGAAAAATTAGCTCCCGAATATTTTGGATGTGGTAGCTCGTCTAGCTAAAAAGGACAACAGTTATGTTTGACAAGTATCATGAAGTTTTCGCACAAAGTTAAAATAACAGTTGATCAAGAAGAAGATCCGATGGAAGATAGTTTTTTTTTCCTAATCCCTTCTCAAAACCTTGTTGGTGATTTGACCTAGAGACGATCACATATGCGGAATGGATCTGCGAATGGGATTTAATGTGATTAAAGGTCCATTAAGGTTTATAGTCATAATGGGCTTTAATGTGATTAAAGGTCCATTAGCATGCTCTATATAAGATGAGGCAGGAGCCATGGGCACACTAGTTTGGTCACTAAAAACCCTGGCCACCACCTCAATCCCGAGCTCCCTATGAAACCCTAGCCAGGTGCGTGGTGCTAACACACTGTGTACGATATTCCATCCCTGTATGTGTGGTTATTGTAGAGGCGCTACTGCTATTGCAGCACTGATCTCCTTGGCACGATGATTGCGGTGCTAATTGTGCTCTGTGGTCGAGGGGCATAACGCACCCGCTTAGGGGTGGTCGAGGAGAGCGAGCACCTGGTCATTCGATTACTTCCTCTTCATTGCTCGAAGCTGGTCGAGGAACACGCGACGCTACTTAGAGCTGGTCCAAGACGTGGTGCCTGTGGTTAGAGCTAGTTGAGAAGCATGACTACCTGCTTGGAGCTGATCGAGGAGCATGACCACCTGCACGGGGCTAGTCGCGGATCTGATCAAGAAGCTGCTCGAGGAGTGTGACGCGCACGACATTGGATCAGCCTACTCCAACTCTACTTCCGCTGCACTACACGTCAAGTGGTAACGATTTATGATCTCCTACTTTCATGGTTTCCTGAGTGAATATGGTAGAAAAAATTATTTTTAATCTAGCGTAGCCTACCCGTTCCCCAACAAACCTTTCGAATTTGGGGACGAGATCCCCTTTAAGTGGGGTAGAATTGTAACATCCTGGGTTTTAGTATTTTAGAATATAGCAAAATTAACTCATTTTTAAAAAATCTAATTATTTAAAACAACATAAAATCAAGAAAATATATATTTGAATATATATACTTGTATATGTATGCACTCAAATATATTATTTTGGCTAAGTATTCCAAAGAGCACCAAACTAAATTCTACTTTAATGCATGTAACAATTTGAATCATATGCATTTTGGTTTATTTGCTTGTATGGTTCTTTGAGTGGAGATTTGAATTCGAAGGTCCCTCAAATTCAAATATATTTTCTTAGATTCAATTTAGTAGGAATTCAATCAAATTCAATTATTTTGAATTCAAACCACACTCAAATCCCGAGGCTTCAAGTTTAAATCTTTTTCCTAATTCAAATACTCTTATTTGAATTAATGCCAAACTCAATTTCAAATCTAACTTCAAATATTCTTTTTGAATCAATTTCAAATCCAAATCCTAATTTGAATTAGTACCAAATCATATCCCAAGCCAAATTTATTCAAATTGTCATCAATTTCGTATTCGAATGCGAATTCAGATCATTCGATATATATTCAAATGCTTTCCAATTTAATCACTTCGCAAGTTCAATTCAGTTCATTTCACATTGATTCAGATCAAGTTCTAAGTTTAAGGCTCATATATAATCCTCGCTCCAAATAATGTCAGTTGCTAATTCAAATTCAATTTAAATTACGCCAATCTAATTCAATTCAAGTTATTTTATTTGAATTCTCATGAATCCAAATTCAATTGAATTACCTCAACTCAAATCAAATTCAATTTATTCAATTTTATGTATTATAAATTAAATTCAAACTTGAATACATTCATTTGAAATTGTCATTCAAATCTCTCTTTCCTCTCACTCTCTGCTCTCTCACTCTCTGATCTCTTCTCTCGGATATTTCTCCCTTTTTGCTGCTACTATTCATGTCGGTTACTGTCTATCAACTCAAAGTCTTCACCTTGTTCCTTGTGCCACCAACCTGTTCCCTGGAGCTGAGTCACCGCGCACGCTGCCGACCGCTTTCACACTGTAACAGCAACACCACTGGCCATCAGCCCCCTCCTCTACTCCCCTTTTCCCCCTGCTAGAGATCATCCCCCCACGCCATACATACAAACACATCAGACACAGCATCATAGAAGTAGCATCAACACGATCGTGCACCATGCCATGCCGCACCCTTTGCTACCGCAGCACCTCATCCCGCATCATCGCCGTCCGTCCATGATGAGCACCACCACCTCCCAACTCTGCTCTGTCTTCCCCCACCCTCCTTTGTTCTTGCGTCGTCGTCCCACGCACGCAACTGCTCGGCTGCTCACCACGCTACGCTAGCCCTCGCTGCCAGCCATCACCCGCTCGACCACGTGTAACCTCCGGCACCACTGGCCCGCGCAGCACCGTATGTATATATATCATTCTATATATGATATCATTTTGTTGAATTCTATGCATATCAACTACTTGATCTAGGGATAGGGGAAGTCGAGGTAGGGTTCCTGACAAAAAGCTTCTGCTATTCAGACACACTTCCATCATGTTATGGCTAAGCCCTCATCTAGAGACATGGGCATCAACTGGAGCCTACTTAATCTCCCACAGACCGACCTCTCCTCGATCGATGGGCACTCGTCAGAGGATGAAATCCTACCTGCCATTAAGCTATTACCTTAGGACAAGGCTCCGAGGCCTAATGGTTTCATCGAGCGTTTGTTTGTGGCTTGTTGGCACATAATCAAGGTAAAGGTCATTGCAACGGTGAAGGCTTTTTTGACCTCCGCTCTTCTGGTTTCCATCTCTTAAACTAGGAAAACATTGTGCTTTTGCCTAAGAAAGCAGGTGTGGAAGCAATTACAAATTTTAGGCCAATCAGCCTAATTCACTCCATGGCCAAGCTTCTCTACAAAATTCTAGCTCTTCGGCTTTCGCCGCATTTCAACTCCTTGGTATCTACTTGCCAGAGTGCTTTCATCAAACAATGATGTATTCATGACAACTACATGACGGTTAGAAATACGGCTTGAAAGCTCCACAAAAGTTGCAACCCAACCCTTCTCTTCAAGTTGGTTATCTCAAAAGCTTTTGGCTTGGTTAGGTGGGACTATATGCTCGATCTCCTCACCAAGCTGGGCTTTCCTCAAAAGTGAACAGACCTTATCTCGATCCTTATTGCTGCCTCCACCTCTCGAGTCTCTCTCAATGTATTCATGGGACACCGATTAAGCACGAAAAGGGGCTAAGACAGGGTGATCCACTCTCGCCTATGCTGTTTACGATCGCCATTGATCCACTCCAAAGGCTCCTCTCCCTCGCTTCCTAAACGGGGCCACTCGAGAGTCTTGGTAGGAACTTCAACGATGACATGATGCAGGTCTCAATGTACAACAACAACCCATGATGTGGCGGTGTTGGCTTCTATCCTACACTCCTTTGAGTAGACCTTAGGCTTGGAAACCAACTTTGCCAAAATGTTGGTCACTCTGATCCGGTGTGAGGGTTTGGACCTACAAGTAATTCTATCAGATCTGCCAATGATCATTTCCATCTTCCCTATCACCTATCTCGGGCTGCCCCTCACTGTTAGCCACCTAAGGACATCGAATCATCGATGCTGCAACCGATAGTTGACAACATTGTTGGAAAGATGTCTTCTTGGAAAGGGAAGAATATGACACCCGCGGGCCGTCTAGCTCTTGTCAAGGCGGTGATCACATCCCAACCCATCCACTTCCTATCGGTGATCAAAACCCCAACCTCAATCCAGCGCCAGATTGACAATGCGAGGAGGCAATTCCTTTGGATGGGTTGCAAACCCATCACGGGAGGCAAATGCAAGGTGGCTTGGAAGAAGATTTGTATACCTCTTGCACTTGGAGGCCTCAGAGTTCTTGACCTGGAGTTCTTCGATAGGGCACTCCAGCAGCGTTGGCTTTGGAATGAATGGGAAGAAACTTAGAAGGCTTGGGTCAATGCTCATCTTCCATGTGACAACTTGGACCCCATCTTCTTTTCGCGATCGCCACCTCCATTTATATCAGAAGCGGAGAGAAAATTTCATCTTGGCACTCCTCCCATGCTTCAGGCGTTAGGCCAAAGGACTGAGTGCCACTTCTTTTCACGATCTCTACTTCGAAGAGATGCTCTCTAATGGAGGCGATGATCCACAAAATGTGGATTGCTGATATGGCCTCTCTGCAGCATGTTACGCATGAGCACATCCTCCAGTTCATTTGGATTTGGATGGCTACGCAGGGGTGACCCTTCACCCAAGGGTTCCAGACTCCATCTCTTGGAAATTATCTAGCCAAGGTGTCTACTCGACGTGATCTACGTATGTCACAATGTTTAGGGGTTCCGTCCCCACTGGACTCAACATGATCATTTGGAAGGCTTGGGTGCCGCTGAAGTGCAAGTTTTTCGCTTGGCTTGCCATTCAGAATCAACTATGGATTGCTGATCGCCTCACCTGCAGAGCTTGGCCCTGCAATCCTATTTGCACGCTGTGCAAACACTCTCCTAAGTCATGTCTCCATTTGGTGGTAGAATGCACCTATACCAGGAGGGTCTGGCGGGCCATTGGCAGGAAGCTGAGATAGTCGGCCATCTGGCCAGAGTCATAGCCGCAAACCCAGTCAGTCCAGGAATGGTGGATTGGTATAACCGATTGTATCCCTCCCTACCGGAAAGCCCTATGATCAATGGTAATGCTGGTTTCTTGGGAGGTCTGGAAGGAGCAGAACAGTCACACCTTTGACAACAAAGAGAAGCCGGCTATGGATGTTCTTAGCTTTGTTCTACAAGAGGCAGGTATCTGAGCTTTTGCGGGGGCGCACCTCTTGGGTTGCTTTATTGCGAGAAATTAGCCTCTGTCACCCCACTTGTCTTTTCTAGGTTTCCTTTTGGGGAGACCTTGGCTTTGGTTGGGTGTCCCCCCCCCCCCTGCTCCTATTTTGGTTGTATTTTAGGCCCATCGGGGCTCTCTCCTTTTCAATACAAAATTGGCAGCTCTCCTGATGCTGGAAAATATATCTTAACATAGGTCATAAAGAAAAGTGACAAAAGTCAGAGTCAGACCATGAAATTAAACAAAATTGAAGGAAAGCATGAAACTAAACCTTGTGTTTATATATAGAGAGAGAGAGAGGAGGGGACTAGTCCGTATCCCCGGGAGTACATACTCTCAGACCAATCCATAGTTGATCCAATTATAACTGAAGTGCATACTATTTTATGAGATGTGCATATATGCATATACTACTTTCTGATATGTATATACTATTTTTTATATGTATATATTTATTTATAAGTGAAATATATATTTTTTCTGAGATGTATATACTACTTTTTAAAATGTACATATTCACTTCTGAACACTCATTAGAGAGAGAGTATATACAACCAGGAGTGCAGAAAGGTATATATGTGTGTGTGAGCTTTTCTAAGAGGCTTATG
Source organism: Phragmites australis (assembly GCF_958298935.1). Taxonomy (NCBI): domain Eukaryota; kingdom Viridiplantae; phylum Streptophyta; class Magnoliopsida; order Poales; family Poaceae; genus Phragmites; species Phragmites australis. Next base: position 15,988,433 of record NC_084921.1, read on the forward strand.
CATATATCAGCGATAGATCAATGTATATCTGCAAGACCTTGAAACCGTAAACCTCATCTCTTTGTCTCGTACGTATTTGTTTTTTGGATTGTCCTTCAAAAGTCAACGTGAAAGCAATTCTTAACAAAGAGATACGTTTATTTGCATCAGACTGACAAAAACTCGACCAAATGCATGCACGTTAGTACGAGTAATTAGGATGTCATCGAGCTTCAAAGTTATAGATCCAACCCAAAATGTCAGCGCTGTGTCATGCTAATATATCTTACCGTACTCCCTTCGTGTCCTGATCCTGGAAAATCTTAACACGGATCGATCAGACGATCACAAAGAAAAATTCAAAGCCAAACCATGAAACTAAACCTTGTGTGTTTAGAAAATAAATCTCTTCCTTTCGCTCTATCCTTCTGAATTGTCCAAGAGATGACGAGAAGATTGCAGACACAAAATTCGTTACCTGCAATAATTAATTAACATATATGACAACTGCTCGCTAGTGGCCCGGACAATTATATACAAAATTATCATACAAGATTGAGATAATAATCTAATGCCATCATTCTCTGAAGATTTTATTATATTTGAATGCATGCTATGTGATTCCCGGGCCATTTGATGCATACTTGACTTCCATGAATTCCGGTGAACAGTGGGCAGTGGTTGACGGATGACTTATAAAATGCAAGCAACAACTTTCTATTGAGCTAAGAGCGTGCATGTTCCAACTGCTGAAGAAACGAAAGAGCAGGCATTACTCATCAACAATCAATCAATATGCATCATTGCATGCGCATGATTGGATGTTAAGTCTTTAATCAATATGCACATGATTTGTCTCGACATACTCGTCGTTGGAGAAATGAAGCTGTGGAGGAGAATTTGTTAGGTAGTAAAAATTGTAAGAAATAGCAATGATTACAACCCTAGGTTTACGATGACTCTTGAGATTAACAAAATTAAAAAATTTAGACACAAAGTCTAATCTTCAACTCTCACATGGATCCTGACCCTATCAGGACATCATCCAACCACCACAAGAGTATGTGGAGACGACAAATACCAAAGACGGGACACAAATGATCTAGCTACCAAAACAAAACGAAGAGGCTCCTGACAATGGAACACCACAAGAGATGCGTGCAGATGAGCACATCCTCAATCTTGATCAACTCCGGCACATGCAAGATCCTATGAACTAGCATCGGCCACCATCATCACATTCTTGGAAAATCAGCAAGTCGACGCCACTGAACAAGCTGGTGACCCGGAACACTGAGCTAGCACGATTAAAATATCAACAACTCGGAAAGAGGAGCACCCAAATCAGGGGAGCAAAATTCCATTACACTCATTCACAATCAGGCCGAGGAAGACATATCTTCCTAGATCTTCACTGGAGAACTCACATAAACTGTCGTTAGCACCGAAAAGATGGAGGAAGCAAAAGCCCCTAAACACACCCGTCGTCATGAGGAAGACAAACCCTAACCTAGTAGATCTAAACTACTAGGAGATTTTATTGGTAGATTAAACTACTCTGTTATATAGATCTATAGAGAGGCTTAAAAAGAAACGTCAAGTTGGCAATTAATACAAGAAATACATAGTCTTTTGACTAGTACAATATTTGTTCTCTGCAGATGAGCTAGAGCACAAGTGTACACTACCACAAAAAGGGTCATTCCTGCCCCCCTTTCACTGTCGATTCAGTAACAACTGGTAGTGATAATATATCACTGCCAGTTCATAAGCTCCAACGCACATAAAAAGCTGAGCCATCAAGAACCAGCAGTGATAGTGATTATCACTTTCGGTTCTTGTTACAAACCAGCAGGGTGATACTAACACGAACCGACAATGACATTAGTTCATCAAAAGACATGCCTTTAATAATTGGCAGTGATAATGGCTATCACTGTCGGTTCTAAATACAACTGGCAGTGATACTTAAAATCTGTACTACTTTCTGCGTCCACGCCTACTCAAATTCTCCCAAGCGCCTTAAAATCACACTCGCTCTTGATCACTCTCACTTGATCTCTCTCTCTCTCTCTCCCACTCTCACCCTCTCCCCTCATCCGTCGCCGCCGCCGCTCCGGCCATGGATCCATTCCATACTTCTCGCCCTCTGGCCACTCCACTGTCGCTTCCCCCTCCACCTTCTCCGGCCACGCTTCCCACACCTGCGTCGTTGTCTGGTGATGAGGCGGAGGCCCCGCTGGCTAGGTCATCATACGAGGCAAAGGCCTCAGACTTCGATGACTCGATGGGGTCCCCTTCCAAGGACGACATGTGGGACTTCTTCCTCGCGAGCTGAAGGCAAAGAAGCCTCGGCTGAGCTCGGATGAGTAGGAGGAAGAGGAGGAGGAGGAGGGGGAGGAGGAGGAGGAGGTCAGCGATGATGGTGAGGACGAGGACGACAACGTAAATGACTGTGATGAGGAGGACAACTACCACTTCTTCATCATCCTGGCTAACAGCTAGTAGATGTTGTGAAGGAATCGATGACGTCCTAATAGGGGGTGAATTAGGACACTTAGAATCTATTCTGGCTCCAAAAACAACACAAAATAAATATATATCAAATTCTATCTAGATGTGCGCTAGGTTTATCTAGTGTGTCTACTCTACCGATCAAAGTGCTTGCAACCTATCTAAGAAGGTAAATTGCAAGAATATAAATGCAGAAACATAAATAAGGTAGAGAGAGCAAACTCGGTACAAGGATGTTTATCCCATGGTATCGATGGTACGAATGCCACCCCTAGTTAATGTTGGAGCTCCACAAATGATATGCTTCTGGTCGGCACCCGGTCATGGCTCTTGAGATACCAAGTAACAAAGACAAGGCCTCCACCCGGATGAGCCACTAAGCCGCCAAGTCAAGGTCTCACCACTAGCCTCTCTTCCAGTTCCTTATCGCCGTGATCACTTCGAAGCTTGAGCCACCAAGGAAGGGGTCTCTGCGTCCCCGTACATGCTTCTCGTCGCTACTCCACACCAAGTCGGAGGGTCAACAAGTTTTCGACGAGTCACCAAGACTCCAAGGTATCGATGTACCAAGAGATACAAGCTTGGATCACTCCTTAATCCACTCTCTAGGTAGCAATCACCTAGCAACACACACTCTCTAGGCCTAGAAGTACTGATCACTCTCTAATGATGTGCTTAATCGTCTTGGATGATCACTTTACGCACTTTGGTGGCTTGGATGTCTTCTCAAGTGTACATGAACTTCTCAGGACTCCAGCAACCTCAAATGACTGAGTGGAGAGGTATTTATAGCCTCAAACTCGTGCACTAGCTGTTAACCTGACGGCTCAGAGAAGTTGTTAACACTAGATGATCTGGTGAAAATAATAGTACTAACACCGGATCATCCGGTGAGTACACTCTCACAAACTAGTCGTTGAAACCTCACTTAAGCCTCTGTGAACACCAGACACTTCGGTGTATACTTCATCTCCATCACCTGGACTATCCAGTAAATATATACTTAGCATCCGAGCCAACTGTATCCTCTCTGTGTAAATTACTCCAGTATAAGGATCCGGTGATGAAGTGATGTGCACCGGACTATCCGATGCCTTAAACTTTGTTCTGCCTCTTTGCACAGTTTATTATCCGGTGTATTGTGCGGTGTAGCTTTGCTTCATCACCAGACCTTCCGGCATATTGATCTTCGATCTTCCACGGCTGCAACCTTCTCTAGTGAAAATGCTCTAGTGTGTATCTTTCTCTAATTATCGGATTATCCGATGGGCTACTCCATTCTGTCTTCTGGACAAAAACACTCAGGTATTGCCATGCTTTGATCACCGAACTATCCGGTGAGACTTAGCCTTCATCAGTACAGCACCCTTCTCTGAAAGAATTGCTCCGGTGTGCACACTTGCTAATCACTGGACCTTTCAGTGAGGTATTCAGGCCTGTCTCCCCCTTTATCAAATATTCTCCGATGAGCTCAACATCCACAGCACCGGACCTTCCGGTGAGGTAAATCTTCTTGGGACTTCTTCAATTCGACCAAACTTTATCTCGACTGCAGTGGCTTCTTCATGTATCACATCCATGAGATCTACTAATATATATTATTGATAAACATATTAGTCCCAGTGACTATATTGTCTTTAATCACCAAAATCATAATCATGACCTAATTGGACCATTTTTGCTACATGTTGTCGTTTATGGTTTTTTGCGCGCGGTTGTGCATATCTTTTAATTTTGGTGTACAATGATGGATTTAATGAGGTAACTATATATTAGTGTGATATAACGCTACAATTATAGATATTAGTAATATGAAGCTCGGTTAAATTATTATCTAGCTATTTAATTTTTTATCTTGAATTGAATATCACTGTCTATTTATAGTTGGAACCGGCAGTGATAAATATACAAATCGACAGTGTAAGCTCAAGAACCGGTACTGCCGGTTCTGTAACTGTCGCTTAATCACTATCACTTAATCATTGTTGCATTTTTTTTTAAGTAGTGGTCCTCTCGGAGGCGGGTTGATGGTTGTCCGCCAAGACCTAGCATCTGCAACGGTTCATGCATGATAAGTAGCTCTTCAGATATGGTGGCGTAAATCCACCTGATCGAGGACGGTGAGGGCCCTCCACCGAGCCCTCGTAGCTTTGAAATTGATCGGTGTCTTCGACGTACGAGACTGCACAGATTAGATTTGCAAACGATGACGAGGAACAGCTTCGCCTTTTCTTGTAGTTGTTGACTCGACCTGAAGCGTATAAGGCCTCTCGTGTGCTGGTTTGTTAGATATTAATTAGGTATCTAGTTTGATAAAAAAAAATGGTACGGTAAGCAATGTAAAAAGACATATAATGATCTTGTTTCTTATTAAATAAACTAGTTTTTTAAGATAACTGAGACAATTAATTATTTTAAAAGTTCTAAAAAAACTAGCAGTATACATGCATATATTGAAGATGTGTTTCTTAATATTATTTTCTTTGTCTCTCCCTCTCCTCTTGAACATCATCTCCAAAATAAAGTATTAATAGTGGCCTAAAGGATAAGGAGGGTCTTGATGTGATGCACAGCGTGTTGCGCCTGAGCTGATGACGAGATTATGGCGGATGCCGCGGAAGAAGGTGAAGAAGAAACAGTGCTGGATGTACGCCGGAGAGGTGACGTTGTTCACGGCTTGGGCAGCGGTGTTGGCGACGGCGCAGGTGGTGTCGCGAACAAAGAGTCACCATTTGAATGGGTTCGCTAACCAAGTCGAGTACGGGCCTGCCTGCATGCTGGAGGTCTCGGGACGGGCTACTATTCTGACGCACGCATCGCACCGCACCGCACGGCCCCACTCGGAAATGGCTGTGGCCCAAGAAAGCTGAGCGATTCATGGGCTGGCTTGTATACACGCTCCTACCGATGGTTCACAGTGCACCACCTCTGCCGAACATCGGCTCCTCCCTCCAATTTTTCTCTGAAATATATTTTCTTTTATTAATATTATAAAATTAGCCTGTTTGAAAATTTTAACTTGAAATAGACCATGTCACCCGACCAACGGCCACATGGCCTAATCCCCTGAACATTTGTTGGGCAACATTTGCAAAAATATTGTGTTCCTTTGCTCAACCTTCAAAACACTATCCAAATAGTAAGCAAAAATTCTGAAAATATTAGTGGTGTAGAGGATGCAACTTTAAAGTTCTCCACAAAATTACAGCCTAAATAATGTCATGTACAATGAGAAAGAAAAAAGACATATTTTTGTTTCTCTAAATTTATCTTTTTTTTCTTATTATAATATCCGTTGTTTGAGTTTAAATTTTGTCGAGCACTTGAAGAAAGCATACTCTACAATACTAAACTGTTTCAGAATTTTGTGACTATTTGGATGGCATTTTGAAGTTCTGAGCAAAGGAACACGATATTTTCCTGATTTTAAAAAAAATCGTTCAATCAAAATGTGAATTTTCTGTTATCGCCCCCATGGTTGGATGGCAATTGTCAAATTTTGAAATGATAGCATAAATTTATAATATTATTTTATAAAAATTATCTAATCCTGGATCGGACGCGCCCGGCCCAAGAAATGCTAACCCCGTCCGACTCCACCCCAGAAACTGCAGCGGCGTGCGCGTCCGAATCCAACGCGACCCCTCTTCCTTTTATTTACTTCCCTTCCCATGCCTGCAAGCCAAACCACGACGCTCGCCTCGCCTGTGCCCAGCTTCTTCTTCTTTCCCATGCCGCGCAGGTCTTCGTCTCAGAGTGCGGCGGCCGTGGAGCGAGCATGGAAGTCCAATACCATGAGGTGAGCAAAATTTGGCTAATCTGCTCTTGTCCCTTGATCTTGCTCTTAACTTTCTTGTGTTCTGGTTGTCCCGTTCTTTTTGGGTCTATTTGTCGCGTGTCGACTTCTATGGAGCGGTGCAGTTCTTCGCCTGTGGGTGGCTGCCCATCGCCGCATCGCCCAATGCGCTCATCTTCCTCTGGCACATCACGACAATCTGGAAAGTAGAAGAACAAGAACACAGATGTAGTTAGAGCATCTCTATACCTTATTGATCCAATTGGTGTGAGTACCATAAGCGGTATTCGAGTCTATTTTATACAGGAGTCTTCCCTTGAACATAAAGATGGACAAACCCCTTGATTTAGTTTCCATATTATAAGATTCCTACCTAATATGTTTAGGCATGACATACATGTGAAAACACCTTCATATTACAACAAACCGAGGGTAGTAGATCTTTAGCACATAATCCTATATTTTGGCGGCGCTGAGATGGAACCTTAATATCCTACAGAGTGTATCATCCATTTCCTACCTGGTACTTCATCCGGTCATGCTTACATGACGTTGGAGGCTTTTTGAAAGAGTTTAAGAATGCATGTCGTTTTACATGTCTGAAGTGATTTCTTCCACCTTTGCCCCGAACTACATTGTCTAGCATGTTTCCTAACGCAACAAGACTAGGAGATGCCTGGTTGACTGCTGCATGCATGTGACCTTTCGTTAGAGAGAGGTGAGGTAGCTTCTCTCGGAGACGTGTCATGTCGCAGCTCCACGACCTTGTCGTGGGCCGTCGAAGAAACCTTGGACCACGCAACCATCTTTGTCAACTGCGTCGCCGGTGCCGTCGAAGCAAGTTTCTTCAACTGTGTCACACGATCGTACGTAGCGCCTCGGTGAGGACTTCATTACTGTTTTTAATTCTGAATTAGACTTCAGAAACTGGACTTAAAAAATGTAAAACAAAATGACATCATTTACATTGACAAACAGTAAGTACTCCCAGCAGAAAGTATAGTGAAATCAGTTTTTGAAGTTCAGGTGTTGTGGATTTCAGCTGCTTATTTCAGAAAGTGGAGTACTACATTTTACTGCAAAAACTAATTCCTCGAGCTGGTAATGGCCTCTGATACTCCCTCCATTCATTTTTTACATGACGTTAGGGACTTTTTAGAACAGTTCAAGCAAACTTGACATTTGATTGAGCCGTTTTCTTCCAATTTTGCCCCCGACGACGAGCACTATCCGCCTCATCAATGTTATTTTTATGGATCAAAGATCGAATATGAAGCGAGTCACACGCAATGTATACATATTCGGACATTCGGTTGGAGCAATACCCTATGTCCTATGTGGATGATATATGTATGTATTCACTCGAGTACAGGTAATAAGGTTAACCTATTATAAGAAGTAGATCGGATCTAGTCTAGCCTAGGGCTAAAGTCATCGAGTTCCTCCTACGTTAAGGTCTTGATGCATGCCTCCAATATCCGAGAGAAAGAGTCTCCACCGGGGGGTCTAAGTCCCCTCCTTATATAGGGATGATGTACCAGCTTCTATCTAGCTGTAGTCGATAGGGAGTCATTTTTTTTGTCATCCAAGTAGATAGATCTATCATAAATACTAGTCTTCTCGAGTTGGGTAAGCAATCAAGACCTTCCTAGTATACACATTCTGGATTCCGAATGTATCAGGTACCACGGATTTGGTTCTATAATATCCAGAGTTGTTAAGTATGCTCACGGTATACCCCATCCGTATATGGTATACTTCTTATATGTATATACTCCATAGTTAGATATTCGACAGGAATGACCTAATTTTCCCATCAAATATGCAATTTCCATCATAATAAAATCTTATTCGAGCAAGAGCAGTCATAATCATGATCTTGGGAATGAAGTTCTTATTTTTACATGTCTGTGTGGGCTCATCTTCTACTAGAGCTATGACGATGAAGAATGAATAGTTACCATATTAGGGCACCCTAGGGTTTCCCGTAATTCTTAAGGCATATCTTTATCTCTGGAAAAGGGATCCTTGGAAGAAAGAAAACTACTCGTGAAGTCAAGAATAGGAAAGAAGAGTTCAGAGGATATACGACGCCCCTATATATATACGGAAACGAGGAGCCCTGCGGAGGGCAAGTCATTGAGGGAAAGAACAAGTTGTCACAAACGATACGAGGTCTAAAAACCCATATAAGCCAACATAAGCTAAGGAAAAAGTCACCGACTAGGATTAGATCCATCTAGACTAGCTACACTCCCTTATAATAGGTTCAGATAAATACAAGATAAACAGGACATAGGGTTATTATCCTGATGGAGGCTCGAACTGGTCTAAAAACCCCTGTGTGTTTCTCTTGTGATTCTTCTACTCAAAGCACCCCTCTATTCTTTGATAAGTTTGTTAGATCGGTGATTTACCAATTGTCGACACTTAGCGTTGTCCATGGGGATCATGAAAAAATGCGTTGAGGAGTCTACACGTGACATGCTGTCAATATCACCTAAAGCTTCACTAAAAACTGGTGATCGATCTGGTAAATTTCGACGACGAACTTTATGGCAACGATTCAAGCGATGAGTAAGTCGATTTATAGATCAATGCACCAAAGATTATAGTATCGAGTTTGATCCACTCGGTTACCAAGACAACTATGGAGTTTGTTGGGGATCAATCCCTGCAGCTTTTGACAACATGGATTGTCAAGATACCAATCTAAAGCAATCCAATGAAGCATCTGTGATGAATCTAGACACCTCCTCCAGCGGAGGTTACCCCCAACAAGTTTTTGCCATCGGAAATGGGAGTAATGATCTGGGTCATCATGACGACAACCCAATAAATGCTCAGGGTCCTCCAGTCCCGGCGGCAGAAAAATGGTCAGCCTCACGTAGACACACTACCTCCGGACCTTATCGGGGCCCTGATCATACGGTCTCCTGATCATCAATAGGGGGCTGACCGTTTTAAATCCGTGACTGTAAAGAGGATCCTCCTTCTCAAAAGGTCCTCATGCGCCTTCCGACCATAGATCTGGCTACCCCACCTGGTAACGATTGGGTAAACTCGACGGTCGACTTGACAAAGGAGAACATGCTCCAGGATGAGAACTCTGACTGAAAATAGTACATATGGGTAGGCTAGGAAATCCTCCGTCACAAGATGCATCTGACCCAGAGAGGCGTAACCCTAGGAACAGGACTTCCCGGGATGACAATCAGACAAACAATCGTCGTCGTACAACACTAGTCAAAGGTCATCCGATCAATGACTTGCGTCAGTTCATCAACAACTGCAAAGACGCTTGGGGGCTTCTGAAGAAGCTTCTTCCACCCCCCCCCCCATCGTTCTAATCAGGAAATGTCCCAACATCGATCAAATCGAGACCAATCTCCGGTTGCCATGGAAAAGACTCCCGGAAGCGTCAGAACCAAACAAGGCCCCATCAACGGATATCAGGCCTTCTCTATAGATTTTATAGAATGTAAGCTGGCCGATAAGGTTCCACCCTAGGATGATCAATAAATATAATAGAAACACAACTCCTGTCGAGTTTCTCCAAATCTATACCACGACCATCCAAAGAACTGATGGGAATGAGAAGGTAATGGCAAATTACCTCCCTACGGCCCTTAAAGGGGTAGCCGAGACATGATTGGCGAATCTATCGCCAAGGACAATCTACTCATGGGAGCAGGCCTGCGACGTGTTCCAAGCTAACTTCTAGGGTATATATGTTCGCCCCGGCATGAAGAATAATCTCCACCGCTGTGAGCAAATGACAACTGAAACATTATGTGAGTTAGTGCGATGCTTTAGCAACACTCGAAACACTATCCCCAAGATTAGTGATTACAATGTCATCCAGGCGTCACTCAAGGGGTTAAGAGTCAGCGTTGCATTGAAGACATCGTTAGGAAAGAGCCTAAAACGGTTAAGGAGCTCATGCAAATTGTTGATAAGTCTGCTGGGGCCAAGGATGTGCTCCTCTACATCAAGGAAAAGTCTCAGGGTATCAAGCATCCTAACCTTGGACTCAACAGCGACAAGGTCCAGAGCAAGCGCAAGAAGAACACCAAGGGAGGTATGAGCATGAAAGCTAAATCTGACGAGATTTTTGCAGTCTACCTAACGTTCATCCCAACCAGCATTCAGTCCTTCCCAGGGTAGAAGTTTTACACTAGGCACTGGCGAATATGACGGCAAGCCTTGGTGCAACTTCCACCAAACTAACAATCATAGCATCTACGAGTGCCACCTCTGGAAAAAGTTGGTCAAGGTAGAAGTTGAAAAAAATGGCCAAGGGAAAGAAGGTCCAGCTCACGACCCAAAACAGGGGCTTCAACTCAGATGGCAGCAAGGATGACACAGACACGACGTCTTTTCAGCCAGGTAAGAGGATGATCGACCACATGTTCAGTCATTCTGCATCCTACGAGTCTAAGTGGTAGTACAAGACAATGGCATGAGAAGTCATAGCCGCTATTCCTCATGCTCGTCAAGCCATGAAATGACCGGACACAGAAATCTCCTTCGGCCAAGAAGACTACCCTGATAACTTCGTACGGTCAGACCGCTTTTTAATAATGGCCGAGCCTATAATAAACAATTACATGGTTACCTGAGTCCTTATCGATGGAGGAAGTTCTTTGAACATCCTCTTCACTAATGCACTCAAACAAATGCAGATCTCTAGGTCTGCGATCAAGCCGATTACTCAAGCCTTCCATGGTATAGTACCCAGATCCTTGTCACTCCCATTGTCCAGATATCGCTATTCGTTACCTTTGAAAAGCCTAACAATTTCTAAACATTAAAAATCATGTTTGATGTGATCGATTTTGAGACGGCATGCCATGGCATCTTAGGAAGACCAACTCTTGCTAAATTCATGGCAGTTACGCACCATGCTTGCCAGTGCGTGAAGATCCTAGGACTCGAGGGAGTCATCACCATCTGGGGCTGCATGAAAACAGTCTTATGCTGTGACAAATGAAGTTTAGATATGACCACGCAGCATCAACCCGACAAGGAGATAAAGAACTCGAGGCCAAAGGCTGTTGTGAAGTCTCACGGCGAAGTCAAATCAGTTCCCTTATATCCAACGGAGCTATCCAAAATCATCTAGATTGGTTCTAAACTAGATCCCAAATAGGAATTCATGCTCATCATTTTCTCTGGGCAAACACCGACTTGTTCACTTGGCAACCATCAGACATGCCTAGGATCCCCAGGGAAGTGATTAAGCATAAAATAGCTATCCAATCCAACACAAAGCTGGTTAAATAGAAACTCCAATGGTTCGTACCTGATCGGAAAGAAGCTATTAAAGAAGAAACTAAAAGGCTCACCAAGGGAGGCTTTATTCGAGAAGTGGATCACCCCGAGTGGCTCGCAAATCCTATTATGGTAAAAAAAAAAATCAAATAGTAAATGACGAATGTATGTCTACTTCATGGACCTCAACAAATCCTGCCCTAAGGACACTTTTTCTTTACCACGAATAGATCAGATAGTTAATTCCACATCTGGCTACGACTATCTAAGCCTTCTTGATGCATATTCTAGTTATCACGATATTAGCATGAATCTGAAAGATGAGGAGAAAACCTCCTTTATTACCTCATTTGGGGTCTACTGCTATATTAAAATGCCCTTCAGATTGAAGAATGTTGGTGTCACATACAAACGATGAATGCAGATAACACTCAATGATCAAATTGGCCGAATGTAGAGGTCTACATTGATGATCTTGTCGTCAAAACCAGAAAAGGAAGATCTCATCTCCAACCTACAAGAAACGTTCAACAACCTGCGCAAGAATCGGGTCATGCTAAACCAGAAAAAGTGCGCATTTGAAGTTGATGCGGGAAATTGCTCGAACATCTAGTATCTTATCCGGGAATAGAAGTCAATCCCTTTTAGAAAGATCAAAGCTATTGAAGATATGCAACCTCCCAAGTCAATGCGAGAAGTTCAAAGACTAGCCGGATGCATGACAGCCCTTAGTCGGTTTATTTCTCGACTCTAGAGATCGATGACTTCCCTTCTTCAAGTTGTTAAGACAATATGACAAGTTTGAGTGATCAAAAGAAGCAGATGAGGCTGAAAGGATCTAATGGCCCTAGTGGGGGGTGAATAGGGCACTAAACAAAACTTAAACCAACTACCGTATTCTAGAACGAAGCAACCTTAACCTAGAATGAATAAAAGTAACTAGATGACCTAGCAAGCTAGAATGATAAGAACAAACATGCAAGCATATAGAACGTAAGAAAAGTGCAGAATTAAAACTTGCATGAAGTAAATGCTAGGAGCAAAATGCGGAATGTAACAAGAGTAGGGAAGGAGGACACCGAGTTTTTCTCGAGGTATCGAAGAGTTGGCACTCTCCACTAATCCTTGTTGGAGCATCCACACAAGGATGTCACTCCCCCTTGAGTCACCAAGACTCAAGTGCTCACTAGTGGTTGCCACTTCTACATCTCCGGATTGAAGGGCATCAAACTAAGTACACGAGCTTCCTGGGACTCCCACAAGACCTCCAAGAGCTCACCGAGAACACCTCCAATCTCCATGATCGGTTAGGTGTTACCAACCACCAAGAGTAACAAGCTAACTGGTTCACTTGATCCCTATCAAGCCTAAACAACAGCTAGATGCACACTCACTACTCTTGAAGCACTAATGAAGTCCTTAATCTTCAATTAAGAACTTGAAAATCACCTCAAGTGTTCTCCCTTGCTTCTAAATGACAACAACTGTGTATGAATACTTCTGGGTTGCAAAAGAGAAGTATGAAGTCAAGTGAGGGGGTATATATAGGCTAGAGGACCAAATCTAGCCGTTACTCAACCACTTACATTTTTTGTGAACACCGGATGGTCCGGTGCACATGCCTCTCTCATCACCGGACAATCCGGTGAGATTACTTTTCTTCACATGATGTCTGCTATCTTCTGATCACTGGATAATCCGGTTAGTTTAACTTGCATTTAACAGATAACAAGTTGAGCTAACCGGATTATCCAGTGATCAGAAGGAAGCATACTTTTCTGATCTTCTGTTAAATGCTCCGGTGCAGAATTCCTTCAATCACCGGACAATCCGGTGAGGTCATTTGAACCCATCACTGAGAGGGAGAATAGTCCGGTGAGTTTAAAACATCTCACACCAGACAATCCGGTAAGAACAAATTTTTCGGAACTCATCCAATTCAATCGATTTTGAGTTCTAACTTGTCAACTTCTCACCCTATGGCTTCTATAAGCTACCTAGTGCTAGATTTTCGCAAGTGTGCATTCAATTATGTCTAGACTCAACTAAATCAAGTTACAACACTTAGCTCCCCTTTATAGTACGGTCAAAAAAGACAAAAAAGAGACCTATATCTACTCTAAGTGTCCTTTATCACCTTGTGATATTTAGAACTAGAAGATTCTTAGTCTTGACACAAATATCTTTTTGATCGACCAATAGAATTCTATGAGGGGCCAAGAAAACCCATTCAATCATTGAAACAAAAAAAAATTGATTCCTTTCAAAACAAACTCATTAGTCACAATGATACGGTTGTCATTAATCACCGAAACACTTACCACTTATCTAGGGGCCTAGATGCTACAGAGGCATTCAACAATTTAAAGATGTATCTTTCTTCCCCTCTATGTGCTAGTCGCTCCCAACCCTAATGAAGATTTACTCTTATACATCACGGTCGGACCACGAGCTGTAAGTAAGGTGTTGGTGATGGAAAGAGAAGTGCAGGACAAACGAGAGAAAAGCTAGCGACCGGTGTACTACATCAGTGAAGTATTCTACGATCCTAAAGAACACTATCTACAAGTTCAGAAACTGTTATATGAGGTATTGATGGCTTCTCGTAAATTACAGCATTCCTTCTATGCTTACAAGATCACTATACCATCAATATTCTCATTAGACGATATCATGCACAACAGAGATGCAATCGGCCAAATTGCTAAATGGTTAGTTGAACTCGAAGAGTTGGAATGTCCATTTCGTGCCTCGAACATCAATCAAGTCACAAGCACTTGTTGACTTTGTGGTCGAATGGACAAAACCAGAATAATCCCAGGATGACTGCAACAATCTATCAGAAGTATGGAGTTTATTCTTCGATGGATCACTCACGCTTCAAGGCGCGGGGCTGAGATTATACTGATCTCTCCAACAGAAGAAAGCCTATGATACACCTTGCATATCGATTTTTTGGCTACAAATAACGTAGTCGAATATGAGGGTTTGCTCGCCAAACTTCGAGTAACCTCTACGCTTGGCATGCGCTGCCTGCTTGTGAAAGGGGATTTATAATTGGTGGTGAAGCAAGTCAGTAAACGAGTATCAAACTTCGAGTAAGATCATGACAGACTACCTCGCGGAGGTGAGAAAGCTGGAAAAGAAATTCATCGGATTCAAGATCAAGTATATCAAAGAAGGATGTATATTCTAAGAAAAGATAACTATATCACCAATAGTCTTGCCCGCACGGCATCCTCACTGCATTTAAGATAACCCTGAGATTTTTTAGAGAAACCCTCAAAACCGTGTATAAAATCATCAGAGAACATATAGAAAGACTAGTGGTCTACAAGACCTCTAACCAGCTCGAGGCTCGTCAGGATTGACGCGAAAAAAAAAATCACGGGGGACAACTGGTCAACAGCTTGCCAGCTGCAAGTTCTGTTCGCGCGGAGAAATTGCAACGGTCGTCCCACCGAATACGATTAAGATTTTTTTTTTATATAGGGAATACGATTAAGATTTAAGGTACCGTTTCCTCCAGAGTGACATCGTCTACTCTTGTCCGATTACGATTAGAGCATGCAAGAGGGAGGGACAAAATCACAGCACATTGCCCTACCACCAACCCATCGACCATAATAAATGCTTCTCCTTGGGGCTGTTGGAAGGATTTCGTTCCCAAAGGCAAAGGCAGTCCGCTACCGATTCGTCTCCCTCCTCGCAAACCGCAGCCGCGTCCGACTCCAAACTTTGCAAACCAAACGACGACGAGGCTTCTTCCTCGTTTTCTTCTCCCCGCCGCAGTGCAGGCCGGCCTCGTTCTGTCCTCCCCCTTTTCTTGTCTCGGCGGGCCGGCGCGCGGCAGCCGTGGCGCAGCCATGGAAGTGGCGTACCACGAGGTGAGCCGTACCTGGCTTCGAATCCTTGATTTGCTCTGCACCTTGCGGTGGTCACGCGGCTGGTTCGTTCCTCGATTCGGTTTCTTAATTTCCGTGTCTTCTGGTTGTTGTTTTTTTGCCCCCGGTGCCGTTCTTGCGCGTCGACCGCCATGGATTGGAGCAGGAGTACGTGAGGAACTCGAGAGGGGTGCAGCTCTTCACCTGCGGGTGGCTGCCCGCCGCCGCGTCGCCCAAGGCGCTCGTCTTCCTCTGCCACGGTTCGCTACAGCACACACATTTACATTGAAAAAAATGCAGACAAAGCGTTCTGGTTTCTCCCTCCCCAGTGATCCGTGTATCTCTGCATCTATGTAAGGACGTCGTTCGTCTTGTTCATTGTTTTCCGGTTGCTTGTTTCAGGCTACGGCATGGAATGCAGCAGCTTCATGAAAGGTACGGCCGGCCGCCTGGCACTTGCTCTAAATTTATCCCGCTCTTGCTTGTTTCTTTTCCATGTTTTTTCCCCAAAAAAATGATGGCAGAAAGATTCATGACTATTTTCTGAAGAGGCTGAGGATATTAATATATTATCTTCTCTTTTTCCCACTTCACATTGCCAATCTTTTTCTCAAACAAAACAGAAATCCCTGTATCCGGCTGGTGGATATTTTTTTCAAAAAAAAACTGTTTGCGGAAAAGTCTCACAAAATGTAGTCATGCTACTAGCATGTTATTACCAACGTTTTCTTTACTTGCCAAAATTAATTTATTATAGCAATTTTTATTTTATGTTTTTTAGAAATTTATAGATACCTAAAACTTTCGCACCATTAGATTCATCGTGAAATGTATTTTATTGGTATTGTATACTTTTAAGTATTTATAATTTTTTTGTTAAAAAAATAAAAGCAAAATTGCTATAGTAAATAAAAAATGTCAAATAAATGAAAATAGAGGTAGCATTACAACATCAAGCAAGGACTGCTGTTGTCTGCAAGGGAACACGGGAGTAGTTACTGACGCACATTGAAACGCCGACCGGTAGGTCGTCCCGATTCAAATAAAGCACCTGCCGCACGTCCCAACAGCTTGGAGTAATCAACAATCACGTTGCTGCCTTGTTCGTCTCTCCTCTAACTCGAACCAATCGATGGAACCTGTTGCCTTTTTCAGCATTTGGTTAGTGGTTAACACGGTAGCTTAACTAGGTCGTGTGGTTAATGCATCATTGCGTCCTGATCTAGCCTTAGATATGAACAATGAATATGGTGCTTGCGTTTCGCCACAGCTTCCGCCACTTTCCCCGGCCATTCGGTAGATGTTGTTGGTGAGCCACCACCAACCGCACATACACAAGTACAACTATATGGGGCAGTCCCTGTCACGATCCAGTTCCTTTCTCGCCGGGAGTCCGTTTCCCCGCCGCCGCCGGCGAGGTGCACTTGGACGGGTGACCAACCGCCGGGCTACCATCTCCACCTCCTTAATCGCAGCAATAACCACCAGCCACGCTTTGTTGTCAGGAAGAAACCGGCGCTGTACTTGGTTGCCAGCGGCGGATCCACCCGGATGCACTTTGGGAGCCCCTTAAGCTTTCCTTTAATTTTTACACTATCTTCAACTATATTCTCTTCATTTCGTTCTTTTTTCAATTTTCTTCATCGTTCTCATTCTATTTATTTTCTCTCATCTCCAACAGTTTTTTTTCAAAGGGAATCATGAAGTGAAAAGAGAGAATCCTATCCTAAGGAAACAAAAATCCCGTCGTAAATAGATTCTGGATCCTAAAGAGAAACCGTTGAAGATGATCTTAAATATGAAAGTAGAAGAAAAGAAGAGAAGAATAACAAAAGAATAAGAGGAGAGCAAAAAGAAGAGAGAGAATCCGGAGTTCCTATTTTATACTAGCTCTGAATCGGTTATTGATGAGTGCCGTTTTCGCAACCGATACCGGCGCCACATGAGGCTGGATCGAGATCGACCAAGTTCATATTAATATTGTGAACATGATAGCGAGCGGAGGCTAGAGCGGCGATTAATTAGACCCATGGGCGAGCTTCTAGAAGGAAACGTTGCTGATCGATGCACGGCGCGGAGTTAGAGCAGTGGCCACCTCGCCTTGATGAGCCTTAACTGCGTGGAGGTTGCAAGGGATGATGAATGCACACTCCCTAGTTTAGGTGAGGCTCATTCATAGTTGATTAATGGCGTCAAGAATTTAGTCGTCCTGTAGCAGCAAAATCTATGTGGATCGGTTAGGTTGCTCACATGTCTTGTTGCCTATATGTACCGCATACGCAGATTGAGGGGAAAATATTCCATAAATATTCTTAGGCCATCTCCAATAGATACTTTAAAAACTTATTCCTTATAATACTATTACAGTATTCTCTAACACTATTACAGTATCCTATATTTTTTTATCTGCAACAACTACCTATTTTTTACCTTCTATTACTCTCCTACTCCCCTCGAACCTATGTGCATACACTATGAACAGTGATAGAGGCTCCCATATACATCTGTAAAAATGCCGCAACATTGTTTACTCGATACGGATTCTGTTGGAGTCGGATACTAAACGTCACCATCCCTTTTTTTACTGTAGCATTTGAAAAAATACAGATGTGAAGTCTGTTGGAGACGGCCTGAGTCTATTTCTATAGGAAAGAGAGTAGTGCTACCTAGAGATCGTTTCGACGTACTTTTCGGTCGATAAGAAGCTCTGTTTGGAACCGTTCTAGAATAAACTTTGGATGAATCGACCTAACATCTGGTACAACCATTTCATATGTAATTGATGTGTTCCAAACATACCCATGTTAGTGCCTTTAATTCGGGTGCACGAATGCTGCATTGCAGTATTGTACTGTAGGAAAAAAAAGCGGGGGGGTTTACTAATGCTGAGTGGCATGATATTCGACGCTGTTATCCTTCTTTGGCCTTTGCTCGGCGTGATTCTTTTGATTCTAACGCATGGATGGATGATCGATGAATGCAGCGTGCGGCGTCCGGCTGGCGGCGGCGGGGTACGGCGTGTTCGGGATGGACTACGAGGGGCATGGCAAGTCCGCGGGCGCCCGCTGCTATATCCGCAGCTTCCGCCGGCTCGTCGACGACTGCTACTGCTTCTTCAAGTCCATCTGCGGTACGTGAACCATGGCTCCATCATCTCCTGTTCCTGTCGTCGTCTATCCATGCCAAAATCAACCACTCATCCGCTTCCTTTGCTCCGGCTGCCTGCACGCGTGCAGACCTTGAGGAGTACCGGAACAAGAGCCGGTTCCTGTACGGCGAGTCCATGGGCGGCGCCGTGGCGCTGCTGCTGCACAGGAAGGACCCCGCGTTCTGGGACGGTGCCGTCCTCGTCGCGCCCATGTGCAAGGTCGGCCCTCGTCGTTCCGGATGCTCTCTCTCTCTGTCTCTACACTAGCCTGAACCTTTTTTGATTCGTCTGCAGGATGTGCTTTGTCTGAGCTCTGAAGTGAATACTAACTGATCATGTTCTGTTATGATGAAAACAAAATCCAGATATCCGAGAAGGTGAAGCCGCACCCGTTGGTAATCGCCCTCCTGACGCAGGTGGAGGACGTGATCCCCAAGTGGAAGATCGTGCCCACCAAGGACGTCATCGACGCCGCCTTCAAGGATCCCGTCAAGCGCGAAAAGGTCCGTCCACACAACTATTTCTTTCTTCTTCAGATCTCCTAGTTCCTGCTGGGATTCGCGCATTTCAATCCCCCCTTGCCAACTCTTTTTTTTCTTCGTTCTTTACGAGGAATTCTATTTTTTTTTTCAAGTATCCCACAGTAACATGTTCAGTAGATGTTGGATTCGATTTTTGAAGTTAAATTTTAACTAAGATTTTCTCGTAAAATATATCATTTATAACTATAAAATCTATATAGTGTAAAATTATTTTAAATTGTGAATATAGTTATATAATTTTTATACATTAGATATTCTTAAAATTTGATTAAATGTTGATCAAAATACATAAAGTTTGACTTTTAAAAAACAAATACGGCTACTATTTCTAAACAGATGGAGTAGTTTGCATGAGTAGTGGTTTCATGACAAAGCCGCAGCATCTTGGGTGCTCGAAAACAGGTCATGGTTGAGTCCAACAGTCTGATCAGCATTGTAAAAGAAAATGACTAGGTTGTGAAATCGTCACATATTTTCAGTCATGGCACCAATTCCCGGGGTCACATTGTCATGGGTCTGAACTTCTTCTTTTTTATGTAAAATGATCTCATTTCTATCTTTCCCGTTCTTATTTTTAAACTAAACTGAAAAAGAAAATGATATCTGACTGAAACGTTCGAGAGCTTAAGCTCATCTGGTGCTTCTGACATGCCATGCCGAGCAGATCAGGAGGAACAAGCTGATCTACCAGGACAAGCCGCGGCTCAAGACTGCGCTGGAGATGCTCAGAACCAGCATGTACATAGAAGACAGCTTGTCACAGGTACGTACGCTGTCAACACGTACAATCATGCATCAGTTTGTCAGGTTACGGTTAAAAATCCAATGGCAAACCCTGTCAGCTAAAGCTCAACGCGGGCTCTGAACTTTGCGCAGGTGAAGCTGCCGTTCTTCGTCCTGCACGGCGAGGCCGACACGGTGACCGACCCTGAGGTGAGCCGCGCCCTGTACGAGCGCGCGGCCAGCGTCGACAAGACCATCCAGCTCTACCCGGGGATGTGGCACGGCCTCACCGCCGGAGAGCCCGACGAGAACGTGGATGCCATCTTCTCCGACATCGTCGCTTGGCTCAACCAGCGCAGCCGCAGCTGGACGCTGGAGGACCGCCTAAGGAAGCTGATGGCGGCGCCCGGCAAGTTCATCGACGGCGAGAACGGCACGGACGGCAAAGTGCCGGCACAGGAGCGACCTCACCCGCGGCGCGGTGGCTTCCTCTGCGGGCTCACCGGCCGGACGCATCATCACGCAGAAATATGAAGATAGAACCACCAATCCTGATCAGATGTGCACCTTGAACAATGGCGAATAAGGAAGTGGTGTTGTGTGACCAATCATTCCCTTGCCTCCATTGCAGTGAACATTTGCTCAGTAATTAAATCTTCATATTCCATTGCGGTTTGACACTCATGCCGAAACATATAAGCTTATAACGCTATGTGTTATGACTTCAATATATTATGACCATCCCACATTATCTGTTGATAATGCCATTACAAAATGTAATTATATAGCACTACAGCCAAAATAACCAACAAAAGGAAACGATAGCATTACAGCAGTGCCAAGATATTTTAACAACATTCCAATATTTCCCTCAGACCTATGTGTGCAGCCATGTCCTTTTGTCCGTATAGTATAGAACAGTAAAATCGTGTGCTCTCTTCCTATTTTTGTATCAACTGGTCATACAAATCCAACAGATGTGTCCCTTTGACATAGAGAGGATTAAGGAAGGCCACCAACTGCCTCAGTAGATTCCTCCTGGTCCCCGAAGATACGTTTGCGGAAGTCCATGACCATGAGGGGAAGGCCCTCATGTAGGGGAACCTTGGGCTCCCAGCCAAGGAGCTCTTTGGCACGGGTGATGTCGGGCTTGCGCTTGTGTGGATCATCTGCAGTGTTTGGACGGAACTCAATGCGCGCTTCTGGGTCAATGGTTTCCTGGACCACCTTAGCCAGCTCCAGCATGGTGAACTCGCCGGGATTACCCAGGTTGAATGGTCCAATATGCTCCCCTTCCATCAGCTTCATCAAGCCTTCCACCTGTGACAAGCATCACATCAGTATTGCATGTAGTAGTATATTACCTATAGTACCACTGGAATCAGATTAATGATCTTCATCATCAACCACGGTTGCTGCATGTCTTTGCGAGAAACCACTAACATTCTGATCTTCAGCGGATCAGAAATGTGTAGTCCATCTCGGAACAGGAAACAAAGGACAAATAGTATAGGATGCAGCATCATCAACCCTTCCACCTGTGACAAGATATCAGTATAGGATGCAGTTGTTAGGAAACTAGTAGGCTACACGAGGACAAATTAAAATTTCTCTACCGTGTTCAACCAGAAAACTGTTCTAGTAGGAGAACCAGAAAACTGTTCTAGTAGGAGATCATAGATCGTTACCTCTAAACGCGGAGTGAAAGAAGAGTCGTGCATGTTCAAGAAGAGGAAGTAGTTGATCTCGTCAACCACGAAGAGAAAGTAGTCGATCTCGTCCTAAATTTTTCGTTGCCTATCAGCATCGCAGCAACGGCAACAGTGCCTTCACAGTATCCATACGCCAATGTGCTAGCACCGCACCCGGCTAGGGGTTTCATAGGGAGGTTGGGGAGGAGGCGGCGGCCAGGGTTTTAGGGTTGCGGAATCAATACGCTCATGGCCCCTACCTCCTCTTATATAGAGCACACTAATAGACCTTCCACGCTGGTGGCTCATTATGACTATAATCTGTCATGGATCAAAATCCAATCAAGCTCATGTACGGATCTAATCCGAATTAATAATTCCTCTAGGACATATCACCAATAGTAGTAGCATATTACAACCTATAGAATCAGCAAAATTAGATCCTAGAACTAATGACAAATCCTCGTCATCAACCATGGTTTCTGGATAACTGGATGTATTTGCGAGAAACAAATAACATACTGATCTCCAGCAAATCATAAAGATGCACTCCATCTTAGAGCAATAAGCATGGGGCACATAGCATATGAATCATTTCAAGGTTGCTATTAACATGTTTGAGATGGAGATACCCACATTGTGCGGATAGTTTCTCTTGGATGCTGAAGAGTCTATGCAAATAAGTTGAGCCACTCATATGGCACAAGTGTAGGTATCAGCACATTGTGGTTGACAGGTTTATTCAAATGTTTCTTTTAGAGTTTTAGAGGGACCCACCAAATCAGAAACGTATTGAAAGCTCCTAGTCTGCTTGCCATCACCATAGACAGTCAAAGGTTCCTTCCTCAGCGCCTGAAAACCCATAATTGCATCACGAGGATTTCAGTATCAAACAAAAATGAACTGCATATACTTAAGGTGGCAAAAGAGGGAGGCTGCAACTGGTGGTACCTGAGCAACGAAATTACTGACAACACGGCCATCATCGATGCACATGCGAGGGCCATATGTGTTAAAGATCCGGGCAATCCTTACCTAAATACAACACAAATTGCCATAAATATATTATAGCCCACAAAATTTAATCTGAATGCTGTTGATCTCAAGCACTTGAATGGAACAAAAACCTCAAGGTTGGCACCACGATGGTAATCCATGGTTAATGTTTCAGCTGTGCGCTTGCCCTCATCATAGCAGCTCCTGACACCTGTCAGTCAAACATATTTGCATTACAAAATGTCTTAGAAAACAAGCAAAACTAGAATACATGAAATCAAGCAGTATGCAACGAAAATGAGAAGGTCTGCTATGAGGATAGCAAGATCAACAAAAATTTTCTTGCTTCTCTTCTGTCGCTTGATTCCTTTCTCATGTTTATTGGTGGCACTAGTTTGGATAAACTAAGGTGACCTATTGTGGTTTTGTCCTATTCTTCCTTTATTAAGGAGGGATCCACCTAGCGGCTGTCCCACTTGGAACTAATTCTACCAACCAAAAGTATCCAGTTCCACAAGAAAGATACAAAGCATGGATGCCAACCAAATTACAATTCCATGACAGCAACTCCCAGAATTTTCAATTCCAAGCAAACACCTCTTTGCTCAACAGTTCATAAAGGCAGTAGCTTCACAATCAATATGCAAATAATAGTGATGCCTATTAATGGCTTATTTGGAGATTTTGCTGCTGAAGAAAAGGCATTTTTTTTAGAAAAAGAAACAAAAATGTTTTGAATCAAAACACAGTTTTTATGTTTTCTGTCATACACCAAGTGTTCACAATCAAATGACAAGAAATTAATGCCAGCAATGAGGATATTCATGTACTTTATACTACTCTCCCATGATCAACTCATTCGATCTGTTTGATGGAACTGTTGCGTCAAGAAGTTCGCAAAACAGAATATTGTGAGGAAGAGTTGTTACCAATGGGATTGACATTGCCCCAATATGTCTCCACCTGAGGGTGCTGGAGGGGATCACCATAGACCTCGCTGGTGCTGGTGAGTAGGAACCTTGCTCCAATCCGCTTGGCCAATCCAAGCATGTTCAGTGTCCCAACCACATTCGTCTTGTGCCATCTCAAAGGTTAAGGTTCACAATAACATTTTGAAAAGATACAGCAAGCATTAGCATGTCAAACAGCTTTCTTTTTTGACATTTTCACTATTTGAGGCTCTGATTTGGTAGCTAGGCACTTAGGCTTGACTTCCACTAAGCACTAGCACTAGTAGTTGGAAAAGAAGACATATGGCAATAAAGGTAAGTGATAGATACCAAACATTGATTAGAAAGAAAGAGGGCAGCGATCTCAACGTATGATTTTTGCAACTGCAATCCAAACTTTGTCAAAGTTGAGAATTATACAACTCAACTAGGTCCGAACGCAGCTTTGACCTTCACTCCTATTACAAGTTACAACAACACGAAGCAAACATTTTTTTCACCAATACAAGAATTAGCAGGCAATCCGAAGCACAGCTTCCGAGATCACCAGACCAAAGAGCTTTCTCTATAGCAATCCAATTAAAGCGATTTCTATGTCAGAAAACAAACACAGATTTAGAGCTCAAGGTAAATGATAAAAAGAGAAACAATTGACCACACATCTCCTACCAAAGATCAACATTAACTCTGAACTGTTTGAGTAAATCCTTACATGCAGTTAGTTTAATCTTTCTGCAACACTAAGCTGACCACACATCTTGCGGGCTATATATTGGGCCGACCCCCTTGTAACACATCTTTGGATGATTTTCAATCCAATAGAGGCTATTAGCAGTTATAGCCTTTTGGGTGTTTGAATAAACATCAGAAACTGCTGGTAGTAAGAAAACTCATGTGTCCAGTGTATGATACGATTCACCTCTTGCAGAATCAATTCCAACAAGAACTACACATGAAATCCCATTCAAATACTATATTCCTAATTTCTTATCCACCCCTCGTTTGCTTGCCATCTAGTTAAAAAAGTAGCTTTCCTGTCCTCAAAACAATCAAATCCAAAAGATTCATCTTGAACAATCAAACTTAAACCAAAATGACAGCCAAATCAAGCACCTTAGCAACCAGTGGAAACACAGCCATCAATCATGCAAGGACCAAAAGAGTAAACTTGGAGGAGCGTTCAGATTCAGACGAAGCAACTAGCAAGGATATGATGGTCTTGATGGGGTTGTACTTGTAGTGCACGGGGCTGGCGGGGCAGGCGAGGTGATAGATCTGGTCGACCTCGAGCAGTATGGGCTCGACGATGTCGTGCCGGATCACCTCGAACCTGGGGTTCTGGAGGTGGTGCGCCACGTTCCCCTTGCGCCCCGTGAAGAAGTTGTCCACCACGATCACGCTGTCGCCGCGCTCCACCAGCCGGTCCACCAGGTGGCTCCCCACGAACCCCGCGCCGCCCGTCACCAGGACGCGCAGCGCGCGCCGCCGCAGCCCCAGGGGCACCTTGCCGCCGACGGACTCGCGAAGCGACGGGTGCCCGGCGGTGGCGATGCGGCTGAAGGTGGTGGACGCGGCGGTGTAGGACGGGGCTGGGGCGGAGGGGGAAAAGGTAAAGAGGGCGGCGGCGAAGAGCATGCCGGCGAGGGCGAAGAGGGGGCGGTGCTCGGCGGCCGCGTAGCGGGCGGCGCGGGAGAGCCAGGCGATCGGCTTAGAGGGCTTCGGGGAGTACTCTCCGCCGTTGGAGGCGGAGCCCGGCGCCGCGGCGCCGCGGTACGTCAGCTCCGACGCCATCTCCGGCGAAGGACCTGGACGTAAATTTCAGTTCGGACTTTTGGGTCTACTCAGTATAGGGACCAGTCTGTAAATAAATATGGTACGCTGCGGAGATGGGCCTGCGAGGCCTTATATCCCGCGCGAAGGGAATGCGTTGCGCGTACGGGACGTCGGATTGGCGACGGACGGTAGAGATGGTGGGTTTGCTAGTGCTGCAAGGCACCTCGTAAACGTCCACCACCTCCCCGCTTCATCCTCACGTAGACTGAAACTGGGTATCGAGCAAGTTTCAACAAAGTTTCTAAAATTTAAGTGGACTTTGACAAAGTTTCAAGCAAGTGTCAACGAAGTTTCAGCTAGGTGATAACGGAATTTGGACAAGTCGAGCTTGTTTGAATTCCCGGCAAGTTTTACAAACACTATACGTGTGTTTTGAAATTATTTACGGGCAAAGTGCTATGCAGCAGTTGGAACTCCATTAAAGATCAGAGGTAAAGAAGAAATAAGAGGGTAAAAGGATAAATTTATCATATATCATCGAATAACTATCTAATCTATGATATGTCATCTAATGTAAAGATGATTTATGAGATCTGAATTCACATGTTATCTGACACATGTCATGTTCATACCTTGTATTCATACTTTGTGTTCACACCGGCTTAGTATTCACATTAATTATGCATTCCACTAGTGTTCACATTAGTCATGATTCATATTAATCATATATATATATATATATATATATATATATATATATATATATATAATCTCTTGTGACTTATGAAATCAACCAATCAGTTTGCGTTAATTATCTCTGCCAACATAATATCAGACGGTTTCATTCCTCAACCGAGCTACTAAATTGCTTCCACCACACCGTCCCCGGGGAGAGGAATCCCCATGATCTCCACTGGGGGCTGCGCAACCCATAGTTTAGTGTTCGTGTTGTCGATCCAAATATCGGCTACCACCAATTAGAGTTTTCTCTGATCATCTTCAAATCGGGTCTTTCCTATTTTTTTCCGATCATAGATCGGTTTTTGTCGCCCTACCAATCTGTCGACGTTCCTCGGCTTCGGACTTCACCGCCTTGGCTTCGACCTCTCCGGTGCCTCCTCTCTTCCGATGGCTTCGCGGCTGGACGTGACGCGCTCCTCAACATGGCCCTCATATGCGGACTTCCGAGTGTGCCGTCCGTTGTTGTCATCACGTTGGATCATCATCGCTGGCTTGTCGTCCGCAAGCATGAGCCCGTCACACCACCGAGAATGAGTATGTCGTTGCATCGCCCATCATGGCTGCAACATCGATGCTTGTGGTCACGCCATCATCATCAGGGTCCCCGCTTCTCTAAATAGTGATTCTACCCCCATGCTGCTCGTTCTCGTCACTATACCAGCTAGCGCTTTGAGTTAGCGCCTTCCTCTAACACCTCCAGGCTACCGTCGCCGCTAGTCGAGGTCCACGGACAGATCAACCTGACTTTGTGCACGCGTGTGCTCGTGTTGGTGCTTTAGGCTTGCATCCTTCTCCACGGTTTGACCACGATCACCTCGCTCTCAGCTACCTCGGTAATAAAAGTGCTATCATCATCTTGAGCTAATTGTTGGCTTACACTCTAGTATGAGGGGGCTTATGCTACGACTGTGGGGGATGTTTGAGATTGTCTACGTCTTCACCAAGAGATTGCCTATGTCTATCTCGGTCCAATTTGAACATCTGTGAGTAGACATTCAGACTGCGGGGATATTTTAGACAGATGTCGTGTTCACACCGACTTAGTGTTCACATTAGTCATGTATTCCCACTAGTGTTCACATTAGTCTAGTGTTCATGTTAGTCATGATTCTCATTAGCCATAGCTGGCTATATATATGTGTAATCTCTTGTGATTTATGAAATTAATCAATCAGTTGCGTGAATTATCTCCACCAACATCATCAACATAATGATACTATATAAAGAACCTATCAAGTTATTCAATACTAAATTATAAAATCTTCTAACGAGAAAAAGAGAAAGTGAAGGTGGATGATGAAGAAGAGAGAGCCTCGTATCCACCCAATCTACGTCCGTCATTGACGATATGTGTTTTGTTCCGACTACTTTCACGCCCACCTCTCTTCCCCCTATACACTACTACAAAAGCTATTTTTCGAGACACCTAGGTTTCATTTTTACAGGTGGTTTGTAGGACCAACCGCCTGAGAAAGTGACTGCAGCCCCGTGCGGCTGTGAACTGCCTGTGAAAATTAATTTCCACAGGCGGTTCCTTATGTGAACCGCATGTGGAAATATCTCCATTTTTCTAGGCGATTCATATAAGGAACCGCCTGTGGCATTTTCACAGGCGGTTCCTTATATGAACTGTTTGAAAAAATGAAGATATTTGCACAGGCGGTTCACATAAGAAACCATCTGTGGAAATTAGTTTTCACAGGCGATTTCTTATATGAACTGCCTGTGAAAATATCTCCATAAATAGTATTGTCCCCATCGTGGAGCTCATTGAGACAGAGAGCTCTACTGTTCGAACAGTAGAGCTCTAGGTGGCGGCGAATTTGGAAAATAGGGGGGAAGATTTTTTTATTTTTTTTTGAATTCCTTGGAGAAGCCATCTAAGGTAAGGGTATCTCATCCCTAGCTACTATTTTTTTATGTTTAGATTTAGATTTAAGGCTTAATTAGGGTTTAAATGTGATCTAGAGATGCTCTGGTTCTTGCCATTTAGATCTTCGAATTAGCTAAAATTTGTTGTCAATATTGATTCAATTGTATAGATTCACATGATTCTAACATTATATAAAAAAAATGTAGCTAGAATTTGATGTTTTTTAGCATCTAGGAAGTTTTATCATGAATGAGGATTTTTTTCTCTAGATCTCTAGGGAGAGGAAGAGAGAGTAATGAATTCACATTATTTTGAGCCATAAATTTGCTCCAATGTAGATTCAATTGCGTAGATATATTATAATCATAACAAGCCCAGTTTTTCTCTTTTTTAAAAAAATCTTTTTAATTCTGATTTTTTAAATTAATTAATTGATGTATTTAATTTTATGGTTGAAGTTAAAGATGGATAGAGCATGGATGTACGATGTGCCAAGACATGGCGAAATATACATCAAAGGACCCTCTGTTTTTATTGAAACCGCCGAGAAGGACGCTTTGACTAAAAAGACAAAGGAAATATACTGTCCATGTTCTGACTGCAAGAACCAGAAATTGTAGGACAAATCAAGCATAATCAAATCACACTTGATCTTGAGAGGTTTTGTTGAGTATTACAAAAGTTGGTCCAATCACGGCGAACAACGTACAAGCGAACCAAACAAGGACATTGCTGTTGATCAAGTAGATGGTGATGATGAGGGAGCAGTCGAATGCGACACTGATGTTATGATGGATGATGATACTGATTTGGATCTGGAGGAAATGCTATGCCACACAGAACCGCATGTTTTAAGGAACACGAGAGATTTAGATAATTTCGAGGCGTTACAGAAGGCATCGAAGGAACTTTTGTATGAGAATCGAAGGGTTGTGATAAGGAGTTTACGGTGTTGCATTTGGAGCTTGAACTTCTAAGGTTGAAGGCCAGCAACGGATGGTCTGACAAGAGTTTCTCGAATCTGTTGAGTCTCTTGGCAAACATGCTTCTGAAGCCTAACTCCTTGCCCACCACCACTTATCAGGTGAAGAAGCTTATCTGCTTATTGTCATTGGATGTGCAAAAAATACACGCGTGTCCAAACCACTGTATCCTCTACCTAAAGAGTACGAAGCCTTGGATAGATGTCCAGTGTGCAATGCAAGTCGGTACAAGAGGAATGATGATTGTGAGGACGAAGATGCTTCTGCCAACGCGAAGAAGAAGAATACTAATGCTGGTCATGACGAAGAAGACACTTCTTCCAACGCGGAGAAGAAGAGAAAAAGTCCTGCGATGGTAATGTGGTACCTACCAGTGATCCCCCTCTTGCAGCTTTTGTACTCGAACCCTAGGGACTATGAACTGATACGTTGGTATTTCGATAAGCGTAAGAAGGATGGAACTAAGCTTCGACACCCCGCTGATGCTAGCCAATGGAGAAAGTTCGATGCTATGTATCCAGAGTTCGCTGAAGAACCAAGGAATGTAAGGTTCGCATTGAGTACCGATGGAATGAATCCTTTCGGTGACATGAGCACCTCGCATAGCACTTGGCTAGTGGTCCTGGCCATCTACAACCTTTCTCCATGGCTATTCATGAAGCGAAAGTATCTTATGTTGTCCATTCTTATCCAAGGACCGAAGCAACCTGGCAACGATATAGATGTGTTTCTGGAACCATTGATGGAAGATATGGCGAAACTGTGGCATGAGGGGGTCCGGGTGTAGGATGAATTCTGACGATAGTATTTCACGCTGAAAGCCATGATTTTAGTTACCATCAATGATTATCCCGCCCTTTTTTCCCTATCGGGATAAGTTAAAGGGAAGCAAGGATGTGCAGTGTGTTTGGATGAAATCGCGTCTGTGTACCTTCCGTACTCACAGAAGATAGTGTACACGCGACATCGACGATTCTTACTCAGAAGTCACAGATACCGCAAGATGAAGAAACATTTTGACATCACGGTTGAGGAAGATACTGGCCCGAAACCTCACAGCGGGGCACTAGTGTTTCAAATGGTCAATAGCATCAAGGTTGTTTTTAGAAGCCGCCGAAGGGTAAAAAGAGGAAGAAAAGTGAGACGCCGACCAGCATGTTGTGGAAGAAGATGTTAATTTTCTTTAAGTATTTGCCCTACTGGAAGGACTTGGACGTCCGTCACAGCATCGATGTCATGCAAGTTGAGAAGAATGTGTGTGATAGCATCCTTGGCCTTTTACTGGACATACCAGGCAAGACAAATGATGGAATCAAGTCACGTAAGGACTTGGTGCATTTTGAAATCAGGCCAGAGCTACACCCTAAAGACAGACCAAATAAGAAACATTATCTTCCCCCGGCTAGCTACTCTCTGACAACTAAGGAGAAAAAGGTACTGTGCAAGTGCTTATGTGGGGTGAGAGTCCCGACTGGCTACTCATCCAACATTAAGAACCTAATCTTAATGAGAGATTTGAAGCTAATCGGCATGAAGTCTCATGATTGTCATGTGATGATGACGCAGATGCTCCCTATTGCAATCAGGGGTATCAAGCCAAGATACATAAATGTGGTCATCACACGGTTGTATCACTTCTTCAACGCAATTGCTCAGAAGGTGATCGATGCTGAAAAACTGGGTACTCTACATAGTTACTTGGTAGAGACTCTGTGCTAACTTGAGATGTGCTTCCCTCCATCCTTTTTCGATATCATGGTACACCTCTTGGTTCACATCGTGAATGAGATAATTGCGCTGGATCTTGTATTCTTGCATCGTGAATGAGAAAACTTATGGAAATAAACTAAAGAACACTAGAACAATATGAAACAACTAAGAGTTATGTCAAAGTTTGCAATCATATGGTGACATGCAACAATTTATATTCTAGGAAGATAAATTGCATAATGTAAATTGTATGAAAGCAAATAGCTCAACAATAAAGTAAATAGCTCAAGAGATGATACTCAAATTTTATCTCGTGGTATCGGTGATTTGCCGATCACCCCTAATCCACGTTGATGTGAGTTGAAGCTTATCTTTATAGTATGACACTTATCCTATTAATTCAGTCAATTTTTTTCTCTAATCACCTTTGACCGGTAAAAGAAAAGTGCCCTATATTTTATATCTTTGCCTTGAGCTAGCCATTTGTATATATTCTACACATGCTCATTCTAGCTTTGCGACATTTTTAGGATTAATTTTTTCATAACTTAACTCAAACATGTTAGTCCACAAATTACATATTATCATTGATTACCAAAACATGAATTATGGGTCTAGATGCTTCAAGCACCTTGGTCGGGAAGTGGTTTTTTACCCAGAATCACTACCCCCTCATCAAGACATACCCAACAATCTTTAGAAATCGCATCTCATGCACAACTTTCCATCTATCTCTTCAGGGGCTTCTTCTTTTAAAGAACTTTGTAAATGAATGGTTTGAGAACACAGACAGAGTGTTCCACTTGTGATCCTGGAGGATTTGGATAAATGTGCCCGACCATGAAGAATGGATATTTGCTTTTCTTTCATGTGAATGGCCCTATCTTTTAAATAATGGTTTTTCATGCTATAGGGAATACATCCACCCGTGGTGGGCAACGACATCGTTTCTATGCACGTGGAGGCCTACTTGTTGTGGTTGTTCGGGTGGATCATGAGGCAGCCACAACAACTCGGTCTCCAAGAGCATGATCCCGTACGCCATGGAGAAAGCCGATGCTGGACTAGGGGAGGTCTCCCAGTACAGTTGGGCTTCCATTGTGATGGTCGCGACCTACAGGGGTCTATGTGATACCTGCACGAAGGTGGATTCGGCTGCCATCTTCTACAGCTACCCCCTACTTCTTCAGTTGTGGGTGTATGAGTGGTTCGCCATTGGCCGACCAGTAGTGGACCACATGCCCTACAACACTGCTCCTGATGGCTAGAATGGACCCACCATGGGTTCTTTGTACTGCCAACGTCGGATAAGATCTCTTAAGATCTCACGTATTCCATACGTTGATTCCATGAATTTGTTTGTCTAATGATTCTTCTCTATGAAGCCGACATGGGCCAAATCCTAGACACACAGGGCGTACCCAGACTTCACAGCTCAATTCAACAACCTCTTGGTCGGTGACGTGCAGTGGACATCGTACTGTGATGAGGACATCCTTAGACGTGCCATCTTTGGACTATCTTCATTGTGCATGTGGGACAGTGACTCCTGGCTAATGAAGAAGCATGTCGCCTTCAACATCTTCATTGAGGATTACGTGCCACATGGGGTGATGCATGGGTCATTCTACAGGATCAAAGAGATGGCGAGAAATATCAAGAAGATGAAATCTTGTAGGTCCAGTACGGTCGTTGTTCCTCCCTATCTGCTCATCTACTCTTATAGGGTGATGAGATGCATGTATTCAATGAGTATTTGAATAGGTAAAAATCCTAAGGATGTAAGCGACACGACGTTGGCAACCCCCCCCCCCCCAAAAAAAATTTAAAGAAAGAAGACGGTAAACGATTTACCCTTTAAAGTACTCTTTTGTTTTTAAAATTGAGTATAGGATTGTCATACTATTAAGAGGGGTGCAACGCTATGGTTTGGTCTTGAACTTAGTGCTCAAAAAGATCTACACCCAGTCTAGAAAGAGGCACAAGTACACAACACGAACACTGAGTCAAAACCTTCTTAGTGACATCGGATGTTCCGATATTCACATCAAATGTTCCGATGTCATTAGATAGACCAAAATTTTAGAACATGGGGTTCTCGGTTTGGTATTCTTTTTAGCATCAGATGTTCTGATATAGATCGGACAATCCGACTTTCTCAATCTTGAAGGTCTCAGTCTTGAATTAAATCCAATATCGGATGTTCTGATGGTTGGATCGAATGTTCCGATCAGGGTCGGAATATCTGGTTTTTTTGTGAACATAGACCTTTCTGTTTCAATTTAGTTCTCCACATCAGATGTTCTGATGTGTTATTTTTACCAGGTCTAGGTTGGATTTTGAAGTTCAAATCTATTATTTTGAACTGATCGGATGTTCCGATAGTGGGGATCAAAACTTCCAATGTGGGCTGAAAAAGTTTTTGAAGGGGTCTATTTATTACCCCTTCCTCCTTCCACTCCTTACACCTACCATTTTCGGATCTGAGAGCTCTCCAAAGTGAAAAGGTCCTCTCCTCTCTCAAGAAAGTGCTCCATCTTTGAGAGGGATTTGAAAGAAGAGCTTGAGTGCTAAAAAACAAAAGTTGATTTTTGAACACTAGGTGTCATCTCCAAGCTTCTGTGCACACATTCTTTTCTCTTGGATTTTGAGTACTCATAGATGGCTAGGAGTCACCCATGAGCCACCAACACGGTTGTGATGCGCTGAGAGAAGTTTGTGAAGGCCAATTTTCACCTCCGTAAGGAAAGAAATACCACAAGAAAGCCAATGAGTGCATTGTACAACCTTAGGAGGAAAAGGGTTGAAAGAGACTCGGCTCAAGTATGACCGAGCTCCTCAATGGAGACGTAGGATCCCCTCAAGGATCCGAACTTCGAGAACAACATCACGTGTCTCCGTCTTTCGGTTATTTCGCATATTTCCTTTACTTTATTGCAAGTTCATAAATTACTTTGTGTCAGTCCTAGTTATTTATATCTCATATAGGATTGCATCTTGTTACTTGTTTTAGAGTAGCTTTAATTCCGTATTAAATTTCATCAATGCAAAGTTTTAGCTTGTCTAAAGTAAATTTGGAAAAAGTCTTATTCATCCCTTCTAGGACGCTATCTCGATCCTTCAAGTATGAGATTAAAGATAGAGGAAACACGTGAGAGGTAGGAGGCACGTCAGGAGCGGCAACAAGAATAATAATGATTTGAACAGGAATGCAAGCGGCAACTGAGGAGTTTCAAAGGTGAGAGGAGAAATGTCATCTTCAAGAGGATATTTAAAGGAGGCAGGAGGTCGATCTTCATAGGCATGAGGAACTATTTTAGATGCGTCAAGCTCTCCTGTGTCGTAAGAAAGAATAGGAATACCAAGTTGCACGTGATAGAAGGGGAAAATATAATCGCTCCATGCAATAGAATCCATATTCTACCCTTGGCACTGTAATATTTAAAATGATGTACCACAAATTTTGTATTAATGTTAATGTTTATCTTTACGAATAAAATTACTGACTTCTACTCTTCTTTTCGTATCGCTTAAATTTCTCAAAGTAACATCAATAGCCGAATAACAACATGAATTAAAAGAGACAGTACCTCAACATTAGGACAGCAAGTGAACAAAGTTGTTGCTCTCAGTCTTTTTATTGTCTTCCCCAGCTGGTTTTCCACCTCGGCCTTATAGATTTTGAAGTATTCTAATGCTTCATCCTTTGTTCTGAGCAAGTAGATGTAGCAGAACCTAGTAGCATCATCTATGAGAGTAAAGAAGTACCTCTTACCACCTTTTGTTAATATTCCATTCATCTCACACAGATCAGAATGAATCAACTCAAGCGGAGAGGTGCTTCTCCCCTCGACTGAGTTAAAAGGTTTGCGGGGCTGCTTTGCTTGCACGCACACCTCGCACTTGTGGCTCTTATCATAGTTATATGAGGGAATAAGATCCATTTTGCTCAAACGCACAATTGCTTCACTATTAACATGACACAAGCGAGAATGCCAAATATCAATGTTCTTATTAGAATACGAAGAATAGAAGATGTTTGCAGAGCTATCAAGAATAGAAATGCGGAACATGCCTCCGCAATCATAGCCTTTCCCTACAAACGACCCACACTTGGTCATCACTACTTTATTCGACTCGAAGACTAATTTTATTCCTTGCCGGCACAGCATCGATCCACTGAGTAAATTGCGGGTCATGGCAGGTACAAAAAGCACGTCCTTCAGGACAAGAGTCTTGCCAGAAGTCAATTTCAGGCTCACTTGTCCTATTCCGCGCACTGCTGCCGAGACTCCATTCCCCATCAGTACGGATCCACCATCTGCGCCCTGAAGAGAAGTAAAACACGTCTGATCAGCACATATATGTCTAGTAGCACCTGTGTCAATCCACCAACTAATTAGTGAATTTGCCATATAGGCCTCAGGTATATACCCACTGGTGGAGTTGCCTTTGCCAGTATCATTGGCCGATGCAACCGCCACATGCACTTGGGCTTTGGCTACCTTCTGCTGCTCAGGTGTTGGCCCCTTGCCCTTACGATTGCGACATCTGTTGGCTTTGTGATCCGACTCGCCGCAGACGTAGCAGACAATCTCGGGTTTTTTCTTCTTCTTCATTGCATTAGCCTTCGGTCCCGAAAACCCAGGCTTGGTCTTCTCTTTCTTCGCATTCTTACCAGGATGGTTCTTGTGCTCGACAAGGTTTGCTTGAGCAGGCACCTTCCCTCCACCATAGCCTGCCTTGGACTTCTCCTCGACATTTATTGCAGCAATGAGCTCATTTAGAGTCAACCGCTGCTTTAGATGCCGACGTGCAGTGACAAAGTCACGCCAAGAAGTAGGCAGCTTAGCCAGAATGGCATTAATCTGAAAGTTCTCAGGGAGGACACATCCATACTGGCCTAAGTCCCGCACGATCAGTTGTAGCTCATGGATTTGTTCCATGACTGATCTGCCATCTCCCATGCGAAAATTCAGGTAGCTTGCCACCATGAAGGATTCGTTGCCGTTGTCGCTTTCAGCATACTTGTCATTCAGCTCCGTCCACACCTTCCGAGCTTCCCCGAAGCTCACGTAGACGTCGAAGAGCCTGTTCGACAGAACAGCCAAGAGACGTGCCAGGGCAGAAGCATTTGCCTTCTCCCAACGGGCCCTTAACGCGTCAAGACGCGTTCTTTCGACCTCGTCTAGCACGGCTTCCCCTTGGGGGGCGGGCGGCTCTTCGGTGAGGACCCAGTATAAACCGAGCTCCATCAACCACAGCCTCGTCCGGGCCTGCCAGCGCTTAAAGCCGGTCCCATCAAAGCACTCAGGCTTAATCGCGTCCGAGGACGACGGAGGGAGGGCAGATGAGCTAGAGCTAGCCATCTCAGAAGCAAAAATCGGATTTCTGGATTGTTGAATAATTTGTGATATATAGAGCATATATAATATTCCACAAGTATAATTACAAGAATGAAAATTCAAGCTAGCTATACACATGATAAGGAAGGGTAACAGCTGAGTAAGAGCATAACCAAAGCAACCCTCCATGTGTAACATCAATAGCCGAATAACAACATGAATTAAAAGAGACAGTACCTCAACATTAGGACAGCAAGTGAACAAAGTTGTTGCTCTCATATTTAAGCTCAACAATTGGCCCCAAGCCTTTGAAGACTTGCTCCCAAATTGTTCTAATGATCTAATCAAATATTGGGCTATCCATAAGATCTCAACTAACAAAAGGATCTTGGACAATATACCAAGCATGAGCACTGGATTGTGAGCTGTGCTAAACCAGAGGTATTCCATGCGAAAACATTTGGTCATTACAAAAGTAATACCAGCAAACAGACGATGAAATCTACTGAATTTTACCAGTACAGAGCATATCCAGATATGAAAGAAACAAGCCATCACTGGAATCTGTGGCCAGAAGACCACCAACAGTGATGAATATATCACTCAGATCAACACCTGAGACAAGTAAACTGCCGCACAGACCAACCACTAGTTCACAGCTCACACATCCACAATACCAAAGATCCTAATGCTATTGTTCTTAAGCAATAACCCAATATAAGATCAATTATATCATCACAGAGCATTTAGACTTCAGCATGCTGTACAGAATGTGAAAAGAGGATAAAAACTCACAGTGAAAGGAGATGAAGAGATTGAATAATCGGGGCAAGGCACGACTCGTCGGTCGCAGTCCCAGAAATCCGATTGCCCGCCGTAGCGCCGACAATAAGGAAGACGGAGATACAATCCCCAAACCACACTGCAGCCGGCACGTGTGGGCGAACTTCCGGCGTATGCAACTCCGGACCAACACCGCTCACTTCCAAATCTCCGAAAACCAGGTCTAGCCGAGAAAGACTCGGATTCAACCGGCCAAAGATCACTGGGAAGAAGAGAAGATTGGGGAAAAACTCACAGAGAGAAACTCTTCATTGGTCTGCTCTTCGGAGAGGGGAAGGAGGAGGGTCTATATCGGGAAACCTGCACCGGCCGGCCGGAATCAAATCCAAACCGAATTGCAGCTCCTCCGGCTCCCAGGCGCACAGAGCGGACGACAGTTGTCGCCGCCGCACGCCCAGGTCCCAGCCATCCCTTTCCTCCATCTCTCCTCTGCGGAACCCTAGCAACCAGCTGCCTTTTAAGGCTAAGAAGACATGGGCTGGGCCAAACCACGAGCTCAAGCCCATATCAGCTGTAATTTCAGCCCAGAAGAGTTCCAGCACATTGAAAATTTCAGAAATATATGCAACACTAATTTCATTCTAATAAATAAATAAATAAATACAGGCACCTATCCTACTTTTATTAGGTGACAGGTCCATATCACCACGAGAGATAGGTAACCAGACTTATCTCGGGCGACTGGATTATAGTTGTGCAGTTTTTCAAAATAGGCATGTCTCTTTTAAGCCCGGACCGTCCCACAGGCCACAGCTGGCTGCCCGCAGCTACAACGCACGAATCTAGAAGCACCCCCCGCAGCCACAGCCGCTAGTCGTTTTCTTGTCGCGGGTCCCTCCTCCTCCCATCCATCCTATTTCCACCACGCGGCGTCGCCTCGCCTCCAGAGTCCCGAAGCATCTCGACCCCTCTATCTCCCCCACTCGCCGCAGGTGCGCCCGCCTAATCCCCCACTCACCCGAACGGAATTTCTCTCTTTTCTTTGATTGATTTGATCACGTAGTCACCCGTCCGTTCTTCTAATCGTGCTCCACCGAAGCCTTCTCTCGTCGCTTCCTCTTCCGTTTCTTCGATGCGATCGCGAGGCATCGAGTTCAGATCATTCTTTCTCTCCGTTCAGTTCGTTGCGGTTTTGTCTGCTGCGTAGTACCCTGGTAATCTAATCCATCCGTGCATGGTTCGATTAGGTTATTCGTCTTCTTCTTCAGCGCGCAGGATCATCCTAGCTAAGATGTGGGTGAAGTTTTTTCCCCCAAAATCTTATTTTATCCAAATCGTCTGACTTAACCCGTGAAGTCGGGGAACAGTGATTCGCGAGATGGTGAACAGTAATCTACAATCGAAATACTGTAGCAATGGTACTGTGATAATTCTGCTGTTAGCAAAACGCAGTAACATCAAATCCTATCCATCCATTTGAGATCTAATGTTAGGGTTAGTGGTTTAACTGAACCCCCATGCGTTACTTTGTGTCCGCCTTTTGTCTATGTGCTTTTAAGGCCAAAACTATTATCCTACCTGAGCCTTTGAAATCTTGATGCATGATTGAGCACTCTACAAACTACAATACGTCGCATACACATGCAAAATAGAGTTTTATTACCTGCAGATCAGTAGATTATACTGTAGCATAACTGTACCTTTTTTTAAAAAAAGTGAAAATGTAAAATATGTCATAGTGGTCTTGTTACACTTTTCCATGAAGCACCATTTCTTTGTTGCATTTCTATTTCATTCTTATATAAAATTTTCTAGTCCATCTGACAATAGTGAAGGTCCAGGAACAGCTGTAACCCCTTTTTTTTGGCAAAAATGCTAGGTATTTACAGCTAATAATGCATATGTGTATGTGATACACTCTAACTTCCCAACAGAAAGCCTAGCAGAGCAAAAGGGCACATCTTAGTGAGCTCTCTATTGAAATTATTGAGCATGATCGCTACTAAATTTGTTGATTGTCCACCCTGGGGCTACCGCTAGTGTCGGGAGGATATTTTTGATAATGTATCATGTGAAAAACAAGCTACAAAGTACTCCCTCCTCTCTTGAACAGTAGTCGTTAGCCCTCAACACATGAAGCAAAGCTGCTGTCATTTCTTCTTTCTGTGACCTATTTATTGCTTGCTCCCATCAATAATTAATGGCACTCACTTCACCACCATCGTTCAATTCAAATTCCAGTTTCAAATAGCTGTTAATAGGGGCTCCTGGGAAAACACTGCCCAGAAAACCCAAAACTACATCTATTTGAGAGCAGAAGTAAGTTCATCTAGTTCAGAACCGAGGTAGTAGCATGGGGCTGATGACCTTTTTCAACATGCTAGTGACTAAATGTCATCAAACATTTTCTGGGCATAATGAATCGTTGTGTCAAACTTCAACTTTTCTTAAAAAGTATTTTGTGATGTGGTTTTAACGAAAATATGTTTCATTTGAACTTCTGACTATCTATGCCATTCAAACTATTCTGCTCCTTTGTTTGATTATATCACTTTAGTTTTGTTGGACCATTTCACTTAAACTGGCACCCCTATCGTTGAAATCCTAGTGCCACTACTTAGCATGCAGGTCTCTCCCACCATGTTCTTCACACACATTCAATCGTGAAGCACTTATTTTCTTCTTTCTTTAGCATGTTGGGTAGTAAAGATGTGGAATTTCTGCTTGCTTTCTTGTGATTCTCAGTTCGTTTTCCAATGTTTGGGTTTTTAAGAATTTGTCTCTTGCCACTACCATGCTTTCGCTTGGAAAAATCAGTATAGAATTTTAGAAAAAAGGGAACCTTCTTCAAGATCTATATTTGTTTGTGCTTGTATTAATTTCTGCATCACGTTTTAGAAATTTTGTGAAATTTCTAAAACTGCATTGGGCTTTCCCCCTATATTTTTCCATCTGTTACTTACTTAACCTTTAACTGCAGAAAACAATGAGCAGGCGCAACAGCCGCATCATCTATGTAGGCAACCTCCCTGGGGACATCCGTGAGAGGGAGGTAGAGGATCTCTTCTACAAGGTGGGTTGTTAGTGGTTTACTCATATTTTTGTCGCACTTTTCCTTTCTGCAAGCAGGTAGTAGATCAATCAGGGTATATGTCTAATACCTGGTCAATTAATAACAATTGTCTATCTCCGCAACTTACATATCCTATCAATGTGAGATTACACTTAGGAGTTGAATGTTTTCAGTTTTAATTTATAACATTAACTAGCATTTTATCTGCAATTTGGTTTAGGACACATGAATTCTTGTTTGATTTTAAGCTGTCGATTTGGGATTTTATGATTTTTGTTTAATTGTTTCAACCAAAGAAAGTCCGTGCATGTAGTTATCTTTGTCTGTTGTAAACAATGTACGCTATTTTGCAATGATAATTTGTAGCACCTTTTATTGTGGTTGTGGTGCATGGCCTACGTTTTTAGGGATCTGTTAGTCTAATTCTGCATGAGGCGCGATTTGCCATATATGAAATTCTTGATGATGCATGCGGTAGAGAGGAAAACTTATCCCATGTTGCAGGAGCAAAAGTATCGACAGTGTAGCATCATTATATTTCATGAATTTTGTATGACAATATGCATGCCTTAGTTTTTCCTTCAACTTGTGCAGTACGGAAGGATTTTGGATATCGACTTGAAGATTCCTCCAAGACCTCCTGGTTATGCTTTTGTTGAGGTGAGGATATTTTGCTTCTGTCATGTCCTCTGTAAGAGTATTTTCCTTCTACTGAGCTTACGTTCAATTTTTATAACAGCATCTCAATTATTGTTTATAGTTTTACATATATTAGTTTAGATCATGTGTTTCAACTATTAAAATTTTAAAATGAATTCACTGCTTGAATTTGGTTTTGATATAGCTAAACATTTAGTGTTAACAAAAAAGTTATGCTTTTGTAGTTTGAGGATCCCCGTGATGCTGATGATGCGATCTATGGGCGTGATGGGTATAACTTTGATGGCTACAGGTTGCGGGTATGTATATCAAGATGTGTGTTTCTTTTATTGAGTGATTGTCCCAGAAGAGAGGACTGGTTTTGGTTTGTCTTGTGGCTTTTGGCATTTTTTTTTCTACTCAGGTTGAATTAGCTCATGGTGGAAGAGGTCAGTCTTACTCTTATGATCGTCCAAGCAGCTATAGCAGTGTACACCGTGGAGGTGTTTCTAGGCGCTCTGATTATCGCGGTTTGTAGTTTTATATTTTGAGTAAGTTGACTGATAGCTCCTTACAGAAATTCTCATAATTTCATTTTGTGAACCATGCAGTTATGGTCACTGGTTTACCTTCATCAGCATCGTGGCAAGATCTGAAGGTACTGCCTTCGTATCAAACTTCCACTTGTAGATTTTGTTGGAAAGAACTTCATTTTACTACATTCAGGACCATATGCGACGCGCCGGCGATGTCTGTTTCTCTGATGTATACCGTGAGGCGGGAGGTTAGTGATTGATACTCCTAAATTCATTTTCTTCTATTTCATGGCATCAGATGGTAAACACTGTGTTGGTCACTAATTGGTTATATCATGCGGCCTAAATTATAACTTCACCGTCCCTTTGAAAAAAGAATTCTTCACACCATTTTGAATTTCAGCATATTGATGATATTTATTCTTCTTTTTTGTTCTGCAGAAACTATTGGTATTGTGGATTATACAAACTATGACGACATGAAATATGCGGTAGGTTTAGCATGCCTTTTACTCATTGCTTTTGAAATGAGCGGATTAACTATTTTTTTCCTCATCGATTGCAGTTTCAGAGGGTCTGTACAGTTTGTTGACGAGGAAGCTTTGATTAAATGGTGTTTTTTCCTGCTTCATTTGGCATTCTTTACTCTTATGATTTGTCTTTGCCATCTCGCAGATTAAGAAGCTTGATGAATCGCAGTTCAGAAATGCATTTTCACGGGCTTGTATCAGAGTATGGAGTTTCATGTTTTCCTCAACTAGTTTTGAATTTGTTAAGGTGATGCTTTATGCATGTCCATTTGACCGTGAACTAACATCAATTGTTATTATTCTATTATAGGTGAGGGAGTATGATGCTATATCACGAAGCAGGAGCCGTAGTCGCTCGTACTCGAGAAGTCCCAGTTACAGCAGGAGCAGGAGTCCAAAGTAATGTTTTATTTTCTCATGTTTTACCTTTAAGTCTTATGGAGGCACTGATTCTGATTTGTTGTTTCCTTAGATATGTTTCTCGGTCACCCTCGCCTGTGCATGAAAGGTATAGATCTGTAGGGGTACTGGAAAACATGTGTTCGTTTCGGTGGGCGCTGTCTATAGGGCGACTTCTGGGTCGAATCAGAAAGGGAGGTACTTAGAATAGATCGAGATAGTCAGACTATAACGTCGAGAATGTTATAGCGCTGCGAAAGAAGGACATTCTGATCGACCCGCGTTCGCTGTAATTCCAATTCTCGTAATCTTTGATGAATCTCCATTATCTCCATAATCTTTAGAGATTCTTGTGGTGATCACTAAAGTAGAAGAAATCGGCTGAAACAAGAGATATGCAAGAGCTCGACTGAAAGATACGAGTTTCCTCGATTTAGAAACTGGAAGCTTGAGAACCAGGAGTGAGTTCGTCCCAAGGGTGGGTTCGTGAGATGGAGAGTCATGCATAGTAGGCCATCTCCTAAAGCTTTCTTTCAACTGCCCTCTCTCATTTCTTCAGGAAGTGTTCTTCCCATGGAGGCACTGATTCTGATTTGTTGTTTCCTTAGATATGTTTCTCGGTCACCCTCGCCTGTGCATGAAAGGTATGTGGATCTATATTGATGGGAAAAATACATTTGTAAGATCATAAGTGCTAACATGGCATGTGGATGCTATACCTGCAATTTTATTGTTAGAAGTAACATGGTACGTGCTCCTTAAAGAAAAATGCAACAATCAGATCTTGTCATTCGTGATCTTCAACATATGGTGTAATACAACTATGGACTATGGTGTTAAAAAAATTCTGAAACCTCTCTTTATACAGACATGCCATTTTATATACATCCTAAAGATGAGTGCAAAAACCAATGATAGGAGAGTGCCATATCTCTTATTTGGTTCCTATTGTCTAATATGCACCCAACGAACCAAATGCTTCTTCAGAGTCTAGAGTCTAGCTTCCCACAAAATTCTACATAATGCAGCTCTAGATTTTAAAGTGTGCACTGTACCCCCAAGCTTCTAGAGAATGCTCCTTCAGAGTTTAAGAGTAAAGGCTCTACCACAAACTTCTAGAGAATCTTCTTAATGGCAAAGTAGGGAGTGTTTCGCCTTAAGAAGCATGCTAAGTTGAAGAGGGGAAACCTGGGTGACAGTAGGCAATGAGAGGGTAAACAAAAGAACCTCACTAGAATTTTGCCATCTCTCAAAACTGTGAGTTCTCACTTATACTAGCATTGTTACATGTATATTACTCAAATATTTTTTAGTATGGAAGCACATCTAATTTCTTCCCTTTTTTCTCTTTTTGTCATGGGCAAGCTTTAGTTCTCTGATTCTCTCCATATTTCTTCACACATCACTAACCTTTCAGTTCATCTTTACCTTATTCAACGAACAAATATGTACTTAAACTATACTTCATACTTATATATTAAAAAGCAAAAAAAATTCTACACATTAAAATCGCACTAATTTACCACAGATTTCACTCATAACCTGCTGCAAAGCAGAGTTCATTCTTGTTTCTAAGTAAGGCTACAAAGAAACAGAAGTAGGTGCCAGATTTTTTTTATCTGAAATAATTGGAATTTGTCTTCTGGTTTTTAACTGTTACGATTAATGCTTGTGATGTACCACTCTCTTTAAGTTAGTATGATTTGACTCTCTTTTCAAATCATCATGACTAATTTACTCTGTGGTTCAATAAGAAAACACAAAAAGCTGG
Source organism: Phragmites australis (assembly GCF_958298935.1). NCBI lineage: Eukaryota > Viridiplantae > Streptophyta > Magnoliopsida > Poales > Poaceae > Phragmites > Phragmites australis. The sequence continues at coordinate 16,032,086 of NC_084921.1, forward strand.
CTGGCTAACATGCACTGCTCAAGGTTTGCTTCTGTTTTTCCTAGATCTGGCCATGCAGCGATCTGGGGACTGCATTGCTAGAATATTGGATCTGTTTGAGAATCAGAGAGGATGTTTTGGAACTTGGGATAGTAGAGCTGGATGGTGATGCATGCCTGACAGTAAGGATACGCGAAGTGGATCTTATGGTATTATTAAAAAACTGATGATTGTGGCCACTTAAATTTCAAATAGTCCATAAATGATCCTCAGACCTCAATTCATGAGGTTGTAAGCTTCTTTGAACTAATTTTGCCATCCTGGTACATAAAAGAGAGACAATATGGTGCTTGGTACAAAAAAGTTTACTCTAGCAAAAAAAAAAAAAAAACTTTGGCACAAAAATGTGGACATTAACAATTAAGACACATATTGCTTACTTTTTTTATTTGCAGTTCCATTTTTAATCAGACTATGCCTGATAGGTTGAAAAAGAATACTACTTTGTTTGTTAGCTCATAAAAACGTGTAGGCCATAAAACATGAACACCGAAATGTGTACTTAGCACTTTAGCTCCCATCCTGAATCTATTTTAATTTCTAAATCTTTTTAGTGTTACCTCTATGTGTGTCCGATGGATTTGTTAGTTATAGATCACATTATTAACACAGCTTTGAGTAATGGATTTTGTTTCTGGGACCTAGTTATAGATCACATATTACTAACACAGCATAGAGTAATGGATTTTGTTTCTGGGACCTTCTGCAGATCCCTATCAAGGTCTCAATCCCCTGCTTCTTCTGTAAGTGTTTTCATTGTAAACTCACAAGTCAACTAGATCCTATTTTTCAATCTCTTGTGGAATGTAGTTAATTTAACTCTTTTGCAGCCTTCTCGTGGAAGATCTGTGAGCAGAAGCAGGAGCAGGAGCTTATCCCCTTCTCGTTCTCCTGTAATAGCAAAACCCCAAAAGAATCGCTTATCACTGCTAGGAACTTCATGCTAATCTGATGTTTACTTGATGGCAGGTGAGATCTGATTGAACTTGGATACCATTGAAGCAGTGAGCAACTATCCAGATAGGGGAACATGAGAAGAACATGGATTACGATAACGATGTTCTTGGTGACTCCATTGTTGCCACTGCTCTCCCTCACTTGGGAGGGCGCCTTTTATTTAGTGCTTAATAATTATATCATGTTATGAAAGAGAGCCTCATGCGTAGCATGCTTGTGTAAACTGAACTTGTGCGTTCTAGCAGTCATGCGTAGCATGCGGAGGATAATCTGTACTTTGTGGTGGCTTGTCTTACCGTAAGTTCATTGCTGCTGTATGCATCGCAGCTCATTTGATTGCTGGTATACCTTTTATCAGTAGTTTGGCCAGTACACAGTTATATGGTTTCAGTGTGCTACTGGTATATTGTTTAAATGTTATGAATTTTTTTGGGCTTGTTTGGGGCATGTAGCAACGCTTGTCCTTTCTTTTTGGCAATTTCGATTAGATTGGGCCACCGCTTGTTTCTATGCTAAAATACTGATTAGGTTATGTTTTATTTCCTTCTCTAGTTCTTGTTTGGAGCCAAAATGAGTCATGGAAGCTCATGCAGAAGCATGTTTACTTCTGTTCCCGTTATCGTGTGGCAACCAAGGCATGATAATCAGAGTTCGTACTTGTTACGAATAGACGTCTTTTGATGGATAAACATGCGATTAATTAGTCATAACTGTCATTAGCAGTTATCAATGTAATTAACAGCCATAATGACGAGACCATCCAGAAGCAAGGTTAGGATACCGTCCATCCGAAGAGTACGATGATGGAGGGAGTAAAGTGGGAATAAACCGTCCGTCAGGTAGGACTGGTGGTAGAGAGTGATAGGTTTTATTTTTCCGTACCGTAATAGAAGAGCTCAGAAGAAAGATCTAATTATGTAAAAACACGATCATTCAGGCTAAAGGTTTCATAAAGTAAACTGGAATGTGCAGAATATCTAGTCGAGTTCGCAGCCATCAAGAAGTTTTCGACGAACGTAGTAGCGGCCAAAAATGAAACTCTTGCATGAAAGACCAGATTTGACGCAAGATGAATGGCGTGTGGCTCCTCGTGGAGTATAGCTCACATCCAAACATCTGATTGGGGAATGGGGCAACGCCCATGAAGCTCTGGCGGAAAGGGAAGGCCTGCCAGGCCATATGCCCATGGGTGCAGGATTATTTTCTCTATATCGAGATCGAGATATAGAAGTTTATTCATGACGAGGTTCAAAATCTTTAGAAAATCAAAAAAAAATCTTTCATATCCGTTGGGGCAACAATGTCTCCAACGGATTGGGTATATATAGTTCATCAATAAGAGATTACTATTTTACTTTCTATTCTCTCTACCTCTACAATTTTACTTCAACACGCATACTCTACTAAGCACCAAAGACGAAGAACAGAGGCCTTTCGGCCTCAAACTGCATCAGGGTAAGCCATGGTTCATGCTCTGCACGAGGGATGCTATCGACACCCGCATTGGATGCACCATCACCATGGTCTTCCATTCGCCTAGAGATGTGGCCGCCGTCAGCGCCACTTCCACCATGACAGAGGACGCCATGGTCGCTGCTTCCTTCTTGGTCATAGACGTCGTGGGCACTGCTTCAACCACGATCGCGGACGCTTCTTCCACGGACATCATCGCCGTGGTCCTCGTCCTATTCGTCATCCTCGTGTCGACGCAAATGGCACTGGATCAAGCCGCTCACCGGCCATGACAGACGACGGCGTTGTTCTCCACCCCCGGCCTCCACGTGTCCTTGGCTAGTGCCCCACCCACGATCAACGACCCTGACTCCGCCAGTTATGGATCCTCGAAGGCACTGCTCGTAGCTGCCCCCATGACCTCTCCTATGCCTTCGGCCCACCGTCGCCTCCGTCGCACTGCAACCGAAGCAGTGAATTGTCGCCCCGGCCTCCTATCGGGGTCATGGTCCCCTGTGACCATGCGCCTCCGCATAGGGGCCCCTAATGGCGGTTGTGGCGGCTACCTCTCCTCCTCCAACGAGGAGGATATCATGTGCGGCTGATACGGCACAGCGGCGGTGCGGCGAGCGACGATCTATGGCGCGAACAGCGAAGTGGTGCTACGACGAGATAGGCAAGCGGCGGCTAGGAAGGGCAACCCTAACGGCCACCCACACCCATTTTATATCGCGTGCTCACCCTCCCACATGGGCCTTGGGCCGAAAGGCCTAAAAGGCCGGAGCCTAGGTTTTATCGCCCAATCGCCTCCCGCACCACTCGCCTGGGCCGAAAGGCCGGATGGGCCTTAGCCCAGGTTGTCTCGATCCACAGGCCAAGATGTGCGGTGGACTAGATATTTTTCAATAAACACCCTAGGTTTCTTCATAATTATAGTCAAGTCCAATATTTACTGTTTACAGTACTGTCAATTTATGTTTTAGCCCCTGCCTTTAACTGTAATTGTATTCAATGTTGTTTCGTGTTGTAAATTGATGTTCCAGACCCTATATTATCTGGAAATTTATAATGTCCCATATGTTGCCATTGTGCATTCCCTATGACATGCCATTGTATTTACAACATTGTTATTTTTACAATTGCAATTCTATTTCTTGCACACACTTATTAATCCAAGCAGCATTAAATAATGCAAAATAAGTGGCTACCTCTAATTAATATTTGTGAAACACAAGGTAATGGAATCAAACATCTACTGCACCTTTGCAGATTATGCTATATTACTGTGAGGTCTACATAATATCATTTTGACATCATGATTACCTTCAAAGTGTCCCTCTAAATATTTAATTTTGCATAACACAAGGTAGAAGGAATATAGGCATCTACTGATAAATATCAGATTATGGCTCCTACTATTGCAAGATCTACACCACATTTGGTGATTATCTTCAACGTGTTAGCTATATAATTTAAAGTCTACACTATGTAATTCAAGTCTCAACTTAACTTTATAAATTTTGCATTATTACAACATTACCACGATTCTTCAATTTACCCAAAGTGTAAATTCACTCAATTATTGGTCATTTTGTAGGACAACATGTCCAACGTCGAGTTTGATAGACTCGAGTTAGATGGTAGAAACTATATAACTTAGGCAATAGATATGAAGATAAGTCTATCGTCACGTGAACTAATATTGGCGATTATTCCTCCTCAAGAAGGAGATTTGCCTCTTCAAGATCAAATCAAGTATGGGATTTTATACTACATAAGGCACCATCTACATCCATATTTAAAATTTAAATACTTGATGGATGAGAATCCATATGATCTATGGAACTCACTCAAAAAGTGATATGAACAACAAAAGGCAGTCATACTTTTTGAAGCTCAACGTGAGTGGTCAAATATTCGCCTCCGGGACTTTAAGTCCATTAGAAAATACAATCATGTTGTTCACAAGATTTGCTCTAGGTTGCTATTTTATGACAAAGCTCCCACAAATGAGGAGAAAATTGAAAAGACTTTGTCTACAATGCTTCCTACCAATAGGGTTGCAACAATAATATCGTGCTATGAATTACCAGCACTATTCTAAATTAATTCACACTTTACTTCAGATAAAAAACATGATGAACTTTTGTTGAATCATCACCAGCGCCCTACTGAAAGTGCATCTAGGCCCTCTAAGTGGGTTTTGGCTTATTGATGATAAAACGATTAAGGATCTAATATGTTTATCTAAGTTATGAATAGGTTTAAGTCTTAGTTGAGAAGACATATGACGTTTGATGCCCGTCGAAAAGAAAGGAGAAGAAACTAGGAGTACTCAATAGGATTTAAATTCTTTATTTTTAAAATTGAGTCTAGGATAGCCGCTCTATTAAGAGGATTGCATTTGATTGCTTGATTAGTGTCTCAATGCTCAAGATATCCTTTAGAACCAACAAGTTGAGAGACACACTCACCCATGGACACCGAGTTAGTTTTGCAAAAGACTAAGTCCGGAGTCTCCGATATTCACCAGATACTCCGGTACTCAGTATTTAGTCCGGAGTCTCCGAGGTAGACTCTGGCAGAGGGTGCTCGGTTCCGATTTATTTTTGTTAAAAAAGGACCGGAGTCTCCGGTGTTCACCGGATACTCTGGTAGATGGTGGGTTTTAAGGCCGGAGTCTCCGAGGGAGACTCCGCCAGAGGTCAATCGGCTAAGTCTTTATTTTTATTGAAAAGATTGGAGTCTCCGGTAGGAGAAAAAGTTTTAACCGGAGTTTTCGAGGGAGACTCCGGCAGGGGTGTCTCAGTTAGTATTTATTCTTTTTGATAAAAAGACCGGAGTCTCCGGTGTTCACCGGATACTTCGGTACCTGGAGAGGCCGGAGGGTCCGGTATGTCTCCGGACTTAGTCTTTTTGAAAGCCTTGTCAGGACCGGAGACTCCGGTGTTTACCGGAGACTCTGGTAACTTAATAGAATTGTAACGTCTAGTTCTGACACGTTCTGTGACCGTTCTGATGCCATTTTTGAATTTGGGACCGAATACTCCGGTGTTCACCGGATACTCCGATCAGGTCTGACAGAACAATAACGGCTAGTTTTTGAGAGAGGGCTATAAATACTCCCACACCCCATGGCATTAAAGATTTGCTGTTGCTGGTGAACTCTAGACTCCTTAAGCACTTTAAGAGCATTCAAAGTCCCTCCAACCACCTCTAGTGCAAAGTTTGCAAAATTTAGTGAGTTTGGGTTTGGAGTGAGATTAAGCCACTTGAGCATTGAGTTCTTCCTCGAGCATTCGCTGTGATCTTTACTCTTGAAGCTTTGTGCTTCTAGACAGCAAGGCATCGCCTGTAGAGCACCCAATCTTTGTGGAGTGCCACGGGAAGTTTGTAATCGACTTCAAATTGAGTAAGGGAATTCTAGCTTGATCTTTGTAGTCGCTAGAAGAGGATAGGGTTGAAAAAGACCCGGCTCTTTATGAGCTCCTCAACGGAGACGTAGGCACTTCTTTGTGAGGTGACCAAACTCCGGGATAAATCTCTCGCGTTCATATTTGTGCAATTTACTTAATCGTGCGAATTTGTGAATTTACTTATAAGTTGCCTTAGTGATCATCTTGCTAGTTTTAATTGTTGTTTTAGCTCTGTGATATCTAGTAGAGGTAGCTACAACTTTATATTCTAGCTGCCCGCTTCAATTCGTAGTTGTTCTTGATTTCCTGTATAGACCGGAGACTCTGGACTAGACCAGACCGGAGTATCCGACCTTCACCGGAGTATCCGACAGATTTAATCCGCTGTTTTAGTTTTAATTTTCAAAAAAGCCTATTCACCCCCCCTCTAGGCACTTTCACCTACAGACACTGATCCTTTACATGAAGTTAATTCTAATATTCAGAATACCAAGAAGTTTGACAACAACAAACGCCCAAAGAACTCTAAAGGCAAGAAAAACCACAACAAGAAGCAGGAATTCTATAAACACAAGAAGGAGAAAGGTATTTCTAAGAACAATAAAGACAAATCTGACATTTGTTGTAAGTGTGGTTGCTACAGCCATACAACTAAGAAATATCGCACCCTAAGACAATTGATTGATCTCTATCTCAAGTCTGTTGGACGAAGCCGGCCTGCTCAAGGCGAAAGATATGAAGCGCATCTCAATCTTTCACCTGACACCACTATGAATGCCAATTGTTCCCAAAGCATTCATCCAAAAACCGATTTTAAGACTCTCTTATCTTAAAATCCGTGTTGAACCACTAAATTCTTCGAATGCATTAAAGGCAATATATGTGGTCTTATCCAACCATTAACTGAACCATTCAGATACTTCATGGTTCTCATTGACGCATCTACATGATGGTCACATGTGTGTCTTTTATCCATATGAAATCATGCTTTTTGCCAAAATAATCGCTCAAATTATTAAATTACGAGTACATTATCCTGAACATAGGATACAATCCATTCAAATGGATAATGTGACTGAATTCACCTCACGTGCCTTCAATGATTATTGTATGGCCCTAAGAATTCAAGTTCAACATTCAGTTTCATACGTCCATACTCAAAATGGTTCGGCTAAATCTCTCATCAAGAGATTCAAGCTCATCTCACGACCATTATTACATAATTGCAACTTACCAATTTTATGTTAGGGTCATGCAGTCTTACACGCTGCTAACTTAATACAATTGAGACCAATTGCATATCACACAGCTTCCTCGCTACAGTTAGTACGTGAAAATACCGATATATTTCCATATCAGTATGATTATTGGTACAAATAAATTTTCTACTAAAATTAAGTGCTTGTAGCCCTACATTGATAATAGATTTACTTATCTTTTGATATAATAATGCTTTGTGGTAATTGTAGTCGATTACATTAAATCCAAATAGTATCTGAAGAACATGTAGAGCTTCTAAAGCTATCTGCTCTTCTTGCAGATTAATATCATCAATTGTAGTAGCCCAAAAGAAGAGTGTTTCCTCATATGAAAAGTAATGTGATTTCAGTATGTTCATCTCAAGTCCTGCCAGTATAGTCCCATCTTCCATACATTCGGTTAAGAATGATGCATATTTCACTCTAATTGTTGGCAACGTTCGACGCAATAGATCAATAAATGATATACTTATTGTTGACATTCTATTAAAGCAACACATACAGATAGAATATATTGCTTTATTAATATCGTTGCAATTAGGAAAAATAAATAATATGTGTAATTGGGACATTTTGGGTTATTACCTTTGGATTCTCCTTGTCTTTTCCCTTCGTTGATTTTGTTTTCGCTTTAGGTGATTCAGAGGTAGTCCTAAAATTAGATAAATAGACACAAGATCATATATCTTTTCTTTACTTATGAGTTGGAATGATTCGTTTCAATTCAATTTCAGAAAAAAAAGGTATGGAAATAGCTGTTATTTTGTAACGCACTAATGTACATATTGAAAATTTTATGACTGATCTACATTACAAGTTGCAACCTTCATATAGATCCAAAGTTCTTGTAAGCCGGATAACATTGTGATCCGGTGACATTCTCAAAGAAGCTTGTGAGAAGGTCCGGTGTGATTGTGGGAGACTTTGTGCACGTCTTGCCGAAACGTAAAGTGCAACTATAGTGTAATCGAGGTAGTGAGTGGTTCATTAGATTAATCCGGCTTAAGATCAAATTGCTCGTGATGAGCCTCTTCTCATGGTGAGAATTGCATACTTGATAGAGGAGTGGTTAAAGACTTAAACCCACCTCAACGTGGATTATAGGAGACCGGCAAGTCTCTGAAACCACAGTAAAAAAACTGGTGTATCATTTGTGGTTTGTCTACTTGAGTTTATTTACATTGTGCAATTTACATTCGTAGAATTATAATTGCCTACATGTCACCCTAAGTTGCAAACCTAGATATATACCTAGAATTGATCACTTTGTTGGAATATAGATTTTTTAGGGGGTTTTATATGTGGTGTAACCGATCTTTTAATTCCGTTTTAATTCTGCATTAGAATCAGTTATATCTTGCTAAAAGTTTTAGAATTGTTTATTCACGTCCCTCTAATCGGTCTTCTTGATCCTACACCGGATTACATGTCAACTTGAGAAGATGCTTTATGCATTGAGCTACAGAAGTAATGAGCTTAAATAGCTGTTGGTGATAGAATATATAAGATGCAGAGCTAGAGCTAGGTTGTTCAAGATCAGCTTCAGTAATAGTCATTTCAATTTTGCAGGTTACTAAATACTGGTATTCAACTTCAGATTGTACAGAAATACCTTTGACTCTTCTATATTAATCCATGAGGCAAAACCCAACTTAAAAAGATGTTTTACTCTTGTACAGTTTAGATGGGGCAAAAGCTGGAAATAGTGAATTAGAAATACAACCTTTGTCATAATGATTCTGATTGTTTGAAGAATCATACTGAAAACTTGTCCATGGTAACTTGTTTGGTATAAAAATACTTGCTGCGCCATCACATTGTGTATACTTATAGGTAACCCACCGAGTACATGGTGTTTAGTAAACCAGTACAATTATCCAGTTTTATGTTGACATCAGTAGCTAACTGTGAAAGAACTTATGAAGACAGGGGAACTAAGATCCAGACATCCAGTAGCATCATTTTCAAATGGAGGACTATGCTTGAGAGAAGAGGATTAAAATCTGGCTTCGGATGTCTTGATATCAGGGCTCAGCAGAAGCAACATGAAAAATCACACTAAAAATATGAAAATAATGTTTCTATCGAACTTTCAGTTGAAGCATACTAATGGCCTGACTTGGAAAACTTTATTATCAGTTTATTGAGTTTTGTAATTACGCAAACGATGACCAGACTGTAGAAGACATTGGTCTACAAACATAATACAAAACGGTTAATCTTGGTTAATATTATAATTGCAAACCAGGTCCTTCTCAAACATTTTATCGAGCATGTGACAACCAGCTATGCTTGGAGGGTGACCACAAGGACTGATAATGTACCAGTTCTTATAACTAACATTCACTGCATGCTTTGTTGAAGAGAGCGGTCTAAAAAAATTAATCAACAACATTTATATATAATAATATTGCAAATAAAAAGCAAGTCCCTCTCAGGCCCTCTCAGGCATTTCATCGACCATGCGAGAAGCAGTTATGGTTCGAGGTAAAACATTAGAGGAGAGAGAGTAGCAATTGCATGTGACCGGTAACTATGGTTGAAGGGCGAAAATAAGAGAAAGAGAGAGTACCAATTGTTTTCTAGCTAACTGAAAAACAAGGATTAAACTATGGTAAGATTGATTGAAATAGCAGTTCTATTTACCTTTACAATACGGGACATCACAGGGGAATATGTCAATAAATCCCTAGAATTAAAAGCGGATAATCAAACATATCTCCTCTTCTTTCTTCAATCCTAAAACAATATCGATATAATTGAGAAGCTTGCAATAGGTGATGCACTTACCTTTAGTTTGCAAGATGAACATAATCACCGAGCTCTTGCTATCTCTTTTTCCCTTGCAAAAAAAGTGTTTCAAATGCATGATTAGTCGATCTCGATCCTCTTTGTTCAATCAAAAAGCAAAATTGAAAGAGCAACAAAAAGCAAGATCGAAAGAGCAACAACATTCCAAGAGACGATTTACATCCAGGGTAACCGTGAGAATTGAACGTTTACTGGCCAATTCAGCCTGCACTGCATTTAGAAATCGAGTGGTTACCGATCAACTCAAATTCAAAATTCAAAAAAATTCAAAAAATTGATAAAATTTAACCCGTTTCTACTAAATTACTATACAGTTGCCGCGGTTACTGACTCCATACGATTTTTGAGGTTCCGTTGAATTTGTGAACCCTGTTTGCATATCTCTTTTTTTGTTGAGTTGCTGACGACGGGCGGCTTATTGCCTTTTTCCCATGCCTTATCCTTATATGTGATGGTCTACACTGTTCTTGCGATCTTTCCTGAAGCACGAAGAAGGCCGCGCTAGCTTCAGAACGGCCCAGTAGACGACGTCTCACATCCGCTGTCGGTACTTGTTGATATCGGACGACATCGGATCCTTGTTGATTCCAATCCGACGGCTGTAAATATTTGGTTACGTGGATAACCTCGCTTGAGATTTCTTCCGCGAATTCGGTCATAGAGATTCACATAAACATAACTTTACAAATAGGCCCCTGATATTAACGTCTCTTATAACAAACGCCCCGCTTCGCTCTCGGCTCTCCTCGCTTCTTCCTCTTCCCCAAGCAAGCACATCGGCGGCCGCGCTTTCTAGCAGCCAGGTGCGTCCGATTCGCCTCGATCTCTCCTAAATCGGCCGCCGAAAACCCTAATTATCCTTTCGCGTGCTAACCTCACCGATCCTCTCCGCACTCCAGGGCTCGTTTCGTGTCGGACCGTGTTGCGGGAATAGCGAGTCCCGATGGCGGAGCCGGCGAAGCCTGAGGCGACGGAGGCGGCCAAGATGGACCTGCTCGAGGACGACGACGAGTTCGAGGAGTTCGAGATCGACCAAGGTATAGTTTCGCACCGATTCCTCGCTCGTTACCTTTCTTCGTTGTTGATGCCTATTGTAATGTGTAGCTGCTGCGCTGGCTGATCTAAGCGTGCTAGTACATGACTCTATTGATTAGATCTAGCGAGACTTCCTGATAAATTATCTCATCTTCGGATTTGTGGTTTGGAGGAGGATTAGGGCTGTGCGATCTAGGGTTGTGATTGTCTTTGTCTCTTATTTTTGCGTGAGTGTTACATGATTTGGAGAAGTAGGGTTAGTTCAGTAATGGGAGAGTTAAGTTTTGTGGTTCCTGTCACATAACTCATGTAGCTATCCTGTCTATGTGGGTAAATCCTAGAGTACAAAGTAGCTTGGCGTAACATTGAGCTCACCTGCTGCCCCAGAATTGGGGATTGTGGTGTTGCTCTGCACTGCAATGCACTGCACTAATGCATGTGTTGTAACACTCTTCTTCTGCCTACTTAAGGAGTTCGATATTACAATCTAAGGTCTGTGACGATAGACGATGTTCAGAATGTCACATCGATTATGAACTTTGTCTGTTCATAAGGTTTTGTGGGTTTGTGTGTCTATATTCATAAGGTTTTATGGGTTTATGTGTCTATATCAATTACCAAATCATTTCTCAATTACTCCTTGCAGTCACAAATAATGAAATAAGTGTCATTTTGAACATTTATGTGCTCTCCAAAATATAACTTTGACCACCAATGTCTCTTGTACTGTATTTGTAAAACATAATAAAAGGAATACATTATGAAACGATTTTCCAGACATCTGTCCACATCATTTTCGTGTGTCCAATCGAAATACTGATGGAGATATTGGTCAATGGTCATCATAAATAAAATGGTTTGACTGCACACATTCTAGGACGAGACTTTGATTTTTTACAGCGGGAGCACATGCATGTGCTTCGATTTTTAAACAACACCTGAATAATGACCGAGAAAGAATGATACTGACAGGCGATGATACTTTCTGATTTTCAGCCTAGTTTTTCGTTGTTTGCCTTCATTACTGAATCTGTAATATACGTTTGCCTTCATTACTGAATCTGTAATATATTTTGACAATCTGTATATATCACCTGATCAAGTTGAAAGAACAAGTCACAGACCCTGTTATGCTTGTTGCTTGGTTTCATGCTTTACTTTTTAAGGCCCTAAGGATAAGATATTGTTTGCACTATAGTCTTTTCATGAAGCCATTCCATGACTCATTTGGATAGGTGTATGATTTGTAGTTTCGTCTCATAACTATTTCAGGATTAACTTACATATGGAATGTTTATATTATTTGTTGTGTGCCGTTGCCTGTTCCTTGCAAGACTCTGAACACGGTGCTGATAAATATATTTTTCAAAACAAAGACATATTGTTAAAAGGAATTATCATACATACAATCAATATGCAGTTGTGTTACCTTTATTTCAAAAAAGAAAATCCATCAGGTTGACACTAACTTATGAATTACAGAGTGGGACGACAAGGAAGAAGGCAATGAAGCTGTTCAGCAATGGGAGGATGACTGGGATGACGATGATGTCAATGATGACTTCTCCCTGCAACTGAGGAAAGAGCTGGAGGGTAACTCGTCCAAGAATTAGCATTTGCCGTCATGTATTGGTGTCTGTTGCACTTGCTGGGAAACTGCAACTGTTATTTGTTTTCCATCTTTTTGGCATGTTTGCAGGATTTAACATATAACATTTACCAAATCGAGCATTTTGCTTTTGCCGTGGTATTTCATCTTCTCAAACACTCACACAATTAATATGATCTGAGTGAAAATTTCATTCTTGTTGGATGCCGTTGTAGTGTTGAAGGACTTCTAATTTATTGGGTGTGTTTGGTTGTGTGTAGGAGGTCTTATTCGTATGGATCGTATATGTAGGTTGAGAGGAAGCATGTTGAGTGGAGTTATATTTTTTAAAAAGAAGATTGTTTGACTAGTTGTATCTGTTTGGATACACTGAGTTGAGTTTTTGTTTAGTTTTTGTTTGATTGACAGAATATGAGGCCGTATGAGTGGATGTAAGAATTGATATTGTGATTGTTGCTCAAATGAAGATGATTTTATGATACTGACAAGTGAGTCCGTTTGCATGAACGGATGTAGCAGCTTGCATTCGTCAGGCTAGATTATGTAGTTGTGAGGAACGGTGACGTTTTAAGAGGGGATGAGTGAATTAGGACACTAGAAACTATTCAGCTTTAAAAACTTCACAAGATAAATTTATTTCAATTTTTATCTAAATTTGCTCTAGGTTTAGAGTGTTTAAGAGGATTGTAATCTATTCTACTAAAATAAATTGTAAGTATGTAAATGCGAAAATGTAAATAAGGTAGAGAGACAAACTTGATACAAAGGATTTTTATCCTGTGATATCGATGTCATTAATGCCACTCTAAGTTTATGCTGGAGCTCCACCAATGATATGCTTCCGGTCACGACTATTGAGTCATCAAGTCATAAAGATAAGATCTCAGTTCGGATGAGCCACCAAGTCACAAAGACAAGACCTTACTACAAGCCTCTCTTTCCGATCCCTTACCGTTGTGATCATTTTGGAGCTTAAGCCACTAAGTCAAGGGTCTTCACGTCTCCGTACATGTGTTTTGATGCCGCTCCACACCAAGTCGGAGGGTAAACAAGTTGCCGATGAGTCACAAAGACTCCAAGATGCAGGCGTACCTCTTGGTACACAGTTGGATCACTCCTTAATCCACTCTCTAGATTGTAGCACCTAGCAACACTTCTCTCTACTACCTAATAGCACTAATCACTCTCTAATAGTGTGCTAATTGTTTTGGATGAACACTTTAAGCACTTTGGTGGTTTGGATGTCTTCTCAAGTGTATATGAGCTTCCTTTAGACTCCAGCAGTATGCCACACCTTCAAATGACCGAGTGTAGGGGTATTAATAGTCTTAAACCCGTCAATTATCTGTTTTCCTAATGGCTCAGAAAAGCTATTAACACCTAATGATCCAGTGAGAATAGTAGTATTAACACCAGATCATCTGGTAAGTACAAACTCATAAACTAGCAGTCGGAACTCCACTCATTGCCTTTGTGAATACCGGACACTCCGGTGTGCCTTCAAATCCATCATCGGACCTTCCAATGAGTTATCTTAAGGCAGACCGTGTCACTTCTTCTCTGTGTAAAATACTCTGGTGCATTGATCTTCAGAGCATCGGACCTTCCAGTGGGTTGTTCTTCATTCTTCAATATTTACAGTCGTCTCTGCAAGAAATACTCCGTTGCTATAATTTGGTGAGCATAAATCAAGCACTGAATCTTCCGGTGGGTTGATCTTTAGTTTTCTGCACTCGCATTCTTCTTTGTAAGAAATATTCTGGTGTTACTCTGCACAGATCATCGGATTATCCGGTGAGGTCATTAGCTTCTCTCCCTTTGTCAGAAATCCTCTGATGAGTTCAACACATAGAGCACCAAACTATCTGGTGAGGTTATCAGCCTCTGTGCATAATGCTCCGGTGAGTGCAGACTCTTCTGCATTGGACCTTTCGGTGAGGTCAATTCTTTTAGAACTTCTCCTATTCAATTAAACTTTGTGCCGGTTGCGGTGGCTTCTTGATATATTGCATCCATGAGACCTAATAATATATATTCTTGGTAAACATATTTGTATCAATGACTATGTTGTCATTAATCACCAAAATCACAATTATGGCATAATATGATCATTTTTGCTACAGTAGTGAAACTTGAATCGAGCTTTACTCCCAAGTTAGGTTAAAGGTGTATATTTATATCTGTTGGGCCAGACTGAAATAGTAGATATGGGCAACCAAACACACTTTTTCTTGAGATTATGGGTGTGTTTGGTCCCCCTAATGAGATTTCGTAGAACTGCATCGTATAAGAAGGCCGATGGGATCATATTTGTTGAAAAGAAGAATGTTTAGTTGGTTGTATTTGTCTGAATAAGCTGAGTTGAGTTTATATTTAGTTGATTGAATCTGAAGCCGTATGAATAGATATAAGAGTTGAGATCGTGATTGATTACTCACATAAAAATAATCTAATAATACTGACAAAGTGGGCTCGTCTACAAAAGCAGATATAGAGCATGCATTCGTTGGGCCAGACTGTGCAGTAAAGTTCGAATCGAAATTCACTCTTGGGTTAAGATGAGACTGTATATTTACACCAATTAGACAAGACTGCAACAATATAAGCAGTCAACCAAATAGATTTCTTTTCAGGATTCTACGTATCCGCTAGGTTAGGATGGGAGAAATCCAAAGAATCAAATACAAACTATAGTATCCATCGGCTAGACTGGAGTAACTTAGAGCAACTAAACACATCCACTGTGGCTTAGGTCTAGTGCTGGATCTGAGTGACGCATGCTACCTTCACTCACATTCTTACGAGTGAATTATATTTGGGGGCAGCTCAGATTATAAGGAAAAAGGCACATATGGCCCACATAGCCGCAATAGGGAGGCATACTTTATGAAGCTCAAGATAAACAAAATTTAGTGCCGATATAAGATACACATATCTCTCTGTGTTAGGGAATTATGCATATCATCATTATATTAGTTTAGCAATTATAATGCATGCAGTTTGCTAACATGCTCGAACTGCTATAAGATTAGCATCAAGGAATGACTGTTCGTTTGATTGAGTTGCAGTAATGCAGTCTGCCGATTCTAACTTTTGATACTTGCGATTTTCTTTAGAGATATCTTCATGGAGCATCACATTTGCACACGTCTCAAAGCGATTTGGATGGTCCATAGTTTGAAAGTGATTTCTTAGATTTAACTACGGTGTAACTTCATTATTAACACGGAAGATCCACTAAAAATTAACCAATAAACGGTGTGACTTCATCACTTACACTAAAACCTACTAAAAATTAATCTATATATTAATAATCATATTATATCATAGTGCTGTTACATTGTGATTCTCCTTCCGACCCAGAATACCCTAATTTCCACGGCGGTCCGTTTCCCCAAATAACCTCCCAAAAACGAAACGAAAACGCCCTTTCCGTTCCACTGAGGCACTGACCGCCGCTTCATTTCAAACAAGGCAAAACCCCAGCCTCCCAAAACCGCAAGATCCGCGGCGACCATGCGGCGCGGCGGCGGCGGCGGACGCCGGCTCCCCAAGTCCTCCCTTGCGCCCTCCGCCGCGGCCGAGGGCACCCCGTCGCTGGAGCCCAGCGTCATCCGCCCGCGCAACCTCGACCTCGCCTTCTCCCGCCGCGATTCCGACGTCGCCAGCCTCTGCAGCAGCCGGCCCCCTTCCTCCATCGGCGTGGGCACGACCGCCAGCGCCCCCAACTTCTCCGACCGAGCCACGCAGGCCGCCGCACTCCGCGTCGTCAACGCCTTCCTCGACCCCGCCGTCACCCTCCGTCCGCCCCTCCCCGCCGCCCGCGACATCCTGGCCGCTCTCCGCCACCTCCTCGAACGCCTCCACTTCCCCGTCTCGGAGAAGGAGGCCGGGTTCGAGGACGACCTCCTCTATGTCCTCCGCATGCTCGGCTGTCCCTACAAGCTCACCCGCTCCGCTCTCAAGGCCCCCGGAACCCCGCACTCCTGGCCGCCACTCCTCTCCGTCCTCCACTGGCTTACCCTCCTCGCCAGCGTCTCAGATGATGTGGCTTCTTCCCCCTCTGCCTCCGCCTTCAATGATCTCATGCTCTACACCACCCAAGGATACTCTTATTTCATCTCGGGTGATGACGACGCCGTCGCCTCCCTGGACGACGAGTATGTCTCCAAAGCCCGCGAGCATGCTGAGGCGGCTGTTGAAGCCTTCCGTGCTCTGGAAAAGGAGGCTCAGGAACTGGAGGCGAAGGCGATTAAGCTCACCTCGGGCCCTTCGCGGCGGGAGGCACTGGAGGCGGAGAAGGAGACCTTCACTGCGGACATTCACAAGTTTGAGGCAGTGGTGAAGACCTGGAGCGCTAAGATGGACGAGAAGGGGGATGCACTGCTGGATTTGGAGAAGGAGCTGGAGGCGAAGGTGATGGACGGGCGGCGCATTGCGGCTGAAAATCAGGACCTATTGAAGAAAGTGGAGGCGCAGGCGGTGAATGTGAGGGATGCTGATAGGATGCACAGGGAGATGCAAGTGGTGGAGCGTGACATTGCCAAAGCGGAGAGTGGGAAGGCGGCACTGGAGGACAAGGGTTGGGAGCTTGAAGCTGCGCTGGTTACGAAGCTTGAGGAGCTTGAGGGGCTTGCCGAGCAGTGCAACCAGGCCCTCAAAAGGTATGAATGTGCTGCTAGATCTCCTATAATTTCTTCATTCTTTGAATTTGTTCATCTCCATTCTTCTAGAACCAATGAATAAGTCGTGAATGATTTAAGCACCTGGGAACGCATGCTAACCATATCGTTCTCATTTTACCTGCAGATCAATTTTTTTCAAAAAAACTTTTCATTGGGATGCTGAAAGCTCTATATTTAACCATTTGAATCTGTTCAATACTATTAAGCTCTATAGTTCAAATTCTAGTTCAAAATATCTTAGCTCACAATTTCTAGTGTTTTTGGAGAATCAGATTGCTCTGTTTAGGTCTCTAGGTCTTACTTGTGGCCGTTGCAATTTCTCATATTATTGTCAACAACTCAAATCTGTTTTGTTTCCTACTTGTGCTCATCGCAGTTTACAATGGAACACTTTTGCTGCTGGCATGCCATTTATGCTTGACTAAGGGATCCGTTTCTTATCCTTAATTTATATTGTATTAGTCAAATTTCATTAGCAGTTGAAAAAGGTGTTTGAATGCTTACTTTTTCATAAATTATTGTTGAGGTTCAATTAGCTAAGATTTACTGGGCTACTATCTGTTCCATGTCAGGAATTCTAATGAATGTAAGATAGATTAGCTTGTCCTCATATAGCTATTGGGGATGATCTGTTTTGCTGTTTTCCGGATCATAATGAATGGAAGATAAATCAGCACAATGGAGCTGTTATGGATTTTTTTTTCATTTTTAGACCATTTTAAAATAAAATTTTATTAATAGACGTATTTTAAAAAAATATACTGTTTGGCCACGCCATGGACCTTGGTGTGGCAGCTCATTGAGCCACACCACGGACCACGCCATGGACCTTGGTGTGGCAGTTCATTGAGCCACACCACGGGCCATGGCATGGTCCAACTGGTCTATTTTTGAAACTAAGTTAGGTGAGGGTCTATTAATAAATTTTTTATTAGAAAAGGTCTAGAACATAAAAAAATCGTTACGGGATCATAAAGACCTTTAAAAAAAATTGTTGTCAAAGAAATTCAATACACATTGTAAAAGTAATATAGTACATATTGACATGCTCTGGTATTTTTCCAAAACAACTCAAGTGTAAGGTTCTTAATTAATTGAATCATGTGGACCGTACATAAACATTATTATAGGACAGTTTGGCTGGATATAGACATTTGGGACTATGTGCTAAACTGCGAATCCTGTGATTTTTGACTCTGGAACTTATTGAGTCAGTCGATAATGTGGTAAATTATTATGTTTTTTCAAAAAAATCGGGAAGCAATTAATGTTCTGGGTAAAATTTGGGGACTTTTGTATAACCAGCCGAAATCATGTGACTAGTTGTGGTCATCGTGGTAGCTAAAATATAAAAGCAAGAGATGTGAAACATCTTTTTTTTTACTGTGGTTTTTGTTGTTTCTATTTGCTTTATAGTCTCCATCTGGTAGTCAGTTTATATTATGAACTCATTTTTACACTTCTGGGCCACTTTTCAGATTGAAACCTGATATTGATTTCCAGTACATGCTAAATGCAAAAGGGTCCTCCCCTGCTGAGATACTAGGTCTCAGTTACAAAACAGTGCTGAAACCTGCACTTAAGGCTCACGCTGAGGAGAACAAAAGGGTTTCTGTCTCAAAGCTTGAAGAGTCAGTCGATCTACAGAAGCAGTTACAAGAAATTGTTAAAATCCTGGAGGACAAAAGGAACAATATTTCCAGTCTCCAGGCTAAAACTGATGAGGTTAGTCCATCTTATATGACAAATACTATATTACATTTTACAGCACAAAATAAAATATGATCTTAATTCCCCCCTGTCCTTTTTGAGCTGTTATATGTGGTCAGAACTTATTTGCACAATTGGCAAAATGATGTGGTCAGAACTTTTTTACCCATCACAGTGTTGGAAAGAGCTGCATTACAACTTTTTGTATATGGGCTAATGGGTATCACCGTATGATGCAGACACTATTCAAATCAACATTAGATAATTACTGTAGTTATTACTTTTTTAATTGGTTACTCTAGCACAGGTTCAGTGGCCAATATTTTCTCATAGTATTATGTTGTACTGCTGGTAGAAACTGCAATATAATAAAATGAATGGTGTTCATGTGTTACCTTACCTCTTACCTGTTAGTAGTGACAAACTTAGCTTTATTTTTTGTGACTTTTCATGCAGCTCTTCTGAAATTCTAATTGGCTCATTACAATAGCCAAATTTGGTTCTTTACTAGTCGTTAGTTGAACATGCGGTTGAGCTTATTTCACTTCACTAATGAAGCTGTATCCATCATTTATGGCTCATGATGCACATCACATGGAGTCTCGGACTCTAAGCACCTTCAGTGGTCCTAGTAATGATTTATTAACACATAAACAATTAAACACAGTTAGGCATTGATGTAGATTCCAGAGTCAGTTACTTCAACTTGATAAAACTTTCCTGCTGGTCATTTTAGTATTTTATTGGTAGGATTTACCAATAACCAGGCCCTCCGAGCAGATGATTTACACGTCAAATTTGTGGTGAAGTACTAAGAATTTGGCTTTCACTTGGCACAGTTATTGGAGTTTGGAATCACGCCATGGATTGTACTGTGATGTACTTGAGGGGTATCTAATCTATTGTTTTTGTAAAGATCTGCCTTTTTGTCAGAGCTGTGGGTATGATCTATTAGTTAAAACATAGGCTGATAGTCAGGTGTCCTATGACCCTTTTATCAGAATTTATTTCACTACTGTCAAACTGAAAGTACCCATCACGGTTTCAGAAAGAACTGCATCACGACTTTTATTTATGTGGGTTATTGGATATTATGAAAACAATACCCAAGTCACAATGTTGGAGCAATAAAACAATCAATATACCCATCAGTCCATCAATGTTGGAGCAATTGTCAATCTTTTAAAGTGGATTTTATATTTTCTTATGTAGTAGCATTCCATTCATTATATTATTCTGGATGGCAGCCTTTTTTGGGTGTTCATGAATTCCCGGTCTCATGTTCTTTTTGTGGTGATTCCAAACGTTTACCAATTTAGAAAAAAGTGCTGGACCGTGTATTTACCATACAACTCAAGTTAATTCTAGACTCTCTTACAGAATACTCACAACAACTTATGTCCTCCTACAAAATTATTACATAAGATTGAAGTTGAGCCTTTTTATTTGCTCTTTACATTCCAAGTTATGTTCCCTAGATGGTCGCTCGTCTGAATTCACTGGATCGTGAAATTAAAAATGATGACTCAAGATGCACAGCTGATGCTAGACAAATGAATGATGAGTACGAGCGAAAGGACCATCTCTTGAGCACTGCTGAAAAGGAGGCAGATGATATTTTGAAGGTACTTCTCATTTTTTTGTTTTGTCGGTACTTAAATGTGTTCCTTCATGAGTATAGCATATCCACGATCAGATAACTTACATAAATTTTTTATTTGACAGAATTCTGAAAAGAGGCTCCAAGATGCATTACGCAAAGCTGATGAAGAAACTCAGATGTGTGCGAACGAACTGCTGCAACTTGTTGATTCCATTATGGAGTATAAAGAGTTCATGGAAACAGTAATCTCTCAGAGGAAGAAGGACCTATCTGAAGCTGCAGATTACATAGCATCTTTGCCATCCAAGATGTCATCAACCTGTAAAACTTCTTACACCTGAATGCGAAGAATGTTTCTCATCAAATTGGGGATGCCTCTTATGATAATTGCTATGTTGAGTTTGTTTCTTTCACCTGAAGAAGCTAAACGCTGTGTACAGAATTCGTAGACTATATAACCGCTTTAGTCTCCAATCTTATGTGCCACATTTTGCATTTGCGAATTGATAAATGGATGGTTTAATATGTACTTGGCGAGTATTTCATTAATAATTTTGTGTAAGAACAGATTCCATGTTGCCTTGATACAACCTAAGGTGTAGCTGCTCTTAGTTCCTTTTGCCACTTAAATGCATCTTAAAGCTATCTGTTGTCCCATCGTTTCATGTTAAGCCACCATGTCTTATCGTGTTAAAACCTGACATGCCTGGGATATGCTAAAGTGGTAGTATTGGAGATGCCCTAGAATACGTTGCATTGTTATTTTGATGTAATTGAGCTTTGTTGGCATAGATCTGTCTGTCTGTTACTTTGACAACTGAGTGTATCTTCCGTACGTGTTGTGCCGAATGGTTTTAGGTTGATGAAATGGGGTCGAGACTTGACAAGTTGTTTCTTACCAGAATGCAATGAAATTTCATATCGATTTGTGACCAAAGGAATACTCTGATACTATGATTTCTTCTGAGCAGTGTGCTTTATATGCTTCTCGACTTTCTGCTTATGGTACAGTAAGAAGAGAATGGTATGATAGGATATCGTTTTCTAATAAAAAAACTTTTGATGCTGTTAGCACTGCAAAAGTACAGTTTTTGTAACAGAGTAAGAGTGGCTCACAGATCATACAGCTGAATTCACTTCCTCAAAGGAAAAGAAAAAAAGCCGAATTCAAACATTGCCCAAAAATAAGGCTGCATTCATGTGGAATGTATTTGCTCTGAATACAGCGTTCCATAGTCTAGGTACGTGTCAATATTCCTGAACACAATAACATTAACCGATGAAACCAAAATTTTAGATTCACCAGCCTACCAGTCTAAAGTAGAGACCAGAGAAGCATAATTAACCTTCACAAAAGTCCACTTTTACTCTATGATAGAGTCAATTTTCACCAAAAAAAAAAGCATATTTGAGCTTCCTTGACTTGATGAAGGTTCCATATTTATTTAAACGGTAAGATTATATTTGTTATTAATTAGAGATAGAATTGACTAGAAGATATAGTTGGACTGGATCAGGAATTTTTTATTAGGAGTTATATTTATAGAAGTTATGTAATTGAATCAATAAAGCAAGATAAATTAATCTAGTTTCTAGTCCCCTTCCTTCTATGTCTTCCTCAATATTCTATGTCTCACTAATTTATAGTTCAATCTTTCCCCTAGGAGCCGACGTCACTCAGCTATCCTCCCAACGGATATTTATCTTAACAATATGGTACAAGAGATGCCATATTCTTAATCTAGTGTTCTTCGCGTCACAGTGAGCTACTTGCTATGCCCGGTGATTGAGGAGGTGCTTCACCAGGTCTTCAACCCATATGGCGCGGAGGAGGTGCAATTGTTCGTTGTGGGAACACATGTAGAGGCGATTGTCCGGTTCCGGTTAGCACACAACACAGGTCGATCTCACAACGCACTCCATGGCACAACATCTACAACAATCGTTGCAGGTTGGACATCTAGCACATGCAACCAACACCAACACCTTCACCGACAACAACCTTGCCAGGTTTCGGTTCTGGTGAGGAAGCTAGCTCTCAGGCCATCGAAGCTTTAGCCAAGCCGGTGGTCGACATGCAGAAGCAACTCATCGAATGAGAACAACATGTGTTTGCCGTCTATAAGCGTTCGCTAGATACTGAGAGTTAGCAGGCCGCACCGCAAATCAGCATGTCATCCCGTGCAGCAACTCCTTCACTGGCGGAGACCTCGATGTCCATAGAGGCTTCGGGCGACACAACAACTGCCCCACTTACGCACTCCACCATCACCACCACAGGCAACGGTGCTGCTACGACCGCATTTAGAGCAGACACCATCATTGACACCGAGTCACCTGTCGAAGATTAGTTCCTGATAATATGTCCATAAATTATCTAGGTACCTTTGAGTGCAGGGATTAATCACGAGACGAGACAATCGATGTATACAGGTTCGAGCCTCCGATTGGAGTAATACCCTACGTCGTGTGGGGGTATTGCTGTCGTATATTGATGATCTCAAGTACGAGCAATGATGTTAAATCTATTACAGAGAGTATATCAGATCTGATCTAACCTAAAGCTAAAATCGCCGAGTATCCTCTGCTAGGATTTGGATGCTTGCCTCGAGTTCTCTTTCTCTCGTGTTTTTCTCCTGTCTCCTCCTTCCCCACAGCCTTTTCGCCTTATATAGGGGTGGGGTACCGACTCCTATCCAGTCGTGGTCGATAGGGAGTTGTCTTCCTTGACGTCCAAGTAGATAAATCTGTTTTGAGTACTAATCGTATCGAGTTAGGTAACCAATCGAAACCTTCTAATATGTACTTCCTTGATTCTAGACGTATCAGATACCGCTGATTCGGTTCCGTAATTTTTAAAGCTTCCTAATACGTGTTGTAGATATCCTGTTCGTATATGATATATTCCTTATGCGCATATTGACCAAATGAAAAAAAAGTTATGATACATGCAAAAAAGAAGTTAGACCACCGGCCCACCCAAGAATCCCACTCCGGTCAGTGGGTTCAGTTAATGAACTTGTAATGATTGTTCTTCTTGCTATCTGAAACCAAATCCTACTGGCTAGGTGGAGCCAGCCCTGTATGACTCTTTTATCTCCGGGATTTAACACTCAGGTAAGAAAATTCAAAAGTGATAAACTGATAAACTGCACAAGACTATGAAATATAATAGAGAAAAGGTCAAATTTCTGCAGGCATGAGTGAAGGTCGTGATAGCTGGTTCATCTAACAACTCTATTGAGAAAAAGGTCAAATTTCTAGTTCAGAAATAAAGCTGGGAGATATATTGTGTATGCTGCATATAACAGCAGTTGTGTGCCAAGTGACCAGCTGAAGCAAGTGTTGCCAAGTTAACTTACATTGTACCATTATAAACTGAGAGACTAATTCTCAATTTATCAACTGAGCCTAAACTGGCATATGAATAAAATGCCAACTGATCCAAAGGACGCTAACTCAGCAGTAAGTTGGGCTACATTCTAGCGCTAAACCAATAAATACATAATAAAATTCGCACTTACCACAAAGGTCATTGATCTTCTTGGCCATTTCCTTAATCTCCTTCTCGACATTCTTAATGCTGGTCGAGTATGGGCCCAAGCCTCTGCAGCAACAGCAAGCCAACCAAAATTGGCAAACATCAGCAATTTCTCCCCCAAGCAAATAATCTTAAATCACACACACACACTAACCTAAAGCTGATAAAAGCACGAGTCCTTCACAGAAAGCAGGGAAATCAAAACCCTAAACCCATCTCGAGCCCAAACCGCACCCAATCCAACTCTCAAGCTGTCACATCCCAAAATGCATATAAATGTCATTGAACATCATAAACATCATGTTTAGTTACGAGCATCGTATGAAGTGATGAAAACCTTGTAAAATAGGGCACGATAAAGGATACACAAATTCACCATACACCCTAAGGTTGGGAATAATCTTATAAATTAGTCCATCATGAAAGATGAATATTAGTGATTTTCCCAGATTTTTGGGAATTTAAGTAATACCTTTAAATTTTCTAGAAGTTATGAAAGTAACTAACTTTGGAGAATTTTAGTTTAAATTCCACACTGGCTTTGAAGGTGAATTTAATTCAAGCGGGTTCATCTTGAATTATAGTTGATGTATAAAAATTCTCAAATTTTTTTGGAACACTAGAGCATAATGGGTTGTTTTAATAAAGGGAGAGAAAGGAGAATGGATAAAAGAGAGAGGAAAAATGACACTTTTCACTGGGGCCCACTAGCTGGCCTCCTACTTCTTTCAGCAGCAGGCCATCCCCTCACTCTCGCTCTAGCTCTCTCCCTTTGACTCAAACACACACCCAAAAGAGAGAGCAAGCTCCCTCACTTCTCCACCCAAATCCCACCTCAAGAAGCTAAAATCAAGATATGCTTGTTATACCATAGCGTTCGCTAGTCTTCAAGCTCTCCATTCATCCAAGTACTGTTCTTAATCTCTCTCTCTCACTTGGTTGAAGCAACAAGGAGCAACAACACTTCTCCTACCATGAGCTCCCTCCCTCTCTTTTTCCCCAACAGCCGGTAATCATCTCAACAAGTACATCAGGGTAAGTTTCCTAGAATCCCAATGGTAGTGTTGCACGTGTTAGTTTGGGTATGGTTTGGACCTTCTAGATGTATCTTCGTGTTGTGATGAGCACAACCTTGCTCCTTGTTACAAAGGAGCTAGTAGGAGGGAGATTGTTTAGAGTAAGCACCTATAAGTTTTGCTTGTTTGTTTGGTCAATGAAGCCTAGCATCCATGTGTTAGTACAATCACATACTCCTGCGAAATGGGGTTTGACATGCGGGTTGAATCGACTGGGAAATCGATGCAAAATTAAGCATATCCATTCTATCGGATGTTCCGACTTTGAATCGGAACTTCTGATTAATTAAAGATCAGCCCACCCGAGAACCTCTTGTTTGCAAAAACTGGAGGTTCCGACCACAATCGGAAGGTCCAACCAAATACTAGAACTTCCGACTAAATAAAAGTCGCAGCCTGAGGGCCCCATGTTTGCAAAAATAGGAGGTTCTAACCAAATACCAAAAGTTCTGATTAAATGAACTTAGCAACTTGAGAACCCAATGTCTCAAATTTTTGGAAAGTACGACAGATCGGAACTCCGATATACCTATCAGAAATTCTAATGTTACCAGGATGCTCTCATCAAAGGGACTTCCTTTGTTTCGCGTGTCAATGTGCTCATAGCTTAGTGTACTATATCTCCACACATTCATACATCTTGGAGCATACTTCATAGCATTCTTCATGTTAATTGTGATGCATCATCCTTGTTTTAGCGATTGACGAATTGGAGGGTGACATGGGTATTCCTGAGGTGGAACCTGATTGTGTTGTTGATTATGAAGCTACTGAGAACCAAGGCAATCATCTATATGCATAATTCTCCTATATTTTGGTGAATTGTTGATGGTCAATTTTGCTAGTTGTTGCTAGTGTCATATATGCATGATTAGTGAGTTTTTATCGGGAATCGGGTAGAACCTATCTTGTTGCATTTGTTCCTAACTCAATTATTGATTATCTCCATCCTTGTAACCTGGATGTCACATGCTAATGTACAACTTAAAACTTGTGTGAACTTAGCTTAGACATGCTTAGGTTTCCGGTAGAACTCGAGCTATGGAACGTTCCATTGTTCGCGAGCTAGAGGGATTATTTATTGGTTACAAAATTTTGATAAGTTTGGATGATGAGCTTGTGAGGAGGCAAGATTTGGGTGGGTATTAGGGATAGTTCAGGAATGGAGTCTCAAATGTCATAGTCCTGCCTAGATCGATTAGGTACCAACCATTGCTTGCCATTGGCTTAAACACTTTCCTTACTTTCACATATTCAATGAATGTATGAATAAGCTGATTATCCTATGCCACACTAACACTTGACTTATGGCCCTATGACACATAAGAGAAAAATAATGAGGACAAGTAAGGTGATAGGAGCTGAAGGTGGCCAAGATATGCTCGCGGTAACCCCAGTGCCATAGGGGTAAATACAAGTGGGTAGTTCCAGGTATGAGAAATTTTGTCTTAGGGGGCAAGTGGATGGAACCGAGTCGTGTGGGTAAAGATGTACCCCCTACATGATGTAAGATCAATTTTAATTACCTCACTCTTGGTTATGAGCATGCTTGTAGTCCATCCGCATCAATCGTAGAATTTCCAATATTTGGGTGGTTGTGGTTATATGTGGTATGTTGGGAGTTGGCTCGTGTATGTATGTGTTGAGATGAGCGTGTTCTTATGTCGGTTATGATTTTACTTATGTTGTTATGATAGGAGATCATAAGTTGTTGATATATGTTAGGTGCTTACGCTCTTGAGTCATTAAATTGTTTGTGCACATAAATTTATTTAACATTGTGGCCTACTTCTTGCTACTCTTTCCAATTGCATAATCCTTAGAGTCAGGTTATTATATGTATCCATATGAGTAAATCTTGCGAGTACTTTCATACTCATGTTACTATCTTTGAGTTTTTGTAGGTGAATATGAGTTAGTTTATGGCTACTTCATACCCGTCGATATTGATAACGGGCAAGAGTGTGCTACTTGAGATGACTTTGGTGGTGCTTTAGGGCAAATGACACCATCTCTTTTGGTAGTTTTAGATGACATTTGTGCTGTGTAGTGACATTAACATGTTAGGATATGAACTTGATGTATTTTGTTAATTCTAGTGCTTGTTGATGTCATTTTGAGAGCCCAAACTTGTTTATATGGCTCTCTTCCTTTAATTTCAGCATGTAATGCTTTTAAATTTTTGAACTTGTAATGACTTTAAAGACTTGTAATATATTTAAATTACTCTTTCTTTATTATGTCTTGATGTGATGAAGCTTACTATAAATGTGTGTATTATGATCTTTGGCATAAAACGTATAATGAGACTACCGGAATTGGATTTGTTTTAATCATCTAGCGTTTGCGATTGTTACTTTGAGATGTGGGTTAGCATGTGGCACGTCAAGAGATGGGCATGTGCTAGCTCTAATCTTATTGAACAACTTGGCCAATTTGATTAATTCAAATATAATTTAGTCAGTTCTCACACAAGCCCATCTCGAGTCCTTTACAGAAAGCAGACAAAAACACCAACAAGAACCCTAGATCCAATAGATCGGGGAGAGGAGATCCAAATGGGGGTCTCGGCATGCACGTAGGTCTTGATGAGTGTGATGTCATCCTCATCAAGCGGCCACAAGTTCTTATCATGATGAGGACATCACTGCTGCGTATACATGCACTACAAGTAATTGTTCATATTCAGTTGTTACTGTGCTATTACAAGGTCCTATGACACGAGCTCGTGCACGTCAATTAAATCATGATTTGAGCTTATTCCTCTGTGTTCATAACCATACTTATGAGGATGGGATGCTACTAAATAATTCTTATGATGTCTTGTTACTCATAAACATAAGAGAAGAAAACTCTAGTCAAACCCTTGTCGAGGATTGTCGGAGCTTGTTGGGAACTTATTGGACTTCAAGTCTAGTTCCTACTCGTTCTCCTACAATGGGGATGTCAAATCCTGAGTTCCAAATAAGCTAGTTGGGCTCCAAGGCAATTACCACTCGGACTCTAAATTCGTTTCGGACTCAACAAACAGTCGTGCAACAAAAGGAAGATATCTTTGTCATACGGAGTCCAATTGAAGTGTTTAGCTACAAGATGGAAATATTGCATCGTGATATTTCCAACGGATACAACCCTATCAACATATTCCTCATGAGCGATTCGAAATCCTCAAAACAAGTTGACATTGTAACAGATAGAGTTATAGTCGGATTTTGTTTCCTTAGTTTATTTTGTAGTGTCTAGGGGGCTTGCATGCCCATAAATAGAGGCCAGGTGTCACTAGAATAGTCGAGTTTTGTTGAAGCATAGTTTTGCCTAGGGCCAAATGACATTGTCTTTATTTGTGTCTTGCAGCCACCTAGTTGACTACTTTGAAGTAAAAAAAAAATGAGAAAAGAAACAAAAAAAGAGAGAAAAGAAATGAAAAGAAAAGGATAATTTGATAAGGAAGACAAGGTGAAATGTGTTTGGAAAGTTGATTTTGATTTTTGTGAAGGTTCGTCTAATCTTCGATTTTTATTTCCAATCCGGTTTCAAGTGTGCTTGGAAAGTACCCCCAACTCCTCTTTGTGCAGATTGCTCCACGCTACATATTATCATCGTTTTGCATCATTGCTTCATGCCGCAACTACAATTTGATTTATAGCCTTCTTTTGGGCTATGTTGCACCGTGATATCGCTTGTGTCCAAGCTCGCATCTCTAGCACAGTTTAGCTTAGGACAACAAGCTTGACTAGTGCTTTGAGTAGATTTTCAATGTGCATTGCTTATTTGAATACCGCTAATCATTGCTATATATTGAAAGCTTTATCCTAGCTCCTCAAAATTCTATCTCGTATGGATTGTTTGGTCGCCGGGCAATCGCTTCATCCAATCTTCAGGAGGACTTTAACACGCCTGTCGGAGAGTGAACTCCTGTCGCAGGGATCCCGAGAGACCCCTTTTTAGAGATTCGGCCGGGGGGATGATCCTGGAAAAACTTGTTTGGGAAATAAGCGGGAACGGAAATAAATGCGATGGCTGGCGGGAGACGATCACCCTAATGCAAGAAAAAGTGGGTACGCCGGGTTTTAGACAGGTTCGGGCCGCACGGAGGCGTAACACCCTATCCTGTATGAGCACTATATTTATCCTTGAAGGGAATTCTTCAAGGAGGTATCTGGTTCTAAGGGGAGAGCTGTTTACAAAGAGCTTGAGGCTCTTATGTTCTAGCTTTACTTGAGCTGGTTCGAGTGTCTGTCGATCTATCTTTGGCCTGGTTCGTCGGAGATTGTTGGTCGTCTGGTGGTCGAAGGCCTTTTTTTTTCCTTGCTTTTAGTGTTCTCCATCCTTTCCTTTTATAGGCGCGCCGACCTCAACATATCCTGAATGGGAAAGAGGGGACGCGAATGCCAAGGTGCCACGGAGAAAGGCGTAATCATTTCATTTTGGCGAAGTGACAGGGGCGGTGGAGAAATGCGGCGCGCATTCGACCACCAGCCGCTGCGGAAGCCTCGGGGCGCCCTAAAAGGGGCCCACCGGTCAGCCTCAGAGGTGCCCAGTGCGCCCACCCTGTCTTGTTCTTCTGCCAGGGCAGGGTGGCAGGCGGAGTGCTTCGATTCTGGCAACGTTATCCCGAGGCACCTGGATGAAACGGGACGGGGCCCGTGCATTTAATGGACCCACGGCCCCCTGCTAGTGCATGGCAGGGTCTGACACTGGGGCGTGGGCAGCTGAGAATGTCAGGATGTCAGGATGTCAGACCGCGCGTGCCTATTAAATGCGGCATTGGGCCTTTGACTGGATGACACCCTGACGACGGGACCCTTCGGGTCGTTGAATGATCTTGCGCGAACCTTCGGGGCACCGAGTCCTCGGGGGCTGCCACGTGCAGCCCCGAACACTCTCTCCCGAGTACTGCGGTGGGACCTTCGGGGCACCGAGTCCTCGGAGGCTGCCACGTGCAGCCCCGAGCACTCTCTCCCGAGTACTGCGGTGGGACCTTCGGGGCACCGAGTCCTCGGGGGCTGCCACGTGCAGCCCCGAGCACTCTCTCCCGAGCACTTCGGTGGGACCTTCGGGGCACCGAGTCCTCGGGGGCTGCCACGTGCAGCCCCGAGCACTCTCTCCCGAGCACTTCGGTGGGACCTTCGGGGCATCGAGTCCTCGGGGGCTGCCACGTGCAGCCCCGAGCACTCTCTCCCGAGCACTTCGGTGGGACCTTCGGGGCACCGAGTCCTCGGGGGCTGCCACGTGCAGCCCCGAGCACTCTCTCCCGAACACTTCGGTGGGACCTTCGGGGCACCGAGTCCTCGGGGGCTGCCACGTGCAGCCCCGAGCACTCTCTCCCGAGCACTTCGGTGGGACCTTCGGGGCACCGAGTCCTAGGGGGCTGCCACGTGCAGCTCCGAACACTCTCTCCCGAGTACTGCGGTGGGACCTTCGGGGCACCGAGTCCTCGGGGGCTGCCTCGTGCAGCCCCGAGCACTCTCTCCCGAGTACTGCGGTGGGACCTTCGGGGCACCGAGTCCTCGGGGGCTGCCACGTGCAGCCCCGAGCACTCTCTCCCGAGCACTTCGGTGGGACCTTCGGGGCACCGAGTCCTCGGGGGCTGCCACGTGCAGCCCCGAGCACTCTCTCCCGAGCACTTCGGTCTTAGTATTTGGACCCTGCAGATCATCGGGGAACTAGGGTGCTCGGGAACCAGAGGCGGCGGCCCCGAGCACCTTCTCCCGGGACTTAGCTTTTTCTTACCTCGCAGGGTGGTGACATGTGGTGGATAGCCGGCCTGGCCTCGGGACTTAGGGACCCCTGGTTCTGAATACACCGACAGTAGCCCCCGGGCCCGTTGGTAGCCGATGGGACGGAGACTGCGAATGGGCCCTTCGTCGCGACCGAGGCCAAGGCTAGCGCGGACGCCATGTGGCAAGCTTTCGAGAGGTGGCCCTTGCGGACCTAGACCTCAAGTACGCTCCAACGGGAAAATGAGTGGACGCGTGTCCACACAACTTCCGAAGGGTATGATAACCATACGGGCGGCACGCGCGGTCGCCGCGCAGATCGAGGAAAATACGCCTGGCAACCGCTGACATCGCGCGACCGGCGGGAGATTCGTCTGACAGTTGCGTCGATCGAGGCGACGCTTCGCCGAGCGAACCGTCTAGGGCGGCAGTTTTCGAATTTTGAGATATAAAAGGGGGAACGGATCGGTCCGTTTCCCCTTTTTACGCTCTCTTGCACTTGCGCTCCCGCCTTCTTGGTGCTCCGAAGCCCTCAGGAAAATCCCAGGCAACCGGAGCATTCTCCCTTCTCCCTCTTCCCCACCAAAAAACACCTTCCACCCTGTTGAGATGACGAGGGTTGGAGGAGGACGCCGGGATAGGACTTCGGACAGCATCTTGCCGGAGTCTCGTCTGAGGAACGAGGAGGCGGCGGATAAGATTAGGAAGCTGTTGGTACCGGAGGGTCAGGAAGGTGCCGTGGTGGTGAGGCCGGCGACTCTGACGCCGGCGACGACCGTCCCTGGGCGGACCGTTCTCTTCACCTCTTTCGTGGCGGCGGGGCTAGTGCCGCCGTTCTCCGCCTTCTTTCTGCAAGTTTTGGAGACGTACGGCATACAAATGGCGCACCTAAGCCCCAATTCCGTCATGGCGTTGGCGGTCTTCGCGCATCTCTGCGAAATGTTCGTGGGGGTGATGCCGTCGGCGACGCTGCTTCGCCATTTCTTCGTTCTCCAGCCGGTGGGGAAGAAGAGGGGGCACTCCACGGCGGACGTCGCGGGGTGCTGCAACCTTCGGCTCCGGGAAGGCCTGGGGGATCATTACATTCCCCAGGTGCTGCGCAGCAAGTGGGAGGAGTGGCGGCGGGACTGGTTCTTCGTCGACATCGACCCCCACGAGCGCCTCGAATTGCCAGAGAGGGCGGCAGAACCTCGGCGATCGACGTGGGAGGCGCCGCCGCCAGAAGACGCGAGGCTGAAGCCGGTGCTAGAGCGCATCTTGGAGCTGCGCGAGTCCGGGCTGACCTCAGTCATGGTGGTTGTGGACTTTCTGCGTCGTCGGTTGGCACCCTTGCGAGAGCGGGCCCGACCAAGCTGGTTCTACACCGGGCCGGAGGACATCACCAGGACCCAGATTGGCGCGAGCTGGGATCTGGGGCAGGCGGAGCTGCGAGGGATGACCCGAGTGATCACCGGGACGGAGGACATGAGCCGGGCGGAGCTCCCGTGGCCGGAGATGGCGCTCTGCGCCAATCTCAACCGGGTGGCCATCATGGCGGGGCTGCCGGAGTTCGATGCCCAGGGGCCCGTGGACCGGCCACGAAGCCGGAGTCCCGAGGCCTCCGACCTCCCCGGCCTGGAGGAACTTCTTGGCGAGGAGGTCACTGGTAGTTCGGCGCGGGCTGGCGACGGGGCCGCCGCAAGCAGCAGCCGCCGTGCCGGAGAGGAGGGCGCCACTGAAGTTGTTGAAGAGTTGGCACCGGGAGACCGGGGAAAGCGACCCCGGGCCTTGATCCTAGTGCCGGATTCTCCGCCGTCGCCGACGGCAGCGGCGGCATTTCCGGTGCTGGAGCCGCGCTTGGTGCGGATGGGGCCTGCATCGACGCCTGCGACCTGTACGGCGGAGACCGAGACCCGTCCGGCGGCACCCGAGGTTCGCACGACGGCGCCCGTGGCCTGCGTAGTGGCTCAGCCGAGCCCCCAGCGGAAGAGGTGGCGGGAGGAGTCCGGACCGACGGCACCGGACCCGGACATCAGACTCCCAGTGGCCAAATGGCGGTATCGGTGAGTCTTCTTTCTTGCTTTTCCATGGGCATTTTCGGCCCGAACTAAGTTTTGACAACTTTCACTTGTCTCCCGCAGGCCAGCTGCAGGCGCTGCTGTGACGGAGAGAGAGCAGGCGCCGGAGCCAGAGCCGAGCCTGCCCGCTGCGACGGCGGAGGCCGGCATAGGATCGGCGGAGGTGCCAATCGACGTGGCGGCCCCTGGGAGAGAGGCGGAGGTGGCAGCCGAAAGAAGGGTGCCGGCAGAACCTACCCCGGGCGCGGAGAGCCCGGGGCGGATAACGGTGGAGGCGGATGTTCTGCCGGGGCCGGTGGACAGGGCGGCCGATGCGGGAACGCGGCCGCCGTCCGAGACCTTGGCTCCGGCGGAGCCTACCCCGGGCAGGCAGAGCCCGGGGCGGATGGCGGTGCAAGGCCCTGCGGAGAACTCGGCCCCCCTGGAGGCACTCTGCGGAGAAGCCTGGGCCCCACCGGTGCCCGGTCAGCCCGCCGATCTTTTCCTGGCCGCCATTGAAGGCGTTCAAGTAGCGGTTGGGCGGCTGGGCGCAGTGGTGAACGCCAAGGAGGGGGAGCTCGAGGCCGAGCGCGCCCGCCTGGCACTGGAGAAGGCGCAGCTGGCGGGCGCCCAGGAGGAGGCCCGTGCGGCAGCCGCGCGGGAGCAGAAGCTCCTAGAAGACATCCGCGCGGAAGCCGCGCGGGAACGAGAAACTCTGAAGACCGCGCGGGCAGAAGCCGCGCGGGAACGAGAAGACGCCGCCCGCTTGGCCGAGGCGTCGAGGCGGCAAGCTGCCGAGGCCCTTGCCAGGATGGGGCAGGCGCAGGAGAGGGAGGTGGCAGTCGCAGCCCGGGAGCAGGCTGCGGAGGAGCGGCAAGCCGAGCTGACCCGCCGGGAGGGCGCGGCCGAGAAGACGCGCGCCGACCTCCAGCGCTGGGAAGACGACCTCCGGAAGATCAGAGAAGAAATCAAGCGCTGGGAAGAGGAAGTCTCCATCCGGGAAGTAGACAACGAGCTATCGGCGTCTGAACTCGGTGCCCGGGAGGATTCGGTGGTCCAGCAGGAGGATGTGCTGGCCCGGCGGGAGAATGAGCTGAGTCGCCGAGAAGGCGAACTGAGTCGCCGAGAAGGCGAACTGAGTCGCCGAGAGGGCGAAGCTGCTGCTGCGGTGGCCGCCGCGGCTACCAGGGCGGAAGAGAATGCGAAGCACGAGGCGGAACTGGCCGCCCGTGAGCGCGCCTTGTCCGAGATGGTGGCCAAGGCAAAGCAGGCTGCCGTCCCCGCCGCAGCTGGCGGTTCTTCTGGTCCGGCCAGGGACCAGGGACTCGAGGCACAGCTGCGGGCCGCCAAGGAGAAGCTCGAGACCGCCTTTGTCTCGCGGGTCAACCTTGAGCATATGCTGGAGGACATCCTCCGGCTGATGCGACGGGCCGTGGAGAAGGGTGGTCTCGGACGGCTTGTCGACGACAAGAAGGGCGACGGCCCCGCACGACAAGTGTTGGGGCTGCAGCAGGTCTGCGAGCGCCTCGAGACCCTGCCCTGGGCAGTTCAGGAACTTGCCGCCCGGGAGGGACGTGGCTTGGCACGTGCCGTGGCCGAGCACGTCCTGGCCTGCTACCGAAGCAGGGACCCGAACTTCCCATTGGAGCCGGCGCGGGAGGGAGTAGTCGAGGCTGAGGAGGAGGCCGCCCGGGCAGCGGTTAGGAGTACCGCCTCCGTGGTGGCGGCCGGCTTCAGGCGAGAGGTGCCGCCGCCGCCAGCCCCCGGGGACGACTCGGAGGATTCAGCCGACGCCTCTGCCGCCGACTAGGCCTTCTGTGCCCTCTTTTCTTTTGTTGTAGATGTAGGAATGAATATTAGGAGTGAACCCTTAGAAAACGCCTTGTATATGTCTTGTGAATATAATGGCAGCTTTTCCTTGGGCTCGCAACTCCAATTTCTCTGTGTGTTTGATGTTTCTTCTGGTGCTCTGCCTGGAAGTCCCGGGGAGTACTCAGTCGGGCCGTTCCCGACCTTCCCATCCCCGAGAAATGAAGTTGTTCCGGTCGCTGGCGTTGGCGCAGCCAGCCCTCAAGCTCTCGCGAGTCCGCACTGCCTAGGTTAAGAAACGAAGACACAGACTCCCTTGCCCGGGAGATAGATCGATCCTGCTCGGAACACGCCGTGCCTAATGAACACTTTTTCACTTTGCGACCACTCAGTTAGTAGAAGGGAGACGTGTGCGGGCGAGAATGTGACCAAGAGTCCTCGCGGTCCGGTGGTGCCCGGGCTTGAAACGGGCCGGACCGAGCACTGACAGCCTGCCCCCGAGACCTGAGCTCCGGACTACCCGAGTAGCTCGAGCGATAGGATTACCCAGGGTACCCGAGGACTCGGTAGTGCTCGGGGTCCATAAAAGCAGACCGAACACCACGACGACCACGAAGGGCTTCGGTCAGACATTATCGCAAGCACGGTACTCCTTTCTACAAACCGCTATGTCGTTCTGGGAAAAAGTAGACACGCGGCAGGGTTTTTGCGTGCAAGGAGACCACCTCGCCGAACAGATTAAAGCGCGAGAGCCCCCGAGAATGACTCGGGAACATAAATTTACTGAAAGCAGACTTGTCTGAATATAACCACTCACCGGACAGCTGTCGGCCTTCCGGCCAACCGATCCAGGAGGGGTGTGCTTCCGAGCTCGGGGGCCCGGGGACTTGATTCTTTCAACGGAGCGCCCGAGGGCCCAGAGGCATACGAGGCTCCTAGGGTCGGGTGGCCTCGACCACCCAAGCCTAAGTGGTAGGACCACCCGAAGACCCTTGGGGCCGACCAGAGACCGGGGCATTGAAGCCCTCGCGGCCGAACTGCTTGTGATTGCCAGCCTGTGACTTGAGAGAGAATATAGAATTTCTTTGTCTGGTGCGCTCTGTTAGTGCGGTACTTGCTATAGACTGCTCTCGTTTTTGACCCGAGACCTCTCGAATACCCAAACCGGCGAACAAGAGCGGACAGAGGCATAACCTATAGGTCCTATGGTTCGGTGGCGTCCGGGTATGACAGACCAGACCGAGCACCGACAGCCCGCTCCGAGGGCCCGAGCTCCGGACTACTCGAGCAGCTCGAGCGATTGGATTACCCAGAGCACCCCGAAACTTGGTAGTTCCCGGGAGCCTGCCACGACACCGAACACCACAGCCTACCATGCCGGACGTAGGTCAGCGGCGACTGCTCGCATGCATACCGATCGGGATTCTTTTGTCAGCGGGAAAAAAGAGAGAGCGAACTTTTTCTCGCACAACCGAGCTCCTCACCAGACATATTAAACATACGGAATCCAGAAAAAGTATTTTGATATAGCGATTGCTTATTGAAAAACTTAATGTGCAATATTTACAAGGTTGGGTGACATCGACTTACCCCACGGGGCGAAGCCTTCAGACTGCTCGGGCGGGGAGAAGCCCCCGGCCTTACTAACCTGAACCGCGAGCACGACCATCTACGGGTAGAAGCGTCGAAGATGCTCGATGTTCCACGGATTCGGGAGTGGCTGTCCTTCCTCCGTCGCCAACCTGAAAGAACCTGCCCGGGGGACCGCGATCACGGTGAAGGGACCTTCCCACACAGGGGACAACTTATTCATTCCTTCGCGCGACTGGATGCGTCGGAGAACTAGGTCCCCCACCTCGAGAGACCGGGCCCGGACATGGCGCAGATGATAACGCCGCAGACTCTGCTGGTACCGAGCCGCCCGGACAGCAGCACGCCGCCGGCGCTCCTCCAGGTAGTCTACGTCATCGCGCCTTTGATGCTCCTGCTCACCCTCAGAGTATGCATGCACTCGAGGGGAGCCCAGAGTGAGCTCGGAGGGGAGGACTGCTTCGGTGCCGTAGACGAGGAAGAAAGGAGTCTCCCCGGTAGCGCGGCTTGGCGTAGTCCGATTGGCCCATAGCACGGCTGGCAGCTCGTCCACCCATCTCTTCCTGTGCTTAGTGAGCACGTTATAGGTCCGGGTTTTGAGGCCTTTTAGTATCTCTGCGTTGGCGCGCTCGACCTGCCCATTACTCCGAGGATGAGCGACGGAAGCGAAGCAGAGCTTGATGCCGAGATCTTCGCAATAGTCGCCGAACAAGGCACTTGTGAACTGGGTGCCGTTGTCGGTGATGATTCGGTTCGGGACGCCAAAGCGGCTAGTGATGCCGCGGATAAACTGGAGCGCCGTGTTTTTGGTCACCTTGATGACTGTGACCGCCTCCGGCCACTTGGTGAATTTGTCGATAGCGACATATAGGTATGCATAGCCCCCGACTGCTCGGGGGAATGGACCCAGAATGTCCAAACCCCAGACCGCGAAAGGCCATGACAGGGGAATGGTATGGAGAGCCTGAGCTGGCTGGTGAATCTGCTTTGCATGGAACTGGCATCCCCTGCAGCGCCGAACCAGCTCGGAAGCATCCTGGAGAGCTGTAGGCCAGTAGAAACCTTGCCGGAAGGCTTTCCCGACCAGCGTGCGGAACGATGAATGGCCACCGCACTCGCCCTCGTGGACCTCAGCGAGAAGATCGCCGCCTTCTGCCCGAGAGATGCATTTCAGGAGGATACCTCCTGCGCTACGTCGGTAGAGATCCCCATCCACAATGGCATAGCGTTTGGACTGCCGAGCAACCCTTTCGGCAGACGCCTCATCCTCGGGTAGGAACTTTTCTTTCAAGTACCCTCGGATGTCAGACATCCACGAGGCATCTTGAGAACATTCGGCGAGCACAGCGCACTCGTCGGACGGCGGCGCCCTGACGGGGCTTCCCACTGAGGGCACCGCCGGGGTCTCCTGAATTGAGTTCGAGGTTTCCCCTTCATCCTGTTCGGCAGGCAGGACGGAAGGCCGTGCGAGTCTTTGTTCAAAGACTCCGGCAGGGACGCGCGCACGTGATGAGGCCAGGCGAGAGAGCTCGTCGGCCGGAGCATTGTCGCGGCGAGAGATATGCCGCAATTCGAGGCCGTCGAAGCGTCTCTCGAGCTTTCTGACTGCAGCCACGTACGCCGCCATTTGAGGATCCGTGCACTGGTACTCCTTGGACACCTGGTTGACGACCAGCTGGGAGTCCCCTTTGACCAGGAGGCGACGAATCCCGAGCCCCACCGCAGCTCGGAGGCCGGCGATGAGACCTTCATACTCCGCCATATTGTTGGATGCGCGGAATTGCAACTGTACGACGTACCAGAGCTCTTCACCCGTTGGGGAGGTGAGAACCACTCCGGCCCCTGCGCCTTTTAGCGAGAGGGAGCCGTCGAAGTGCATGACCCAGTACCCGGGCGCGTCGTGCCCGGGATAGGCAGAAACCTCTTCTGGGACGACGCAGGGGACGGGCGTCCACTCTGCCAAGAAGTCGGAGAGTGCCTGGCTTTTAATTGCCTGGCGACTGACGAAGTG
The DNA here is from genome assembly GCF_958298935.1 of Phragmites australis. NCBI lineage: Eukaryota > Viridiplantae > Streptophyta > Magnoliopsida > Poales > Poaceae > Phragmites > Phragmites australis. Next base: position 16,070,445 of record NC_084921.1, read on the forward strand.
TAGGTCGAACTCCGCCAGCTCTACTGCCCATTTGACAACGCGCCCGGTGCCTTCCCGATTCCGGAGAATGGGTCCCAGTGGATAAGTGGTAACCACCGAGACTTTGTGCGCCTGGAAGTAGTGGCGCAGCTTCCGGGAGGCGATGAGCACGGCATAGAGCAGCTTCTGAGCTTGGGGATACCTTGTCTTGGCCTCCCGGAGGACCTCGGTGACGAAGTACACCGGTCGCTGTACCCGGCGGGCCCGGACGGTGGCCCCACCCGGGGGGCTGCCACAGCTCCCAGGGTTGGCGGTATGGTCGGGGTTGGCCGGGCATTCGAGCTCGATTCCTTGGCTGGGAAGAGCAGTGTGCTCGGGCTCGACCCCTCGCTCCGGGGGAGCCACGAGGACAGGTGAGTGGTCGGGGGCCTCTGGGAGCTGGGACCCAGCACCCGGCCCTGAACACTCGTCTCGCTCCACCACCAATACTACGCTCACAACCTGAGGAGTGGCTGAAACGTAAAGCAGCAGGGGCTCACCTTGAGAAGGAGCCACCAACACGGGTGGCAAAGTAAGGTACTTCTTTAAGTCGCGGAAGGCCTGCTCGGCCTCCGGCGTCCAGTCAAAATGACCGGATTTTTTCAGAAGCTTGAAGAGGGGGAGCCCTCGCTCCCCGAGCTTGGAGATGAAGCGCCCGAGGGCGGCCATGCAGCCGGCGAGGCGCTGGACCTCCTTGAGTCGAACCGGGGGTCGCATCTGCTCGATGGCCCGGATCTTCTCCGGATTGACCTCGATTCCTCGGCCAGAGACCAAGAAACCAAGGAGCTTGCCCGCCGGGACCCCGAAGACACATTTCTCCGGGTTGAGCTTGAGGCGGGTAGAGCGGAGACTGTTGAAAGTCTCGGCAAGGTCCTCGAGCAGGGTGGCGCGGTCTCGGGTTTTGACCACGAGATCGTCGATGTAGGCCTCGACGTTGCGGCCAACCTGCGAGTTAAGAGTGATACGAATGGCGCGCTGGAAGGATGATCCAGCGTTGCGCAGGCCGAAAGGCATTGACATGTAGCAATAAGTCCCCTACCGGGGTAGTAAAGCAGTTTTTTCCTCGTCCCCTACGGCCATGCGAATCTGGTGATACCCAGAGTTTGCATCTAGGAAGCACAAAAGATCACATCCCGCAGTTGAATCTACGATTTGATCAATGCGAGGTAAGGGGAAGGGATCTTTAGGACAAGCCTTGTTAAGGTCGGTGTAGTCCACGCACATGCGAAGCTTGCCGTTGGCCTTCGGGACGATGACTGGATTTGCTAGCCAGTCGGGGTGGAGGACTTCTCGGATGAATCCGGCGTCGAGGAGCTTGCGGACCTGCTCGCGGATAAACTCTTGGTGCTCTGGCGCCTGCCGCCGGACCTTCTGCTTCACCGGGCGGGCGTCCGGACGCACGGCCAAGTGATGCTCGATCACCTCCCTAGGGATCCCGGGCATGTCGGACGGTTGCCAGGCAAACACGTCCACGTTAGCCCGGAGGAAGGCGACGAGCGCGCTTTCCTATTTGCTGCCCAGGTCGCTGCCGATTCGGACAACCTGGGTAGCGCCTTCGCCCACCTCGACCTCCTTCGTTGGAACAGAGGTGTCGGCGGCGAGTCGGGGTCTGGATGAAGAGGGTCCCGGGCCCCCTGAAGAGCCATCAACCTCGGCCTGTGCTGAGACCAGAGCCATGTATGATTGTTCGGCGCAGGAGACGGCGCCGCGGGAGTCGGCGACCACGGAGATAGAGCCTGCGGGGCCGGGCATCTTAACCATAAGGTATGCATAATGCACGGCCATCATGAACTTGGCAAGCGCCGGACGCCCGAGGATGGCGTTGTAGGGGAGAGGGAGCTCCGCAACATCGAAGAGGACGCACTCCGTGCGGAAGTTGTCCCGGCTCCCAAATGTGACAGGCAACTCAACCTGCCCGAGGGGCAGGGAGTGCCCGGGAGTTACTCCACAGAAAGGGAGTGACGGCTTTAGGCGTCGGGAAGATACTTGCAGCTTCTCAAAAGCCTCATTGGAAAGGAGGTTGAGGCCGGCACCACCGTCGATCAGCACTCTGCCGACCTTAACATTGCAGATAGTGGGAGACACAACCAGAGGTAGCCGTCCCACGGCTGCAGTACTGACGGGGTGATCTGCCATGTTGAACGTGATCGGAGCATCCGACCACCTCAGGGGTCTTGTGGCCTCCTCGCTCGGGGTTGCCGAGCACACTTCGCGCCGCATGACCTTGATGCCACGGCGCGAGCAGGGTGTGTAAGCGCCCCCGTCGATGAAGGCAACCGCATGCTCGGGCTCCTGGAAGCCGAGCTCGGTGTTGTTGGGGACGACCTCGGCATCGCCTCCTCCGTGGGACTCGTCGCGCTCCCTCTGGCGCTGCTCCACGAGTCCTTTGACCGTACGACACTCCGTGAGGTCGTGCCATCTGGTCAGGTGTATGGGACACCATTTACCTGGCTCGGGCCCCGCGGGAGCGGGGACCCTCGCTGGAATAGGAGCTCGGCCAGGGGCCGGGGCTCTTGCTGGAGCTGACGCCCTAGCCGGTGCCGGGGCCCTCGCGGGCACAGAGGCCCGAGGGGGAGCCCGAGCAGGGGCCCTGACGGGGCGCCGATCGGCACCCGGCCGACGCTCTTGCCGGCGATCGGGCTCTTGCGGCTCCCTGTGAGCGGGGACTTGGGCTAGCTCAACGGGAGCGGCCTCGCGCTTCCTTCTCTTTTTCTTTTCCTGCTTATCAGAGCGGGAAGAACTTGGCTGGTCGGAAACGGGGCGAGGAGCATGCCATGCCCTGGCCTCCGCAGCCTTGGCGCACTTATCGGCCAGTGCGAAAAGCTCCGCAGGGGTCTCGATCTCGTGCGTACCTAGCTTCTCGAGCATCCGCTCATCACGGACGCCCTGCCGAAAAGCAACAATAACAGCATGGGGGGCCATTCGCGGAATAGTGTTGCGAACCTGGCTGAAACGCTGTATAAATCGCCGTAGCGTCTCCCCTTCCTGCTGTTGGACGGCGTGGAGGTCGCACTCCAGACCGGGACGTGCGAACGTGCCCTGAAAGTTGGCCACGAATTGGTGGCACAGGTCATCCCAGGAGCTGATAGATCCTGGGGGTAAGTTCATAAGCCAAGAGCGGGCGGAACCCCTCAAGGCAACATGAAAATAGTTTACCATCACCTTTTCGCTGCCTCCGGCCGCTTGGACGGCCGTCGTGTAGATCTGGAGGAACTCAACGGGGTCGATGGACCCGTCGTACTTCTCCGGCAGCTCGGGGCGGAACTTGGAAGGCCACCTCACCCGGCGGAGCTCGGTGGTGAAGGCACGGCAACCGGTGCCGTACCCCGCAGCACGAGCGGGGGTTCTTGGTGGCGAGAAGCGGCGAGCCGGGGATCCCTGGTGGTCATGGGCCGGGAGAGAGGAAGCCTGGTCCTCTGCCCCAACCCCCTGCCGGGTCTCCCGCTGACGTTAGAGAGTGACTCGGGCATCTTCGTGGCCCCTCCGCTCGTCAAGGTGCAAACGAAGGTCCCGGGCTCCGGACATGGCCAGGGGGACGGCACTCCGCCTGGAGACCCCTCGGCCCGTGCGGGTGTTGCCCGCCGAGGAGCCGGCTCTGGCGGCACCGTGCTGAGAAGTGGCGCGAGGACTCCCGGCCTGCACCTGGCGACGAGCAGTGCCGACCAAAGCGACGACGTCTTGCATCCACCGGCCTTCCGGAGTGTTTGGCGTGGCCTGAATGGGCGGGTGTCTGAGGAGAGCTTGTGCTGCAAGCAACGCGCTCCCTGGGCTGGCCTCACTGAAAGCGAGCCTGCACCGAGGCGGCACCCGACGTGGTCCAGAGGCAGACCTGGCGGCCGGGGTCCCGACCACCTGATGGGGGTCGGAAAGTACGTTGGCAGCGGCGGCGGCGCTGATGGGCCCAGCGCCTTGATCCCCTTGGGCGGGAAAAGCCGCACGCGTGGATGGCGGCTGCCGCGGGTACGCAGCAGCGACGGGGCTTTCTTCGTGGGGCAGCGTTCCGTTACTGGAAGTGGAGCCGGAACGCTGGAGACGGTGCCCACCTACCATCTTTTCCTGTGGAGAAAAAAGTGAAACAAACAATCCAGGGATATTCCCCCCTACCTGGCGCGCCAGCTGTCGGAGAGTGAACTCCTGTCGCAGGGATCCCGAGAGACCCCTTTTTAGAGATTCGGCCGAGGGGATGATCCTGGAAAAACTTGTTTGGGAAATAAGCGGGAACGGAAATAAATGCGATGGCTGGCGGGAGACGATCACCCTAATTCAAGAAAAAGTGGGTACGCCGGGTTTTAGACAGGTTCGGGCCGCACGGAGGCGTAACACCCTACTCCTGTATGAGCACTATATTTATCCTTGAAGGGAATTCTTCAAGGAGGTATCTGGTTCTAAGGGGAGAGCTGTTTACAAAGAGCTTGAGGCTCTTATGTTCTAGCTTTACTTGAGCTGGTTCGAGTGTCTGTCGATCTATCTTTGGCCTGGTTCGTCGGAGATTGTTGGTCGTCTGGTGGTCGAAGGCCTTTTTTTTTCCTTGCTTTTAGTGTTCTCCATCCTTTCCTTTTATAGGCGCGCCGACCTCAACATATCCTGAATGGGAAAGAGGGGACGCGAATGCCAAGGTGCCACGGAGAAAGGCGTAATCATTTCATTTTGGCGAAGTGACAGGGGCGGTGGAGAAATGCGGCGCGCATTCGACCACCAGCCGCTGCGGAAGCCTCGGGGCGCCCTAAAAGGGGCCCACCGGTCAGCCTCAGAGGTGCCCAGTGCGCCCACCCTGTCTTGTTCTTCTGCCAGGGCAGGGTGGCAGGCGGAGTGCTTCGATTCTGGCAACGTTATCCCGAGGCACCTGGATGAAACGGGACGGGACCCGTGCATTTAATGGACCCACGGCCCCCTGCTAGTGCATGGCAGGGTCTGACACTGGGGCGTGGGTAGCTGAGAATGTCAGGATGTCAGGATGTCAGACCGCGCGTGCCTATTAAATGCGGCATTGGGCCTTTGACTGGATGACACCCTGACGACGGGACCCTTCGGGTCGTTGAATGATCTTGCGCGAACCTTCGGGGCACCGAGTCCTCGGGGGCTGCCACGTGCAGCCCCGAACACTCTCTCCCGAGTACTGCGGTGGGACCTTCGGGGCACCGAGTCCTCGGGGGCTGCCACGTGCAGCCCCGAGCACTCTCTCCCGAGCACTTCGGTGGGACCTTCGGGGCACCGAGTCCTCGGGGGCTGCCACGTGCAGCCCCGAGCACTCTCTTCCGAGCACTTCGGTGGGACCTTCGGGGCACCGAGTCCTCGGGGGCAGCCACGTGCAGCCCCGAGCACTCTCTCCCGAGCACTTCGGTGGGACCTTCGGGGCACCGAGTCCTCGGGGGCTGCCACGTGCAGCCCCGAGCACTCTCTCCCGAGCACTTCGGTGGGACCTTCGGGGCACCGAGTCCTCGGGGGCTGCCACGTGCAGCCCCGAGCACTCTCTCCCGAACACTTCGGTGGGACCTTCGGGGCACCGAGTCCTAGGGGGCTGCCACGTGCAGCCCCGAGCACTCTCTCCCGAGCACTTCGGTGGGACCTTCGGGGCACCGAGTCCTAGGGGGCTGCCACGTGCAGCCCCGAACACTCTCTCCCGAGTACTGCGGTGGGACCTTCGGGGCACCGAGTCCTCGGGGGCTGCCTCGTGCAGCCCCGAGCACTCTCTCCCGAGTACTGCGGTGGGACCTTCGGGGCACCGAGTCCTCGGGGGCTGCCACGTGCAGCCCCGAGCACTCTCTCCCGAGCACTTCGGTGGGACCTTCGGGGCACCGAGTCCTCGGGGGCTGCCACGTGCAGCCCCGAGCACTCTCTCCCGAGCACTTCGGTGGGACCTTCGGGGCACCGAGTCCTCGGGGGCTGCCACGTGCAGCCCCGAGCACTCTCTCCCGAACACTTCGGTGGGACCTTCGGGGCACCGAGTCCTCGGGGGCTGCCACGTGCAGCCCCGAGCACTCTCTCCCGAGCACTTCGGTGGGACCTTCGGGGCACCGAGTCCTAGGGGGCTGCCACGTGCAGCCCCGAACACTCTCTCCCGAGTACTGCGGTGGGACCTTCGGGGCACCGAGTCCTCGGGGGCTGCCTCGTGCAGCCCCGAGCACTCTCTCCCGAGTACTGCGGTGGGACCTTCGGGGCACCGAGTCCTCGGGGGCTGCCACGTGCAGCCCCGAGCACTCTCTCCCGAGCACTTCGGTGGGACCTTCGGGGCACCGAGTCCTCGGGGGCTGCCACGTGCAGCCCCGAGCACTCTCTCCCGAGCACTTCGGTGGGACCTTCGGGGCACCGAGTCCTCGGGGGCTGCCACGTGCAGCCCCGAGCACTCTCTCCCGAGCACTTCGGTGGGACCTTCGGGGCACCGAGTCCTCGGGGGCTGCCACGTGCAGCCCCGAGCACTCTCTCCCGAACACTTCGGTGGGACCTTCGGGGCACCGAGTCCTCGGGGGCTGCCACGTGCAGCCCCGAGCACTCTCTCCCGAGCACTTCGGTGGGACCTTCGGGGCACCGAGTCCTAGGGGGCTGCCACGTGCAGCCCCGAACACTCTCTCCCGAGTACTGCGGTGGGACCTTCGGGGCACCGAGTCCTCGGGGGCTGCCTCGTGCAGCCCCGAGCACTCTCTCCCGAGTACTGCGGTGGGACCTTCGGGGCACCGAGTCCTCGGGGGCTGCCACGTGCAGCCCCGAGCACTCTCTCCCGAGCACTTCGGTGGGACCTTCGGGGCACCGAGTCCTCGGGGGCTGCCACGTGCAGCCCCGAGCACTCTCTCCCGAGCACTTCGGTGGGACCTTCGGGGCACCGAGTCCTCGGGGGCTGCCACGTGCAGCCCCGAGCACTCTCTCCCGAGCACTTCGGTCTTAGTATTTGGACCCTGCAGATCATCGGGGAACTAGGGTGCTCGGGAACCAGAGGCGGCGGCCCCGAGCACCTTCTCCCGGGACTTAGCTTTTTCTTACCTCGCAGGGTGGTGACATGTGGTGGATAGCCGGCCTGGCCTCGGGACTTAGGGACCCCTGGTTCTGAATACACCGACAACGCCAATGGCCATCACCCTTGTTTTTCTTGGTAAAAACTTGTAAGAATTTGTGAGCGGCTTGAGAGTTTGAGCGATTTGTCACCACAACCTAGTAGTACATAGAAACAATACACTTGCTGTTTTGTTTTCTTGTTTCTACTAACCATGTCAGGTAATGAGGATTCACATTAACAGTCACCCTAGATGAAGGGCATCATATCACATTTTGAGAATCAAATGAATATCAACATAGAAGGCCTTATGGAGGACATCCATTTAATCAATGAATGATTGCACTTGAAGGATGAAAGACTTAACGTAATCAAGGCTACTCAAAACCTTCAAGCAATATTGTCTCGTTTACCTTTGGCTGTAGGAGGATCTCAAGTTGTTGTACCCTCTATACCAGTTGGACAACCTCTTAAGCGAGCCCATCGAGTTTCCCATACTACTATGGTGCTCCAAACTACCACCATGACAGGTGCCACCGTCCAGCAAGGCACTAACCCTAACTCTTTGGGCGTGTTGGGAGATGAGCAAGAAGGAGATAACTTCGTTGAAGATGTCATAGATTTAGAGGAGGAGGAAGACATTGACTTGTACAACGATTGTGATCATCGAAGGCTATGCTTAAATCGCCATGGTATGGGACTTGAACGACCATGTCGAGAGGTACGTAACAGTGATGATTATGCTAAGGTAATATTTACAATGCCCCTGTTTGATGGAAAGTAAGACCCAGATGCTTACTTAAGTTGGGAGCTTCTAGTTGATCAAAAAATTGCTTGATATGAATACCCAGAGAATAGAAGAGTTAGGGCTGCCACTAGTGAATTTACATGCTTTGCATCTATTTGGTGGTGTGAACATTGTTGTGCACGCCCTAATGCTATTCCTCCACTTGGTAAGGATTGAAACAGCTAACGAGACATAGGTTTGTGCAATCGTATCATGCTCATGATTTGTTGAATAAGTTGCAATGATTAAACCAATGAACTAATTATGTAGAAGAGTATTATCAAGAGTTGCAAATAGGTTTGACTCGTTGTGGTCTTAATGAATCAGATGCAATGATGGCTCCTTTTATGGGTGGTTTAAATCATAAAATTTAGGACATATTTGATTTCAAATATTACAATAATATAACCCGTTTGTTCCATCTTGCTTATAAAGCTAAACGTCAAGTGCATGGATGCCAAAACTGGAATTGTACTAATATTTCTGTAGGTTGGAGTATGCTATGGACTTCTCACAACTTCGTTGTTCCGACCAATCATTCCATGACATCAAATGCTATAGACCACAAGCTATCTCCCTCTACATCCACTTCGGAGAAAAGAGGATCCGCACCAACGAAAAATGCCTCCATGACACCAGCCAAGAGTTCTTCATTCTCCATTGCTTCTCCGAGAAGACAAAAGGAAACACAATGCCATCATTGCCTAGATTTCAGTCACATGATGAGGGAATGCCCAAGTAAACGAGTGATGATTCTTCGTGAAGACGGCGAATACGATTCAACAAGCGATTTTGATGAGGAAACTTATGCTATGCTTGCTGCGAAGAAGAAGGTCATAATACCGATCATGATGCGGAACACATCCACGCCGATGATGACGATTAGTATTTGAGCATTATAGCACAACGAGTGCTTAGTGCTCAACCAGCCTTGCGGAGCAAAATCAGTAGTACAATATGTTCCAAATCAAGGGTGTCATCAAGGAATATTCGATTCGCATCATTATCGATGAAGGAAGTTGCAACAATTTGACGATCATCGATTTAGTAGAGAAGTTAGCGCTACCTATATTACAACACCTACAACCATAGCAGCGGTAAGATTAAGGTAACACTAACGGTGGGAGTACACTTTGCTTTGGGTTCATATCATGATTTTGTTGACTGTGATGCTATGTGTAGGGATCGGTGGCGTCCTAAGAGGGGGATGGAGTGAATTAGGACACTTAAAAACCTGAATGGTTACAAAAACTTCACAAGATAAACCTATATCAATTTCTATCTAAATGTGTTCTAAGTTTATCTAGTGTGTCTACTCTACTGTTCAAAAGGTTTGCAACCTACTCTAGGAAGATAAATTGCAAGTATGTAAGTGCGGAAACGTAAATAAGGTAGAGAGAATAAACTCAGCACAAGAGATTTTATCCCATGGTATCGATAACACGAATGCCACCTCTAGTCCACATTGGAGGTCCACCAAGGATATGCTCTCGGTCGCCAATACTCCTTTCGATCACGGCTGTTAAGCCACCAAGGCAAGGCCTCAAGCCGGATGAGCCATCAAACCAGCAAGGTAAGGCCTCACCACTATCCTTTCTTTTAGTCACTTGTCGCCGTCTTCACTTCGGAGCTTGAGCCACAAAGGCAAGAATCTCCGTGTCCCTGTACAATTTTATTACCACCGTTCCACACCAAGTTAGAGGGTCAATAAGCTTGAGCTACCAAGGCCCAAGGTACCAACAACTCACCAAAACTTCAAGGTGTCAGCGTACCACTTGGTATACTCTAGAATCACTCCTTAATCCACTCTCTAGGCAGCAACACCTAGCAATAACTCTCTCTAGGCCTATTAGCACTAATCACTCCCTAATCTTGTGCTTAATTAACTTGGATGATCACTTTAAGCACTTTGGTGGTTTGGATGTCTTCTCAAGTGTCTCTAGGTTTTTCTGGACTATAGCACACTACCACACCTTTAAATGACCGAGTGGAGGGGTATTTATAGTCCTAACCCCACGAACTAGCTGTTGCTCCAATGGTCACAATTTACTATGAACACCGGATGATCCGTTGATAATAGCAGTACAATACCAGATCATCCGATGAGTACTCCATTAGAAACTAGCCGTTGGACTTCCACTCAAACTCCATATGAACACCGAACTATCTGGTGTAACCTTCAAGTCCATCACTGGACTATCCGGTAAGTTGTCTTGAGCCAACCGAGCCTTTGCAACCTCTCTATGTAAAATACTCTGGTGTCTTGTTCTACCTCATCACCGGACTATCCGATCAGTTGTATCTTCTCTTCTTTCCCCTATAAATGCTCCGGTGTAACTACCTCTGTGATCACCGTACTATCCAGTCAGTGCATCCATCTGCTTCAATAGCTGCAACCTCTCTAGTAGAAATACTCCGGTGTAAGCATCTGGTGTGCACACTCCGAGCACCGAACTATCCAATAGGGACTTCATCTTTTTCCAGCTACATGTCCCAAAGAAAAGCTTCGGTGTTACTCAGTGCTAATCACCGGACCATCCGGTGAGGTCTTCAGCTTTCTCTTCTCTTCTGAACAAAATACTCCAGTGTGTGCAAACATCAGAGCACCGGACCATCCGGTGAGGTAAATCTTCCTAGGACTTCTCCAATTCAATCAATCTTTGTCTCGGCTATGATGGCTTCTTTATGTATAACATCCATGATACCTACTAAATCATATACTTAAAAAACATGTTAGTCTCATTGACTATGTTGTTATTAATCACCAAAATCACATACATGCCCTAAGATAGCCGCTACAATCTCTCCAAGAGCATTTTTGCTACATTGTACCTATACATGTTTGTTCTATGTTATTAGGTAGGCCATGGCAGTATGATAAAGATTGTGTGCATCATGGTAAAACTAATCAATACTCTCTCATGCATCGAGAAAAGAAAATCGTGTTACATCGTATGACTCATGAATAGATTGTTAGAGATGATCTTGCTAGAGCTAGTAGAGTGAAGAATCAGAAATAATCTAAAAGCGAAAATTAGATTGTAGCAAAAGAATCTGAGCAACATAAGAAGAAATATAAACCTGCTGCAACTAAGAAAGAAGAGATTAAATTGAAAGGTTTGAGTTTTCTTACTAACAAATCTGATATGCATGAATTTGATGCTAGTAATTTCATTTGCTATTCTTTCGTGTGCAAAGAAGTTTTGTTTTCATTTGAGGATACAACTCCTTCTTTGCCTCTTGCTGTCACTAACAATTTGTAGGAGTACATTGATGTTTTCCCAAACGACGTACCACCAATACGTAGGATCAAGCACCAAATTGATCTAATCGTTCCTCACCGCCCAACCGTGCACCATACCGAACCAATCCCGAGGAGACCAAGGAGATTTTGTGCCAAGTACAAGAGCTTCTTGATACATGGTATATGTGTGAATCACTTAGCCCATGTGCTATTCTTGGTGTATGTTTGTAGATTGTAGAGCTATCAACAATATTATTATCTATTATTGTTATCCTATTTCTAAGTTAGATGATATCCTTAACAAATTGAGTGGCTCTGATGTGTTCTCTAAGGTTGATTTGCGTAGTGGCTATCACCAAATTCGTATAAAATTAGGAGATGAATGAAAAACAACGTTCAAAACTAAGTTTGGTTTGTATGAGTGGCTGGTTATGCCGTTTGGTCTGACTAATGCCCTTAGTACCTTTATGAGGTTGATGAACGAGGTTTTGTGTGATTTCGTTGGCAAATTTGTGGTAGTATACTTTGATGATATTATGATATATAGAACATCTATAGACAAACATGTTGAACATTTACGTGCTGTTTTTATGCTCTATGAAATGCGTGTTTGTTTGGCAACCTCAAGAAGTGCATCTTTTGCACCAATCGAGTATCGTTTCTTGGCTATGTTGTGATCCCGTAGGGCATTAAAATCGATGAAACCAAGATTGAAGCTATATAGAGCTGGCTAACCCCAACAACGGTCAACAAGGTGCGAAGTTTTTTAGGACTTGTTAGATTCTACCATTGCTTTGTGAAGGATTTCAGTACAATTGCTGCACCTATGAATGAACTTACGAAGAAGGATTTCCATTCATTTGGAGTGACGCACAAGAAGAAGCCTTCACGGTATTGAAAGATGAGTTGACACATGCTCCTTTGTTGCAGCTTCTAGATTTTAATAAGTTGTTAGACCTTAAATGTGATGCTAATGGCATAGGAATTGGCAGTGTTTTATTGCAAGAAGGCAAACCAGTAACTTATTGCAACAAGAAATTAAGTGGCCTAGTTTGAACTATTCGACTTATGATAGAGAATTATATGATTTAGTTTGAGCTTTGTGTCACACCCCCGAACCCTAACCTAGTCATTAAGCATGCATATGCATATGCATCATGACATCATAATTCATGCTTTTGGTTTTTGGTTTATGTGTTCCAAAAACTTTTTGAAAAGGTTACATCTTATGTAGTTTTTTGAAGCTGAATAGATTCTGGGTGTCCTAATTCACCCCCTCTTATGACGTCACCGATCCCTACAATTGGTATCAGAGCTATAGATCACATTTAGCTCTTTAATTGGTGTTAGAGCTTCACACCTTTCACAATATTTGTCCAATTTAAGTAGCCTTTAAGCCTTAGTCTCATTGTGGTCTGTTAGGCTTCACCGTCTAGTGAGTTGTGACGTTTGAGGTTGGGATGGATTCTCATAGTGCTCCACTTTTCGATGACATAAATTTCTCATATTAGAAAGTTCTAATGACTTGTTATTTTCAAGCATGATGTTTAGATATTTGGAGAGTCACCGAGGAAGGGATGAGATATCGCATCACAAACAAGGAGAAGTAATCTGATGCTATAGCGAAGAGTATCCTTTTATCATCTCTATGCATCGATGCTTTTAATCATGTTTATTTTCTCACCAATGCACATGATATTTAGACTAGTCTTATTGAAATACATGAAGACACAAAGGATGTGCGCAATGAAAAATATCATGTGCTAGTTACTAAACTCAATAGCATCAAACAACTACCCCATAAAAATACTAATAACATGTATTCTTGTTTGAATATTCTTGTTAATGAGATCAATGCGCTAGGTTTGATGCATTGAAGATGATCAAGTGGTGAGAAGAATACTTCAAGCTCTTCTTCCAAAGTACAAGTTGATAGTTTTCATCATCTATGATAACAATGACATCAAGAAGATCACCACCTATGAGATGACAATGGACATGGGGGTGAAAGTTTCTTCATCATTTGACACCAAGAACATTGCTCTCACAAGCAAATAAGCTCAATGTCAACACATGAAGACAAGAATGAGGAGACAAGAGCAAGAGTCAAGCTCAAGCAAAGATGATGGTGATCACGATGAAGAGAGCAATGAATAAGATGATAAAAGCATATCAATTGATGAAGAAATTAATCCCAAGATCGCCAAGCTCTTCTCAAAATTAGAGAAGAATATGAAGAGGATCAATACCAAGATTGATCATCCTATCTCAATCGAAGACTTAGTCAATACAATTGTTTATATCAAGAGGGAGAAGAAGACTAAGAATAAGAGGGAGACGAAGGTAAGAGCCAAAGCATTCCCAAGTATAAGAAGATGGATGAGCAACAATGAAGAGTCAAGCTCAAATGATAAAAACCTCACGATCCTCCCTTCTAGGAAAAGCTTTTCGTTAAGGTCATTATCGCACAAGTCATCACGCAAGCCATCCCACAAGTGTCGTATGACCAAAAGTATGGATAACAATGTAAGTGATGATGAATCTGATGATGATTCTCTCTCTTAAAAAGAACTTCTTTATTTGATAAATAAGTAACAAAGGGCCCTAAAGAAAAACAATATAAAGAGCTTAAGAAATTCAATGCCTATAATGACATTCATGCTACTTTTGTTTCTAATTATAAATAATTATTTAGCAAATTCAATTTGCTAAACAAGGAGTATGAAGAGTTTAAGGCTAAATTTGAGTGCATTGAATCTCAAACTAAGGTCCCTTTGAAGCAATCTACCTTGCTCTTTAATTTTAATTATAAGGTAGATACTTCTAATTCTTGTGATGATTTAAATGATTGATCGAGCTTAACCCTTTGCAATGAGATTTATGTTAAGAATGTTATTGTACAACCTCCTAACGATCTCATTGAACAAGAGAATGTTGAGTTTAAGCAAGAAGTAGAGAAACTGAAGAAAGACTTGCTGAAAAGTAGTTTCTGGAGAAGACAGAAGTATGTTTCTGAGGAAATAAACTAGAAGTTGAAAAGTTAGATGAGAGTAGCTGAGAAGTAATGTGCTGAGAAATTAAAAAATTATTGTAAAATCCAACAGCTAAAATCCAAAAATAATTTTTTTAAAAAAAATCAAGACACAGCTTTTCAAAAAAATGAAAACAAAAGTTCAAACAAACAGATCTAAGCTAGGCCCCAGGCAATCATCGATCTCATTTGTTGTTTGCTCGATCTCCTCAGTCAAAAAAATATGAACAATTTGAAAATTTAAATTTCTGAACTACTTAAGTAAGCTACTTTCTTTTTCATATTAACATGACCGTATCCCAGTGGATAAACTCTAATTGCGCCAAGAAGATGCTGCTAGTTGGATCCCCATGCACGTCGCATTCTCAAATTTTTCCTTCCTAGCTGTGAGTCCCACGTGTCAATGAAAAATAAAATAGTGTAAAATAGTGTAAAATCTGGATAGCATCAGACGGCTAATGGATGTGATGCTGGTTACGTACAACACCAAATTTGTGAGATGACAACGCTATCTTATGATTCCTTTTATAATCCAACTTTAAATTAAATTAAATACCTCAATATTGTGGGTATATATTATTTTGATGATGGGTTCATATTTGTCGGTGTATCAGGAACCGGGGTCCCCGAATCCCGAGACCAGGCCAGCCTTCTGCCACATGGCGCCATCCCGCGAAGTCTCTTCCTGCAAGATGAGAAAAGATCAAGTCCCGGGAGAAGGCGCTCGGGGCCACAGTCAGTGACCCTCGAGTACCCCAGATCCCCGATGATCCGCGGAACCTAAGTACCGGGAAGAAAGTACTCGGGGAGGTGTACGGTCACCCCCGAGCATCCTAGTCCCCCGACGACCGGGAGAGCTAAGTTCCGGGAGAGAGTGCTCGGAGCTGCATGCGGCAGCCCCAGAGCACTCGGTTCCCCGAGGATCCGTACAAGAGTGCTCGGGAGAGAGTGCTCGGGGCTGCGTGCGGCAGCCCCCGAGCACTCGGTTCCCCGAGGATCCGTACAAGTGTGCCTGGGATAGAGTGCTCGGGGGAGGTAAACAGTACCCCGAGCACTCGATACCCCGAGGACAAGGAAAGGCATTCTCGGGAGAGAGTGCTCGGGGAGGTGAACAGCACCCTGACGACCCAGAAAGGCTTCTGAGGGGCCCACCGATGAGGTGTCAACCAGTCAAAGGCCTAAGGCCACATTTAATGAGCGTGCATGGCCTGTCACCCCCAACTGCTCCCGCCGCGCTCAGCGTCAGTTCCTGCCGTGTTCTGGTAGAGAGGCGTGGGGTTATTAATTGCACGGGTCCCGTCCCGTGCCATCCAGCCTGTCTCAGATAACGTCGTAAGGACCAAGGCGTTCCGTCTGCCGCGCTGCTGTGGCAGGGGAACAAAACAGGACGGGCACGCCGGGCTGCTCTGCGGCTGCCCGGTGGGCCCTCTCCACGGCGCCCGTTGCCAGGGCATTTATTGTGACGGATGACCGGGCGTGCGACGTATTTTCCACCCCCGGTCACTTCGCCCAGAGGAAATGATGACGCCCTTTCCATTTATGGCATCTCGAAACTCGTGCCCCCCCTTTTCGCTAGGGGCACGTTGCGGCCGGCGGTTACTTAAAGCAGCCGGCGGCACAGAAGCAGGATATAGCTGAGTGGGATAGCAGAATATAGCGGAATAGGACACGAAAAAGAGTGCTGAAGAAGACGGTTAGAGGCAACGGATAGACAAGAACGCAGCGCAAGAGAAACACTGTGAGGAAGGCTGAGCTCAGTCCCAGCCAAAGAACAAGGAGCCTCAAGCTCTTAGTTGACCAACATTTTTGTAACCAGTAACATCCTTGAGGGACTTCCTCAGGACAGTTATAGCATCCATACAGGAGTAGGGTATTACGCCCTCGTGCGGCCCAAACCTGTCTAAATTCCGGTGCATTTACTTCTTCTTGCACTAGGTCGAAACCCCCACCACCAGCCGTTGCATTCATTCCTATTTATTTCTCCGACGAACGTATTCAGGATCATCCCCCGGCCGAATCTCTAAAAAAGGGTCTCTCGAGATCCTGCGACTGGAGTTAATCATCCGACAATATTGTTTGCATGTAAAGTCCTAAAAAAATCAATAAAATACCTATAAAGGAAACATGCCATAAGTAAATCTTCATAGATAGATATGCCCAGTATTTGCTTGGTGGTGTGAAAAAGAAAATGATTTATTTATTAGATGATGTGGCACGAGATACGACCGTCTTTACATTCAATTTATGAGAAGAGAATAACTCGCTATTTTTAGTTGCTATATTAGGGTAATGGTGGTAGGTAGATATTCAAGACCTTCACTACCATCGCCGATATAGTCGTCTAGCAAATTGATAGTTTCTTTAGTGAACCGGGCGGTTTTAGTATAAATTGTCTAAAAAACTAGGAGGAGATGTGGCACATGCGTGGGAGGTGAGGAAATAAACGTAAAATAAGAGTGTGGCCACGAAGGTGAGTTTTGAACCGACCACCATGGCACTCAGGTTCCTAACCACCCGGCCACTTATTGTCTCGCATTTGGTACTAAACTAGAAGGAAAAATTGCAAAAATTGCACCTGCAACATTGTGGGTATTAAACATAGAAGTTTACTTTGATGTCAAATAACCTCATAAGGTCATTGACCTCCCTATATGACGCTTGCGGCGCTTCAAGTATGGTATGGTGATTTTCAGCGTGACTTTCAGTGTCTCATAGACCATTTAATCAACATATCACTCCTTTTTTTGCGCGTTTGCAGAGGATGAATCAACCATAGTGCACAAATAAGAAGTGCAAATAATGAAGTACTAGATCAAATTAAATGGTCCCTAAGATCTAGAACCAAGTTGAAAGTCACCACACTTTGGTACAAAGCCATGCAAATGCCATGTCGTGCAGTCAAGTGTTTTAGGGGTTTTTCTATCATTAAAAACTTACGAGTGTTAGCCTGACAAACATTAGTTTTATGGGGGGGGGGGGGGTTGTGAGCCCTTTAAAGTTGTAGGTGTAGTTTTTTAATTTTCCCTATATAAATAATTAAGTATTTAGAAACCTGCAGCCCAACCAGTGAACCGTTGAATTGAGAATCAAAGAACAGACCGTCTTTGAAAACTCTGCTTTAGACCAATGTGTTTCACCTTGCTAGCCGTGATCTACTCTAGAATCCCATGCCTAGAGGTTAGCAATGCTACCACGGAAGCTTCTTCCCCATGGAGTGATTTCCATCTTTTTCTTTCATGGAACATGATGGTGGCAACTCCCATCAACTAATCTAAACACCAAAATAGCTAGGAGATAATCTATTTAAGTAAATATCCTTCTTGTCGTCATCAGACAAATGACTCTGTCAAATGACAATGGTTACGATGCAACATACTAGACTTGCCAAGCTTAGGTGAATTTGGGTAAAAATTGCACGGTGCTAAGAGAATCCATAGATTATGTGCTCAAGTAGGGGTGAATGTAACAAGGTAGGAAGGATCCAACGTAGACATGTGGCATGATAAAAATATGGGTGCAAACAATACCGGTTAGTTGGAATAGCCCTGACTTATAAAAGGTAATGAGTTGACACTAGCAGCCTATTGACATAAATAAGCTAATCAATGGTAGGTGACATGTAGGCAAAACAACAATAGATGACATATTTTCATGCATGGTGCAATTAGTGCATAAGTGTGCAAATGGGACCAGATGTAACAATATTAGTCGCGTTTTAGGAAACCAAGGAACCGAAAACTATCATTCTAGAGGACAATATTTCAACATGTAATGTCGGACATGCTGAAAACATAACATTATTATTATAATCGTAACTCTGTATTACTGCAATGTCTGAGAAACAACACTTTATTAAAAATATACCTACCTGTGGATCGGAGAGCTAGGGTTTAGTTTTGCGCCAAGAGAAGAAAAAGAAGTTCATCCAAGAAACGTTAGTACTACTATACTACTACCCAAGGCGGCACAACGTGGCTCCATGGACGAAGTCCAATCTGAGCCGTCGATTGGCGCCACACCACACCTGAACCGCCGAACGGGGAAGGCCCAAATCAAAAGCAAGGAGAGAGTCGTAGCGCAGCAGTCGTCTCTCGTCTCTCCCCTCCCCCGCCGTTGCTCCGTGGAGGTGGAGACAGCTCGCCGGGCGGTGGAAACAGCGTGACGCCCCCCTGCTGCTATTGGAAACTAGTAACTTGCTCAGGCGAGGCCCTCCTCTCCGCTCCAAGATAAAAAGGGCCCAAATCGATGGGTGCTTCCTCCCCTCGACCTCCCCCTCGCGATTGAGCGCCGGACGCCAAGCGATCGCGCCCCCAGGAGTCCCCAATCCTGGTCCCCCCAGCCCCTTCTTCTCCTATTCCTGCGCCATGGCGATCCGCCCGGGCTGATATCTGATCCTCCTTCCGCGCTCCTCGGTAAGCGTTTGCCCCCTGATTCTTTGCGGTGGAGAGACCTGCGTGGTTCGGGTGCCCCGTCCGGTTCGTGCGGGGTCCTTTCGCTGCGTTTTCCTGTGGATTCCTTTGCTTCTGTTCAAGTGATTTCCGTCCGCCCATTCTTTAGGGTTCTCTTCCAACCGCTTGGGGCGAGAATTTCAGGGGTTTTCTTGTGGATTTCTTCGGTGTACGGTTTTCTTGCAATCCGTCCGTTCTGTACGGTTTCCATGCATTTCCGTGGGTTTTCTGTGACAGAATCGGGGTTTTCTTGCATTTCCGATGTTGAGGTTCTTCGACTCTTGCGATGTTCTTTTTTTTTTTGGCGGAAAGTAATCCATTCGTTCACAGGGTTCTCTGGAGGAAGATTAGGGGAATTCCGGTGGGGTTTCCGTGGCTGAGCACGGCCCTAGGCGCATCCGCGGCGAGCCATGGCGCCCGCTCCGGCTCCGGCTCCGGCCATGGATGTTGAGGACGAAGGTGGCTGTGGTGCCAAGAACCAGAACAACATGGTGGTGGTGAATTCAGAAGACGTCCCCACGGGGGGCTTCAATGATGGTGGTGCCCTTCTCGTCCCTTGCTCCAGGCCTGCCGGTGGCCACCCGGTGGTGGTGAACTCTGAGCCTGTGAAAGATGAGGGAGGGGACACCACCGAATGCTCGAGCTCGTTTGGGGACACCTGCTCTGGGTTTGACGATGAGGTAGACAGTGGTGAACCAGAAGTGAATTCTCACATTTCAGCCGCTGTTGATGGTGATCTCGCCTCGAGGCCGCATAGGTTAGCCTTTCTATCAGTTCCTTGTGTGCCCTGAATGTTACTAGTGTAAGACTATGCTAGGAAGTTAGGCACTGATGTGCTTCAGTCTTGGAGGTTTTCCCTCTCCCGCGCTCCCCAGGGATAAATAGGAAGGTTGTATTAAGGTTTCAACTGGTATAATACGTTGTAGTTATTGCGCCTTCCCATCAACGTAAATGACAAGTAGGATCAGTGTCCATAAAACGGATAGAAGTAATTCAGTAACGTATGCGGTGTCTTGTATGCATAGTAAATTAGTAATTAGTAACTCATGGTTGAGATATTCCTTTTCTGGGAAAGCGGCGGTTGTTCGACACATTTTGTCCATTATTTCTGTAGGAATGTTAAAACGTATAAGTTGATGATAGCTCCTGATAGATTAAAACTGAAAATTCCTAAATTTTATCTGTCCTCTGTCATGCTTGATCACACCAAAAGGTGGATTAATTTTCTTTTAGTTTCATGCCCATGCCCACTTCTTCTAAGGATAATAGGAGCAGGTGGCTTGGTGGCAACGGCCAGAAACATATGTATTACATCCTAAGAAATGACATGTATGCTTACCAGGATCAGAAATAACAATTACCAAATACTCATATGGTTGTCATTTGTCAGCATAACTGTTAGAAAAGATAATTAAGCAAGTCATAGCTGCTTCAATTTCTTCCTCCAGGACTTTGATACTAGTCACCAGGTTTGACCAATTCCGTGATAATCAGCATGGGGAACCATGTAGCTGTCAATCCAGTAGTGGACCAAACACAAAAGATGACACATAGAGCACCAATATCCTTCTGGTCAGATTTGGAGAGAATGTATAATGGGTCAGAGTTGCCATTTTGTTTTGAAAATTTCACCTAGTGTTTTACTAAAATGGTATATGTTACGCAAAACAGTTCTAATTTGCAAAAGAAGTGCCTAGCCTGGGATTCAAACCCACGAAAAGCTATTACTTACCGATCGGAACCAGCATTTATGATATTTATCTTCTGATGTTTGAATGTCAGGGAGACATTGTATATCATGTTTCCTGCTCATTGCCTTATTTGAGAGCATGGTTCCTATTTGTGCATGTTTTTTCTGACATTCATGCTTTGAAACTGCGACACGTAGGTACGAACAAGGAAATCGATAATTGAGTTACTGTCATGATTGCATCAAAGTGTTAGCTTACCTTTCATTTTATGGGTATAACGAGCAAGCAACTACATGTTACATTATTGTTATAATTTTGTGATACGGAAATTTCTGTTATTCTGATATGCTTCATTTTATGCAAATTTTGTAACATGTAAATTATCGTTCAATAGGAAAAAGGTGACAGCTGAGTGGAGGAATTCTGTTCGTCCAATTCTGTGGAGATGTCAGTGGTTAGAGTTGCGCATGAAGGATCTTTCATCTCAAGTATCAAAGTATGATAGGGAGCTTGCTCTAATCAAGAAGGAAAAAGAAGCGCAACAGGTAGTGAGCACAACAAATGGTTCCATGCCAGAATCGATGCAGGTTCGCAAAGGCCATGGAAACAGTAGCATGAAGAGGAGAAAGAGGAAGAGACATGAAGATACTGTGGACACCTCATTGTACATCAACAAGCACCAGATATTGTCATACTATTATGGTGCAACCTCCATTTATGCTCTCTTTGTAGGGATAGGACATCAGTGTATTCATGGTCATATAGATTTTGCACCAGGTTTAATTTTTAATGATAAATATTATTTCAATCTTTTGTAGACAAACAAAATAAGGGAGCTGAAGCTGATGATCTCTTAATTCATGACGATTGTAACAGTCCAGGTATGGATGTGCCCATCTGATAGAATTCTTCAGTCGAGCTAAAACTTGGAAGCATACTATTAAGCAAAGTTACACCATTGAACTGAGTTACTGCTTGACGTAGTTGTGTGAAAATGCTTGCTTTTATTGGGCCATTTATGTTGGTATTTTAGTCAAATGCCAACAGTTAATTAATTATTTGAGCCTTTAGGAAGCTAAAAATAATATGTCTATCTTCGAGGATTAACTTTATGATATGTCGTTTTAATTGGCTCCCTTACGAAAAAATATATTTCACATACGTTATTCACACTTCTAACCTTTTCCACCCACCATTTTGCTGTCTTTCTAGAAAGAGCAAACATATATTAATTGAATGCAGTCTTTCAAAGAAACCCGACATAACCTAATAGCAGCTTGTTTCCTAAGCGTTCTTAGTATATACTCCCTCCTTTCTTTTTTTACTTGTCAATTTGGACATCGGTAGACTCCAATACCTTTGATTTGTACTGTTTTTAAATAAAAAATATAATGATTTGAAAGTTTTTTCATGACAAATATACTAATATCATTTTATGTGGCAAATCTTTATACTTTTTAGTGGTTAAGGCTTTTAAAGTTTGATTGCACACATTTTCAAATGAAATCCATTTAGAACGTACAGGATACTTGATAGAAATGGTCTAGACCTTTAGTTTATAAGTACCCTCGTTTTTTAATCTTAAAATAGCTCTCCTGATTGTTTGTGAAGTAGCCAAGTAAATAGTTAATACAGCCATTTGTTGATTAGTGCCCAACATCTTCTGCATTCTCTGTGGTAGATCAGATCATATGGTATCTGCAAAATTAGTATTAGTTTTGGCATTCCTATTTTTTGATAAAATCAATGAAGGACACTCTGGCAACTCAAGAGTTTAGCTAAGGTGCTAAAAATGCAATTCATCTCTATTGTCTACCTAAATAGTTTTCTCACCGCAAGTTCTAACTCTGTATTTGGTTCATTCCTTATGCAGTTGATCGCAGTATCACAGGTGGACTGGGCACTGCTGCTTTGCTTGATCCTGAGGAATACGATATGATTTCCGAGCAACTCGATTTACAGAACATTCTCTTGACAATTGATGGGGTCCAGTCTCAAGTTCATTTGCTGCAAGATCGTCTCAGCAAGGCTCATCTTGAAGAAGAAACACTGGCATTTTCAGAGGATAATACCCAGGTCAGGGTGGCTCGGAAGAGACAGAGTACTCAAAAGCGCTCATTCTCTTACAAGAAGCATCAATATACTAAACCACAGAAAAAGAAGAACCTAAACATTTTGCTGAAAGATGATGATGTACCAGCTCTTGCAGCAAGACCTGCTTTGCCTGACAGAGAGACTAATGGTCAAATAGAAGATGTAAAGGGGAATACGGAAGAAAAAAATGGAGAGTGGAATCACTCACAAGACACAGCTATCACAGTGGACCTACTCTTGGGTGCTGATAATTCCCTACCAAATGGTCATATGGGTGATTTTTGCAAAGAAGTAAGTTGTTGGTCCTTTGCTTATTTGTGTTCCTCTTTTAATTCTTTAGATCTTGTTTAAATTTGGGTTGATCCTCTTAGAACTATTGCTTACAAATTGGAATCCGAATCCACCTATATCTTTATGCACAGGGTAGGCTTGGGATTTAGAAAGCCTCCATTTACTATATTGAGAAAATAAAGCAAGCATTATATTGCATCTGTAAAAGTATTATAGGGATTGTTAGGATTATAGAGTCCTTATCAACTACGTATAGGTTAGGTTACTAGACTCTTACGTATAGGTTAGGTTACTAGACTCCTTATCCTGTACTCCTTATATACTTTATATATATCCCTCAGGGGCTACTATTAAATACAAGTTGCTATTCCTTACAGAGATGACTTTACTTGTCCACTTTTAAATAAAAATGTAATCTCCGTGTATACAAATATAGGAACCAAGAATTTGTAATTGTATCTTGGACAAGGGATCTGGTACCCATGCCAGATGTTCAGCATGTTATATGTTAGTGCCAGTACTAGTCTAAAATTTCATAGAATCCTTGTAAACCAGACCCATCCAGAATTCAATATCTAGTGTATCATGACAGGTAGAAGACATCCCTAGTGTGAAAATTGCAGGTTATAAAATGTAAGACATCTGGGGGAAATGTGCTGAACCAATTTATTTGTAACCACAGTACTAGTAATCTAGTCTTTTATGTTTCTGTGACAGTTTTGAAATCTCCCATACTTAGATAGTTGTGGAACTGTGGTTATGTCATATTCTACCTTTCTCATTCTAAAAACTATTTCATTGATTAATAACGATTCCGGGGAAATGATGAATGTGTTGGCTTCTTGAAGGATACGTTTGCATTTACATTTAGTTGATACTATCACTGTTTCTTTTTCACAGAGTACTGATGATATCCTCATAAACAATCAAGCAGCAAATGAAGGCTGCCAGCAGTTTGAGAAGGTCAAGCTTCTGGCATCTGAAACTTCTTCCAAAGGCCAGAACATTTCTGCTCCAGTGGAAATGAAGAACACTTGTGCTCCAGTCAAAGTTGATGACACTTGTGCTCCAGTGAAAGTAGAGAGTGATTCTGCTCCAGTGGTCAAACAAGAATTATTCCTTGAAAGATCAGCCGTGATGAAGCCTGTCTGCCCTGGAAAGAAACAGGGGCGGAAGGTCAAGAAGAAGAAGAAAGGCGGTGGTTCTGCATTTTCGATGAAGAAGCAGAGTAATGAGGCCTCCAAAACACTTGCTGCAAAACAGGAAACTGAGAGCACACCCTCTGCTGAAATGGAGCTGGAAACCATGACCCCTCTGTCTGCTTGGAAGAAGCTTATAACTGGAAACAAATCCAAAGCCGCAAAGAAGCGTAAAACTGGGGCCTCAGCATCAAAGCAGCAGGAAAGAAGAAAGTCATTCTCAGCAGCAAAGAAGCGGAAAACTGAAAACTCTTCCTCAGCTGCAAAGAAGCAGGAGACAGAAAACTCATCCGCAGCTGCGAAGGGTCCGCAGGCTGTGCTGGTGGCTGTAAATAGCAGGCGGAGCCAAAGGGTCCGGAAGCCCAAAGTTTACTGAAGCAGAGCGACCTCGCAGGGTCGTTGTGTCTGCATCATCAGCATAGGCATTGTTGATTTGTGTCTCCTCCCCCTTTGTCTCGCCGCTGAAGATTTGTGTCTCCTTCCCTTTCGTCTCGTCGCCGCTGAAGATGGTGGCCATATAGGAAGTGATTGATCGTCATGTAATGTAAGTTGTAGATATATCAGCCTGCGCCTGCCTAGTAGGTAAAAGAAAGTCTGGAATGGTTGGTTAGTCTTTAAACCCTTTCCTTCTGGGGTACCAAACTAACAATTTTATGTCGTGTTACCTCTATCGAAAAAAGAACTATGTCGTGTAGCTATATAAAAAATTCGCAAAAAAAGAGTACCTATATCAAAAAAGAAAAAAGAAGAAGAGAAAGTCACATGTACTTGTCCTCGGAATTCGTGTTGTGTTGCAAATAGAAAGTTGATTGCAACTTTGTTTGCCGCATCTCTGAACTTTCACTGCATGATTTGTCTTTTCAAGAGGGATTAATTAATTTTTTTGTCATCCTCCGGATTGAGTGATTAATAATTTATCATCATGATATACTATCAGTGATTTATATGGGTCCATATGTCAGAGAGAGAAACTACTACTCGTAAGAGTGGCAAATTATTAATTGCCCTTTCAAAAGTGTTTCATTATTGCAGAGAGGCATGGTGGCGACTCACAAAATATAAAGACTATCGATGCACTTAATTAAGACTGTGAAAAAAAACTCGAGATTCAGAGTTACTTGAACTTGATTCGTTAATAACTTGATTCGAGCTCAGTTCGATTAGAAATCGAGCTCGAGCTTCATGCAAAGCTCCCTCGCGCTCCTTTATCTGAATCGAGCTCACATGATTTTTTTTCCTCAATGAACCGAGCTTTAAACAGCCTTCCAAGCTGAGCTCGAACTACGATGGAGTCAAGCTCGAGCCTGACTATAAGCTCGGCCACCACCTGAGGCCCACTGGAGCTCAGCTCGAGATGGTATCGAGCTCGAGTTTAAGGTGGCAGCGGTAAATTTGGGAATTTAGATAACATACGCGGTCGTATTTGTGAAATTAAATAACATGTCGGCGTATTTATAAATCTAGCACTCGTATTCGGTAACTCAAAATCTGAAAATTGGCTTGCGGTAACTCAAATTCCGAAAACATCCTGGCCCCACAGCTTTCGGCAACTCAGTTGCCAAATACGGCACTGTTCACCGTATTCGGCACCTTAGTTGCCGAAATATCCCCGTATTCACCAACTGAGGTGCCGAATACGGTGAACAGTGCCGTATTCGGCACCTGAGTTGCCGAAATCAGCCGGCCGAATGTCCCGTCGAGTCTTTTGGCCGGGTCACGTCAAACGTTTTTTTGCTTTAGCACCCGTGATGCTTTCGGCGAGCTGGTGATTTTTTCATGCATGTGCTCATTCCAAAGATTCCATGCTAAAGTTTTTTGCAAAGTTGGTGCAATGCGGTCGCGTCACGTCTCATCGTTGCTTTGGTCGCGTGCGGCGCGTAGAGGTGTCGGTGCTTTCGCGTCCAGTGCTGCATAAAATGAGGTCGCTGGTAGAGGAGAAGGGAGCACTAGAGGGAGCAGCAGCAGAGTAGAGAAGGGAGAAGAGAAGGGAGCAGCAGAGGAGGAACACGAGGAGCATCAGCAAAGGAGCAGCAGCTCGAGTATAGGAAGCAGCAGAAGAGGAGCAACGCGAGCAGCAGCAGCGCCAGTTTAACACTTCGAGAGCGCTCACTTTCATACCGGTTAGTTCTTAGATTACCTAGTTAATACTTAGGTTAGTAATAGTATTTAGAGTAATTAGCTTATTTGGTTAGTCCTTTCCGAAGTAGATTAGTTCCTTCGGAAGTAGATTGTTTAATCCGTTCAATTACATTTGTTTAATTATATTAATTTGATAAATTAGAGTACTTTGATTATATGAATTAGATTATTTAATTACATTATTAGAGTACTTAGATTATTTAATTAGAGTACTTAGTTTATTTAATTAGAGTACTTAGATTATACAAATTAGATTATTTAATTATGTAATTAGATTACTTAGATTATTTAATTAGAGTACTTAGAGCACTTAGTTTATTTAATTAGATTATATGAATTAGATTATTTGATAAATTAGAGTACTTAGATTAATTAATTACAATGCTTAGTTTGATTATATGAATTTGATTAGTCTGTATAATTAGATTATTTAATTAGTTTGATATCATGAATTTCTTTCAGCATTGTAATTAGATTGTGTCCTTAGTATAATTATATGAATGTCATTATCTGGTAAAATTAGAAAAAATTACGTGTACCTTTGTTTAGCAGATATAATATCATGAAGCTTGTAATATATTCTAATTTGTTGTTCACCTATTTGTTGAACCATGAAGCCTTAAATCATTATCATGGCTCATGGTGGTCTTCCTGAGCTTCTTCAGCAGCGGTACGACGAGAACCATAGGGGAAGGATGATTTTCACAGGGCAACAGGTACCACGTTTATATGTGCTATTTCATTGCCACGATAATTTCGAACTAACTCTGTACATATATTGGATACCTCTTGCAGTTGGGTCCGTTGCGAGCCTGGAGTGCTCACAAGATTAAGGAGTTAGACCCTCGATTCCACGAGCCACTCGCACGGGCAGGACTACTACCTTTCGCTCTCATGATGGCCGGAGCTCCCATGGCGGGCGGTGGCAGGATACCTCTGCCGGCGATTGATGAGGCACTGCTCACAGGTCTTGTCGACCGGTGGCGTCCTGAGATGCACACGTTCCACTTTCCTTTTGGCGAGATGGCTGTAACATTGAGGGACGTGGCCATACTGACTGGGCTGCCAATCAGGGGCGCCCCGTTAATAGTTTCGCGACCCGCAAGGGAGCAGTGGAAGGGTTATGTTGCGGATAGGTAATTATTTGTTATGTAATGCACTTCAAATATTATAGTGCTATTAAAGCTTCATTGACCATCTGCACTTGTAGGTTTGGTGTGCAATACGACGGGAAGGATGCTGGCCTCTCCATGTCCTGGGTTCATGGGCTGCCACAGTTCGGTCCATGCCCACTGGATGCAGACGATGCTACACTTATGCAGCACTATGAGGTGTACTTGTACGTCCTGCTTGGAGGCATCATATTCTGCAACACGGCAGGCGATTATGTCGTCCCCTATATTGTATGGTTAGCGGCCCACCTCGCGTCACATCCTTATGAGCCTACATCTTACAGTTGGGGATCTGCAGTGTTGACTGCAACCTACAGAGGATTGTGTGATGCAACCCAGCGAATAAAGAGGAAGACAACTATTACAGGGTGCCTACACCTCTTACAGCTATGGAGTTAGGAGTACCTCCCGGTTTGCAGACCTTGGGTGCTCAAGTGCTACTACCCAGTCCACATCTCCGATGACATTGCAGATGACATAAGGCCGACGATGGGGTATCGGTGGATTCATGCCAGGCTGAGATGGAGTCAGCAGCAAGACCATGGTAACTACTCCCGGGTGATCAGTGACCTGGACGTCCTCAGCGCTGATCTCGTGGAGTGGGATCCATGGCGTATGGCACGAGTGAAAGAAATTGCAGATGGTGGACTCCTCGCATCCTCTTGTAGCCGTGACGCAGACTTATGGCTGACCACATGCTTCTTGTTGTACATGAACTGCATGGAAGTATATTCTCTAGAACGTGTACAGACGGGCGCACGAGTAAGTATGTTATTGTATGTTGCCTTAGTACATTGGTTATCCATGTTAACAAATTATAATTATTTATGTCACGTACAGGAGGAGCTCACAGGGGGGCGGAGGCACGCAGAACTGGGCATCCAAGAATGCTGACTACATATGGAGGTGGACGGAGTCAGCCGCGGTGGATGTCATCGTTACTGCTGGACAATACGACGAGGTCACGTACTGGGACTACCTTGCTTGGTACCGTCCGCGCACGCGTGCCACCTTACTCAGCGGACCTGTACAGCCGGGCCCCAGACCCTTCCCCGAGGATCGTACCCGCCTACTTCATATTGTGGTAATTGATGCGTTACTTATAATGGTTTTCTTTAGAAAATCTCTGTATTACTGACATGTCCCTCATCTTATACAGACTGAAGAGGCGTATGAGATGCATACGCAGGCGGATCAAGCTTGTGGGGAACCAAGCGGGTCATCATCGCGGAGGGATCGTAACCCTCTCCGGGAGTACATGAGGACGAGAGGATCCCGCTTCCTAAACGCTATACGTGGTCTAGGTGGGTGTGCCCCGCAATGGAGGGGGTACGACCAACCTGCTATGGACCCGTCCCGTGCCTCCCACAGTAGGCGCTCATCCAGTGCCCGTGAGGAACCCGTTCGGGCATAGTCACGACATGCATCTTCAGCTTCGGAGCGTCATGTCTCATGTTCTGGTGCTGAGGCCGAGGAGTGCACGTAGCCTCCTGCGCCCGAGCAATTTACGCTGGGTTCACTGGCACCTCCGGCTACGATGACACCTCCGGCTGCAGCATCTACTTATCAGGAGGACGTCGTTGACTGCACGCAGCAGACCCCTGGTTGGAGCGACACGAATGCTTTTGACTGGGCTATTGCAATGCATGCGACCGCCACCTTCACTGATCTACTCGGCGGACAGTCCTCCCAAGATCTCGATGAACCTGGAAGTTCACATTGGTACCAGCATGACGAGCCTTCGCCACACTGGACTCCATCGGAGCACGTTCTAGGGCCGTCCACACTTCCGCACGAGGATCCTTCGGCATGGTACATGCTGGGCCGAGTTAGCGGGGCGGGATACACGTTCGGTGGGGGTCCCACAGGGCAGGAAGATGATGATGACGAGCAAGGGCACGCGAGGCAGGGGCCTGCGCAGGCTGCTAGGATGAGAGCCACACACCCGCCAGATGCTTACACTCCTGGGGATTGCGTGAGGCGTCATCGCCGTTGAGTAGCCAGTGCAATTTTTCATGACACATGTATTATTGACTTTAATGTAGAGGTCATCCCTATTATGTCTTATTCACTGTATTGTTAATGTAATAAATTCTCGGTACAGAGGTAACAATAGTAGTTGTAAAGCATAAGTAGCATGGAACCCGGTACAGAGGTTACATACGATGATGAAGATTACATGTAACATGGGGTTTTTCGTCTTAGCGCGAATAGACCCTACACATAAAGAGCGGACAACAACAAACATTAGTATGTACGATACGCCTAAAGAACATAATAACATGCCGCTGCTAAACCTAACATGCCTTAAGGAAAGAAAATATACAGGGTTACAATAGATGCTCAGGGCGAAGGAAAGTGGCGACGCAAATTAGCGTAAGAATTCCAGGTGTGATGGTCAAAGCTATCCGGGTAAGATGGTTGTCGTCTCTGAGGTGGTTCTGGGAAGTTGTAAAATGAGTACGAGCAAATCCATCATCATTTTCAGGGTCATCAGTGTCCTCCGGAGATGGAAGCCTCGGAGGGCGGGGTTGTTGTGGCATGAAATCGTCGTCGTCGTCGTCATCTTGAGGTATCACGGTAGTACCACGTCCTATTTCCCTGTCGGTTGTACAGCATCTCGATGTTGTGCGTGAACGTCCTCTTGCAGTGTTCCTTAAACCTTCTCCTGTATTGCTGCTGGAACGTTGAGGCATTGGGGGCATGAAATCGTCATCGTCTTCGTCCTCGTCATTATCTGGATGATTCGTAGAGGTCGCCACTGTACCCCTTAGGTTCGCTGACTGTCGTCGTCTTCTACGCGAATCAGGCATCAAACCCCCGCCGAAGAGCATATACATCGCCAAGAAGTGTGAGATTTCTTTGTTGATCAACTGTTCGTGTTCCGGGAACGCCTGACGCAGAAGAGGAGCATTCGAATCAATGGAAATAAGATAAGTAGGGTGACCAAATAGAAAATGACGAACCTGAATATGGGATGCATACTAGTCCGGCGACATCAGTATCGTTCTGTGTCTCCTAGAGAAACCTATCACAGAAGGATGGTCGGCCAGTTCGCGCACCCTGAGATACATTTGACGCCGCTAATGCAAGAGGGCCCTAAGATCCTCGGTGGTTACACGTTGGAGCGGAGCGGTTAACCTAGAACATATGGGTCTTGCATGCAATTTGGCCACGGCTTGGATTATGTTGTTCTCCTTTAAGGGATCATCGTTTCCTTCACGCACAACCTGTAAGGAGGCATTAAGTGCTATAGCGATCGTTGAAGGTGTCCATGGAAAGCCTGTACTAGAGGATCCCGCCATAGATTTATTGATCCCTGACTGTAACGCTCTGTCTCTGCATCAAAATATGGATCCATGAATATTTAAGAAACAGAAAATAAATAAAAAATAATTACATTAACAATACAATGAGTAAGACATAATAGGGACGACTGCGATAGTAAAGTGAGTAATACATGTTTCATGAAGAAGTACAAGTGCACCGATGGAAGGAGTGGTCTGTCCATGGATGAGGGTGCTGGTATTTATGGTGGGCGGGGGCTGGTGCATAGACTGACTGCAAGGGCTTGGATGGGGGCTGCAACATAGGATTCTCTGTGAGAGGTGGTAAATTTGTGACATTGAAGTTTGGCAGCATACGGTTCATACAATCACATGGTTGTTGCTAGAGGTGTTGTCATTTCATAGTTAAAGCAGAGCCGTGTGGTCACTTCTTGTCTAAAGGGGTACAGTGCCAACCACATAATAGAAATAACATAAATATTTAGGAAATATCGTAAGTAATATGTAAAAATGATTAAGAAATAACCAATAAACAAAGGTATATGGCATAATTATTTGACGAACATTAAATAAATGAGAATTTATTACATTAACAATACAGTGAATAAGACATAATAGGGATGACCTCGACATTAAAGTCAATAATACATGTGTCATGAAAAATTGCACTGGCTACTCAACGGCGACGATATATTACAAAATAAGTAGTACAACTAACAGGTGAATAACATTTTACAATACAAACCATGTCTGCGAATAGCTTCTAAGAACAAAATAAAATGCAAAGACTCTAATACAGTTCAGTTCGATAGTGACCTGATAGTTTACTGACGGGTCGGGCAAGTCCTCCTGTCATGGCCAGGTTGTTTGCAAAGTTTGCACCTGCGTAGGCCGTCAACAGCATCTGCTTCATCCATGTCACCTTGCAGCCTCGTAGATCTAGGCTTTCCAGGATCTGTGCGTCGTGCTCGTGGATAAGGTACCCACTTAGGCCCCTCGATCGCTTTGTAGTTGGTTCCGATGTTAAAGGACCGCATCTTTGGAAGCCATGTGCTCCTCAATGCATCGATCGTGAAGTACGGTGATACGTACTGTGTTCTGTCATTGTTACCTATGTCCCTGCAAGCGGTTAAGGCATGCGAGCACGGGATATGGTGCAGTTTTGGCTTATTGCATGTGCACTTCACCTCGTTAGGTCCAAGTTGACATTGCTGCACGGTGTCCCCTGCGCTATACCCTGAAGCATACCTACGGTGGCACATGACCTCAAAGTCATTGTTGGCCAGGTCGTAGATCCTCGACCAATGAAAGTGTGCCTTGCTCCTCCTTCTGGATATGATTTGCTCTACCTTAGGTACGAACCGCGTGCTGCACTTCATAGCAGCATTACCACGGTCTTGAAAGTAGTCCGCCGTTTTGTAGAATATGAGCTCAATAATAGCACACAACAGGAGGCCCCGTACTCCCTTTAGGACATTGTTGAACGCCTCCGCTATGTTCGTTATCGTGATGGTGTACCTAACATGGGATACAATAATTTTAGAACGGCTATTTGCATAAGAATCGGTACAATATGATCATTACAATTCTATGCGCTAACCTGGTACCGTGAGTGTCATGGATTAGGGCCCAACGCTCCGCCAGCTTCCCCGCTATCCACTGGCTAAACGTAGCACGTGAACGACTAACGATAGTTTGACCCCCAACCATTTGCATCCACAGATGATCCTCCCCTGCTTGCTGGTCTGCCATCATCTTGCGAGTGGTCTCATTTAACTCTCTCCATATCTCGTTGAACTTCGTCTGCTGGTTCTGAAGACATAGCCCTTTAATCTCTTTACAAGCGACTTGCTGCGGTACCTTGTGTACAGGTTCGCGCCCAAGTGTCGCATGCACCATCTTCTCTCCACATCAGGCCATGCAATGGAGCAGTTTGTGATATCATGCAGCATGTCCAACGCATGCAGAAGGCCCTTGTTGCGGTCTGAGATAACGCAAACTCGTTCCCTATTTCCCACGACATGTGTCCTCACCAAGGTGAGGAACCACAGCCAGCTATCATTG
The DNA here is from genome assembly GCF_958298935.1 of Phragmites australis. NCBI lineage: Eukaryota > Viridiplantae > Streptophyta > Magnoliopsida > Poales > Poaceae > Phragmites > Phragmites australis. The sequence continues at coordinate 16,102,895 of NC_084921.1, forward strand.
TTTTCACTCTCAACCATTGCAAAGGCGAGAGGAATGATCTGATTATTTGCATCCATCGCCATTGCTGTCATAAGGGTACCATAGAACTTGCCGCTCAGAAATGTGGCATCCACGCATACAACCGGCCTGCAATGCCTGAATGCTTCGATGCATTGTCCAAAGGACCAGAATAACCTAATGAGGTATCGGTCAGTGGTGCTATATGACCCATCATCTAGCCTGATTGGCTCATCCGCCATGGCCCACTGAGTCCCTGGATTCGTCATGGCAATCTTCTGCAGCAGCCTCGGAGCATAGTTGTAAGACTCTTCGAAGCTTCCAAACAGCATCTTCAACGCCTTCTGCTTTGCTCGCCACGCGGTGTGGTAATTGATAAGCATGCCAGTCTTAGTGTGCACCTCCCCCATAATCAATTTTGGTGACACAAATTTTCGTGCCAATAAGGGTGATGAGGAGTTGGGCTATGAACCTCACATCAACGGCGTGGCTCACATTCCTAATAGACTCTTCGCTGCATATATGTGGGGTGTGTCTACTGATCACAAAATAGTTCTCATATTTGGGCTGATGTGCTCGTATGAAATAAGGGCAATTCGGGTGCTTGGTACACCTTACCTCATACTCCGTAGGGTTAGACCAGACGCACTTGTGGTCCCTTCTTGTTATTACAGCATAGTTGCTAATAAAGTAGATGACCTCCCCTCTGTTACGAAACTGTTACCCGACTTGAATGTCGTTATTCTGGTATCCCCAGTTAGATAAGGTGTTATACTCAATGACGACACAATCCAGCAGCCCAGTACCACGAAAGTACTGGATCACCGGCACCGGGTCATCATTGTCAATAGCTTCTTCATCCCCGCTACCACCGGCTTCATTATCCATGCATCCTGCATCGACCTCAGAAGAGTCCACTCTAGCTCCCTCTCTACTGGAACTGCCCTCCCCGACATGCCCTCCATCCTCTTCATGCATCACCTGCTGGCCTGAGCCTTCCACGGTAGTCACTGCATCACCTTGCACCAGTCGTGGTACTATGTTTACGTACACCAACATATCAAAGTTCTCCTCCAATGTCTTGTGTGAGTACAAAGCCTATGTGTTGTTCCTACTCATCTCGAACAATGTATGGACAACGACCGAGCTGTTTGGAACAAGCCGTGGCCGCACATCCTCTAGGACAACAGTATGGGACTGCTGGTTCACACGCAAAAAGCGCATAACATGTGATTTCAGGCCATCTAGATCAATAGTTACCTCAACCGAACTCTCTATGTGCCGGCAGTTCTGAATTATTACGAGTCTCCCGTGCAAAACTGTGGGACGTTCTCCATAATAAATATAGAAAGTCATACCGTATCTCCTAAACAAATGTACATGTAATAAATAATAAGTAAAAAAGTAATACTAATTAAATAGTGCAATACTTAATAATACTAAATATTTAAGTAAGTAACTATGCTAATTAAATCATCAATATTGAATTTAAATGAAAGAACAAATATTAAAGATCGAATTAAAATATTAATTAAACAATACGTAAGTACTAATATACAACTATTGTGAATAAGTACTAATATACAACTAATATGCATCTTTGTTGCTACTGGACACTATCTTCTACGGTTCTACTAAACCTAAGTGATTAAACTAATTAATCAAGTTAATTGAAATAATCAAATTACTTTAATAAAACTAATTACCTTGATTAAATTACGTAAATTCATGTTATTAAATTAAGTAAAGAATCTAATCACACTTACTAATAAAATTCATATAATCCAACTAAACAAATAATCTAAATACTCTAATTTATCAAAATAATATAATTAATCAAATGTATTTGAATGGATTTAACAATCTACTTACGAAGGGACTAATATACTTCTGAACGGACTAAGAAAAATCTAATTACTATTACTAATTACCTATGTAATCTAAGAACTTACCTGAAGGAAATTGAGCGCGGCTGCTGCTCGCGTTGATCCTCTCCAGCTGCCCCCTCTGCTCGAGCTGCTTCTCCTAGCGTTGCTCCTCTGCTGCTCTCTTCTCTCCACTGCTGCTCTCTTCTCTTCTCCCTTCTCTCCTCTGCTGCTGCTCTTATCTTCTCTGCCAGCCAGCGCATTTTATTAGGCACAAAAGCATCAGAGACCCCGCACATGTCACGCATACACCGAAAGTATCGACATGACGCGACGTGACAAGACGCAGAGGCGACGCACGCGCCAGGCCTAGCGGCTTTCGGAAACTGAGGTGCCGAATACGGCACTGTGCACCGTATTCGGTACCTCAGTTGCCGAAAACTCTCTGTATTCGGCAACGGCAATTGAGGTGCCGAATACGGTGCACAGTGCCGTATTCGGCACCTCAGTTTCCGAAAACTATGGGACCGACGTTTTTTCGATATTTTAGTAACCGAAAACAAGATTTCAGATTTTGAGGTTCCGAATATATATGCTAAATTTACAAATACGCTCATCTATTATCTATTTTGTAAATACGATACAATATGTTATCTAAATTTCCAATTTGGCCGGTGGCAGCAGGTTCGCTCAAGTTCACCTCGAGATGGTATCGAACTTGAGCTCGATTCGTTGAGAGCCTTACACCTAACCACGTCCTTGGCCATGTGATCCGGGTCAGAGATTGGCCGTTTTGGGGTTGCTGCAATTGCAGTTTTGCGGACACCATGAATCGATCCAGCTACTTGAGCAGTGCTGACAGTACTATGCTGCTAGCACAGATGAAGAAAGAACGGACCCCAGGAGCTGTGATGGAGTTGTACTCTTGCAGTTATGGGAATGGGCATGGGAGATGCGATCCAAGTGACTGGTTCGGCCATGACAGGACAGGCAGGGGAAGCTGTAGAGCCATGACTCTGGGCACCGTCCAGCTGCCGGAATATTTACATGAAACTTAAAAGGCAGCAGAGGTGAAAGGCAGCTGAAACAAGATGGTAAACCGAAATAAAAAAAGTAGTGTGTTCTTCGATAAAAGAGAAATAGAAGATGATGCATATGGTGATTATGCACAACTGTAGGCATCAGTTATTGCAACAAACGTCTAAAAATTATAAATCTGGGCCTCGGCTCCCCCCCCCCCCCCCTCTTTTTTTCCTGTTGAAACAAGGAGATTTTTCTCTTGTGCTACCGTCACCGATAGTTTGTTGATAAGGTGCACCGACACACTCCTTGCAGTGGAGAAAGAGGATCGTGTACAATGATACAAATAGATATCTTCCCGGCCAAACTTATATAGCCTTGCCAAGCAAGGCTAGCTGTTTGGTAGCGATTTAAAAGCTTGTTTGGCTAGGCAAGCTCGTTCAGCCCAATAAGGTTTTTCTTGCCCGTGCAGGCCAAATCGGCTCTTTTGCATGGGCAAAGATTGCTTGTTACCGTTGTTCTCTTATGCGAGCTCCAAAAATCATTTTCTTCATCATGGAGGAGCTCCTCATCACGCAAATGGTCTTCCTCGTTGGGATCGAGCTCCTCTTCGTCTTAATTAGCATCTTCTCGTGCGGGATCGAGCTCTTCCTCCCCTGAATCAGCGTCTTCCCATCAGGATCGAGTTTCTCCTTGTGCCAATCAACCTCCCGACTCTGCACTGGGGATGCGCCACTCAGATTGAGCTCCATGCTACCGGATTGACTTCTCACACGAACAAGCTTGCGGTTTAGAAAAAAGAACATAGAAAAAGGGAGATAAGAGATCCAAACGGATGTGTGAAATCTTGCCTTTTGACGAGTCTTGCTAGGCGAGATGAGCTTAACAAGGGATCCAAACTGCCCCTAACTCCGTTGTCATTTTCATTTCTTGCAAACAGTAGCTTTTTTTTTTTTTTTTAACGAAGATGGAAACGGTAGCAGATAGTAAGCCTTCGCAAACAAGTAAATATTGACGCAGATAATGCAATGAATTGCTACCACAATTCGATCGGTTCAGGACAAGGAGAGAAGGGGATTTAGGTCATTTCTCTACCGTGTACACCTGTATTGCTGTGTCGTATGTGTGTGCATCGTCCTATGTGACCATCAAGTTCTCAGGTAGTGGTTGGGATAATTTCCTGGATCAAATTCAGTATCTAGTCAAAATAAAACATCCTTGATCAATAATCTACTAAATCAAACGTTATTTCAGAACGATTTATATCAAGTATATCGGTCTATCAAAGAATCAATGGCCAACCAATATTGGGGAATAAAATAGGAGTTGACAACAGAAAATTCACCACTGGTATCTTACACTTTTCTCTATCATCCTGCTCGCTTTTTATTTCTTCTCGAATAAGACCCACAAATTTCTTCAAGATTTCCTACTTTATCGTTTTTACAAGTACTTTTCAAGGGGCAGATTGGCCATTTTGCACTACACGTTTGTCTCTTGTTCCCTCTTATCTTTCTACCTATAATACCTGAGAATTTTCAGAAATTCAGATATTGATCATGGACCTAGCATGAGGGTGAAATTTGACTTCTTATTTCGTTGCTTAGATGGACAATCGAAGACTGCAGATGCATAAATCTCATCAAGATAATTCTATTTTGCTATATAACATCTTATTTGGGCACTCGATGAATAGGTAGTGAGCCCAATAAATCTAGATTATTAGATGAAGAAAAAATAAAAAAGATAAGTTGGGCATGATCGATCCTCAACCCGATCCCACCTATTATGTCGCCCGACACCTGATCGCCTCCCCCGTAACCCTAGCACTGCCGTCACTTGCCACCCCGGCCGCTGTAAGTCTGGTTGAGCCTGCCACGCCTACCGTCGTCTATCTGTTACCCACCATGCTCGATGTCGCCCTGTCATAGCCTGCGCCGCCGCTCACTGCCGCTCGAAGGCAAAAGAAAATGAAGAAGAAGGAAGAAGAAAAGAAAAGGAAGAAGAGAAGGAGCGAGAAGAAGAAAAGAGAAGGGGAATTTTGGGGGCTTTCACCAAAATCTTTGCCAAATTGCAATCCACGCGTCAAGGATAATCTTTATGTAGTCCCTAGCTGATTGTAGATTATATTCAAATGGAAGTTTAATGTCGAGGTTCAGGTTTTGATCAATCCAATTGGAATGTAGCGGCTTAAATTGAAGTTGAGTTTTAATAGGAGTCGAATTCGGCCATAAGCTTAAAATGAAGGTCATATGTCTTATTGATATCATTTTGATGGTGTTGGTCTTGTTCGTATTGCATGAGCGGACTAAAACTATTTGATAATAGTGTTTTTGATCGGTGTGCTTTAGGGCTTTTCTTTGCGTTCTACAGTCTTCGACCTAGCTAGAGGAGGTCCCCGCCCAACATCATTCAAGAAAAGTGGTATATGCTTTTATGTAGACTATGTGGTGTATGTGAGGTTATCAGACATAGCAAGCGTGTATTTGTGGTGTGTTGTTGCTATCTTTGGTGCTAATTATGCACTTGTTCAGGTGGTGGCTTCGGGATACAGCTAGTTCATACTTTTATTGTTGGTGAAGGCAAGTGAATGTAGCGGATTTCTATGCTTTAACTTGTTATTTGGTTACCTCCATCTTTTAATTGCTACACTTACTAATAATTTATTAAATTAAATATTGTCAAAGATTAGTTCCTGATAATATGTCTGTAATTGACTGGGTACCTTTGAGATCAGGGATTGAACACGAAGCGAGACACGTGATGTAGATAGGTTTGAGTCTCCGGTTTGAGTCCCAGAGTTGTTAAATATGCGCATGACATACCCTGTCCATATACGGTGTACTCCTTATGCATATATATTGTATAGTTAGATATTCGATAAATATAAGCATGTTTCTTACTTTCTGTCTTCTCAAGATTAGATGTTTTTCCTGCATTATGAGGAAAAGGAAGTAGGATATGCCTTCTTTCTTGCAGTTGTTCATATTCCTCATATGTAGAGCATGAAATATATATCTCCTTTGGAAGTTATCTCTTTAAATTATACTTGTTGCCTTAACATTTATTTTTCTGAAGCTTACTTGATTCTTGAGTTATGAAATGCAGGAAGTGAGATACATCACTTTGCAGTTATTTTTTTTTATCATAGTATGCAATTTTGAAGTATATACATATGTTGGAAGTTATGTCTCATTTGTTCATGAATCATGTCATGCATATATATCCCATACATTGAAAGTCTTTGTTGCTGCCCCTAGCTGCAACCGTACTAGTGCAACATTGTATGTTACTTGAGAAGAGATATGATGCACACTATTACGTTACCCGAGAAGGGGTAAAAGTGAGAAAGAACATATCATATGCATACATATGGATGTCTTTACTTTAATTACTTTGATGTCATTCTTATATTGCAATAAAGTCTTTAATCATTTTGGATGATACTGCTGAGGTGAATCATAGCAAACAGATGATAGTATGTGGTTGTTGTTGTTTTGTAAGGCTTAATTTTGTTTTTCAAATATATTAATCTGTACAACATATTATCTTTATTAAAGAGGAATGTTTAATCAATTGTTTCTCTTCTAATTATGTCCAACAATGTAAGGCGTGGTTTGCTTCCCCATGCATGTTTAGGTGATTTTAGTTACTATTACCCCTATTAATTGTCCACTACCTACAAGCCATTAACTGCGTTTTTGGTCAACCCACCTCACTGCTTAAGCAAAAATTCATAATGGCTACATGGTTGCATGCATGCATATTTAGTGAAAACACCAGCCAGCCTCCATGAAAGCACCACCAAAATGAAAGCCCTAACCTAGTCATTAAGTGGACATATGCATCATGATATCATAATTCATATTTTAATTTTTGTTTTAAGTGTTAAAAAAATGTTTTGAAAAAATGTTATGTCGCTAAACGCCTCACGTTCCCACCATAAGTTTATGAGTGAGAATTATTTATAAATGGTTAGGAAACCTCAAAGCCATTTCGGAAGGATGAGGTAAATAATAGAAAGAAATGAGGAAAAGAAAGAAGATTTTTAGCACGTGGGCCCTATCTACGGTATGATCGGGCGTCCCTGCGGTCAGACCGTTAGAACTCAGAATGACACTTAAAACCCATTGACTGACTCCCACCCACTCTCTCTCTCTCCCCCTCATTTATTCTATCCCCACCACAAAGAGAGAGGGAGTGAGAGAGAGGGCGGGGGGGAGAGGAGATCCCTCACCATTCCTACACCTCAAGCTCAACAGACATCGAAGATCGGAGGAGAAGGTCGCCCACGAGTTCACCATGTTGTCCCCGAGCTCATCCCCAAGAATCCCTTCGCCGGAGCAAGCCCAAGCTCTTTTTCCACCTCTAGGCTGACAGAGCACCCGTAGTCGATCTCTACATCGGAACTTCTCTGGAGCCAGCCAACCCTCTAGAAAGCTTCACCACACAAAGAAGAAACAACCCAACCCCTTTTCCCTCATTTCCTCAGAGTTCCCCCACTCCCCATAGCCATAGGACCGAGCTCCACCTATCCATAAACGTCGATCCATGGGGCTAAAGCTTTTGGCCCCATGAATGTCGCTCAAACCACCTAAAATAGGTTCTTCTCGTTACATATAGCATTTAGGTTTCGGCCTTGGCCAAAGGTATCACCGGAATTGTCACTGGCGAGCTCACCAAGTGCCATTGGCCAAGCACAATGGTTTGACTGCATCTCAGAATGGTCTAACCACTGCTCTAGGAGTCAGACCGCCCATCGGGCCGGTCCGACCATGGGGAATCAAACCGACACACTTCCTAGGAGTCTGATAGAATTTCTTTACGGTCCAACTGTCACTCCCAACGGTCTAATCACCCATATTTGTGGTATGATAGACCTATTTTAGTGCACTTTACTTTTTGGTTAAACTTGTAAAATGCATAATAAATTCTTTATAGCTCCAAAAATTGTGAAACTAATTTTGTTGGTTTCATAATAATGTCCTTTACCTATTAAAAATACTCACAACCATGAAATAATTGTTCAATTTTCTGAGATAAATTAATTATTATTAAAGCTTCATTATTTCACCTTTAATTCTTTACAAGTCCAAAATTGGTGAAACCAATTTTTTCTAGTCTTCTTATAGAATGTGCTAACTAGGAAAAAATATTTTCATGCATCATAAAGAATATTTATGGTATTTCATCATGCTCATGGCGATGCATTATCCTCTTCTAGTGACCAACGAAACAGAGAGATGAGCTTTCTTGAGAAGGTTTTATGATTGATCTTTATTTCAAGCAGAGCACCAAGGCAAGCATCTATCATATTTCTCACATATTTTGCTAAATTATTGGTCAATCTATTAGATATTGCTATGTGCTGTATATGCATGTTAGCTAGTCGATGTCGGGAATTGGGTAGAATCTATCTTGTTGCATTTATCCCTATCATGTTATTTTTTATCACAATACTTGTAACTTAGTGTAGTGAAAATGATCCTATTAGGCTACGATTGTGATTTTAGTGATTAATGATAATATAGTCATTAGGACTAACATATTTGTCAAGAATATATGATTAGTAGATCTCATGGATGCAATATGTGAAGAAGTCACTGAAGTTGGGACAAAATTTAATTGAATTGGAGAAGTATCAGGGAAAATGACTACACCGGATAGTCCGGTGATACCACAAGTGTACACACTAGAGCATTTTACAGAAGGATAAAAAATTGAGCTGAAATGAGATTGTACTCAACAGAAGGTCCGGTGATCAGAATTATTGTACACTGGAGCATTTAACAGAAGCTCTACAACTATCAAAGACTGAAGATCAATACACCGGATGGTCCGATGATGAAAAAAAGTGCACACCCAAGTGTTTTCTAGATTTCAGAGAAGATGAAGCTATACACACCGGAAGATTCGGTGATCAGAAGATCAATACACTGGACAGTTGAACAGTGAAGAAGTTAGCTCAATCTTGCTCAAGTATACACAACGGATAGTCTGGTGATGGAGATGAAGTATACACTAGACAATCCGGTGTTCAGAAGTATTTTTTAATGGGTTCTAGCGGCTAGTTTCTGAGGTTATACACACCGCATGGTTTGCTGTTTGTACTACTATTGTCACCGGATTATCCAGTGTTCACAGTAAAGTTGAGTCGTTGAAGCAACGGCTAGTTGGTGAGTTTAAGGCTATAAATACCCACCCACTCGGCTATTTGAAGGTGCTAGAGTCTAGAGAAGTTCATATACACTTGAGAAGACATCCAAGCCATCAAAGTGTTAAATGTGATCATCCAAGGAAATTAGCACACCATTAGAGAGTGATTAGTGCTTATAGGCCTAGAGAGAAGAGTTGCTAGGTGCTGTAACTTAGAGAATAGATCAAGGAGTTATCCAACAGTGTATCGAGAGGTACGTCGGTGCCTTGGAGTCTTGGTGACTTACTGGTAACTTGTTGACCCTCCGACTTGGTTTGGAGCGACGGCAAGAAGTTTGTGCTGGGACACGAGGCCCTTATCTTTATGACTAAAGCTTCAAAGTGAAGATGATGCACAAGTGATCGAAAGAGAGGTTAGTGGTGAGACCTCACCTTGGTGGTTTGGTGACTGATTGTGCTTGAGGCCATGTCTTGGTGACTTGGTAGCTCAAGAGATGTGACCGGAAAAGACTTGGTGTCCGGGAGCATATCTTTTGTGGAGCTCCAACGTGGACTAGAGGTGGCTTGTGTGCCACCGATACCATAGGATAAAAATCTCTTATGCTGAGTTTTTCTCTCTTCCTTATTTACGTTTTTGTATTTACATACTCGCAATTTACCTTGTTAGAGTAGGTTGCAATCCTCTTGAGCGATAGAGTAGACACACTAGATAAACATAGAATACATTTAGATAGAAATTGAGATAGATTTATCTTGTGAAGTTATAGGAGCCATTAGTTTTTAAATGTCCTAATTCACCCCCTCTTAAGATGTCACCATTCCTCACAATTGGTATCAGAGCCTCGTGCTCTTGATAGGTTTTACCGTCTAGAGTTGTGACATTTGAAGTTAGGATGGATACCCATGGCGCTCCATATTTCGATAGCACAAATTTCTCCGATGAAAAATTATAATGACTTGTTATTTGCAGGCTAAATATTTAGATGTTTGGAGAGTCACCGAGAAAGGGATGAGGAAACACCTCACAAATAAAGAAAGAAAATTAGATGCATTGACAAAGAATAATTTTTTTATCTTTAAATGTTAATACATTTAATCGTGTTTATTCTCTCACTAATGCACATGATATTTGGAATAGTCTCTTTGAAATACATGAAGGCACAAACAATTTGAGCAATGAGAAATATCATGTGCTTGTTACTAAGCTCAATGGTACTAAACAACTACCCCATAAAAGTGTTAATGATATGTACTCACGTTTGAATATTCTTATCAATTAGATCAATGGGTTAGGTTTGATGCAAATTAAAGACGCTCAAGTGGTGAGAAGAATACTTAAAGCTCTTATTCCAAAGTACAGGCTAATTGTCCCCATCATTTACGACAATCACGACATGAACAGGGTGACTCTAAGCCAAGTTATGGGCAAGATTAACACCCATGAGATGACTATGAACATGGGGGTTAAAGCTTTTATCTCATCCGACGCTAACAATCTTGCCCTCACAAACAAACAAACACTGTGTTCACACATGAAGGCAAAGATAAGAAGGCAAGAGCAAGAGTCAAACTCAAGTAAAGATGATAGTGATCAAGATGAAGAGAGTTATGAAGAGGATGATCAAAGCATATCAAGCGATAAAGAAATTGATCCCAAGATGACCAAACTCATGTCACAAGTGGAAAAGAACATCAACAGAATCAATACCAAGATTGATAATCCAATCTTCTTAAAATACTTGGTCAAAATAATTAATCATATTAAGAAAGAGAAGAAGACCAAAAATAAGAGAGAGACAAGAGAAAGAAGAAAAACATTTACAAGCATGATAAGATGGTTGAGTGAACATGAAGATTCAAGTTCAAGAGATGAGAACATCACCATCCACTTCTCCAAGAGAAGCTCTTCCTCAAAGTCATCATCACACAAGTCGTCATCATGCAAGTCATCACACAAGTGCCTCATAGACAAACGTATTGGAAGTGATGTAAGTGATGATGAATCTGATGAGGATTCTCCCTCCCATGAAGAACTTCTTGATTTGATCAATGAGCAACAAAGAGCCTTAAGGAAATAATCTAAAGAACTAACGAAATTCAATGCCCTTAATGATATTCATGCTACCTTTGTTTATAATTATGAACAATTATTGAGCAAATTCAATTTGCTAGACAAGGAGCATGAAGAGATTAAGGCTAAATTTGAGTGTATTGAATCTCAAACTAAGGTCCTTTCGAAGCAATTTACCTCTCTTTTTAATCTCAAGCCTAAGGTAGATGTTTCCACTTCTTGTGATGATTTAATTTATTTTTCTAATTCATCCCTTTGCAATGAGATTGTGTTGAGAATGTTGTTATAGAATAATATAATAAACTAATTGCACAAGAGAATGATGAGCTCAAGCAATAGAGAAGCTCAAAAAGGACTTGACAAAATTAAAGGGCAAATAACATGTCCAAGCTCCTTAAGATAACCGTAATAGCATGGTGAACAAACTTGCGAAGGGGTCCACCATGACATACTTCAATTGCCATCAAGAATACCATAAGTTCTTCCAATGCAAACAAGTCAAGAAGGAGACAAAGGAAAAGATGAAGATAACGAACCTCTCCATCAAGACCCCCAACATCTACACCAAACCCAACTATAAGATCAAGACCAAAAGCAACCATTACAAGCTCAAGAAGAAAAACAATGGTAAGTAGTTTGGAGAAAGTACCGGGGGTGGAACCAACCTATTTGGATGATAAAGGAAGTCATCATCAACATGAAGGGGCCTCAATCGGTTTGGTGCATTCTGTTGAGCTGGTGTTGTTGTGGGCTTAGGGACAACCGAACAAGACTGGATATGTCATTTTGTGGCTGTCAAGATGGAGTGAAGATTCAAGCAAAGAAGTCAAGTACACAAGATTGGGTACATTGATGAAGATCATGATCATCATATACCCAAATTCCCACTCAAAGGTAAAATAGGTAATAGAGCTAGATGCAAAATCTTTCAACTATTGTAGCTCATTTGTATTGTCTAAGATTGCATGTGCATATTTCAATTTATTGCAATACCTAGTGTAAGTTTTCATATGGTAGGTTGCTTGTGTTTTTCTCTTTCTTGTGAGCAACCGAAATAGTTTATTAGTTGTAGATTTCTTACATGACACTAGTTTTACAATTAGTATTTTTCATGTGACATAATCCAATCTATAGGGTACCCTCCTTATTGTTATAAAAAAACAAGTGCAGATCTCTCACAAGTTTTCAACATTTGTATGTACATATTTTGGAGGAGCATATCCTATAGGTTGTGATTTTAAGACTAACATGTGTATTAAGTAATATCTTTTATAGTCTCATGTACTGATATAATGCTTAAAGGCTTCAATTGGTATCATTGTCAATTCATTTGTTCATTTAAGGTACCTTCATGTATAATATGGATTAAACTTGTATCTTAACATATTATCTAGTTATGCATATGTCTCTCTCTTATCATATGTATGCACACATATAGTAGGGGTTTAAATCATATTATGTGAGTTTCATGAATTGTGATCCATGTGATTTCATCTCTATTGGTATCATCTTGATTTGAAACCCATGAAGTGGTATTCCTATAGTTGGTATCATATTTTATGAAACACTCTCACATATGCTCTAACGCTCTTCATTGAGTTCAAAATGTGTTTGTAGTCATTTTTGAGATTATTGACAATGGGAGAGAAGTTTGACAACCAAAGCAAGAGGCATGCCTAGTGGAGAACAAACAAGATGCCAAGGTTGACAAAGTGGGACTCATCTACATTTGGTACCAAAAGCATGCAATAAAGAAGCTATAGTATGGGTCGATCAAGGGAGATAGTGGCAATAGAGAAAAGGAGAGCCACAACAAAAGGAGGACTAAGTGGTAAGAACATGTAACCAAGCAATATGGTAAGATTTTGCGCTCTTTACAATTGATATTATTTATTATTTACCACTTGCTTTAGTTGTGTTGTCATCAATCAACAAAAAGGGGAGATTGTAGCGAAAATAGCCCTATTAGCCCATGATTGTGATTTTGGTGATTAATGACAACATAGTCATTGGGACTAACATGTTTGTCAATAATATATGATTAGTAGGTCTCATGGATGTAGTACATGAAGAAGCCACCGAAACCAGGATAAAGTTTGATTGAATTGGAGGAGTCCTAGGGAAAATGACTACACCGGATAGTCCAGTGATACCACAAGTGTACACACCAGAGCCTTTTCTAGAAGAATGAAAAACTAAGCTAAAATAAGATTGTACTCATTGAAAGGTCTGGTGATCAAAATCAGTGTATATCAGAGCATTTAACAAAAGCTCTGCAACTATCAAAGACTGAAGATCAATACACTGAAAGGTCCGGTGATGAAAAGGCAGTGTACACTATAGTATTTTCTAGAACTCGGAGACGATGAAGCTATACACACCGAAAGATCCGATGATCAGAAGATCAATACACCGAACAGTTGAACAGTGAAAAAATTGGCTCGATCAGGCTCAAGTATACACACCGGATAGTCTGGTGATGGAGATGAAGTATACACTAGACAATGCGGTGTTTAGAAGTGTTTCTGAGTGGATTCTAACAGCTAGTTTCTAAGATTGTACACACCGGATGGTCCGATGTTTGTACTACTGTTGTCACCGGTCATCCAGTGTTCACAGTAAAGGTGAGCTGTTGGAGCAACAGCTAGTTGGCGAGTTTGAGGCTATAAAAATCCACCCACTTGGCCATTTGAAGGTGCTGGAGTCTAGAGAAGCTCATATACACTTGAGAAGACATTCAAGCCATCAAAATGTTAAACATGATCATCCAAGGCAATGTACAAATCACATGACCGGAGAAAATAGTATGTTCTCATCTTTTGAAGAAGATGGAGGACCACATGAAAACATCATCTTTGGCGATGATGGAAAAGGAGAGGTAATAGGTTTAGGTAAAATTGCTATTTCCAATTATCACTCTATTTCAAATGTTTTGTTAGTCAAGTCTATTAATTATAATTTGTTATCCGTGTCACAATTATGTGAAATGGGTTACAATTATCTTTTTACTAATGAGGGTGTGATCGTCTCTAGAAGGAAGACGCCTCAATAGCTTTCACCGGTAAGTTGAAGGGTAAACTTTATCTTATTGATTTTTCAACGGATGAAGTGAAGCCTAAAACTTGTTTGATTGCTAAGTCTAGCATGGGTTGGCTATAACCCACACCATTAGAGAGTGATTAATCCTTATAGGCCTAGAGAGAAGAGTTACTAGGTGTTGCAACCTATAGAGTGGATTAAGAAGTGATCTAACCGTGTATCAAGAGGTACGCCGACGTATTGGAGTCTTAGTGACTTGCTGTACCTTGTTGACCCTCCAACTTGTTGTGGAGCAGTGGCAAGAATATTGTGCGGAGACGCGGAGGCTATTGTCTTTGTGACTAAAGCTCCGAAGTAAAGATGATTCACAAATGACTGCAAGAGAGGTTAGTGGTGAGATCTCGCCTTGGTGGCTTGGTTGCTCATCGTGCTTGAGGCCATATCTTGGTGAATTGGTAGCTCAAAAGACATGACCGGATGATACTCGACAACCGGGAGCATATCCTCTATGGAGATCCAACGTGGACTAAGGATGACTTGTGTTCCACTAATACCACGGGATAAAAATCCCTTATGCTGAGGTTGTGTCCCTACCTTATTTACGTTTCTACGTTTACATACTCATAAATTACCTTGCTTGAGTAGGTTTCAATCCTCTTCAGCGGTAGAGTAGACACACTAGATAAACTTAAAGCACATTTATATAGAAATTAAGATAGATTTATCTTGTGAAGTTTTAGAAGCCATTAGTTTTTAAGTGTCCTAATTAACCCCTCTTTCCCCCACTTAGGACGTCACTGTTCCTCACACCTAGGGATAACCATGATAATGTCTCACTTAAAATTTAACCAAAATGCTGCATAGGTCACCGGTAAAAGTCGAGCGGTGGAACATTCCATTGTTCGTGAGCTACATGCTTAATTAATTTTTTGATGATAATGATGTTGGGATGAACAATTGGTGAGAATTAGACGAGATGTGGGATTAATTACTTTTTTGATGATAATGATGTATGTTAGATAGTCCGGTGATCATAAAGATAGTTGCATCGAAGTATTTTCAGGGAAAAGAAAAGAAGGTTCAACTCACCGGATGGTCCGGTGTGAATGAAAGAACACCGGATGAATGCACAGGAGCATTTTACACAGAGGCTGTAAAAGCTCGGATGGCTAAAGATAACTCACCGGAAGATCCGGTGTTGGATTTGAAGGTACACTGGATAGTCCGGTATTCACAATTGATTTGAGTGGATTCCAGCCGCTAGTTTCTAAGGATGTACTCACCGGATGATCTGGTGTTAGTACTTCTGTTATCACTGGATCATCCGGTGTTAATAGCTTTTCTGAGCGGTTGGGTTAACCTCTAGTGTGCGAGTTTAAGGCTATAAATACCCCTTCACTTAGTTATTTGAAGATGTGGCATGCTGTTGGAGTCTAGACGCTTATACACACTTGAGAAGATATTCAAGCACCAAAGTGCTTAAAGTGATCATCCAAGGTGATTAAGCACAAGGTTAGAAAGTGTTTAGTGCTTATAGGCCTAGAGTGAGTTGTAGCTAGGTGTTGTAGCTTGAAGAAGGGATCAAAGAGTGATCCTAGCTTGTACCAAGAGGTACGCCGACACATTAGAGTCTTGGTGACTTACCGGCAATCTTGTTGACTCTCTGACTTAGTGCGGAGCGACGGCAAGGCAATTGTGTAGGGACACGGAGACCCTTGCCTTTGTGGATCAAGCTTCAAAGTGATCACAACGGTAAGTGACCGGAAGATAGGCTAGTGGTGAGACCTTGATGTGGTGGTTTGGTGACTCATCCGGCTTTAGGCTTTGCCTTGGTGGCTCAAGAGTCATGACCGGGTGCCACCGGGAGCATATCCTTAGTGGAGCTCCAACGTAGACTAGGGGTGACGTTTATGTCATTGATACCACAGGATAAAAATTCCTTGTGCCGAATTTGTTCACTCTACCTTATTTACGTTTCTGCATTTACATATTTGCAATCTACCTTTGCGCATTTATCTTCCTAGAGTAGTTTGCTAGGATTGGCTACAGGTTGCAAAACTCTTTTGAATGGTAGAGTAGACATACTAGATAAATCTAAAGCATATTTGGATAGAATTTGATATAGGTTTATCTTGTGAATCTTTTGAAGCCAAATAGATTTTAAGTGTCCTAACTCACCCCCTCTTAGGACGTCACCGATCTTTACACCTACAACTTTAAGTAAGTGTGATATGTCAAGAAACTAATATAAGTATTCAACTTAATTAGTCGATCAAGAACCTAACATAAGTTTTCATGTAGGGACTACTTTATTTGTATAATGCTGATGCCAAAATCGAGCAGACTCGTGGTCCTTAACTCAGCTGATATCTCTCAATCATCCTACCAAGATCTCATCGACGTTATACAGAGGTAAAAAATCCTCATACACAAAATTATTATAAATAATTTATGAATTGATAATTACTTATTGGCATTTAAATATGACCTACAAGTGGTATGTACTGAAAGATGGGATACACGATATATCTAAGAAGGATGTGATGATGGTCCGTACATATTTTCCAGTAATAACACACCTCTAATGCTTGTATCTTATGATGAAGAGTCTTATTGAACTGACGAACACTTTGCGTTTTTATTTGAAGTGCCACAAACAAGGTTTCGACACCATTATGTGTGGATACTATGTTTGACAATTTCTTAAGGTAAACGTGAGGTACACAACAAACCCTGAGGATGTAAGTCATCATTGCGCTTGCACATTTTTATTTAGTTATGTTTCCGTTGTCAATAGTATGTTAACTCTTTTAGTTGTGTTTTTATTTCAGGCACGAATGATCGAATGTACCCACACCTCGCTCAAAGACAAAGATATCCAAAACATCCAACGTGACATGTGCTTGTTCATCATGCACGAAGTCATTCACAAGAGTGGCAGGTTCTTTGACCTCGGAGGTGAATTGGCTAGCCATCCAAAGCTTTGTGAGTGGCAGATAAAATAATACTTGTGTTGAATATCTGGCGTGTGATGTAAAAATATTGTACTTGTGAATATTATTGTATTTGTGTTAAATATTGAACTTGTGTTGATTCAAATGCTGTTGAAATCTATCTTGAAAATATGTTAAAATCCGGAGGGAATAAAATATTCTATATTAATATTTGAATGAAATACATACCACAGGTGTTGGGGATGATCTCCCGCCCCCCCTTTCGGAGGATAGCTCGAAGTCTGCCGGAAGGTCCACCTGCTTGTCACTACATGTTCATTTCAGGGACTGCATATGAAGGTAGCGAAGATCGCGAAGTACCATCGGTCGAAGGATGTAAGCGTGCCCGCAGTCCCGGCTTCCCGTGTCGGCGAAGGCGGTGGCGAGCCTTCGGCCGAAAGACAAAGTCCATGCCAGCGGTTCTGATTGACTGCAGTGGGCGAAGGTAGCAGCTAGTCTTCGATCTGGAGCCGAAGGCCAGCTCGTGGCGACGGAACGGAGAAGTCTTCGACAGGTTTCCAGAGCCAAAGACCATGACTGGATAGCGGGGCCCGCCTTAACTGCACGGGGCAGAGTTGTGATTATGTAAATATGCTTAATTGTACCATAATGCCCCCAAATATTCCAAGGATGTAGCAGGTAAAGGGGTAGGAACTGTAAAGCACGCTTGGAGTGGTCGAGTACGGGCTATAAATAGGGTCATACTGTATCCGAGAGGTGTGTGAAAACAGTTCTACCCCAAGCACATGTCACTCCGTGGACCCTTCGGCATTTCCGTGAGCGAAGGTCCACCCTGTCCGGGATTTCGGTCCCAACAACAGGCGGGTCATTATGTCACCCGCATGTGGAAATCTACCTATCTACAGGCGGATACAAAAGAGACCAACTGTGGAAATCTATTTCCACAGGTGGTTCTTTTAAGGAAATTTCCATAGGTGGTCTCTTTTGCGCTTGTGGAAATAGTCCATTTATACATGCCTTCGATATAGGAGGGTACGCTAAATGCCTGTGAAAATAGGTTTCGAACCGCTTCTGAAAATAGTTTTTATAGTAGTGGAACGATATCAATCTACTCGAGGAGTACTATGATTGAGCATCCATTTGAGTTGCTAAGTATCAACAATCGTTGCGTAGATATCATAGTCAAAAAACCAGCCCATAAGACTCACTACTGGGGATGTAGTTCAACGAAAGGTGCAAAAATAGGCTGGGCATCAAAGTCACTCGACCTGGTTTGATACGACTATCTACTCCAAACAGTGAAGAACTCAAAAACTCGTAGAACATCGATCGACTCTGACAGTTTCATTCATAGATAAGGTAAGTCAAAGGTAAGTCAATTACATTTTGATTAGACTGACTACCTATATTACATATTTTCCATTCTGACCTACAGAGTTAGTGCAAAGTTGATAGAAATGATTCCCCTAGCTCTTGCAAATAGTGAAGAACCACCACCTCCTAGATTTCAGAAGTATGTGGACCCTTACTTGCCCTCGAACGAGTCGAGGAACCTTTTTTGCTCGTCCTTGGGGTGATAGCTGATTGCCTCGGGAACAGGTCACCGACCAACATAAAGGCCAAGGAGAGTGGCAGAGGCAAAGATCTTACTAGAGCTGCTGACCGGTGTCGATGATGCTGAGTGGCCCTCCGTAGGACACAGAGGTGATATGATGGTTGTCGATGGAGAAGGCGACCACACTTTCTTCACCATCGGAGGCTCCATCACCGAAGACCTCGTTGGAGACCTGGTAGATGATCTCGTTAAGATCACCACCATCGATATCTCCCCCTTATGTAGCCCGCATCGCTGACTCATGAGCTGTTTGCTCCATGGCATCGGCGTTGAGGAAGTGCCGGAGGTGCCGAATAAAGAGTCAATGACCTTTGATAGACATTTTGTTCCCTCTCCTCTTTGACCTCTCACTCAATTCCTCTTCATCAGAGGAAGCGATGATGACTCCCAGTGGAACCATGGCGAAAGGCTGTGGGGTGAGAGATCCTACTTCTTTGATTTTTGGACATTGCCCGGGAGGCGACTGTGGAGTGAAAGCCATAGTTTCAAATTCTAAGAGTTCTACTGAGCAGTGCGTAGGAAGAAGGGAAGGAGATTTGGGGTGAAAACGAACGGTTTTGGATCCCCTTATTTATAGTCGCAGGAACGGGTCGAACGGAAAATGGTGAAGCCATCAAGATCCGGTAATGACGGTTGAATTTCCAAGGGTGCCTATGGTGCATCGTAGTTCAAGGCTGATGCATTGGTCAAAAGCCGAGACGTCACCTAGGTATTATGGCACATCCAATCTTTATGCAGAGGGATGCTATGTCATTATGACACGTTAAATCAAAGGTTGTTGTGAAGACGAAAACAAACGGGAGTGAGTTTTTAATTCACCTACCTGACTGTTCGAATTCACTAGATGACCATAACATAACAACAGTCATACACTCGTAGGTTTACGCCTTCGATAATAATGAATCGATGCTTATGCTTCCTTCTCTGCTTAGTTTTCATGACATGTGAATCCAGTCTTTTATGTTAGTGATTATGTAATTCTGTAGAGGATCCTCTTCGAAGAAAGGAGAGATTCACCTTGCCGTCATGCAGAGATGCTAAATCGATGCCGAAGTAGCAAATCCTGAAGAATTTTGTGGGTCACAAATAATTCAATTCATCAGATGATACATTCTAGAAATCCTCGCGATTTGGTTGAGTTCCTGCGCCTTTTCATGTTTATGCCTTTCCGAAGTCATGAATTCCCATCCGTGCTTAAATTGGACGACAGGCAATTAAATGGGCGTTTCTTTCCGGTGCAGTAAGTGTGGATTTTCGTTGGCTATCTCTGTCACGGGTATTAATTTCTGTATACTGACAAATCGGTTTCGGGGCCTCTGGATTGCTATGTCCTCACCCGAGTGGTTGGGACACCAAAACTCAACGGGCATTGAATGTCTTATGTTAAAAGAAATATAATGATAGGAGGTATTTCTCATGACTAATGTTTCCCTATCATTATATTTCATCACTATTATTATAATTGTTAAAAATATAATAATACGAGGCATTCTCTTCTCTGATGATGTTTTGGAGTTAAACATAAATATTAAGGTGAAAAATAAAATATTTATTTTATTCTCTTTTAATACCATTAATTGTAAAAAATAAAACTTATAATAGAATGGAGTTAATTAATAAAAAGTAAGATTGGAAAAACTTAAGTTAAAATTACTTTGAAATTATAAAATTATCATATATTTTGATTACCGCCGCTACTCTTCTCTTTTCTAGTCGTGACTCTAATATACTCCCTCTGATTACAAATGTAGATCGTTTTAGTCTTCTCAACTATTCTCTAAATATAAATCATTCTCAAATTTTTATGCATTTTTTTCTCTTTTATTCTCTTCTTGCTCTTATTTAATAAATATTATTACTCTCACAAATAAATAAATTATCTTTTTCAATATAAAATAAATAAAGAACACTAAAATTATTTAATCTATTTTTTAATTCTTATATATAAATCTAAAACGATATACATACGCAACAGAAGAGAGTATTTATTACCGCCGACCCGCGGCAACCTCCCCCAGTTCCAATTCCATCCGCCTCTGCTCTCCGGCAACTTGTACAGCGGACAATCCAACCCACGCCTCCCCATCCCCTTGTTTCCATCTTCCTTCCCATTCTAGTACTACTACAAGAGAGCGGAGAGGAGGACAAGCCAGCGAGAGAGAGACAGAGAGACAGAGAGAGAGGAGAAGATGGTGCACCCGGTGGCGGAGGCTGACGAGCGCAGCCCCTTCGGCCGCCGCTCCCCGGATGAGTTCTACGCGCGCCACGGCGTGGTGCACTCCACCTCGTCCTTCGTCAACCCGCGCGGCCTCCGCATTTTCACCCAGCGCTGGGTGCCCCCGGGGGAAGGCCCCGTCCTGGGCGCCGTCGCCGTCGTGCACGGCTTCACGGGCGAGTCCAGCTGGATGGTGCAGCTCACCGCCGTCCACCTAGCTGCGGCCGGGTTCGCCGTCGCCGCGCTCGACCACCAGGGCCACGGCTTCTCCGAGGGCCTCCAGGGCCACATCCCGGACATCGGGCCGGTCCTCGACGACTGCGACGCCGCCTTCGCGCCCTTCCGCGCCGACTACCCGCCCCCGCTCCCCTGCTTCCTCTACGGGGAGTCCCTGGGGGGCGCCATCGCGCTGCTCCTCCACCTCAGGGGCAAAGAGCTATGGCGCGACGGCGCGGTGCTCAACGGCGCCATGTGCGGGGTCAGCCCCCGGTTCAAGCCGCCGTGGCCGCTCGAGCACCTCCTCTGGGCCGCCGCCACCGTGGCCCCCACCTGGCGGCTCGCGTTCACCAGGGGCAACATCCCGGAGCGGTCCTTCAAGGTGGAGTGGAAGCGGAAGCTCGCGCTGGCCAGCCCGCGCCGTACCACGGCGCCGCCCCGTGCCGCCACGGCGCTGGAGCTCCTCCGCGTGTGCCGCGAGCTGCAGGGGCGGTTCGAGGAGGTGGACCTGCCTCTCCTGGTGGTGCACGGCGGGGACGACACCGTCTGCGACCCGGCGTGCGTCGAGGAGCTGCACCGCCGCGCGGGCAGCGCGGACAAGACGCTCCGTGTCTACCCCGGGATGTGGCACCAGATGATCGGCGAGCCCGAGGAGAACGTCGAGAAGGTGTTCGACGAAATCATCGCCTGGCTCAAGGCTCGCGCCGCCGCCGCGGCCGCCGCCGCCGCCGCCGCGCAGCAGTAGTTTGGGCACGCGCCCCGTGTGCGTGCCATGACCGTGGGCGTGGTCCATGGCGGATTCGAGACTTCTACTTTCTAGTACGAGTCCAGCAATAAATTGTGCTGATTAGTGAGCTTGGTTGGACGAGATCTGATCTCATGGTCCCGATCCATCAATCTTACTTGATTCTTCGATGAACAAATTTCTGTCATGTTCATGTTCTGGTCTTGAAGGGGTTGTGAGCTGGGGAGTGCATTGGTTGTTTTGTACTAGTTGGACGCTGATATAGCAGCGATATGCTAAGCATAGGTAGACGTCTTACTAGGTGCCAGGTGTCATCAAATCAGTAGGAATAAAACATACTAATGACTTTGGAGCATAACAGCTCCTGTAGTCTGATTATAATTTAAATAGTCTTTTTGCTAAATCTCTAAGATCATCACCTATAAGATTACCATCATCATCTGGCATAATCAAGCACACGATCAGCATTATGGAGCAGTTCTAGGCATTGCATCATCATCAAGCATGCACACATGTCTTGGAAGATTGAAAAAGATAAGCTTGTCCCGTGCGAAATGAAGTTCGATAAGCTTGTCCCGTGTATTGGGAATGGCTAGCTACCTAAAACTTTCTACTCAAGTTCGTGTGAAACCCATGTACCAAGCCGCAAGCAATAATCAAGAGGTGGCACTGTGAAACCATATTGTCCCGAGTGAGCCCAATTGGCTGGTATACAACAGCCGTACATGAGAGGGCAACACCGGCGGAAGAGGCATCGAATAACATAATCATGTTGGAATCTTGTGCGTAAATTATAAAATGTGCGTGTGTGAGAAATAAAATAGCAGCATATGTTGAGAAAAATTTTGTCGTTCTTTTGTGTGTTTATGTTCTTCGTGGTTGTTCGATGCTGATGAAAAAGCCAACAAAGCAGTTATCTTCTTCCTCCAGTCTACCTCTCCCTCCTCGGCGTCGATCCACTTCGGTGCTAGTAGGGTAGGGCACACGGTAATTAACACTCGAGGAGCAACACAAGCCGCAACAGAAAGGGCTTTAACACTGGGCGACCACCACAGCACAAAGCACAAGCATGGTCACAGAAGAAAGGACAGATACTGTAAGCAGCACAGTGCACTGACACAGGCGGCAAGCACATGCATGGCGAGGACACCGAGCACAGGGGTCATCAATAGGGGTGAAAACGGATCGAATACGCATGGAATCGAATTCGGATAGTACGATTTACCATATTTTAATCCGAATACGAATACGGATCTAGATGTCCTCGAATACAAATACGAATCGGATAGATCGAATACGAATCCGCATTCGGATATCTACTCGATCTTTGAAATTAAGGTCAAAAATTTAAATTTTTGAAAAAATTTGACTGAAATTTGATAAAATTCGACTGAAATTTGTTCTAATTTGATTGGGCCGGAATTTTAGAAATTTTGTTCAAAATTCATGTTGGAAATTTAAATTTTTGGATCAAATTTAACTGAAATTTGATGAAATTTGACTGAAATTTGTTCCAATTTGATTGGGTTGGAATTTCGTTCATATCTGAAATTTCTAAAACTTTAGCAAAATTTGGTTCCCTGGTTGGCAGATACGGATACGAATCGGATATATCTTGAATTCGGATATCCACATTTGAATCCGAATCTCGAAAACGAATTCGGATATATCCATTTTAGTATCCATTTCAGAAACGAATACGGATACGGATATCCATATTCGTATTTTAACGAATACGGATATCGGATAATTCGGATTTCCTACCATCCATTTCCACCCCTAGTCACCAACCAGGAGAAACAGAGGTTCGACGGAATCATCGCACAGTGATGCACATGCCGCACCACCACCTGCAAGTCGCATGTAAGAGCACGAATACACAGACCACCAGGGCAACGACGGCAAAAATACGAATTTGCATAATATACTTGAGCGTATTTAATAAAATGGATAATATTTTTCTATATTTACAATTTTAGCATTTGTATTCGATGCACGGTGTGCCAAAAATAGTTTTTTTTGGCACACAATGTACCGAAAAAGGCATTTTCGGCACACGGTGTGCCGAAAATCACCTGTATTCGGCACACCGTGTGCCGAATACAAGGGAAAGTGTATTTGGCACACCGTGTGTTGAAAATCACATGTATTCGGCACACAGTGTGCCGAAAAATCTGTTTTTTTTTTTTTTTTTTTTTGCCCGTGTGGCCGGTTCGCTTCTATCATCTGTTACCGGTATTTTGTTATTTCATGTAATTGGCAAATTTTAACTAAATTTGAAACGAGTTGTTAATTTAACTTTCATTTTATCTCGGTGATTTGGCACTTCATTTTATGTACCGGTGCGTTGTTATTTCATGTAATTAGTAACTTTGAACAAAATTAGAAATTAGTTACTAATTTAACTGTACATTTCAAAATGCATGAGTAAGAAAGCATATAGTCTCTAAGGCGGCGGACAGTCTTAACACTTAGTTATGTTTGAACATGCACAACATTAACCCTTGTATCATTGATCATCTCAAGATAGCGGCGAAAAGTAATGACGTAGATTAGCGAAAGAATGCCAGTTGTGCCAGTCAAGGCTATCAGAGTAAGATGGTTGTCGTCTCTGAGGTGGTAGTTGGAAGTTAGGAGTACGGGTACAAGAAAAGTCGACATCATCTTCACAGTCATCACGGTCCTCTGGAGATGGAGGCCTCGAAGGGAGGGGTCGAGGTGGCATGAAATTGTCATCGTCCTCGTCGTCTTGAGGTATCACGGTATGAGCATGTGCTCTTGTAGTGTTCGTTGAACCTTCTCCTGTATGGCTGGTGGAACGTCGAGGCATTGGTGGCATGAAATCATCATCAGCTCTTGTACCCCTTAGGTTCGCTGATCTTCGTTGTCTTCTACGCGAACCAGGTATCACACCCCCGCCGAAGAGCATATGCATTGCCAAGAAGTGTGGGATTTCTTTGTTGATTAACTCTGCGTCTTCTGGGAACGCCTAAAGTAGAAAAGGGGTATTCGAATCAATAGTAATAAGATAAATATGGTGATCAAATAGAAAATGACGAACATGTATGTGGGATGCATACTGGTCGGGCAACATCGCCATCCTTCTTTGCCTCATACAGAAACCCAGCACAGAATGATGGTCGGCTAGTTCGCACACCCTGAGGTATATTTGGCGGTGCTCATGCAAGAGGGCCCTAAGGTCGTCGGTTGTTACATGTAGGAGTGGAATGGTGAACGTAGAACATGGCGGTCTTGCATGCAATTTAGACACAGCTTGGATTAGGTTGCTCTCATTGAAGGGATCATCCTTCCCTCCATGTACAACCTGCAAGGAGGCATTTAATGCTATATCGATCGTTGTAGGTGTCTATGGGAAGCCAGTACTAGAATATCCCGCCATATAGGTATTGATATTTCACTGCAACTTTTTTACTCTGCACCAAAGCACGAATCGCTGGTTATTTAATAAACATTAAACAGGTATGAAATATCGTAAATGATACATACAAATGCTTAATAAGTTACTCATAAATAAGTTATGTGTCCTAATTAGTTGACAAAGATTATGTAAATTAAATGTAATTATTTGAACACTAAAGTATATGGTATAGTACAAATGAGTACATAATATAGTGAATAACACATAGTACAGATGAGTACACAAAATAGATGAGTACACAATATATTGCACTGGCTCATTAACGACGCCGACACCGCAAGCAATCCCTAGGAGTGTAAGAGTCTGGCGGGTGTGTGGTCCTCATCCCAGCGGTCTGAGTTGGCCCCTACCACGTGTGCCCTTGGTCGTCATCTTCATCATCGTGCTGTGTTCCAACTCCACCGAATGTGTATCCAGAACCGCTAACTCGGCCCTGCATGTACCACGATATAGGATCGTCATGCGGGAGTGTGGATGCCGGTAGTACGTGCTCGGATGGAGTCCGAAATGCTGAAGTCTCAGCTTCCTGGTACCACTGTGAACCTCCAGGTGCATCGGAATATTGGGGGTATTGGCCGCTCAGTAGTTCGGTGAAGCTGCCCTTTTGCAATGCAGCAGTCCAGTCAAAATCTTGTGTGCCGCTCTAGGTTGGCGTCTGCTGCGTGCAGTCAATGACGTCCTCGTGGTGAGTTGATAATACTGGTGGAGGTGTCTGTGTAGCCTGAGTAGGTTGTGTGAACTGAGGGGGCTGGGAACCCAGTGTACACTCCTCAGGAGCAGGAGCCTCGGTCACCTCCTCGGCTCCAGCACAAGAACGTGTCACATGATGGGCCGCAGACGAAGGTGCCTCCAGTGAATGTGCCTCCTGAGCACTGGACGAGCACCTGCTGCGGGAGGCACGGGACGGGTCCATGATCGGTACGTCGTAGCCCCTAGAACGCAGGGCACAACCACCTTGACCACGTATCGCGAACAATAAGCGAGACCCTCTTATCTTCATGTAGTCCCAGAGAGGGTGCCGATCCCTTCACGTGGATGACCCACTTGCTTCCCCACATGCATGCTCCGCATGCCTATGCATTTCGTACCCCGCTTCGGTCTGTAGTTGTTGAGGGTTATGTCAGTAATACGGATGAGAAACTAATGAAAATTGTTATAAGTACAATATCGCTTACCACCACATGAAGAAGCCAGGCACGATCTTCGGGGAAGGGTCTGGGGGCTGGTGGTACGTTGCCGCTGAGTAAGGTGGCACGCGTACGTAAACGGTACCACGAAAGGTACTCCCAGTACATGCCGTTATCGTACTGTCCCGCAGGAACGACGACATCCACTGGGCCTGACTCCATCCACCGAGTTATGTGCTCTGCATTAATCTTCGACCAGTCATGTGTGCATGCGTTCCCTTGTGCGCTCCTCTTGTACGTGACATAAATAGTTATAATTTTGTAACACAATAATGGTACGTACAATAACACACTTACTCGTGCGCCCGACTAGCGTCTCATGGGGGAGGTACTAGCACCAACTGACGATGACCAAAATACCTCTGTACACGGTCAGAAAAATACACTTCCACATTGTTCATGTAAAGCAAGAAATATCTGGTTATCCATAAGTCGGAGTCACGGAACAAGAGGATGTGATGAGGCCACCGGTTGCAATTTCGGCCACTCGTTCCCTACGCCATGGATCCCACTCCATGAGGTCGGCGCTGAGGACGTCAAGGTCACTGATCACCCAAGAGTAGTTTCCATGGTCTTACTGGTGAGTCCATTGCAACCTGACATGAATCCACCGATACCCCATCGTTGGCCTCATGTCGTCGGCAACGCCATCGGAGATGGGAACTGGATAGTAGATCTTGCTCACCCACGATCGACAAACCGGGAGATACTCCCAGCTCTAGAGTTGTAGAAGGTATAGGCAGCCAGAAATAGATCCCATCTTTGTTGACCATTGGGTAGAGGCACACAATCCTTTTTATATAGCGGCCAACACAGCAGATTCCTAGCTGTAAGGTGTCGGCTCGTACGGACATGAAACGAGCTGACGCGCTAACCATACAATATGCGGAAGTACATAATCGTCTGCCGTGTTGCAGAACATAATGCCTCCCAGCAAGATGTACAAGTACACCTCATAATACTGCATAACTGTGGCCTCGTCCGCATCCGGTGGGCAAGGGCCGAACTGTGGTAGCCCATGAATCCATGACATGGAGAGCCCAACATCCTTCATGTCATATTGCACATTAAACCTACAATACGCAGAGACTCAATGAACCACGAACAACACTGCAACGTATGAAATGCTTTATGTAACAAATAATTACCTGCCTTGAATATAACTCTTCCACTACTCCTTTGCTGGTCGTGAAAGTACTAATAGGGTGCCCCTTATCGGGAGCCCGGTCAGCATGGCCACGTCCCGCAAAGTAACGGTCATCTCTCCACAAGGAAAGTGGAACGTGTGCGTCTCAGGATGCCAGCGGTCAACAAGGTCTGTGAGCAGTGAGACCTCGATCGGCGGCAGGGGAGTCCTACCACCACCCTCCATGGGAGCTCCTGCCATCATAAGAGCAAACGGTAGTAGTCCGGCCTGTGCGAGTGGCTCATAGAATCGAGGGTCTAACTCCTTAAGCTTGCGCACACTCCTGGAACGCAACGGGATCAACTGCAAAGGTATGCAATACATTTATTGAGTAAGTACCAAGTTATCATAGTAACTGAAATTCATGTATTATCGTTGTACCTGTTGCCCTGCGAAAATCATCCTTCCCCTGTGGTTCTCGTCGTACCGTAGCTGAAGAAGGTCGGGAAGGTGAACGTGAGCCATGCCAATGATTTCAAGCCTAATGGTTCAATTACAAAACAACATAAAATAACAGCTATTACAAAATAGGTATAACAACTAATAGGTGCATAACAAATTACAATAAAATCCATGTTTCCAATTAACTTCATAAAACAAACTCAATGGCAATAAATCTAATACATTCCAGTTCGATCATAGCCTAATAGTTTACCACCGGGTCGGACAAGTCCTCCTGTCATGGCCAGATTGTTTGCATATTTTGCACCTACGTAGTCCATCAACAGCATCTGTTGTATCCATGTCACCTTGCAGCCTCGTGACTCTAGGCCTTCTAGGATCTGTGCGTTGGGCTCTGGGATAAGGTACCCACTTAGGCCCCTCGATTGCTTTGTAGCTACTTCCGATGTTGAAGGAACGCATCTTTGGAAGTCATGTGCTCCTCAGTGCATCAATCATGAAATAGGGTGATACGTATTGTGATCTGTCGTTGCCGCCCATGTCCCTGCAAGTGGCCAAGACATGGGAGCACGGGATATGGTGCAGTTTTGGCTTATTGCATGTGCACTTCACCTCATAAGGACTAATTTGACATTGTTGCACGGTGTCTCCCGCGCTGTATCCTGAAGTGTACCGACGATGACACATGACCTCAAATTCATTGTTGGCCCGATCGAAGATCCTAGTCTGATGAAAGTGTGCCTTACTCCTCCTTCTGGATAAGATTTCCTCCACCTTAGGTGCAAACCGCGTGCTGCACTCCATTGCAGCTATACCACGGTCTCAAAAGTAGTCAACCGTTCTATAGAATATGAGCTCAATGATGGCACACAACGGGAGGCCGCGTACACCCTTTAGGACATTGTTGAACGCCTCTGCTATGCTCGTTGTCATGATCGTATACCTAATATAAGAGATAACAATTTTAGATGGGATATTATCGTAACCAAAAGTAAAATATGATCTTTCAAATGCTATATTCTAACCTGGAACCGTGAGTATCATGGATTAGACCCAACGCTCCGCCGGCTTTCCCTCTATCCACTAGCTAAATGTAGCACGTGAACGGCTAATGATGGTTTGGCCCCCCACTATTTGCGTCCATAGATGGTCCCCCTGTGCTTCCTGCTCTGCCATCATCTTTCGAGTGGTCTCATTTAACTCTCGCCATATCTCGTTGAACTTCGTCTGCTGGTTCTGAAGACACAGCCCTTTGAACCTCTTTACAAGACCCTTGTTGTGGTACCTTGAGTAAAGGTTCGCACCTAAGTGTCGCATGCACCACCTTCTCTCCACATCAGGTCATGCAATGGAGTGGTTTGTGCTGTCATGCAGCACTTCCAACGCATGCAAGAGGCCCTTGTTGCGATCTGAGATGATGCAGACTCGTTTCCTATTGCCGACGACACGTGTCCTCACTAAGGTGAGAAACCACAGTCAACTATCATTGTTCTCACTCTCAACCATTGCATACGCGAGAGGAATGATCTGATTGTTTGCATCCACCGTCATCGCTATCATTAGGTTACCATGGTACTTGCCACTAAGAAATGTGGCATCCACACATACCACCAGCTTGTAATGTCTGAAAGCTTCAATGCATTGGGCAAAGGACCATAAAAACCTAATGAGGTATCGGTCGGTGCTGCTATATGACCCATCCTCCAGCCTGATCGGCTCATCCTCCATGGCCCACTGGGTCCCTGGATTGGTCATGGCAATCTTCTGCAGTAGCCTCAGTGCATAGTGGTACGACTCTTCGAAACTTCCAAACAACAGCTTCAATGCCTTCTACTTCGCTCGCCACACGGTGTGGTAATTGATCAGCATACCCGTCTTAGTTTGCACCTCCTCCATAATGAATTTTGGTAATAAACATATGTTTGTGCCAACAAGGGTAATGAGGAGCTGGGCTATGAACCTCGCATCAACAGTGTGGCTCACATTCCTAACAGCCTCTTCGCTGCATGTATGAGGGGTGTG
This sequence comes from Phragmites australis, assembly GCF_958298935.1. Lineage (NCBI taxonomy): Eukaryota > Viridiplantae > Streptophyta > Magnoliopsida > Poales > Poaceae > Phragmites > Phragmites australis. Next base: position 16,133,024 of record NC_084921.1, read on the forward strand.
TCTACTCAGCACAAAATAGTTCTCGTGCTTTGGCTTATGTGCTCGTACGAAGTAAGGACAATTCGGGTGTTTGATACACCTGACCTCATACTCAATATGGTTAGACCGGGCACACTTGTGGTCCCTTCTTGTGATTACAGCATAGTTGATGATAAAGTGGATGACATCCTCCTTGTTTCGAAACTATTGTCCCACCTGGATGTCACTTTTCTGGTATCCCAGTTAGATATGGTGTTATACTCAATGATGGTACAATCTAGCAGCCCAGCACCATGAAAGTAATGGATCGCCGGCACCGGGTCATCGTTGTCAGCACCTTCTTCGTCCCCACTACCACCGGCTTCATCATCCATGCATCCTATCTACCTCACCATGGTCCACTTCAGGTCCCTCTATACCGGAAGTTCCCTCCCCGACATTCCCTCCCGCATCATCATGCATCACATTATGGTCTGATCCTTCCACGCTAGGCACCGCTTCACCTTGCACTAGTTGTGATACTATGATTGCGTACACTCCTATTTCAAAGTTCTCCCCTAATGCCTTGCGTGAGTACAAAGCCCATGTGTTGTTCCTTCTCAAATCGAAAAACGTATGGACAATGAGCGAGCTGTTTAGCACAAGCCATGGTCACACACACTCTAGGACAACATTGTAGGACTGCTGGTTCAGACGCAAAAGGCTCATAACATGCGATTTTAAGCCTTCTAGATCAATAGGTAGCTCAACCGTACTCTCTACGTGCTGGCAGTTCTGAATTAACACGAGTCTCCCATGCAAAACAACGGGACGTTCTCCATAATAAATATGGATAGTCATAGCGTCTCTGCTAAACAAACGTAAATGGGCAAATAACTACTTAGATGTATGTTCTATACCTACTATATTTTATCAACTTAATAACATTTAACCAATGTATTCGAACGGAATAAATACTCTACTTTCTCTAATTACATTTTTATTCTAAAATATTAAGTACATATATAATCTACGTACAAAATTACTGTTACACTATAATAGATTCTGTTACGAGATCATAAAATATGCAAATATTATACCTACTCTATTTTATCAACTTAATACCATTTAACTAATGTATTCGAACATAATAAATACTCTACTTGCTCTAATTACATTTTCTAATCTAAATATTAACATTACTGTTACACTATAGTAGATTCTGTTACGAGATCATAAAATATGCAAATATTATACCTACTCTATTTTATCAACTTAATACCATTTAACCAATATATTCGAACGGAATAAATACTCTACTTGCTCTAATTACATTTTCTAATCTAAATATTAAGATTACTGTTACACTATAGTAGATTCTGTTGTGAGATCATAAAATATGAAAATATTATACCTACTCTATTTTATCAACTTAATACCATTTAATCAATGTATTCGAACGGAATAAATACTCTACTTCCTCTAATTACATTTTCTAATCTAAATATTAAGTACATACATAATCTAGGATCAAAATAACTAGATGATTCTGTTACGACATCATAAAATATGCAAATATTATACCTACTATATTTTATCAACTTAATACCATTTAACCAATGTATTCGAACGGAATAAATACTCTAATTCATCTAATTACATCTACACATCTAAATACTACGTACATACATAATCTACGTACTTACTATTACGGAAGGTTGTCCTCTTCACGCGCTGCTGCAATACAGCTCCTCGCGCTCGACTACTGCTTCAAATGTTGCTCGCGCTCGCGCTCACCTGCTGCTCTGCTCATGCAGCGAACTTGCTCTGCTCGCCGTCGCGCTGCTCGCGCTCGCTCTGCATGAATGCAGAAGATGGAGCGAACAGAGCCCTTTTATAGCTGTGCAATGCGAATCTTCAGTTCCGGCCGACCGTGTCGGCAAGCATAAAGAAAAAGCAACTGGCCGACAGCAAGCATAAAGAAAAAGCGAAAGCAAAAGCGAAAAGAAAAGAAAAAGTAAAGTGCGACGCGACACAACGTGACGGGAAAAGTGTATTTCGGCACACCGTGTGCCGAATACATGTGATTTTCGGCACACGATGTGCTGAAATACACTTTTCCCTGTATTCGGCACACGATGTGCTGAATACAGGTGATTTTTGCCACAATGTGTGCCAAATACAGTGTATTCAGTACACCGAATATGCCTTTTTCAGTACACCGTGTCCCGAAAAACCATTTTCGGTACACCGTGCACCGAATACAGATGCTAGAATCGTAAATACAGAAAAATATTGTCCATTACATTAAATACTCTCAAGTATATTGTACAAATTAGTATTTTTGCCAGCAACGACAGTAGCACCGTCGGTGCGCACACGATGACACACACTTGAGCAGCACCACCAGCGGACAGAGGCCGAGCAGCCTGCCATCAGGCCGCCAGACACCCCACGGACATGACGGCACATGGCGTGATAGGGCCCAACCACACGGGCTAGGCCATCAATCGTCGTGGGCACCACCTCATCGGAAACTGAGGCGTAGAGGTCCAACGGGTCACCGGAGAGCAAGAGGTGGAAGAAAATGGAGGATTGAAAGACTCTATTACATGTAACGGAGAATGGAAGAAAGGGACCCACATCTAACTTACATGACGCAGTTGAGGTGTCGCCACCATCCCAACAACCTCGCCTATGATTCAGCCTCGGCAGGTTAGGGCAAAGCGGGTGGTGTGCGGCATCGCCACCTCCTCCTTCTGGAAGCCACAAAGAGATAAGGCATGAAGGACTGGTTATGCAATGGGCTGCTCGGTCCATCGAGCCTTGAACCAGTCCATTGCCGATGACCTTCTTCTTTTCTTTTCTTTTCTTTCATTTTGGAATTCATTCAAATCCAATTTTTACCATATTTCAAATTTGAAAGGGAAAACTCCCTCAAATTCTAACAATCCCCACATTTTTTTCTTTTCAAAGTCTAACAACTTCTTACGAATCCCTTTAACTTTTTAAATATACCATTTTTCGAGTAAGGTTGCATTTCTAACAGGGCAGGGCTTTACAATCATGCCCTTGTATCTTTTCATGAACTCACTAGAAAGAATCCCTTTTTCCTCTACCGAATCATGACCACATGATCAATTCATATAGGTGAGCTCTTCAGGAAATCCTGTAGGACAATTTCTAGCCATATGGTGATGAACTCATTAAGAGCTTACGCTCAACCTGCCATACAGATGAAGCACTGTAGTTATGTGACTCACAAAAATGTGCTTCTAGCCTTAGACAACATCGTTTCCTACAATCTAAATCATGAGATCTCCAATCAGACAGGATAGATATTCACTATTGATACCTTTAACAGGGTAAGAGCTCCATTCTCTCAGACGATGTCTGGATTGGCCACCTTGTCAAACCCTTAGTGAAAGGATCAGCTAGATTCCTTTTAGAATTGATGTATTCTATTGCAATAATACTAGTCTCTTTGGCACATCGACATGACTTTAACTGCCTCTGAATATGTCGGTAATCTTCAAGTTTCCCTTTCTACTATGAACTTTGATACTCATAGCCTGATTATCACAGTATACTAGTACTACTGGAATTAATTTTTCCAGCACAAGGAGGTATGACAAGAGGTCTCTTAACCAATATGCCTGCACCACTGCTAAATCTAGAGCTACCAATTCATCCTCTATGGTTGATCGTATCATCAATGTCTGTCGGAGGATGAACTCCTCAAGCAGGGATCTGGAGGGACCCCCTTTGAGATTCGGCCGGGGGGATGATTCAGCTGTCGGAGGATGAACTCCTCAAGCGGGGATCCGGAGGGACCCCCTTTGAGATTCGGCCGAGGGGATGATTCTGAATCTACCTCGTATGTGAATTAAATGAGAGTATGTGGGAGATGCAGGAGGGACGGATGATCAGATGCTAGTGGGAGTAAATGCTCAAGGGATTTTTAGACAGGTTTGGGCCGCACAGAGCGTAATACCCTACTCCTGTGTGTATGATGTAAATGCTCTGGGAATGCCTCTCTGTGGATCTCTTGCGTTACAAGGATTTTTGTCTAAGTCTAGAGCTTAGGTCTTCAAGTGCCGATCTCTCTGAGCTCATTCCGGTTTGTCTGAGTCCGTTAACTTCTTGAACTCCTAAAAACCTCTTCTTGTCGTCGGGATGCACCCCCTCCTTTTATACCATCGGGGAGGCTTGGCGTGCCCAGAAAGGAGGGCATGAGTCCCCATGAGCCATAAATGGAAAGCAACCATCATGGGCTGTAGCTCGGCGTTACATGGGTGAAAAGTGTGCCCCCGGCCGATCTTGTCGCCCATTATGCACGGCTTTAGCCGTTTGTAGGAGGGGGCCCACCGAGCAGCTACCGAACCACCCCGCATGCCCGCTCGGTCAGAGCGGGCCTGACACAGCAAGGGGGGCAGGCGATAAGTCTCGAGCCCAGCGACGATATCTCCAAACCACGCAGGATGACGTGCGATGGGACCCGTCGCATTAAATGTGCCCACGCCTCCCTGCCAAGCGGTGGCAGGGACTGACAGCAGGCGTGGGGGAGTAGTTGGAAGTGACAGGCCACGCTCCCTCTTAAATGCAGCATCGAACCTCTCACCAATTGACACCTCACCGCTGAGCCCTTGTGGGTTCCACCCGCAAGGGGCTTCTCAGGTCTTCGGGGAACTCTGGGTGCTCGGGGACCACTGTTCATAGCCCCGAGCGCCCTCTCCCGGAACTGTCTCTTCTCGGGTCCTCGGGAAACTCGGGTACTCGGGGACCACTGTTCATGGCCCCGAGCGCCCTGTCCCGGAACTGCCTTCTCGTTTCCTCGGGGAGATAGTCCCGAAGGGAAAGCGCCACGTGGCATTCTGCTGTTCTGGCCTCGGGACTCGAGGACCGCTGGTTCCCATGTCACCGACAATGTCTGTTTAGATGATCTCCATGACATGGCCCTACCAGCTAGAGTGAAAACATAGCTACTTGTAGCTCTCATCTCATCTGAGTCACTAATTCAGTTAGCATTACTGAATCCTTCTAAAACTATTAGATGACCGATATATTTAATACGAAGGTTCATTATTTCTTTTAAGTACCTAAGCACCTTATCCATGCTTCCCAATGACCATCCCCTTGGTTAGACGTATAACAACTCAACTCGTATACTACATATGAGATGTGTGGCCTCATCGTACTGCTCAAATATATAAAAGATCTAATGACCTATAAATACTTAAGCTGGCCTACCGGTTCACCAGTGTGTTTATGCAACTTGATGTTTGGATCACAAGGTGTGGAGATTAGTTCAGCGTCCATTTGGCTGGACCAGGTTAGGACCTTCTCCATATAATGAGATCGCATTAAAGTGATATCATTCTCACCCTTTAACAGTTTGATGTTTAGTATGACATCAACTTCACTAAATCCTTCGTATCGAAGTTCTTGGAAAGAATTATTTTGCCTCCTTGATAATCTCTATATCAGTCCCAAAAAATAATATACAATCTACGTATAAATACAGAATGACACATATACTCCCAACAAAACAATAGTACATACAATTGTTAGCTTGGTTTACACAAAACCCACCAGTGATCAACGTATTATCGAATTTCTATTATTTAGAAGCTTACTTTAAACCACACAGAAATTTAATCAAACAACACACTTTATTTTTCTTAGATTTTTGCTAAGAATCCATCAGGATGTTGCATATATATCACCTCGCACGGCTGAGCCTCTCGAAACCTATTAAAGGAACCATTATAACAGAAATAATACTCTTCAGACCTACTAGCACCCAATTGAGATTGGATGGCTACTACTTTTTCTAGTACTGTGCTAACTCATACTGCAACTGCGCGTGCCACTTAAGAAACCGCCAGCCCAAGCCTTTCCACACGCCCTAGAAGACCATGCCGACATGCTCAGGTGTTTGGGGTTATCACCGTAGCTCATTGTACCACCTCAATGGCACATTAACTCGTTATGTCTGTACCCTAGCATATTCCGTGTTTTATATTCCACTAAGGCAACGAGTATCTTTTGTGTAGTTCATGGGAACAGAGGCGCAGAGGTCCAAACGGTGACCAGAGAGCAGAAGGCGAAAGAAGAAGAAACAGTCCATATATAACCTAGCCGAGCCCGTTGAGGAGTCGCTACCATCCCAACGGGCTCACCCGTGATTCAGCCTCGCCCAGGAAGGGCGGAGCCGATGGTGTGCGGTGACGCCGCCTCCTCTTTCCGGAAGCCGCGAAGAGATAAAGCATGAAGGATCAGTTGGTCAATGGGCTTCTCAGCCCAGCTGGCCTTAAAGCGGCCCATTGGCTGATGGCCTTCTTCTCTTTTTTCATTCTTTTGTAATTCATTCAAATCTAAATTTGACCACATTTCAAATTCAAATTTGAAAGGGTAAACCTCCTCAAATTCCAACATTAGGATCAACCAAATAACAAAATTATTAATAAGAACCTGTTGTATCTAGTGTAGCTACTATATTTACAGGACAAATTAAGGTTTTTAGGGCTGTAACAATTATAATTTTGTGTACATGTTCTTAAGATTTCTGAGTAGTCATCTGCACATCAGTATTCTTCGACAATTTTTGCCAGATATCAGTTATGTAAATTATGTTATGTTTACTGGAACAGAATGTAATAGCCTTTTCTATATTTTCTTATGAACTCAGCAAACAAAAATTAAAATTCGTGTGACAATAACTCCAATTTCTGTTATGAACAAACAGTGCGATCAGTTGCCGTGGAGGTCTGACAAAAAAACTCCACCGTATGATTGTAACTCTAAAAAATAGTAAGAGTGTACATCTAACACACTTGTAATTAATAATGTTTCGATAGGAGCATACACATGAAATTAGTAACATTGTAGCGGAAGTCAAAATTTTAAGCAAACTATAGTGTAGAAGTTTACATGACCTATATATTATTTAAGCAAACTACAATGTAGAATTACGATCACCTATTATAATTATACATAACTGAAGTCAAATAACTGATTTGATTATGCATTTTTTATGCTAACATGTGCATAGATGGTATTAAAATATGTAAAGGAGAAAAATAAATGGTACAATAGACATAAGTAAAAATAATAGCACAACTAATCTCTCATTTTGAGAAAATAATAGCACTATCTGATGCGTTTAAAAAATTCTCATACAACTTCAGAGATATTGTCTTTAGATTAATTCATATTGTATTTCAGCAGATTAACCAAGAACTTCTCTATTAGTTCGTGCCCATCATTCCATTATATGTCATTGTAATTATAAAAAATGTGCATAACTAGATGATCAATTGTTTAATATAAACCACAATACCGTTGAGAACAATCACAGTGCAAATCGGTGGTTGTAGTTGTTGACCATTTCATGCGTGCATGAAGTTAATAACAAAAAACTTTGACACGAACTTGCAGAAGAACAATTTTTTTATATCTACGTGGATAATCTAATTGATTAAACTGATGTTTAAAAAATTTATTAATCTTTTGTCTTTATAGCATAAATTAGTACTATACGATGCCAATCACATATATAGTCAATCCAAGGAAGATTTGCTACTTACATAGCTAGATTTGGTTTATTAAAAATTTGAGAATTCTCAATAGATAGTGCACCATAGGTTCATTTCCTTTAAACTAATCTAGTATATACAGTGGGTTTAATCCGGTAGGTGTATCTCACATTTTTTTTAGCATTGATGACTACTAGCTACGGTGGCATTCTTCGATGTGAAGACATAAAACAAAGGTTTTTTTTGAAGTATTAGAGATAAATATATTAAAATAAAATTCATAAATAAGGGGTTAATTGTTATCACATCGTGGTCCAGATAACTATCCACCCTTTATTTGATAGTTCGTGCTTAGGATTTATTTTTTCCAACTCAAGCTCGCCATCACACTTTAGAATGCTAGAAATGTAACTATTCTCTAGGAAAACCATTGCATTAGCCCTGTACCGTAGATGTTCTTCAGACCTTTACAGTGGATATATGCACTTATCACATGCAGATTATAGGGTCTTGTTATATATAACTGCTTCAGATAGATTTAGTTATGTCGCCATTGAAGAATTTGTAATGTTGTAAAGGCATTCCAAATGGAATCTATTTAATAAGTGATGTCCTCAAGTATTTTTTATCTTCCGTTGAGAATCTAATGGATACAACAATGGCAATATACTCTTCGGTGAAAATATAATATGCAACAAAACAGAGTCATACAGGACTAATGTAACAAAATAGATCCAAACACTCCCATCGGTGGTCCACGAGGTATGCGCGACCATGATGTGTCCGAGTTCGCGGTTAAAGTGGTCGGAGGTACCCTTCATCTTTAGCCAGGCGGACCACCCCGCATACGTCAAGTGTCCCAGACGTTAACCCGTCATGGTCAAGCCCACAGTGCACAATATCCATATGGGGTGCGTGTTGGTCGATAGAGGGAGCTCCATCAACCTCCTTTTCGCCGACGCACTAGATGCCCTGCAAATCCCGAGGAGTGCATTCAAACAATCTCCTCCTTTATTTGGGATAACCCTCGGCTTCTTGACCAAGCTGTTGGGGCAGATCGAGCCGTCCGTCACTTTCGGTTCATCGAACAACTTCAAGACCGAGAGAGTCCTTGACCACTTACAATAATCCTAGGGCGACCAGCATTGCACTTCCTTAGCTTAAGAGATAAGGCTCCATGCGCATGTTCTAGTATGAAAAATCACGATCATCAAATAGCGGAATCTTCCTACTTCTCTCCATGCCGCCTACTGATCATAAAACCAGCTAAGATTAACAAGTGATCAAACCGTCTCTGATACCAATTGTAGAATTGAAAGTGACGACTAGAGAATGGGTAATAGACGCCTCAATAATTTCTTGCGAAATAGATTGTCTTATCTTATTTTTAATCATCCAATGCATCACAAAGCTTGAGCGGAAGTAAAATACTTAGAGATACAAAACGAGATGGAAAGTTTCAAGGCAATATGACTCCACAGATAGAATATGAACCATAGGTTCCATTCAAAACCATTCCATATGTCTTTGTGCCCAAAAGCTCGCAACTTTAAAGATGAACTAAACAGAGACGAGATCATCGGGTAAGTAAACTCTCCAAGATGATGGTCTAGAGGCAAGAGAATTCAAGACCCCATCACATATACATGTGTATGTAAATTCTATACCTCTAGCATCAAGAAAATCAACTTTCCAAGATATTAAAATTACAGCTCAAAAAGAAAAACAAAAATCAACAATAAAACATCAAAAAATTATAAACTTGCAAGGGAACCAATAGAAGGAAACTAGAAGGAGGAGAATTCAAGCATATGCAAAACTTAAACTTCATTACTCAAAGAGGTCAGCTCTAGGCGGGTTACAGAGATTTATCTCTCAAAACTCTCACTTATTACAAATGCTACGCACTCATCTCCCTTTTTCTCTAAAACCCTACCACAAAACTCTCATATGGATGGCTCAAAAGGGGTGGTTTCCCAACCAGTCAAACCCCTCTATTTATAGCATAGGAAATTTGATCCCCAAGTTTCCTTGATTGTTACCAAAATATTTGTCTCTTGTAGTACATTTCTACCTACCACCAGGGACATTTTGGTCCATTTTCTCCTCTATCCATTGGACGATCGTGGCGCCTTCACAACTTAGTTTCACCTCGATGCAAGCTTCGCGATGATGCCACATGCACTCCATCTGCCCATGGTTTTGTGGGTATACCGGGAAACCGACTTGCATGCTTCTTAAGGTGTGACTCACATTTGCTTGCTTTGACCTCAGCAAGTCTTTCAATATTGACGCATGTTTTCCATCTTGCGATCTTGATCGCCAGCAAGTCTCTTCGGCTCCCCATCCCTCGGACCACCTTGTCACTTGCACCAGCATCCCCTTCGCTTGACTTTGTCAACACGCCGTGTTCATCAATCTTCATCTCTTGCCTTGTTTGACATTCACATGTCCGCTAGGATCATCCTTAACAACGCCCAGCCTCTTTGATCGTCCAGTACCAAGCACCCCACTTAGCCTCGATCACTCGCCGTCGACCGCCAAGTTGCATCCATCACCTGCACACCATGAGACCAGCAAACATGCATCTCCAAAACCATATAACATCATCACATGTTAGTCCAAATCGAAATTAAGATGAAAAAGATCAGACGTAACAAAAATGTGAACACCGGGTGGTCTGACGTTCACACAAGTGCAACACCGGACCATCCGGTGAGTACAACTCCACTGGAACCCGGTTTACATTTCTCTCTAGAAAAATTAGTCTGATGATCATAAAATCCCAATGCCGGACAATCTTGTGAACACCTTAATATTTGCTTCAGAACTGAAAAGCTCCAGTGATACTCTCCAATGTTCACACGCCCATCATCAAACCATCCGGTGAGTACATCTCCACTGAAACTTATTTTTTCAACCTCTCTAGAAATCTTTGTCCGATGAAGCCTCCGGTGATCACCCGTGCACACACTAGACCATCCGGTGAGGCTACCGCACCAGACTTTCACATTTTCACCCTTCTCTAGAAAAATTAGTCTAGTGCTCACTCTCTCCTACACCAAACCTTCCGGTGAATGAATTTATCTCAGCCTCTGCGATGAAAAGATCTGGCGATCATATCTACCACACACTGGACTATCCGGTGAGATAAAAAACCCCCCACATCAGACTATCCGATGAGTGCAAACTTCCTACATCGAGACACCGATACAAACACTAATTGTTTTCAATTTTGGTTAGACAAAATCAACCATACATTTGATAACCATGCATATGCTAACAAATAAATACCACACAAATATCAATCATTCATCACATAAGATAAACCCAGACACATCGTAACTTGGTTTCTTAGTTTGCATCATAGAACATGCCGATGATGCCTACGCAACCAGCACAGGAGGAGTCGGTCGCATCATATACCCCGCTCCATTGGCGCGATCAGGACGTAGACGAGAGAATGATGTCACGCTCTGGTGCAGCGCAACCAAAGAATAGGTCGTATCCAGGTACTTTGGTCGGTGAAGAAGAATGACGGAGCGTCTGTCTTCTCGCAAACCATCGATGAAACACATCGTGAACAAGACGACATTGAATGCAGGGTTGAGCACCAAGATGAGATGCATAAGTGGCTCGAACTGCCAACGGTACTCGGCCACCAAACTCGTCTGCCTGATCTCGAATAGTTGTCGAATGTGGTCCTCGTATTGCTCTCAAGCAAAGCGATCACAAAGGCACGAGCAGAAATCCTCCCAAGTCATGTCCCTTCTCTGCGCTTGCAGCCATGTTGCGGCGACCCCGGCGAATGGCTAGTATGCATTGCACACCCAATGCTAGCTCCTTGTGCACGCCGTAGAGCTCGTAGTAATCCTCGCACCATGATCGCCAAAGTTGCAAATTCACTCCATCAAAACAAGGAAACTCCAATTTAAAATGTTGTTTCGAATGCGAAACAATGAAATCCGAAAAACCGTATGAACACAATTTGGAAAATGGATCATCAACAATGCGAGGTGTGGAGAATCTGAGATCGCGCACCTATGGACAGAGGTGGCACGTAGGTGATAAGACACCCATGAGCCAACCTCCGGTGTTTGTGGAACTCGCGGTGGCCTTCTGGTCCAGAGCATGTGTCCAAAGGCGGGGTTCCTAGCACCGAAGCGGTGGTCGTCCTCGTCGTGGTCGTCGCCCCAACGTTCGCCGGTGGTGCCATCACTAGGCTGATCGAGGTTGAGTGTCCCTTGATCTGTTTCACCTACGCGCAGATCTTCCACCGCGTGATGTAGGCTCTAAACTTGCGTCTCCAGCCCAGGCTTCCAAGTGTTGAAGGTTTGTTGGATCGCTTCTTGGCGTTCCTGCATGAGCTGATTGAAAGCCTTCTACTCTACCCAATCTTCATCTCGTCTTTGCTTATCTTCTTCCAATCGCTTCATGAACTGACTGAGTTGTGTGATATAAGTATCCATGGCCTCCATTAGAACTTGTTGGCGAGATGAATAGCAGCACTTAAGGTAGGGCTGTGATGAGCCCATGGCTCCTTCGGATACGATCAATACCACCAATAATTATCAAATCATACAAGGTCCAATTACAAGAGCACGTGCACGACAATTAGACCAATGGGTGAACTCGTTTCTTGCTGTTTATGTTTCCTTGGATGAATTACTGCTAAATTCTTGTGATGTTTTATTGCATAGGAATGTGGGAGAAGCACCACAACCTTACTTGGACTTGACTCCTTGAAGGCCAAGTCTACTCGGACTCAAGGCTAAGCTCTAGTCGTGGACGTGGTCAAAATCATGGTCATGGTCGAAGTCGTGGTCATGATCGAAGTCGATTTCTAGGATAGCACATCAGTAAAACGGGCATAACTCTCTCATACGAAGTCTATTTTAGGCAATCTTGGATATTCTGGAAAGCTTACAACGAGCCCTTTCCAATGGATATGAGCTCAACCAAATATTCATTATAGTTTAGTTAGAGTCAAAAGAAAAAGGTGCTGTATCACTACTTCAAATCCTACCGAGTTTTGTAATCGTTTCGGAGTCGGAGTCCAGGTTGTGCACGCCTCTCTCCACGGTTGCACAACCCTAGGTCGACCTCCTCACACCCCCTATATATACACAGTAGCCATCATAATTTAGGCTTAGGTTTAGCTTAGATTATTCTGTTTAATACAGTTTCGCTGTTTGTCAGTTTGTTGAACTCCAAACTCGAGTGCTTCATTGGTAATTAGTAATATTCAGATTGCATCTATCTGTTCTTGCTTGTGTTCTCGATTCGCTTGCATTCTCGATTCGCTTGCAGAAAAAGCCTTCCCGGTGAGGTCAATCGCGTCTTGGCATGGTTGTTAACCACGAAGTAGTGGTGTAGTGGTTGCGAGGGTTCTCGATCTGTTCTGATTCGAGCTTTTGGATCATCAACATCAAAACTCCACCAATCAACTTATCATATTACTTTCAGAAGATCGGGCAAATGCGCATCAAGTGGTATCAGAACCTCGGTTGCCCGTTAGGTAATCTCAGTTATCCCTTTTGTTTCGTCGATTTCCTTTACCCAGAGTCCAGAAAATTACCCCACAAAAAAAGGGATTTAGATCTTAGTTTTCCGCTGTCCAAACCACTTTGTGCCTTTCACAATTCTGTTTTCAGTTTTCACGTTGTTGAGTTTGAGTCCATCGTCGGTGTCTTGTTGCTGGTCGAGTGATCATGTTCTAATTTTTAGCGTCGAGTCTTAGTCGTCGAGTTATTCGGCTTGCCTAGTCTGCTATAGCCGAGTTTGTGTCCCACTCGGGGTCCCGACTAGTCATTTCGACCACCCACCAGTCACTCCGACCAACCACTCGGGGTCCGACCAGTCACTATGACCAACCACTCGAGGTCCGACCAGTTACTCCGACCATCCACTCATTGTCCGACCAGTCACTCCGCCCACCTTCTCGGATCCGACCACTTAGTCGGAGTCGTCCACCTTCTCGGATCCGACCACCATAGCCAAAACAGAGGTAGCCAGAGTTCAGAGAGAGAGAGAGAGTATCTTTTTATTACCTTTATACCCCTACTCTCCGAAAAAAAAAGTTTGTGACCCACATACCTCATTGGTCTTAGAAAAGACAGTAGAAGAGTTTTGAGTTTCTATCACATTCGCAAAAAAAAAGAAAGCAAGAAGCAAAGAAAAAAAAGAGAAGAAGCAAAGAGTGCAAAAAAAGAGAGAGAATTAAAAAAAGGTATAAGTTTGCATTGCGGATTTTGTTCCATTGTGCTGGTGTCTGTTATAGTTTTCGGCTTGCTTGAGCTAGTTCTAGGAACGTGTTCGGGGCAGCAATTATGACGAGTATTGTGGACTTTTATTTAGCTTTGCTAGTATGATTTCAATTATTGCTATTCCTTGATAATAAATATTACCTATCTAAGCTACACATTCTCTCGATCAGAATGATTTCTTCCCTTGCAACTACCTCACTCGCACCTGATAAGGTATCACGAACCAGCCACCGGTTGTACCAACTGCTGTGTATGGTAAGAACACTTGCAAGAGCATGATAAAACGCTTGTGTGACTCCACCTCCACCACCTAGTAGTCGATAAGGATAATATTTGTTGTTATCTTCTGTCTACTACTAACCATAGCAGGTGAAACATCGGATGCGAAAGAGTGTGTTTTGAGAGAAGAACTCACAATGTTGTTGGATGATCATCGGCAAACTATTAGTGACGATATTGACAAGAAGCTTGCGAGAACTAATACTGCATTGCAACGACTCAATGAAAGCATTGCAATACTCAATACACGTTTTGATCGATTGGTTAATCTTCCACCGAACAATGGTCGACTGGATCCTCATGTTGCAGCTCATGAACAAGAGGAGTCCGTCGCGGATGAAGAAATTTTGAGGCAAAAACATGACGCCTTTGATGCACGAATACGGAATCGATTGAACTTCAATCGTCAAGTTATGAGAGGTAATAATTTTCGGTAACATAACCCACGTATTAATGATGATCCATTTGCTAAGGTTAAGTTTACTATACCATCTTTTGCGAGTGCTTATGATACTGAAAAATATTTAGATTGGGAGATGACGGTCAAACAGAAGTTTAATGCTCATTTGGTTCTTGAAGTGCATATAGTTAGGCAAGCCACTAGTGAATTTAAATATTTTACAATCATCTGGTGGAATAGAGTTTGCATCGATGGATTAGCACCTACGACATGGAATGCTTTAAAGGTTGCTTGCTGTGCGTAACAGATTTGTTTCACCCTCTTTTAAACGTGATTTGCGTAAGAAATTGCAGCGCTTAAACCAATGTGATAAATCCGTAGAAGAATATTATCAGGAGCTACAAATTAGTATGTTGCATTATAATATTATTGAGGTTGAAGAGGCTGCAATGGCATGCTTTTATGGAGGGTTAAGGCGTGAAATTTAGGATATAGTTGATTACAAAGAATACGATAGTGTTTCTAGATTATTCTAACTTGTATGTTTGGCAGAAAAAGAATTGCAAGGACGACAACAGAGGCCAAGGAATAATTTTGGACGCTCGACTTCTTCAAAATCAACGTCGGGTCAAGACAAAATAGCCCAATGATCAGCTTCACGGTCTGCTTCCCCCTTCTCGAGTCGGGCGTGTTCAACAATACCCTCAACACCGTCACACGCTCCTGAGGTAAGCAAATCCGTAAGTGTGCAGGGTCCAGCCAAGAGCTCTTCTTCGATTGCCTCTATAGGCCGATCGACCGGGATTGTATGCCACCGATGCAAGGGAATGGGCCACGTTATGAAGGATTGCCCAAGTCAGCGAGCATATATTGCAATAAAGGACTGTGGATATGTAAGTGCTAGTGATGTTGAGGATGAATATGCTCTTACAACTAACCTTGTAGGTAAAGAGGATGAACTCGAGACGAATATCGACCATGAGGAAGAATTGAGTGCAGCTGCTACGGAGAATTATAGGACACTCATTATGTAGCGAGTGTTAAGTACTCACCTGGAGCAAGCGGAACAGTTATAACGCCATAATCTATTTCAGATGTTCCTCATAGTCAAGAACTTTCGTATTTGAGTCATTATTGATGGAGGAAGCTACAACAATTTGGTAGGTTCAGATTTGATAAAGAAACTTTCCTTGCCAACAAGAACGCATCCTCATCCATACCACATTCAGTGGTTCAACAATAGCGGTAAGGTGAAGGTAATGCAAACAGCTAGGGTGCATTTTTCTATTGGTTCATACCATGATTGTACTGATTTTGATGTAGTTCTCATGCAAGCATGTTCTCTTTTGCTAGGACGACCATGGGAGTTTGATACTGATGCAACACATCATGGCAGAAGTAATAAGTACACTCTTATGCATAAAGGAAAGAAAATAAATTTTCTACCTTTAACCCTTGCTGAAATTGTGAAATGTGAACAAGAGATAGCTGAAAATAAGATAAAGGAGCTTGAGAATGAATCTGAAAATCAGCAAGTAGCGAAAAAAGTTTTTTTCACCCAAAAAGGAGAAAGCAATAACAACTTCTAAGTCCGATGGAATTAAACTGAAAGGGTGTGTTATGCTTGTCACTAAATCTGACATTGCTGAAATTTGTGATAATGAGCTACCATGCTATGCTTTGATATGCAAAGGTGCTTTAGTTTCGCTTGAGGATATATCTACCTCTTTGCCTCCTGGTGTTGCTAACCTTTTGCAGGAGTTTGTGGATGTATTTTCAGTTGAGGTACCCCTGGGATTACCACCTATTCGAGGGTTTGAGCATCAAATTGATTTGATTCTAGGAGCAACTTTGCCAGACTATGTTGCATATAGGACCAATCTGGAAGAGACTAAGGAAATTCAGCGACAAATCCAAGACCTTTTGGATCGTGGGTATGTACGAGAAAGTCTTAGCCCTTGTGTTGTTTCCGTTCTTTTGGTTCCTAAAAAAGATGGTAGTTGACGTATGTGTGTTGATTGTAGAGCCATCAATAATATTACTATCAGATATCATCACTCTATCCCTAGGTTAGATGACATGCTTGATGAATTGAGAGGTTCTATAATTTTCACTCAAATTGACTTGCGAAGCGGATACCACCAGATTAGAATGAAACTTGGAGATGAATGGAAGACTGCATTTAAAACTAAGTTTGGTTTGTATGAATAGTTAGTAATACCTTTTGGTTTAACTAATGCACTTAGTACTTTCATGCGATTGATAAACGAAGTTTTACATACTTTCATTGGAAGATTTGTAGTGGTTTATTTTGAAGATATCTTGATTTATAGCAATTTATAAGAACAACACTTTGATCATTTACGTGTTGTTTTTAATGCTTTGAGAGATGCACGTTTGTTTGGTAACCTCGAAAAGTGCACCTTTTGTACAGGTTGAGTTTCTTTTCTTGGCTATGTTGTTACTCCACAGGGAATCAAGGTGGATGAAGCAAAAATGGAAGCCATAAAGAGCTGGCTGACCCCTGAGATTGTTACTCAAGTAAGAAGCTTTCATGGTCTTGCAGGTTTCTATTGACAATTTGTACGAAATTTCAGCACCATTGCTGCTCCATTAAACGAGTTGACAAAGAAATAAGTAATTTTCAAATGGGGACCTGCACACGAAAAAGCATTCAAGTTGTTGAAAGAGAAACTTACTCATGCTCTATTGCTCCAACTCTCTGATTTTGGTAAGACCTTTGAACTAGAATGTGATGCTAGTGGGATTGGAATTGGAAGTGTGCTAATTCAAGAAGGTAAACATATTGCTTATTTCAGCGAGAAATTAAGTGGGCTAAATCTGAATTATTCCACTTATGATAAAAAAAAATTGTATATTTTAGTTTGTGTTCTTAAACTTGGCAACATTATCTATGGCCTAAAGAATTTGTTATACATTCTGATCATGAATCGCTAAAACATATTAGAAGTCAAGCTAAACTGAATAAATGACATGCTAAATGGATAGAATTTATTGAGTCATTTTCATATGTCATAAAACATAAGAAAGAAAAAGACAATATGATTGTTGATGCGCTTTCTAGGTGTTATACCATGTTATCTCAACTTGATCATAAGATTTTTTTGTTTAGAGACCCTTAAAGACTTATATGCTACATATTTAGATTTTAAAGAAGTGCTTAAACATTGTACAGAAGGGAAAACATGGAATAAATATGTTCTAAATAACGGATTGCTCTATCGTGCTAACAAGCTATGCATTCCAGGTAGCCTCGTTCGTCTTTTGTTGTTGCAGGAGACGTATGGAGGAGGATTGATGACACATTTTGGAGCAAAGAAGACTGAAGATGTGCTGGCCTCTCATTTCTTTTGGCTAAAGATGAGACGTGACATCGAGTGCTACATGTCACGTTACACCACTTGCAATAAAGCTAAGTCTCACTTAAATCAACATAGCCTTTACATGCCTCTTTCTGTTCCTAATGTATCTTGGGAGGATATTTCCATGGATTTTGTTTTAGGATTGCCAAAGACAATGAGGGGGAGGGATAGCATATTTGTAGTTGTGGATCAATTTTCTAAAATAGCACATTTAATACCTTATCACAAGAGCGATGATGCTACAAACACAGCTGATTTGTTTTTTAGGGAAATCGTTCGACTATATGGAGTGCCTAATACTATCGTCTCGTATTGTGACACAAAGTTTTTGAGTCACTTTTGGATATCACTTTGGAATAAATTGGGGACAAAGCTGCTATTTTCTACTACGTGTCATCCTCAAACTGATGGTCAAACAGAGGTCGTCAACTGCACATTATCAATCATGTTACGGGCAGTTTTAAAGAAGATTTTGAGGATGTGAAAAGAGTATTTACCACATATTAAATTTGCTTACAATAGGTCGGTACACTCCACCACCAAAGTAAGTCCATTCTAGGTAGTGTATGGATTTAATCCCCATGCTCCTATTGATTTACTACTTTTGCCTACTTTTGAAAGACTTAATTTAGATGCTAAGAAATGTGCTGAGTTTATTCTTAAGTTGCATGACACAACTAAAAAGAATATAGAGAGCATGACTGAAAAGTATAAGATTGCTGGAAGTAAAGGTAGGAAGGAAATAAAATTTGAACCGGGTGATTTTGTTTGGTTGCATTTGAGGAAGGATAGGTTTCTAAAACTAAGAAAATCAAAGTTGCTGTCTAGAGTTGATGGCCCATTTAAGATGATTGAGAAAATCAATAACAATGCATACAAATTGGACCTACATGTAGATTTTAAGGTTAGTCCCACGTTTAATATTTTAGATTTGAAGCCATATTTGGGAGAAGAAGATGAGCTTGAGTCGAGGACGACTCCAATTTAAGAGGGGGAGAATGATGAGCCTATGGCTCCTTTGGATACGATCAATACCACTATTAATCCTCAAATCATACAATGTCCAATTACAAGAGTACGTGCACGACAATTAGACCACCAGGTGAACTCGTTTCTTGCTGTTCATGTTCCCTTGGATGGATTACTACTAAATTCTTGTGATGTTTTATTGTATAGGAACATGGGAGAAGCATCACAACCTTACTCGGATGTCACTCCTCGAAGGCCAAGTCTACTCGGACACAAGGCTAAGCTCTAGTTGTGGTCGTGGTCGAAGTCGAGTTTCAGGACAGCACGTCAGTAAAACAGGCATAACTCTCTCATACGAAGTCCGTTTTAGGCAATCTTGTACATTCTAGAAAGCTTACGACGAACCCTTTCTAATGGATATGAGTTTGACCAAATATTCCTTATAGTTTAGTCAGAGTCAAAGAAATAAGGTGTTGCATCACCGTTTTGAACCCTGCCAGGTTTTGTAATCGTGTCAGAGTCAGAGTTCAGGTTGTGCACACCTCTCTCCACGATTGCACAACTCTAGGTCGACCTCGTCAGCCCCCCTATATATATACAGTAGCCATCATAGTTTAGACTTTAGGTTTAACTTAGATTATTATGTTTAATGTAGTTTCACCATTTATCGGTTTGTTGAACCCCAAACTCGAGTGTTTCATTAGTAATTAGCAATATTCAGATTACATCTACCTATTCTTGCTTGTGTTCTTGATTCACTTGCAGGAAAAACCTTCTTGGCGAGGTCAACTGCATCTTGGCATGGTTCATAACCACGGAGTAGTAGTGTAGTGGTTGCGAGGGTTCTCGATCGATTCTGGTTCGAGCCTTTGGATCATCAACGGTGAAACTCCACCAATCGACTTATCATATTACATTCGGAAGATCGGGTAAACGCACATCAGGCTGGCTTCTGATGCCCTAGCGGACACCAGGTTAAACTGGTTGGCAGAAGGATTGGATCGAGGTTCTAATTATCGTATTGTTATGGACCAGCTAGGATCTATCGATGAACATATGAGAGAAAGGAAGATTCCAGAGCCAAGAGAGGAAGAACAAGCACTCTGGACTGACCATACAACTCACACCACCATGCCTACAATGTTTCACTTACACGCAAGTCCCGCCTTCTCTACCTTCTCCCGCTCAAACATTCCTCGTCATGCGCTCTGCAGTCATGACATCCTACTCTTCGATCGATGGAGCAATACGAGGGCCTGGTGGAGGTTTCCGCTTAACGAAAGATAAACCTTTACGGTACACCAAAATCAATAGTATCCATCCATTTGTGAGAATCCGATGGCTCAGATTCAATCTACTCCACTCCACTAGTATGACTAGTTTGTGTTAGAGATATGATTAGTATAGGGCATTTTTGGGAGAAAATTTAGATTTAGTGAGCCACCTCCTATGGGCAGCCCGGCCCGTTCTTGGATTGATTCATTTCGTTGTGACTTGATTAGGGTTGGGGGTGAGGCAGCTGGCGGGCGACGCTTGCTCACTCGGTTAGGGTTGGGAGAGAGGCCGAGGCAGCTGGCGGGTGACACAGGGAATGCCAAGGCGGTGGCGTGAGGCCACGGCAGACGGCGGGCTCAGCGGCGCAAGGCCTCGGTGGTGGCGCAAAGCCGAGGCAGGTGGCAACGACGCAGGGAAGGCCGAGTCCACGGCGCACGGCTGAGGTGGATGGCAGGCTCGGCGGCGGCGCATGGCAAAGGCCGCTCGAAGCGACGCGGTAAAGTTGAGCCGGCGCGCGTAGCCGAACCATCGCGCTAGAGATGCAGGAATGGCGCACCGGAAGCACGCATCCGAGGCTGCGCGCACTTGTCCATGCCACCGCATTAGGCCCGCGATGCGCTGCGCGCGAGACGTGACGAAGGATGCAGGTCAGGGCGCCGCCTTGCAGCCGTTGAGGGCTGCAGCGTGGATCTGAGCGAGGGCTTGGCAGAACCGTAGGCATCGCCTCAGGCGTGGTGGGCAGCTAATACGTGCGAAGGTTGGCAGGGTGACGCACCGAGGGTGCTACACTGCGGATGTGGGAGCCGCTGGCAAGAAGGGGTAGAGCACACGCTCCATTGACTCGCGACGCATTGGCACGTCAGGCCGTAGTTGGTTGTCCACAGTGAGGTATTTTAGTGTTCTCCTTTGTCATTTTATTTTCTGTTCTTGCATCTGCAATTTACCAAACACCATTTAGTTACCAATCGACATGGGTTAGCCTTAGTTTCAGTAGGTTATTTGTTCGTTGTTGTTCAGCGTGGGAGGACGGGCTCACCGAGGAGAATGTGATCGGGGAGGGCGGCTACGGCATCATGTATAGGAGCACGTTGCAAGACTCCACCATGATATCTGTCAAGAACCTGCTCAACAATAGGTAATTTTGATTCTTCTCTAGTGGAAAATTCATGCCTATTTTGCTCATTGAGCTGTCGATTTGAACTGGGCAGGAATTTGTTACCTTTCTATGATGCTGGTTTGGAATTTGATTTTGTCCTCAGAAGATTGTGAGTGGGTTGAATTGGGATTTAGGAACATTCTTGCATGTTTGCATTTGAGATGTTAAAAAAGGGAGCGAGTTTCTCCTGTTGCTTTATTTGATTTGGAAAAAAAACCCCGCTCGCTTTGATAGTTCTTCCCCTGAATCGCATGGTTCAATGAGATGAAAACATATGGTACAATCAGATGAGTATAAGTTCTGCAAATTTGTGGATTGTGTTCTATTTCCAATTGAAAAAAATATAATCTTCCCTTAACATGTTTTTGCTCAGATTTTTGTCTTGCAAGTTTACTGCTCTTGAGATGCTTTGCTGATGAAAGGTTGGTTTGTGGGGCTCAAGAACTTTGAAATTGCTATAATCATGAACTTTGCTTCTGTGTGCCCATGTTCATTCGATTCTTCTCGGCTTCTGTGATGCAAATTTAAATATTACACAGTTTTCTAGGACTAGTTTTCAATTTCATTTCACAGTTTTCAATTTCATTTCTCACCCCATTTCATTATACTTCTGATAAAATCTCTATTTTTCCCTACTTCACCCCAAAGGTCAGGCTGACAAGGAGTTCAAGGTGGAGGTCGAAGCAATCAATGGTGTTCGGCACAAGAATCTCAGAAGGTTGCTTGGCTACTGCGTAGAGGGTGCTTATAAGTACAATGCAATATATTCGTCATTTTGTAGTCCTAGTTTTCGTCATTTTGGATTCTAGTAAATAAAAGCTTGATTAGTTATTGCTATTATGGTTGAACAAGATGCTTGTGTACAAGTATGTAGACAATGGTAATTTTGATCAGTGGCTTCATGGTGATGTTGGGGAAGTGAGCCCACTAACCTGGGACATCAGGATGAACATTATTCTAGCAACTGCTAAAGGGTAATGCTTCTTTTGGTGCTATATACTGATTTTAGTGTAATCAGTGGTTTGAGTTGTTTTGCTTAATTTTGTTCTTGAATTAACATTTTAGCATCTCTTGTGTAATGGTTAATGTGTGTGAATGGAATTAATATCATGAGCAAAAATAGGCCAAGATCATTTAGATTTTAGAAGACTTTAGGCACTAGCTGGCATAATTAGCTCTATTCTGTTAAGGGATATGCGTCTTGGTTGGGGTGATGGAGCTTATTTAAGGTGAGATTTGTTGTCAATGAAAACGGGTGCTTTGCTAGACAAGATTGTTAGAACCTATTACTTGGAAGTACATATTCCCTTTTAATAAGTTAGAGAAAGAGACAATCCATTGTAAAATATGTCTGGCAGATATGCAAAAATAATATTTTTCCCATTATGCATGGTACTCTTTTGATTATGATTCTAAACACAATTCGAGTTTCCCAACTGTGTAAATAGAAAGAGAAGGTTTAATTGATCTTGGGTATAGGCACTTGGACTGATGGAGTTAAGACGTAGGAGGAATAGGTTTATCTATAGCAAGTCCATCATCTTCATCGCCCTCTTGTGCATCACTTTCTAAGCTACGTGCATTGCCTTTGGTTATATCGATAACATTCAAGGGAGATTTGACCAACAGGACCGGTAATTGCTCCCTAAATTTCCTGATTTCCTCCTGCATAGTCGAATTGAAACAAATTGTTAGAATAAATGTTTCAAGCAGGGGTTATTTTGTTGTGACTAAAAATGAATAATGTAAGAAACACCTGTGTAAAATTGCGATCCAATCTAGTTCCTGTCCACTGTTACATGAAATTGAGCATGAAAAGACCGCAGGATGCTCTACAACATAATGAGCCAATTTAATAGATCATTAAATAATTAGGAAAAGTAACATTACATGAAGCAGATGATGTAAAATGTACACGCTTTTCTGCACTGGAATGCGTATTTGTTCTGTGAGTGGCCAAGTTGTTACTCGAAGATCCTTCCACTTTTGGGTTGATATATTTTTGTCGTC
This sequence comes from Phragmites australis, assembly GCF_958298935.1. Taxonomy (NCBI): domain Eukaryota; kingdom Viridiplantae; phylum Streptophyta; class Magnoliopsida; order Poales; family Poaceae; genus Phragmites; species Phragmites australis. The sequence goes on from NC_084921.1 coordinate 16,156,258, forward strand.
TTGGAATGTTAAATACCTCTCCAGTCCTTGAAGCTATTAATTGAAAAAATTAGAAACATGCACAAAATATTGAATAATATGAAGCAAGTAGGAGTACGTAAAGTAGCAGTAGCTTACCACATCTGTTAGGTTGTCACGGTTCCTAGGACCAGAAGAGTGAAAAACGAGAGGTTATACCGGTTCACACGGTAAGTGCTGTCAAATATGACGACATCCCCAAAGGCGTGATAGTCAATCCGAGACTGTGCATTTGCCCAAAAAATCATTTTTCAGATGCCCTTCATCACCCACACAGTACTTGAAGAAATACTTTGGATCTTCTTCTTGCTTTCCTCCCATATATTTTAGAATAAATTTTGCATCCCTACCTTCAACTCTCTCCTTCTTGTACCTTGCAAAGAAGTTGTACAAGTCCCGCAACAAGAATCCAGTCTCTTCATAGCTACCATGGTTCTTCTCCATAACATCCATTATCTGACATGTACGTAGCCCACCGATGCCCAGCTCAATGGCTTCAACTTTTTGAACATCATTTAGCCCACGGTGGACCGCATCACAAACACATCTTCATGTTTACATAATACATGACAGTGATCATCCACAAAATCTTTAACAAACCATAATCCGCTCTCTTCATTGAGCTCGATGTCAAGCTTAGCATTGCAGCCACAACGGGTCAGTGCCCGTGGCTCCCTTTGTTGATCAGTTCTTTAAAAAAAATTCAGCAACCTGTGTCCTTCAGATGAGTAGCAGAACCTCCTCCATTTCATCTTCTTTGTACCTGCTTTGTATCTCACCTTCTCCCTTCTCACACTGATCCCTTTCTTTGCTGCATAAGAATTGTAGAACTTGTAACCATCCTTCTCTCTCGCAAACATCTGATTTACCACACTATTGTATTCCTCGATCTCCTCTAGGCTAGCATGCTTTTCCGCATCCATCGCTCCAAACTACCAAAATAAAATAGCACATGGATCAATGCCAATATTTTTGACAAACAAATAATAATCCTAAATTTCATCATAGACCAATTCAGAGGACCAAACACTACTATAATTGAAATCAAGTTTTTTCCTACCTAAACCATTCAACCAATAACCTAGCATATCTTGTACACTTCCAAACCTCGATAATCAAACAAGTAATATGTAATTGAATTCAGGTTTTTACCAAGTACGACACACAATGCACAAGGGTTCCAATACAACATATACAAATACAACTAATATGTTTCAAAATTACTAACAAAAAATATTATGTAACAAATCAGTAATAAATATAAGGTTTGGCATCATGATGATTGAATTGCAACATGATGCTCAAGAAGCACCTCTTCAGCAAGCAGTCCTGCAAGGATCAGAGGCAGCAGCATCAATTCATGCGCTAGGCGACAGCAAGCGATGGGAAAAACCGAAACATATCAGCAATAATTACAACTCGGATAAGTCATACTAAAGCACATATTGCTATTCTACAGGCTGTAATTGCATACAAGAACCGAAACATAAATAACTAGTATCGGCGGTCATAGGAAACTAATCTAGGAAGAACTAACCAAGTGCTAATTCTATCATCCATCATCTTATAGAAAAGAAGGAATGTTACTTGGGTCAATTCCATGACTCACCTTGTAGATCGTGGTGCGTTCGGGGGCGTTTTCCTTGTGATGAACTTAGGGGTGACGCAAGATGCATCGGACGGACGGCGACAACTACCCAAGGCAGCTCCGAGACGAAAGGAGGATTCGGTGCCGGGACGGAACGACAACAATTTGCAGTGTCGGCGCCAGGGCGGACGAGCAACATGTGGTGGTGCCGGGGAGGACGGGCGATGCATGGCGGTGCAGGGCGAAACCGCGAGAGAACGGCGATGATTTACGGTGCCGAGACCGGGGCGGACGTGCAACTCGTGGTGGCGCCTGGCCGAACGGGCTACAAGTGGTCGCGTCGTGATGGAACGACGACGATTAGCAGTGGTGGTGCTAGGGCGGATGGGCGACACGTGGCGGCGTAAGGTCAGATCGATGGGCTACGAGTGGTGGCGCCGGGCGGAACCGCGGCGGTACGACGATGATTTGCGGTGCTGGCACCGAGGCAGACGGGCAACGCGTGAAGCCGCCGGGGTGGACGAGCTGTGACGGGCTGCGCTAGCTAGACAGAACGTGCGGTGGCGGGGCCAGACGGAAAGAACGGGCACGAATTGCACTGATAACGCGACTTTGGCCCATCCTAATCCAATCGATGGCACTTATTATAAAATTGTCTAATTATGTAATAGTTACTAAAATGCCCCTACTACATGAACGATGGATATAAAACTTAGGCCATCTCCAGTAGTTATCTCAAATTTTCATCCTCAAAAATACTATTACAGCATCCCCTATCACTATTACAGCATCCTTTATTTTTCATCTCCAACAGCTACCCTATTTCCTACCTTCTACTACTCTGTTCCTCTCGGTGTTGCGTACTGGTACAGTAACCCAGCAAATTTACGGCTCCATACTCTCTATCTCCGCAACCCTGTATCAGTACTGTGCGGTACTGTAGCACCAGATGGGATATCTGCTGGAGACCAATTTCCAGTACTACAGTACTTATAGGGTACTGTAGCACTGAATACCTCAACTGCTGGAGTTGGCCTTACTAGTTCTAAATTACTCGTGCGGTACCGTAATAGTTCTCTAACAAAAAGAGACCAGCAACAGTTGCTAGGCATCGGGTCACCATCTTTATCCTTAACGCAAGCAAATAGAGCTTTTGTGCAGCTTGTATGAAAAGCTATCACGAAAGGCGAGAGCACGCAGCTTTGTCAATGTCCATACCCATCGACATTTTTCTTTTGAGAGCACATAGTCATCGACATTGGATCCAGGATCATCGTGTCACGAAATAGCAGCTCCATCTTTCCTTGTATAGGACAGGAACACATTTGAAGTTTCGGATTGTTTTCAGTTTGCAGGGGTTGGTATAGTAACACCTGGCTGAGAGTGCTTAGGAGATGCTGGAACTAACGAGTGGGGGATAAGATGTGAAATCACATCTTATCTCCACTCCCCAACTAAAGTTGGTTGCGGTCATACAAAGTCTATCAACCTGACACAAGCCCCATGTAAACACACACCCATGACCCAACCTGATGCTATTGCTACAAATACACTAAAGCTTCCGTTTTTTTCGAAAGAAGTGCTACTGCTGAGTGCTGAGTACCGCGAATGGAAAGGCACGCCATGCTAGTTGGGGTGGCCGGCGGTGGAGGGGCTGGAGCCAATCTGCTTCTGCTGATGCTGCTGGGCGGCGCGCGGTGGCGGCGCGGAGTGGTGGTCGACTGAGGACGAGTTGGCCTCCGCGATGTCCAGCTCGAGGTCCCTGTGTCGGAGCATGAGCAGCATGCGGCGGCCGTCGATGCGGAGGCGGTCGTTGTGCAGGCGAGCCCGCTCCATGCCGCGCTCCTTGTTGGCGCGGAACCGCTCCCACTTGAGACGCTGCCGCTCCAGCTGGTACGCGCGGCACTCCAGGGACACCTGCTGCTCCTCCACCTCCACCGCGCGCCGGCGCACCCAGCACCGCGCCTGCTGCGGGTCTGTCGCCGCCGCTGTCGCGGACGCCAGCTCGCTCTGCAGCTGCTGCACCGCCACCGACGGCTCGCTTGGCGGCCTCCTCCCGCGCTTCCCACCGGCGTCCGGCTCATCCTCGAGGTCCTCCGCTCCAGCGCTGTCCTCGCCACGCCCGCGCTTGTTGCGCCCGCCGCCGCCGTGGTGGTGGTGGACGCGCTGGTTGTGGTACATGTGCCCTTCATCGTCCTCGTCGTAGTCGTCCTCCTCGTCCTCCTCGTTGTTGCTCACGGCGTCCTCGCTGTCGTCGTCGTCTTCCGCCGCATCGGCGGAAGAGTCCTTCATCCCCGGAGTGGACGGGGCCGCCTGCGCGTGGCGAGCAGCGGACGAGGCGGCGGCTACGAGCGCCGGCGGCGGGTGGTGGAGGCAGGCAGCATCGCCCGCCACGGTGGCGGCGTGCGGAGGCACGTGCGAGCCGGCGGCGCCGCTGTTGTGGTAAGCGCACATCTCGCGGAAGAAGAGGTGCTTCGAGCTGAGCAGCTTGCGCGCCTCGTCCTTGGCCTTGGGCGAGAGGTCGTCGATGGTGTCGAGCAGCGCGTGGTTCTCAACCACACGGCACGCCCGGCCGCGGCCGAGCAGATCGACGACACGCTTGTAGCGCTTGTTGAGGTCGTTGAACTTGTCCTCGCATTGCTGCGGTGACACCAGGAAGCCCTTGTCCATCATGGCGCGGGACACCGACTTCCACTTGCCCTTCTTCTGCTGCTGCGCGGTCGCGTGCCCGTGCCCGGACGACGACGAGCCCACCTTCCCATGCGCCGCCGCCTTGCTTCCACCGCCAGCAGTAGCCGCCACCAGGCCCTCCCCGTCGTCCCCGACGCTGTACACCACCCTGATCAGCAGCCGCACCATGGCGTCCGTCCACTTCATCCTCGTCCACGGGCACCCCGCCGATCCCACCTGCTGCTGCTGCTGCACCACCTCGTCGTGTCCCGCAGCCGCCGTCACCACCCTGGACGACGACGTGGAGTAGGGCGAGAACGACGACTGCTGCTGCTGCTGATGCTGCCTCACCGGCGCCAGCTGCTGTAGCTGGAACCCGCCTCCACGGCCGCCGTGGTGGTGGTCCGGCTGCTGCTGGAACGCGGTGGGGTGCATCTGCTGCGGGGCAAGGTGCATGTCCAGCCCCAGCATTTCCGCCGACCCCACCACGCCCCCGCCGCCGCCGCCACCGCCCCGCGGCGCCATCCCTCCTCCTCCGTCGCCTCTCTCCATCGGCAAACCGCCAACCTCTGTAGACTAAACCACTTGCACGCCCACTTGCGCTCCGCTCTCGTACGACGCGCCGTGGGAAAACGGCAGCGAGGTGGTACTTTTATTGGGGTAGCTGTGTGGGCGATCGCCGCCGGTTTGGCCCGTGCGGCCGCCCCCCGCGCGCGGCAGCGGCACGGGTACTCGGTTTTGGCCTGCGCGCGGCACCGTTCCAGCGGTGGGAGCCCACAGACCCGCGAAACCACCGCGGGATCCCCTGCGGCCCCGCGCTCCCGGGCACGTGACTGGACGGGTTCTTTTGGGTCCTGATGGCTCTTTTTTGCTTGGGGTGCGCGCAGAAGATCCGGGACTGCCTGGGCAGGACTGGATTGTGAAACAGCTGCAAGGAGGGGGGCTGCCCCTGGTTTTGATTTTACCGGAGTTTCTTTTCTCTCTTTTTTTTTGCCTTTTGAAGTGAATTTGGCAATTGCAGAAAAGACCCTGCTGTGTTGGACCTCACGTGCTTATTTTGTGTGCTAGTCAGGGTTCAATTTACCATTTTTCAAACGCTCCTTAGTAGTAACCGAAAATAGGCGGTTATTATTATAACTACTTAAAATTCGTACAAAATTTATTTACTAAAATTTAAAATTTAGAAAAAAAATGTCAGATTCTTTGTTCGGTAATCGGTCGAATCGGATCGGTTACCGAGCGATTTTCTCGATTTATCGAGCGATTTTCTCAAAATTTTCGTATTTTCGGTAACCGCTCGGTTTTCTCGATTTTCAGTGAAGTTCAAAAAAAAACCCAAAAATTGGTTCAATATTGTAAAATCAATAATTAATTCATCTTAACTTCAAATCAAGTGAAAACAATTTTTTTTATTTTCTTATAACATGATCTACATTGATAAAAGTATTTATACTCAAAAAAATTGAAAATTTTCTGTGAAAAAATGTATTTGTTAAACCAAATTAAATACATAGTTTACTCTTTGCTAATCCAAAAATCATGAAACTAACTTTGTCAGTCTTCTTACATTATCCTATGCCTTTTAAAAATATATGAACTCATGAATTATTTATTATAACATGTATGATTGTGTAAATATTTTGTGACTAGATTAATTCATAACTGACCCATCACACCTCTAAAATTAGTGAAACCACTTTAATTAGTTTACTTATACTATGCTTTATATAGGAAAAATAATGATAAACATGAAAAAGTTAATTACAGTACTATTTCTTAACATATTCACTTTATGCTTATAAACTTTATAAAAATCATAAAAATTAATAAAACTCTAAATGAAGTGAAATCAATTTTAAAGATACTCTTAAGATATGTTATACATAAAAAAAATATGTATTTGCATGTTAAGCTTTTTCTTAACATGAGTTAATAACTAAGCTGCACGTTTCAACTTTTTTTATTTTTTAAAAACTTCCTCCCTATATAATATCATGCAAACGATATTATTTTTTAAAACAAATTCACAGAAGGTCTTAGAATTGTCTCTAGTTTTTTTAGGAATTTTTTGAAGTTTTAATTCAAATTCGGTTACAGTTTCTAAAACCGGATCAGAACAGTAAGCTTAGTAACCACGAATTTCGATTGGTTATCGTTGATAAATTAAACCTTGGTGCTAAGTCAATGTGCAAGTGAAAGTTAAGTTGCTAAAAAAAATTGCATGTACTTGCTGCATTCGCTTCACGAATTTACAAAAATTATCTCACCTTTTTTTTATAGGACAAACATTAACTTCTCTTCCAAACCTTACAACTGTGATGAACAAAAACTTGAGGCTACTTTTCATGTGTTCGCTAGTTTGGAGTTTTGATGATTTCGCGAGTTGGGTTGCCAAACTATCATCTTGTACCCTCTGAGTTGCATGAAACGTCAAGTGAGACCATAGGTCTTTTGGAATAAGGTTAGGGTCTTTGTTTGAGTTTCTGTTTTGGATTTTTCTGAAAAATTATGTTTTTTTTGAAAAGTTTTTTTTAAAATATACTATTTTTCTATAATAAATTTTTAACTTCTTAGCACATAGATTCTCAGAAAAACGTCTCTCAACGAGTTTCTCAGTTTTAGTTCATTTTTTACTGAGAGAGTGAGAGCACGAGAGACTAAAAAGTTGTTTTTGAAATATACTATTTTTCTACAATAAATTTTTAACTTCTCAGCACATAGCTTCTCAGAAAAATGTCTTTCAACGAGTTTCTCAGTTTTAGTTTATTTTTCTCAGAAATAGACTTTTGGCTCTCCAAAACACTGTTTGTTCTGATTTCTAATTTTTGACTTCTAACAGCTGCAGAAGCAGAATTAGAAATAGGAAATAAACAGAGCCTGGTTATGTTAGTATTTGTATGAAAATAATGGAATTTCAATGTTTTTAAGGATTCAAGGGACTTTTATTCCCTGGTCTCTTCCATATGGATGGGACCATATAAGTGTCGGTGACTCCGACACCACATTTTCTACTGTTTAGGTTCCATTACAAAGCATCACATCACAGGAATGATCGATAAGGAAATGAAGCTCTCTTTGTATTAGCCTTTGACATACTCATCTAGCTCACCTCCGCGTTCCTCATCCCTCATATGAGGGGTATTTTTGTCACCATGGTAATTGTTTGCTTCCATTGGAAGTGCAAGAAACAAGGACCATAAAGCTTTCTACGAGTAAGTACCGGATCTATAGGTGTAAATCGGTGAATTTAAAGTATCATCAACTTTTTTAATTCAACAAATAATACTATTTTTTTCCAAATTAAATATTTTTTTTTTGAAAACTAGTGTAATTAATTTAACTAAAAAAGATCACTAAGGTACTCTTAGGTCTGTTCTAATGCTCTACCTTGGCTTATATCTTAGGTATTAATTAGACGTTCATCTAAGTAAAAATCTGATGTGACAATCAATTTAAAGAGAAAAGAGAAGTAGCTTGCTTCGTATGGAAGACACTAGCTTTTTGAGCAATTTTAAATAACTATAAGATAATTAATTGTCTTAAAAGACTTAAGAAATTAGAAACATATATATATATATATATATATATTGGAAGCTTATTTCTTAATATTAATATCTTACTTTTCTTCTTTTAAATATTACCTAAGATATAAGGTATTAAGAGTGACCTTATATTCATCCATTTGTATCTCTAATAGGATCCGCATGGGGCAAAACTCTAAGTCAATACTAGTACTTGTCAAAATTATTTAAACACACAAGGTCTTTTGACATTCTCACAAAAAGTTATGCAGAGTTATAAACAGACAGGGTCTTTGGGCAATTAGTCACCAAAGTTATGCGAAGCCAGTACAACCTAGCTAGTACATGTATGATGTACGTTGTTTTGCGCATGTGTTCTTTTCTTATTCCGATACCACTTCTGAGCCGCCAGCCCTTCACCCAGTGGCCGATCAACGGTCTGGAGATGCGAGAGAAATAGAGGCTGGAGAGTGGCCCCAAGGGCATGCTGATGTGTACGGGTGTTGACTATTGACTTCGGGCGAACGTCAAACAGTACCACTAGCGGTTTACGTCTCTTTTTCTTCTTTTTTAACTAGAAAAAAAGAAAAAGAGAAGAAAATCATCGATCGATGCTTAAGGCAAGGCAAGGGCTGAAACATAAATTTTGACTAGCCTCTATTACGTGATCTCGTTTACGGAACAAATCAAATATAAGTTCTGTTTTTCCTAAAAAGATAATTCTAAACTATTACTCATTCTACTGTCAATTTTCTCTCCTACTTAAAAAAACACGCAAGGCGTATTCTATCCGCCACCGAATATTTCTTCGCTCCACTCGCGATTCCTTCGCCTCCCCCGCCTCACTCTATCAACCCCGGCCGCGCCTCCCTCGGCCCTGCCGCCTCCCTCTGCCGCCACACAATGACATGAAGCTGGACATGTCCGTGGTTGAGAACCACGTCAGCTTCCCCGCTGGTAACGACGGCGGCCTCTCCTTCGCCGCCGAGGCTGGCCATGGAGCTCCTCGCCTGCGCCGATGTGAGCAGCCGATCCCCCTCCCCACCGCCTCCTCCGATTGATGCGTTGCCGCCAAGTCAAACGGGTGGCCGACGCCGTACAGCCTTGATGGCCAAATGGATCCACGAGATCTATGCGCTGTCAGCTCAATGGGTGGCTGGCACCATCGAGGCGGTGGGCGGAAGGATCTGCTAGGCTCGTGCACGCCGTCGACTCTGGTCAGTGACCAATGCCATCAATGTGGTGGATGGATGGATCCGAGAGACCCGGGCACGTCACTAGGAGCCTGACTAGCAGCAGCCGCCCTGTAGTGGTTCGTCATTCCCCTCATCCTCCTCCTTGGTCTAGCATGGTGTGGAGATGCATCCGACCCTAGGGTTGATTTCTTTCTTTGCTAAATACTTTCTTTTCTGGATGCTCATCACTGCTTTTGTTTAATCTCTCTTGTACCCGCAGCAATAGTGTTCATCCATGTAATCTATTTGTTATTTATTTGTTTCTGCACCCTTCAATGTACTTTCCTCACAACTTTTTATAATCTCTATAAATTTTTGCGTGTGTGCACAGGTAGTTCCATCGCAGATGTGGATGCTAGCTTTATCCAAGCTTAGATAAGTGCTTATTTTCTCAATGCTTTGATATATATCTGTTGTTGCATAATTCATAATGAGTTGTGCCATCGTGACTGAAACTTACTGTAGCTTTAGTCGCAAGGTTCTTTTAGTTTCTGGTAGTGAAACTTACTTCCGATAACCAAGAAGACAAATGGTATAGAAGATGAAGCAAAGTTCAGACGATATTTGACAATCACGTGATTGGCATTGCAAAGAAAATCTGTGGTATTTCGCAAATGATGCCTTCAGCCAGATATTCATTGTGAATGCATTTTTGGCAGTTGTAGTTTATTATATTTGAAATACTAGATGGAGCCCTCTCACCTGTGGTTCCAAACTTTGTAGGAACTACTAAATTGAGTACTTACGCTTGACTGATTTTTCTCAGGTGAATGCTTTTAGCAATTCTGTTTACTAGATGGATCCATTACTTCTTAACTGAATTATTGTTGTGATACATCAATGTAACTTTCCTGCCTTACATCCATGATCTTTTTGTAATATCTCATGTATGCACCATGGTCTCTCTATTTAGTCATGTACTCTTAAATCAACTGTAAATTTGTCCGAACCCTGCTAGAGTGCATGTTCACTCAAATATAATATTATTATACTCTCACAGTTTTATTCATAGCTTCTTCTCTTTTGGACAGAAAGCGCTAAAAGTGTAGAAAGGGCCTTGATCTGTCAACTTTTCCAACTAGCAAGCATGCAAGATGAATAGGTTATTGTGCATTCATTATTTCATTATGTTGTGGTTTGTGTGTTCCATGAGTTTATCAAAACTACAGCAGTGTCGGTTACTGCTGTTCTTTCAGGTTAGCCCTTCTTTTTTTCCCATTTTTTACCTCTTCCAAATAAGATTAACTACATAATTTTCTTTTTTAAGTAGCTGCTTGGTTGTTTTGTTGCAAGAAATCCATATGGGGACCAGATATATGTTGGATATAAAGCTCTGCTTACGCATCTGCTATTTCTCAGCTCCACATATTTTTTTATCCATGTCATTAGACAATGAAAAGGCAATGTAATATGTGCCTGCACTGCAACAGGCTCCATTTTTTTTAGTTGGCATAGGTAAATTGAAATATTGTTAGTCTTACACATATCCTAACACCTGGGTAGCTGCAGGCTATCAGAAGAAAGTTGGCGACCGGCAAGGCGGTGCAGCCATGGATGATCCATTATTATCATTCATCAGAGTCCAGTAAGTGTGAATTTTGGGGATGCTCTATTGTTTTCCTATTTTTATTTTTTGCATATTGCTTTTGACATGGTTCCTATGGGTTGTGAACCCACCTGTAAAATGCTATTCATATCACGTTCTAAACTTTAGCATATACACTCAGATGGATCCAAAATGTAGCTTCAACTATCCATCATATAAGCAAGAAATAGTTCGAACTTCAGACTGACAGCTGGCTGAGTGTAGCTATGTTTGAGGCATTTATCTTCTTTGATGGAGCAACGGAAGTGATTTAGAGGTAGTGGGACTCAATATTTCGATTGACATGAGCTAAGCACTCTGTGTGCATTTATTTCTTTACTGTTAACCATCATGATATTGAACTGTTTTGATTTAATTTATGGTTTTTAGACTTACAATTGAACTGTAATGAGTGTGTACTATAAGCACATGATAAATATTTTTAGCGGGAGGGTTCAAATTCTTGCATGCAAAGCTTGTTCCCTATTTAGTTAGGGTATAGTGAGATTTTGAGAAAATGGTTTGCATTTGTATCTATACACTGATGCTTACACCTACATGCCACATTTCTTGTCAATTTTGACATGCTTTTGGCATTTTTTCCTTGTTCCTTCTAAAAGCTTGATATGCAAGTCCTTGGATCGTTGCAAACTAAATCAGAAAATCTAACAGCATACAGTTAAGCAACCTTTGTTTTGAGATTGCAGTATGTCCAAATTACCTTAGCATTCACGGTTACTTCTATTAATATTAATAGCCACAAGTAGTCACGATTGTTCTATTGCTCTTAAGAATATGAAAATAACTTGAATGGTCAATTTATCTTTTATCTTGGAAGTTTTACATTTAAATTTCTAACTATAGTCATTATTAAGACGATGGCAACACATTATAGTGTGAAAATATTTGGTTCCTGTTGCAACGCACGAGCATGTAATTATATCACCCCTTATATTTTGTTGTTGTCCCGTTGCAACGCACGGGCATTAACTAGTTTCAATTAAAGCAAGTACAATAAGGACCGTTTATACGGGACTTTTTGCACGTATTAAGAAGAGAGATGAGAGGAAAAAAACGGAAATGGCTTCTAGTGCAAGAGGCTACCTCTACAGATAAATTCTAATTAATTTGATTAAGTATATATTTAATTTTTGATCGTGGCCTGTTTCGCTTCTGCTCGTGCCTATTCGTGTTAATTTCCGATCGTGTTCCGTGTTCCGCAAGTAACTACAAGCAAAGGATATGCTTATTGATATTGCAATTGACAAAGTATAGGGGCTGATTTTCTTTTTCAATAAGTATAGAGAACTGGCTTTTCAAATACATTAGAAGCTGCAAAAGAAATTACACTTGAGATGGATATTGCTCCAGAATTATGCACCAAGTGTAAAATTAAAAGATAAAGATAATTTGATGAGAGCACTGATGATGCATCTATTGCTTCACAATCTGCATATAAGTCATTTAGAGTCAATTATTTTATAGTTGTTGTTGATCAAGCTATAGCTTCACTTACTAGGAGATTTGAACAATACCAGGGGTACGAAAGTACTTTTGGTTTCTTGTTTAATTCAGATAAGCTGTGCTCCTTGGATGATAAGAGTTTGTTTTCTTTTTCTGTTAATCTTGAGGCTACACTTAAGAGTGGAGAACATCCAAATATTGACGGAACATAATTGTATGTGGAGTTAAAGTTCATCCAGGATCTTATTAAGGAATCTATGGGCCCTCTTGATATTATGAAGTATTTGAAACAGCTAGGTCGTTTCCCTAATACCATTATTGCATATAGAATTTTGTTAACCATTCCCGTGACTATTGTATCTGCGGAAAGGAGCTTTTTTAAACTCAAGTTGTTGAAGTCCTACTTATGTTATACTATGACACAAGAAAGACTCAATGGATTGACGACAATAGCACTTGAAAATGATGTCTTGGAGAAAATTAAGTATAAGATATAATTAAAGAGTTTATTTCAAGAAATACTATAAGGATGGTGCTTTTCAGTAGAACATAAGGTCAATTTATTGCTTAAGTACTACCTTTACTCTTTTAACATTAATATTTGATATATTCCTAAGTATTGTAAGAAATAATATATATTGAAGTTATATAACTAAGTGAAAGTATGAGTTATATAACTAAGTGAAAGTATGCTTTGGTTATATGATTTTTTCAATTTTAAGGTTACATTTTGTATTTCGTACCAAGACCTCAAATTTCTAGAGACAGCCCTGACAGAAAGGAAAGAGTGACCCAATAAAAGAGACTCTAATAGAGAATTTATTATATTGTTTGTTTTTAGTATTCTATCTAAATAACATGGTATAAACTTAAAGACGGTAGTGGGCTCTATATTGAACTCGCTCTTAAGAGTTAACACCTCTCCTCGATCCTTGCAACCGTTCATCTGTGATGTTTGGATTAAAGAACACGTACTTGGGTTACACACTAGCAATAAAGTAAAGAAAAACTGTCAATGCAACATATCATTAGGTGGTGTTTGGATTTTTTTCCTATATAATTTCCTAAAGAGTTCAAATCAACAAATTTTCTTTTCGAGGGTAAGTCCAAATTAGTTTGGTGAGTTTGAGTTAAATGGTGTTGAAGGTGGTTGGGAACGGATTGAAACCTAGATGGGTCGAACGGCCCCAAATGGTCTATGGCTTTTTTTAGAATACAGGATATTCAAAGCATATAAATAGAAAAATGCATGATTAGAATAATCTAGCTCCTCGAATACTAAGGAACAAGAAAACATAGAAAAATTATAGGAATGATCGTTTAGATGGAGCGCGGGAAAACCACATGAATTAGAAGAGAGAGATAAACACAAAAGATTTTTTTCGAGATGTTGGACCTCATCTTAGAAATATTTTAAAATACATAGTAATTTCATATGAATTCTAGAGATTTAATCCTTTGTTCCAAAGGGCTCTATAGGAATATTTCCTATATAATCACAATGAAATTCCTCCATTTTTCCTTTTTGTTACAAATGGGCCCTAACGGGCCGGGCGAATAGCAACGAATCTAGGTAAACAGTTCTGGGTCGGATTCAACACTAACGGGCCGTATGTGTTATAGGAATAGCAGGAGGGCCGGTCATGAAGTAGTAACAGGCCGGGTTGGAACACCGCCCGGATTAGCCTTGGCGTTGGTGCCCTGCCCGGCTGCCCGTGCCTCGCCGCGCCCGTTATTGGTGCAGGAGCCTTCCACGCCTCCACTCCCCCTTCCCATGGCGTCCAGGGATCTCCGGAGGCTGCTCGACGGCGCCGCTCTCGTTGCCCGCGAGGCCGCGAGGCGCTCCTCTCCGCGCGACGTCCTCAGGTCCGCGCTCCTCGCAGCGACAGACCTCCTTACCAGGGGCACCCTGCGCCACCCGCAGCCCCCTGCCGGCGGTGGGCCGCACCCCGCCACCGAACCCTCCCGCCCCACCTCCTCCTCGGTCGTCTACTTCTCCCACGACGACGCCGTTGCGTCCCCGAATGACCCCCCAGTGGAGACGCAGCCCCCGCCGGCGCAAGAATTCCCCCACCCCGCGCGGGTGCAGGAGATCAACAGCACAATTACAACCGCCGCAGTCGCAGCTGAACCTGATGCCGTTGCAGCGACCAGGCCCGAATCCGTGGCTCCTCATCGTGAGCCCTCGCCTTTGCCCTCACAGGCTCCCCCTTCGCCCCCACCGGTGCCGGTGGAGAAGAGACGGCGGCCGCGGGAGCGGAGGGTGCCATCCACGCCCTTCACAAGAGCCCTCGGGTCAGTTCATCACGCTATCATACGAGAATGCATATTTATCTAATATGTGTACATGCATCCATCTGAATTGAAAGAGATTATGAGTGAAACGTGTTATTTTTTCATGACGTGCCGGAAAAATTAAGGTTTGCAGGACTGGGCGCTGGGCTCGCGTGGGGCACTCTTCAAGAGTCAACCCGCAGGATGGTGTACGGCACGCCGGTGGACGCAGAGGGAAAGAGGTCCGCGCTCTCGCCATTCTTGTCTGACCAGAATGCCGAGCGTGTTGCCCTCGCCCTCTGCCGTATGAGGGGAGCGGCGCTCAAGGTGGGGCAGATGCTGAGCATCCAGGACGAATCCCTCGTTCCCCCACCGGTAGTATCTCAAAGCTGATGCCTAAACTTGCGGTTATGCTATTGTTATATTCCTTATTTACCATATCCTTGTAATCTACCATTCAAATTGATGTTGACCAAGTTAATGTTAGGTGTTGGCAGCTCTTGATATTGTTCGTCAAGGTGCTGATGTTATGCCGAGGAAGCAGCTAAATTCAGTCCTTAGTGCGGAACTAGGGCCAGACTGGTCATCCAAGTTGAGGAGTTTCGACTATGAGCCGCTAGCTGCAGCAAGTATCGGGCAGGTTGGTCCAGCACAGAAAGACCCTTCTATGTTAAGCAAATATACTTAATTCAAGCTTTGAGCATTCAGCTTAACACTATCTCAAAGCAAACATACTGTTGGGTGTTACTCTCACTATCAAGCCATCTTTCGCTTATCTATTGCCTGTTTTTCTTTCGATCAGGTCCATCGGGCTGTTTTGAAGGATGCATCAGATGTTGTCATGAAAATACAATACCCAGGGGTTGCAGATAGTATAGAAAGTGACATCGAGAATGTTAGGCTACTCTTAACTTACACAAATCTCATCCCTGAAGGTCTTTTTCTTGATAGAGCTGTGCAGGTAAATCTTGTTTTTCATTATTTAGGTTATGGATCGTTCACTCTGTTTCTTTCTCATTGCATGTGCTTTATCCCTTCTCTGTCAAAATGATATTTGTTGTGCAAATAATGTAGATAAGCTTTCATGTGGAGTTATGCACATATGAGTATGTTATGCTCTTTTCTGTTTGAGAAATGATGAACCAATGCCAATCTTTACTTAATTTACAAACGAAATAAAAAAGCAAAAATGATTTTTGGAATTTTTAAGAGTCTCATCCAGCAAGTTGCTATTTTTTTTTTACAATCTTTATTCATAGATTTCATGATCTTACGAGTTATGACACAACTACACATACCGATCACACATTGATGTTTTGTACTCCCTTTCATAATATATGGTGTAGTTTGACTCGGTGTGGTCTCTAAAACTAAACTTTGACTATTAATTTCTCTTATATATTGTTCTTAACAACAAAATCATAATAAGAAGGTACTTTCTCTTATAAATCCAATGATACCAATTTTGTATTACAAAATCTACATATTGTAAAGCTAATTGTCAGTCACAGATCACAAAGTTTAACTCTTGTATGTGTGCCCTTATAAATACATGGGGGACTATATCATAACTTCTATTTGAGTCAAATGCAGTTGTCAGTTGTAGCACTGATGCAGATTTATACAGAACGTAAGTTCTTCAATATTCCTGTTACACAGGTGGCAAAGCAGGAGCTGGCAAGGGAATGTGACTATGTGTTAGAAGCAAGTAACCAGAAGCGTTACAAAGAATTGCTATGTGACACCGATGGATTTTATGTCCCTAAGGTCATTGATGAATTGTCTAGTAAGAAAGTGCTGACATCAGAGTTTGTTCCAGGTATTTGTAGTTTTCTTTGTGAAATGATTTTTCAGTGTTTCAAGTTATTAATGATAACAATGTTTTGAGAAATGGATATTTCAGTTCCATGTAATCGCAGAAATTGACATGGGATTCCTCTACTTATATGAATTCCATTTCTATCTTACGTTACTATGTAAATTTTAAGTATGAAATGTAGTTGACACACTGATAATTTAAAGTTACCTTAAATCCCATATCTTTAAATAACCGTGCAAAAAAGAAGGGGCATGGGCGAAAATAATTGCTGTGGCATCTATCATAAAGCTTGAATCCTTTATTCCATATGGATTTCAATAGATAGTTTGTAATGCATAATACCTTTAACTGATATTTTGGATAAAAGGAATGTGTTCCTTGTTCACTAGTTTGTTGCTGTAAACGATGTGATTGGTGTTATACTTCAATAGATTTTTATGTTGGTAAAAATGGAAACACTACGTTTCAGCTATGTGGCAATGAGCTCAGTAACCATTGAAGGATAAAACTAGCTTGTTTATGCAGATTAATTGCGACCTTCATTTTCATTGGAAAACTTTACTAAGTACTGCAACTGCAAGTTCTCATTCACATTTTTCTGAATGGACTGAAATTTAATCCATATACTTTAGTATGGAAATGATTCTTATGTTCAATGGATCTGTAAGAAAGCTACTCCCTCCGGTCAAAAATACATTATTTTTTTACTTTTCACGGTCTTTGACATGCAACTTTGACCATTATTTTCTATTAGAATATAGTTATAACATCTAATAAAAATATAATATTATGAAAGTATTTTTTAAGACAAATCTACACGTGTGATTTTTATGTTTCCAAACTAAATATTTTGGAAGCTATTGACGGTCAAAGTTTTAAAAGTTTAACTAGATTTTGGTCAAAGCGACAAGTATTTATGACCAGAGGGAGTATTGAGTAACTATGTCCTGATAAATATATTCTTGATATTAGCATCGAACTATGTAACCATATCATATCTTCCGCTGCTTCTTTTTTTTTTTCATGACATTGAGAACCAGTATTGTTTGAGGTTCTAACATCTGCATCTACTTGTTGGTTCTGTACAGGAGTTCCTATTGATAAGGTTGCACTGTTAAGCCAGGAAACCCGCAACTATGTTGGTTGTAAATTGCTTGAGCTTACAATAAAAGAGTTGTTTGTCTTCCGATTTATGCAGGCATGTGTTGCTTCCCAAACCTTCTGCTAAATTTCTAAATAACTAGGCGGATTGGCGCACTTACTCCGCGCCCTTTTTTTTCACAGAACATAACAAAAGAAACCAATTTATGATATCTCAATATTTACTTATGAATTTATCAATATTTAACACATTCACTTAATTACAGGGAAAACAGTAGTACTTTCATGTAGGCATATAATTTTAGCATGTAGACAACAGTAATACGAAACTAACAAAATTTGTTTCATATTTTTTGAGTTTTATATATTTTTCTTTGTATTTTAGATTATTTCAATCGATTTATCAATATAACTAATATTCCTGTTGATATTTTTTTGGAATTTCCCGAAAATAAAATTATATATTATGTGTGTATATATATATATACATATATATATATATACGTATATACACATATATATACGTATATACACATATATACGTATACATATACGTATACGTATATGTATACGTATGTGTATCTGTATATCTATACATACACATGTGGGGTCCACTGCTACAGTAGCTGCAGTGCCCGAACCCATGAGAGCGCTACAAATCTTGGAGCGATAATATATGTTATAGATAATATGCTAAAGCTTGTATAATCTGCATCCATGCTAAAAGTCCATCAATTGAACATGTGTGGTGTACATGGTGAATGAACCTCCACAATGTAAACTGTTCTTTTTTTTTGGATACTAATTCTTATCCTTTATCACTCTTTTGACGCAGACTGATCCAAATTGGAGTAATTTCCTCTATGATGATGCTAGGAGGCAATTTAATCTGATTGACTTTGGGGCAGCCCGTGATTTTCCAAAGCGTTTTGTAGATGATTACCTACACATGGTGAGTAATGACAGTTAATGCACACTCTCATTACAGAGTTTAATATCAGAATTTTACTATATTTACTATTTTTTAGATGATTTTTATCTTATTTATTGCATTGCTGCACAGGTACTTGCCTGTGCAAATAGAGATCGGGCTGGTGTGTTAGATATGTCATGCAGACTTGGATTCCTTACAGGTGAGGAATCAGAAGTCATGCAGGATGCTCACGTCCAAGCGGCCTTCATTGTTGGAGTGCCATTCTCAAAATCAGGCGGCCACGATTTCCGTGCAAACAATATCACACATAGTGTTTCGAATCTCGGGGCTACCATGTTGAAGCATAGGCTGACCCCACCACGAGATGAAGTTTACAGCCTCCACAGAAAGTTGTCAGGTGCATTCCTGGCTTGCATTAAGATTGGGGCAGTTGTCCCTTGCAGAGAAATGCTGTTTGAGGTTTATGAGCAATACAATTTCAGTGATGACTGTTCAGAAGTATTGTCCAGTGCCGGATAATATCAAGAAAGCAGTACTCCTTTTTACCTTTCCTCTGAGAATTCCTCAAATAGTTACAGGTTGGTTTCAGCTCAGTTTTTCGAGAGCTTGACGACACCTTCCATTCAAATTTTGTACCGGAAAATGTGAAAAATTGTATTCTTGGTGTGAAAAGTGGTTGGATTCTGTTTGGATGAGCTCTGCAGATATTTCTCCAATGTACTCAGCTTTCAGCGTTTCACTAGAGACCATTTTAGTTGAAAGAATAAAGACATCAGAACGATATTTCTGTTTGTTAGCTCATTATTGATAAACCTTTGGCGTGCACCGCTCACATGATTTAAGTTGTAACTGCGTATTCCATTTGCTAGAGCAATGAGATTATGGTTGATGATGTATTATTCTAAGCCAACGAAATTGGTTGGTTGTCATTACCTGGTGAAAAGTAGAACATACATAGAACTGATGTCAGTCTTTGCACATATTGGTGCATATGTCTACCTTGAAAGCTGTATCTCCAAGACTCTAATAATTGCCATATGTTTTTCTTCTAGAAACAATACAAATGGCCACACCGCATTGTTTTCGTTCTGTACGTATGGAAGAACTGTATCTTGAGGTTAGTATATAAGCTCAATCAGGCTCTTACCAGCTCTGCTGTCATCCGCTAATCATGTTTTATATAAAATTCATGGAATAAATGAAGACAAAAGTTGTGGCTGTAATTTTTTTGTTGAGGTATTGTGGCTGTAATTTAGTGGTGAGAATTCCACGTTTTGGCCGTGGAGACTAGGGCTCGAATCCCAGCAGCCACAAATTGTTCTTTTTGTCTTCTATTTTCCTTTTTCTTTCAAAGGAAATACCAATCCACCTTTACCATTTCATCAGCTCCTAGCGTCGACGAGTTTGCGGCAATTGATGCTTCACCAACTTTTGTTTTGCAAGTTAATTACTCCTTTGATCATAAATACATGACATTTTAAATAAAGTACACTTAAATTTTTAAAACTTTGACTATCAATAACTTTTAAAATATTTAGTTTCAAAACATGCAAGTTATACATGTAGACTAATCTTCAAAAATATTTTATTATATTATAAACCTATTAGATTAAATAAATATATTATAGTTGAAAATAATGGTCGATGTACGCATAGAAGGCTACATTATTTTCAAAACATCAAGTATTTTTGACGGAGGGAGTATGTTATTTATTTTTCATGACTATTGGATTGACATGATACTTGTGTTATTGTGTGTATAATTCAGATTTTTGCAACTAGTGGTTCTGAAATGTGAATTAAGAAAATACCATCCTAAAGATGCATGAGCCGAATACCATGGTGTGTGAGAATGACAGATTGGCTCTAGGCCCACTTGTCAGTGACACTGATGGTATATTCTACTCCGTAATCTTTGCGATGGTGCTCACTTTTAAGCCACACATCCTGATCGAATAAAACAATTCCTTAGTTAATTCAAATAAATGTCCTCCAAAAATTAATCCAACTAAGGAGGGCGTGATCGATTAGAGATGAAAATGATTCGTGAAGTAATATTCTCCTAAATCAGTTTCACTAGTTTCAATATTTTATCTTTTGCTTTGAAAAATAAAGTGATTAATAAAATCTCTGGCTTCACGAACTTAGTTGTGGCAACCTCTAACCTTCGAAAAGGAAACTATCAGACTCCTGAATCCATGCCGCGCGTTTCAGGAGCTATAGCTCATTTTTAGGCAAAATATAATTTTGCACCATGTGCCTCATCAACTTGTTATATCTATACTATACTTGGTGTTAGAGAGACCGATTATACAACTAACACATACGGGTTGCGTTAATTAATTTAGATAGGAGGAGTGTTAATTATTACTAAGAAGAAGAGCATGCAGGTACGTAGTGCAGCATGCATGCATGCACTTAACGACGACGGCTATACGCTGGTGAGTCGGACGTCGAAATCGACCAGCGCCCACGCACGGACAGCTAGCCGTCTATAGACGACGATCGATATGAATACTTTCGCTTGTCTCCTCCAAGAGAAACTCTCTCTCTTGGAGTTGTGTTGTGCTTGCGCTCTCTCTCAGCTGTACTTTCTTCTATCAGTTGCAGGTTTGCAGGCATGCTCAATTTCGTTGGCAAATATGTAAAAATAGATAACAGATATCATCGTATTTGTCAAAATAGATAATATATTAATGTATTTGTAAATCTAGCACATGTATTTGGTATCTCAAGTACCAAAAAATCGATTCCGGTACCTGAGACACCGAAAACTCTTATATTCGAGGTGCCGAATGTGTCAAAAACTCTCCGTATTCGGCATTTTAGGTGCCAAATACAGGCCATCTACTCACGTCACGTCGGGTCGATGCTTTCGGTGTGACGGTCACGTAGTTTCGCTTTTGTTGCTTTTTTAACGCACACGCCGGCGTGTTCCACTATAAAATGCAAGTGAGCTGGATTTATAGCACAATTTATTTTTATCAAGGCACAAGCGAATAAATAAAAAACAAAACTGGATGAGTGAGTGTGTGTAAATTTGTTTCAAATAATTTTGTCGATATTGTTCATTTAATGTATTTGTGTAGGTAACTTTTTAGGGAAATAACATCGGGAGGATATAAAATCTAATTTAATTTATCAAACAATAATAGTTGTGAAGTACGATTATCATATAACCTGGTTGACTCAGTCCACCTCTGTAGGTGCTCAGCATTCATGGATGCCCAGCCCCACATGCCTCTGTCCCCCTATGCACTCCTCCTGTACGTGAATGAAATAATTATAATTTATTAACATAGATCATCAAATGTACTAATGCTACCTACAATAACACACTTACTCGTACGCCCGACCAACGTCTCCTAGGGGAGGTACTGGCACCACATGTCGGTACCCGAACAACCTCTGTACATGTTCAGGAGAATATGCTTTTATGTTGTTCATGTACGACAAGAAGTATTTGGTCATCCATAAGTCTAAGTCATGCAAACAATATGATGCATTGAGCCATCCAGTTGCAATTTCGGCCACTCGTGCCATACGCTATGGATCCCACTCCACGAGATCGCCACTAAGGACATCCAAATCATTGATTACTCAGGAGTAGCTACCATGGTCTTGCTGCTAACTCCATCCCAGCCTAACATGCATCCACCGATACTTCATCGTAGGCCTCATGTCATCTACAATGCCATCGGAGATGGGGACTAAATAGTAGCTCTTGAGAACCTAAGACCGACAAACCGGGAGGTACTCTCAGTTCCATAGTTGTAAGAGGTGTAGGAAGCATGTAACTGATTCCCTCTTCTTTGATCACTAGGTTGCATCACACAATTCTCTGTATGTGGCAGCACAACAGACCCCAACTGTAAGATGTCAGCTCATAAGGATATGACGCGATCTAACTTGGTAACCATACAATATGGAGAATGATATAATCGTCTGCGGTGTTGCAAAACGTGATGCCTTCCAGCATGATATACAAGTACACATCATAGTGTTGCAAAACTATAGCCTCGTTCGCATTCGATTGGTATAGACCAAACTATGGCTACCCATGAATCCAGAACATGGAGAGGCTAACATCCTTCTTGTCATATTACACACCAAACCTACAATATGCAGATGGTCAATGAAGCTTGAATAGCACTACAATATTTGAAGTGCATTATATAACAAATAATTACATGTCCTCAACGTAACCCTTCCACTGCTCCTTTACTGGTCGCGAAACTACTAATGGGGTGCTCCTGATTGGCAGCCCGGTCAGCATATCCACATCCCTCGATGTTACGGCCATCTCGCCAAAAGAAAAGTGAAACGTGTGCATCTCAGGACGCCACCGGTCAACGAAACCTGTGAGCAGTGGCTCCTCAATTGGCAGGAGAGGTGTTCTGCCATCACCCGTCATGGGAGCTCTGGCCATCATGAGAGTGAAATATAGTAGTCTTGCCTATGCAAGTGACTTATGAAATCGAGGGTCTAACTCCTTAATCGTGTGGACACTCTAGGCTCGCAATGAAAGCAATTGCAAAAGGTATCCAATACATGTACTGAGTTAGTAGAAAATTATTGTGGTAATTAAAAATCACATATAATCGTGGTACATACTGCCTTGTGAAAATCATTTGTCCCCTATGATTCTCGTCGTACCGCTGCTGAAGAAGCTCGGGAAGACCACCATGAGCCATGACAATGATTTCAAGCTACATGGTTAAATAAGTAGATGAATAACAAATTATAATATATTACAAGCTTCATGGTTCAATAAGTATGTGAATAACAAATTATAATATATTACAAGCTTTATAGTTCAATAAATAGGTGAATAACAAGCTTCATAGTTCAATAAAAAAACATCGTATGTGATGCCAATACCAAACGATATATTACAAAATAAATAGTACAACTAATAGGTGAATAACAATTTAGAATACAAACCATGACTGTGAATAACTTCAAACAACAAACTAAAATACAATAACTCTATTACACTACAGTTTGATAGTGGCCTGATAGTTTACTGTCGGATCGGGCATGTCCTCTTGTTATGGCCAGGTTGTTTGCAAAGTTTGCACTTGCGTAGGCCGTCAACAGTACCTGCTTGATTCATGTCACCTTGCAGCCTCGTGGCTCTAGGCCTTCTAGGATCCGTATATCGTGCTCGGGGATAAGGTACCCACTTAGGCCCTTCGATCGCTTTGTAGCTGCTTCCGATGTTGAAGGACCGCATCTTTGGAAGCCATGTGTTCCTCAATGCACCGATCGTGAAGTACGGTGCTACGTACTGTGATTCGTCATTACCGCCCATGTCCCTACAAGTGGCTAAGACATGCAAGCATGGGATATGATGCAGTTTTAACTTATTGCATAAGTACTTCACCTCGTGAGGCCCAAGTTGATATTGCTGCACTGTGTCTCTTGCGCTATACCCTGAAGCATACCTATGGTGGCACATGACCTTGAATTCGTTGTTGGCTAGGTCGTAGATCCTCGCTCGATAAGATTGTGCCCTATTCCTCCTTCTAGATATGATTTCCTACACCTTAGGTGCGAACCGAGTGTTGCAATTCATAGTAGTATTACCACAGTCTCGAAAGTAGTCCGCCATTCTATAAAATGTGAGCTCAATGATGGCACATAATGGGAGGTCCCATACTCCATTTAGGATATTATTGAACATCTCCGCTATGTTTGTTGTCATGATGGTGTATCTAACATAGGATACAATAATTTTAGAATGCCTATTTACATAAGAAAGGGTACAATATGATCATTCAAATTCTATCTGCTAACCTAGCACCGTGAGTGTCATGGATTAGGGCCCAACGCTCCGTCAACTTCCCTACTATCTATTAGCTAAACGTAGCACGTGAATGACTAACGATAGTTTCTCTCCAAACCATTTGCATTCGCAGATGGTCCTCTTGTGCTTGTTGATATGCTATCATCTTGCGAGTGATCTCATTTAACTCTCTCTATATCTCGTTGAATTCGCCTGCTAGTTCTACAGACACAACCGTTTGAATCTCTTTACAAGAGACTTGTTGTGTATCTTGTGTACATGTTCGCTCTCAAGTGTCACATGCACCATCTTCTCTCCACATCAGGCCATGCAATGAAGTTGTTTGTGCTATCATGCAGCACGTCCAACGCATGCAAAAGGCCCTTGTTGCAGTCTGAAATAATGGAAAATCGTTCCTTGTTTCCCATGACACGTGTTCTTACTAAAGTGAGGAACCACAATCAGCTATCATTGTTTTCATTCTCAACCATTGCAAAGGCGAGAGGAATGATCTGGTTATTTGCATCCATCATTATCGCTGTCATAAAGGTACCATGATACTTGCCGCTCAGAAATGTGGCATCCACACATACAACTGGCATGCAATGTCTGAAAGTTTCGATGTATTATCCAAAGGACCAGAATAAGTGGTGTTGTATGACCCATCCTCTAGCTTGATCGGCTCATCTGTCATGGCCCACTGAGTCAATGGATTCATCATAGCAATCTTCTACAGTAGCCTCGAAGCATAGTTGTAAAACTCCTTGAAGCTTCCAAACAGCATCTTCAACGCCTTCTACTTCGCTCGCCACGTAGTGTGGTAATTGATCAGCATACCCGTCTTAGTCTGCACCTTCTCCATAATAGATTTTGGCGACAAACAAATGTTTGTGCCAACAGGAGTGATCAGGAGTTGGGCTATGAACATCACATCAATGGCGTAGCTCACATTCCTAATAGCCTCGTCGCTGCATGTATGTGGGGTTTGTCTACTAATCACAAAACAGTTCTCATATTTCAGCATATGTGCTCGTACGAAATAAGGACAATTCGGATGCTTGATACACCTGACCTCATACTCCGTAGGGTTAGACCGGGAGCACTTGTGGTACCTTCTTGTCATTACCGCATAGTTGCTAAGAAAGTGGATGACCTCTCCCCTGTTATGAAATTGTTGCCTGACTTGGATGTCGCTATTCCGGTATCCCCAGTTAGATAAGGTGTTATACTCAATGACGACACAATCCCGCAGCCCAACACCACAAAAGTACTAGATCGCAGGCACTGGGTCATCGTTGTCAGCAACTTCTTTATCCTCGCTACCACCAACTTCATCATCCATGCATCCTGCATCTAGCTCAGAAGGGTCCACTCTAGCTCCCTCTCTACCAGAACTACCCTCCCCGATATCCCCTCCATCCTCTTCATGCATCACCTACTGGCCTGATCCTTCCACGGTAGTCACCGTATCACCTTGCACCAGTCATGATACTATGTTTGCGTACACCCCCATATCAAAGTTCTTCTCTAATGCCTTGCGTGAGTACAAAGCCCTTGCATTGTTCCTTCTCATCTCGAACAACGCATGGATAATAACCGAGCTATTTGGAATAACCTATGGCCGCACACTAGGATAACAGTATGAGATTGTTGGTTCACATGTAAAAGACTCATAACATGTGATTTTAAGCCATCCAAGTCATTAGGTACCTCAACCGAACTCTCTATGTGTTGGCAGTTCTGAATTGTTACGAGCCTCCTGTGCAAAACTACGGGATGTTCTCCGTAATAAATATGAAAAATCATACCATATCTGCTAAACAAAGTACATCTAATAAAACAACTACTTAAATGTATGTATGATACACAACTAATTACGTCTCTTGATAAATAATAAATAAATTAACAATGTAAATTAAATAGTATTATACTTAACAATGCTAAATATTTAAGTAATTAACAAAGCTAATTAAATCATCAATATTGAATTCAAATGAAATAATTAATAATTAATATTGAATTAAAATATTAAACTAACGTGAAAGTTATATTGACCAAATATTCAATCTCATTATAAATTTACTTCAAAACTATTTTGGAAGCTAGTTTTGCTAGATTTCTTTGCACCATATTTACTCTTCCAGAAGTTAGAAGTATCAGTATGCCGCTCTCAACCTGGGTGATCATCTCCTTTTTACGGTGAATTATGCCTATAGTTCCTGGCAAAATTTCAGTGCTCACATTTGACAATGCACTATTAACTTATTTATAGATTTTTTTATGCTTATGAGTTGAAGAGAGAAAGAGACTAGTCTACGGTGAGTAGAAGACATTGAAAACATTGCTATATTGACTTCATAGCTACTTCTTTCCTTTAACTAAGGGTATGAGTTCTTGTGGGCACCACTATTTTAATATATTAAATTAAAATACTGATTAAATAGGTGCACACCACTATTGATTAAAAAATCAATTTGATAATTTTTTGGTACATTATGATTTTTATCAAATCTTTCTATCCAACCTAAGTTTTTTTAATCTTTCTGAAATTTTATTTTATCCTTTACTCTTTCTTTTCCTTTTTTTCTCTCTTTCCTCTCGTTACATCGACACCCTACTTTCACCTATAAAGAGCATGCATGCACTAGGCCACCACCCTACGCCACCATTAGCACAAAGTGTCACCACTAGACCATCATGTTATTAAACTAATTAAATAATTTAATTATACTAACTAATTAAATTCGTGATAATTACTATTATACAATCTACTTACTCTGACTAAGCAAATAATTACTATTATACAAATTTACACTAATTACTATTATACAAATTCAAGCTAATTACTATTACACTTACTAAGCAAATAATAAATTCATATAATCAAACTACACAAATAATTATACAAATGTAATTTAATGGATTAAATAATCTACTTACTTTAATTACTATTATTGCTGCAACTATTAATTAAATACATAATTTAAGTACAAACTGTAACTCGCGCTACTGTCCCTCCTCGTTTCGGGCTGATTCACCTCTTCTCGCGCTGCTGCTACTCCTCACCTCGCACTGCTTCTCCTCTCCACACGCTGCGCTGCTGCTTCTCTTCTCCTCTCCTCCTTTGCTCGCGCTGCTCGTCTGCTCTCTGGTTGCGCTGCGGCTTCTTATAGGAAACACAATAGCATGCTCTCATTTTATAGTGAAACACGGCAACACGTGCGTTCAAAAAGGCGGCAAAAGCGAAACAACATGACACGATGTGACCTGCCACGCCGAAAGCATCGATCGACGCAATGTGAGTGGGGCTGGCCTGTATTTGGTACTTGAGGTGCTGAATACGGCACTATTCACTATATTCGGCACATGAGGTGCTGAATATGACTCTGTTCACCGTATTCGATACCTGAATGCCGAATACAGGGATGTGTCGAATACGATAAACAGTGTCGAGAGGTAGGAGATGGCGCACACTGAATTGGCGCTCGCGCTTGAGAGATCAGCGAAGCTGCCCATCATGGACGCCTCGTTGCTCCGTCGAAGGAAGATGTACAAGCGCGCCTACGAGGAGTGTGGCGATGCGCTGCGCATGCATGCAGATGCAAGCAGCTACGGGTCCTGGAATACGACAACGAAGGAGCAGCGACGACGTTCATTGAGCAAGGGGTACGACACGCTCCTCCTCTATCCCTAGGTGGATTGCTAGCTCATGCCGTGAAATCGTCCGTCTCGTCTTTTCCTTGGCCTGGGCAAGGATGATTTGAGCCGCTCCGAGGTTCGAAGATTCGAGCGGTTTGCAGACAAGGCCGGCAAGTTCATGAGGGATGTGGAGACTGGCTGTTCCCTTGCTCACTACAGGTTTTTCAGCCCTCTCACCAGGCACCTTCTCCAAGGGAATACTATCGATTATGAAATGGTGCGAGGAAGCAAAAACCTTCATCTTCGTGTAGAGCCCATGTTTTCAATTCGGAAGGGCGTGGCGTGGAGGCACGGATACGCTTTAGTAACAAGGATAGGCCATCTTCGTCGTCATTGCAAGGTTTTACCCTACGGCTGATCCTACGACTCTCGAGAGCACGAACGGATATAATTGGGATTACTATCAAAAGCTTGCAGTCGTCACTCAGGCGTCATTTCAAGTCTTTGGCTGGAGTTGCGATGGGTGAACTCGCTCAGCTACCTACCCAAGACGTTCTCTCCTCGGTCGTTACGCCTCCACAGTTTTTCCTTGCTCCGGCGTTCCGTGCTAACCAAGCATTTTTAGCTACAACTTTCCGCCCTGATCCAGTATGCTGCAGAGAAAATGGGCCTCATGCTAACGGCATCATGTCGTCCGAATTATTACACGAATTTCCAGAACAGGTTGTTGGCGTGCATTTCACAAGCTGTATTCCTCGCGCCAAAAGGAAACCCTGGGAACTTATGAGATACTTGGAGGAAACGTGACACATATACATGGTAACCTGCACCAAATGGAGGAGATGGTAGCATGGAAAGCTATGGATTTATTGTTTCATCCACCAACCCGAGCTTGTGTGCGAGCGCATGGTAGTGCACACTTCCATGTGAAGTACGTACGAAACTAGGTTTAGGTTTGCCCGTCTATATGTATGACATGTTTAGGTTTCTCAGAGGAGAAAGAAATATACGACAATGGAAAACATGAGTTTTCGCGTTTCAGAGATACACATACCAATTTGATGGGTTCAATGAAAAATGATTTTATTTTGCAATAAACTTTGAAGATGAAGGTATTTCTAGAAAAATGGTGCCAATAGATACACAATTTTGTCTCCTGCGGGAGTGTTGGAACTAAAATCAATGATGATATATGTCCATATTTCCAGACTCATTAAGGCTTACGACATAGTAATCCCCTATCATTTTCAATATAGTGGTGGATATGCTTACTATTTTGATTGGCAGAGCCAAAAAAGATGGTCAATGCAAATTTCAAGGGTTATCCACATTTAGTTGATGAGAATTTGTCTATATACTACAATATGCATGCGGTATCACCATCTTCATGAACCATGATCTGGAGCAAGCAAGAAATATGAAGCTCCTGCTATGTGTCTTTGAATAGCTAGCTTTCTATACAAGACAAACTTATATAAGAGTGAGATCTTTTGTTTTGGAGAGACAAAGGAGTTTGAGGACCAATATTACGTAATTCTTTGGATGTAAAAGTGGTTCTTTCCCCTTCAGATATCTTGGAATTCCCATACAC
Source organism: Phragmites australis (assembly GCF_958298935.1). NCBI lineage: Eukaryota > Viridiplantae > Streptophyta > Magnoliopsida > Poales > Poaceae > Phragmites > Phragmites australis. The sequence goes on from NC_084921.1 coordinate 16,185,485, forward strand.
CATCGTAAACTCCAGAATAATAACTGGAGAAATGTAGTAGAACGATTTGAGAAAAGGATGGGTTGTTGGAAGGGTAAACATATGTTAGCTAGGGGAAGACTAATATTGATAAACTCTGTGCTCCGTAGTCTCCCAATGTTTATGATGTTATTCTTTGAAACACCAAGAGGAGTTCTAAAAAGATTGGATCAGATTAGATCCAGGTTTTTTTGGTAGAATGACGGCCATAAACGAAAATATAGGCTTGTAAGGTGGAAAATTATGTGCACACCTAATGTGAGGACTCATCCAAATTAAATTCGAATTAATCATTATGACGATTATTTAATAAGATGAGAGCTAGCCCGCACCATCTCTTGATGAACCATATGCTAACCCACATCTCACCACAACAATCGTAGCCACTAATGATTACAGCGAATCTAATTCTGGTAGACTCGATATGTGTGATCTGGTAATTCCCAAGAAAACTATTACTCACACATACCTTTACAACATGAATATCACAACATAGCAACAAACTTGGGTTTAAAGATTACAAGTTGATACATTAAGCAAAAACAAGGTTTCATCTAGCGTAATATACAAACATCGTAGCGAAAGACACATCTAACAAAATAAAGAACTGGTGGAGCCATTTTTCCCACAAGGCAGCCAACCTGGGTTAGGGTAGCATAACGACTGCTCGCCACCAAATCGCTTCCAGTGGGATTAAGTAGCCGTCACTTAACTTCATCTGAAAAGAAAATAAGCAGCATGAGTACAAAGGTACTCACAAGGCTTAGTCTATATTGAGTACATATAGATAATCCGACTCTAAGGATTATGCATTTGGGTGGTAGTAAGAATACAGCCACATGGTTAAGTGAATTGATACAAAGCACAATTTAACATAAGTATGTAAGCAACTATACTATACAAAAATTATCATTCTAAACCATAACCACCAACATAAACATAGATACAACTGAAACTATAATGTACCTAGGTGTGAATAGAACCATCTCAACATATCCACCATATCATCCCAAATTCGAAACTATACGACCGATACGGATGGATAAAAGCATGCTCATGGCCGAGAATGCGGCAATTCGAATTGATTTTACACTGTCAGTGTATCGGGAACCAGGGGTCCCTGAGTCCCGAGACCGGGCCGGCCGTCCGCCACGTGTCACCATCCCGCGAGGTCCCCCCTGCAGGATGAGGAAAATCTAAGTTCCGGGAGAAGGTGCTCGGGGCCACAGCCTCTGGTTCCCGAGCACCCCAGTTCCCCGATGACCCGCAGAGTCCAAGTACCGGGAAGAAAGTGCTCGGAGGGGTTCCCACTCGCCCCCGAGTACCATAGTCTCCCGATGGGCCGAACAGCCAAGTGCTCGGGAGAGAGTGCTCGGGGCTGCACGTGGCAGCCCCCGAGGACTCGGTTCCCCGAAGGGTCTAAAGGAGTGCTCGGGAGAGAGTGCTCGGGGCTGCACGTGGCAGCCCCCGAGGACTCGGTTCCCCGAAGGTCCTACAGAAGTGCTCGGGAGAGAGTGCTCGGGGCTGCACGTGGTAGCCCCCGAGGACTCGGTTCCCCGAAGGGTCCTACAGGAGTGCTCGGGAGAGAGTGCTCGGGGCTGCACGTGGCAGCCCCCGAGCACTCGGTTCTCCGAAGGTTCGCGCAAGATTGCCCGACGCCCCGACGACCCGAAGGGTCCCGTCGGCGGGGTGTCAGCCAGTCAAAGGTCCAATGCCGCATTTAATGGGCACGCGCGGCCTGACATCCTGACATCCTGACATTCTCAGCTGCCCATGCCATGGTGTCAGTCCCTGTCATGCTTTGGCAGGGGGGCGTGGGTCCATTAATTGCACGAGTCTTGTCCCGTATCATCCGGGGTACATCGGGATAACGTTGCCAGGATCAAAGCGTTCTGCCTGCCACCCTGCCCTGACAGAAGAACAAGACAGGGTGGGCGCACTGGGCGCCTCTGTGGCCGCCCGGTGGGCCCTCTCAACGGCGCCGGAGGACGTCCACAGTGGCTGGTGGTCGGATGCGCGCCGCATTTTTCCACCGCCCCTGTCACTTTGCCGAGACGGAATGATGACGCCATACAGGGGATGCTCCTTTACTCACACGACTTGAGGACTATATGGCTCAGGTGATCACACAGGTCCATACAAGGGGGTACTCATGTCAATCTTTCTCATACCCAGAATTACCCACTTGCACATGCTCATATGGCACCGGGGTTATCGCGAGCGTGTCCCGGACACCTTTGGTTCCCTGCCACCTTGCTTCTCCTATTCTTTTTCTCTTACATGTCATAAAGATGCACGTCAAGCATTAGCACGGCGTATGATATTCAGCTTATCTTACCATTATATCAACATGTGGTGAGCACGGAAAGTGTTAAAGTCAATAGCACCAATAGACAGTGCTTAGACGATGCAAGCAGTCTATAGCATCCGGGTTCCTCTTCCGACCTACCTCGGGGAACTCCACATCGGGGCAGGAGAAAACACACCTAACACCGCCCACATCTCGTCTCATCCTCACCACTCATCCAACCAACATCATAAATCCAATATTATTATCATCGTGATAATAATTAAAGTCTATGCTCGCGAATGATGAATTCATTTCACCACTCGGCTTTTACCGAAGAACCTAAGCATGGCTAAGCAATTTGATTAACCTTTGAATTAGACAACATCAAGTTAAACCCCGGTTACAAGGATATGAATCATCAATACCTCAAGACAGGGGATGTAATGCATCAATATAGATTCTACCCATACCAAAACCTAACGCCGACTCGATAACATGCAAACATACATAAAGCATATGTTATCATATTAGACATATATGATCTAAATTAATGGAAGAAATATGCTTAAATGCTTTTCTCGCTGCTTAGCTTCAAATCAAGATCAACCACAAAACATTTCTGTGGAAACCTGTTACTCTCCAAAACGCCATTCACTAAAAGAATAGAAAAGCATCACAATAAGTATATAATGAAATACCATAAAATATGCTTTATAATGCATGAAAATATTTTTTCTAATTAGAACAAGTCATAAGAAGACTAGTACAATTGGTTTCACCAATTTTGGACTTGTAAAGAATTAACGGTGAATTAATAAAGCCTTAATCTAATTAATTTATCTCAAAAGTTTAATTAATTATTTAATGGATGGGGATATTTTTAATAGGTAGAGGATGCTATTATGAAACTAACAAAATTATTTCATAATTTTTGGAGTTACAGAGGATTTATTATGAATTTTACAAATTTAAGCAAAGAAAAAAAAGAAAAATATCTAATGAACAATACAATCCAGAGGTTCCGGGTGAACTCGGAACTTTCGGGTTCCAGAACTTTTGGGTAAATCTCCGAGTGGGGGTCCTCAGGTATTTTTGGCTAAGATCACCCGGAACCTTCGGTTTGTGACCCGGAACCTCCGGGTGGGGTCAGAAATGCTGATTTTCGCTAGGGATCTTTCTGTTAATGATTCCGGTGGCTTTTGGGGTGGGGATTTTGAACATTGAGTATCATCTTGACCTCCTCTACCTCATAGGATAACACGCATGTCAGGACCCGACCTCGGGTTCCCGTATACCTCCTGTATCAGCCCTTGGATCAGGTAGCTGATACACATATAATTCTCCAGAATAATATCAAATATATAATTTGAATAAAATAAAGTAAAACAATTACCTGAGCGGCTGGCTCTCTCTAAAAAGGGATATTGGGCTTGCCTCGCGTCAAAGCCACCACCCTCACTGCCACATCTGTCACGCCTCCGACAGCCCTTCCTCAGCATTGAACGCCACCTCAAGACTAGTGTGGTTGGGCTAGATGAAGCATGACCTTGTCAAACCCTTCCTCACCATCACCCATACCTAGGCCTGGCAATAGGTCCAGTCTGGGCCAAGTGCAGCAAGAACGTACCTGACCTGAAACCCAAATCAAAAAACCTGACCCAAACCCGATTCGGCTAATGGGTGGAAATATGCCCCCCAGCCCTGAGCCTAGTGGGGACCCACGGGTGTGGGCGGGTGATAGCAACCGGGAGGTGGGGTGGCTGGCACGGGACGACCGACGGTGGGTGTTGGTAAGCAGGGGTGGGCGGTGGTTGGCGATCAACAATAGCCGGGAGTTAGGCGCCTGTCGGGGGCCTGTAGGAGAAAATCGGTCTCCACCTCTGACCTGACCCGCAATCAGGGCTCCGACCCCAACCCGTGACCCCTGTGAGCAAAAACCCATCCTTGCCCCCGCCCCTGCCGGGTGTAATACCTGTGGGGACCTAGCTTGTCACACCCCATTGTTGGCCCTACCCACGCCCTCCCTTTTGAGCAGCTTCTTGACCGAGACCCCATCGTTACCGCCCAAATCCCGACCACCAAAGCTGGGTCTGGTGGAGTTTGTGCATGCTATGCTAAGGGTAAGAGCATTTTCCATCCTCTCCCTAGGTCCCTAGCTCCTTTCACCTAATCCCAATCCTCTGACTTCACTCTGATGAAGTCGGAGGTAAACAGTAAATCGTGAGAAGGTGAATAGTATCCTAACACCAAGCATTGCAACAGAGTTACTATAGCGCCAGATAATGTAGCGATATTAATGTTTACATACTACTGTAGCAGCATTGTTGCATTAAATCCTAACCGTTCACCTGTGATCCAATGCCTCACGGTAGAGCGAAATCACCTGACTTCATTCCACCATGAACTCAAGTGATCCCGTTCCCTTGCACCTAGGCCATGGCGGGCCATCCACTTGCATAGACTGTGATGTGCCAAAAGCCTTCCTGTGACGAATCCAAGAACAATTTTGAGCTAAGACAGAGACACGGAGTCTAAGTAAAGAAAAATACCTCAATAATGAAGAGAATATAATAATTCTCCAATAAAATATAACAGAAAAAAATATGAACCTATAAAATAAGAAAGGTAAATATAGATGGATTGGTGGTGGTAACAATAAATTTGTTGACTAAGGTAAAAAAAATATTGTTGCTAATGGTCATACCATATTACAAATTAGAATATAAATGAAACTTAAAACAATTTAGATATATTACCAACAATGTACAATATGGTATAGTGTGCGTTTTTTGAGTTAAATGTATAAGTATGGTTCCACATATAGATTGAATATTTAATAGCATAATCAGGAATATAATATTTCAATGACAACACACAATGGGCCACAACTTGATCTTTCATTAAGAACTATTGAAAAATTTAGGGGTTTTCATAAATTTTGAATTTGAGTTTGTAGTCAAATTTGAAATGTGGAATTGTCATGGAAAATGAAAGAGAAAAAAGTGAGGAAATGGGGGCAGTCGTTGGCTTAATGGGCTACTCCATGCAATGTTGAACATCCCATTTAGCCCACTCGGCTACCGTTAGGGTTTTTCGAGAAGGGACAACAGTCATACGGTGGCGCTCGAGCATGCTTGCTTCTTGCGCCACGTTCGCCTACCTAGGAACGGCAACTTAATCTAATTACCTATTTACTTATGAATAAATATTCTAATATGGTCAGACATGATCCAAATTTGATAACAGCAGGTATGTTTATAGGCAAAAATCACTACCGATGGATATACGGCACAGATACTAAGTAAAACATGCGCGTACCTATGGCACCGTTTAGCCATCGATAACTATGACATGTGGGTCCAAATAATGTCTAGCAGAAAGCATACCTCACTCGTCACTCCCCAAGGCCTAGGCCCAGTCCAGCAGTCGAGTAGTCCAAACCCTAATCCTCTTCCAATCTTCAGCCACCCCCACCCGCCGCCGCCCCCACCTGCCGCCGCCCAGCGCCTCGCCTCCTCTTCCTTCCATGCCCACGGCCTCCAGATCTTAGCAGCCAGCGCTGGAGACCGGCGACGCCCCCCCCCCCCCCCCCCGATCTGTCCTCGCGGCCGCCTAGATCTGGAGGAGGAGTGGAGGACTATTCCCCTGAGCTCGCCTCCTGCAGTCCTGCGCTACCCGCCACCTCCGCGCCGCTGCAGGTGAGGCGCTCGCCGCTTCCTTCCCTCTCGCCTGATCTGCGCGCTTTCTTCTAAAGATTTTGAAGCAGAAGAATTTGACACTTGTGTAAATTTTGATATATTTGCTTTGGTTGCTGATTGACTCATAAGGACACCATGATTTAGCAGAGAGAATTTTGAGTTTCTAGAAGTGGAACATCTGCAAGCAAAGAATAAAGATGAAATTTCGATGATGTTCTACACAAGGAAATCACAAGGTTCCCTAAAACAAATGTAACTTCACAGCGGATGTGATTTTTGAACTGGTACATGTGTGGTGGGTAAACGAGTATGCCCATGGGCGACGGGTCTGTTCTCGGTTCTTCGCCTGCGGGTGTTCACGGGAATGCCCGCAGGTGCAATAAAATTGGTGGGTACGAGTATGGGGATGCACTACCCACACCTGCTGCTCTCGATTGCCATCCCTATGTCCGGCGGACTCGGTTGTGGAAGCGTGGAAGCTGGCGGACCTGGCAACTTCTCTCCTTGTTAAAAACAGAACTCTCCTCTTTGTACCCAATCTGCAACCTCACCTTCCCCGTCTCCACTCTTCTCCTTGTCCAGCTCAATTCCGTCGCGGTTCACCGTCTCCAACTTCGACAGGCGCCAGTGCGTTCCTCTGCTCATTCTGCCGCCGGGACACCTCGGGCAGCTGCCCGACCTCACCTCAGTAGTGGATCCGCCCCTGGGTAGGAGTTTAAGATTCACCTTCTTGCCGAGATCCAAGTTGTGACCAAAGATCCGGGTTATGTTTCAGCCAAACTGATATCCTTAAACAGATATGGTGAAGCTGAAGCTAATAAATAGTTTTGGGGGCTGACAACTTGGTAACTTACAAATTTCAGTAGCTTGTACGCCTGGTTCTATTGAAATTATAGAATAGATCATGACTTTGTGATAGTGTAGCTTATTGATGTTTCAACCAATATATGTCCAATGAGACTTTGTATCTTAACTGTATGAGAAAATTAAGCCCCATAAACCTGCAATGATAGCATAATAGCATGAGACGTTCTTAATTTTTCTTTTGATGAAACTCGCAAAATTTTATACATGCTATTCTCATGAGTAAATGATTTGTTGGTCTCCTATATACATGCTATTCTCATGAGCAATATATGTCCAATAAGATTGTAAGCAAACCACTTGAGCGAAATGCTTGTCAGCCTATATCTTTGTTTAATGAATTGATGTTGTTATTGTAGTGTAGACTTTAATTGGTTAACCATTGCTTAGTTTTATTCATTTTCTTACTATTGTACTAATGTTTGGTTCCTCCAGGAGACCAGGAAAGACACTCTAATTGCTTCAATTAGTACATTGTTGATATATTGCTTTTTTGGCTAGTTCCATATCTTCTGTTATCACAGAAAGGCTAATACTTTGTGTTCTTCTATTAGGGTGCTGTGTGAAGTTCGAAGCTTTTCACATGGATTCAACATCGCAAGATTTCCAACCCAGGACATTCTCTATCAAGCTGTGGCCACCAAGTGAAAGCACACGCCTCATGCTTGTAGAGAGGATGACAAAGAACCTGTCTACCGAATCCATCTTTTCTCGCAAGTATGGCCTTTTGGGCAAGGGTGAGGCTCATGAGAATGCTAAAAAGATTGAAGAGATATGCTTTGCCTCTGCAGATGAGCATTTCAGGAAGGAGCCTGATGGTGATGGGAGTTCTGCTGTCCAGCTATATGCAAAAGAAACTAGCAAGATGATGTTGGAAGTTCTGAAAAGAGGCCCAAGGACAACTGCTGAACCAAAAGCACCTGTGGTTGATACACCTCTTGAGCCTGCTGATACTGTATTTGATATATCTGGTGGCAAGCGTGCTTTTATTGAGGCAGACGAAGCGAAGGAGCTGCTGAGTCCACTTACCAAACCAGGAAACTCATACAAAAGGATTTGCTTCAGCAACAGGAGCTTTGGTATTGATGCTGCCAAAGTCGCTGGACCAATTCTTGAGTCAATAAAAAAGCAGCTCACAGAGGTAGATATCTCAGATTTTGTCGCAGGAAGGCCTGAGGATGAAGCCCTTGATGTGATGCGCATATTCTCCAAAGCATTAGAGGGGTCTGTACTGAGATATCTTAACATCTCTGACAATGCTTTAGGTGAGAAGGGTGTCAGGGCATTCAAAGAGCTCCTACATTCTCAGGAAAACCTGGAAGAACTCTATGTGATGAATGATGGTATATCAGAGGAAGCTGCAAAAGCTCTATCTGAGCTTATTCCTTCAACTGAGAAGCTTAAGGTTCTCCACTTCCACAACAATATGACTGGAGATGAAGGTGCTATGTCAATCGCGGAGATGGTTAAACGTTCTCCAAATATAGAGAGTTTCAGGTGCTCGGCAACAAGGATAGGATCTGATGGTGGAGTCCCATTGGCTGAGGCATTAGGGACATGCACTTGTCTTAAGAAACTTGATCTCAGGGACAACTTATTTGGCGTTGATGCAGGTATAGCTCTCAGCAAAACCCTTCCAAAGCTTCCTGATCTTGTTGAGCTTTATCTCAGCGATCTCAATCTTGAGAATAAGGGTACAGTAGCAATTGCTAATGCCCTCAAACAGTCAGCGCCTCAGTTGGAGGTCCTTGAAATGGCTGGAAATGAAATAAATGCCAAAGCAGCCCCAGCTTTAGCAGAATGCCTAACAGCAATGCAGTCACTCAAGAAGCTAACCTTGGCTGAGAATGAACTGAAGGATGATGGCGCAGTGATTATTGCAAAGTCATTGGAAGAGGGCCACACAGATCTGAAGGAGCTTGATGTGAGCACAAACATGTTGATGAGGGTTGGAGCTCGGTGCTTTGCGCAGGCAGTCACAAATAAGCCAGGTTTTGTGCAGCTGAACATCAATGGCAATTTCATCTCAGATGAAGGGATTGATGAGGTGAAGGAAATTCTGAAAGATGGTAAGAACTCGCTGGATGTGCTTGGCCCACTAGATGAGAATGAGCCCGAGGGGGACCCTGAAGATGGTGCTGAGGAAGAGGATGAGGATGCCGAGGACGATGATGGTGGGCTGGATTCGAAGCTGCAGAACCTGAAGGTTGAGCAGGATGATTAACCATGCTTAGTTTAACTAGCTCTAGCTTCAGTAACCTTCTGAATGTCCACCAGCTAGATTAAATTTGCAGTTATAAACAAATGCACTGTGGCTCCATTATTTTGAACTGAATCAAGCAGCCAGGTGATCACCTCGCGTTTTATCAGAACTTATTTGTAGCTTCCTAATGAACTTGTTTCATGTTTTAGAAACATCTGTGTTGCCAAGGTCAGGTGACCCTGGACCCTTGATCCATGGCATGTGTTTGCTGTGATATCTTCGGATGCTTTGTTGTGACACCTTTTGAACCTGTAGTATCTGTTGCATGTGTGGCGTGAGGCGTTGGTGCCTATGACGGCAACGAAACTGGTGAAATTGTGTGGTTTGCTATTATATGCAATGTCCTTTTCTAGTGTATCAAGTGGATTATTAGATTCGGCCTGGAAGCGTTTTGCTGCTAGGAAACTCAGTCAGACAAGCCAACGGTCCACAGCTGCGGGCGACCGCCCATCTGCTTCCGTTATAAAGGATCACAATGATATGTGCTTTTTTAAAAGGAAGATGGTAGGTGTTCTGCCTTCATTATAGGAAGGAAAAGAAAGAGAACAAAGTGCAGTTACAAACAAATTGGCAACTCGAAGATGCCGATCGAAGGAGCTTACATGAAGAAACTAAAAGAGGCAAGATGTAAACATCTAGTTGTCCAGAAAGTCTCTTGAGATAGTGAAGCGTCAAACGTTGATTTCTTCTTTGGCTCTGAGTGCCACCAACCCGCCTGTCGATTTTGTTCTTTCCAAATGTTCCACCAATCATAAAGAATTACTCCAATCTTCACCCTCCGTTCCGGCCTTGTGCCTGTCGTGCCGACCTTATACAACCACCTTATGAGAGTGTCATCTAACTCGAATAATATCTGCAAAACCGCACTAAGACCATACCTTCCACTCCAAGACGTTGGCCGTAAGTAATTTGCCGTACATCGCCGTCCACGTGAAGAAACGGACCTTTGGTTCTGCGTGTGATATGTACTTCCTTCGTGCATAAGAAATGTGTCTACCTGAGATCAAAAAAAAAAAAAAAAACAAGAAGAATTGCTACCTGTCTACCTGATGCTATACTCTCATCTAAATAATAATAATGGTATACTTCGTGTCTATGAAATAGTACTGCTCCGGTTCTTGTATCCAAACGACACATCATCTTTCGTTTCCTTTGAATTATACCGCTGTAAAGAACTTAGAACGGAATAATAACACATCACTTTGACAATTGACATTCTTGTTACCATGAACAAATACAAAAAAAAAAAAAAAAATTGAACTTCTCTCTATTCGAGAATTGTGTGATACCTACGAAACTTCGGATTGTATAGCCGCATTCTCTCTCGAGTTTCCATATATGTAATTTACTTACTCTGGAGTATTAATTTAGCAATTTTTTGCGAGGATATTAATTTAACAAATAGAAACGTAAACTTTGTAATACCAAACTACAGCCTACTGCCATATGTTCAATCCAAATCGAATTCTAGTGAGCTGGACTATGCTCAATTCTGCTGGTTGATGAAATTAGACAGGTTTCGTTTAAATTCCAAACCTTAGTTAAATCCTCCCTAAGTAGAAGGTGAACAGGTTACTGACTATCTGTCATTCTTGCTAGTTGCCTCTACCAGCAAATGCTATCTAGGTTATAATCCATTCCAACTGCCCATGCTAATCCTACAAAAACTTAGAAATGATACTTAAGTGATTTCTACCAACAAAAATAAATTATATCATTATACAAAATTGTGGGTAGAGGAACAAAGATTCTTGCTATTTGCGAGTTCTATTTCTGTACAACTCGTAAAATTGATGCTATCCATAATATGAACAGTGTGCTGAGGCACATAGCAGGTTCTGTTGATTGGATCAACAATTCAGAAAGATGTTACATTTTGAAGCTGTGTCAAAGTATGAAGCCGCCACATCATCTGACTGCCATCATGAATTGCTGTTCACATTTCTCATACACTGAAATGTCAACCATCACATACAGTGATACAGTGTAAGAGAGGCTATACACGTCGAGATTGCCACCACCAAAATGCAACTCTACGCAAGGGCAACATTTCTCACATGAAGATCACGATGCAGCTTGGGCAGCACCAAGTTTGTTAGCACCTTTGTCTACTTTCTTTTTTAACCCCTTATTTTGGGATTTTTCCTCTTCTTGGTTCTTCATCACTGGTTTGAACTGTTGAAAAAGAAAGAATGACATCAATAGAATCACAAGGTATCTGGGCTTGAAGCATATTGAAGAGCCAAAACTGATGACACTAGTGCTAGGTATACCAAAAACAGGCATGCGAAAGCTAAAATGTGTGGATTGCTTGTGCAAAGAAGCATGTGATCAGGCAGGATCACGATGCTTCACATTGCAAGATAGTCCACTCTCCACTAGCTAAAAGCCTAAAACCTCAAATTATTTCTTATTGTGATCTAGTTGATTCAATTCTTTTTCGCACCATGTCATTAATGTATGACACTAACAAAGGGGAAACTGTCTGCTGAACTCAAAACCTATCTTGCAAGGAAGTTGCAGTATCACTAACTAATTGGTTGAAATGTTACTTAAAGGGATCAAAATGTAGCATGCTCAAAGAGAGTATTATTTTGGGAGGGGGTGATGGACAAACCTGATACACAGAATAAATAACATTTCTCCGGATTTGAGCCATCATGTCTAAGAAAAGATTATATCCCTCCAATTTATACTCAATAAGGGGATCTCGTTGGGCATAACCCCTTAAACCAACAGCTTGTTGTACAAACTTTAATGCCTGCAGGTGTTCTTTCCAGAGCCTATCAATATTGCTTAGAATGAGGAACCGTTCAGCTTCTTTCATCAAACCTGGAGCTTGCTTCTCCACAATTTCCTGACACAAAAGTATATTAGTTATGGAACTTGGAATGAAATCTTACTTTTTCCTGTGCTCCTGATATAATTGGTTAATAGTTCATCAAAGCTATTATAGTCTCAAATGCCATTTTGAAGAAAATAGCCTCTGGTATTTGAACTGAACAGTTTTATACAGTTTGAAATGTGGAAATGCATTTGGACATGAGTGGATGAATTTGATAAAGGAAAATGCATGGATCACATAAATTTAGACAACTGCCATGTTCATAAGATGCACTTGTTCTGAACTAGAATAAACATTTCAGGAATGGAAGTTTTTTTTGTTATAGCAATCCACGTGTCAGAACCATAACTTATGCATCAGTCTCCTTGTACCGTTATTACTTTTACTTTGTTACTATTACTAGTAAAAAAATTTATCATCATCTTTTTAGTTGGATCTTGTGGGTTTCATCTCTAGCATACCCCAACTTGCTAGGGACAAAGGCATTGTTGTTGTAGTATAGCAATGCTGTCATGAGATGATCTACTGCTCTAGCTCAAGCTTTTCTGATGAGATTTGGTTTTACTCGTTTTACTAATAAGAACCACTTGCCTAAATTTGATAACAGCAATTCAGAATGTATAAAATGCAATTCATTGCTCAAATTCTCTCTTCATTTGTAAGAAATATTTTGGTGGCATGGGAGTTGTGGAAGCATCGCAATGACTGTGTTTTCAACGGTGCAACTCCGAGTGTGAATCTAGTGGTGCGCACGGTGGCTGATGAAAGTTTGCTTTGGATCGCCGCCGGGGCGCGAGACCTTCGGAACTTGCCTACTGGATAGTTTTAGGAGGTCCTCTCTTCTTATAGTTGGTCGTCTTGTTTTAGTGTTTTTCTTAGTGCAAATGTGTTTTCCTCGTTTGGGGGTTGGTTGAGTGCTGTTCTAGGGTGGCACTCTTTGTACTCTTTCTTCTATAATGAAATGACACGCAGCTCTCCTGCGCGTTCGAGAAAAATTTGTAAGAAATATTTTGCATTAAGCTTCCTATAATCTTTCAATATGTAACATGCAACACAACACTTCTCATGAAAGCACAAAGACAAACAACTAACAGTTTTTTGGAAGTATGCTTCACGCCCTCGTGTATGAAGATACTCCTGCAAATCCTCATAACTTGAGCTTTTACTCTCCAACAATTCTGGTGTCAAATCATCTAATAGACAGCAATACCTAGAAAAGATAGCAGAAACATTCAAATGGATGTGACAGTACATCAGTAAGTATATCCCCATAAATCTTTCTGACCAAATACGTATGCATATGTACTATCTGAAAACTCACTGTTGTAGTTTAGCTATAAGCTTGGTAAGGTCCCAATTTTCCTTTGGAGTATCAGGGCCTATGTTTGCCTGCAAATAGGTATAAGGAATCTTATAGCATTAAGCGTTTAGGGTAATTTAATGTTTGGGTGCTCCCAAAATAAAGGTTAAAGTTCAGCTTTATAAGCAGCTGTCAGATGGTGACTGTTACTAACCTCTAATATGTCGTCCATAGTTAATTCAGCATATTCCACGATAAGTGACTCAAGACTATCAGATGCAAGGGCGCGTCTCCTTTCTGCATATACACGATCTCTTTGGCTATTCAATACCTCATCATACTCAAATAACTGCTTCCTGATATCAAAGAAGTAGTTCTCAACTTTCCGCTGAGCTTCATCTAGGGCCCTTGTTAGCATTTTCGATTCAATAGGAAGATCTTCAACTCTGAATGCTTGCATCAGACCCTAGACACGAAATTTAATATTATTGATTATATTATTTTTCTAATCTCTCAAAAATGTTGAAACAATATGGATAAGCCATGCCAAGAGTACATATTGAAGGATGGAATGATGCAGTAATTTTGGCTGTACCAGACACATTTCACTCCTGAAGGTACATGTTGAAATGGAGTTTAAAAAGCTCACACAAGTGCATTACAATAGCTGGGATGGGTATTTTTGTTCCAAAGCTCGTGCAGTTTATAGTTAGTAGTCAGGGCATGGTGCAAAACGCACTTTGACCCACTATTGCTACTAATATTATGGGATTATCACAATGTATCCTTCGGAAAATTTGGCAGTGAAAGGATTCCAGTACATTCCATTCCACCTTTATGAATGAGGTATCTCAACTATTGAAGAATATAACATGCAACTTAGACAGACATCCTACTGCGTCGGAAGCATTTAGTAAAGAACAACCAGTAAGTCATATCACCACAAAGATGCAAATAGGAGGGGCTTTTGAATGCAATACATTACTTTTGTGCAGTGCAGCCATTGATACTATTTCTCATGTAAACCAGGTATGGAAATAGAGAAAATAACACAAACCTGTATTCTGTCACCTCCAAAGATCCGGAAGATATTGTCCTCAAGACTAAGAAAGAAGCGAGAGCTTCCAGGATCCCCTTGCCTGCCACTTCTACCACGGAGCTACACCAGATAAAGCAAAGCAATTAAATTTTGATCATGCTCGGCTATGATTGCAGGAAACAGACATAACTGCTTCGTTATTTGGCTTTGCCTATGCTCAAAACGTGTACAATGGGCGTGGACTGGTCACATTTTGTTTGGCACAATACACAAACAATCAACCCTAAGCAGAAAGATGGCTTGGGTTGACCCCCCCCCCCCCCGGCATATTAACAGCAATGGCTTCAACAGTATATTACCTGATTGTCAATTCTGCGCGATTCATGTCGCTCTGTTCCTACTACATGAAGACCACCTGCTGTAATGACCTGAATAAAATAACAATGATATCATGAGCACTAAGCTATATTCAATAGCAACAGATAGAGCTTCGAATGTTTCTTCTATATGCAATATAACCTTCTTCTTTTCCTCCTCTGTGTAAACTTTATATTCATCTGCTATCTTCATGAATGCATTTCTCAAATTTGCTATTACTTCATCACGTGTTGGTCCCTGACATATAAAGAACATAATTAAGTCTCCTGCATAAGCATCTTTTTTTTTTTTTTTTGGTACGCTATGGATAGACAGGAAGCAGTTGGTGCAGGATTTTCACACTGCCACATATTAGAGACAGGCATACTTTTAACAGAATATCTAGATCAAAATGTATCTTAATCCAATAGATGAAATCATAACGGGCTCGCTGTATATCCAGACATATTTTTCGAAACACTTCTGCCAGTGGAATACCATTTTAGAGGGTCAAACAGTGAACGTGTGCAAGGCTAACACACTTATATACTGGCTGACACCAATATATCTCTCAGCTTGCAGACTCAAAAGAGAAATAAGTTGGGGGAAATATTGCAATATTCAAAATCAATCCGCACTCCAAACCCAAACATTAAGCATTCATATATGTTTCGTCTAATTTTTTTTAATGAGCCGTTACAAGGATCCTAAAACTATTTTCTGTGTGGGTACCTGCTAAGCTGCCTGTATCAGTATCTGGTTGATTTCCAATGCTAATTGTTAAGCTCTGTGAGTATATGGTAAGGATCCGACTGTTATGGTACGATAGGATTATTTAGGATTGATTGTTGTAATATCTCCGATATGATTACATCTTATCTCTAGGATTGCTTGAGAATCAAGCCACTAAATACTCTATATAAACTGCCCGTGAGGCTTAATACATCACCCAACATCCCATTGTAGTATATTCTTCTTTCTACACTCTGAAACCAAAAGTAAGCTACCTTATGGTTAGTCTCTACTCTTTCGGAAAAAAAAAAAGAAAAAACACTGAGCCACCACCAATCATTCACATTGCTTAATGAATACTACAGATTACCAAAGCATAGTGTAAAATCACCCATGCCCATAACTCAAATAAATTGACAGTTCACTGCCCTAAAATGGTTGATATTCTGAAATCTGAATCCTGCCCGAGCAAGGATTCTAACATCTTGTATAGTAAACAAGTGACTATGGCTTGCTATGGGAATCAAATAGGTCAATGTACTTATGAGTTACAAATTACAACCATAAGACACTCAAGAAAGAACAATAAACAAAATATATCATGTATAATTATAAATATGTTAAAAATTTCCGATATCTGATATTGTTATTTATCACCAATATACTGCCAGATATAAAAAGATCTAATATGCAGAAAACTGAACGGTGTTTCCCTAATATTTTTTTTCAATGATGCCTCAAAAGAATTGTCTGAATCCCCTAAAAAAAGAATCGTCTGGAGTTGATACTGAGGAATGAACTCAAATGTTTCTTAAATATTTGCATTTCCTTGCCAAAATTAAATGCTGCAATAAACACAAACTAAAACTAAGTTCTGACACTTTATGATTGCTTCAAAAGGCCTACCTTTTCACATGAGTAGGAGAGTCGCTCTTCTGCTTCAAGCTCAGTTAATGATTTCTCTCCCCATTCTTTGACAGCCACTTCAACTGTGTCTTTAACAGATGATAATGCTTCTTTTGAAAGTTCACATGGGAACAAGCTTTCGTTTGTCTGAGGGAGAATAAGTGCAGTAAGAGTCATTGGTTCGATTTTTATCACAAGTTAAACCATAACACAACTATCCAATGCAAAAGTTCCGAAGTCTCAAGATCATCATGTGTTGATTCATATTACTACTGAACGTATAGCAGCCAGTTATCTACCTTCCATGTCTTTCTTGGTGGCATCTGCTTTTTGGATACAATGACACCATCTATTGGATTGACGACTCTGCAACTCAGAATCAAAATAGAGTATAAGAACAGGTGAACTCTTGAATAGAACTGTGAGGGCCACATATGCACTGGGAAACAGAGTGGTCTCTCTTTAGGAAGCATAGGACTTCCCAGAGAAGTCTGTTGAAAAATATTGTCCATTGCAGCAACTAATTCATTCAATGTAATGAAGTTTGTCTGGCTGTAGTGCTACACTTGAAACTGGTAAAATAATCAGAAGAGCTGTCAAGACTATAAGGTCCAACATGTAGTACAGGTTAGGGTAAGTCATCACAAGAAAAATGACACGTAAGTACATTGAACAATATAGTTTCCCTGGTGTTCCATACACATTGAAATTTTCTTATACTGTTTCCGTACATTTCAGTACACAGTTATTTTATGTCAATGAACTAAAATTTAACTTCTCCTAATTCATTGCAAGTAACAGGCACATAAAGAACCCAGCTAATGAATTAAATATGCATTGTTTTTTAGCATTGCAGCCACGTAATGGAAATGCTAATATGATTTGCAATTCTGACAAAGAAAATTAATACCTTGGTAATAGGATCTCACGCAACTTCAACCTGGCCATGAATTCCGCATTGCCGCCAAGGATAATATCAGTTCCACGTCCTGCCATATTGGTGGCAATTGTCACAGCACCAAGGCGTCCACTCTGAGCCACAATCTCTGCCTCCCTCTCAACATTCTCTGGCTTAGCATTCAGAACCTTCAATATAAGTTTCACAAACAATAAAATATTAGATGCTTCGGACACCTTAGGAAATGAGAACCTGAGGTTGTAACTTTTCAAGCATGCTAGAACTTGGAAGGTTACAGCTAATTTGCTTTCAAATAGTTTTTTTTTCTTCTGTAATTCTGTTCTTTTCATTGCTTCCCTTCCTGTGAAAGAAGGAAAACTAGTTTATTCAAAAACTTAAGTCAAAGGTTTTAGGGCAAAAAAAAAATGATTTTCTCTCAGCTCCAAACAGAGTATCAACAGGACGTCCCAACTCCTAAATAAGCTGCACATTAGCATGCTAAATGCTAATAAACTATCTGGAGTCAAGGAAGACAGAAATTTTAAATTTTGTTTTGTATTAATTCAGGAAGACAAATTTTGACCTGGGTCAATTTTGTTTTGTTACCATGTAGTACTGTACATACGAATATTTGAACAAAAATGCAGTCATTTCCACCAATCAGACCAGGACCTTGGTCAAGTATCAACAGTTTTCCACCGTAAGCACTGAGCACTAAGCACAGCATTCCTGAATGGGAAAGAAATAATATTGTTAATAAGATTAACAGGAATACCTCATGAGGAATCCCAGCTTCACGCAATTGTTCTGATAAAGATTCACTCTGCTCAACACTAGTGGTACCAACTAGCACAGGACGGCCAACTTTATTCATTCTTGATATCTCCACAAGAACAGCACGCCATTTTCCATTTGTTGCTCTAAAAACAACATCTGACTCATCCTGCAAAAGAAAGAATAAAAAATCAACCTTTCAAAGAAAATGGGGATAAAAACAATTGAATCAAAAGGACAGATCTTTCAGAGTTACCGCGAATTAAACAATTGTAATAGAAAAGTGCAGGTACCTTTCGTATCATTGGCTTGTTTGTTGGGACCACAGTAACTTTTAGTTTATATATACTCTCGAACTCCTGGCTCTCTGTAGCTGCAGTTCCAGTCATACCACAGAGTTTGGGAAACTGACATAAAAGTTATTAGTTTCCTGAGGAAGTAACAGATTAAACATATAGCAAAGAAAAGAAAAGGAGAAGGTTGTACATCCAGCAGACTGAGACATATATTATCGATTACAGTCTTTAGCACTATCAACCTAAATGCTCAACGATGGTTAGTGGCCATTAGAGTTGAAATGGCACTGGAAGGGATTTGGTTGGTGATGAGTCAGTTTTCCAGTAACTTTTAAGCCTTGGAAGTTTCAAAAGGAAGGATTGTCACTTGCCTGAAGAAAGAAGTTTTGGTAACTTATTGATGCAAGAGTTATTGTTTCATTTTGTATAGGTACACCTTCTTTTGCTTCGATTGCTTGATGGAGACCATCACTCCATCGCCTGCCCTGCCAAAAATATCAAAACCTCAAATGTGAAAACTAGACTAATGAAATCAATCTTGAAACATCAATCTTCACACTAGAATGACGTGGACACAAAAGCCCTGCTACCCAGAGCATACAATGAAATGGCATTTATGCAAAATTCATCACTTGCCAATTGCACCTTTTCCCCTTCTGTTTTCCTTCCTTCATAAGTCCATATATATTGTATGTGTGAATGTTAACATCTATAAATTGCAAGCATGTTATTACATTTATGCCTGTGCACAAAGCTTGGTTTGTGTATGCCTCAGTCAGAGTGCACTTGCATGATACAATGCTAGTTCAAAGGAAAGTTTTCATAGGTATCAAAGGAGTTCTTGATATATCACCTGAACATGAATAGACAGTGAAATGTTCAAATTTGTTTAGGTCTTTAGGCCATATGGACAGTGAAATGTCTTGTGATACTGAGAATAATGATAAACGAATTTCCATGATAAAATACTCACCGCCATAACTCTGCCTGTGAACTCATCCACAATAAGCGCTTCCTTGCTACGAACAATGTAATTGACATCTTTAAGGAAGAGTTCCTTAGCTTTGATTGCATTTAGAAGGTATGAAGCCCACTGTTCACGAGGATCATATAGATCATTTATGTCCAGTATTTCTTCAGCATCGGCATAGCCTTGTTCTGTAAGTAAAACATTTCTCTGCTTTTCATCAACCTGAAGAAATAATCATTTGTAAGATGGTGATTTATATTTTGGCTAATTGAAGAAACAAAATTATGAATAAGCACAAATTATAGCTAAATGATAAACATATATAAGAAATATATGGCTTATTTTTTTAGAAAATGGCAATAGAATGTTTGGACATGTACTTTTAGTCTCAGATAGGAAGGGCAAATAAAAGTTTCAGAAATCAGGGGTCTAGCATATATTAGCTAAAAAAAATATCAAGAGCACAAGAGCGTATTATATTACATAACCAATCCATAGCAGATTGAATATCCACTCAGAAGTGTTTCCACAGAGATAAAATTAGTTTATTGCTCACAGTGTAATGAATGTCTCGCTCAAAAGCTTCAGCTATTTTTGCTGCTTTGTAATACCGATCACTTGGCTTCTCAGCTAGGCCTGATATTATAAGAGGTGTTCTTGCTTCATCAATAAGGATTGAATCAACTTCATCTATCACACAGTAATTGAAGTTCCTCAAGACAAGCTCATCTACAGTCTGCAACAATGAAGACTCGGTTAAATGTTGGGAGATGCAGTGGTCCATGTTCCTTCATATATAGTGGAAAATAACACTTCAGCCACTTAAGTTGCAAACATGTACATAGGATATTGAGTAATAACAAACAATTTCCAATAAAGGAAAATGCATACCATCGCAAGGTTATCTCTCAGATAATCAAAGCCAAGCTCACTGTTTGTGACGTAAGTAATATCACATGAGTAATTTTCCCTCCTTTGCTCAGGTGTCATGTTCTCTGTCAAAATAAAGAGGAGTATTTTGTTGAACAAACCATCACAAGCAAACAGAGAAACAGAACCAATAAATGGTGCCTGCAAAAAAAAAATGCCACTTGGGCTAGGACATACGAAGCTGTTACATCGCAGTGCGTGGAGGCATATGCAACAAATCAGAATGGTAATGGCCCAGCTAAACAATCATAGTAGGAGTTGCCAGGCTTTTCATGGTTAAGACAAGCCATCTTCTTAGGCTTATGCAATTCTATTTTCTCAAATACACAACAGTGCTTCCATGAACCTTTACCCACGGTAGCTCACATTGGTAAAGAAGCATCCTTAATTTATGTTGTTGATATTAAGGTGGAAAGTGAATAATATGTGCAATTGGAGATGGCATGAACAACGGGAATGAACAATGTGATGTGATGACATACGTTGAATTAAGCCAACCTGCAGTCCTAGAAATCGGGGAACTTGACCGACCCACTCACAATCACGTCTTGCAAGATAATCGTTTACAGTGACAACATGGACTCCTTTCCCACTCAAAGCATTTAAGTATGCTGGCAAAATGGCCACAAGCGTCTTCCCCTCTCCAGTCTTCATTTCTGCAATCTCTCCCTTGTGCAGAACCATACCACCAATCAACTGCACATCAAAGGGGCGAAGGCCTAGGACTCTCTTGGAAGCCTCCCTCACAACAGCAAATGCTTCCTGTGCAAACCATAAAGAAAAATCCACCTTGAGATATCATTCTATGGGAATTGTCATGCTTAACATATCTTAGATCATCTTATAGTGGCTAATGAAACAGAATAGTGAGCTGGTCTATTTACTTATCTCTTCATTTACTGCAATTTCTTTCATAATCGTAATGAAGAATTTCAGTTCTTGCTTGGTTCATTTTATTGTATGTGTTGTGGTCAGTTAACTGATTTTCTTCTCATATACAATTTCAAATTTATCAAGCTTTTGCATTCTCTATGGTGAATCGTTTCGCATTTCCAGACGTTGTTATGTTTATACGAAATTAGCATGCAATATCTTCTTTACTTTTTTATGGGGTGTTATTACTGTATTCAATAGTTGTGTCTTTGTGTTCAGGTCCATGGTGTTTTTCTGTTCTACTTGTTTGTTTGTATGTACAGCCTTGTTCCTGTTAATCCACAATCTGATCCAAGAGTAATTTGGATGTGAAGTTTTAATACTAATATACTTTATAACTCAGAAAATAAATTAATTTTGTTGCTGTCAGTTAATAGAAAATGTAAGGTTTTTCTAATTCTACATTGAAACATTGTACTCATGATCGCAGGCTGTAATATCGTACTGTAGTCACTAGTCAACCCAATGTTTGTTTTGACATTATACTGAAAGCATACGAGTGTCCGTAATGTTCGAGTACGTACGGGGAGGAGGGAGTCGAGGGACTCCCCGGCGCGCGCCCTGTCCTGGAGCGCGGCCGTGCGCGCGCGCAGGTCAGCGTCGGAGAGCGCGGAGACCTCGGGCTCCATGGAGTTGATGCGCGCCACGGTGTCGGCGTACTTCCTCCGCGTCGCCTCCCCGTCGTCGCGGCCGCCCCCGCCGAAAACGCCGCCCAGAAGGCCTCCCAGCGACGCGCGCGCCACGTGGACACCTCCTCTACGCCCCTGCGTCCCCTGGCCATGCTGGAAGGGGCGGAACCGGAGCCGGCCGCCGCCACAGCTATTGAGAGGAGGCGAGGGGAGGGTGGTGGCAGACGAAGGGTGGGGAAAGCGCAGTGAGGCGGCAGCGGCAGCAGCAGCTGCGGCCGCGGAGGCGGGAGGCGCCATGGCCATCGCGCGCTTGCTAGCCGCTGGGCTTGATGGCTTCTCTCCGGCGCTTCGTGTGGTGGAGGCGCGCACGGCGACAGCCCGCCGCGTGCTCTGGGTGGTGGGCAACGGCTGTGGCGTGGCTGTGGATGGAGGAGATGGATAAGGAGGTGGTGGACCATGGACCGAGCTCATCTCCAGTTCGGCCCAAATGAGTTGGGCTTTGGGTGATGGCAATGGACTGGGCTGGACCAGCTTGGATCTACGATGTCGCTTCGTGCTCCCAGGGCCCAGGGCCCAGGCCCCAGCCCTATCTTTAAGCTTGACAAGCACCCCACAAATCATGTAAATTCTATATAAAAAAAAACGTAAAATTCCAAGCCAAAAGAAGATTTTAAATTCAGATATAGAGTTTCGGATTTAAATAAACGAGCACGAATTCTGGACGGAGCCGAGCTCAGCATTGGCCAAATTCAAATTTACAATTTGGATTCAACAAAACAAACGGGTTGGGAGAAAGCCGGTTCCCGCCAATCACCGACTCGAAACTAGTTCCCACCATGGCTCCGATCAACATTTCACAGTCAGCAGCAGCTAGAAATTTGGTAGCACATCCAATGTTCCTTCTTTTCAAGACATCAGACATCAGACAACAGTCCCTTGTTTCGAGAAAATAAGAACGAAAGTGATCTAACATATATAAAACACTAATGGCACAGTTATACTGTACACTCTTTAATCTTCTCAAAATGACAAGGGCTGCGGCTCCCCCTGACAAATGAATGGATTTCAAAGAATAATGGTCAGATCATCCGTCAAAAAGTTGTGTATGTCATGTAACATCTAATGAACTCTTCAACTGCAGGAGAGCATCTGCGTCGCTCTTATTGTGTAAACTTCTCTCCTGTATGACAAAAGACCGTTTATGCACTTTGTGCTACCACATCCGGGTATAAAAAAAAAAAAAGAATCAGGCAAAATCATACAACTTCCACTGCACCCTAAATGGCGCTTCACCACAATTTGGCCTGTCCTGCAACGCCACAATTTGGCCCACAAAGATCTCAGCTATCGTTTGGCAACTCCATTGCCATCCGCCGTTTCCATGTGCACTGCTCCAATTATTTGTGTTAGCTAGGTTCTGGCGGGACCAATTTGAGGCTGCGCATCCACTCGCAGAAACTATGGTCGTCAAAGTGGATGAAGCTGCTCGTTAGCCTTGCCCTTTGCTCAGGAGTAAGTGTTCGCAACTGCGGAAATCTTGACTCCTGAAACAAGCAAAAGCTCTGTTAACAAACTGAGCTGCAGCAGGACAACTCGCTTGGATTTACTTTCTCAAGTACCACACAGCTAGCCGCAGTTAAAAATATCAGTGAAATAAACCAGTGGGGTAAATTCAGGTAAACCAAAATGTGAATGCCAAGGTTCGCAGAAAGTGTTACCTGCTCATAAGTAGGGTCCTTGTGAGCTGGGATCAGGCGTGAGACAAAATACCTAGCTTGAGAGCTTCCTTGCTGTACCAAGATATCGGAAAGAACAATCAATTATAAAAGTAAAGCATGAAGCAGTTCTGTAAGTGATCATTCATGCTAGTTCCATAGTTAATGAAACAAGTATTGATAGACTGAATGATTCAAAACAACTGTCCACATGGATGCAATGAAAGCTACTATACCGCGATTATCTTAAATCAAGTATCATATTACCTATTAATCACTCGGTCACTCCAAAGCAAAATAAAGATTTACATTGAAGTGAACAAATGTAACGATGTTCTAGCACCAAAAAATTCTAATTAATAAGTTGCAATCCAACACACATGGCCCAGATTAGTTAGACAGTAAAGCCAGGTTCGAAATAGTAGATATTAATAATGAGGAGAAAAGCAGCTGGAAGTAACAGTGAAGGATTAGAACAAGCAAACTGACTTTGAATGAAAGTATCCTTGGTGCTGGAAAACGTTGCTCGCTGAGCTCTTCTGCCAGTGTACGGCATGCTGCTAAAGCTGCTGCACTTTGTCCTTCTTGGGCTGCTAGCTCAGCACCCTGAAAAGATACAGCAATGACAGTTCAATAAAATATTATTATTTGACAAGGAATGAACAAGGTATAAAACAAACGTAAAAAAAAAAATATAATATTCCATAAGTCCTAGTCTCAGGATTTACTATAGACGCTTTCTAGTTTCTAAGCACGAACTAGTTTCCCTTTTTTAGGTAGGTATATCAATGATAATTCAATAATTTCAACACATTCATCATCACATTACATTCTCACTATGTGGCTCAAAGTCTTCACTACTTGTTACATAGACTCAAAACCTTGGATGCAAGTTAATAATCTCGAGCATGGTGCTGCTAAAATCCCCCATTTCGATTTGTTTATCTTTCAGGAGTAAAAGGTGAACAAGCAACAGCCACAATTCCATCTATGAAATTACACTACTATGTGGTACCATGGCCTGTGTCCAGAACATGTAAATGGTTCATATATGACAACCAAGATCAAAGCTTCAAATATGACAGTAAAGAACAAAGCCATGCTAATAGCTACAGTGCATGCTGAGGAAAAAAACGTGTCACTAATTAGTGAACAAAATCCTATCATCAAAAATCAACAATGATGGCCATGTAGAAGTGTTGAAGCTAAAGGTGAAAGGAGTAAGCTAAACATCATGTTACAAAACTCAACTGAGATAACATGTTAAAGGAGATGGATCAAAAAGTAACATACCAACCAAATGAAAATATCGGTTCCATGGTCCAGTACAACTGCAGCATTAGATTGAATGGCAAGATCATATGCTGGCAACTCCTCAAATGTACCACCTTCACGATGCATTATGCAACGAGGTGCCAGCATACGGAGTGAAAGATCAAATGATGCATTCAAGAACAAATTCCGAAGTACAGATTTTTCATCTTCATGTCCGATTATGCTACCTAAAAGTGGTCCCCTTTTTAGATGAAACAAGCACTCAGGAAGTGATGCTAGCTCTTTTGGGAAACGGTAAAGTTTCGATTTTAGGGCCTGAGAACCAAACTTGAGAGCTATGTCCTTTACTCTTTCATCAATTGAGAGCCTCATGTCAATGGCATCAGAGGCAGTTCTGGCATGCAAGATGGTTCTTTTACCAATGATAATTGAAGCAACATCCTCCTGCACACTTGCCAGATACGCAGACAAACCATCAACAGTCTGCAGCCTCATAGTGATCACCCGAGTGATTTCTGCTTGATACATATTGGAATAACGGACTGCAAACTGGAAGTAAACAAAATCATTCTTGATATCACCCTTTGTCTCCATAGACACAGAAAAACTCTGGGTCTCCTCAACACTATGCATCTGGATACAAAATGAAGTATCATGCTTGAATGTTTCATGAGAATCAGGAGATGCCTCTTCACCAGGGCCAATAACTTGAGTGACAAGCATGTTATCTGAACATCTGATCTCAAATAAGCCATGGGAACAGGCTGCTCTAGTCGATGCCCTTTGCAAATTGACCCCAAAGGCCTCTCCAAAGTCATCATGAAGCAAAAGCACACCTCCAGAACACTTTGCCAATGGCTGTAGAACAGGAACCCTCACAGGGCATGTTCCGGCACAAAGAATATCAACGACAGTACTGTGTCTCTGTGCTTCATGACCAAGACTCTCCATCCACTTCATAGCTGTCTTCTCCAGGTAAGCATAGTTCGGGTGTTGAACAGAATAAGGCACTGATCCTGGTCCAAACGTGATAGGGCCACCAGCACACACCAAGATTCTGCAGTTGCCTCCAGATCTCTTGATGATTCCACGAGACAACTCCACCGAGGGCCCTTGAATAATACCAAGGGCAACCTCTACTGCTGCGCCAAGGCACCGATCCCTTGACACTTCTGGCACACTCAGCTGATAGGGTCTCAAAGATGAGAATATTATGTGCGCAACAGGCAGAGAAGCATGTACAGGAGACAGGTAAACACCTGCCCCATAGATTAGCGCCTTCAAAGACTCATGGGTAGGCGACTTATTTCCAGGTAGCACATCCGCTGACACTGCTGCCCCCTCCGAGAAATCATACACCGAGACGGTTCGCCCGTAGGTGATGATTCCTATCTTTGCTGTAGGAGGGAGCGAATCCACAAAAGCATGCAAGGAGCCCTGCAGATGCTGCAGGTGTGCCTCGTCGAGGCACTCATCTATGATGATAAAAATGGGGCCGGACACCCTTGAGTCAGACACGGGGACAAAGCCTGGCCGCCTGTTCCCCACCTGCACATAATCCACAGTCGTGGACGTGAGCTCTGGCCACTGGAGCAGGTCCTGCTTGCTGGACACCAAGAATTCCCCCTCACTGCCGTTGAGCTTCTTGCAGATCACACACTGCCACTGCCCAGAGCCGATCAATATATCACAATACAAGTTCACATAGGCCCCGCAGTTCAGGCAATGTCGTGGATCGCGCTCCACGACGTCCGGCCCAGGCGACACCTCCCTCCCCGGAGAAACCAGAGCTCCGAACCCCAAGCTAAGGGCATTGAGCAGCTTCTTCTGCCTCAGCACCTACAGCAAATCACAAACAGAACAAATGACCAAACCTTGTGGAGGGGGGGGGGGGGGGTGGCGAAAGCACGCTTTGCATCCATGAACAAAGAGAGATCTCAGTTTTAGTTTAGGATCCAAATGGTACTGTGCTTATGTGTACGCACCACAGTTTAACTCTAGGAGAAGGGCATTCAACACTGCGACGGGAGCTGGGAGCGAAGCGTACCTTGTGTGCGGAGAATTGGACGTAGGGGTTGTCGAGGCCGTCGCCCTGGAGTGCTGATGGCGCGGGTGCGAGGTCCCCGTGCGGCATAGCGGCGCCGTTGAGGAAGTGCGGCGTGGAGGAGGTGGGGAGGGAGACGGTGGTGGTGGCGGTGGCGTTGGAGGAGGAGGAGGAGAAGTAGCCCGCGGCGAAGGGCACGGGGTGGGGCGACGCCGGGGTGGCGCGGAAGGGCACTGCCGCGGGGCGCAGCGGCGAGGAGAAGACAGGCGGGCCCGGCGGCGTGCTGAGGTGCGCCGGCGCGTGCCCGGGGCCCGAGCCAGGGCCCGTCGCGCCGGGGCTGGGGGTGCCCCGCGCGGGCATGGGAGAGAAGACGCGCGGCGGCGGGGGGAACGGAGGAGACGCGTGTGCCGGCCGCGGCGGCGTCTCCTCCATGCCGGCCGCGCTCGTGCTGCAGGGGATCGGGGACGGAGGGAGGAGAGATTTGGATCAGTGGGGTTCGAATTGGGGATCGGATGGGTGAAAGAGACGAGGGGAGAGACGAGAGTTGCTATTGATGGAGGGGTGAAATGGGTGTCAATGAGAACTGCTCTGCTCGATACCATCAAACCTCGTGTCCATGTCACAGTGGCTGGTTCGCGGGTTTCCTCCTGGTCTACGAGGGGAGCAGACCACAGCGAGTTTTTGATAGTTGAACTTGAAAGAGTGATTGCAACTATTGAATTTTAGTTATTCAACAAAAAAAAAAACGCTTACAACATCCAATTTATCGGTCATATAAGCAGATGCAACATGAAATCGGTCTGGAAAGCAAGAATAGGACCAAAATGCAAGATCTTCTTATGGGTGCTTTTGCAAAACAAGATCCTAACTGTAAACAACCTAGCTAAAAGAGGTTGATCTTCAAATCAGGTTTGCTGCTTATGTGATTGAGAGGATGAAACTCCCATTCATCTCTGCAAAGATTGCGTTTTCACACGGAAAGTGTGGTCCAAACTGTCTCAGTGGATGAGACTCCCCAACCTGCCATCTCTATCATCCTTCCGAACCACAAAGGCTTGGTGGAACGCTGCGTCTCGTCGTATAAACAAGGAGTACCGAAGATCGTTTGACGACCTTGTGATCGCCTTTTGGTGGGGGATTTGGAAAGAACGGAATAATAGAATCTTCCAAAACTTAGCAATGGATGTGGTACAGGTTGCCGAAAGGATTAAGCAACAATTTGATCAATTCCAAGCCGCGTTGGTTGTTTGATCCTCTAGCTGTTTCTTTCTAATAGCTCGAGGCCTTTGCTCCGTTCTGTTGTTTCTGCTTGGTGCGGTCCCAGTAGTGGACGAGCTGGCTGCCTATTCTACCACTCTTCTCTGCCTTCTAAACCACAAAAGGTTGGTGGAATGCCGCGTCTCAACGAATTGACGCACAGCTCCGAAGATCCTTCGATGGTCTCATTATTGCCTTTTGGTGGAATATCTGGACAGAAAGGAATAACAGAACGTTTCAAAACGTAGATTGCAATGTGGTGCAAGTAGCAGAGAAAGTCAAGTAGCAATTCGAGCTTTTCCATTGCGTGATGCAGGAATGACTGCTGCTGTTGTCTTCTTCGCTTGGTGGAGCATGGGTTGGTCGTTTTAGTGCTTTGTGTGGTGTTTCCTTATGTTGTTTTCTCCTTTTTTTAATGCTATAGGGGACAGTCGATACCTTTTGTTCTAATATTTGTTGCCCCCTGTTCTGTGATCTTGTACTCTTTATTTTTCCCAGACTTTACTCCTACTCTAATAAAATCGGCAAACCTCATGTTGTCTTTTCGAAAAGCAAAAAAGAATTTTAGTTATTGGTATTTTAATAAATTTTTAGTTTTTTATATTGAAAAATGAGAAAAGTCAGTCAGAATCTATTTTTCAGCTTTTAATTTATTTTAGTCACAATTATTTCCTCAACTAACTTAAAAACCACTATAAATCAGAGCTAGAAACCAGTCGTTTGGTTAGGATAGCTTCTGATTTTTTAAGAAAAAAACTAAAAAAACATCTAAACAGGAGTTAGGCTCGTGCCGTTTGCGGTTTGGGAAGATGGGTCAACTTTGGAGTCAACGGTGAACTTTGCTTTTCTGTATGCAAGGGGGCTGCTGTCTAGGGCGCTCATTTGCGCGACAGCTCACATCCCACGACATTCTTTGCCGCCGCCGCCTCCACTTATGTCCTCCTGGTCACTCGGATATAGTACAATTCTCAAACCACTGCAACGGGACATTCACTGTTGTCCTCGTCCGATACCCCAGATTTTAGCTGGACTATTAAGCGATGCACAAGACGTTCATGCGTTGCTGTCAAGTGCTGAACATGCCATGATGCCAGTATTAGGCTAGTTCTAGCCTAGTTTGTTTTCGTAGTATCGGTAGTCACGGCCTCGTTGGAGCTCTTTAGTTTGGAATCCTAGACCATCGGACCCTTAAACTTTGCTCATGACCTCTCATTTCCATTTTATTCATGTCACACATATAGGATTTACATACATACATGTCCTTCGTACATACAATCCTTGATCATTATATGTTCCTTTCATACATACATGCATACATGAATATGGAGGAGTGTGTCAAGGGTTAATTCCTGATAAGGATTTTAGGTGTATCAGTTGAAGGATGCGTGAACAACGCTGAAGGTGTGTATTCATCAGTGTATGTTGAACTCAAGAACACCGGGGTTATCTAGGTTCTAACCTCCCGAAGGATAACAGTCATATGTTATGTGTATTTTGTTATGAGTGCTTGTGAATCGGTTATCTATTAATATGGTCCTCCTCTCTTTATATACTAGAGAGAGGGAGAACTTACAAGTGGGCCCTGATTAGTAGACCCATGCCTAGCTAGATATTCAACTCCTAGATCATATCCTGGAGAACCGAGTGAGCCCAACTTGCCTTAAGAGCTTTGAGTGTATGTTCCAACCGTGGAATGCCTCCACACCTGGCTTCCCTGGACGCCTGACTTGTCCCATCACCGTCCGCCATAAGATCGTCTGCTAAGCCGTTATGTCCCTACGCTCCACGAGTCTACCTGTAAAACCGTCCACTTGCCTGGTCGTTCTGTAGACCCTGTCTCATCAGTCGTGCGGTGCTGCACCGGCCCGTAAGGCCCCATCCATTGCATATAATACTACAGGATGGTGCAGTGCTCAACCGCACCGGCCATGACTTTGTTCACTGGATGGGGTGCCTGGGGAAGGAAAACACTTGAGTAGACAGCAATAAATATGATTAGATGAGTTAGTTAAGGACCGGCCCCACGACTAGCAAGAGCTAATCGCGGGATCTCATAATATCACAAGGAAGCTGGTCGCGTAAGTCTTGTGCTGGTCATGCGAGCTTGGACCTGGTCGCGTGATGGGCCAGAGTTCAGGAAATACCCATCGTATGTCGTCATACCCCTCATTGGGCCCGTTAGTTAGGATGCCCCTTACTCAATACTCCGACAGTAGCACCCAAGCTCCCCCGTGGTCGTGGTCAGGTATGGCCACACCACTCGGACCCCGAGGGAACATAGTCCACTAAGAGAGTGGTCGCTGACATCGTTTAGCTTTTAGAGTTTGACTCTGAACTTCACATCATGTGGGGAGGTTAAGCATCTTGAGAGGAAGAGAGAGACATTGAATGTTGTCGGGTTCGAGGAGCTTTCGATTCCTCATGCATGCGCCTTTGGACTTCGAGCGGTTCAGATGTCGTGCTAGTTGAGATTCCTTAGTACTTCCTGGGGCGAGATGTCTATGATGGAATATGTATAAAAAACTAGGGTGCTGGTGCCCAGGCGTTGCCACATGTGCGCGGGTTTGACCGGGGCATGGCTATGAGTCCTCGGGGTAGTAAATGGTAGGATCGTGGGGATGTTTTCCATGGTGTTTTCGCCGTCCACTCTAGGCGTGAATCAATGGCTAGTTCCAGGGGTCCGACCACCCCTCGGGCCGGTCTAACCGTGAAAACCCAAACCTCTCTATTCATCTGCAGTCTGACCGTGACTCCTGATGGTCTGATCGCCCCTGTTGGCGGTCGGACCGCTGTCACTCAGACAGAACCGTTTTCAGCATAGTTTACTATTGGCTGAAACTTGTAAAATCCATAATAAATTCTCTGTAGCCCCAAAAATTATGAAACCAATTTTTTTGGTTTCATAATAACCTAATCTACCTATTAAAAGTGTTCCCAACCATTAAATAATTAATTAAATTTCTGGGATTTATTAATTAGGTTAAAGTTCATTAATTCACCGTTAATTCATCGCAAGCCCAAAATGGGTGAAACCAATTTTTCTAGTCTTCTTATGACTTGTTATATCTAGTAAAAAAAATCATGCTTTATATGGTATATTTTATGGAAATTCATCATATATATATATTGTAGCATGCATTATTGCATTTCACTCATGCTCATCATTGCATGCGCTTTTCTTTAGTGAACAAGGAATCAGAGCGCGATACAACCGTGGTTGAAGACGACTCTAATCTTTTAGATTTCTGCAAGTGTTGCGTGGGTAATTATAGGCGGTCACCTGAGCAGTAAGACAAGCAACTAAGCATATTGCACATTTGTTCAATTGGATGAAGTCTAAAATTTATGAACTATGTTTGTGTATGTTTGCATGTGTCGAGTCAAGATCGGGTACAAGTGGGTAGATCCTAGTTGAATGCATTACTTCTACCTTGAATTGTTGTTCATCCTTTCCTTGTCGTCTTGAGTATGTTGTTGGTGTCTAGATTACAAGTTAAATCGAAATACTTAGCAATGCATAGGTCATTCGGTAGAAGTCGAGCGGTGAATTGTTTCATCGTTCGCGAGCATATGCGTTATTTACTTTTGTCATGATCACAATGTTGGTTATGGGTTGATGATGGTTGGATGAGTGGTGAGTATGAGACGAGATGTGGGCGGTGCTAGGGATGTTATCTGCTCCGGAGGAAAGTCTTGGGGGCAGGCTGGGAGAGGAACCCGAACACTGTAGACCGCTTGCGTCGTTTAAACACCGATCATCGGTGTAGTCGGCTTTAGCACTTACCTTACTCACCACATGCTGATCTAATGGTAAGACGAGTTGAATACCTCTGGAGCTGTGATATTTGGGTGTGAACATCGACGGTGTGAGCGGGTGGGCTTGTAAGAGGTGCTAGTTTGCTCCGAGAGTAGTTCTAGTACCTCCGCACCAAGCGATGCATGATCCAAATGGTTGGGGTTTATTGGGAAAGGTTGACATGAATACCCCTTGTATGGATCTGTGTGGTCATGCAAGCCATATAGTCCTCAAGTCGTGTGGGTCCAGGAGTATCCCCTTGCAGCGTGTAAAAATATTTCGAAATATCGTGCTCTCGGTCATAGCATGCTCCTGTCCATCTGCATTGGTCGTAGAGTTTTCGCTTATGGTTGATGGTTGGATATGTGGGAGATGATTGAGTTGGTCTTTGTTACATGTATGTTTATAATGGTTCTAGTTATTTATGTTCAGTTGATTATGACAGTGTAGAATTATGTTGTTGTTAGTTAAGTTAATTGCTCACATCTATATGTCTAGATTGATTACCGTTTATGTTTAATTTAACCATGTGATTTTTCCTTGCTAATGGCTCAATGCATAATCCTTGGAGTCGAGCTACATATATGTGCTCTATATGATTTAAGTCTTGCGAGTACCTTCGTACTCATGTCTGCATTTTCAGGTGCTGCTGATGATGAAGAGCCGGTGTTTGGCTACTTCGTGCATGCCGATCAGGGTGATGGGCAAGAGTAGTTCATCCTACTCTCAGAGATCGTGCTTTTGGGGTAGAGCCTAAGGGCATGTGGCTCCACTCTCTTTTGTTGTATATATTTATGTTTCCGCTGCGTAGATGTTATTGCCTTTTGATGTAAAATGTTGAAAATAGTTGCATGTTAAAGACTTGTAATATAAGATTAATTACTCATTCTTTCTTAAGGTTTGTTGTGATGTATATATTGGAAAGACATGTGTTCCGATCTTGGGCACAAAACACGTGCTGGGACTATCGAGATAGTATTCTGGTTAATCGTTAAAGTCATGATTATGGAAATAATCTACTTAATGATGAATTAGAATACTGTTTGGACGGTTCCTCACATCGTGGTATCAGAGCTTGGTTTAATGAAGTAGCCTAAAAATGATTAGAACGTTCTTTAGTAAAGTGTCAAATCCGCTAAGCAACCCACCAAAGTTTCTTTTATGCCTCTCCATAATTAATATGTATGAAACTGCTATATTATGCCCCTAAGTGTAATGTGTTGATGGTTGTTGTACTTATATTGCTTGTTTCTGTATCATGTTGTTTCATAGCATGATGCCTTTGTGACTTATTTTGCATCGACACAATTGATGAAAAAAGTAAGAAGGTAAGGAACACATCTCGATGGCGGTAAATATCGGGGGAAGGGTGATGTATGAGATTGTGATGCTTGTTTGGGGAGAGATGCACCCGAGAAAGAAACATATAGTTAAGGGTCGAGCATACTTCCATATTCTATTGTTCATTTTGCACCATGCCTTTGAACATGCATTTACATCGTTATGTAGTATACGGATCCAAATATGCAAGGTCTGACATAGCAAAGTAGCATTAGTTGGAGTTTGATCTTTCACCTATGTTGGAGTTTAACCTTTCGCCTCTCTTTCTTTTCACCGTCTCTCTTTATGAATTGTCTCATCAAGAATAAAGCTGTCATAGATTGTGCTCAGCGGACCATCACCCTTAATGGTTTGTCCGGCACCCGAATTCATTTGAAGCTCAAGGCCGTTGATACTTGCCTTTACGCTCTGAAGACTGTCCCCACCACGAATCTGTTGAGTATTCCTGTGGTGTGTGAATTCTTGGATGTCTTTCCAGATGAGTTGCCAGGGATGCCACCCGACCGCACCGTGGAATTCTCTATTGACCTTGTGCCCGGAGCGACCCCAGTTTGAGGAAGTCGTATAAGATGTCGTTAGTTGAGCTAGCTGAGTTGAAGAGGCAGATTCAGGAGTTGCTGTCAAAGGGTTTCATACATCTGAGCTCCTCACCTTGGGGATGCTCGACACTCTTTGTGAAGAAGAAGGATGATACTCTGCGGATGTGTGTTGATTACCGTCCGTTGAATGAGATCATGGTAAAGAACAAGTACCCGCTTCCTAGGATTGATATCCTGTTTGACCAACTAACCGGCGCCCGAGTTTTCTCGAAGATTGACTTAAGGTTGGGCTACCATCAAATTAAGGTCCAACCGGAGGATATACCGAAGACGGCTTTCTCAACTCGTTATGGTCTTTATGAGTTCACCGTTCTGTCCTTCGGATTGACGAATGCTCCGGCGTATTTCATGTACTTGATGAACACGGTATTCATGGAGGAACTTGATAAGTTTGTCGTGGTTTTCATCGACGACATTCTAATATACTCCAAGAATGAAGAAGAACATTATGAGCACCTCCATGTTGTTTTTGGCCGACTCCGAGATCACCAACTTTATACCAAGTTCAGCAAATGCGAGTTTTGGCTCAAGGAGGTCGCTTTTCTGGGTCATGTCTTGTCAGAAAACAGTGTTGCAGTTGACCCGAACAAGGTGCAGGATGTGCTCAGTTAGGTTCAGCCCAAGAATGTCACTGACATCCAGAGTTTTCTTGGACTTGCGGGTTACTACCGCCGGTTCATCGAAAATTTCTCTAAAATTGCCAAGCCAATGACTGAGCTATTGAAGCAGGGAAGTGTATTCGAGTGGTCAAGTGAATGTGAGTCAGCTTTCCAGACCTTAAAGAAGCTGCTCACGACTGCTCCCGTTCTTGCTCAGCCTGATGTGGGCAAGAGCTTCAACATCTATTGCGATGCTTCCCGTATGGGCCTCGGATGTGTCCTTATACAAGAGGGCAGAGTTGTCGCTTATGTCTCTCGCCAGTTGAAGCGCCACGAGGAGAACTACCCAACACATGACTTAGAGCTTGCTGCAGTGGTGCACGCTCTAAAGATCTGGCGCCATTACCTAATGGGCAACTTGTGTCGTATCTACACGGATCACAAAAGTCTCAAATATATCTTCACTCGAGCGGATTTGAATATGAGGCAGCGAAGGTGGCTTGAGTTGATCAAAGACTATGAGCTGGACGTTCATTATCACCCCGGTAAGGTGAATGTGGTCGCCGATGCTTTGAGCCGAAGGGCTCATTGTCATTGTCTTAGAGTCGAGCCCGGGAATGCCACACTTTGTGATGATTTCCGCCGGCTTGGACTTGAAATGGTTTTGGATGGTTTTCTCGTCAATCTAGAGATCAGATCCACTCTCTTGGATGATATCAAGGCAGCTCAGAGGGGTGATAAGGGCATGGCTAGAATCCGGGAGAAAAAGAAGATCGGCAAGGCCGTGTGCTTTTCTGAAGATGACCAGGGTATTCTGTGGTTTGGGAACCATTTAGTGGTTCTCAAGGTTGAGGCACTAAGGAAGAAGATACTGGGTGAGGCTCATGACTCGTTGCTATCCATTTATCCAGGGAGCACGAAAATGTATCAAGACCTCAAGCCACGATTTTGGTGGACTCGCACGAAGTGAGAAATCGCTTGATATGTTGTTGAGTGTGATGTCTGCTGAAGGGTGAAGGCCAAGCATTTCAAGCTAGCTGGTACACTTCAACCTTTACCTATTCCCTCCTGGAAGTAGCCGAACTTCGGGAACAAATCCTTGTCTCCTTTACTTTATTGCATATTTATTTGTTCTAGTTGATCTTTGGGGATTTTCCCGATCTATTTGCTTGTGTTCGTGTAACTGCATGTTGGTGGTGATAAGGTATTTAGGCATTTCTTAGAACCTATGGTAACTTATAGACTCATTTAGACTTGCTCAAAAGTTCATAAGTTTCAATTTCCTGTATCATCCAGATTATCTGGATAAGCCCGAAGTATCCAGGTTCTGTATAACCCGGACTCTCCGGATTGACACTAAGTATCCGGATTTAGTAATCCGCTATGAAGTTTTAAATTTCAGAAAATGCCTATTCACCCCCCTCTAGGCGACATCACATACATTTCAAAGAGTCAATCCGACGGGGGTCCGTTGTTGGTTGTGACATCCTGCAAAACAGAGAGTCTAGTCTTTTGAACTTTTAAAAACTTACAAGTTTTATTCCACACTCGCCTGGAAAAGTTCTGCAAAATAGAGAAATAGACTTGTCTTTGAGTAATCCTACATGTAGAACTTGCACTATAGGGCGATGTTCCAGGAGTTGTGTAATTCACAGGCATCCTCCATGGCTAGCTTGACCGCATCAGATTGGGCGATATTGACTACTTTGTAGGGGCCCTCCCACCTCGAGGAGACTTTATTCCGATCGACCTTATTCTGGATTTGCCTAAGGACGAGGTCGTCTACGACCAGTCTCCACTCCCTCATCTCATGATTGTGATAGCGTCTGAGGCTTTGCTAATATCGGGCAACTCGGATTAGAGCATGCTCGTGGAACTCTTCGATCAAATTTATATCATCCTTGCGTCACGCCACCTGGTCGTCGTCCAAGTAGTTGGCCACTCGAGACGACTAAAGGGCCATCTCAGACGGAAGCATTGCCTCTGTGCCAAAAACAAGGAAGAAAGGGGTCTCGACTATAGCCCTGCTAGGAGTTGTTCGCAGCGACCAAAGTATTGTGGGTAGTTCATCCACCTAACGTCTTAAATAGCTGATAAATCGATCAAAGACCCGAGTTTTGATCCCTTGTAGTAACATCCTATTTGCCCTTTCGACCAATTTGTTGCTCTATGGGTGTGCCACCAACGCATAACAAACTTTGGTCTCGATCTATTCGCAGTTTTCCTGGAAAGCACTACTGGCGAACTGAGTCCTGTTGCCTGTAATTATGTGATTTGGACTGCCAAACCGCACTATTACACCCCGTATGAACTTAATCACTAATATGGCGGTGATCTTCCTGACGTGCTCAACCTCCATCCACTTAGTGAATTTGTCGATTGCCACGAACAGGAGTTCAAAATCACCTAGAACTTTAAGGAACGGTCCCATGATATCTAGCCCCTAGACAACGAAAGGCTAAGAGAGTGATATAGTTTGTTGTGCTTAGGCTGGTAGGTTGTTTTGTCAGCCATGGCACTTGTCGGTGGATGAACACCGCAAGCGGGGATCCTGAGAGACCCCCTTTGAGATTCGGCCGGGGGGCTGATTCTGAATCTACCTCGTACGTGGGGTTAATGCGAATGTGTGGGATCTAGACGGGACGGATGATCGTCTGCTAGTAGGAGTAAATGCACAAGGGATTTAGACAGGTTCGGGCCGCACGGAGGCGTATACCCTACTCCTGTGTGTCTGATGTGCTATTAATGCTCTTGGAATACCTTTCTCTGGACCTCTGTGTTACAAGTTTTTTTGGTCTATCTATCAAGTCTTGAGCTTCGGTCTTCAAATGCCGATCTCTTTGAACTTGTTCAAAGTGGCTTCAACCTTGCTTCTTGCTTCTAAACCTTTTGAACCATTTCTTCTATGAAGTGCTCCCCCCCTTTTATCCTATCGGGGGGAGGCTCGGCGTGCCCAGAACAGGGGCACGAGTTCCCGTAAGCCATAAATAGAAAGCAACCATTATGGGTCTACAGTTTGATGTTACAGGGGTTGAAAATGCGTCATTCGGTCGGTCCCATCGGTTATTACGCCCAAACTTTAGCAGGTGCAGGGGGCCTACCGACCAGCCACTGAATATCCCCGCATGCCTGTCCGGTCAAAGTGGGTCTGACACGGCAGGGTGTCAGGCGATACGCCTCGAGCCCATCGACGATATCTTCAAGCCGTCTTCCTTTATGGGCCCTGCAGGGTGACGTGCGATGGGACCTGTCGCATTTAATGTCCCCACGCCTTCCTGCCAGGCGGTGGCAGGGACTGACATACTTAGTACGACAGGTGTAGGGGGGAGTGGTTGGATGTGACCGGCTACGCTCCCCCTTAAATGCAGCATCGGGCTTCCCACCAATTGACACCTCACCGTGGAGCCCTTGCGGGGTCCACCGGCAAGGGGATTCTTAGGTCCTCGGGGAACTCTGGGTACTCGGGGACCAACTGTCCTTGGCTCCGAGCACCTCCTCCCGGATCTGGCTCTTCTAGGGTCCTCGGGGAACTCTGGGTACTCGGAGACCAACTGTTCTTGGCCTCGAGCACCCCCTCCCGGGTCTGGTTTTTCTCGGGCCCTCGGGGAGATGGTCCCCGAGGGATGGCGCCATGTGGCACTGTGCTATCCTGGCCTCGGGACTCAGGAATCCCCGGTTCTCGTATCACCGACAGCAGCCCCTGGGCCCATCGGTAGGCGATGGCCTAGAGATTGCGGATGGGGCCCTATTTCTTCGAGGCCGAACACAGCATTGGTGCTACGTGGCTTTCTGTCACCAGGTGCCAAAATCTTTGCGGGCCTTGCAGTTTTTTGGCCCAGGCTCTTGGTATAGCCCAAGGAGGAAACCGAAAGGGCGCATGCCCTTTCGACTTTCGAGGAAAGTGATGATGAGGCGGGAGGCGCGCCTGGCAACCGCGCGGATTGAGGGAGATGCGCCTAGCATATTGCGCGGAGGAATGAGGCGTTTGAACTCCCTAGTCAATGAAAGGGGCCGGCTGGAGGAGGACCGCAAGTTGCTGGACACCCGCGTGGCCACGGCTCGCTCGGCCTATGAAAGGTCCATGCAGGAGTTGGCCATGGAGCAGGAGGCACTGGAGGAGGCGCGTGATGAGGCCGTCGCCTCACAAGAGAAAGCCGACCGCCTGGGACGGCTCACGACGGAGCGCGACCAAGCGTCGAGGAAGCGTGCCAGCAAGTTGGCCGCTTGCGAGGAGCAACTTGCCCGGTGCGAGCAGCAGGTTGCCACACGGGAGGGGGCAATTGGCAAGCGGGAGGAAACCGTGCAGTCTGCATAGACGGACCTCCGCCGCAAGCTGACGACCTTGAGCGCGGACACCCTTCTCCATCGGGAGGAGTAGGTCGAACTGCGTGAGACGGATGCTGATCTGGCGGTGTTGGCGCTCCCACCTAGGAGGAGCATGTCGCCAACCAGGAGGCCAACCTAACTGCCTGAGAGCAGGCCGTCAAGGCCCAGGCCGAGCGACTGGAGCAGTCCTGGCACGAGGTGGTTGCCCAACTTGAGGAGGTACAGGCCTCGAAGGACGTCCCTGCCATCACCACCGACAGCAGCAGTCTCGAAGCCCAGCTGAAGAAAGCCGAGGAGGAGCTTGATACCGTCCTCGAAGAGCGGACGAATCTGAAGGTGATGATGCAGGATATCCTTCCGCGGGCTTGTCACAGCCCCCGAGCTCGACGCAGTGGTACTCTAGGTACTCGGGGAACTCTGGGTACTCGGGGACCAACTGTTCTTGGCCCCGAGC
Source organism: Phragmites australis (assembly GCF_958298935.1). Taxonomy (NCBI): domain Eukaryota; kingdom Viridiplantae; phylum Streptophyta; class Magnoliopsida; order Poales; family Poaceae; genus Phragmites; species Phragmites australis. The sequence continues at coordinate 16,224,633 of NC_084921.1, forward strand.
ACCCCCCCTCCTGGACTTGGCTCTTCTCGGGTCCTCGAGGAACTCTGGGTACTCGGGGACCAACTGTTCTTGACCCCGAGCACCCCCTCCCGGACTTGGCTCTTCTCGGGTCCTCAGGGAACTCTAGGTACTCGGGGATCAACTGTTCTTGGCCCCGAGCACCCCCTCCCGGGTCTGGCTTTTCTCGGGCCCTCGGGGAGATGGTCCCCGAGGGATGGCACCATGTGGCACTGTGCTGTCTTGGCCCCGGTTCCCGTATCACCGACAGCACTGACATGACTCGCACTGTTTCACCAGCTCGTAAGCATCCTAAAGGGCAGTGGGCCAATAAAATCCTTGCTGGAACATTTTTCCAACCAGAGTACGGTACGTAGCGTGGCTACCACATATGCCTCCATAGATATCAGAGAGCACTGTGCTCCCCTCTTCTTAAATGATATATTTCAGAAAAAGGCCGTTGCTCCCCCGGTAAAGGCGTCCCTCTACCAGGGTGCATCTACAGGCTTGCCACGAGACCTTTTCTGCTGAAACATCATCGTCAGGGGTTGCTCGTTCTGAAGGTAGTCCGAGACCTGATCCATCTAGGTCATACCCAAATCTAGCAGGACGACCACATAATGGCCACTTGAGGTTGATGGCACCGAAGAAGGCGTTGCTTCCAATGTCGTTGCCTCTGGTGCTCCGTTTCTATGCGGAGCATCCCCTTCACCTTGGCTCGAGACCACGGTGGATGGTCGTGTGAGTCTTTCTTCAAAGACTCAGACCGGGACAGGTTCACAAGAAGAAGCTATACAGTCCAGCTCTTTGACTAGGAAGTTGTCCTTGCGAGGGATGTGTCTAACTTCAAAACTGAAAAAACATCGCTCCAGTCTCCTCACTTCAGCGAGGTATGCCTCCATTGTTGGATCAGAGCACTGAAACTCCTTATGCACTTGGTTAACAACCAATAGCGAGTCATCTATCACTAACAGGCATTTAATCCCAAGTGCGGAGGTTGCCCGCAATCCAGACAAGAGGTCCTCGTATTCAGCGATATTGTTAGTGGCTACAAAATATAATTAGACTACGTATTTGAGGATGTCGCCAGTTGGTGAGGTCAGGAGTACTCCAATCCCTGCTCCCTTCAGCGTGAACGACCCATCGAAGTGCATGGTCTAGTGCTCATCTGCCTATAGTCGTTGTACATGCTCGGGTTCAAAATATGACGACTCAGCCACAAAATTGACTAGCGCCTGGGACTTGATAGCCGTTCGGGGGACGAATCGGAGATCAAACTCCCCGAGCTATACTGTCCACTTTGCCGTTCTTCCTACCGCATCCTTATTGTGGAGAATTTCTCTGATCGGGAGCAAGGAGATTATCTTGATTTTGTAGGCCTGTAAGTAATGTCTAAGCTTGCGAGAAGCCATAAGAATGGCGTATAATAGCTTCTGAGCCTAGGGTACCGAGCTTTCGTGTCGTGTAGGACCTCACTAGTGTAGTACACTGATCATTGAAGACCTTCTCGCTTGACAACCAGTACCACGCTCACGACCTATGAGTTGCTGCAACATAGAGCAAGAGCTCCTCATCTGGTCGAGGTGCGGTCAGTACAAGAGGGGAGGAGAAGTACATTTTTAGATCTTGGAGGGTCGTTTCTACTCCTGGTGTCCATCAAAAGTGGTCAAGCTTGAAGAGCGGCAACCCCCTCTCTCCCAGGCTTGAGATGAACCTGCTCAATGCTGCCACACATCCTGTTAGTTTCTATACTTCTTTTAGCCTGGTCGAGGACTTCATCTGGTCGATGGCTCTGATCTTGTCAGGATTTGCCTCTATTCTTCAACCAGAAATGAGGAATCCGAGCAACTTTCCTAATGGGATTTCAAATGTGCACTTCTCTGGGTTCAGCTTCATGATGTACTTCCAAAGGTTATCAAACATTTCCTGGATGTCCGCGACCAGATCTTCATTGGTTCTACTCTTCACGACCACATCATCCATGTATGCCTTGATGTTTCTACCGAGCTGTGGTCAAAGAATGAGCTGATACAACACTGGTAAGTGGCACATGCGCTTTTTAAACCAAACGGTATTTTTACGTAGCAAAAGACATAGAAGGGTGTTACAAAAGCAGTCTTCTTCTCATCTTCCCTATACATGCTAATCTGGTGGTACCTCGAACACGCATCCAAGAAGCTTAGGAGATCGCTATCGATAGTTGAGTCGACAAGCTGGTCAATCCTGGCAGGAAGAGATCTTTTGAGCATGTCTTGTTGAGGTTGGTGAAATTGATGCACATCCTCCACTTACCATTATATTTTTGGACCATGATTGGGTTAGCTAGCCACTCTGGGTACTGTATTTCTTGGATGAAGCCTACTTCTAGGAGCTTATCGATCTCCTCATGAAGTGCTTTCTTTTGGTCAGCTATGAACCGACACACTTTTTGCTTGACTCATCACGTGTCAGGTCGTATTGACAACTTATGCTCGATCACGTCCTTGGGGACTCTAGGCATATCAGACGGATTCCATGAAAAGACATCCATGTTTTCCCGGAGGAAGGTGATGAGCGCGAGTTCCTATTTGGAGGCCAGGCTGGCCCCTATCTGGATCGTCCTAGTTGGGTCGGAGTCGTCGAGGCGTACTGCCTTGAGCCGCTCATCTTGGCTGGTGGTGACGTGGACCTTCACCAAGCGATCACTAGGCATAGCATTCTTCGGCTCCAACCTGGGAGTCAGCTCGACCATGTCAAGGCTCCTCTTGTTGCAGTGCAAAGCTGTCTTTGTATTGCCAAAGATGGTGATGGCCCCAGTCGGACTAGGGATCTTGATCACTTGGTATGAATAGTGGGCGACAAACATGAACTGAGCCATTGCCGGTTTCCCCAGGATCACGTTATAGGCGGTCTCGAAGTCCGCTACATCAAACATGACTTTTTCGGTCCTGATGTTACTCAGTGAGCCGAAAGTGATGGGCAGTTCGACCCCCCAGGGCTTAGCCAATGATCCTAGTGTAATTCCAAAGAAGGGGAGACGGTTTCAACGCACTCCTTGGGATTTGTAGGGTGTCTAATGCATCGGCGAAGATGAGGTTGATGGAGAGCCCTCCGTCGACCAGCACGTGACCCAATTTGATATTCTGCACGATGGGTTCGACCACAATAGGGTAGCGACCAGGTCGCTTGTCACTCGTGAGGTGGTCGGCCTGACTGAAGGTAAGGGGCACTTCTGACCACTTTAGACATGGGCTTGGGTCCAGCGTGGTCGCCCATATCTCCTGCCGACTTGTATCCGTGTTCGAGGAGTATGTTGCGGCAGTGCCAAAGATGTGGTAGACCATGTGATCAGCTTGCTAGTACCCCAGTGCCGACTGGTTGGGGTCGGCTCCATCCTGACCATCCTCGTCGGGCCTGGATTTACGCTCCTCAAGTTCCTTGTCGATGATGTCCCACACAACCTTACACTCGGTCAGGTCGTAGGCATCGGTGTGGTGGATCGGGCAGTAGCCACGACTCTTTTTTCCCTCCTTTTTCTCAAAGCGTTAGCACGGTTGGCCGGTTTGCTCAACCACCATGACATCGGACGATCCTTCCTTGCGTTTGTACTTCCTCTTGCTCAACCACCATGACATCGGGGAGGGTTGGTCAAAGGTTGGTTGTGACCTGGTGTCAATATGATGCTATCAAGCCCCGGCGGCCTGTGCGCACTTATCAGCGAGCTCAAAGAGCTTTGTAGTTCTTTGGATTATCTTAGTGGCCAGCTTCTTGACCATCTTTTGGTCTCTGACCCCTCTCTTGAAGGCGATGACCACGGATTCACATGTGATCCTTAGAATGGTGTTTCGGTACTCGGTGAAGCATCAGATGAAGTCTCGTAATGACTCACCTTATCGCTACCTGACCTGGTACAGGTCGTCCTCAACCCCGGGTCTCGCATAGGGCCCCTGTAAGTTGGTGACAAATTGCTTGCATAGATCCTCCTAGGCTTGAACCAACTCGCGGGGAAGGTTCATAAGTCAGGACCGAACTGAACTGGTCAAGGTGGTCGGGAAATAGTTGGTCATAACTTTCCCGTGGCCCCTGTGGCATACACCATAGTGGTGTAGATTTACATAAACTCATCAGGATTGATTGAGTCATCGTATTTTTTAGTTAGGACCGTTCGAAACTTATCTGTCCACATAACTGGTGGGTCTTTTCTATCTGCAGGTCGCTGGCTACTTTTGCTTCTAGTAAATGGTGAGTTTTTGGGGTTAGCTAGCTTTTTTTTCTTCCTGCTAGAAGCTGTGCATAAGCTGTCCCAAACGGGCCAATAGCTGATGTGGATTAAGAAATATATCCTATACCTTCTATCTTAATCCAACGGCTAAGACGACGCGTGGAGTTCCGAACCTAAGCTCGGAGACCATATCAGGCCGTTCGATTTTATTTCGGGTAGCGGAGGAGAGCGACCTAAGGACACCGTACAAGTAGAACGCGGCTGCGTGTGGAGAAGAACGAAGCGGCGGAGCAATGGCCGGGCAGGACACGACGCCGAGCACCAAGGCGGCGGCGCCACCGGCGACCATCCGCCTCGTCAACTTCATCTCCGAGGACCAGGCAAGCCCCCGACCACTTCCCCCTTTCGATTTCTCGCTCGCTTGCTGCCTGCCCTAGCATGCTCAATCGTGCTGGGAAACATAAAAAGAAAAATTCGCTGAAATTTGTTGGGTGGGAAATTCCGGCAGCTCGATGAGGTGAAGCGGACGCGAGGGGAGCGGGTAGAGGACGGCACCGCGCAGCGCGACAAGCCTCTCTTTCAGGTGAGGTCACCGCTCTACCCAGGCTGCTTCGTGCATTTGCTTCGGTTTGCCTTAAATCCATTAGACACGTCGATTTCTTTCTGCCCTGTGCAGATCCTACAGGAGAACAAGGAGAAGAAGGACGCAGAGTTCAACGAGCGGTTCAAGCACAGTATGCTTGCCTCCCTTCTATCCCGTACTATCTTAATGTTTTATGTTGGTGAAATGTAGGCAAAATTGCTGTAATTTGGGTTTAGGTGTAGCTTTTTGTTAGTACTGCTCGAAAGGATGTAGCCATGATGAGCCTGGACAATTACACAAGAGATCTAGTCATGCTAGCTGCAAGATTGAGTTGCGGCTGAAGCACGCATACAGGCCAAAGTTCTTACTGATCACTGAAGCGTGTGGGTAGTAATAGTATTACAGCCATCAATTGTTTTCCTTACCTCTTTGCAACAGAAAAAATGTATTGCTTGCCGTACTGTTATTTTCAATGAGACAAGTAACAGAGGAATCTGTCCTTGTTCTAGTGAGGATTAACTGAAAAGCAAGATTCGGTTTTGCTGAATAAGCTTTCTAGCCTGCTATCTATTTTTCCTTGCTATTGCTGTTTCTGGGTTGATTTGACTAGATCACAGGATATGGAACTCTGGAGTTTGACTTCATTAAAATTTTCTCTCACTCTGATCTTATTGTTTTCTTTTCTATTCAGGACCTCCAAAAGCCTTGGATGAGGATGAGACCGAGTTTCTCGAAAAATTAGCATTGGTAAGCATTTAATGTAATCTAGAATGCTAGATAGCATTGAAAATCACGGTTCAAGCCCAAAAATGAAGATGCATATAGCTGTCCGTATGTATAGCAACGGCAACAGGATTTTATTTGTCACATGCTCACTGATGTATTTTTATGTGCACACCTGCTTAAGGGCTCTTCCCCCTCAACCCGTGTTACAACCTACAAGCACAAACATTGGTGTGGCTGCCTGGTTGGATCCGTTGTGTACTTTGTGAACTGTGCACAAATAATGAGAAACTTGTTCCATTTGTTCATTCATAAGATATTAAGGCTTTGTTTACATATTAGTATTCTGACCTTCTCTCAGTCATTCTATTCCCCTTTCCTTTATGAGAGATAAAAACTAAAAGGCTCCAACTCAGAAGCGTTTCAAACCTGCAGGCGTACCAAAGTTTAACAAAATACAGTCATCATAGGCCCCAATAGAACTAAAAGTCTAAAACCAGATTGTAGCGCTATAGTTTAGGAAAAGGAAAACCGACTACTTCAGCTGCTGCAGAACCACTTTGATTAAGTATCATGTCGGACCCTTTACCCCTGACAGCATCTTTCATTCAGTATCCCAAGCATGTAATAAGACGATTGCTACACTTGATAGTAGTAGCCCAAGGCATATGCTGTATTAGGAGAGGCTTCCCAACCAACCACCCTAAGATTTGACCTTTCTTCGTGAGATAATACTTAAAACTGCGTCACCCATAATAATTTATTCTTAGCTGTTTGCTACAATCGCAGCTAAATGTTTGTTAATCGTAAACATCATATGAACCACACATAATCTGGTAGATATTAATGTGCCTCATTAGAACAGTTTAGAAGTTCCCTTCTTTGAGTAACTATGCCAAACATTATAAGAAAAGGGAAACAATATTATTTACAATTTTGATTAACTTTTTCAAAAACACGAACTATATTAGTTATCTTGAAAAGAATTTTGGGTGAGTATTTTAAGGGGAACCAAAAATACCATAAATCATGTGCTTTTATTTTCCTCTTGAAGACGATCATTGTTTCTTGTCTGTGAATCGTGAAAATAATCTATCCCTGGTGTTTACCATTATTGTATTGAAATTCTAAAGAGTAGAAAAATAATCTGAAGTCTAGTTCTTGAATAGCTTGATTAGTTAATTATGATCTTCCTAGTCAGTAGTACTTGTATTTGCTATATAAGAGTTACAGACATAAAACATATGGCTTTTTAAGTACGTGCTGTATCTTTTAGTCCATGTTTTTTTGCAACATCTTAGTTCCTTGTTTCATGCTACTTCGCTGCAGTCAAGGAGGGAATATGAACAGCAGGTGGCCAATGAAGAAGAAGAAGAACTCCGCAGTTTCCATGTGAGTAACATACCGACAATTAATATGTATTGCTCTATGTCTTCAAATGAACCTCTTGTTTTCAATGCTGCCAGTTTTCTGATCTGCCAAATCGAATTGCAATCAAACATGAAAGCTTTTCTCTATCTTGAGCACAGCAATCTGAGTTGTAACATTTGCCCGGCTGTAATGCACTTACCTGTGGATGCCTGCATCAGATTCATTGATTAGTCATTAAAAAGGACAAGACAGAAACATAGAACTTTTGTTACGTGATATGTATCATCTAAATGCAGTAGCATAGAGCAGCAGATTGTGGAGCTTTTGGATGCTCCATAGTTTATCTTATAGTAAATTTCAGCAATCATTTATATACTGGAAGACAGCTTTGCTCCAATCGCGACTCTGTTCTCATCTACCATACACAGGTCACATGACTGGCCTAATAAGTGTTTTTCCTTTCAGGAGGCTGTAGCTGCCCAGTCCAATATTGTTCTTGAAGTAGAGATTCCTACAGTCTCTAGACCTGAGGTATGTTACAATTTACAAAAGCAAAGTGGATTTATGTTTCTTGTGATTTTGTCATAGTTTTAAGACGAGATTAACATAAAGTGCATATACATACTACACGTTATGCTCCTTTCCCTGGCAGTTGTTAACTGCCCCTCCTCAGGAGAGCAGGCCTAAGCCACCTATGAAGAGGAACCAGCCTGCACTCCTGAAAAATGTAATAATTTCTGTGAAGCCGCAAGCCAAGAAACCGAAGGTTGACCCGGATGTTAAGCCTGCTCCCAAGAAGCAGTCTTCAAATGGGCATGACGCAGACCAAAAGCCACCAGATGACAGTAAGGGCACGCTGGGCTCTCTGGTGGCTTATGACGACGATGAAAGTGGTGATGATGAAGATTGACAATGGTGTTTCAGAATTCAGGTATGGATGCCACAAGCTTACCAGAAGATATGCATTGGAGCAGCAGCCTGCGGGGTTTGCTTGACAAGAGGCAAAATAGACTTCTCTTGCAGTCCATATGCATCAAAAGCCTCCGCTGAATTTTCCCTGTATGTACTGTCGAAGCCCAAGACAGTAGTAATGATAACGGTACGTCGGTACCACTAGTTTGTAAAACTCTGTAGCAAGCACTTGCATTTATCTGATCAGCCGATGTTTCCCATGGATTGCTAGAGGATTGGAGATAGGTTTAGCTGACCCATTGGTTGGTTGCTGCATCAACCAGATATGAACATGTACCATGACAGAATGTGTGGATCAATTTGTCAGCCTCAAGCTTGAAGTGCGATTTCCCGTCTCTTCTGGGTTCTTTCACAATCAGGAAGATGTACGACATCGCCTGCTGCGGTACGTACTAGCAGATTTCAGAGGGTTTGGTGTGTGCAGTACGCGTTGTACTGACGAAGCAGTCCAGCATTTGCGTACTCCACTCCAGTTGCAGGGTTGTACTGATGGACGACGGCGGCTGGAGTACAGTACTGCACTGAATCGGCAAGTCAATCTAGCGTGTATATATAGATCTCCAGTGCTTGGTGATGATGGCATTACCATTAGCATTGGCAACACAGACAGGTAAAGAGAGTAGGGTTGGAGCCAGGGATGAGTCAGAGCATGGGATGGAGTCATCAACAATTTTCCTTTCTTTCACTACTAGATGTTTGTTTGTTTGCTTGAGAAAGGGAGTTGTGAGAGGTTTAAGGCAAAAAGAAGTGCTGTTGAGAGCTCAGCTGGTGTTGTTGTTCCCTCCCCTGCACTGCCTCTTCCCTGGCTCCTGACCGTCGCCCAACTCTCTCTCTCTGCTTATCTTTTCTTTACTAGATGAAATAGGTAGATAAAAGGTTGGATTGTTTTGAAAAAACTACAAGAAACTAATAAAACAATAGCTGTTGCAACATTTTAACATGAGCAAGCGTATTACATTTACACCTCTTTATGTAGGCACGAGATTTCAAGTAACTTTCCACTCCACATTCTCGTGGATGTTCAAACATCATCAGTTCGAAATGAAACATTTGGTTTACTATTCTTCCATTGGATTATATTTACTTCTATTTGAAGCTGTTTCAATGCAGATAAGGCGACAGGCTAGTCAGATGGAGATCGGACAACTAACACCAGGGACACCTTTTCTGTGATTCAGATGGGGATGGAAGGAAATAAAACAACTGAGCACTCAAGATTTACACAAAGAAAGCATTGCCAAATACCAAGAAATTCCAGTAATGGCTACATGTTTTTTCTTTCTTTAGTTTAATTTACGGTGTATGCGTGACCAGTTGCTCTAGGAGATATAACTGTGTATAGATGTGAAAACAGATCAAATATAGACATATAATGTCTTTACCATATTTGCAAATCACTAACAAACCGATGTTAACGAATCTCGATCTCTACTAATATAAAACAAGAGTTTCTTCTTACGTCACCCCCACCTCCCCCCCACCCCCACACTGTCTAGAAAATAGTCAAAAAAAAAAAGGTGAAACCCTGCAAAACTAAAACCAAAGAAAACCGTCAAAAAAAAACCCTGCAAAACTAAACCGGGCCGCGCCGCCCCCGTCCTCCTTCTCTTTTGACATACTGCACGGGTATTGTACGCCCGCTGACATGTACCACTTCCTAGCTAGCAAACTTTAGGTGTTTTTGCTCCTCGTGCTTTAAGTGTTTTAGGTATACATTTTGGAAAGTGGTAACAAAAACCTCATGCTAAACAAAGACATTGGAAGGTTTGGTTGACCCTTTTCATACAGGTAGTTCTTTAGCCACTATAGTATGTGAACTCTTGTTATTGCTAGCATGTAGCTAGTTCAAGACTGAGACCTTGTGTTATTTGCAGTCTGAAACTACCTCTGTGAACACTTTATATTTAGTGCTAAGTGAAGCAATGTGATTACCTTAATTCATATTGATTTTTGCACTATTATTTTACATTGTGCTGTGTACTACACAAGACATATCATACCCTCCAAAATTTTCACGGTGAAATAAGTCCTCCAAGTCAGAGTCCACCTCAGCCTCTTCTGTTACGTAACAGAGGAAATATCGGTCTGTGCAAATGGTGCCAAGTTGAAGACTTGCAAAAGTAAAACGCAAGTTTGAGGGTCCAAGTGCTACAACGTGCCAAGTTGAAGGACTTGCAATGCAATTTTCTCTTTTATGAATTTGTCATATTGTGCTCAAACTTGATTCTACCCACTACAATTTGGCATTTTTTTTTTCATTCACTATCATTTTTTAGTTGTTCCTCTTTCATTATGCTAAGTTCACCATGCAAAAAATTCAGATCATCCTTCAATGAAAAGGCTTCTTTTGTATGGTGTTGGAGTTTTGTTCTACCTGATACAAATATGTTAACCATGTAAAACATGATCCCTTTTTGTTAAGTTTGTAGTTACCATGGTTATGTATCTCTGAATATAGTTGTTGTACTTGTGGTGTGCAGGAAACGGCATATCCTGCAGTGTAGCACTATGAGTAGAAGTCCATATAATGTTTCGCCTTTCTTTATTTGGATCATTTTTTATTGTCACTTTTTCTGTCTTATAAGTTACTAATAATTTGATTATGAGTATAAACTTGTGAATATGCATAATGAACGTTAAATGAAAGTGTGGATTAACTTATCCATTTCGTTTGAACCATTTCAGCATATTTGACATTTACATTATAGTTCTTTCCATGTTTAAAAATAATAATTATTATGTTACTGTATTGCCATTTGCAATTTATGATTAATTGTCCTCTCCTTTTGGCAATAGTTCGATTTCGATGTGAAGTGCTGACAAAACAAGGAAACAACATCCTTTGTCGTTTGTTGTGCCTCCGTCATTGTAATGGGTGCCTTGAGATGAAGCTACTCATGTGAATTGCATGCTACAATATTTGTAGGTTGTAAATTTGCATTGGATTTTAGATGTATCATTTCGTTTGAGTGGATCATAACCTGCATTGCCTTTTTGCTCCAACACAACGATAACAATATGTGTTACTATTCCAAGGCTTACTTTTTTGGGATGATGGAGTGATGTAGTTTACTACTGGGGACATAAGTAAATGTACATGTCAATGCTGACGCTCAACTGAAGATTGCTATTGTTAATTTCTGAAGATCAGACCTGATGTCACCTATGTAGTTTTAGATAGCGATTTCTCAGTTTTTTGTCGTTTCAAGCTTGAACATGAAAGGTGTTGTGTAATTTTGTTTTTGATCATTGTGGACAAGTGTTGTGTCAGGTAGGTAACTGGTTGTAGGCTTCATTTCAAAATGTGTCGCCGTTTTGCTTTTACCATTGTCTTGGTAATGAAAATGTATTATGAGGTAACTGATCTTTGATTTTAGTACCAGCGTCATCCCTTCTTATGAGTATGCAAATCTATATAGCTGCTCATGGAGGTCTATAGCATACTCTGTTGTGTTCATAGAGCTTGTATGTTTCTAAAACTCTCCAGATTTATTTTTACATTTTTTAGCCATATTTGATGATGAGGGTATCAGGAATGTAACTGCACATGAAAGCATCGCATGCTTTTAGGATTCATCCCTGCTTCCCCTGTATGTCCACTTGTTTTAACAGTGTGGCCAAGCGAAACAAATTTATCATAAAATGCCTCGGATGAAATTGATATGGTAGCACACTAATCAGAATAGGATTGCCCTCACGGTCAGGGTGGCAAGTCAAAGCAAAGCTGTAGAGTCAATCGGACCTGCACCCCTTGCATTGGTTTGTCAAGTAGTACTACTTGAACCTGATGGTTTTGCGATTGTATGGATATAAGCCAAGTACAGAGTATGTCGCATCGGAGGAATATGTCACAAGAAGACTGGGTTCACCCTTCATTGGGATGTTCAATCATTGGTGGATACTTGCTAATGGGGTGGGTTATTTTAAATAATTTAATGCATATCTTGTTTTTCTTGCAGGCACATTACGCATTGCTCTTCTAATTATTAAGTATTCAAGTTGCGTTAGGTCGAAATATAATAGGTGTCGGTAAAATTTGAAAACCATAGCATTAGCACGGGCACTATACCAATCTTATCTAACCAACTAATTTAGGTAACAAGTCTCCCCTTCTGTTGGAGAGCCGATTACTCCTCCTAGACGATAGCTGGCGTGTTCTTGGATTTGGGATGTGAAGGTTGCTGGAAGCCGCACAAGCCTCTCCATCAGTCGAGCAACTCAAGCCACACATGGGCGGGAGCAGCTTATGGCCCCAGGAGAAAACAGATCGGGATGGATGGACTGGGCTAAAGTTCGGATATACAAATTAGAATTCGGTCAATTATTCGAATCCAATACAAAATGTTATTCCAAATTTGTATCCGAATTTGAATCCAATTTGATGATATCTGATAAATCCAAATTTTAAAAAATGAACTTTCTGGATACTATCTTATCCGTTTTCACCCCTAGCTGTGTACAATGCCATATCCGATGTAAACTGGAAATAGGAGTTGAGTAATGAAATCCTTTTTTATGCTAAAATGGACTCCAAATGCCGTATTTACAATTGCAACGTCATCCCTAGAGACACAACCAAGCTCAATATGAGTGGTTGCCATTAGATCTATGTTTAGGAGATGCTTTTGTTGGACACTTTTCCTTCACATGGTGGAAGCTTGTGAAACTAAGGTTCTATTTGTTTGGGATTTTGCTTTTAGGCTTTTCTAAAAAGCTGTGGTTTTGGCTTGTCTGAATCCTGTGTAAACAATGCCAAATCCGGTGTAAATTGAAAATAGGAGTTGAGCAATGAAATCATTCTTTATACTAAAATGGACTCCAAATGTCGTATTTGCAGTTGCAAGGTCATCCCTGTGGCTACAACCAAGCTCAATACGAATGGTTGCCACTAGATCTATGTTTAGGAGATGCTTTTGTTGGACACATTTCCTTCACATGGTGAAAGCTTGTGAGACTAAAGGTGTGTTTGTTTGTGCTTCTGCTTTTGAGTTTTTCTGAAAAGCTGTGTTTTTGGTTTGTCTAAAAAACTACTTTTGGAAATAGGTTGTTGGCTTTTATAATAAATTTTTAGCTTTTCAGGACATAGCTTTCAGAAAAAACGTCTTTCAGAGAGCTTATCAGCTTTAGTTTATTTTTCTCAGAAGCAAACTTCTGGTTTCTTCAGAAACCACTTCTCTAGAACCCCATTTGTTCTAGCTTCTGACAACAATAGAAACAGAACCAGAAATAGGAAACAAATAGGATCTAAGGCTGGCAATGAGGCGGGCCAGATCCCCACGGGTTTTACACCCGGTGGGGATGGGGGCAAAGTTTGCCCCGCAGGGGTCGCGAGTTGGGGCCCGAGTCGGGTTCAAGGCAGGGGTAGGTATTCGCTCGTGAGCGTCCGAAAAATTACCCTAGCCCAGCTCGCCAACCAAGCCCCAGTGGCCGAGCCCAGTCCACACTGCCGCAGTGCGCTAGTTTTGCAACTCACGGCCTCCCGCTGCAATGCACGCGCCACTCCCACCGCCGACTACGCCACTCACGCCGCCGTCTACGCTCGATGGCCGCGCCCACTGCCACTGCTCCCACCCACGCGGTTCCGTCGGGTTTCAAGTCCCCGTCAGGTTCGGGGCTGAGGACGATTTTTCACCCGTTAAGTGTTTCAAGACCAGATCGAGGTTCCTGATTCAGGTTTCAGGTTAGATGCGTTCTTACTGCACCCGGTTCCGACCTCGCCCCGAGGCCTATGTGAGATCATATACACATTTTCATGAAAATACGTTCTTTCCTAAAAAAACATATTTTTATGGAACTCAAAATAGTTTAAAAATGTTTATTGTTGTGTAACCGTCGTATCATTCAACTAACCCCGAGCAAAGAACGGACGATATACTGCTATACTGTAAACAAATGCTTTGCAATGGCATATCTTACTTTTAGTCTGTTCTGAAACTGCCAAGATCAGTTCTCGTGTGAACTTCATGAAATAAACACCCTCTGAACTGTAAACTATTTGTGTTCAGTTGTTTGAGCTTGATCAATTACATTACACAGTTTCTCAACTGCTTTATGCCAGTGGACGCAATCGGCATCCAGTGTTCTAGCCAAAGAATTTAAATTTGGAGCATAATGAAAGGAATCATAATCAGATTTGTTTTTCCACCATTCAAAGGTTCCTAAAACTAGTGTACGATACAATGGTAACACACAGGGCTCTAATAAGGCATAAGCACCAAGGAGATGATAATTAACTATTAAGCACCTCCCAGTTTTCTAAATTACAAAACCAAATACAGCCTATTTAGTTAGCATTTCAAACAGAGCTGCATAAGCATGTTCCATAAAATTAAAGGATCAATACAAAAAATAGATTAAAAAAATCAAGGCTTCCATATCTTCATCGTACAATCTTCGGCATAGGTGGCTACCAAGTTCCTGTGAGGATGGTGCGTAATGCCTATGACATCCTTGTCGTGGACCTGCGAAATCCAGGGTACAGTTTGTCAAGGTGCTAGTTATCATTTGGATAACATGATACATCGTAATCAGGAATGTAAAGGATTAAAAAATTCGAGCTGAAACGAGAGAAACTTTCACTTGAGATCTTGTACAAACCTTCATTAGATGCTCCAGCTTACCAGACTGGTAGCTAAAGCAATACATGTTCCTGCAAAACAATAACCCTCGTTTAGATGCCATTATAAACCAATATAACAAGCATAAATCAAAACATTAGAAAATAAAAGAAGTTTATAGTGATATCCTCACATGTCTTCTCCGACACAATATATCCATTCTCCTTTTGGGGAAACTGAAGCTGCAACAAAATCTCCTCCGTCCCGTTTACCTGATGAGAAACTCTTTACAACCTGAAACAAATTTTCAAGTCAATGATATCCATGCACTAGAAACAATAGTCAAATGGCTGATACGTCCCTGTGTTGCTTTTGTTCTTTTAGTCTTTTGTTAAAAATTAAAACAAAACTTGTACAGTTTACTTAATTTAAATTTCAGTAGGGTTCTCCCCTACTATTTCCCTTTAAAAAAGTTAAGTGGTGGACCATCAGATAAACAGAGGATGTTATTACTATGAGAAAATGGGTTTTCTGAAAAGAGGGGGGCAGTGGACTATACGTTATTTTATATACCACTACAAGCAAAGCTAACAATAACGCATAAGATCATGCAACAAACATAGTGAAGGAATTGCAGACCCATAAACTAAGGCCTGAAAGTAAATTATACTTCCAAGAGCCATCCATTTTGCAGGCAGAAAAAGATAAACCAAATAAAACAATAGGATATGATGTGTATTCACAGTACCTGTCCTTGTAAAGTCATGATGTATATTGATGAAGTCTTATTGCAGACAACAATGTGATCAGTATTTTTGGGAAATAAATGGACAGAGTTAACAGATGCATCTCCTCTCTGGAAATAGAAGAACACATATGGGTAAACAAGCATTACTAAAGGCTATACAAAGTTTAAGACTCAAACTTGGACAGTACCCTCAAAGGAGGTGGTGGCTTGAAAGTATGCAAGCAATCTGTTGTTTTTGTATCCCAGACCTACAGTGAGAAACAATAAATGAATAAGCAAACAGCTGTGAATTGTTGAACAATTTTAAGTTGAACTGTATATATGAGATGTGGAGACACCTTAACAGTACAATCACTGGAAGCTGTAATAACACGGCTACCATCAGTAGTAAAGATGGCATAATTCACATAGGAATTATGACCTCGGAATTCTTTTAACATCTTTCCAGACTTCAGGCCATGTACTCTGCGAAAATGAAGGGGGGATAAGCCTCTTTTTTTTAGGAAATAAAACTGTATGGAACTGGAATGTGTGAAACTGAAATTCTGAACTCAATCCAAAAGAAAAGGAGATCTAAAAAAAAGCAGTCTGCCGGACAATGCGGAAACAAACACAATTCTGTGCAGATAAACGCTCGTATTTCCAATGCTTGAAAAGTACCTGGTTGTTTGACCACTCTTAGTTCAAACAAACTTAGGGAGATCCTTTCGAATTAATTATGCCAAAGTTCAAATATATATTTTTGTTTAAGTTTGAATAATAGGAAAGCAAACTTATTAACACAGATGGAGATGAAGGCTGCAAACAGAACTTTCAAAAGCACAATTTAAAATTCGGTTCTGAAGATTTAATTTGACAAAAACAGGCTTGCTTCCATTTTCCAAGTTCAGGTAAGGAAAAAATCGTTGCCATCAACCGTTAACAATTTTAATCAGCAGACTTTTTATTTTCTAAATTTAGTCTACCTTATATCAATGGGCTCACAATTTAAATATGCAGTTCAATTTTATTTTTTTTTTTAAAAGTGCCCAACCTATGAATTAGCTTAATTGGATTATCTTAAAAGGGCTCAGAAGGAAGGGCCCATATCAGAATTGCAGCAATGAGTAGGACCACTGCAGCACTGAACCAAGATACATGCCCTCAACAGAAGAACGGGGAAAGAACATGAAACTTGCTCAAACTTGCAAATATTACCGTGAACCGTTCTTTTTCAAGAGAATGAAAAATAGTAAATATGAAGAAGGATATTTCAACAGTAAATTTAGGCTGGTAGTTTATGGTTATATGAAACCTCGCGGTAGTATCAAAGGATGTACTCAATATCTGGGTTCCATCACGTGAGAATGTAACACTTGTAACACCTTTCGCATGTGCACGCTCAAGGCGTCGCAAGCACTGGCCAGTTCGTATACGCCAAACCTGGAAATGTATGAAAGGGAGCAGATTAATATAAAGATGAAGTTATTCATAATGATTGAATTGCATACAAGAACCAAGGAACTAGGCAAACATTAGAGCAGATGATTGTGGTCAGATGTTGACCAATAATGCACTTTTACCAATTAATTATGTTGGTCAGATATTGACCAACTAATGTGGTTTTAGCAGATCATTGGAGTCAGACACTCATATATGATCACAGCATGTAATTGTGAGAAAATTTTGTTAAACAAGTGTCATTTATGTAAGACTGTATTAAACGATACTACACTCTACCAATTCAATGACAATATATACACCACTACCTTAGTCGATAAGAACTACAAAAATAAAAAAGAAGACTGACATATAGCAAATTTTGTAAAGAATCTGAAAATCAAACTCGCAAGGAAATTTCTGAGCAACAAATATAAACTTGCAAGAAGCAGTACATAAGTTATTTTATAATATGACCTAAGCAAATAATATTTAAAATGCAATGCAGATTGGTGAGGGACAATATTTCTCCTGAATTGAAAGAAAATAAAGGAGCGGGTAGCAAGGGCACCTTAATTTTTCCATCCTGTGATCCAGATGCCAGCATTTCAGAATCTCTACTAAAATCAACACACAACACAGCATCGTCATGCATCATAAAGCTTTCCTGAAGTGTTTATCCAGTATGCAAAAAAATTAGCATCCTTATCCATATCTGATTAAATGCAACGGTCATATTTAAGTCCCATGAAGCTACAAAACTTAAAAGGCCTTACATCGGCTTGATATTGAAGATCCTTTTTAAGCTTCCCACTAATATAATCCCAGACCTGAAAATTTTAGTGAACTTAAGCCAAGCTACATCAGAGGAGCTGACATACAAAGACAGACTAGAAAGCAACTTACTTCAATGATTCCATCCACTGAGCATGAAACAAGGTACTGACCATCAGGTGAAAATCGAGCACATTCAGGATGAGTTTTCTTCCCAAACTGCGAGAACAATGCAAGGTTATAATCAGTAGTAAACAAAAGTCTGATAAGAGTGACTCCCTTGCCACATTCATATGGTTTTTATACCTTCTTTCAGCATGCAAGTGAAGATAATAGAACCTCAAACTACATCTATACTGAGACTGATTCATCTTCTTCAAGAATAATAAATCACAAGCAAGAATACATCAGATGTTCAGTATTCACTTGAATTACTTTTCTTATTCCATTTTATGATAACCTTAGTTCAAAATGTGTAGCTATCATCACAAGTTAAAGCCAACCCATTAAGCTAACATAACAATCGCTATTAATATTGTCAGTATTCTTTTGTTATCAAGGTTATCCCTTTACTCTTTTGAAGCTGCTAGATACTCCCTTCAGTCATAAATACTTGTCACTTTGACCAAGATCCGGTCAAACTTTTAAAAGTTTGACAGTCAAGAGCTTCCAAAATATTTAGTTTGGAAACAAAAAAATCAGACTTGTAGATTTGTCTTGAAAACTTCTTTCATAACATTATATTTTTATTAGATATTATAACTGTATTCTAATAGAAAATCATGGTCAAAGTTGCACGTCAAAAACCATAAAAAGTCAAAAGCGACAAGTATTTATGACCGGAGGTAGTAACTCGGCAACTTAACTTTTCTTTTTTCTGAAGTTCATGTTCGTTACTCCTTACTATCAAGTAAAAGGAGGCAATGTAAGAGGGAAAACCTCAACTATAATAACAGAAGCAAAATCACCTTGATTTGATGAGATAAAGTAGTAGGGTACGTCTCTTCTTCATCTTGCTTCATTGCAGCAGTTCCTCTGAATAAATCAAACTGTGTGCCAGCAGGCAACAGTCCTATGCCATAGGAAAAAGATGTGGAGGTCAGGACGATTTCATAACAGTTTTGACGGGATATCATTATGGTAGCAGCCAATTAATAGTGTGGGGGCAGAGAGAGTACCTTGGTGCTGTTGCCATTTCAAAGCCTGACCAATCAATGCCATAAGCCGAGATGGCGGGACTACTGAGACTTCAGACGCAATAGCTGAAATTGGCACAACAGATGATAGTCAAGAATTAGGATTACAGAGAATAGAATTTCCAGGACAGCTAATATTGGAGAAACCGAGAAAGTAGGACCAGCTTCTTGAAGTCATGTACATACTAATCAGCCTTCTTTAACATTCAGAACCAGAAATTTATTTATAAGTGTTGAAAGAACTGTGGTACATTATGAATGTGTGCTCTAAACTCTAAATAAATAATAATCCATCATCTGACAAGTAAGGCAATCAGCAAACCAACCTTGAGCAATCAGCGCCCGCCGCTTCTCCTTGGTGGATTCTTGGTAGGCCTGTTGGCGGAGTGGCATACCGGTATTTTCAAAATTAAGACAGCTCAGGGAGAAGGAACACACGAAGAACAAGACAGCAAGAGAAAGTCGCCAACCTCATTGGGGTCAAAGTATGTGCGGACAAGGAGGTGCTCAAGGCGGAGGTAGCGCTCCGGTTGCTCCTGCTTCATGATGCCCATTGCCTGCGTCTGACGAAGGATGGCACGGGCCGTGTCGAGCTCACGGAGCTCGGCCATCTCCAACACAATTTGCTCGTAGAGGTCCTCGAGCTTCTTGCGTGGCAACTTGAGCTGCGCGACCTGGGGCAGCACAGCATCCCAGCGCCCAGCATTGATGTCGGCAATGAAGGTGTCGATGCTGTCAACGGTGTTAAGCGAGACCTGGCACTCGTTCTGCAGCGTCTGGAACGTCTGCTGTAGCGAGTTCTCCTTGCAGAACTGCAGCACTATCTTCACCACGCTGCGTCCATGGGTTCGCGAGAAAAAAAAATACAAAATATAAACCTTGTGCAATTTCTTTCGCTACCGTAAGCAACTACTGGTACTGCTACTCAGAGCAGTGCTAATGGATAGATTCGTGTGGAATTCACAGCTTGTTCGATTTCTTGCCTCGCTGTAAGCTAGCAGTCGGGAAGCCTGATTAACACACAAAAGATTCATGCGAGGACGGAAGGATTCAAGAATCATGCGTCAGGACCCTAGTAGGGTTTAGGGATTTCTTGGGTTGCTTCTTTCGTAGTTTCGGTAGTGCAAGGAGGCGCTGGTTAGTACAGGTGAAAGAGGGGTGTGCACGTACTCGCGGGCCTCGATCTCGAGGGTGGACGCCGACGACGCCATCTTCGGCTTCTGCGGGCGGCGGAACCAGGTGAAGTCGGGAGCGGCAGCCGGAGAAGAAGAGGAGAGAAGGTGGAGGTGGAGAAGGGAAGGGGAGGTGAGGGTGTTGGTTAAAGCCCGAGCCCGATGGGCCAACGCCTCACGACCGCCTGGGCCATGTGAATGTTAGTTCTCCAGGCCCATCATCCTATGAATATCCATCTTCTTTTTTCCTTTGAGATCTGTGAATATCCGTCTTTCCACGGGACCGCCAAGTTGTCACATGCACTCTCGCATTGCACATCTGCGTCCCTAAACTTGTTTGATTGGCTCGAACCAAGGCTCAAAACACACTGGGCTGGACATTAACGCCGAAGCAGGCTTCTTTATCGATAGCATGTAAATCAATGATATAGATCGCAACACATATAACATCAAGATGCAAAGGCCGCTATATGAATTCACCGATTGAGTCCAAGAGAAGAGATATGTCAACAATGATATTTGTCGAGGATCAAGCCTTGGCTTGGAGGGTTAGTAGAGGTGATTGTATCTCTGTCCATTAAGGATCAAATCATAAATTTGCACTTTGTGTGTCTCACTAAGGCAAAAAAAAATTTCATGGTAGGTGATATACCCATCAATAACGAGACGTGTATGGTTACTTCGTTAATCTTTAAGATCTGCATATCCAGTATTCAATAGGCATTGTGTAAGTACATGCGTGTGGTTGCGTGAGTGTGCGTGCGTCTACGAATTGTATTAGTATTTTAAAAAAAAACAATGATATTTGTTCTTGTGTGTTTGTTACTAAATTATTGAATAGATTTTGTATCATATCGATATATGTTGATGAATTGAACATAATCGACTCCATGAAAGATATTACTGAAGCTAGATCATGGAATTTGAGACGAAAGATTTGGGGGCGTGAAACCAAATTTTATCTCGGTTTAAGGATAGAGAATCTTCCTTAAGGCACCAAACAACCTATACAAAGAAACTTTTAAAGAGATTCTCCCTCGCTAAAGCTCATCCGACGGGTATACCTATGGTTGTTAGGTCATTTGCAGCAAATAAGTAGTCCATCTAACCGAAACAAGAGAATAAAGATGTATTAGGGCCACATACTCCATACTTGAGTGCTATTGGGGCACTCTTGTACCTTACAAATAATATCATGTCTGATATTATTTTTATAGTAAGTTGTTTGGTAAGATATAGTTCTTAGCCTACTAAGAGGCATTTGAACAAAGTAAAAGGAGGTTCTAAGTTACCTTAATGGAACAAAAGACCTTATTCTTTTCTATCGCAAGGGACAAGATATCATGTTGTCGAGTTACTTAATACTAGCTATATGTCTAATCTTATAATGCCATATGTGATTCTCAGCAGAAAGACAACTATTGCATGGAGAACTATTAAACAGACACTTGTTGCCACATCACAAATCATTCTGAGATCATAGGTTTCTATGAGACTACGAAGAAATGCATTTGGTTGAGAATGTTGATGCACCATATCTTGGAGTCCAATGGTGTGAATGTGGATAGATACCTAACCATCCACTATGATGATAACTGAAAGGACAATGATATCGCCTAAAGGGGGTGAATAGGCATTTTTACAAGATATTTGTTCCCTTTTACCGTTGGTCCAAACTTGCAATGAAAAATAAACTAACGAATTTTTTACAAATAAAAATCCTAAATATGCTAGACTTAACTAGTGCACAATCACCCGAAATAAGTGTGAAGGTTACAATCCTATGCTGTGACAAAGATTATTCAAATCTAGCAAAATATGCAATAAAACTCTAATTGAAAGTTCTGAAATTATTGTTCACCGGAAGATCCGGGTTCAATCCGAAACTTCCGACTATACAAAGCAACAAAATGAGATCTAGCTACGCCTAATAAGTTTTAGCTCAAACCAAAAGTTACCACAGGTTCCAAGAAGTATTTCCTAACTATTCCATAGAACACATGCAGTCAAACAAGTACGAGCACGTATATCAGGCAAAAACAAATATAAAGGTTAATGAGCTCAAGAACACAAAGAACAAGCAAACCAATAGAGGAGACGCCTCGATTTGTTTCCCAAAGTTTAGACACCTCTACTTGAGATTCCTACGTCTTCGTTGAGGGGCTCGATCACACTTGAGTCGGGTCTTTTTCAACCCTTTTTCTCACTAAGCTCGATCACACTTGAGCTTGTGCTTTCACTCTTGATTTCTTCCCTTGCGAAGGCAAAATCTAAGCCTTTACAAACTTTTCGCAGCACATCACAGCCTTGGGTGCTCGTCGGCGACGCCTAACCGTCTAGGAGCTTTAAGCTCCAAGAGTAACAAATATGACAACTAACTTCTTGCCGATAAATTCGAGTCCTGAAGAACATAGTTTAGCTCACTTGCACTCAATCTTTCAATCTCTCAACCTAACCCACTTTTCTTCTCAAATCTCACACTAAATCAGAGAGGGGAGAGCTCTAATGTCTTTGGCTTTGAGTATTTTTGTGGAGGCACTAGCAACACAACAAAGAGGGGGTGAGAGGGTATTTATACCCAACCTCCAAAAACTAGCCGTTAAAGCCAACAGACAATACAATCCGGAACTTCCGGATTTATCCGAAACTTCAAGATTACATGAGTTAGACCCACTCAAGGACCCCTGTCTAGATCAAGTTCGGAACCTCCAAACTGACCACAGAATCTGGAACTTCCGGGTTGAATCTGTAACTTCCGGATTGAAACTTCAAACCATGACAAAGAACCCCAAACCGGATGTCATCCAAAGCTTCTGCCTAATCCAGAACTTTCGGAATCAGTACAACTGACCCTCTAAAAAATAGCGATAACTTTTGATCCCGATTTCAACTATTTTAGACTCTACGAAAAGTTTATTCAGAGGGATACCTATCCCACCAAAAAATATGATCTCAAATACATTAGATAAAAACTAGGAACACTCCGAAACCCGATTCGGACACTTCCACACTTTCGGCACCGGACTCCTAAAACGAACTCTCAACACAAACCTAAGTTGAAAACATGTTTCCAGTGTTCGTGGGTGTTTTGTGTCTCTCACTTTTAGGTAGGTTAGATACTCTTGAGTACTCAGACACGTCAAGTTATTCTACGTTGCATCCCTCTTGATAGTGCGTCATACCTATACTCAAATTCAAATATAAAACTAGTTTGAATCACTTTGAGCCTTTCAATACCTTCAACTACCGCTTTTTTGTTTCAAGCCTTGATGGTTGCCAACATTCATATAATCTTCACTACACCTCTTCTTGATTCTTCATATGATTTATGCGAATCGCATATAGCTTCACATGGCCTCACACGATCTATTAGTGCAAAACCTTCACTCGTCCTTCACTATCGCCTTGGTCCTTCGGCATCAAGCCCTTTGTTTGTCTTTCACCACCGGATGGTCCGAACATCGCTTGCCTTTCACCGTCTTGCCATAGAAAACCATTTTGCATCCGGCATCTTCAATTAATTCACTTTATCATATATGGAGTCCAATCATTGTTCTTCACTCTTGGCATATTGGATATCTCAATTCAACTCATGTCTTCTTATGGATCCTAACCCCAACTCACTCTCAAGTACAAAGCATATAGGTTAGCCTATAAAACATAATTGATAATCGTATACCTTTAGTCACTTAATCTTCGTGAGTGACTTAGCCTTCACACATATCATTGATCTTCTAGAGCTTCTCTTTCTTTTCATGAGCATCACTAAGAGCTCAATGACAACGATGCATTTTTTTTTATCTCATGTCATTCTTCAATGAATCCATGCTTCATTTCTTATGTATCTTCTGTGGAATAATCTAATAACAATTCTCAATATAATTGTTAGTCCATAGGTATTGTCACCACTTATCCGAGCATCACCTAGAGCTTATTTATCTTGATGCGTATTTCTTCTCCATACATCACTTATGAAACAATTTACTAACAATTCTCAATAGCATTGTTAATCCATAGGCATTGTCATTAATTATCAAAATCACACTTAGACGCTAGATGCACTTTCAATAACTTTACTTACATTGTACAGATAAAGAATAGCTATATCAAAAGCAACAGGACAAAGCGCATTCTCCCTAAATAATTATATTCTTTCGAGCAGATGCAAGGAAAGAAGATAGAAATAGGATGGATCAAGTCAAGTGAGAATCTTGCTGATCCATTCACTAAGTCCTTATCTACTCCTTTATTGGAGAAGCATATATTTGGGAATGGATAGGCTACGCTAGCACAAAATAAAAAAATTCTACCATGTTCAACTAGGAAGCTCTGCGAGTAATATGTCATAGATCTTACGACTAGATATGCAGTGCAATGGAAGAAGAGTTGGAACCTGATCCAACTTGAAATGTGTCAGCGTAAAGGAAGTATACGATTGTCCCTTGTGCACGATCTACTCCTCACGTCTAGAGGCTAGTTATACACCTCAGGAGACTGGTCTTCTCGTTTAGAGACCAGTGATTTTGATCATAAGATCGGTCGATGACGATATCTAGCAACAGCCTCGACTCCTTGTTGATCAACGTCGCAGGTACAACAACATATATATTGGTATCCACATGTTTAGGGAAGGAATGTTGTGCGCTGACATGCTAACATCTGCGCATACAACTAGGGTTTTTCTCAAGGTAGAGGTGATGGCTAGGCTTTCAGGGTGGTGCTCAATTACTTGACGCTCTCAATCCCTTGTCTCTCTCTATATAGATCCCATGAATAGGCTTACACGTTGGAGGTTCATTAGCACTATAACTCATAGATCTTTATTCATAACAAAATCCAAAACGGATCCAATCAGAATCAGTGTCTCAACCCATTAAGTGTGCTACCATATATGTTCATACATAACTGGCCATGACTTGAAAACTCCTCTCTGATCACTAGTCGTCATTGGTCATTGGCAAGATTATTGATGCTAGTTATATGCACAATATTACTATCACAAGCGTACTGATCATTGTAGCTTTTCAACCAAAGTATTCAAAGGTTATTAAATCCACAAGGAATCAATAATTGAGAGCCTATGATTATTTAACCAATCAACAGATTAAACCTCTAACAAACATAGCAATTGCATACAAAGAGAGAGTTATCTTTAAGCAAGATTAAGCAATGGCAACCAAAGATGATTCTAAGTCTTAATAAAAAAATACAAGCAGATAGTTGTAGCTCCAGCAATAAAGATGATTTTATATCTTAACTCAGCTTAGTATACTTAAATATATCATATCCACTAGTCTGTCGCTTGCAAGCTCCTTCTTTTTGCTGCGATCTATTTGACGCTCCATTGCTCTCAACTTTTTGCTCCGGTCTAATTAGGCGATGGCTAATACAATTGATCTCTAAATAACAATAGATAATTAACACATCTAAATATTGCAAGGAATCGACTAAATAGATCTAATCACCACGATAACATATATTAGCTATGCATTCTAGACATATACTAGAATGAGAATAAGCATACTTGCAATAAAAAGAAAAACACAGTAGAGACATAAGATTGGTAACAAGTATGAACATAAGAAATATCAATCTTGATTAAGTAGTACAATCTCACCATCAATCACACATAACTAAGATAATCATCAACTCCCATGTGAAGAGGAGATTCTGCTGAGTATGACCACTTTCTCTATATCGACATGCATGATGTTAAATTGGTCTCTTTCAACTCTTCTCCGTTACGTGGCACGTTTAGTGATACCGATTCATATGGTTTCCCAACTATCCATATCATAGTCTACCGGTTCCCCAACGCACGAGTTCATGACAACACTGATCTGAAATGCTTAACTTTTTTTCACTCTCGGCCCGTGCGTGGTGAACAAAGCTTCTTGAAAGTAATATTTTTCGTGGAACAAACTTGTATCAATGGCACGGAGACCAAAAATCTCAAAAATCCTTAATCCACCTGTGAACCCGGCCCATAAATTGCTCGCTCTGCGCACGGCTGTATATAAATGTTGATGCAGTACGTATGCATGAGTGGCGCAGTCGATGCACACGCTCGACTTCACGACATCCGCAGCCGTCCACGTAGAGAGTGATCACGCACGTATTCACGTACGATCGAACCATAAACACGTCGTCATAAATGAGGCCCGGCTGAACCCTGCCGAAAGCGTGCATCCAGCAGACGACGAAAATCACGCTGCAGCAACCTCTACATGTACGAGATATATGGGACTGATTGGTATAACTCTAGTGAATTTTTAAAACTAAGTGTTTTTAAGTATTTTGATGAGTCATTTTATTCTTATTTTATATAAAAACTAAGACTAACATAATTTTATTTTAACTCACAATCTTAAAAAAATCTAACATGGAGCCGGAAGCTAGAGCTCTGCCTGTCTTTTCATTTCCTTAGGCCTTTAATTTGCTCTTTCCGCGTACCCTGAAATTTACACTTAAACAATCAATTCCTATGCTCCTCCCATGCCCCAACAAAGGCTATACGTGTGACATCACCCGTTACGTCCATTGATGGCATATATAGCTTGACATCGATATATTACATTGCCTTATCCCTTTTTGTATGCATTGTTCAACACATATTTAGGAAAAGTAGTTAATACATTGCATAATTTTTTCATTGGGTATGGCATCATTTCATATGAACTAGTGTAACATTGAAAAAAATATGAGTTGTGGTAGAATAAGAATGACATTTTTTTATGGCATCTAGCTAGAAATTCTCTTTACAAGGGCACTATATATGGTTTACACCCGGTAAGGATTCTTCTGTTACAATGCTCACCCCTAATTGTACCCCAACACTCCCAATAGTCCCCACTAGGGATGACAGTTTCCCCCGTCGAGTCGGGTTCCCATGGGTTTCAGACCCGACGAGGACGGATTCGGGTGAGAAAACGGCCCTGTGGAGCCATCGGGTCGGGGGCTCGACTCAAATCGGGTTCAGGGCTAGGGCTGCGTTTGCCCCCACATGTGTCCCACGGCCTCAAAACCTTTCGAGACCACGCGACCACGACGCCACCCGACCTTAACCCGATTTTCTCCAAAACCTTCCATCCTTCATTGCGCAAAATATCTCTCCCTTCCCCTTCACTGCAGCTACACCTGAGAGGAAAATATCGCTGCTGCCACCGCCGCCGCTTGCAGGTGCTGCGCTCCCAACCGGATCGGTGACCTTCTCCCACCCCGAACCGGTGACCCCAACCGGCAAGCTCCTCCTTCCCTCAATGACCTCCTCCCTCTCCCGTGCTGCACTCCCCAACGTCAGCCACCTGGCCGATCCACCATCCATCCCCAACACTAGCCGGGAGTGGAGACGAGGAGGGCGAGGGCGGCACTAGACTCCAACGCCGGTCACCCGGTCGATCCATCCATCCATCCCCAACGTCGACCGGGTGCATAGACGAGGAGGGCGACGAGAGCACCACCAGCGTCTGTGCTCCACCACCGGCACAACACATCAAAGTATGTTGTTCCCCCCGTTGATCTACAATTGTGGGCTCCGCTGTGGGTGCCGGCCATCGAGCTGTTGCGCCGGCATTGAGATGTCTCTGGCCATCGTGCCGTCGAGTTGCCTTCGTGTCGTGGCCGTTGAAGAGGATGTGCTTCGGCTGGCCTTCGTACCGTGACCGTCGAAGCGAGTGTGTTCTGACCGGCCTTCGTGCTGTGACTGTTGAAGTGGATATGCTCCAGCCTCATCGCTATTGAGATGTGTTGTGGGCTCGATTTTGTACTCCAACTAGCTGCTGTGATGTCGTCATTGAGGTGGTGGTTTGATCTTTTACTCCGGCTAGCCGTCGTGCTATTGGCGTGTTACCATTCTGGTCAGGTTTCGGGTTGCTCCATCGGGTTTCGGGTCCCTGTCGGGGCTGAGGGTGGGGGTGGTTTTGCGTTTGGTATTGATTTCGGGACCAGGTCATGTTTGATGAATCGGGTTTCAGGTCAGATCCATTCCAGTAAAATCCAACGGGGATAGACCCGTTGCCATCCACACCATGTCTCCCTCACACATCGATGATGATGCCTCGATTAGCAAAAAAATCAAGTTTCAACTCAATTGAACACAAAATCATTGAGCTTCAGCTCAAATAAATAAAAGAGTGAATTGCACAAAACTACAAGTATTGTACCATTTGTAACACAAAACTATAAGATTGCGTCTAGTAATAGAAAACTACAATTATTGTGCACTAATTTCACATAAAACCTGATTTTAATTAGATTCACCAAAAAAATGGTTTTATATTTCTCCAAAAATCCTAGAACTTTTTGTACATGTTCCATAATCCATATAAAACTCATTTTAATTGGATTCACTCAAAAAGTATGTGTAGAATTTAAACTAAAATTCTTAAAAATACTACTTTTATAACTCATAACAACTGTTACGGCCTCAAATAAAATCCTAATAATATAAAAAATTCACTAATATTCTTCTTATATGATGGACATAATTTTAAAATTATGTACAACCCTAGGTTCTAAAATTATGTATAACCCTAGGTTCTAAAATTATGTATAACCCTATTAAGTAAGTTTCTCTGTAATAGGGTTGTACATAATTTTAGAAATTAGTTCATCATATAACAAGAATATTAGTGATTTTTTCTATATTTTTAGGATTTTATTTGAGACCCTAACGGTTGTTAGGAGTTATAAAAGTAGCATTTTTGAAGAATTTTAGTTTAAATTCTACACATGCTTTTTGGGTGAATCCAATTAAAATAGGTTGCACATGGATTATAGAACATGCAAAAAAGTTTTAGGATTTTTGAAAAAGACTATTTTTTGGGTAAATCTAATTAAAATTAGGTTTTATGTAAAATTAGTGTATAATACTTATAGTTTTATATTACTTAGATACAATACTTGTAGTTTTATTTAATTCGCTCTAAATAAAAACATTCGACCCAGAGAGTTAGACTTCCAAGCTTCATTTTTCTTGAATGATTGAAAGCTCAGCTTAAAAAATTTAGACTTCCAACTAAAAATCTTCCAAACTTGAACCTGAGATTGGGCTTTGGCAAGTCTCCCATCCATTTACCTTGCCGTTGGGGTTTCCTGGGAAGGCGGCTGAACAACCATGCATGGCACCAAGAGAAGAGGGGGGCATCACGGGTTACGATTAGAAGTGGGAATGGATAGAGATCCAAATCCAAAATAAAGCAGTCCACAGTATATCGAAATATAAGTAAGGCCATGCCCTTCCAATCCAATTTAGATTGCAAGAAGCCCAATCGAACGTTGAAAAGTCCAAAGTCCATCCAAATATCCAATCTCTGACCCGCCCTCTTCCTTGCTCGCTCTGTTCGACAATGCAAGAGCAGCTGCTTCGTCTTCCCTGCTACCATGTTCGATGGCACGTGCTGCTACTGCTTCCTACAGGCGGTCGGCGGGGAAAAGAAGAGAGGGTGGGGTGCGGACCCTGCCGCGCACAACGACATTAGGGCTGGGGTGGCCCAGGGCGAGGCAGCGAGCTTGACCTCGGTGGCGGCCACGCGGTAGGTTCCCGCCTCGAACAATGGCGTCGAGCACCGGGCACTAGCCCGTCAACATTCCATCTGCACGTACAACAATTTGCACCAGGAGATCGAGCAGTAGCAATAGCTAGCACTAGGATTCGCCCGACGTCATACGCTCGAGGCGAGGGAGATGCAGAGCGGCGACTGCATGCATGGTGCAGCAGGCACTGGTGGTGGACGCGGCGGCCGTGAGCAGGCGGTGAGCCTGGTGCGGCGCGGGGGGCACGCGTAGGTGAACCCACCGCACGTTGCCATCGCCATGCTCGCGGACACAGAGGCCCTCCTCTGCGTCGAAGGCCGAACTTTTATGTGCGACGGCGCGGGAGCGGCGGAGAGCCAGCGCTCCACCTACAGCTCCGCCAGTTCCACCGCCAGCCACGGTCGGAGCGTGACGGTTGCCTCTGCGAGAACCATCTCCGGTGGACTGAACTCATCGTTGTCCAGTGAATATTTGGAGATCCAAAATTTTGCCCACATGCAATATTAATTAATCCAAATATCCATATTGTGTTTGGACCTCGAGCGCATGGATATCCACATCCAAAACAAGTCCAGTCCAGTGAAGTCCAAAAGGAGAAAATCCAATTGGACTTTGGAGAGTTGAAGTCCATTCTCACCTATAGTTATGAATTATGATCAAGATGGAGGAGCGTCGGCGATACGTAGGGAAGGAATAGGAGATTTTGAATAAGAAATTAATCACGACAATGAAAACGAATAGGAGAGTTTGCTAATACCTATTTATTTTCTGTAAACCGTACATTGTGTGGTGCCATTTATTTCATGAAAACCTAGTAATGTGTATGAGGCCACCTGACAAGGACACGAGGGCATTCAAATAGCCGTAAAAAGGTTTCAATGCAAGAAAATGTCCCAGGACTAGATAAGGTTCTTTTATCACTCTTATCCTGATAATACTCTAGGACCTCATATTTTTAAGATTATACACGTACCGCCATCCTTATCATAGGCATGGTTAGCAATGCTAGCTGAAACAAAATATTAACAAGGCACGTAGCTCTCACGTTCCGGTGCAATCTCCCCGTCCGCCCAGTGGCCCGGCTGCAATGCCACACCTTGGCACCTTCTTCCATTGCCGCCTACGCCCATCGACCGACCGTCTGCCTTGGCTTGCGGACAAACGCTGGCCGCCAAAGTTGCCGCTGCGACGCAGCTACCAAGCAAGAGTAGGCTGGCCGGGTTGTTTAGAGTCCAGTTTGGTTGCCTGCATTATTCTATCCCGGCTCGTATGAGTGAATCAGGCACATTTGAACTAGGCTAAATGCATGCAACCCATTTTGTTGAGTTATTTGTATCTGTCCAGCCTGGCTAAGAAGATATATTGTTTGGTTGATCGTATGAGATAAACTATTAAAAAATAAGTAATACTGTGACATTTATTTTGCACAAGTATATTCTAATAGGTATTAGTTTACGTCATTAAGCCTTAATTAACTTTAAAACACATTAATATCACTTAATATCCACTAATCACATACTAATGTCATCATTAGTTAGATGCCGGCTTACATACAGCAAGCAAGGCACGCGGATTCCCAGGAGTCAGGCTAGGCAGGACCTTTTGCATCCAGCGAGACAGGCCCATGCTCCCATCCAGATAACCAAACATCCAGAATCTACATCACGAGTCTAGCCGGGCCTGTACACAACCAAATGCCCCCTTAACTCCCAATCACTGCACTCGTTACCTAACTGGCCGCTTATCGGGCCGGCCGCTTAATTATCTGCATCAATGTAACCGATCATCAGTACCAGTTTTAATTTATTCAGGGCCTTTCATTTTGGTTAATCTTCTAGCAAGAAGAGCAAAGCCTTTGGCTAATCGATCACAACAAGACAATTGCAAGTTCATTTGCGCGCGAGAGAGATCGATACCTCGGATATGATGGGCCCGTCTCGGTTAGCGCGCGTGTTGGCGGCCGGTGCTGCAGGTTAATCGATCGTGGGGTCGGCTCGGCTGATCTCTGATTGGTCTAGATCATCCATGGACATGAAAGTAGGCTTGCCTCATAGAGGTGATCTCTGGTGCTTCTATTTGCATGGCTTGGTTACACTGATAGGCCCCCTCATACAGATGATATTTCCGCTTCTCAGTTCAATCCCCAGCCGTCGGTTTTTCATAAGCTGCAAAAGAATCCAGCCGTCATGTGGTACTTCTACTCTTTTTTTCTTTCCCAGAAGCTGAAACAGATAATATCTTATGTATTGTTCATGTCGTTGCCACAGTACACAATTTTGCAATAGTTCATTGCCTGCGAGGCTGCGACGACCTCTTGTTCTTGAATTGTACAAGTGTTACAAAGACTTTGTGTACGAAATTGCATCTACTGCATCAAGCAGATTGAGTTAAATTTATAGACCAAAGGTATATGAGTGATTATCAATTAAATAAACTTCAAAAAAGGTAATTGTACTGATTTGCCTACCACAAAAATCTTTAAGAAAATCTAAAAGTTAGTTGACAATAGACACAGGCTATAATTAGTTGGGGGCCAATTGAGAAGCCAACAGTGGGATGAGTCTTTGGAATGAAGGCCGTAGAAGCTATATATAGTTGATTAGGGGGGAGGGGGTGCGATTTAGGAGTTTTGTGGTGCCTTGCCCCTTACTGGATTAGATATATGAAACGCAAATAGACAGGCTAACCCATTCGATAGTGCGCAGTTAGTTTGGACTGAAACGCACCACCATGCATGTGATATTGGCAGATAGATTGCTCTCGAGTACCTCGTTTTGCACAAGGCTTCAACACATCTCTTTGAGAAGGCAACACATGTTTACACAAAAAGTAGAGAAATATCACTATGGATGATGACTGGTCACCTGTAAGGCAACATATGTACAGAACTATCTGCAATGGTTTGGTTGGCAGGAGTGACACCCCGCAATAGTACCTTTTTGACTAGTAGGAAAGTTTGTCATTTTCACCACTGATACAAGCAAGACATCCAAAGTGGAAATTAATATTCTTCGTCCTAAAAAAAGGTCGGAACTGTTCTTGTCTTTCTTTCATTTCATTAGAGAAACGATAGATCTGGGTGCGTACTTTTTCAAATATATTTTTCTTCAAAATAAATGGTGTGTACCATAGGATTTGTCTGTTACATTAATCGATTATTATTGGTATGGTATGGTACAAGCAACTCCTCGTTATCACCATTTCCAGTTTTACTAGGAATTAATAATTAATGATTGAAAATTTACTAGAAATACAGTATAATGTTTTGAAGCAAAACAGAAGGGAGGCCCCTACATTTGGGATTTTATTAAAAGTAAAGGGAGACTGTACAAAGAGGAAACAAATATAGTATATTTTGAAGATAGATCACCAACGTAGTTGTGTTCTTCATCTGATATGATATGTTTTATAACTACCATGAAGTAAATAAGATATGTGTTGATATTCTAAACATCTCATCGTGTTCTGCACGAAAACCATTTTAGATTAGGAAAGAGTTCTCTAGATATTCATAAATAATATAATCCGAGAAGGTTACTCTCAGAGACTTCAAGTATAGCACATCTCCTCGATCCAACTATATTAGGAGGGGAGATGGTATGTCTAAGAGAGAGGCGAGAAGAGATGAACTCAAATAAGTCAAAAGCCGAATAAGCAATACAAAGCCAACCTAATCGAATAAAAGCAGAAATAACCCATTAAGATCCACAACATATTCGAGCCACGACTAGATCATCCAACAAGGTTTTAAGATTTAG
Organism: Phragmites australis; assembly: GCF_958298935.1. NCBI lineage: Eukaryota > Viridiplantae > Streptophyta > Magnoliopsida > Poales > Poaceae > Phragmites > Phragmites australis. Next base: position 16,257,638 of record NC_084921.1, read on the forward strand.
AACATAAGAAAATTCGTCAAGATCCGTAGGATTAGATCTAGATACATCTTTGTTGTAATTGTCTTTTTCTGAGATTAAATAAGGCAGAACGTGACATTTAAGAGAAAAAGTACTAAAGAAAATACTAGTTAATAAGTTGAATGGGAGGGGAAAATGTGGTTCCTTGATATTTTTTGCTCTGCAATGTGCTTTAAATAAAAGTAAAATATATGAGGGTCTAGGTTTAGATTTATTTGATTGGGTTGAAGCTTTTTTAAAAGCTGTTTTTGACTGTTGACCTTGTAGAAGCCGTTTTTTTAAAAGTAGTTTTTGTAAAAGCTATGTATGTTTAGTGACCTGCTTTTGAATAGCCTAGCTGATGGTTATTGAGTTGAATGAAGTATGTAATATTTGTAATGCTATTAATTGTTTGGAGTCAATGTATTTGTTTATGCTATTTTAGTGACTATTATTAATATTTCTAGAGAAAAACTAATATATAAGTGTATATACATGTAACTAGTGTTATTAGAATTTTAAATTTTTTCTTTATATTTTCTTTTGGAATTTTAGGTTTCTCCGTTCTCTCCCACTATCGTACTTCCAACTTCCAATTTGGAACAAACATTTCAAGAAGTTGTGGTACTATAATCATTTCTATACATTTGGTATTAAAATGTTGAAATATAGGTGAATTATTTATTTATTTTCATCAGCTTAGTTTTTTGGTGAACTAGTGTTACATGCAGCTCAATATGATATTAGAGTAAGAGGTTTTGAGTTTAAGTTCTAACGGGTATAGTTAAATAAAAAATTACAGCCTACTCCTATTTTTATATCCGAGGCCTTGAGGGTACCTCTAGGTAAGAGGTGTTGAAGGCCTGAGGGTACCTTTAGTTTTCGATTCCAGTTTATATTATCGCTACAACCGCATTCTTCCCGACTAAAGTGCATCTACCATTGTATACATATGATTGGAGAGAATAATTCTGTAACAAGGCCGAACCAATGTCAACCACATACCTGACAAAAAAAAAAAAGACAATATACGACGGTGTATTCGTCAAAATAGACAATAGATCGTCATATTTGTAAATCTAGCATATGTATTCAGCATCTTAAAATCCGAAAATCCGATTTCAGGATCTGAAACACCAAAAAAAGACTGACACAGCCGTATTCAGCACATGAGGTTGTCCGTGCTTTCGGCGCCATACCCACGTGATGTTGTCTGTGCTTTTGGTGCCCCGTCAAATTGGTCACTTTTTGTCTCTCCACTCTGCGCTATAAAATGAGGGTAGTTGCAGCGCGAGAGAAGAGCAGAAGCGTGAGAGGAGAGCGGAAGCGCAAAGGAGGAGAGAAGAGGAGAAGTAGCAACGCAGCGCGTGGAGAGGAGAGGAGAAGCAGCGCGAGGAGAGGAGAATCAGCCCTAGGCGAGGAGGAGTAGCAGCGTGAGATACAATAAGTACTTAAATTATGTTTTTAATTGGTACTTGCAGAAATAATAGTAATTAGAGTGTTTAACCCAATAATTATATTTGTTCAATTATTTGTTTAGTTTGATTATATGAATTTGATTATTTACTTAGGTAGTGTAATAGTAATTAGCGTGAATTTATATAATAGTAATTAGAATGTTGTTATGTAATAGTAATTATTTGCTTAGGTTAGTAGATTGTATAATATTAATTAGCGTGAAATTGATTAGTAAAAAAAACTCAGGGCACCTCAGCTCAGCTCACTCAGTAGAAAAAATTTATGAATAGGTTAACAGTGCAGTATCAATTTATAAGGAGATTGAATATTTGCTCAATGTAACTTTCATGTTAATTTAAATAATATTTTAATTTAATATTAATTATTAATTATTTTATTTTTATTTAATATCGATGATTTAATTTGCATTGTTAATTACTTACATATTTAGCATGTGTATCGTGCAGACATATAAGTAATGATTTTATTAGATATACCTTTGTTTACTAGATACGATATAACTTTTCATATTTATTATAGAGAACATCCCGCAGTTTTGCATGTGATACTCGTAACAATTCAGAACTGCTAGCACATAGAGAATTCAGTTGAGGTACCTAATGACATAGATGACCTGAAATCACATGTTATGAGCTTTTTACGTGTAAACCAGTAATCACATACTGTTGTCTTAGAGGGTGTGCGGCCAATGTTTGTTCCAAACAGCTTGGTCGTTATCCATATGTTGTTTGAGATGAGAAGAAATAACGCATGAGCTTTGTACTCACGCAAGGTATTGGAGGATAACTTTTGTATGAGGGTGTATGTAAATATAGTGCCATGACTGGTGCATGGTGATGCAGTGAGTACCATGAAAGGATCAGGCTAGCAAGTGATGTATGAAGAGG